>NW_027507764.1:73878322-75266656 GCF_037356315.1 Lithobates pipiens
GCTGTATGCTGCTATTTTAGGGACAGCTCAGCCAGATTAGTCTTTCTTCATCATCATCATCATCATCATCATTAGCTGTTACTATCAGGTCCACAAAAGAGCTATTCCAGCTAATCGTTCCAGCCTACTCTTTTTTGCCAATTTGTATAGGGACAGGCAGGAAGCAGTGTGTCAGGCAGTGAGGATAATTTTAAAGACTTGCTGTTACTATTAGTTCCACAAAGGTTCTTTTCAGGACTGGTATCAGTGGTACGGTAATAGGCTTGTACACGTATAATATTCTTTCTTCCAAATATAGAAAGAATATTATACTTGACTGCTGCCCTTCTGCTGCAGTCTGCTAATCATTCACAACTCACTTGTTCCACAAAGCTCTTTATCAGGACTGGTAACTTGGTCTGTCTAGGGTGCTACGGTACATAGGCTTGGGTGCGGTACAGTCTGCTGTTCTGTAAGGACCGCTATCGGTCCACAATACATAGGGTTGCCGTGCACTACTGCTGACCGCTGCCCTATACTGCAGCAGTCCTTCAGCGGTATAGGGACTGACGCACAGTCTGCTAAACACTAATACACAACCTGCTTGGTCCACAAAAGTTCTTATAAGGACTGGTAACTTGGTATAGGGTGCTACGGTACATAGGCCTGAGTGCGTTACAGTCTGCTGTTCTGTAAGGACCGCTATCGGTCCACAATACATAGGGTTGACGTGCACTACTGCTGACCGCTGCCCTATACTGCAGCAGTCCTTCAGCGGTATAGGGACTGACGCACAGTCTGCTAAACACTAACACACAACCTGCTTGGTCCACAAAAGTTCTTATAAGGACTGGTAACTTGGTATAGGGTGCTACGGTACATAGGCCTGAGTGCAGTACAGTCTGCTGTTCTGTAAGGACTGCTATCGGTCCACAATACATAGGGTTGCCGTGCACTACTGCTGACCGCTGCCCTATACTGCAGCAGTCCTTCAGCGGTATAGGGACTGACACACAGTCTGCTAAACACTAATACACAACCTGCTTGGTCCACAAAAGTTCTTATAAGGACTGGTAACTTGGTATAGGGTGCTACGGTACATAGGCCTGAGTGCAGTACAGTCTGCTGTTCTGTAAGGACCGCTATCGGTCCACAATACATAGGGTTGCCGTGCACTACTGCTGACCGCTGCCCTATACTGCAGCAGTCCTTCATTGGTATAGGGACTGACGTACAGTCTGCTAATCACTAACACACAACCTGCTTGGTCCACAAAAGTTCTTATAAGGACTGGTAACTTGGTATAGGGTGCTACGGTACATAGGCCTGAGTGCAGTACAGTCTGCTGTTCTGTAAGGACCGCTATCGGTCCACAATACATAGGGTTGCCGTGCACTACTGCTGACCGCTGCCCTATACTGCAGCAGTCCTTCATTGGTATAGGGACTGACGCACAGTCTGCTAAACACTAATACACAACCTGCTTGGTCCACAAAAGTTCTTATAAGGACTGGTAACTTGGTATAGGGTGCTACGGTACATAGGCCTGAGTGCGTTACAGTCTGCTGTTCTGTAAGGACCGCTATCGGTCCACAATACATAGGGTTGCCGTGCACTACTGCTGACCGCTGCCCTATACTGCAGCAGTCCTTCAGCGGTATAGGGACTGACGCACAGTCTGCTAAACACTAACACACAACCTGCTTGGTCCACAAAAGTTTTTATAAGGACTGGTAACTTGGTATAGGGTGCTACGGTACATAGGCCTGAGTGCAGTACAGTCTGCTGTTCTGTAAGGACCGCTATCGGTCCACAATACATAGGGTTGCCGTGCACTACTGCTGACCGCTGCCCTATACTGCAGCAGTCCTTCATTGGTATAGGGACTGACGTACAGTCTGCTAATCACTAACACACAACCTGCTTGGTCCACAAAAGTTCTTATAAGGACTGGTAACTTGGTATAGGGTGCTACGGTACATAGGCCTGAGTGCGTTACAGTCTGCTGTTCTGTAAGGACCGCTATCGGTCCACAATACATAGGGTTGCCGTGCACTACTGCTGACCGCTGCCCTATACTGCAGCAGTCCTTCATTGGTATAGGGACTGACGTACAGTCTGCTAATCACTAACACACAACCTGCTTGGTCCACAAAAGTTCTTATAAGGACTGGTAACTTGGTATAGGGTGCTACGGTACATAGGCCTGAGTGCGTTACAGTCTGCTGTTCTGTAAGGACCGCTATCGGTCCACAATACATAGGGTTGCCGTGCACTACTGCTGACCGCTGCCCTATACTGCAGCAGTCCTTCAGCGGTATAGGGACTGACGCACAGTCTGCTAATCACTAACACACAACCTGCTTGGTCCACAAAAGTTCTTATAAGGACTGGTAACTTGGTATAGGGTGCTACGGTACATAGGCCTGAGTGCGTTACAGTCTGCTGTTCTGTAAGGACCGCTATCGGTCCACAATACATAGGGTTGCCGTGCACTACTGCTGACCGCTGCCCTATACTGCAGCAGTCCTTCAGCGGTATAGGGACTGACGCACAGTCTGCTAAACACTAACACACAACCTGCTTGGTCCACAAAAGTTTTTATAAGGACTGGTAACTTGGTATAGGGTGCTACGGTACATAGGCCTGAGTGCAGTACAGTCTGCTGTTCTGTAAGGACCGCTATCGGTCCACAATACATAGGGTTGCCGTGCACTACTGCTGACCGCTGCCCTATACTGCAGCAGTCCTTCATTGGTATAGGGACTGACGTACAGTCTGCTAATCACTAACACACAACCTGCTTGGTCCACAAAAGTTCTTATAAGGACTGGTAACTTGGTATAGGGTGCTACGGTACATAGGCCTGAGTGCGTTACAGTCTGCTGTTCTGTAAGGACCGCTATCGGTCCACAATACATAGGGTTGCCGTGCACTACTGCTGACCGCTGCCCTATACTGCAGCAGTCCTTCAGCGGTATAGGGACTGACGCACAGTCTGCTAAACACTAACACACAACCTGCTTGGTCCACAAAAGTTTTTATAAGGACTGGTAACTTGGTATAGGGTGCTACGGTACATAGGCCTGAGTGCAGTACAGTCTGCTGTTCTGTAAGGACCGCTATCGGTCCACAATACATAGGGTTGACGTGCACTACTGCTGACCGCTGCCCTATACTGCAGCAGTCCTTCAGCGGTATAGGGACTAAGAGTTTTGTCACAGGGTGATTTAAAAAATGACAGGCAGAGGAAGAGGCAGGCCCTTCCGCACGGGTGGTAGGGGTAGGGCAGGAGCAACAGCCTTGAGCCAAAGTGGGAAGTTGCAGAAGGTGCGTTCAATTACTTTAAAGGACGCACCAGACTTGGTTGAGTGGCTCACTCAGCCTTATTCTTCTGCACCCTCCTCATCCTCTCGATCTGCACCCTCTTCTTCACTCTCTGCTATGTGCACCCCCAAAGACACTACCACCAACAACACCACCACCACCACATACCTTCCGCTTGAGTGCAAATGGGGGCCTTCATGCTCCAGTGTTTTAATAGGGACCCCCGTATAAAAAGCATGAGGGTCAAGGACCAGTACTGGGTGGCAACGTACTTAGATCCCCGGTACAAACACAAAATGGCGGAAATGTTACCGCCGTCGCAGAGGGCTGTCAGAATGCAGCACTTCCAGGCCTTGCTTCGAGAAATGCTGCATTCTGCTTTTGCGTGCGCTGGCAGAGGAGCAATTCCCACTCCCAGAGAAGGATTTGCGGGTACCAATCCAACAGCGCCTGCAAGAAGAGGCCGGTTTGAAGATGTGTTGGTGACTTCGGATATGAGGTCATTCTTTCAGCCGACCCATCGACAGGTGTCATCCGGATCCAGCATCAGGGAACGCCTAGACCGTCAGGTGTCCGACTACATTGGGTTAACGGCCGATGTGGACGCTCTGAGGAGTGATGAACCCCTAGACTACTGGGTGGGCAGGCTTGACCTCTGGCCAGAGCTTGCCCAATTTGCAATCGAACTGTTGGCTTGCCCCTCATCCAGTGTCCTGTCCGAAAGGACGTTCAGCGCAGCAGGGGGGATTGTGACCGATAAGCGTACTCGCCTAGCTCACGACAGTGTTAACTACCTCACATTTCTAAAAATGAATGAGGCATGGATCTCGGAGGAATTCAACACATGTGATCAGTAGACCATGTATATGTCTATAAACAATTTTTGGAATCAAGCACACAGACCTTCTTAATTCATTTGGCTCACTTCCCTGACCCAAAAAAGCACACCGTACTATATGCCCCTACCCTCCTCTTTGAAGAGGTTGAGCGGTGTCATATTTCTACTGGGGCTGCTTATTATGAGGGGTTCCCACCATCCCTGTGCTGTGCTGACTTCCTCCTGGGTGTTCTTATTATGAGGGGCTCCCACCATCCCTGTGCTGTGCTGACTTCCTCCTGGGGGTTCTTATTATGAGGGGATCACACCATCCCTGTGCTGTGCTGACTTCCTCCTGGGGCTGCTTACGGTGCTGCTGTCAGCGCTGTATGTCACGGAGCTGCTGTCAGCGCTGTATGTCACGGAGCTGCTGTCAGCGCTGTATGTCACGGAGCTGCTGTCAGCGCTGTATGTCACGGAGCTGCTGTCAGCGCTGTATGTCACGGAGCTGCTGTCAGCGCTGTATGTCACGGAGCTGCTGTCAGCGCTGTATGTCACGGAGCTGCTGTCAGCGCTGTATGTCACGGTGCTGCTGTCAGCGCTGTATGTCACGGAGCTGCTGTCAGCGCTGTATGTCACGGAGCTGCTGTCAGTGCTGTATGTCACGGAGCTGCTGTCAGCGCTGTATGTCACGGAGCTGCTGTCAGCGCTGTATGTCACGGAGCTGCTGTCAGCGCTGTATGTCACGGTGCTGCTGTCAGCGCTGTATGTCACGGAGCTGCTGTCAGCGCTGTATGTCACGGAGCTGCTGTCAGTGCTGTATGTCACGGAGCTGCTGTCAGCGCTGTATGTCACGGAGCTGCTGTCAGCGCTGTATGTCACGGAGCTGCTGTCAGCGCTGTATGTCACGGTGCTGCTGTCAGCGCTGTATGTCACGGAGCTGCTGTCAGCGCTGTATGTCACGGAGCTGCTGTCAGCGCTGTATGTCACGGTGCTGCTGTCAGCGCTGTATGTCACGGAGCTGCTGTCAGCGCTGTATGTCACGGAGCTGCTGTCAGTGCTGTATGTCACGGAGCTGCTGTCAGCGCTGTATGTCACGGAGCTGCTGTCAGCGCTGTATGTCACGGAGCTGCTGTCAGCGCTGTATGTCACGGTGCTGCTGTCAGCGCTGTATGTCACGGAGCTGCTGTCAGCGCTGTATGTCACGGAGCTGCTGTCAGTGCTGTATGTCACGGAGCTGCTGTCAGCGCTGTATGTCACGGAGCTGCTGTCAGCGCTGTATGTCACGGAGCTGCTGTCAGCGCTGTATGTCACGGTGCTGCTGTCAGCGCTGTATGTCACGGAGCTGCTGTCAGCGCTGTATGTCACGGAGCTGCTGTCAGCGCTGTATGTCACGGAGCTGCTGTCAGCGCTGTATGTCACGGAGCTGCTGTCAGCGCTGTATGTCACGGAGCTGCTGTCAGCGCTGTATGTCACGGTGCTGATGTCAGTGCTCTGTATTACGGTGCTGCTGTCAGTGCTCTGTATCTCCTGCACCCTCTTGTTTGCCTACCCTGGTCCCTGACCTTCCCTCTCCTCCATTGCCTTCATTAGCTCCATAGTCCTGAATTGTCAGAACAATTTCCCAAATAAAAAAAAAATGCTTGTAGTTATCGATCCCAAATTCACCTCATACATGTATTATGCTATTGTCCAGGTGGTGGGACTACGTGCTACCCCCTAATAATTACCCCGTGGCCGCAAATTCGACCTAAAGGTTTGCGAAATTCGCCTCCCATTGAAGTCAATGGAGCCCGCGGCGAACGGTCGTTTTCGCGAACGTTTGTGTCCGTTCGCGTTTCGCGTTCGCGAAACGTCCCGTCGGAAGTTCGTCCATCACTAATGGCTAATATGCAAGATACTGTCCTAAAAAGGGTTTGGGGACCTGGCTCCTGCCCCAGGGGACATGGGTCAATGCCTAAAATGTTTTTAAAAATGGCCGTTTTGGCGGGAGCACTGATTTTAATGACGATTAAAGTGAAAAAAAAGTGAAATATTCCTTTAAATATGGTGCCTGGGGGGTGTCTGTAGTATGCCTGTGAAGTGCCATGTGTTTCCCGTGTTTAGAACAGTCCCTGCACAAAATTACATTAAACTGAAATAACATAATTGAAAACTGCTTGCGGTTTTAATGTTATATCTGGTTCCTGCAATATGGTTGAAAATCATTGAGAAAAATGGCATGGGTAGCCCTCCCTGCCCATTACCAGCCCCCTTGGGTCTTGTACGCATATTAAGGGGAACCCCGTACCCATATTAAAAAAAGGAAATGCGTGTGGCCCCCAGGCCCTATATACACAGAACAGCAGTATACAGGCGGTGCAAACAAGACAGGGACTGTGTAGGTTTGTTGTGTTAAGTTGAATCTGTTTGTAATTTTCAACTGGTACATTTTTAAAGTGTAGCTTCAGTCAAAAAAACTATTTTTAAGCTTTTTGGAAAACATAGGGAAGGGTTATCACCCCTGTATAATTTGTTTTGTCGTCCATCTTTTTTCATCTCACTTGCTGTTGTCTCCTTCCGTTTGCAAGTAGGAGATGTTTGTAAGTTAGATGTTTGAAAGTAGGGGCCTGTCCTATATGCTCTGCAGAACTGGCGGAACAAGGTGTTGGTTTTGCCACAACATTGTAAGCCCTGAAAGTGACTCTTGGTGGGCGCTGGAGCGCCCTGCTGTGAACAATTATATCAAGAATTGTAATTACATGCCATTGTTGAACAGTGGTAGAAAAATTTACCTTTGGTGGTTGTGGTGCTGGTGCCACAACACTATAAGTCCTCACAGTTACTCTGGGTGGGCACAGGAACGGGCCCTCCTGTGAAATATTATATCAAGAATTGTAATTACATGTCCCTGTTAAACAGGGGCAGAAAAATTGGGCCTTAGGCACTGGTGCTGGTGCCACGACACTGCAACCTCTCCCATATACTCTAGTTTTATTGCAGGAATTAGCCCTGCTGCAAAGTATTGCATCAAAAATTGTACTTAAACGCCCCTGTTAAACAGGGGCAGAAAAATTGGGCCTTAGGCACTGGTGCTGGTGCCACCACACTGCAACCTCTCCCATATACTCTAGTTTTATTGCAGGAATTAGCCCTGCTGCAAAGCATTGCATCAAAAATTGTACTTAAACGCCCCTGTTAAACAGGGGCAGAAAAATTGGGCCTTAGGCACTGGTGCTGGTGCCACCACACTGCAATCTCTCCCATATACTCTAGTTTTATTGCAGGAATTAGCCCTGCTGCAAAGCATTGCATCAAAAATTGTAATTAAACGCCCCTGTTAAACAGGGGCAGAAAAATTGGGCTGATGGCATCACCCAGAACCAGAAATGTTCTTCCAACATATCAGCGGAGGAGGAAGAGGATAGACAATGAACATAACAGGACAGTCACTCAGCATCAGCATAGGCAGTCTTGAAGGGATGTGATATTTCAAAAAAAATTATTCGGTTACATCAGCTTCAGGTGCTTGGTAGCTGTGGGTGATCCAAGACTGATTCATCTTGATGAAGGTCAGTCGATCAACTGATTCGGTGGACAGGCGCATCCTGTGATCGGTAACAAAGCCACCAGCAGCACTGAAGGTGCTTTCCGAAAGAACGCTGGATGCAGGACAGGCCAGTAGCTCAATTGCATACTGTGCAAGCTCTGACCAGTGATCCATCCTCAAGACCCAGTAAGCCAGAGGATTTTCGGTGGGAAAGGTGTCCAAGTCTGACCTTGCCCCTAGGTATTTCTGCACCATGTAAATCAGACGCTAGCGATGGGTGCTGGAACCGATCATACCTTGGGGCTGCGGACTAAAAAATTGTCTGAAAGCATCAGTCAGACGGCCACCTTCTCCACCGCTCCTTCTGACCGATGCCTCAGCAACACGTTGTCCAGGACCAGGAGTTTGTAACCTCCCAGTTTCTGGGAACGCGTTGCACAGACCTTTCTGCAAGGCCTCCCGGAGATGTCTCATCCTCTGCTCCCTCTGCGATGGCAAGATAAGGTCGGCAACCTTACCCTTGTACCGTGGATCAAGGAGAGTGGCCAGCCAGTAATGGTCCCTCTCCTTGATCCGAAGAATACGAGGATCCTTCCGCAGGGTTTGCAGGATCAGGGAGGCCATGCAGCGTAGGTTAGCTGAGGCATTCGGTCCGGAGTCCTCTGGGTCACTAAGGGCAACATGATCCGCAGCTACCTCCTCCCAGCCACGTACAAGTCCACGTGTTTCTTGGGACTGTAAATCATCCCTACAAGACTGCTGCTGCTGATGCTGAGTGCCAGCCTCCACCTCCATGCTGACACAATCATCCTCCTCCTCCTCTTCCTCCTCCTCTTCCTCCTCCTCTTCCTCCTCCTCATCCTCTTCCTGTGTGATGGGTGGCACAGCAGGAACACTGTCTGGATAAAGGGGGCCTTGAGAGGCAAGGAAGTCCTCCTCTTCCTGCCTCTGTTCTGCCTCAAGTGCCCTGTCCATTATTCCACGCAGCGTATGCTCCAAGAGGTGGACAAGAGGTACAGTGTCACTGATGCATGCACTGTCACTGCTCACCATCCTTGTGGCCTCCTCAAACGGCGACAGGACAGTGCATGCATCCCTGATCATGCCCCACTGGCGTGGTGAGAAAAAACCGAGCTCCCCTGACCCTGTCCTGGTGCCGTTGTCGCACAGGTACTCATTGATGGCCCTCTGCTGCATGTGCAGCCGCTGCAGCATGGCCAACGTTGAGTTCCACCTGGTGAGCATGTCACATATAAGGCGGTTCTTCGGCATGTTCAACTCCTTTTGGAGCTCAACCAGCCGAGCACAGGCATTAAATGATCGGCGGAAATGCACACAGACTTTCCTGGCCTGCTTCAGGACATCCTGTAAGCCGGGGTACCTGTCCAAGAACCGCTGCACCACCAGGTTAAGGACGTGAGCTACACAGGGCACATGGGTCAGTTGTCCCTGTCGGAGGGCGGAGAGGAGGTTGGTGCCATTGTCACAAACCACCATTCCTGGCTTAAGCTGGCGTGGCGTCAACCACCTCTCGGCCTGCCCCTGCAGAGCTGACAAAACATCCGCCCCAGTGTGGCTCCTGTCCCCCAAACAAACCAGCGCAAGCACGGCATGGCATTGTTTTGCCTGCGTACTTGCGTAGCCCCTGGAATGCCTACGGAGCACCGCTGGTTCTGAGGACAGAGCACTGGAAGAGGCCATGGAGGAAGAAGAAGAGGAGGGGGTGGAGGAGAGAGGTGTGTCACAACCAATAGTAGCATTTTGGAGGCGTGGTGGCGGAACAACCTCCAACACTACTGCACCTTGTCCTGCATCCTTCCCAGCTGCCAGAAGAGTGACCCAATGGGCCGTGAAAGACAGGTAACGTCCCTGTCCATGCCTGCTGGACCATGAGTCAGCGGTAATATGCACCTTACCGCTGACTGCCCTGTCCAGCGAGGCAAGAACATTGCCTTCCACATGCCGGTAGAGAGCCGGAATCGCCTTCCGTGAGAAAAAGTGGCGTTTGGGGACCTGCCACTGAGGAACCGCACATTGTACAAACTCACAGAAGGGGGCCGAGTCTACCAACTGAAAAGGCAGCAGTTGAAGTGCTAGCAATTTAGTCAAGCTAGCATTCAACCGCTGGGCATGTGGATGGCTGGGAGTGAACTTCTTTCGCCGGTCCAGCAGCTGGGGCAGGGACATTTGCCTGCTATAATCGGACGTGGGTGTACTGCTAGCAGAGTGCCCAGAAGCACTTGGCTGTGACACACCTAATTCTACACCTTCATTCCTCTCAGAGCAGGTTTCAGAGAGGACTGAAGGTCTAGTGGGGTTGGAGATGCCAGCTGATGAGGAGCAAGGAGAGGTCCGCTTTGTTCTTTGGTGTGGGTCTTTGAGGTACGCTTGCCAACGAGCTGCATGGCAGGTCAACATATGTCTGGTCAAGCATGTGGTGCCCAAGCGGCTGATGTTTTGGCCACGCGAGATACGCTTGAGACATATGTTGCAAATAGCAGCGGTGCGATCTGATGCACTCGTCTCAAAAAAGGCCCACACCAAAGAACTTTTAGAATAACGCGCAGAGGCAGCGCCCTGCACAGGCGGAGCTCTGCGGTGTGATTCAGTCGGTGTGCTGCCCCTAAGCTGGCCCCCGGAGGGCATCCTGCCTCGTTGGACATGTGCCTCCTCCTCCTCCTCCTCCTCCTCTCTCCTACCAGGCACCCACGTGGAGTCAGTGCCCTCATCATCCCCTCCCTCTTCATCGCTGTAGCAAACCTGGCAATATGCTGCAGCTTGTGGAACATGACTGCCAGATTGCTGTCCTTCTTGAGCATCCCCTCTCTCTGCATTCACGCTACTGCCCTCCTCTAGCTGAGTGTCATCATCAGAGCCTACAAAACACTGGGCATCCTCCTGGAGCATGTACCCAACACTGTGCTCAAAGAGTTCAGGAGACTCCTCAGGAGGACGTGGTGGGTCTAGTGAAGGAGTTTCTGATGATGACATTGAGAGGAGGGAAGACGATGCGTTGGCAGCTGCTTTGCTAGTACCCTGAGACTGGGTGAGAGAGGATGAGGAGGATGAAGAGGGCTTGGTCATCCACTCTGCTAAGTCGTTGGCATGTTGCGGTTCAACATGTCCAGCTGCCGAAAAGAAGGACAAGCGTGTCCCATGGCCACGTGCTGATGACAATGCACCGCGTCCACGACCAGCACTGTTGTCTCTAGACACAGAGCCTGCTTGCCCTCTTTTATCGGCTCGCGCCTGTCTGCCTCTCCTTGCTGGCCTTCCAGACATGGTAATGGCCTGAAGGGAGTTGGGTAAAACAGCAGTTGGGTAGTGTATATTGTGCTGGAGGCACACAACACCCACTAACTCCTGCAGATGCCTTTATTATAGAACACCAGAGATAAAGGGGTATACTGTAATGGAGTCACACAACACCCACTAAGCCCTGCAGATGGCTCTATTAGAGAACAGCAATAAAGGGTAGATACAGCTGTATATTGTGCTGGAGGCACACAACACCAACTAACTCCTGCAGATGCCTTTATTATAGAACACCAGAGATAAAGGGGTATATACAGATGTATACTGTGCTGTGCTGGAGGCACACACAACTTCCAATAACTCCTGCAGATGGCAAGTGGGCTCAAATAGAGAAGAGCTATGTAGGTGGATATAGCGGTGTGTACTGGGTACAGAGCACGCAGACAGCACGCACAAGCTCCTAACACTACTGACTGCAAGCTCTATTATAAAAGATAGATCACTAGCTATATAGGTGAGGTGAATATAGCGGTGTATACTGCGGTCAGGGCACGCAGACAACAACCACTACAGAAGAGCAAGATCGAAAATCGGCCGATAACGATCGGTGTGTACTGTGTTGAAGGTACACAGAACACCCACTAATGCCGCGTACACACGACCAGACTTTTCGAGGGACTAAGTCTGACAGACTTTCAACGGAGTTCTGACGGAGTTCTGACAGAGTTCTGACGGACTTTCCGAATGAACGGACTTGGCCACACACAATCACATCAAAGTCCGACGGATTCGAACGTGATGACGTATGACTGGACTAGAATAAGGAAGTTCATAGCCAGTAGCCAATAGCTGCCCTAGCGTCGGTTTTAGTCCGTCAGACTAGCACACACACAAGCGGATTTCTCAGTAGGAACTGGGTCCGGCAGAGTTCTGTCGGAAAAATTTGAAACATGTTCCATTTCTAAAGTCTGTCAGACTTTTGCAAATCAAAAGTCCGCTGCAGCCCACACATGTTCGAATAGTCTGCCGGAATCATTCCGTCAGACTTTTGATGTTGAAAAGTCTGGTCGTGTGTACGGGGCATAACTGCTTCAGACGCCAACAGTGTGGGGCGTGTACTACACAGCCTGAGTGTCCTGCCTGTGGCCAATCATGGCTCTCCTCGCTGCTGGCACTGTGATTGGCCAAGCATGCGGGTTCACAGTGCATGCTTGGCCAATCATGAGCCAGCAATGCACTGCGCCATCGCAGTGCATTGTGGGCCGTGAGCGCCACACGAATTTAGCGCGAACGGCCCATAACGTTCGGAATTCGCCGAACGGGCGAACAGCCGATGTTCGAGTCGAACGTATGTTCGACTCGAACACGAAGCTCATCCCTATCTACAAGCAGTGTTCATTAGGGTTTTTTATGCTGATTTAAATGGGACACAGTTGTGGGGGAGGATTTACAACTACTTTCAGGCGACTTGGAGTGGATATGTGAACCATCTCCATAGAGAATAATAGATTTTTTTTCTCCTCCAGCGTTTTTGAGCTTCAAGCAGATAATCACCCAAGTGTGAATGGGGCCGAAAGCTCAATGCTCCAAGTGTCACCAGAACCAAAAGTGAAGATAAATCTCCTTAGTGGGGAAACAAATGGCAGCTTCTAAGCTACAGTCTTTTGCCCCATACACACGGTCGGAAATTGCAACGGAAAAAGTCAGATCGAATGATGTTGTCGGAAAATCAGATCGTGTGTGGGCTCTATTGGACTTTTTCTGTATGAATTTTGGAAAAAGTTTCAGAGCTGGATCTAATATTTTCCAACAACAAAATCCGATCGGACGTTTTCCGATCGTGTGTAGAGAATTCCGATGCAACAAAGTGCCATGCGTGCTCAGAAAAAATTTGGAGACGAAAGCTATTGGCTACTGGCCTCTACGTAGTCCCATCGTACGTGTATAACGTCACCTCGTTCTGAATGATCGGATTTTCCGACAACTTTGTGCGACCGTGTGTATGCAAGACAAGTTTCGGGCAAAATCCGTCTTAAAAAATCTGACATATTTTGTGGTCGGAATGTCCGACCGTGTGTATGGGGCATTTCACAACCAGGGTTTTGTAGAACACTCCAGATTTCCTACAGCGGTTGCTAGGGGTTCTCTGAGGAGAAGGCATTGGCAGATTGATCTCCTGCCTACACCAAACACTAATTTAAGGGACCACTAAAATGTTTACTTTCTAGGCTTCTTCTTTGGCCATTATTATTCTTGGTTTAATTTATAGATTATTACTGAAGATAATGTTGTCATATAGATTGGGTGTGGGTTACATACATCCTATTCTTTATTATTTTATTTTAAACTCTCTATTCTCTAAAACCTCCTTATCCCACTAATGCACCATGAGCTGTAGGTATAATGAGTTTTATTTAGTAGGGGTTCCCTTGGACCTTAAAATGATTTGAAAGCTTCCTCTAGGGCAGTGGTTTTCAAACTGCAGCCCCAGGGCAAGATGTGGTCCTTTGCTTACTTTTATCGGCCCTTGAGGCAATAGTCTTCCCACTGACACCAATGATGGGACACTATTACAACCACTGACACCAATGATGAGGAACTATTCCTCCCACTGACACCAGGCACTGTTTAATATTTGTGGTCCGGATCTAAAAATAGTTAGGGATCTACCACTAGGCCTAACTACAGCCAAAGTTTTTTCTAGTTTTAGATATAATAGGTAAGAATTAAACTATCTTTTATGTTTTATGAGGGTCCTTTCACACAAACATTCTGATGTGGTCGACCTGTCCGTTTTTAAGTCAGACCCAATCTGAACCTTCTTTATTACATTGTTACATAGTAGGTGAGGTTGAAAAAGTCCATCAGGTCCGTTCACAGCTTTGCCCCGGCTACAGCCATTGATATTCACATGACCCATCTGTTCCATCAAGGAGAGAGCTGTGGGCTGACCACAGTATGAATTTATGCTCTACATGAGGGACTTTGGAATTTCCACTGCTTTTGGCACTTTCCTACCACACGGGTGGGTTACCTTTCCTCACCCGTGACCTTTCAAAAACAAATCTACTGTACATAAGAAGCATGGCTGAACAAATGTTCCCTGCCCATTACTTTAAATAGTGTCCCTTTGATTAAAAAGTCTTTAAGCAAAGATTATATATAACCATCCAACGCAGGCTCACCTGTGGTAGCAAACTGGCTGTATGCTATGCACACAGCCACATTTACTGTGCCCATATAAGCACCCATTTCCGTCTTAATGATATAATACTTTACCTTACCTTTCAACCCACTCATCCAAATGAACAGACATGACCATCCTTCCTACATCCTCATCTCAGCCTGGCTGCTCCTCAACCAGGCCCCTCTGGTTCCCCATTAAAAAGACATCACCAGCCTTCTTACATTCTCCAATCGGTCAGCATGTCTCTCCTCTGAGCTGAGCAATCTGCTTTTATTTACATTTTAACAGGAAACCACGCCCTGGAGGGTTTGCCTCCAACAGATAAACCCCTCCTACAAAGCTTGCGACCTCACAGCAGCAACACAGGATGCGAATGACCATATAAGGACAATACAATGCAATACAATACAGAAGAAAGTGGTGTTAACAGAGCCTACGTACCTGACCGGTGAGTCCACTTGGGCAAAGGGTGGTCTCCCTTATGTGTCCGACTCGCGGCCCCTGGTAGAGAAGACAGGTGGCTCAGGAGTAGTGATGGACGAACTTCCGACGGGACGTTTCGCGAAAGCGAAATGCGAACGGACCCAAACGTTCGCGAAACCGAACGTTCGCCGCGGGCCCCATTGACTTCAATGGGAGGCGAACTTTGCAAACCTTCATGTCGAATTTGCGGCCACGTGGTAATTATTAGGGGGTAAAACGTAGTCCCACCATCTGGACAATGACATAATACATGTATGAGGTGAATTTGGGATCGATAACTACAAGCATTTTTATTTTATTTGGGAAATTGTTCTAACAATTCAGGACTATGGAGCTAATGAAGGCAATGGAGGAGAGGGAAGGTCAGGGACCAGGGTAGGCAAAGAAGAGGGTGCAGGAGATGATCACCAGCAGCGTGACATACCGGAATGACACATGCACCGTGATAGAGGCATCTGACAGCAGCACCGTAATACAGAGCACTGACAGCAGCACCGTGACATACAGCGCTGACAGCAGCACCGTGACATACAGCGCTGACAGCAGCACCGTGACATACAGCGCTGACAGCAGCACCGTGACATACAGCGCTGACAGCAGCACCGTGACATACAGCGCTGACAGCAGCACCGTGACATACAGCGCTGACAGCAGCACCGTGACATACAGCACTGACAGCAGCACCGTAAGCAGCCCCAGGAGGAAGTCAGCACAGCACAGGGATGGTGTGATCCCCTCATAATAAGAACCCCCAGGAGGAAGTCAGCACAGCACAGGGATAGTGTGATCCCTTCATAATAAGAACCCCCAGGAGGAAGTCAGCACAGCACAGGGATATCATAAGCAGCCCCAGTAGAAATATGACACCGCTCAACCTCTTCAAAGAGGAGGGTAGGGGCATATAGTACGGTGTGCTTTTTTGGGTCAAGGAAGTGAGCAGACTGTACGTCAGTCCCTATACCGCTGAAGGACTGCTGCAGTATAGGGCAGCGGTCAGCAGTGGTGCACGTCAACCCTATCTATTGTGGACCGATAGCGGTCCTTACAGAACAGCAGACTGTACCGCACTCAAGCCTATGTACCGTAGCACCCTATACCAAGTTACCAGTCCTTATAAGAACTTTTGTGGAACAAGTGAGTTGTGAATGTTTAGCAGACTGCAGCAGAAGGGCAGCAGTCAAGTATAATATCCTTTCTATATTTGGAAGAAAGAATATTATACATGTACAAGCCTATTACTGTACCACTGATACCAGTCCTGAAAAGAACCTTTGTGGAACTAATAATAACAGCAAGTCTTTAAAATTACCCTCACTGCCTGACAACACTGCTTCCTTCCTGTCCCTATACAAATTGGCAAAAAAAGAGAACGATTAGTGGTTACTGGAACAGCTCTTTTGTGGACCTTGATAGTAACAGCTAATGATGATGATGATGATGATGATGATGAAAGACTAATCTGGCTGTCCCTGTAGCATACACCGTCCTTTCCCTTTCTCTAAACTAACAAAAGACACTCAGGCTGCTGCAAGAATCAGCAGCACAGCAAACCTATCAACACCTAACACCTATACCAGTCCTGAAAAGAACTTTTGTGTACCAAATAGCTAGTGGTTTATCTCTCCCTACTCCACACAGGAACCTGTCCCTATCGTAACAGAAGAAAGAATGTAAAATGGCCACCGGATCGGGTGTATTTATAGGTTAGGGGGAATGTCCAAGTGTCCATGTGCTGTCATGTCTCAATTGGCTGTCCTGTATCACATGATAAACGTGTCACCAAAGGTTAAAGTTCTTGTATACATTAAACACGTAAGTCCGCCGCGGCGAACGACGGAAAAAGGCGTTCGAACGTGCGGACCGCGAATGTCGGAAATTCGCCGCGAAACGACCGCCGGGCGAAACGTTCGTCCATCACTACTCAGGAGTGCGGAGGAGTATGAGAGCCTGGTAGGTGAGTCCTGATGCTGGAAGAGAAGGGTCTTCAGACAGCTAGGTGGAGAGCAGGAATGCAGGCAGCGGGTACTGAGCAGGAGCCGGTAAGGTAAGTCCAGGTACAGGCCGGGTTCAGCAACGTGCAGGCAGCAAGGTACAAGGGAGCAGACAGGAGCAAGGTCAAAAACGAGCCAGAGGTCAGGTGCGGGCAGATATCCAGGAAGGTCAGAAGAGCAAGCCGAGTCAATAGGTAATCAAGCCGGAATTCAGGTTCAGGGAGCAAGGTCACCGGGAGCTGTTGATCAGGCAGCACTGATCATTGGGTTCAGCCAGACTAAATAGGCCAGCCGGCGCCAAACAGCGTGCATGTGCGCGTGCCGCCATGCACGTGCGTGTGCCAATGCGCACAGGTGCACATAAAACCCACACGCTCGCGCGCATTAAGGCCCCGGAAGCACACAAGTCGATGCCCACAGGAATGCGCGCGCGCACCAACATGTGCACCAGGGTCAGCCAGCACATGCGCAGGAGTGCCCACAGGAGCGCGCACAGCCCCGCGCACAGGAACACAAGCACCAACGCTCGCCGCCGCACACCGGCGTGAGCCAGGGCGGCCAGCCTCCGTCCAATCAGGTAACCTCTCTGACAGGTGTCTTCACAGACAGCCAATCAGACATTTGTTTTCCTTCAAAAGAACCAATCACAGACATGTATACATTCAAATAGTCAGTGACGCAAACTGACTAAATGCTTTCAATGATGCGAACCATACAAAACCAATGAACGATGACTACAATTTCGTTGATAGAAATCCTTAATATACATTGTTCCAGAGAACAATGTATACCTGAATTACTTCATACCTCCTTGTGGATGGAAGGTTATCCACAGATGTGCGCTGCGTATCTTCATGTGGTGATCAGACACAGCAGAGACAATGAGCGCACATCCGCCCACAACCAATCCCTGCTGAGCAAGCATATGCCCTCAGACGATCGTCTGTACAATGTAAAGGGGCCATTTCGCTGGCGGACATACCCCCACTCCGCAAACACCTCTTTCCAATCCCAGGAAGTTATTCACTACCTAACGGATCTCAACCAGCATCAGTCTGGCCCAGTCAGCTCTTTCAGAGTGGGCTAGGGGAGAATGAACACAGGGGGACTCTTATGACAATACATATAAAAATACATCAAAAATTTTCCACAACACCTTTCACCATTTTCCAGATGTATATCTACACATCTTCAGGCGCTTTCTTCTCAATGGAAATTTTACGTAGGTTTTCCTTCTGTTTTGCGGTGGGTGACATATACATTTAGACTAGAATCTTGCTGGGGTTCTTCACACACTTTATCATCTGTGTGCGAAAAAAAAAAGTTTAGTTCAATCGTTCCATCATTAAATAAATGAAGGATAAACACAGGGGTAAAAGAATGGAGAGAAAATGTTTATGGGGGCTGTTTATGTAGAACTCAGACCATTCAGAAGATACATCATTTACCACTATCGACTTTTTGGCCGAGCTTCTGTAACTAGTTTTTTGTCCAGGTACTATTGACTATGCCAGGGGTGTCAAACTCAATTTCACTGTGGGCCACATCAGCATTGTGGTTGTCCTCAAAGGGCCGGTTGTATCTGTAAGACTATATATAGTAAATGTACCCAGGGCTTTTTTTATCAGGAAATCTGTGCAGGAACTCAACCATGCCCCCTCGCCCAACCGCATCGAACAGTGGGAGGATATTAAAGGTGTAATAATTACCAGTAGTGTTTTTTGTGGAGTTCAGGGATGCACTAAGTACAGCTTGCAGAGTTCAGGGATGTGCTGTGAAAGGGATGCAGTTTCAAGGGTGCGCAGAGCAGAGCTCAGAGGTGCACTAGATACCGAGTGTAGGGTTCAGGGGTGCACTTTGTACAGAGTACAGTTTCAGGGGTGCCCTATGTACAGAGTGCAGAGCTAGGGGTATGCTATATACATAGTGCAGGGTTGAGGAGTGCCACCAATGATGTGACCCTACTGCTCCCACTGACACCCACCAATGATGGGGCACTAATCCTCTCAATGACACCAATGATGGATCACTATTCCTCCCACTGACACCAATGATAGGACACTATTCTTCCCATTGATAATAATGTTGGGGCATTATTTCTCTTACTGAAACCAATGGTGGGGCACTATTCCTCCCACTGACACCAATGATAGGGCATTATTTCTCCCACTGATACCAACGATGAGGTACGATTCCTACCATTGACCTAAACAATGGGGCAATAACTGGTCCAGCTCTGGTATCTCCTGGCAATGTAGGTTGCTCTGCCACTCTCTTACTTGTAGGGAGATCATTGGTCGGCACCTGTGCACCCAGGCACAGATAGGGATCACAGTGCAGCTTACTACATGATGCCCCATCCTGCATGGCAGCTGCATCTCCCCCGTCCCCAAGTGAAGAGCTAGCAGGGATCTCTGACCTGATGAGAGGAAAGCTTTCCTTGTAAACACAGAAGACAGTGGGGAGCAGGAAGTGGAGAGCAGGAGCTGGAGGTGTTGGAACTCTGTTCCACCATGTTCTGGCTGAATAAAAAATTCCTGGGTGTGAGGTCCACATGAAATTGCCTGGTGGACCTATTTTGTGTTTGACAGATGGTCTGTGCCAACTGACCTCAATCTGTAAATTAATTATGCGGAACTGTTTCAAATACTTTGGAGAACTCTAGATAAACTACATCCACAGGCCTGTCCAGATTGCAGCTTACTTCCTCATAGAGTGTTAATAAGTTGGCTTGGCAAGCACAATCCTTCATAACTCCATGCTGGTTACTATTAATGATAATATTTTAATCAGCAAATTCTTGAATATAGTCCCTTATCATCCCCTCCAATAGTTTACATACTATTGATGTTAGGCTGACTGTCCTGTGGTTTCCAGAAATGTATCTCAGCCCTCTTTGAATATTAGTACCATTAGTTTTTCACTTAAGAACTCTCGGGTGAAAGCCATCTGGTCTTGGCGATATGTTTCCATTAAGTTATTCAAGTCTTTTAGAAACACTTTCTTCTGTTAGCCACAAGTCTAAACCCAAGAACAACAATGTAATATATTTCAGCTTACCCCTTTTGGATGTGGTTCTATCAGTTTAAATTTTTTAGGCTAAGCACAGAAAAATACCTGTTGATCCCACCAGAAATTGAGTGTCCTTATCCCTTCCTGCGCTCCACACTGATATCTTAAACAAGGTTATCCCACTTACACATAAATGTTTACTACCTCCATCAGCTTATCAATTTTGTTATCACTTGCTCCTCTTTATATTGCAAGATCCCATGAGCAGGGCCACCCTAACCCTTTTGCCTTGATTATATTGTGACTGTTTATTCTCTCTTAATTTTGTAAGGTGCTGTGGAAACTTAGCGTTATAGAATTCCTGCATAGCCTTTCCAGCTTTCTTCCGTAAACTGCAGACCACCTCCTCCTCTGTTAAGGCGATGAGAAGGGGGGGTGTTAGTAGTCCAAATCAGAAGAGCAGCATAGGGTAACAGCACCGCTCCTCCATAGATACAGTACACTGAGTGAGTGTTGTCATCCTAGGATATTTCTGGCAGGATCACCAGGCGATAAGAAGAAAAAGCCTGAAAAAAGAAAACGAATGAAGTCACCACATCCAAAGACTGGTAAGCCGCATTAGATGAAATTCTTGCTTTTTGGGTTTAGAGATACATTAAGACAATTGAAAATATATACAGTAAAGAAGAATGGGAGTCTCCAAACTTTCTGAACAAAGGGCCAGTTTATTGTCCTTAAGACTTTAAGTGGGGCAGACTTTGGCCAGCGTAACTAGAAAATGCCCTGGCATCAATGGGAGTAAACAGTGCCCCATCATTGGTATTAGTGGGGGAGGGGGTCATTCTGCCCCCCCCCCTCCCTGTGACATCCAGACTGCCCCCCCCCCCCCCCCGTGACACCAAATGAACCTGTCTAACAGTATGCTTTAAAAACAGGGGTTTAGTCCGCACGCATTTGCAAACACCTGCTGTCATCTAACCATCAGAATGCACGTGCCTCCACTGCGGGGACACTTATATGTTAGTGTTAGGACCACAGATACCAGGGTGCCTTGACGTGGCTCTGTGGCTCACGAATGCGTTTGCAAAAGTTAATTTGGTTTTCTGCGAGCTGGTGGTAAGTAGGCTTTGGTTTTTTCCTGGGCATTTCCCAGACATTGTTGTTACCTGTTGTTTAGCCTTCCAAAGCCGCTTACTGTGATAGCCAGCTATAGATGAGGGCGGTGGCAAGTTTTTGTTAACACGGTAGTGTTTGAATTGGTCCAGCAGTGCAGCAACACCTTTGCTGCCATTGTGCCCTCTCTCACAAGGCCTAGCAGCCAATAAGGTACTTTACTCAGGAACAAGTCTCTCCCACAGACGTTGTTGTAGAACATACAAGAATGAGTCTCTGCCACAGACGTTGTTGTAGAACACGTAGGAAAACTAAACTTGTAGAATACTCGTGTGATACCTGGATCTTTCAGCCAGCTTGGCGATATCCAACGAAACCGGATTCACTTTGGTACTTCGGCCCTTCCAGGCTCTTGCTAAGAAACCGACACGTGCGTGGTCTTCAGTTACTGGGTCTCTCCCAAACCGGAGACGGCACCCAAACACCTCAGAATCCTCCTTTAGTTTCCTTGCCTCAGGCTAGCCAGCTCCGAGACAACAAGTCGGGTGGATCCGCACCCCAGGCCATAGCCTTCCTGGGGGCTGGTCAGGAGGACCAGGACCATGAAGTCAGCACATCCTTCTGGACCAGAACCCCGAATCACGTGACATTCGCATCTTAAGTACCCTCTCCCAGAAAGCACAGCAAGAGCACCACTCCCACTGGGCGGGCTCCGAGAGAGAGTAAACTTAAAGCACCCAACTAGACTGTAGTTCCATGCCTGCCAGAAGGGACAGTGCCCCCTGTGGCCAGGCTGAACATCCCATAGTCCAGTCAGACTGATGCTGAGGTCCGTGCGCCCACAATGCATGGGCCGCCACTGCCCTGAAGACTGCGGGGGAAGGAGGGAAGGGGGACGAACAGTCAGAAACCAAGTACCTGCTTCCCCCCAAAAAGTACTAAATGTGGCAGTGGAGGGGGGGAAGGTGCAAACAAGCAGCGCTTCCCCTTTTTTGGGTGGAGCGCTGCTTCAAGTCGACCCTTGTTTTTGACTGCAGTGACAAGAAAATTCGAAGGAACAGGATGGAAATTTTTTTCTCAAAGGAATGCATTTCTAACATTAAGCCCTGGTTCACATTGGTGCGTTTTGACTTGCAATTTGTCAAATCGCATGTCAAATTGCCAGCAATTACCGGCAATGGCACCATTTGCGGCGCCGCACCAATTTCAAAAAGTTGTTTCTGCACAACTTTTTGCGATTTCGGAGTGCAATTTCCATTGACATCTGTGCAGAAACCCGCACAGATGTCTGTGAAATCGCCACCGAAATTGGGACTGGCATGCGGGAATGAAATCGTGCAACTTCAGCATGGCTTTATTCCCGCAGCTCAGTGTGAACCTGGGCTGAATGAGATTTTTATTCCAGAAAGACTATTCAGTCCAAAATCGAATGCTGAAAGCAAAGTACTTTCAAATGGCGTTTGCCAAGTCATTGAATGTATTGGTGAGCATTTTCTACTGTATGTCCAGCTTTAGTACAATAACGTCTCCAGTTAGGGTTTCAATCCACTTTAATTCACAATAGACAGGTTCATTTTTGTTCCATACCTCTCAAAATTTGGAGATAGGAATGAGGACACGCCCTCTGCCACACCCTCTTAAAGGAGAATTAACCAGAAAAAAAAAAGATTAATTAAATCCACAAGGACTTTTTTTTTTACCACTACTATTCCTTTATATTGGCTTTTAAAATGTACAAATGCAGCCATTTAGAAATTGGATGAAAAGTTTAGCACTGGGAAACACTTTTTAAAAGATAAAAAGTGTGTTTTATATACAACTATATAGATCAGACCAAAATGAGAGACAAATGAGGAGGAAAGAGGGACAGAGGGACATTGCTCCAAATCAGGGACAGTTGGGAGCTATTTTCAATATGGATGGAATATAAATCTCAGCATGCACTGAACTGCAGAGGCAAAGGTCACCCATGTCTAGTAGAGAAAATACCTGTGTTGTGTTTCATTGCATCCTGTGACAGATTATTGTGTAATATGCATGTCCCGCAGTGATAAATAGAGTGCATGACTGTGAGCACATGATCTATCTCTGTGACTCAGCTGGAACAATACACGCTCATTCTTACAGAGCTGGCAACAAAGCCTGCCCCCTCCTATCAGCAGCTGCGTTCTGTTCTGATCTCCAGCTCCTCCTTCTACGAAGACATCACAACAATTGCACCTCATTAATGTCCTTCACCCATGAATAAGATTTCCTTTGCTTCGCCTCCTCTCGCTCCCTCTTACAAAATTGGAAAGAGTAAAAAAAAAGTAACAATAAATGCATTTTTAAATGTCTTTGGCTGGCCATACATACAGATTTTTTTTGTTTTGATCAGCTGGCGGACTGATCAAAAAAAATGAACGGATCCCCCCATTCATTCGCACAAGCAAGGTGGATGGAGGAATCCTCCCAGCTGTGTTATTGTGTCCTGACATGAGGACTCCTTCATTATCAGAATGTACTGATCAGCACTGCAGTCAATCAGCTGCAGGCGCTGATCGAATGAAAGTTTTCCAACATTCCTGTTCAAGAGAAGTCGATCATTAGATCAAATTCTGTTGAGCAGGAACGGCCATAGATAGATTGAAATTTGGCTGGTTCCTACCAGCTTTACTTTTTATTTCCTCTCTCCTCACCTAGGCGATGACAAGGTGTCCAGCACCCCACGGCATGTCTGCACAATGTACAGAATCCTGAAAGCCACCTATGCATGCGCAGAAAGCAGCAGGTCTCTGCCAGGCTATGGGATCCAGAAGAGAAGCACAGTATATTGATGTATTCCTGTGGAGGGGGTTGCGCATGTGCAGAAACGCTGCTTGGCTCTGCCAGGTCTCTGGATGTGCAATGTTTCTGCACTAGGGTGACCACATGTCCAAACTGCCATTCAGGGAGACTCCCTGACAACACCCCCCCCCATCCATTCCTGCATCTTCCGCCCAAAAAAAAGATGATAATGATGATGACTTCTACTTTATTACTATTCCCTCAGTTGTTCCCCTGTGTCATCTTCACATCCCCTCACTTGTCAGCTTTATTATTGTCCCCCACTTGTGTCACCTTCTTCTTCATGACTGTCCCCAACTTGTGTCACCTTCTCCTTCACTACTGTCCTCCACTTGTGTCACCTTCTTCTTCATGACTGTCCCCCACTTGTGTCACTTTCTTCTTCATGACTGTCCCCCACTTGTGTCACCTTCTTCTTCATGATTGCCCCCCACTTGTGTCACTTTCTCCTTCATTACCGTCCCCCACTTGTGTCTCATTTTTATTCATTATTGTCCCCCACTTGTGTCACCTTCTACTTCATTACTGTCCCCCACTTGTGTCACCTTCTCCTCCATTACTGTCCCCCTCTTGTGTCACCTTCTTATTCATTACTGTCCTCCACATGTGTCCCTTTCTTCTTCATTATTGTCCCCCATTTGTGTCACCTTCTTCTTCATTACTGTCCCCCGTTTGTGTCACCTTCTCCTCCATTACTGTCCCCCACTTGTGTCACCTTCTTCATTACTGTCCCCCACTTGTGTCACCTTCTTCTTCATTATTGTCCCCCATTTGTGTCACCTTCTCCTCCATTACTGTTCCCCACTCGTGTCACCTTCTTATTCATGACTGTCCCCCACTTGTGTCATCCTTCTTATTCATTACTGCCCTCCACATGTGTCCCTTTCTTCTTCCTTATTGTCCCCCATTTGTGTCACCTTCTTCTTCATTACTGTCCCCCGTTTGTGTCACCTTCTCCTCCATTACTGTCCCCCACTTGTGTCACCTTCTTCATTACTGTCCCCCACTTGTGTCACCTTCTTCTTCATTATTGTCCCCCATTTGTGTCACCTTCTCCTCCATTACTGTCCCCCACTCGTGTCACCTTCTTATTCATGACTGTCCCCCACTTGTGTCACCTTCTTATTCATTACTGTCCCCCACTTGTGTCACCTTCTTATTCATTACTGTCCCCCACTTGTGTCACATTCTAAAGCCGCGTACACACGGGCGGACTGTCTGGCCAACTTAGTCCGTCGAAACACATTTCAGCGGACAGTCCGCTCGTGTGTGGGCTTCAGCAGACTTTTTCAGCGTGCAGTCTGGCGGACTAAGTATTTCGGAATTTCCGTAATATTGTCCGTCGTACTTTGGTTTCAGCGGACAATCCGCTCGTGAGTAGGCTAGTTCGACGGACTAAGTATGGCGCATGCTCAGAAAGGATTTACACGGCGAAAGGTTGCATTGCTGTGTATTGGACTTCCTATTTCTAGTCCCGTCGTACGTGCTGTACACGTCATCGCGCAAACTTTCGACGGACTGTTTGTGCATCCGTGTGTGATCAAGTCCGTTCATTCGAAAGTAGGACGGACTGTCCGTCGGATTGTCTGACGGACTAAGTTGGCCATACAGTCCGCCCGTCTGTATGCGGCTTTATTCATTACTGTCCCCCACTTGTGTCACATTCTTATTCATGACTGTCCCCCACTTGCGTCACCTTCTCCTTCATTACTGCCCTCCACATGTGTCCATTTCTTCTTCATTTTTGTCCCCAATTTGTGTCACCTTCTTCTTCATTACTGTCCCCCATTTGTGTCACCTTCTCCTCCATTATTGTCCCCCACTTGTGTCACCTTCTACTTCATTACTGTCCCCGTCACCTTCTCCTCCATTACTGTCCCCCACTTGTGTCATCTTTTTCTTCATGACTGTCCCCCACTTGTGTCACCTTCTTCTTCATGACTGTCCCCCACTTGTGTCACTTTCTCCTTCATTACCGTTCCCCACTTGTGTCTCCTTTTTATTCATTATTGTCCCCCACTTGTGTCACTTTCTTATTCATTACTGTCCCCCACTTGTGTCATCTTCTCCTTCATTACTGTCCCCCACTTGTGTCACCTTCTTATTCAATACTGCCCTCCACATGTGTCCCGTTCTTCTTCATTATTGTCCCCCATTTGTGTCACCTTCTTCTTCATTACTGTCCCCCGTTTGTGTCACCTTCTCCTCCATTACTGTCCCCCACTTGTGTCACCTTCTTCATTACTGTCCCCCACTTGTGTCCCCTTCTTCACTACTGTCCCCTACTTGTGTCACCTTCTTCTTCATTATTGTCCCCCATTTGTGTCACCTTCTCCTCCATTACTGTCCCCCACTCGTGTCACCTTCTTATTCATGACTGTCCCCCACTTGTGTCACCTTCTTATTCATTACTGTCCCCCACTTGTGTCACCTTCTTATTCATTACTGTCCCCCACTTGTGTCACATTCTTATTCATTACTGTCCCCCACTTGTGTCACATTCTTATTCATTACTATCCCCCACTTGCGTCACCTTCTCCTTCATTACTTTCCCCCACATGAGTCACTTTCTTCTTCGTTATTGTCCCCCATTTGTGTCACTTTCATTACTGTCCCCCACTTGTGTCACCTTCTTTATTACTGCCCTCCACTTATGTCACCTGCTTCTACATTATTGTCCCCCATTTGTGTCACCTTCTTATTCATTACTGTCCCCCTCTCTCACTTGTGTCACCTTCTCCTTCATAACTTTATACTACTATTCCAACCAATCTTTACCATATCCCCTCTCTGGGGCTAGGCTCTGGTGAGTGGTAAACTGTGGTCCCTCAGACAGTTGTTTGGGCAGTGGGCTGGAGGAGGTGAACCCAGGGCAGCTGTGGACCTTCTGAGCCAGCCAGCAGTGCAGCAGCACACAGAAAGAAAAGGTCGGGCCAGCTGCTACAAGTCACTCTCTCTGCATGCAATACGGCTGGGTGGCAGGCAGTGGTGGGTCATGGGCGCCAAGGATGGAGCGGGGTAGTGGAGACACTGGAGTGAAGAAGATCCCACACAAACTGGCCAGTCCCTCCCTAATGCCAAGTCACTGCCTCTCAAGTCGCTGTGCGCCGGAGGAGGAGGTGGGTGGAGACAGCTGTGCAGTGCAGCACTAGGCACAGGACTCTCTCCACTCAGCCTCACTCTGAGTGAGACTGTGATGTCACTGGTTGCTAGACGCTAGGTGGGGCAGCCCTAGCAACCAGTTCCGGCAATATAGTTAGAAGGGTGGCTGTGTGTGTCCTCTATTTCATTCCGGAACACTGTATTGTCCCGGAATGAAGGTGCCAAGGACCAGGGACAGACATGGCAATTGCGGGACAGTCCCAGGCAATCCGGGACACATGGGCACCCTAATCTGCATGTGTGCAGGATATCAGCCCAAGGTGACAACACGGGAGCAGAGTGAGGAAGAAGAACTTTGGGATGAAAGGATAACGATGCTGGATTCTATGGACTGGTAAATACGCTTTTTTCTGTTTCTATACAATAACAATTACTTGTAAGTAGACATAAAAGTTTAGGAAAGCTGAGGTTCCTCTTACAGCAGAGCTAATCAATTATACTGGTGTATTTGGAGACTATATCAGTGCCAAGATATTGGGGGTTACTTACGAAAGGCAAATCCACTTTGCACTGCAAGTGCACTTGGAAGTGCAGTCGCTATAAATCTAAGGGGTAGATCTGAAATGAGTGGGAGCTCTGCTGATTTTATCATCCAATCATGTGCAAGCTAAAATGCTGTTTTTTGTTTTCCTTGCAAGTCCCCCTCGGATCTACAGCGACTGCACTTTCAGTGCAAAGTGGATTTTCCTTTAGTAAATAACACCACATTGTGGTCTGATCTATATAGATGTCTATAAGATGCACTTTTTAATCTTTCAAAAAATGTTTCCCAGTGCTAAACCTTTCATCCAATTTCTAAATTGCTGCATTTGTACATTTTAAAAGCCAATATAAAGGAATAGTAGAGGTAAAAAAAAAGTCCTTGTGGATTTAATTAACATTTTTTATGGTTTATTCTCCTTTAAGGGGGCGTGTCCTATGCCTACATACATTTGTTAGTACATTTTATATACAACTATATAGATCAGACCAAAATTAGGTCCAAATGAAGGGGAATGAGGGACAGAGGGACATTGCTCCAAATCAGGGACAGTCCATCAAAATCAGGGACACTCCATCCAAATCAGGGACAGTTGGGAGCTACAGGTACGTGATCCTGCGCAGCTAGGCCGCCTTGCCACTGTAAATATATATTATACGGTTAAAATGGTTAAAGTAGCACGGGCTGAATAGCAAAAAAATGCCCAGGTCACAAAGGAGGTAAAACCTTCCAGGGGTCACGTGGTTATAGAAGTCTGGTGATAAGTAATAGCCAGTTTTGCAGGGATAAATCCCCCCATCATCACATCCCAAACTTTGTAAAGTAAGTGCCTAATCTGGGAATGTTTGGAATATGTTAGAAGAATTCTGCAGGTTTGCTCCCTTCTGTAAACACACCTCCCAACTTTTTGAGATGGGAATGAGGGACACCTATCAGCAAAAGTATGTTGTAATAGGACACACCCCCTGCCACGCCCCCTTAAAGGAGAATTGTACAAAAAAATAAGATTGGTTAACATGGTTGTAAACCCTTACAGACCACTTTGACCTACAGGTAAGCCTAGATTAAGGCTTACCTGTAGGTCCATGAAATATCTCCTAAACCGTGTGCAAAAAGATAGGCACCGCTGTCTACGGCACATGCGCTGTAGACAGTGGCGCGTAGGCGCACTGAGCTTGCTGCTCCTAACAGCGATATGCCGTTAGTGGCGGCTCCTGTGCGCATGCGCGGGAGTGATGTCATCGCTGCTCCGGCGCTCTGAGTGGCCGGAGCAGCGATACCCGGAAGAAGATGGACGATCCGTACTACAGGGGACAGCGGTGACATCGCTGGCTCCTGTGTCAGGTCGGTGACACATAATGGGCTAACATGCGATGCATAGTAGTCCATTATGCTTTACCTTTGCAGGGAGACAAAGAGGAAGTAAACCCATCAGGGTTTACTTCCTCTTTAAACTCACAGTCACTTTTTTACCACTACTGTTCATTTATATTGGCTTTTGGAATTTACAAATACAACAATTTAGAAATCAGATGAAAGGTTTAGCGCTGGAAAAACCTTTTCATTGCTAAAAAGTGCATTTTTTATACAACTATATAGATCACACCAAAATGAGGGACAAATGAAAAGGAATGAGGGACAGAGGGACATTGCTCCAAATCAGGGACAGTTGGGAGCTATGTGTAAATGACTGAGTGACTGAAGACAAGGAATGGATGTGTGTATGTCATGTATAAGGAGCTTTGCATGATTATTCCTTATCCTTAGAACACAGGAGAAACTGTCTGAGGTCATTATAAGAGATCAATAACGAGTCACATGACCGGGAAGACATCACGTGGTGTTCTGTTTATGATCAGGTAACAAACGATCACATGACCGCATCACATTTTTTTCTACAGGGCATTCCCTTGCGCATGCGTACAACCTGACCATCCGTCAGCCCTCCCTACCCTCTGCAGTACGGCTGCGCAATACCTGGCCCCGCCTTCTCCCCTGAGGGAGCGTCATCAAATGCCAGTCCCAGCATCAGCCCAGGGAGCCGCTGACAAGCTCCTCTCCCCGTCTCCTTTGTTTCCCTATTATAATTAATAAGAGGGGACAGCCCGGCGCCGCTGACCTTTTTTGTGGTACTGCTGGAGACAGGCAATGGAATAGACAGCCGCATTTCCCGGCATGCTCAGTGGCCCAGGCAGCTGTGTGGCCCCTCTGAGGAGCTGATGCTCAGGCAGGCAGGATCAGGGGAGTGATCAGCAGGAATTCCCGGATCCAGCATCCTTAGGAGACCCTCCAATCCCGCAGCCATGCCGCTCTTCACCTCCAACCCCTTCGACCCAGATGTGGGTAAGTCATTGTCTGCAACTTGTGAGCATCCCAGGCCCATCCCTAACAGAACCGCAGCACCTGTGTGAGAAGCCTCTGATGGAAGCAGTCACATTACTGGGCCAGGGTTGCTGACAGCATCTTCCAGCAGAGGCTTCTCCCTCAGGTGTTTTCTCCTGGTGGGGACTTCCTTTGCATAAGGAAAAGTGCATAGAGGAGAACTTGGTAACCAATCAGATTTTGGCTCTTTCGGGTAGTCGAGTGAGTGGTTGCTATGGGTTAACGCGCATGGTCTGCTGCTGCTGGGCTCACTTAGAGCTGATGCAGAGGGGGTAAGAAAACAGGTCAGCAAAATTCCTACTGACCTCGGGGATCCCTCGCCGCAGCCTGTGCGCTATAAAATGCGCCCCCTGCTGGTGTGCGATGTGCAGGGGCCGTGCCGTCCATCATTACTACACAATGCACTGTTTGCTTTTATATTTTAAACACTTTATTGAAGTTGTGGTGACAAGTAAGGATGAGCTCAGGCGTGTTCACATGAGACACGTGTAGAGCCTGTTAGGAAGTGGGTGCAGCGCTAATCCCAGGCAGTGAGACATTGTCCCGGTGTGCGGCTGCAGAGATCGGGCAATGTCTCACTGCCTGTGATTACCGCAGCGCTGACTTCCTGGCGGGCTCTGTACGTGGAGCATGCCAACACGCCGGAACTCATCCCTAGTGAAAAGCGATGCTGTGCGTTTCACTGCTTTTAAGAAGAACTCTGCCCCTACCTAGCCTAAAGCGGGGGGCTCCACCCTAAAGGAGAAGCTCCACTTGACTGCCTCCTCTACACAAAGCTTCACTGCTGATTTTCCTTACCCAAGATTAAGGATGAGCTCTGGTGTGTTGGCATGCTCCACGTGCAGAGCCCGCCAGGAAGTTGGCGCTGCACTAATCACAGGCAGTAAGACATTGCCCTGATGCCCGGCTGCAGAGATCGGGAAATGTCTCACTGCCTGTGATTAGCCAGCACCGACTTCCTGACGGGCTCGGCACGAGTGTGCGAACACGCCAGAGCTCACCCCTACCCGACATGGCCTCTCCAGCACCCGAGAACTGATTTAAGAATTGGCTTGGGTGAGGACAACGCAGGATCCCTAGATGGGTAAGTGCCGTAAAAGTCAGCAGCTACAGTATTTGGGGTGAGGATTCTCTCCTACATGTAAAAATCATAATTTTTTATTTATTTTTTGCTAGAAAGTTACTCGGAACCCCTAAACCATATCATATTTTTTTTTTTGCAGACACCATAGGGAATAAAATGGCGGTCATTGAAACTTTTTATCTTGCACGATATTTGCGCAATTTTTTTCAAACGCCCCTTTTTTATTTTATTTTTTTTGGGGGGGAAAAAAGCGGTTTCATTAATAATTAAATAACAAAACAGTAAAGTTAGCCCAATTTGTTTTGTATAATGTGAAAGAGGATGTTGCGTCGAGTAAATAGATACCTAACATGTTGCGCTTTAAAACTGCGAACACACATGGAATGGCGCCAAACTTCAGTAATTAAAACTCTCCATAGGCGAGGCTTTGAACATTTTTACAGGTTACCAGTTGAGAGTTAAGAGGAGGTCTAGTGCTAGAATTGTTGCACACGCTCTAACGCACGTGGCAATGCCTCACATGTGTGGTTTGAATGGTGTTTAGGGCTACCGGGGACAGGGGCGTTTTTAATTTTATTTTTTACTTAAATTTTTAATTTTTGCACTTTTTTTTTTTTTTTTTTTACATTTTATTTTTATCACTTTTATTCCTATTGCAAGGAATGTAAACATCCCTTGTAATAGGAATCTGTGACAGGTCCTCTTTATGGAGAGATGTGGGGTTAATAAGACCCCACATCTCTCCTCCAGGCTGGAAAGCATGAGATCGGGGAACAATCAAAAATTCACAGATCTCATTCTGGCAGCCGCGATCGCAGCTTTGTTTACTTCCAGGAACCCGGGCGTGATGTCATAACGTTGCGCCCGGGCCTCCCGACGGTCATGGAGATGATTGGTGACCATTTGGTCACCGGAAATCTCTATCATTGTCATCCGGCGCCGGCCGATTCTTTCTTCGGGCCCCTGATGGTACGGGAGAGCCGACAGCCGCTATGATCGTTCTTATCATGCACAGAATTGCCGGTTTGAAAAAAATGATATCTGAATGATGCCTGTAGCTGCAAGGTATTGAAGTGTTTAAAAAAGAATGCATTGAGAAGAGGGAAAAAAAAGAAAGAAAAAAAAAACCTGTGTGTAGCTCCCCCCACCTCCCTCCTAAATACTTACCTGAGCCTCTGTCCCTAATAAGTACATTGACCCTTGAGTTTTGTATAAAGCACTGTCCTAGTGATGCCAGGCTGTAATGTCCCCACCATATACCATCACAGACTCTGCAGAACCTTTTCATGCCACTGTATGGGTTTTTGATTCCAGCATTTGAACCTGGGACCCGGGTGCTGCAGGGCAGTAACCCTTGCCCCTGTGCCTCCATGCTGCACATGGTGTCATTGTGGCGAGTTGTTTTCGTCTCTTTACATAGAAGCGTTCACTGTTTCCTCCAGACAAAACCCAGATCCATAAATACATCAGTGTTACAATTGTAAGAGGAGATCTCTGTTTACTCCATTCAACATCGGGGGGAACTTGTGCTGAGCCGCAGCCTCCAGCAGTGATGGTCAATTGGACCAAAGGACAATCAGCACCAAGTTTGTTTTTATGCTGTTAATTGGAGGGAGAAATCTCCATGAACAAAGCATCACTTAACTGTCACCTCCCCGAGACAGGAGTCTGCCCTGAGTGAGCTCTATATATATATATATATATATATATATAATTTTTTTTTTTTTAAAGCGCATCAATACTTATTAGTACTCGCGGATACCAGTGACTGATTCCTACTGCAACTGTTTTGTTTACACTTCAGCTGTCAGCAGTGGTACAAAGCGTTGAAAAGTTATTTACAAATTTTTTTACATTTTTGCGTTTTTTTTTTTTTTTTTTTCCCCCAATTTGAAACCTCTAAATTAATGTTAAAAGTGTAAAACTATTAACGAACAAAGCAAACAATTTTTTTTTTTTTTATTAGTTTATAAAATAGAAGTTAAAAAAATTAGCAGGAAAATAAATGGAGAAGGAGAATAAGGAGTTAATTAAGGCAGATTAGCATAAATTAAGGGTTAATAATGGGTTAAACAGGAACATTAAAAAAAAAAGAAGCAATGGGGGTTATTTACTAAAGGAAAATCCACTTTGCACTGCAAGTACACTTGAAAGTAAAGTCGCTGTAGATCCGAGGGGGACATACAAGGAAACTAAAAAACAGCATTTTTAGCTTGCACATGAGTGGATGATCAAATCAGCAGAGCTTCCCCTCATTTCAGATCTACCCTTTAGATTTAGAGCGACTGCACTTCCAAGTGCACTTGCAGTGTAAAGTGGATTTGCCTTTCGTAAATAACCCCAATGTTTCTTTTTAAGCAGCTGAACAATGTTGTTGATAAACATTGCCCGATTTTCATTTACATTTCAGCTGTCATAAGGGAAAGACCACTGACGGCTGAATGAGTCATTGGTTGTTAAGGACACGGCGGCCTCGCTCCTTAAAGCGGTTCTTCACCCTAAAGGGGAAGTTCCGCTAGTATTATCCCTCCCCCCCTCCGGTGCCACAATCGGCACCTTTCAGGGGGGAGGGGGGTGCAGTTACCTGAATAATCCAGGTAACTGCACCCACTTCCGGCCAGACCGCCGCAGACCCCCGCATCGCTCCGCCCCCCCCCCCCCCCCCCCCGTTGTGTTCTGGGAAACACACAGTTCCCAGAGACACAGCGGGGGACCATAAGAGAAGCGCAGCGCGACTCGCGCATGTGCAGTAGGGAACCGGGCAGTGAAGCCCTCATGCTTCACTTCCCGATTCCCTGACAGAGGATGGCGGCGGTGGCTGCAGCGAGACGAGCGATCGCTCGTCATCTGCCGCCGACATCCCTGGAACCTGGGACAGGTAAGTGTGATATTATTAAAAGTCAGCAGCTGCAATATTAGTAGCTGCTGGCTTTTAATATTTTTTTTTTTTAGGTGCAGCTCCTCTTTAAGATAATTGCCAGCTTTCCTTCTTTTTTTTTTTCTCCCCATTTTAGCTGTCAGTTGGGGAATTCCGCTGATCTCTAAAAGATCCAAGCCAGAAAAGTATCAGTTTCGGGTATTGGAGCATTTGCATGAGTACTGATACTCAAGCAAATGCTTAGGCCCCTTTCACACTGGGGCGGTTTTTAGGCGCTACTTTAAAAAAACAGAAAAAAAAACGGTCCCTTTCACTCTAGTGTGAAAGCTGGAGGGCTTTGACACTGGAGCGGTGCACTAGCAGGACCGTGAAAAAAGTCCTGCTAGCCGCATCTTTGGAGCGGTGTATTCACTGCTCCTACCCATTGAAATCAATGGGGCAATGTGGCTATACCACTGACAAAGCGCCGCTTTGCGGGTGGTTTTAACCCTTTTTCGGGCCGCTAGCAGGGGTTAAAACCACCCCGCTAGTGGCCGCAGACCGCTGCTAAAACGACGGTAAAGTGCCGCTAATTATAGCGGCGCTTTACTGCCGACGCCGCTCCCGCCCCAGTGTGAAAGGAGCCTCAGTATCGGTGCAACCCTACATGTGACAGTGTTTGGAGCATTGTCACATGTTTCCTGATATCTGAAAACCTCAATTTGTGACACGGGACAGGGAGGCGGTAAAGCAGGGCGGTTGGATGGGTATACTTGCTGGGGATGGGGGGCGTTTATCAGGGGCTGCTGACACTATTGGTGCCTCCCGGTAACTACAGGACATACAACCGGTGGAGTGAACAAGCATTCCACTCATCCCATGACTCGGGACTTGCAGTGGTCAATGAACAAGCCAGTTATTTTCTATACACAAGCTGCCAGGTAGGTAAGTAGGTATGTTCTTTCTTCTTGGGGTAATTTCACATTGACATTAAATCCTCAGCCGCTTTATAGCTTACCACACCGAGTACAATAAAATAAACATTCCCCAAGTAAACTTTATTTTTTTAGCTTGGAGTAGGTGAGAGAGGAGCAGTGAAGTGGAGTGCTTTGCTGTCCTAGGCTAGGGGGAATGTGTGTTTCTATTGCTGAACACAGTGTAGGGAGACACAACTGTAGCCCATGCATGCAAGGGTGACTCCATAGGATACTGCAAGAGAAAGGAGCCACCCTGAAAAAGGAAACCTGGGTCATGGCACCAACTTAAGTTCACCCTTACAGAAAAAATAAGTGCATGTAATTTTGCAGAAAGAAAACGTGCATTTATTATACTTTCTTGCAGGAGCCTGGAAAGCATTGGTCATGGGTGCAATGTGGGCTCCTGCAGACATGTCCTCCCGCTCTTCTGTACTCCTGTACGCATTTTCTGTTTGAAATCCAGTGGACTACGAGAGCGCTTATCAGCACCCCCACAGCCCATTGAAACTTGAAGACTGTCTGCTGCGGTGGCAGGCTATACTTGCAGTTTATTAATCGCAGGAATCTGTAAATGATGCGGCTGTGTGGGCGGAGCCCCGTTGTGCTATTCTTAAACCGTCATTGTCACAGAGAGAGGGTACAGGAACTGCAACATGTTTCAAACATAAACTTATGCTTTAAACTGTAAAATAGGCAATGGATGTGTTTATAAAGAAGCCACATACTCCGTAATTGTTTCATTAGGGCTCATTCACACAGACTGAAAAAAATGCTTCGTTTAGATATATATTTTATGCATGCCAGAAAGATTCTGCGTAAAATACACACCTAAAGTACTTGTGTTTGAGTAAAATATGCAGATCTACACATTCTACAATATGCTATTGGAAGTTCTGGTTTAAGAATTTATCCCCTGCCCCCCTCTTCTCTAACACCATTGGAGGTTTCTTTTTTTGGGGGGGTGGGGGGGCTAGTGGGTACATCATTTTGGTTGGCACCCGCTCTCAGCTTCCGCTGGAATCATCTAGGCCCAGGCGAGGATGGCACTGGATCCCTGGACACAGCGGATAGGTAAATTTTTTTTTTTTTTTTTAGGGCTGTGAAAATTAAAGATTAATTCCTCGATTCATTTTTTTTTTTTGATCGGTACTCACCTCTCCGCTGCCTTCAGGGAGTTCTGTTGGAGATCCAGTGACGTCACGACATGGATGTCACTGGACTCCTCCCCCCTTCTCCAAGTGCCTCCGTCCCCTAACGAAGGGAAGGGGGAGGAGTCCGGTGAGCTACGCATGACGTCACCCGCTGCTGCCCTACGGAACTAACACGATTGTCGGCATTACATGCTGTGTTTTTATCATCTTTATGTGAGTAGTTTTGTGTTTGAACACAAAAAATTAAATCTTATACTTAAGCGATGATCGCTTGGATCTTTTCTTTCTACCCATGACCTGGCGTCCTTGCTGAGATCTAAGGAGACGTGAGAGAAGTTTATGGTCCGTGTTAACCCTTTTAGTACCCGCTTGCATGACCACCTGTTTGCACAGGGGTCCATGCTATAAGGTGAGAGTGATTAGTTAGACTGGAGGTGGAGGGAATGTCACGCTACTGTGGAAAAAAAGATTACTTTTACGGTTTGAATTTAAAACTTATTTGTATGAACTGTGAAGTTAAAGCGGAGGTTCACACAAAAATTGAACCTCCGCTTTTTGGAAACCTCCCCCCTCCGGTGTCACATTTGACACCTTTCAGGGGGGAAGGGGGTGCAGATACCTGTCGCCAGCAGCAGCCAAGAGCCGATCGATTGCTCAGCTTCGGCTGCCGACATCGCTGGACTCCAGGAAAGGTAAGTGTCCATTTATTAAAAATCAGCAGCTGCAGTATTTGTAGCTGCTGGCTTTTAATAATTTTGTTTTAGGTGGACTCCCTCTTTAAGTCATGGATTGTGGAAACTAACTAGTGTCAGGTGATTGTATATAGTGTATACCACATTTATCACTGACTAATGTAGAGTTTCAATGCAAGAAGTTCAGCTAAAAGTATTTGGATCTGTATGTGCGTTTTATAATTAAAATTAATCGATTAAAAAAAATCGATTAATCGAACACAAACATTTTAATCGGCAACGGCCCTAGTATTTTTATTAAGTCAGCAGATACAGTATTTGACTGTAACCACTTGCCGACAGGCTCGCGCTGATATATGTTGGCAGAATGTCACGGGTGCGCAAAACCACTCCGTCATCGGGGGCTAGCACACACATGCCTCTGGTGGTGCCTGCCGCTGGAACGTACCTGCGGGTCCAGCAGCCTCGATGTCTGCCGGTGGCCCAAGATCGTGGCACAGAGGCAGAACGGGGAGATGTAAACAAGGCATTTCCCTGTTCTGCCTAGCAACATGACAGGGATCTACTGCTCCCAGTGATCGGGAGCAGTGATCTGTCATGTTCTAGTGAGCCCATCCCCCCTACAGTTAGAACATGCTGAGGGAATACACTAAACCGTTTCCCTGGCCCTGTCAGTGACATTTCTACAGGAATCAGTGCATTTTTATAGCATTGATTGCTGTATAAATGTCAATGGTCCCAAAACAGTGTCTGATCTGTCCACCGCAATGTCGCAGCCCCGCTAAAAATAGCAGATTGCTGCCATTACTAGTAAAAAAATAAATATAAAAAATTCCCTAAATCTATTCCCTAGACTCTATAACTTTTGCACAAACCAATCAATATACACAACATTTATTTTTATTTTTTTACCAAAAATATGTAGAATACATATTGGCCTAAACTGATGAAGACTTTTTTTGTTTTGGATATAACTTTTTTATATTTATTTTATTATATCTCTCATAATTTTTTTTTTTTTTTAATAGTGCAAAAAAACACATGCAAAGGTGATAATACCACCAAAAGGGCACTGGGCTGCTGCACAGAGTTTTTTAACTTCATGCGTAGGATGCATGAAGGTTAAAAGAAAAAAACCTTCAGCCTTAAATGTGTCCCTCTCCTTCCTGAACGCCTAACCTGTGTCTGAACTGCTTGTCAGGAACAGATTGTGCGGATGGTGTATCTCTGTAATATAATGCCATATGTTGCTGAGTGTTAGGTTTCCGACCATTTCTGTTGCTGAAAGAGACGATACAGCTAAAAGGCTTCTGTTAGACTGACAGCCCGGTGCCTGCAGTGCCTCCTGATTGGCTGGCGATCAGCTGGTGTTTGTGGGAAGCAGATATCAAGATTTTGAACAATCAAAAGTGCAGCTATTACGCTGACAGCTGGAACACTTTAGATTTCCCCTCCTCTTCTCTTCTCAGAGGAAGTAGGAAAAAATCTCCTCAATCTCTCCATCGGACTCACGTGTGTGTGATGTGGCCCCGGCTCGGTGGTTCAGAAATCATATCTGCATCACAGCCAGGCAATTGGCATTTCCATTTCTTTTGTCACGGGGTTCCTTATTAATCATTTAAAAGAAAAAGAAGGAAGGCTGACATGGAAAATTGCATTGGCTCACAGGATAATTAGACGTGCAAAATGTCCAGTCAACGCTCTGTAAATGTATATTTTAAAAGGCTGATCTTTTTTTTTTTTTTTTTTGTGCACTTGTGTAAAATATAGGGGTGTATTTACCAAAGGCAAATGGACTACAGTTGTACTCATTTTCCCCAGAGTTTAGCAGGTGTGGAGAAGCTTCACTTTGTCAAGAATATCCAATCACGTGCAAGGAATATAAAAAAAAAAAAAAAAAAAAAGACAAATAACAGGATTTTTGCTTGCACATGACTGATGGAAATCGGTAGAATTTTACCACATTCCCTAAGCTCTAGGGAATATGAGTGCAACTGCTCCTGTCTTTTGTCCCATAGAGGGGTTGATTTACTAAAGTTAGTTTGCAAAGTGAAATTGCTCCAGAGAGCTTAGGCCAGGTTTACATATGTGTGAGTTGGATGCGGTATGTGAATGTGAATTGTGTTAAAATAGTGACCGGTAAAACACCTTAAAACAGCTGCTCCTTTCACTCCAGTGTGAAAGCCCTCGGGCTGCCTCACTGGAGCGGTGCGCTGGCAGGGCGTCAGAAAAATTCCTGCCAGCAGCTTCTTTGGAGCGGTGAACTCCCTGCTCCTTCATCACTCCTCCCCATTGAAATCAATGGGGCAGCTCTGCGATACCTCCGGCGTCGTTTTCAGGGCGGCTTTAACCCCTTTTCGGGCGCTAGCGCCGGGGGGGGGGGGGGTTTAAAACTGCGCTGCTAAAACGATGGTAAAGCAGCGCTAAAAATAGTGCCCCTTTACTGCTGGCGCTCAATGTGAAAGGGGTCTTGGATAAAATAGCTGTCCAAAATACCAAGTTATTGACTGATTTAAAGCGGGAGTCTGTCTTTTTTTTTTTTTTTTTTTTTTTTTTTTTTTTTTTTAAAAAGACAAATACTGCAGCTGCTGACTTTTAAAATAGTGACACTTACCCGCCCAGTGCGCCCGCGATGTCGGCACCCGAAGCCGATCTCACAATCGTCTCTCGGGTGCTGCAGCCGCCATCTTGGGTATGGGAATCAGGAAGTGGAGCCTTTCGTGTTCATTTCCCGGTTCCCTACTGCGCATGCGCGAGTTGCGCTACGCAATAAGGATGGTCCCCGCTGTCTCTGGGATCCGTGTGTTTCGCAGCGGGGGACTTTCGGAAAGGGGCGTAGATTCTGCGGAAAGGGGCATACCTTCTGCAGAATCTACGCCGGAAGTGGGTGCAGATGCCTGTACTGTACAGGTACCTGCACCCCCCTCCCCCCTGAAAGGTGCCAATTGTGGCGCCGGAGGGGGGGAGGATTCCAATGAGCGGAAGGTCCACTTTCGGGTGGACCTCCGCTTTAAAGCACCTGTGCAAGATAAAGGAAAACCTGCAAATATGGCCTGTTGGGGGTACTTGAAGACTGGTGTACACTGTGCTGTATGCAGTGCACTCTAAACTGCTTGACTGTGTATTGTATTCCACATTTGTCATCTTTGTACACTATGCTATTCGTTATATACACCGCTGTGCACGTTTTTAGAATATTGTACACTTTGCTGTATGCAGTGTACGCCACATTGCCTGACTGCGTGCACTGTCCTATTTGTTATATACTCTGTGCATTGTACGCGTGACACACCTTCCCTTTGTACAATTGGCTGGACATTATATACTGCATACAATGTTCTGTGCGTTATGCATTCTACATTCAGCAATACTACCCCCTCTGTACCATCTGCTGTATGTTGTATACCCCACGTTGCTCCCTATGACTGTATATCACTTGACTCTGTACACTGTGCTGTACGATATATACTCGGCATTGCACAACTCTGAGCATTGCTTTATGTATCCCCAGTAGGGGACTTTTGGGGGTGTTCCCTATATATGAACACACAATGCTAGGGTCTTTTAATAACTGCATGATAATGTGGTAACATGTACCGCACCACCACTTTTCACATTTTTGCTCTCTTATTGTATCCACCTTTCAGTGGGCTCTGGTGGCAGCCTGTTGTGTTCCTTTATCTGGGGAAGCAGCTGGGAATACATTTGTGCAATTAGTCACATCGTATGTGTGTGTATATGTATATATGTGTATATATATATATATATATATATATATATATATATATATATATATATATATATATATATATATATATATATATATATATATATATATATATATATATATATATATATATATATATATATATATATATATATATATATATATATATATATATATATAATGACATGGCTACCTTCATCAACATTAATATTCTAGTGCTGCAATATCCTTGGGAAGTAATCAGCCTTCACAATTTCGCTTATTTTCTTTTTTATTTTATTTTCATTTTTTTTTTTTCATTCAATTTGATTGAAATTCTAATAGTTTTCATGAGAAAGGTGATTGTTAATTTCAGTAACTTTCTTTTTTTTTTTTTTTTTTTTTTTCTGCGTGCTATCAAAGATGGGCTTGAAAAAATAAATGTGCTAAATTTTCGACGCATAATACAACTACATAGAACATAAATGGTGGAGAAAATTATCTTAAAAATATTTCTGTGAAGAAAAAAACACGACTTGAGGTCTTATTTGTGAACATAGAAAAGAAAAATATGGATGGAACGTGGGGGGGGGGGGGATTGGGTCAATGCTTACTAATAAGGTTTAATCCTTCAATCCCTGGGGCAATAAAACGGGCAATCTGATCCGTTACTTTGAGAAGCTGCTTTTCTTTTTTGCATTTCCTTTGCTGTAGGTGTTTTTTACTTTAGCACAGGTACAGTTAGACCCCTTTCACACTGAGTTGCTTTGCAGGCGCTATAGCATTAAAAATAGCGCCTGCAAAGTGCCCTGAAACAGCGGCTCCATTCACTCCAGTGTGAAAGGCAGGGCATCATAAAAAGTCCTGCCAGCAGCTTTTTTTTTTTTTGGCGCATTAGAAGCGGTGAACTCTGCACTCCTAAAGCGGCCCTGACCATTGAAGTCAATAGGCAGCGCCGCTGTAGCAGTGTTTTGCGGGTGCGTTTAACCATTTTTCGGCCGCTAGGGGGGTGTTAAGAGCACCCTGCTAGCAGCCGAATAGCACCGCAAAAAATAGCGGGGTTTTACCACCGACGCCTGGGGCGGCTCCGTGTGAAAGGACTCTTAAGACTATATAAAGATGCTTGGTGACTGCACTCTGAATTCTTTATTGTCATTTATCTATAACATCATATGCAATACGGCAGGAGAAGTGAGACCTCTGTGTTTCATGCTGTAGAGCAGGGGTCTCCATACTTTCTGAACCAAGGGCAGGTTTACTGTCCTTCAGACTTTAGGGGGGCTGCACTGTGGCCAGCGGAAATAGAAAATTTTGATGACATCAGCGGGAGTAAACCGTGCCCCACCTTTGGTATTAAGGGGATGAATTGTGCCCAATTGTTGCTGTCAGTGGGAAAAATGGCACCCCAATTTTGGTGTCAGAGGGCAGACTAGTGTCTCATATCAGTGGGATAAAGTGTGCCCCAAGGGCTGGATAAAGGCAGGCAAAGGACCACATCTGGCTCCCGTGCCGTAGTTTGGAGACCCCTGCTATATATAGAGTGCTGAATCATGAATGCGACTAAAGCTAGCCACATATATGAAACCCTGCTCCCCAAAACTGGAAAGTTCCTTGGCTAATGTGGCCATTCCCTGTGCCTCCATCCTTGTTTAATAGTCATCAGGGAGCCAGCTGTCTCTTCCACGTTCTCGCAGCGGGGCCCCCTGATGGCCTGGTACCTACTGGGGTTTTTGACAGAGGTGTCCCAGGAGGTAGCAGGAGTAGGCTTCACATCAACCTTGCATTGGGGAAATTGGAAGTTGTGGTCAGGGTCAGCAGTGAATGGCTCAAAGGGGTTGTAAAGCTTCGTTTTTTATTTTCTAAATAGGTTCCTTTAAGCTAGTGCATTGTTGGTTCACTTACCTTTTCCTTCGATTTCCCTTCTAAATGTTTTTTTTTTTTTTTCTTTGTCTGAATTTCTCACTTCCTGTTTCTCCTCCAGTAAACACCATCACCCGAGTGGTGTTTAGTCAACCAGAACAGTTTACTGAGGAGGAACAGGAAGTGAGAAATTCAGACAAAGAAAAAAAAACATTTAGAAGGGAAATTGAAGGAAAAGGTAAGTGAACCAGCAATGCACTAGCTTAAAGGAACCTATTTAGGAAATAAAAAACTGACCTTTACAACTGCTTTAAATGAAAGGAAAATAATATTAATGATGATAAAGTAAAAAAAAAAAAAAAAAAAAAAAAAGAATTGGGCTTTAATGTCGAGTGGCCACATATATGTGGCCATGGAAAACTGTATTCTGTGCTGAGGGCGCACTTCCAGTACAGTAACTAAGGAATCAAAAAAAGCTCCTGATGCATACCTGCGAATGGCTGTCACATGATCGAAAGCCCCCAATCGCAATGATCATATGATCAAAATGCCCATCACCACCTCTCCGTATTTTGCTTTTCTTGAGCTGGGGGGTGATTGGTGGCAAAGGGTTAAAGGTGCATTTTCTTTATTTATTTTAATGTTGCGTGTGGAGGAAGGATAGGGATGGAGGAAGCTCTCCTCTCTCCCTTCCAACGGTGCAGCCTCCACCAGTCTCTTCAGGGCAGCCCAAATGGAGCAGTTTTAAAAAAAAAAAATTTAATTTAATTTTTTTTTTTTTTTTTTTTTTTTTTTTTTTTTTTTTTTTTAGTATCCCCAATTTCCGCTTTCAGCCTTGGTTCACACTATTACGAACACATTGCTGTGCAGATCACATGCGATGTCTGTGCGATGCAAATTTAGCCATACAGTTGTTTGGCTGAACTCGCGTTGCATTCGCATAAAAATGCTGTATGGAACTTTATTTTTATTTTTTTTTTTTCTTCTTCCTTCCCCTAGCACTGTAATCGGATCTCATGGGTGTGATTAACTTTTATATTGACACCTGCAGCAGTTCGCAGAGGGCAGTGTGAACTGCCTGCATGGGAGATGCGATGCGAGAACCGGCACTGGAATTGCGCTGGTTCCCACATCGCATATGTGTGAACCCAGGCTAAATGTATCTTGCTAAATGAGAGCAGTACAGTTCCCTGAATTGGACCCCATACAGTCCCCTATAAAGCAGGGATGAGACTGGTAAAGGACAGTACAAGGAGACTGTTAGTTGAGCTGCGGTATAGGCTAACCAAGAACATGCTGATAGAAGGAGAGATCAGAGTGACAGATGAGATCATCAATCTGCTGCTTTTCCTTTTTTGCTGTCCGGTCAGGCTGGGGGAGGGACAAGACCTGTAAGTGGCCAGGCGGAGCTGTGTAAATCACAGGACTGGATATGGACTTGTATTTAATCTTCTTATTTAGCAGTTTGCCTGGAGTTCAGCCTTTTTAACTGCTGTAAGAAAAGAGACTTGCGTAGAAATTCATCCTTTGCGCTGTTAATAGATTAGACATGGAGATTTGCCCTGAAGGTAACATTTGCTTATGTGTTTTCTTTTTTTTTTTCTTGGATGTTCATTTAGAATTTCCTGGCTTTGTGAAAGGTTTCCTTTTACTGGACGCATTTTGCAGCATCACTTTTCCCATCCACAAAGTGCACCTCTAATTACAATTACTAATAGAAGAGAATATCATTTCTTCAAACCTAAAACATCCTTGGTTGATCCACACAGGGAGCCATTATTTACAAGTTGTCATCTAGAAAAGATGGCTTCCTTGTGGTTAGAATAAAGGAAAGTGACAGCAATGTATCTTCTAAAAGGCGAGCATGGAGGTGATCCTGCTGAGCGCTGCAGGCGCCATTCTGTAAGCGCAATTAGTGATGAAGAATGTTAGAAATCACAGCATTCCTGCGTATAACCTGCACATAAAATGCAATGCCACCTTCCTATGGGGGAGACATTAATCATTTTAATAACCTGTCCAGTATATTAATTGCTGATCACATCCAGAATTCCAGTGATGGGGAAGAGAAAAATCTCTACTGCAATGTCAGGTCTGTGAGAAGAAGAAAAAAAGAGTAATTGAAAGCAGGATATTGTTTGAAAATTCCATTTATTCTTTTTCTATGCATAATGTCATATCTGCTGATTCTATTCAGACAATTTAAAGGGATCCTAAAGTGACTTGGTTTCTATTATAAAAAAGAAAAATGTGATTGTAAGACCGCTGCTCCTCAAATACGGTGTGATAGAAAGTATTGCAACGACCGCCATTTTATTCTCTAGGGTGTTAGAACCCCAAACATTATACATTTATTTTTTATTTTTTCCAAAGTAATTTTCTAGCAAAACAGAAGCAGTTTTTTTAACTTGTAAACAACAAATCTCAGAAAGGGGCTTGGTCCTTAAGTAGTTAAACAGGTGTACCTAATAAAGTGGCCGATGAGTAGAATGTATAATATAATTTATATACATATATTGTGCAGGATCCCTAAATTACAAGGTGGGGAAAAAAGGAAAAGGAAGCCGGGGGAGGGGGGGGGGGGGGGTATACCAACCACACTTTAGAATGACACTAGGGCTGTCACTGAAGTCATGAGTTGAGTGCTCTTGATTGGGATGCCGGTGAGGAAGGAGGATGATCCGGCTGGATGACGTTGAGGACCTCGAGTCCCACTAGGAGAGAGTCAGTTGTTGGTGTCCTCTTACCCAACTGGTATTGGGAGAGCCCCATAGTATGAGACAGCATTTTCATTGTTGTCGAGTTCCTCCTTGAGATAGTGTCAATTTCATGAAGGCCTGCCATCTGGAGTAGAGACGTTTGCTAGAGGCTTTGTGGTTGGTTGAGTTCGGTGTTGAGTTTGTCTTTGTGTACTAAGTGCAGAAGCTCTCGTTTGACCTGCAACATCTTTGGACAGTGAGAAGTCCAATTTATTTTTTAAATGGATTTTTGGATGACCAGGAGACAGATCAAAAACCAGTCTTTTTGTGTGGGGGGGTTGGCATTGGAGGACCATGTTATGAGTTTGTTCCAGTACCCAAATATGAGTAGGGTGTCTTTTGATTTCAGCAGGGTTATTCCGTATATGAAGGATATGACTTGATCCCAGAAGGTGGAGATGTATGTGCAGGACCAGAAACGGGGAGTCAAGGAAGGTCTTGCCTGATGGCATAGAGGGCAGGTGGCGGAGTCCTGGTTGTTCTTTTTCAAGAGGAATGGTATATAGGCATGGTGGAGAATTTTTCAGTTGGGTTTCTCTCCAAGATTTGTTGGATCAGTTGTAGGATTTTGCTGTAGCCTAAAAGGAGTTTATCTACTATATCTGTGTCAAAGTCTCTGCTCCAATTCGCTGCTGATGAGGATGCTATAGTAGGAGTGATCTCTTACATGAGAGGTTTGTAGATGTCAGAAATGGTATAGGAGACTTTGTGGAGCAGATGATCTGTAATAGTTGCGCTTTTCTCTGCATGAGTTGCGGATGAAGCTGACACATTGCCAAAAGTGGAAGGCATGTGACGGGGATTAGAATTTTTCAGCAGTGACTGTGAGGGTATGGGGTAGCACCACTTCTATGTTGCAAAGGGTAGAAAATTCTATGAGGCCTTTTTGTTGCCAAATAGAGAAGAGTTTGTGTTCCATCCCTAGTTGGAAATGTTGGGTTGCCCTGGATTGGTAGGTGTCTGGACATGAAAGGGGAGAGCTTCAGGCATTTTCTTCTCTCCCAGGCTATGGCAGTGTCCCAAAGGAGGAGATTGTGTTGCATGGTTGAGGTATAGATTTCCACTTGCAGTGAAGAAGGGCTACCAAAGAGTAAGAATAGGCCATCAGTGATTCAATTGAGTAGTTTGGATATCACAATCCTCCCGCTATTCAATCTAGGCCTATTCGGAGAAGTTGTGTTAAGTTGTAGGCTCTGACATTGGGAAGACTAATACCCCCTTTGCGCCTGGGAAGATATCATTTTGTAAATGAATTTCGCGGCCGCTTATTCTGCCAAATAAATTTGGCGATATCTTTGTTTGTTTAGCAACTGAATATCCTCGTGTTTCAGGAGTAGTGGAATCTTTTGAAGCAGATGCAATAAGTGTACAAAGCAGACCGTTTTTACTAAGTGGCATCTTCCCAGGAGCGAGAGAGGCAGATCCATCCAGTTCTTGGGATTTTTTTTTTTCACCAGATGGTGATGGTTTAGGTGGTATATAGATGATGCCAGTTTCCCTATTTTGATACCTAGGTAAATTATGTGTGATTGGGCTACTGTGAAAGGCGAATGGGAGGACCACAGAGGATTTGAAAAGGGTGCCTATGGGGTGGGGATTTCACTTTTATTGTAGTTAATGCAAAGACCCGAACATAGTTTAAATTCATCAAATATTGTTTTGATAGAGGACATGCCAGAGAACATCGGCAAAGAGGGAGGTGCGAAGCTCATGGTCATCAATGTTGATCCCATGCTGTTGAATTTTAAATGGAGGACACTTGTCCCACGATGTCCTCACCCGAAGCCGGTCTGTTCCCTTGGCTTCGAGGTGCATTGCTAGTAAGAGCACCGGGAAGTTAAGCCTTGTTCCCTACTACGTGAGTTGGCCTGCGTGTTCTGAGTGTTTCCTGCTCTCTTCTGGGACCTGTGTGTCTCCCAGAAGACAGCGGAGGAGGGACAGGACATGGTGTAGATCGCTGCGGATACTGTGGGGATCTTTTGCCGGAAGTGGGGGCGAATACCCCCCCCCCCCCCAAAAGGTGCCAAATGGGGGAGGGGGGGTGAGGATCCAGATAGCAGAAGTTCCATTTTTGGGTGGAACTCAGCTTTAAGGAATAGGCTTGCTGAAGAATCTTTAGCCTCCTACACTTCGGGAGTGTTGGATTCCCGGCCCCAACTGAATGCTGTGTTTCCTCCAGCTGACACCCCCCTTCTGTAGGAGCTGGCGGTGGGTGAGGCATCGTGGACCTGGCATATAACACCAAGGTTTGTCGGATGCTGATGATTGAAGATGTGCTAAAGGGAACTGGTTGGAAATTTTAAGTCTGCTGCTGCTTAAAAAAAAAAAAAACCCCCAAAAAAAAACCTTTGCTAAAACTTTATTTTATTTTTTGACAGAGAAAGCTACAAGTGAGTTGAACACGGCTGAAGACTGGAGTCTGATCCTGGACTTGTGTGATAAGGTTGGGCAGTCACGTACCGGGTAAGTTCTTTCTTAATATCGGTCTACTTGGTGTAAAGGGACAGAATTCGAATATCTGCTGCGGTTGACGCTTGTTCTGTTATGTTAGCGAGGATAGAAAACATTTCGTTCTGCTTTGCAGTACAGGAGATAAATGGAGACCGCCATTGCTGAGCTCTCCTCCTGACAATGTTGGCTGCTTACTTGTCATGCTGATCCAGTGGTTTTTAATACTTTCTGAGGCACCGACGGGAACAAGTATGCAGTTTGGGAGTTCTGACTTCACGCTGTCTAATCTGCAAGCTTGTTCCAGGTCACTGACTCGGAACATTTTAGAGCGGAACTTTAGGCATACATTTTAAAATTTGCTTTTGTGCTCATTGTAGAGCAGAAATATTATATTGCTGGTGCAGTGGCAGCGAGTGCAGAAGTGTGCAAGGGGGATATTGCATGTTGGTGTAGTGGCAATGAGTGGGGTCTTGCGCCTTTCACAGTGGTGATGAGTGGGATATTGCATGTTGGCACAGTGGCGGTGAGTGGGGTATTGCACACTATGCAGTGGCGGTGAGTGGGGTATTGCACACTATGCAGTGGCGGTGAGTGGGGTATTGCACACTATGCAGTGGCGGTGAGTGGGGTATTGCACACTATGCAGTGGCGGTGAGTGGGGTATTGCGTGTTGGTAAGTGGGGGGTTGTGAATGGCGGTTCACTGGTGGTGAGTGGGGTATTGCATGTTGTTGAAGTTGGCAGTGCAGTTGTAGTGAGCTGGATATTTCACGTTGGTGCTGCAGCAGTGAGTGGGGCATTGCCTGCCATGCAGTGGCAGTGAGTTATTGCCTGTTCAGTGGCGGCGAGTAGAGTATTGAATTGTTTGGGTGCAGTAGTGGTGAGTGTACTATTGCGTGTCAGTGAGGGGCAGCAAGTAGGGAGCACACAGATCAGGGATGAGGTGGACAAAATTAGTTGCCAACTGAGGACAAACTACATGACATAACTATAAAGACCTACCGCGACAACCAGCTATCCACAGGGCAAAAGAATACTAGGGCTTTACACTTGTAGTCTGTACTACAACCACAGGCTACTCTGTCATTCAGTGCCCCATAGATCTGAATTTTTAATTTAAAGTGTTACTAAACCCACAACAGTAATATCAGTCTGTATATCTAATAAAGCATGCTTGTTATACTCGGTGTGGAATCTAAGGGATTAATCTTCTGCATTGTGTATAAAGGCTGTGTGGTCCTGGCTTCTCTGATCCTCCCCTTCTATAACTGACTCCAACCCATCTACTGATAGAACAGAGCCTTAGGTGTCAGGCTGCACATTCTCAGTGTGTGTGTATTTTTTGTGTGTATTGTTTGTGTGTGTGTGTGTGTGTATTGTTTTTTTTTTTTATTTTATTTTTTTTGGAGAGTGCATATGATCAGCACAGGGCCAATCACCACTGTCCATGGAGAGGATCAGGGGTGAATAACTCCTCCAAGCTTAGCAGACACTGATAGAAATCACAAGATTGCTGATGAGAAAAGGTATTTAGCAGTTTATATTTACTAAAACTATTGCATTTCCATGTTCTTTGGGAGACCAGATATAGTGAATACAGGTTCCTGGGTTTAGTAACACTTAAAGGCTCCATTCACACTAGTGCAACATGTCATGTGACCTTTAACACAAACTTTGCATGACAAGGCGCAGCCAATTGAGTTCCATGGCACCTGTTCCAATCTATGCGACTTAAAGTAGTGTCTCTGCACTACTTGGAAGTGACTTGCATGTAAAGTTGCAATAAAGTCACACTCCAAATCGCGCTACTAGTACTCTGTACTGTACTCGCACTAGTGTGAATGGAGCCTTAGAGTTCTATGGAACATAAATGACAGTTAAGTGTGCCCCCCCCCAAACATCCTCTCCATTTTCCTTTTTTATTTTTTAGGCCTAAAGACTGTCTGCGCTCTATTATGAGAAGAGTGAACCATAAAGACCCACATGTAGCAATGCAAGCACTAACGGTGAGTGTTATTTTTGGGTAATCTTGATTTTTTTTTTTTTTTTTTTTTGACCATTACAATTTGTAGGTCGACTTTTCCTAGAAAAATTGTGTGTCTTCGTTTTTGAGGTGATTTCCTGGAAATAGTTATCAAAATAGGAAGAAATCTCTCTAAAATATACACAGAAGGCAGTAAAAAGCTGACAGAGGTTCCAAGCCTCCTCATGGAGATCCTCCTTGAGGGGTCAGTGTGAAGTACCGACTTCCCATTGGAATGCATAACGATTGCAGTACATCTGACCCAACAATGAAGGTTTCGAGGAGAGACACTGTAGTAATGTGCAGGCCACACAGCGCAGATCTCCACAGTGATCCGTCGGTTAATTGGCTTCTGTCCAAAATTGGTCCTAGTATATGAATGGGGACCTTGGATTGTGGGCTCCTTGAGGGTAGGGACCGATGTGTGAGTGCAATATACAGGGATAGGATCAATTGTAGACACTCACTCAGGTTGAACTGGATGGACTGGTGTCTTTATTCAACCTTACGAAGTATGTAGGAGTGGGGACAGGTAGTTGTGTTTTGTAGGACTGACTAGGGAGGCAAGTCAAACCAACTTGGCAAATGTCCACTAAAAGTGAGCTTCCACGTTAAAGAGGAGCTTTTCATAACTGAGCAGGCAGGCTTTTTATTACAGAAGAGACCTGCAGTGTGTCTTCTGCAATAAAATAAACTTGCCTGCCTGCTCAGTCTTCTTTGTTATGTACACTGAGCTGCATAAGCACAACTCTGTTCACAATCTGGCCCTTGTACATGTGCAGGAGTGGCGTCATGCCGTACTGATTAATGAGGCTGCAACCCTGCATCGGGCGCTTGGGAGAATCCCGGTAGAAGATGCCCCACTAGCTGTCATAACGGGGGGTTTGGGGACCAGTGCATCTGTTGCACACTGAATATTGGGTGTGACATTTTCCAAAAGGTGAACTTATCCTTTATCCAGCTGATGCCACAAAACTGCTGGCTCCCGGCTACCCAGTAAGAGTGACCTGCCACTTATATGGGACTTGTTGGCCCCCTTGTCATAGCAGTAAATAATGGAAATAACTGTTAAATGTAAATTTTATAATAAAATATTAAATTAAATTAAAGCAACTGCGTCACCACGCACAAACACGTGAATGCAAACACTCGCATGTATGTGAAGAGCGATAGCCCCACACATGTTAAGTATAGCTGTGAATGTCAGCGTACAAATATTGTACAATATCAGAAAATTGCAGTTGTCACCATCTTATTCTACAATGCCTCTGTTTTTAGAAAATATAAAATTGTTTGGATGTTTAAAGTAATTTTATAGTATTAAAAAAAAAAAAGTGCAAACAAAATTGCTCCACACGCAAAGTGGTTAAAACAGGAGCTCTTCTTCCCCTTCCCCCATCCGATGTTAGATGGGTCATAATTGATGGAGACAGACATGTTGGTGGTCTACTCCTAAATAAAAGCTGTGTGAATTCCTTCTTGGTATACTAATAGAACATGTAGTAGACACCCAGCGACCTCATTGGTTCTATCTGCCTATATTGGACACAACCCTGGCAACCTGAGCACTGAAGCATTTGAAAATACAGCACTATTGTATTGATTACGTCTGTAGCTGTCCTTCTATCATTTTTCATGTTTTTTTATTTCCAAAACCGAGACAAAGGGAATTGTTGATGTGTGTGTGTGTGTGTGTGTGTGTGTGTGTGTGTGTGTGTGTGTGTGTGTGTGTGCACCTGCTCTGTGATAGTCTCAAGGTTCTGTTGAAAGCGCAGAGAGCATCATGAAGACCAAGGAACACACCAGGCAGGTCCGTAATACTGTTGTGGAGAAGTTTAAAGCCGGATTTGGATACAAAAAGATTTCCCAAGCTTTAAACATCCCAAGGAGCACTGTGCAAGCGATCATTTTGAAATGGAAGGAGTATCAGACCACTGCAAATCTACCAAGACCTGGCCGTCCCTCTAAACTTTCAGCTCAGACAAGGAGAAGACTGATCAGAGATGCAGCCAAGAGGCCCATGATCACTCTGGATGAACTGCAGAGAACTACAGCTGAGGTGGGAGAGTCTGTCCATAGGACAACAATCAGTCGTACACTGCACAAATCTGGCCTTTATGGAAGAGTGGCGAGAAGAAAGCCATTTCTCAAAGATATCCATAAAAAGTCTCGTCTAAAGCTTGCCACAAGCCACCTGGGAGACACACCAAACATGTGGAAGAAGGTGCTCTGGTCAGATGAAACCAAAATCGAACTTTTTGCCCACAATGCAAAACGATATGTTTGGCGTAAAAGCAACACAGCTCATCACCCTCAACACACCATCCCCACTGTCAAACATGGTGGTGGCAGCATCATGGTTTGGGCCTGCTTTTTTTCAGCAGGGACAGGGAAGATGGTTTAAAATTGAGGGGAAGATGGATGCAGCCAAATACAGGACCATTCTGGATGAAAACCTGTTGGAGTCTGCAAAAGACCTGAAACTGGGACGGAGATTTATCTTCCAACAAGACAATGATCCCAAACATACAGCAAAATCTACAAAGGAATGGTTCACAAATAAACGTATCCAGGTGTTAGAATGGCCAAGTCAAAGTCCAGACCTGAATCCAATCGAGAATCTGTGGAAAGAGCTGAAAACTGCTGTTCACAAACGCTCTCCATCCAACCTCACTGAGCTCGAGCTGTTTTGCAAGGAAGAATGGGCAAGAACTTCAGTCTCTCGATGTGCAAAACTGATAGAGACATACCCCAAGCGACTTGCAGCTGTAATCGCAGCAAAAGGTGGCTCTACAAAGTATTAACGCAAGGGGGCTAAATAATTTTGCACGCCCCACTTTTCATTTTTTTTATTAGTTAAAAAAGTTTCAAAAATCCAATAGATTTCGTTCCACTTCACAATTGTGTCCCACTTGTTGGTGGTTCTTCACAAAAAATAAAAATTTTATATCTATGTTTGAAGCCTGAAATGTGGCAAAAGGTTGAAAAGTTCAAGGGGGCCGAATACTTTCACAAGGCACTGTATGTATGTATGTATGTATGTATATATATATATATATATATATATATATATATATATATATATATATATATATATATATATATATATATATATATATATATATATATATATATATATATATATATATATGTGTGTGTGTGTGTGTGTGTGTGTGTGTGTGTGTGTGTGTTTTACACATACACTTCTTTAGCTGAGCTTCTGTGTTCAAAAAATATGTAGTGTTTGGGCATGTCTGCCTCTTCAATTCACTGTATAGCAGAGCTCAGACTTTGTGAGGGTAAGCAGCACAAGGAGCCAGTCAGTTGTGCCGCAGTGCTCATGTGCTAACAAGGGACACTGATAGGAGCAAAGTAAATAAGAGATGAATTCATTAGTGTAGGTCTTCTCCTTTACGGTTACCAGCTAAGGGAGTGAGGTGGGAGACGAGATGTAGTAGAAAGAAAGAGAATCTGGGTCTACTGTCTCTTTCCATCAGACAGGATTGTGCTGTCCTGCACAGCTGTGTACATTTTGGAACTGGATGGACAGAATTGCCAATCCTCTGAACCGGTTCTACCAGCCATATGTGTATTTAGCTGGAGTCCAGCTTTATTATGGATATGAGTTATTAAGCCACAAAACATTTTAAGTATTTGATTTATGCTGTGTCTTCTTGAACAAAATGGTGTGCACCCTACAGCCATTTAATGTGTGCGGAACCAAATCCCTTTTTGTGTTCCAGCTGCTAGGAGCCTGCGTGTCCAACTGTGGGAAGATCTTTCACTTAGAAGTGTGTTCAAGAGACTTTGCAAGTGAAGTTAGCAGTGTGTTAAATAAGGTAAGCGTATTATGTTTTTTGAGTTCCATTCATGTTTTATTTGTTCCTATGGAATGTTTTTCTAGTAAATATTTATGGGCTTGTTCTCACCATAAAGTGGGTTCTAATGCAAGCAGTATGTTAGATGTGCATGCAGTTATTTACCTCCCAACACACCTGTGCTATAGCTCATCACAGTGCAGATGCACTATATGTGTGTGTGTGTGTGTGTGTGTGTGTGTGTGTGTGTGTGTGTGTGTGTATACACACACACACACACACACACACACACACACACACACACACACACACAGAACTATTTATGTATAGAGAACTCTTGCCAGAAAGCTCGAAGAACTGAACATTTTGGATTTATTGTACATTTTGCACTGCTTTAGGCGGTTTTCCAATCTTCATTTTCCCTGCAGAATTTTACAATATTGCCGGAGTGACTGCAGTCTTTTATCGCCTATAGCACTTAGAAGGAATCCTGCAGTGGTTTTAATGGGCTGAGAAAACCTTACTGTCCAAATGTGTTGTATGTTCTCTGTGGAAGATAAATGGATGGCTTTCCTCATTCATTTCTGACATTCATTGTTCACACTCGGCTCTTTCTGGTCCCTAGTGAGGAAGAGGCAACTCTCCAATGTCTGCAGCGAACAAAATGTCTGTAAAAAGTGCCTTGTTTAGTCGCATAGCTACTAACATGTTTTCTAACTTTCCCTGATGACAAGAGATAGTCAAGGTTTGTCTTGGCGACGTATTATTTTTATTTTATATTGTTTCCTTTGGAAAAAAAAAAATGTTTATTTTATAAAGCAGATTTACATCTTACTCAGCCCTCTCTTTCTATTGGAGGGGTATGATTTATGATGGACTGTCAAGGTGTATCCAAGTGAAAAAAGGTTGGAAACCACTGCTTTAATGTATTCAGAGCAAAGTTCTGAGCCCTGACCTGAATGACGTCATAAAAAAAATAAAAAATAAATGTATTTGATGAATTTATCCACCCTGGCTACAGTTGCAGAGGTCATTGAGGGCCTAATTTTAAAACATATTTGCTATTTGTTAAGCAAACCTGAAGCTCAGAGCTACTTTAAAGGGCCTAAATGATCCAAGGCTTTATTCATCACGTTTCAGTGGGCCACAGCCCACCTTTATGAAGTCAGCTACGTTATTATTTCTTTCCATAGCCTTCCCTTTCCCTCCCTCCTCTTTCTTTTGAATATAGTTGGTAATCTCTGTTTGCTCTCTTCTACAGGGGCACCCTAAAGTCTGTGAAAAGTTAAAAGCACTAATGGTGGAATGGGCTGAGGAATTCAAGAATGACCCACAGCTTAGTCTAATTTCCGCTATGATCAAAAACCTCAAAGAACAAGGGGTCACCTTTCCGGCTATTGGATCCCAGGTATGGCTGTGAAGTCAAAGTGCACGCTTTGTCATCAGAAGTGAAAGTAGAATTGGACTGAGTAACATCTTATTACCTCTCAGGGTTTTGAATGTTCATCACTGATCAATAAATAAGTCTGATGGTTGATCCCTAGTGAACTCAACACTGTAGATGCCTTCTGGCCTCCTGACCCAATCATAAAAGCACTCTGGTATTCCCAATACCCTGGTGCTGCATTATACAAATATTTTAGCTGGGTAAACATAGTTTATTTTCCGTTCAAGTAGCAGGTTAATGGGGGGGGGGGGGGGGGGGGGGGGGAGGAGACTGAGATCCTGTATCAAGACATGTTAATGCAGGGTGCAGACAAAATATGAATCAGAAAGGAACTCAATACATGAATAGTGATATATAACTCCTGTGTAAGAAAATGCAATAGTGACACATATAACTCAAGAGTCTCTTGTGATATAAGAAATGAAAATAAAATAACTTTAAAGAAGATGGTAGGTATATCAAAATTCCTTGAAGTTTCCAACGCCACCAAGAGCAAGGGTAAAATCCCTCTGTGGTGCGAGGACCAGATGAAATTAATACTCTTACAAGAGGATTTAGACATATACAGCAGCAGATATAACCCTCTGCAGGGTCTGAGATGGGTCCCTGGACCAAGACGTATAGATCAGCCATGGACGTCCTCCTCACTCGCTGGCCACCATCCGCACGCTTACTTCCAAAAATAGTTTCAATCTCCCAAAATGAGCGTGGAGCAGGTAAAGGGGAAAAAAAAGGCTCCAATGCTGCACTATCATTTAAAACACTGCTCATATATTTATAAAAGTTTATCCATAAAATTATACAATAACAGGTTAAGAAGCACTTGCCGGCAATAAAAATTTCAAATACGAACGCCTGTGGTTTCCGGGGTCACATGAGGCATGATTACGTCGGCATGTAACACCGCCCGACATGTTTCGTCATACGTGACATCTTCCTGGGGCACGGGTGATGCACTGAGCAATCACCTTTTATACACAAGTGATCAGCAACTATATCACGTATGTAGATGGTTTTAAGCAAATTAGGGACACATCCAGGTGTGACATTCAGACCAGCCTACCACAATGGCTTAGTTGTATCAATCGAAAAATTATTGTAATATAAAATTAGATGGCATTAAAAAGGCCAGAAATCACCAATATTACTATATTAATTATATAACGTTAGCCATTTATCACACTGAAATGTGTACCCTTAATGGACATAAAGGAAAAAAGTAACACACACTATAATTTTTATAGAGAAAATAACATATATACACACACACTATATAATTATTTATTTTTTAAAAAGGGCCTTACATAGACAATGATCTATAAATCAAGAATGATCTATAAAAAAAGGCATTAATTTAAAAAGTCAGCATTTAAGCCAAATTTAAACGCGGTATATCCAACTAATTTCTAATTTGGTATTTGCACATCTCTTGGGCCCCCCTCTACAGTGTATTTTAAGTTTGTCTATCCCCAAAAATTATGGGGAAGACTCCACGTATGGCGAAACATGTCTTGCGGTGCTAAGCGCTGACGTCATGTGACCCCGGAAACCACGGGCGTTCGTATTTTAAATTTTTATTGCCGACAAGTGCTTCTTAAGCTGTCGTACAATTTTATGGATAAACTTTTTATAAATAAATAAGCAGTGTTTTAAATAATGCACCACTGGAGCCTTTTTTTCTTTACCTGCTCCACACTCATTTTGGGAGATTGAACTTTTTTTTGGAAGTAAGCACGCGGGTTGTGGCGAGTGAGGAGAATGTCCGTGGCTGATCCATGCATCTTGGTCCAAGACCCATCTCAACCCTGCAGAGGGTTATATCTGCTGGCATATATGACCATGCTGTAATAGGAGGGATAAGAGTATTCATTTTATCTGCCCCTCGCACCATGGAGGGATTTTACCCTTTTCTCTTGGTGGCTGAAAACTTCAAGGAATTTTCCATCTTTCTTCAGTCACATCACTGCAGAATTTTAATATACCTACCATCTTTAAGAGAGACTATATTTAAAGTTATTTTTATTCTTATTTCACAAGAGACTCTTGAATTATATGTGTGACTATTGCATTTTCTTACACAGGAGTTGTTTATCAATATTCATGTATTGAGTTCCTTTCTGATTCATATTTTGGCTGCACTTTATATTAGCATGACTATTTTGGACCTTTTAGTTATTGCACTTGATTGTATCGCATGTTTGTGTCGCTGCTTTTTACTTTTACAGGTGTATTGTTACTCAGTAATTTCATTAGCGCAGTATATACACTTTGAATTATTAATGTTAATGTAGGGATCTCTCCCATTCTTCTATTGTATTCAGACTGGGAATACACTGATCAGCACTCATAGCCAATGACTGCAAGAGCTGATTGAATGCTGGTTTTCCCAGCATGCCCATTTTAATAGGAGCCGATTGTTAGACCAGCTTTTGTTAAACCTACTGGTGTACACTAGGACCAAAAGCTGGCCAGTTCCTGCTGAACCGGCCGATTTTCAGGCCTTGTGTACTGGGCTTTAGGTTAGAGCACAGCCTCACTTGACCAATCAAGTTCTTAGTAACATGCAAGTATAAAGCAAACAAAGGCTGATCTAACTTCATTACCTTCCCTGCCTGGAAGATGGCTAAAAAATGACAGCAGTATATTTGCAAACTTTAGAACTGCCTGTGCCATGCTGCTATTGGTCTGGTGCAGCTCCCATGAGTGGTGCTGACACTGGAGTTAAATGCACTGAGCTTGTCTGCTACATTTGCATACATTTAGTTGGAATGATACAGCTTCACTTCTAGTGGGTATGAACAAGGGTAAGGTTTCTTCAGAATAAAACTTTACCTACTTATTTTTCCCCTTTTGTAAAAAAATAAAATAAAAAATTTTCTTTTCTTCTTTTTATTTTTTTAAGGCAGCAGAACAGGCTAAAGCCAGCCCTGCTCTAGTGACGAAGGACCCAGGAACGGTGGCTACAAAGAAAGAGGAAGAAGACCTTGCCAAAGGTGTATATATCAGTAGTGCTCAACTTGAAACCTTGAGGGCCTCAAGTGTGGCACCCGTCACTTCCAGAGGGCTGCACAGTAGTGGAACATTTTGTGCATTGTGTCAAAATGAATAGATTACAACGGATCTCAACACCCAAAATTTCAGTCTTGAAATTTTTGCAGTGTATTGCCATGCTTTCTGAAGTTGGGTTTCAGTGGCAGTAATAAGCCCCAAACATTGGTATCAGTGGCTACAATAATAACTCCCAGCATGGTTGTCAGTGGCTGCAATAATAACCCCCAGCCTTGTTGTTAGTGAAGAACACCTAGCATTGGTGTCAGTGAGTGCAATAATAACCATCAACATTGGTGTCAGTAATAACCCCCTAACATTGGTGTCAGTGAACCCGATATTAACCTACATCATTGGTGTCAGTGGATGCCTTTACCCCCAACATTGTTATCAGTGGACACCATTCACCCCCATCTCTACTTTTAGGGGGTTGTCCCCCCCCCCCCCCTGCACCCAAAATCTTTTTGTATTAGGAAGACCAGCGGTGGGGCTGTTAAGAGTGACCCAATATCAGCAAAATAAATATTCACACTAAATGGAGTGTAAGCAACACATCTGTGTGACAGCTGCAGTGGTGGAATGGGAGCTCAGCTGCACTCAGGATGGATTGTCTGTATGGATACATGAATTTATAGCAAGCACCACATGAGGAGATGCACAGAGACTGCAATGTCCGTACAGCACTCTGTCCTCAGTACAGCTGAGCTCCCTTCCCACCACTGCAATGCACGCGTACATTCTCCGTTTTGAGGATAGCCTGCTACTATGCTAATATTGGGCAATGATACACAGGTTCACAGTAACCCTGAAGGTCATATTTGAATTGGCAATTAAGGTATGTAAATATGTGAAACCTTGTGAGCTGCTATGTTAATCTAATTAAAGCTGCCTGCACTAAACATACCGTAATTATTGGTGTATAACATGGAGGGAATTTAAAAGAAAAAAACTTATGAGGGAAGTTTAAGGAAAAAAAAACAACTTGCATTTAAATGCCCATCAATTCAGCCTTGCCAGTCATTTTTCAGCCTTGCCAGTCATTTTTCAGCCTTGCCAGTCATTTTTCAGCCTTGCCAGTCATTTTTCAGCCTTGCCAGTCGATTGCAGGCTTGTCAGTGTCATTTAAAAAATGGTGCCACCGAGATACAGAGCAGATGTCCTGTTTATCTCGGCGGCGCTCGTTCTCAGCAGCTTTCGGGTATTCTCGGCCGCACTCGGGTGTTCTTGGCTATTTTTGGCCCTTCTCGCCTATTTTCGGCCGAAAATACCTGAAAAACGCAGAGAGCAGCACAGAAGGTTAGGTAAGGAGGGGTTTCGGCGTATAACGCGTACCCCGATTTTTTTTTTTTTTTTTTTTTTTCCCTGATTTTAGGGGGAAAGTGCGTGTTATATGCTGATTTAAATACGGTACTTCCTGAAACATGAATAATCAAACTAAAATTAATATAAGTGCAGCGCTAAGGTATGTACCTCTTTACAAAGAATTGTATAATGTTTTTAAAGCAGATGTAAACCTGTACTAAAAAAAAAAATCTTACAAAACAAAATGTGGGGAAGGCAATCTTTTCTAAACATTTTTTCTTTAGAAGAAAGGTGTGTGTGTGTGTGTGTGTGTGTGTGTGTGTGTGTGTGTGTGTGTGTGTGTGTGTTTTGACGCTAGCTAGATCTGCATGGAGTTGTAAACGTCAAGTGTGTCACTTCCAGTGAGATCAATGGATCAGTTTTACTCACGTCTCCTATTATTCAAAAAGGCTTTTCGGCATGGTGACCTGAAAGCGGAGTTGCACCCAAACTTCTACTTTTTGAATTCCTGGGCATAGATCACCGCGGCGATCTACACCATGTCCGGCCTCTCCTCTGTCCCTGGTAGGGAACCAGGCTGTGAAGGTGCAAGGCTTCACTTCCTGATTCCCTTACCCAAGATGGCGGCGCCTCCACCCGAGATCTGAGGGACAGATCGGCTTCGGTTGAGGACATCGCAGGGGCCCTGGACTGGTAAGTGTCCATATTTTAAAAGTCAGCAGCTGCAATGTTTGTAGCTGCTGAATTTTAAAAAATAAATAAATTTTGGCGGAACTCTGCTTGAAGTCACAAAGCCAAAGAGCCCACATTGGATTGACAGCACCACGGCTGCATTAGGAGAGCATTATTGCAAAAGTGATAGGGCTGGGAGCCACGCCGGAGAAAAGTGCATGGCAGATTGACAATGCCACCACTCACTTTGGGTGAGCATTGCTGCCCTGGAAAAATGAGCGGCAATTTTACATGGTTGATGTGAAGCAACATATTGAAAGTTACTTTATGGGTATACACACGTTTAATAATTGCTGTTAGCAAATGTACCTTGATAAACCAGTTATTCAAAATGAATAGCAAAATGCCTATTCCTTTCTCTTCTGTTTACCATAATAGGCCTTCTGCTTGAAAGTTTCACAGTGGAACATGATGGTGGTGTTTTTTTTATTTTTTTTATTTTTTTTTTATTTATTTTTTTTAACTAAAGCCATGCAGAAGAGAAGATGGTTACCCATTACTTGCAACAATTTAATGTATGTGTATCTAAGTGAGACCTAAGTGCTGGCTCTGGACAGACAAAACTTGGCGCGGTGTTCATAGCCTGAATATTGTTGAAGTGACCTCTTTGAACTCTCATGTTTTTTTTTTTTTTTTTTTTTTCCAGCCATTGAATTGTCACTAAAAGAACAGAAGCAGCAAAGCACAGTGTCTAGTCTCTACCCAAGTACAAGCTTCCTGACAAATCACAAATCGGAAGGAAGAAAAGTGCGAGCCATCTATGATTTTGAAGCTGTAGAGGACAACGAATTGACATTTAAGGCAGGAGAGATTGTTACGGTGTTGGATGACAGGTAAATGCTCTTTGAGATGTAATTGTAGCTGGGCTGCTATTCCATTTATGGCCAGCAAGTGGCATTCTATTTAAATGTTGCATTTCTATGTAACCTGTTAAGTTGCTATGCCCTCCCCAGTGAGCTTTGGCCAGTGGGGTTTGCAGGTGATCCCTAGAGGTTGGGTTGTAGCCCAATTTGGGTGAAAACATTTATAAAAGCTCCAAGCACTCATTAAAATCTGAACCTCCCAATCAGTGTTGCCAACCCCCCTAAGTGAAGCTTACTGGCAGAACAGTACTAAATATGGGCAGTCTATTACTGTGTTTTTCCCATAGCACCAGCAATAATAAATATAGAAGGATACAGAGGAAAAAAAATAAAAATATTACAGGTACTACCAATTTCAATATTATTCTTAAAGATGCTCAGTAACAGCGATATTGTGCAACCAATGCACTGGAAAATGCAACAATACCAAAATTCCAATAATAATGTAAACAATGAAGGGGAATTTGTGCAAACATCTGTACTAAAGTGCAATTGAACCAGTGATAAATATATGTAATATATTAAAAAATATATATATGAATTAATATCGTGCAAATAGCAGCGTACTCTACACCCAACCTGTGCAAATGTGCATAAATGTTACGATAGCAACAAATACCTTACAAAATAATTCACTCCAAATGCATAAATGAATAGGTATAAAAATATATAAAATGGAGCTATTTTTCTATATATAGGTCAGTAAAAGTAAGTAGACGTGTTCAGTCCATATATAAAGTGCAAAAAATACGTTTCTTAAGTGCAAGTGCTTCACTGTGCAAATTGTGTAATCTCTCCAAAGAAAAGTGACAGCATCCAGGTGTTTCTCCACTTTGTGCAAGCACACACTGATAAGTAGTGGCCCCTTACCTTGCAGCAAGGAGATTCCCGCATATGTATATAAACACATTGGATGTTTCAAATTCTTCTCCCCATGTCCACAGATATTGGTGGCAATCAATCCTTACTCCTCTTTTTCCGTGAGAGAGAAACGCCTGGATGCTGTCACTTTTTCTTTGGAGAGATTACACAATTTGCACAGTGAAGCACTTGCACTTAAGAAACTTATTTTTTGCACTTTATTTATGGACTGAAAACGTATACATACTTTTACTGATCTATATATAGAAAAACACCTCCTTTAAATATTTTTATACCTATGCATTTGGGGTGAATTATTTTGTAAGGTATTTGCTATCATAACCTTTTATGCACGTTTGCACAGGTTGGGTGTAGAGTACACTGCTATTTGCACTTGTGCACGATATTAATTCATATATATTTTTTTGAATATATTGCATATATTTATCACTGGTTCACTTTGCACTTTAGTACGAATGTTTGCACAAATTCCCCTTCATTGTTTTTACATTAGTATTATTGGAATTTTGGTATTGTTGCATTTTCCAGTGCACTGGTTGCACAATATCGCTGTTACTGAGCATCTTTAAGAATAATATTGAGATTGGTAGTACCTGTAATTTTATTTTTTTTCCTCTGTATCCTTCTATATTTTATTGCTGGTGCTATGGGAAAAACACAGTAATAGACTGCCCATATTTAGTACTGTTTTACTAGGATATAGAACAGCGCAACACCACCCCCTCTAGTCATTTTATACTTGTAGTGGATACGGTCTGATACACTTCGGTGTATGCAGCAGTCCCTTTCTTTATTTTATATATTCTTTTTACATGGTAGCGCAGGAAAATTTATTTATCATTGAAGTTTACTGGCAGGATGCCAAAATTTACAAACTGCACCAAATTTTTTTTTATTTATTTTTTCTGGCCAAAATCATGAAATTTACTGACGGAGCAACTTTTCTTTTTTTTTTGCAGTGCCAATAAAAAAAAAGTACCTAAAAATTACAGTTTTCAGTGCTAAACAGTGCAAATATCAATATCTAAACTATATAAACACATAGCTAGTGCTATTAGCAATGTGTTTTAAGTTGAATAAAAGTAAAAAAAAAAAAACTTATTTATCCATTGACATGAAGATCAGGTTACTATAGCCAGCCAGTACAGAGTTCCCCCAGTTATAGTACACACACACACACACACACACACACACACACACGTCTGACGACTCCTATGACCCTCATCCTAGCAGCGCTCTTCTCTCCAGACTCGGTAAGAGACTGCGGACATGATAAAAGATAAGATGGTCAGAGGCTGCGGATGGTAGTGTCCTCTGTCCACCCTCATTACCTCTCCACATCAGTGTGTCCTCTTCCTGTGCCCCTTTCGCTTCTCCACAGGGCAGCACATCAGTGTCCACTGCACGGCTTCACCTGCCTTACCCCCTGGCTTCTATTTAAAAATGGCGCCAGGCTGCGCTCATCCATGTGTTTATGGACCTTGCTTTGTGCATTGGTCCAAATAATTTGGTGGAGGAGGGATTATGGTGCTCTGCTGTTTTTCAGAGGTTGGGCTTGGCCCCTTAGTTCCAGTGAAGGGAACTCTTAAGGCATCGGCATACCAAGACATTTTGGAAAATTTCATGCTCCCAACTTGGTGGGAAAAGTTTAGGTGATTCCTTCCTGTTCCAACATGACTGTGCACAAAGCAAGGCCCATAAAGACCGGTATAAGCGCGTTTGAGATGGAGACCTGACCTCAACTCGATACCTTTTTGGATAAATTAGAGCGGAGATTGCAAGCCAGGCCAGACCTCACAAATGCGCTTCTGGAAGAACGGTCAAACATTGTTATAGCTGCAAAGGGTGTGCCAACTGAATATTGAACACTACAAAAAAAAACTTTAAGCCTGATGAACCAGCATCTCTATCTCCATCATCTCTATCTCTACATTCTCTAATAAAATTGTGTGTGTTGCTCAATAGTGTAAAAAATAGCCTATTGGTGGTAGTTTTCAAAAAAAAAATTTTTTTTCTTTTATTTTCTTTTTCAAACTGCTCATTTTCATTTCAGTGACCCCAACTGGTGGAAAGGAGAGACTAACGAAGCAATTGGATTATTTCCCTCCAACTTTGTCACAGCAGACCTCATGGCAGAACCGGAGATGAGTAAGTAATGTCTGTTATTCCAAGTCTCATTATGTACTACTGGCAGTAAAATATCTGTTCTTGTCAGGGGTGGATTGTATTCTGCACGCTGTCACCTCCCTGACTTCTCCATTAAATAAAGTTCTTGTTTGTAAAGGAGTGTGTGTGTGTGTATGTGTGTGTGTGTGTATATATATATATATATATATATATTATAGTGTGTGTGTGTATATATATTTATATTATGTCTCACACAGTGCCTTGCAAAAGTATTCGGCCCCCTTGAACTTTTCAACCTTTTGCCACATTTCAGACTTCAAACATAAAGATATACAATTTTTATTTTTTGTGAAGAATCACCAACAAGTGGGACACAATTGTGAAGTGAAATGAAATCTATTGGATTTTTGAAACTTTTTTAACTAATAAACAAATGAAAAGTGGGACGTGCAAAATTATTCGGCCCCCTTGCGTTAATACTTTGTAGAGCCACCTTTTGCTGCAAGTCGCTTGGGGTATGTCTCTATCAGTTTTGCACATCGAGAGACTGAAATTCTTGCCCATTCTTCCTTGCAAAACAGCTCGAGCTCAGTGAGGTTGGATGGAGAGCGTTTGTGAACAGCAGTTTTCAGCTCTTTCCACAGATTCTCGATTGGATTCAGGTCTGGACTTTGACTTGGTCATTCTAACACCTGGATACGTTTATTTGTGAACCATTCCTTTGTAGATTTTGCTGTATGTTTGGGATCATTGTCTTGTTGGAAGATAAATCTCCGTCCCAGTTTCAGGTCTTTTGCAGACTCCAAAAGGTTTTCATCCAGAATGGTCCTGTATTTGGCTGCATCCATCTTCCCTGTCCCTGCTGAAGAAAAGCAGGCCCAAACCATGATGCAGCCACCACCATGTTTGACAGTGGGGATGGTGTGTTGAGGGTGATGAGCTGTGTTGCTTTTACGCCAAACATATCGTTTTGCATTGTGGGCAAAAAGTTCGATTTTGGTTTCATCTGACCAGAGCACCTTCTTCCACATGTTTGGTGTGTCTCCCAGGTGGCTTGTGGCAAACTTTAGACGAGACTTTTTATGGATATCTTTGAGAAATGGCTTTCTTCTTGCCACTCTTCCATAAAGGCCAGATTTGTGCAGTGTACGACTGATTGTTGTCCTATGGACAGACTCTCCCACCTCAGCTGTAGTTCTCTGCAGTTCATCCAGAGTGATCATGGGCCTCTTGGCTGCATCTCTGATCAGTCTTCTCCTTGTCTGAGCTGAAAGTTTAGAGGGACGGCCAGGTCTTAGTAGATTTGCAGTGGTCTTATACTCCTTCCATTTCAAAATGATCGCTTGCACAGTGCTCCTTGGGATGTTTAAAGCTTGGGAAATCTTTTTGTATCCAAATCCGGATTTAAACTTCTCCACACCAGTATTACGGACTTGCCTGGTGTGTTCCTTGGTCTTCATGATGCTCTCTGCGCTTTCAACAGAACCCTGAGACTATCACAGAGCAGGTGCATTTATACAGAGACTTGATTACACACAGGTGGATTCTATTTATCACCATCAGTCATTTAGGACAACATTGGATCATTCAGAGATCCTCGCTGAACTTCTGGAGTGAGTTTGCTGCACTGAAAGTAAAGGGGCCGAATAATTTTGCACGCACCACTTTTCAGTTTTTTATTTGCTAAAAAAAGTTTAAAATATCCAATAGATTTCGTTCCACTTCACAACTGTGTCCCACTTGTTGGTGATTCTTCACAAAAAATTAAAATTTTATATCTTTATGTTTGAAGCCTGAAATGTGGTAAAAGGTTGAAAAGTTCAAGGGGGCCGAATACTTTCGCACGGCACTGTGTGTGTGTGTATGTATGTATATGTGTATGTATAGTATATTATATTATTTTTATCTTTTTGCCCTCTGTTTTTCCTGCTTATGTCATCTGTACTAGTGGTAGTAGTATTACTCTTATTCAGGAGCTCCAGAATTATAATTTTTTTTTTTTCTCTTGCTTTTTATAAATATTTATTGAATTATTCCAGTGAAGACAGAAAAGAAAACGGTTCAGTTCAGTGATGAAGTACAAGTGGAGACTATAGAACCAGAGCCTGAGCCTGTCTATATAGATGAGGTATGTGTCTCCTTTTTGTCTTATGTAGTGTTTTTTTTCTCTCAAGGGAATTATGGATGGAGGCTGCCACTGCTGCTGTCCTTCTAAAAAATATTTACATTCCTGCCTGTCATGCTGATACAGTGGCTTCAATACCTGGTGCAAAACAAGCATCTGGATATAAAGTTTGTCTTCTCTCACTTTCCTGATTTGGGCAAGTGTTATAAGTCAGTTACTCAAAGTATCAAAGCTTTTAGATCAGTATTCTAGTCAAGCAACTAGCATTTTCAGGAGCCGTCTAGATATTACATTTGGTACAGGTTTCTTTAAAACAGAACTCTAGACAAATTCAAAGATACCTACCCTTATAGAGGATCAGAACTCTGAAATTGTCCAATAAAGCCAAACGGAGGCAAGTGACTAGTCAGCAGTGTTTGTGATCTCCTTGCAGTTGATCTCTTCCCCCATTACTGATGTACTATGTTCTGCTCTGCACTGTCTGTGTGGAGGTGACCATTTTGATGGAGGCAAGGCTGTGTTTCCTCATGTCAGAGCCTCCAGCAAGGAGTACCGTGAGCAGCACAGTGGTGAAATCACCAAATTGACTCCAGATTTCCCAAGACTGTCAGTAGGAGGCAGCAGTGCCTTAAAGTGTAAGTTCCCCTTTACCGAAAATATGAAAGGTGAAATTACACTGGACTCCCTCCCCGTCCCACTATACAGGAGTCCCGTGATCTTCTGTGAGACCCCGGGTCGCCGCTTCACCGGTCTGGGGATTTGAAATCCCAGCGGCTTAATCTCCTCCCATCCATACCACTGTGTATATGGCTAGGAGGCATCCTAATTGGTCGGCGCCATCACATGGACAGAACCCGCCTAGCCCTTCCTGTCAGCGCTGGAGAAACCGAGGAAGGCGGGGATTTCAAATCCCTGGACCAGTAAAACGACGTCCTGGTGTCTCACAGTGGGTGATCGTGGGACTCCTGTATTGGGGGGGGGGGTCCAGTGTAAGTTCACTTTAAAGATTTTCTGTAAAGGTGATCTTATCCTTTTTAAATGAACACTGCAGCAATATAGATAGTAGGCGATAGGAATACCCGGAAGTGTACAAAAGTTGAACTGTTATTTATCAAATAAAGATTATTGCGCTAACTCAAAAATAAATAAATAAAATAAATAAAATGGCAGCTTGCACTATATTGCAGGGAACAATATGCACAATATAAACAAAGAAAATGCGGCGCACAAAACAAAAAATAAACGCATTTAAAGTAACGCATTCATGTGTAAAAGTCCAAAACAGGTACTGAAAGTTCAGTGAATCCACAACAGATCTCCCTCCACCTCATTCAGCAGAGATAAGGATAGTAGGGGTCCCATCACCATCACCCAACACGACAGGCCCTTACCATCAGTGCAACGATAATGCACAAAATAGAAAAGCCACTTTGCTCCACTACTCCTCACAAGCAGTACACTGGAACCAGAAATCTCTCCAATCATGAACAGGTATTAAGATTCCCATGCAGTTCAGCAGTCATGTGGATATAGAAAAATAACAACGCTCATTGCGCTGATATCTTAAAAAACGATGCCCAATTTATTAAGAAAAAAACAATTCCACTCACATTTATGTTGATTAAAATAGGCAAAACAACTGAAGCGTCCAGCGCTTCAGTGATAGTTGCTGTAGTGCAGTCTGTCCAGGTCCCACGTTAAGCCAGGCTCTGCTTGTGAGGAGTAGTGGAGCAAAGTGGCTTTTCTATTTTGTGCATTATCGTTGCACTGATGGTAAGGGTCTGTTGTGTTGGGTGATGGTGATGGGACCCCTACTATCCTCATCTCTGCTGAATGAGGTGGAGGGAGATCTGTTGTGGATTCACTAAACTTTCAGTACCTGTTTTGGACTTTTACACATGAATGCGTTACTTTAAATGCGTTTATATTTTTTGTTTTATGCGCAGCATTTTCTTTATTTATACTGTTATTTTTCAGAAGGATATCCAGGTTCTGCATTGTAAGCCTGTGTGTGTGTGTGTGTGTGTGTGTGTGTGTGTATTGCAGCGTGCATACAATCTTGGATGTTTCAGACATTAGGTACTAGAGGGGAAGGGTAGCTTCCAGTGTATACTAGAAGGAAAGGAATATCTTTATCAATTTGATGAAGCTCTTCCCTAATCCAGTGGTAGGCATAGTGATGTCATCCTGGATATACAGTAAGGCCGGGATTCCTCAAATGAGTGGCTATCAGGAAAACTTTCACTTACAGAAGGCAAATGTTCACATTTTCAAGCTGTCAGCTTAACCAGTGGCTTCTGCGCTTTAAATCACAAACCCAAAACAAGCATGTAGATCAGGAGATCTCACTTCATTTTGACTTTACTAACTGCTTGCCTGTTCCAGGTAAGTGAGTACCAAAGCCAGGTACCTAGCGGTTTCAGGAAGATCAACGATGATTTTATTTAGCATGCACTTTCATAAAGTGACCCTGTCACTTTCATGAAGAAACACAAATGAATGTACCCTGCAGAAAAAAAAATCAACTTTCCTTTCCCATGGGTGGTGTGTTGAGTGTTCACGGTCTTGCAGAGCCTCCGGTGCTGCTATTAGACACTTCCAGAAATATTGGATGGCTTGTTCCCCACCTGTCCACTTCTATGTCCCTATGTTCTTCTGCAGTGACTTAAGAGATATCCTGTTTCAGATGTCAAAAGATGCTTTGAATAAAGATGGCAAAACATTTGTTGTTTATCCAAGCTCTTCATCTATATGTTTTAAGTGGAGTTTTCTTAAGTACGTTTGTCATTTTCTTTCTGTCTCTGCCTGTGTGCGAAATTCATGAATGAGTTTGTCTTAATACTTTTCATAGGATAAAATGGATCATTTACTGCAGATGCTACAGAGCATAGATCCAGCTGATGGTTTGCCAGACCCAGCAGATTTCGTACACCTGGAAGGTGAGTTTAGTCTCAACATAACCCCCCCCCCCCCCCCCCCAAAAAAAAAAGAAAATATACCCCAAACAACTGTTCCCACCTGTTTTGTGGATCCCTCTCCTTAGACATTTAGACAATAGGATCTTATTTTACTCTTTGAGTTAACTCTTTCTGTGTGTTTTATCCACCAGCTGCTTGCCACCAGATGGGACCATTGATTGATGAAAAACTTGAAGATATTGACAGGTGGGTGTTTACTCATGATCACTATCGGGTACCTCTTCACATTACTGCTCCTGCTCTCTCCCTCTCAAGGGAGGCTCTATCTCTGACCTTTTCCCATAGTGCTTAACCTTTGGCATTGCCAATGTTTCTGCACCTACTCAAGGGCAGATCCATGAGTAACCAGCTACTTTGCCTGAACATTTAAAAAAAAAAAGGCAAATATCCTGTGGCTTTGTGAACTCTTTGGCTGTATGCCCAAACAACGTTGCCTACGTATTGCTGCCATCAATCATGATAGTCTTGCTTCAGGGTGTGAATCATGCTTAGCAGATACCAAGCACTGAAGTGCTCACATGCTCCATTTCCTTGGGGATTGTATAGTGGTTGTGACTTATGAATACCACTCAAATGGCACAAATTGGGTGAAAAAAATAGCAATTCAAAATTAGGACCTTAAAGCAGAGTTCCAGGTATTTTTGTTGTTGTTGTTGTGTGTGTGTTTTTTTTTTTTTTTTTTTTTTTTTTACGTTTTAATAAAAGTCAGCAGCTACAAAAAGTGTAGCTGCTGACTTAATAAACAGTCACCTGTCCCACGGTCCAGCAATGTGGCTGCCCGAAGCCTCGCTCCTCTCCGCAGAACCGGCATTGCAAGTGTGGGCACCTGGCTGTGACAGTTTGCGCCTTCTCAGTGGCCAGGCAATCTTGGACCTGCGACATGTCCTGAAAGATTGCGGGGGGGGGGGAGGAGTCATCGTCGTCTAGGCGGCGAGAGTGGAAGTGGGAGCTGAGTACCTGCTCCCCTCTAAATAAAATTACATGGGGGGGGGGTGTTGCTCTTTTGGCAGAGCAACGCCCCCAAAGCACCTTGCCCCCATTTTGATAGCTGCATTCTCGGATAAGGATCTGGTATATATATTTTTTTTTTTGTTTTGCAACTCCATTTTTAGTGCGATTTTCATTGAAGTCTATTACACGCAAAACAGTCCCCGACCCTTTTCAAAAATGAATAGATGTGAACGTGTAAACATAGGAAACCACTGCAAATGGACTGTAGTGTGTTTTTGCAAACTGCAAAACGCACAAAAAAATAAAACGCATAGGTGTAAATCTTCAATAAATGCACAAGTTTATATTAAGATTTTTGTTCACTTTTCTTATTCCATCAATTGAAAGGATGTTTGGGGATGACCTTATTTTTCAGGATAATAATGCATCTTGCGATATGGCAAAAGCCATGAAAACTTTCCTCCAAGAAAGACCTATAGGGGTTTATTTACTAAAGCTAGAGAGGGCAAAATTAGTCACAATTCTACAGAGAAACCAATCGGCTTCCATGTTTTATTGATAAAGAATAGTTGAACAAGCTGAGGTTAGAAGCTGATTGGTTTCTCTGCAGAGTTGTGACAAATTTTAGTAGCGTGTGTATGTAATGTATTTTTATATATATATACACACAATTTTCCTCTTCTCTTTTTTTTTTTTTTTTTTTTTTTTTTTTATTTCCTTTTACAAGGTAATCGTTTGCAATTAGTTTAACTTTCCAAGCATAGGTTAGGATTGCATTGGAATAGAGCTTTAAAAGGATGGTTCACATTTCTCAACTGTGTAAAGAAAATAAGATGCAAAGATGTTACCAACCCATTGATCCATCGCTGTTTTCAGCCGATTAAATATTTTAAAGCATAGCTATACCCAAAAGCAAAAAATATATTACAGCTTACCAGACCAAAGATGTGTTTGCTGCATTTGTTTTTATCTCATATTTTCACCTGGTCATCCTGCGAATAACACGCTTCATGTCTATGGGTTGCCTGGCTACCCATACTGCTCCACTGTATCTATGGAGGGAGCAATGATTAGCTGGACTTCAAACATGTCTGCCTTTGTTCCTTTTTCATTACATTAGGGCAGATGAGATTGGTAGTTGGCAAGATCAACGGGTAGTTTTTGTAATTGCCGAAAATGTTTTTCACTTGGGGGGGAAAAAAAAAAACAAATGCCGCCCCCGGATCTAATGTCTAGTAAGCTGTAGTATGTTACATTTTTGGTTTTGGGTGTAGATGATGATATCCCTGTAATGCTGCACCTAGCAATAGTGTCCAGTTTCCAGCATTTTTCTACCAACACCATCTTCCCACATTTGGACAGTGGGTGCGTGTCCGACTTTCCCTCACTTCCTGCGTGGTCTGACATCAGCCATACAGGAGAAATTTCCTAAATGTGGACACAATAAAAAGCTGCTATTTATCCTAAGCTAAGTTTTTGGGCTGGAGTCGGGCTTCATAAAATTTGTGAAATTTAAAACTACTTTTAAAAATTACTTTAAAAAAATAAAATAAAAAATGTGAAACTAATTTCGTAATCGTATTCTGTTTTCCAGGAAGCACTCGGAACTATCAGAACTGAATGTGAAAGTCATGGAAGCACTTTCTTTATACACAAAATTAATGAATGAAGACCCCATGTATTCAATGTATGCCAAGATGCAGAACCAGCAGTACTACATGCCGCCAGCAGGGGCTGCTCCACAGCAGGTATGCCATTCTTGTGTGTCCTGCATTGTCCTATAGGAGAGGACATCCTACTTCTTTTGTGTTGCTAAAGCTTATCATCCAGGAAGGTAATGCTCAGCATCTTGTAGGCTTTTTTTTGTTGTTGATTTTTCTGCTTCTCATTTTTGTCATTTTAGGCATATCAAGGACAACATCCGAATGCCACCTATCTTGTCACCGGAAATACACAGATGGGCCACGTTCAGACCTACTCTATTCCTACAGAACAACTTCCGTCTCTAAGCCAAACGGCGGCTCCACATCCTGCAGGCTCTGAGCTGGCCGGCCAGTCTCCGCAAGCTTCCTATAAGTAATGTGAATAGTTTAATAGTTTATATTTTTTGTGCTTTTAAGTGCAATATAAACAACAATTTTGTGTTTGTTCATTTTAAGTATTTATGTAGCTGTGACTCATTTTTTTGACAGAGATTTAAAAACCAATTCTCTGTTCGATTCTTTATTTGACCAAGCAAAAGGTGCAGAACCATAGAAACTAAAGAAAAAATGTCTTAGTGTAACTTCTTAACCACTTCAGCCCTGGAAGATTTGGCTGCTCAATGACCAGGCCATTTTTTGCAATACGGCACTGCGTTGTTTTAACTGACAATTGCACGGTTGTGCGACGCTGTACCCAAACAAAATTGACTGACACTATTTTGTACTTTTTGCTTAATATCCCCAACTTAAAAAAAAAAGCTATTTTTTTTTCCTCAGTTTACGCTGATATATATTCTTCTACATATTTTTGGTAAAAAAAATTAGCAATACGCATATATTGGTTGGTTTGCACAAAGGTTATAGCATCTACAAAATAGGGGAAAGATTTATGCCATTTTTATTTATTATTATATATATAACTGCAAAATTATGGCGGACAGATCGGACACTTTTTTTGACACATTTTTGGGACCATTGGCATTTATACAGGGATCAGTGCTATAAAAATGCACTGATTACTGTGTAAATGTCACTGGCAAGGAAGGAGGGTTAACGCTAGGGGGCGAAAAAGGGGTTAACTGTGTCCCCCAGGTATTGATTCTAACGGGGGGGAGGACTGGCTGGGTGTGGAGACCGCTCGCGGTTCATACTTAGTATGAACAACAGATCGCTCTCCTCACCCCTGACAGCACGGAGATCTGGCTGTTTACATTGACGGATCTCGGTTCTGTCTCTGTGTGGAGCGATCACGGGTGCCCGGCAGTCATCACGACCCCCTGGGCACAAGCATTGGCTCCGGCGTCGCGCCATGGGCGCGCGCACACACCCAATAGTGGTCAAAAGGTGACCTGATATACAATTGCGTCAGTTCACCTAGGGAGCTAATCTGCCACAGTACAACTGCAGCGGCTGGTCGGGAAGGGTGTAAAGTGTGTGTGTTTATTTTTTTTATTTTGGGTTTTTTCTTAAAAAAATAATAATTCCATTACATATGGGACAACAAGTCCCCTATGATGCATTTTTTTCATGACCGGTTCTCTTAATGAGACATCAGGGGTCCAAACCCCTGACAGGTGAGACTCATGTTGTTTCACCTGCCCTCCAATGGAGCACAGATCGCACTCCATTTGTTTGTTCCTTAGCCATACTGGCTGGGAATAGACACCAGGACCTGGTCGCTTCCAGGTCATTAGTTGGAAGGGGAAATCAGTGAACGGATGTTTCTCCCCTTTACCTGGCGACACCCTTCTTGCTGGTCCCAGGTCTACCGATGGGCGTGTTGAGTAGGGGTGGGGGGGGACCTCGGGTTGCTGGGGGCCAGCAGTTACTGGGTGTGTGGAAGTGATCCCCTAAAGCTGTTGCCGTAGTATTTACGGCAGTGGCAGTTAAAGGCTTTAAAGGACCAGTCCTCCTTATCCCTGTTGGCCAATATCCAATGAACAGTACAGTCTCTGCAAAGCTTAAAAAGATAGGCAGTTTTCTGTAAAAGTGAACTATCCAGGTAAGAGATGTTTGCAGATTAAAACATTGTGCAGCTCTGGCTAAAGATTAATAATACCCTTGCTAATGGCCTGTGGCCACCACGCGCATGGATGGTGTATGCAGGGGATCCAAGAATCAGGAACCAGGAAGCAGCTGATCACAGCCGTGACCAGCGTGAACCGCAGGATGGTGCCGGGCTGGACATGACGTCACAGGAAGAAGATGATCAGCTCCTTTTTGCTTCCTGATTCTTGGATCCCTTGCATACATTATCCGTGCTCGCGGTGGCCACATGCCATTCTGACGCTGTTACACAGACTCTAGGACTGGCGATTTTTTTTTTTCCATTATACATGCCTATTTGATTCTTCAATCTTCTGAGCTGCTATTTGTTTTTACAAATCTGTGATTTTAATATTGCACTTTGACGCCCCTGTTTCTGCTCTTCCTGCCTTGGGTCAAACTTCTGCCCCTTGATTCTCATGCTTGGGCCCTCTGGGCCTCCTGTAGATTCCTGCAAGGGTCTCCCTGCCTCTCCTTCCACCATTATGTGAATCAGATAAGCTCTCATTAGAGCCTATGGTCTGAGGAATAGGGTTCCTCCCTTCCCTGTTAAGGTGCAGTCTACAAAACCTGTTGGGGCTTCGTGAGCTTTCAGCATCAGGCATCTGTTTCTAAGATTGGTGTTTTTGCTTTGCCGTACACTCCTCATCTGGATTGATTTTGGACATCCCAGTCATAATGATTGAATAGCTTGTGCCCTGCACTGTGGTACTACATAAATCTTATTTCTAACAGGATGTTGAGGACCAATGGGGAGTTTTAAGAAGGACAGGATCAAGCTTGGCTTTTACAGAAAGTCAATATTTTGCATATAATTTCTGTTGCTTATCTTTCTCAACCTATTGATGTCTTTTGACACATGAGTTTCATTAGAGATGGCTTCTGCTAATTTTGCATAATGTACTCCGTTTGAGTTGGGCAGGTTTGTGACGGATCCCTTTGTAATATGTCCAATTCTGCTCTCTGTTTTTATAAATGCATTTTTCTTTTGTGGAATAACGTTATTTACTTCATTTACTGACCAATTCTCTTCTCAAATTGCTTTATAGAGCCACAATGGTCGGTTCCAGTACAGCAAGCACATACATCAACCCAGCTTCTGGTTATAGCGCCAACTCTGCCCCTGTTGCTGGAGATCTCACTATTTATCAGACTGGTACCAGTATGCCCCAGGTCCCAAATTACACACTACCCTCTGCAGCGCTATCTCCACCCACAGCCAGCCAAGATCAACAACAGACTTACCAACAGAAAGCTCTTCTATAGGTCCTAGCATCCTGGACTTTATATATTAGCCCTAGCACCTATATAATACCTGTAAGTAATGTGACCTCATTCTTTGTTAAAGTGCACCTGTCACTTTGTAGCAGATATAATGCTCTTAAAAAGTCAAGCGAAGACCAGATACGTCTTAGTACTGTAAAGGTTTTAGTGTATTTTTTAAAGGAAGTTCTGACTCTACTTTTTGTTTTTTAAGGTTTTTTTTTCGTTTCTTCTCAGTTCTACCTGTTACATGTCTGCTATGCATAATAATTTATTGTATCCTTTGCCCAGATCTGCTACCTGTGTTGGAAAGGATTTTTATAAACTGTATTTGCGAATCTGCTTCTCTTCAGGAGATAATACGAACGCCCTTTTTCTAGTGGATGACAGGTTCTGCCACATGGATGAGTGTGTGATATATAGTCATTTTTATTTTGGAAGTAGAACAACATGTCCCATCATCCCTCTGTGCTCTCAGGGCTGTGCTTTGAAGCATAATGAGTGTAACAGTCCAGTTTTACAAGTTGGTAGACTTTTCAAAGCTTGCTCTAAAGGATAAGGCCTGGTTCACACCTATGCATTTTTTTTTTTTTTTTTTAAGTGCATTTTCAGTTTTTCAGAAACACATTACAGTCCATTTAACATGGTTTCCTATGGCTGTAGTTCACATCTGTGCATTTTATAGAAAGGGTCTGGTTCCATAGACTTTAATGGTTTAAAGATGTGTACTGAAAAAAAAACGCAAAATGCACATTTAATATGCAAACTGCACAAGTGTAAATCAGCCCTTTGTTCACACTTTTGGAGCGTGTTACACCCATATTTAGGGTGTAGCATGCTTCTATGCACCTGCTGCCATGTTTTGAAATGGCACAACCGCGCAGGGCTCCAGTCCACAAGGCTGCGCCATTCATTCAGTTTCCTATGAATTGGCTACAAGCACTGACAGCCATTGCGGCTTATTGATTGTAGTTCTCAATGAACTGTTGAGCACTCTCATAGTTCATTGATTCTTCCTGCCATTGAGTAATTGCCTGCCCGTACGGCATGATCCAGGCCTTGATTTACTGATTGCAGGTGCAAAGCGTTACAGGATGCAATGTAGTTTAAAAAAAAAAAAAAAAATGTGGAGTTTTTTTTTTTTTTTTTTTTTACAAAAAGGTGGACATAACCTTTTTAAGCTTATCTTTGATCTGCCCACTGAGGTTGCAGTGTAGATTTTTTAAGGTAGCAGACCAGCTTTGTATGTTGCCTCATTGATGACTTAATCTGTTTAGCACAGGAAGGCAAAGTCTTCCAGGGTGTAATGTCATCAGGCTGGTTCACACTGGTGTGATGTGCACTGCGACTTTGAGAGCACAGGTCGCATGACAAGTCATACCCCATTAAGTGCCATGAATCCGTTATAATAGGAGCGACTTGATTAAAGGATCCTGCACTACTTTTGGTGTGACTTTGGCACAACTCGCATCAACATTTGTTAAAGAAGCCGTATGCAAGTTGTGCCAAAATCGTGCTGGGATGTCGGCTTCAAAGTCACGGCAGCGGGAACCGAGCCTAAGACATTTTAACGTTGCTATTCAGATAACAGAAATTTTTACTGCAAGCTCCTTTTTTTTTTTTTATTATTTATTTTTCCTGAAAGGTGATGGCTCCTTCAGCTGAAAGTACTAGCTATCCTCCTCCTTTTGCGACATTATGTCTGCTATAAAGTTACAGGTCCATTTTAAACATTGCCTTTTTTTTTTTTCCCTTAGTCCATTAGGTAACCATAAATTGAACAAGACCTAGATTGCACTGACCTTAATTCACTTTAAATTTTGTATCGTACACTACAAAAGTATAAGCTGTATTGGATAAAGCTGATTGAATGATGCTTATGCTTTCTGTTACCATTGTCGCACACACGTGCTGGGCGGAAGGCCATGTGTCGTGAATCCTTTTCACCAGTGACCATAAAAGTTTAATTTGATGGTGACACTTGTAATTTCGGTTAAACTATATTTTTGTAAAGATAATCTGTAGTACTTATTATAGAATTCAATTTTGTGGGGAATCTGAAGGAGAATGTGAAAGTTGGTGCCCTATCAGAAAATGTAGTATACATGTATTGATGTTCATCACCCATTGAGGGATTTCTGAGAATTAGACTGTTATATTGCTGCCTACAGGTGAAATGGGCAATGGCAACAAAAAAATCACAGGATAACCCCATCAACAACTATCGTGCCTCCGTTTTTTGCTAGTGTTGTCATGAGTGGATGTGGTTTTTTTTTTTTTTTTTTTTTTTTCTGCGTTTTGGAAGAATTTTCAACTATCAACAGCTTCTGGGTTGCTTTATGCTAGATATATGAAATTCTGTAAGTCAGCTTACAGCATTGGTAGATTTAATGTCAGATATATAAAATCCTGAAAATCCCTCTACAACCAACATCCACTGGTAGATTTATGCCAGATATGTGAAATCCTGGAGATTTTAGTGCACGGGTTTTCCTAGTTTTTATACGGGTGTTTTCTCTGCACTAGCTCTGCATTCTTGGAAGCTTCTCCAGTCATCTACAACTGCTGATGAATTCAGGCCAGACACGAAAATCCTGGAAGCCTTTCTGGTCAGCCAAGGAATCTGTTTAGGTCAGGCCAGTATGTATGGGGACTCTGTGGCAGGGTATCGGGGCCAGAGATGCAGCAGTTCATCTGACCCCATCTCTGAAGATTCCATTTTCTGTTTCAGTTACCGCATGACTCTGCTATTCAGGTCCAGAAATGAGGCAGTTTTCCTGTTCCTTTCTCTGTAGCTCACTGTTATGAGTGTCTAACCGGCCTTAATGGGTTGAGCTTTTCTCAGGTTAGTACTGAGGCTGTTTTATATCTACTACAGAAGCCAGTGTAGCTAATGGGCCTTTTTTTTTTTCTTTTATTTAAAAAGACATTTTATTTGTAACTTATACCTCCCTGTGTGGCAGGTTAGCCACATAGGGGAGCCCTTCCCACGTAGTGTGGTTGTGCCTGCACTGCATGGGGCAGCTGCTCATTTTATCTATGGTTGAGAGTTTTTACTCACCCGTTCCTTTGTTCCACTGGAAAACTGCACCCCCATGGTCCAGCCGTGAACTCTTCTGGTCTATGGAGCCTGCGCTTTACTTGATGACATCAGAAACAGTCCACAACTCAAGACTGCTGCAGTGCGGGGGTACAGAACTGATTTTGTGTTGGGAGGATTGGAGGCTTAGGTTTAGTAATCACATGGCCTCTGTTCTACGCTGCATTAGGAGCTCAGGGAGGAGAAACTGCTGCATACACCCAGTAAATGGTTGTGGGGGGGGGGGTTATCACAGTAAGTCTGATCATTTGAGGAGAGCAAGATGAGTTCCTAGCACAGCCAGAAAACTGACCATTATGTGTTCTGCTTAGTGTGGTCAGTTTTTAATAGGAAAGCAGAGGGGCTGGCAGGAACACCAGGGATTTCACACAAAGGAAGCAATATAAAGAGAACAGTATACTTGTTTATACAAGTAAATGGTACAGCAGGCACACATATATCAGGAATATGAAATGTTGGGGTTACATACTCCTCTAACCCGTGCAGTGCGAGCACAGCCCCACTGCATGGGAAAACTTTTTTTTTTTTTAAAGGGACAATGTCCCTTCTGGTTGTAGAAAAAACTATGTATGCAGATTGTAATTCACAGCTAGCACACCCATCTAACTCGGTGGACGAATCTTGCAGAATAGCATGTTAAGTCTTTTCTCATTCCTGGCTGCTTAAAATTATTATTCATTTTTTTTATTTATTTTTATTCTCCTAATTGAAGTTCTCGGTCTGCAACTCAGTCTGCATAAATCCTCAGACAAACATTGTGGACATTCAGACCTACACTTTCTAAAGTTGGGGGGCTGCTGGGATGTCTTCTTTCCCTGTGACTTGCATGCCAAAAGTGGTATCCAAGAGCTACAACTGAAGTTTAGCTCCCTGCTTTTTCACCACTGTTGCCCCAGAGTTTGGCAGATCTCTCTCCGGTCCCCTAGCTTAAGGTGTCATAGTCCCAGTTCCTGTGGCAAACAGTTTCAAGGTTTTTTTTTTTTTTTTCCCCTTCTGCCTTTTTTAACATTCTATTCCAAATGGATTTCACCTGACCTGGTTTCACCTCCCTTTTCTGACTTTTGTGGCCATCAAGAATGAGTGATTGTCTGCATGTTACCATCTTTTCACCATATCCTCATTTCCTTGCATTTTGCTGTTGGAATGGTTTGCTTGGAGTCCATTGAGGGACACAGAGCTCCTCTCTGTTTTATGCCTTGCTCTCAGTACTACTTTGCTACAAAACTGAGACAAATATCCTGTGCTGGCCAACAGCTTGGTTTCCAGGGTCCCTTTTCTCTTGTAGGTGGCAGTATAACTGTCTAAGAATTCTTAAAATGCCTGTGTCCCTCAGTGGACTCTAAAAGAAGGATTTTAGGGCAAGTACAAAAATCTTATTCTACGCATACTGGATATTCTTTAAGAACTGTTCTACCTATTTAAGAGGGTAGACTAGTAATGTGATTTGAAATGTGAGGTTCTCACCAAACCCCCCCTTAGTACCTGGGACTTGTGGTGTAATTTCAAGCAGACCTCGAGTGTAGGTGTGCTTTATGACACCACTGTATAAATGTTGATGGTGACCATCACATATCCTGATTTGTCATGGATATCAAACCAATTTGAATCCCAACCGAACTCTCTTTAAATCAGCAAAATACATTCTGGTTGCATTAAAAAATTAGGTGTGTGCAAAGTCTTATTTTTTTTTTGTTTTTTTTTAAAGCAGCCACAGCCTGAATATAAGCCTACCCCCTGCCACTATACTTTTAAGAATGTCCCTTGCTTTGTGGGACGTTGGTGATCTCTTTGCAGAGACTGGGACCCTACTTCTTGAGTCAGACTTGTAGCTCTCCAAATAGTAGGGAGTAGGAGCCTTGCATATTACAGAGCTATAGGTTTGACTCAGCAGGGGGCTTGCTGGCAGGATACAGGCATTTCTACTGGGGCTGTGCATTTCTACTCGGGCTGTGACTGCTTTAGAAAGAAAATAAACTATAAAAGCAAAAAATATTTATATAGCTTGCATAGAGCTGCACAATTAATCGTCAAGAATCGTTGTCACGATCTAGACTAAAGTGTTTCACAATTCTTTCTATGCAAAGAATTCTCTCTTCTCTTCTGAAGCCACAGCCCTCAAAAGAAAGGAAGAGAAAAACTGGGCAGTCTGCCAAGAAGCAAAACATTCTTTATCAGTTTAACTGAAGTATAAACATTGTAACAATTTGTCAACGGACTAGACTTTGTGTTAAATGAAAAAAAGTTTAAACACTAAGCCTTCTGACATTTATTGGGTTTCAAGTTAAAATATATATATAGTGAACATTCTATATATTTTAACAAGTCATAAGGAATCCATAAGTTCATAAAACGTGTGAAAAGTCCAAATCCACAAACAATCATCCAAGTGCCATGAAAGGGCTCACATGTAAACCAACTTGTGCTCCAGTGTTCTAGGTGCTGGTTCTAAAGGCCCGTACACACTATACGAAAGTCGGACGTAAAATTTCGTCTGAACAATCTGCTGATTCTCGGATCGTTAGTATGGTGCTTTCAACAGCTTATTCCAGTTTTTGCATGACAAAAGACCTTGACGATGCAGAAATGGGTGTCCTGTATCCATCATGTTCAGCATAAGGAAGGTCCAGGGGAGTGCACACCCCAATGGCTCAGCAATGCTATGTCCTCATTTGGCAAAAGCTGGATGTGCAGACTTGCATTTTAATCATACCTGAATACAACATCCGTTTTTCCTATTAAATAGTATGGTTTTCGTCTGAAAAAAAAATCGTAAGAGCAAGACTACGCATACTCAGAAATGAAAATACATACAAAATTTCAACTCATGACGTCACTTGTGAAGTTGAATTCTATCATACGAGAAATATCGTATGGTGAGTAAAGTCCCACCCCATTGTTTGCTCTCCTCTCTGTATGGTGAGTAACCTCTTCGCTTTTGATACAAGACTTGCATGCACCAAAAAACAGACTAACGTTCGTCTGAAAATCTGATCGTGTGTACAAGGCTTAAGCCTCTTACCGGACAGGAATAATCTCAGAAGATCACAAATGATTTTTTCCAAAGGATGACCGATGCTCTCACCGTCGGTGTTCCAGTTATGTTTGTGACCTCGTGAGCAAGGATTCAACAATGATGTCCCCACAGCAAGTTAAGCCCCCGAGCCACCAGACTCACTCCAACAAAGGCATCAGTTAAAGGAGAAGCCTCATAGTGCAATGTTTATCAACAATGTTTTAACGTAATGGGTATTGCACTTACGTATTGAGTAAATTTTACATTTGAGCAATGGCTACTTTCATGGCACTTGGATGATTGTATGTGGATTAGGACTTTTTACATGTTTTATGAACATTAAAGGATTCCTTATGGCTCTATTGTTCAGTTATTGTTAAAATATATCGATTGTTCACTTTATTATATGATCTGTTGAGATAGATATAGATAGGTGAGATATAGTAAAGGGACGTCGCACCTCTAACTTTAAAAGCAGTTGGAGCCAGCTATGAAGGAGACGAGACATTCTGAGCAAGCTGCTTTGAGAGAAAGGTATAATAGGCGGTGAAGAGAGCTCTAAACTAAGAAGAAGCAGACTTTAGGCAGCGGTATGAGGAGATTTCCTAAATAAAGACCACCTTGCACGATGCAGAAATAGGTGTCCTGTATCCATCTTCGGCATTAGGAAGGTCCAGAAGAGTGCCCACCCCACGGCTCATTTGGCAACGGCTTGTATGACAGAATAGTAACTAAAGCAGCATAAACTAATGCAATGAGACTATCTAAAGGTTCTGAGCGATATTAAGAGTGTTCCTCACCTCCTGCTGCCCAGAGCCCTGACCAAAGTTTGCATGCAAAGAAAGCACTGGCCAATCACAACATAGTCAACGATCAAAGCAACATGCAGCTTCATTAAAACCAGCTAGTCATTAGTCGCTCATAAAACAGAAGTCAACTGCAAAAAAAAAAGGAAACCACTAAGATTTTTTTTTTTTTTGGGCACCTAGAATGTATTTAGTAGATTTAAACTCCAGTTGGGCTTGCATATCAACATCCAGTGTTTCTAAAGTGTACTGATCATTATCTGTCAGTCCACTGATAGTTGGGTAGATACCAGTAGCTTCATGTGTGTCTCTGGGACTGTTATTGCAAGAACTCTGCACCTCCCAAATTCACTTCTGAAGTAAGCATCACAAGGATGTGTTATTCTCCCTGCTCATAGAGATAGCAGCTGAAGGCGAGGTGCTACCCCTGCTGTAGATGGGAGTAGTCATGATTCTTGAGGATGCAGAGCTGGGAAATCTGGAAAAAGGAACCCAACCTCTGCAGCTGCTGAGAGAGGGGGAAAAAAAGTCAGCAGTTTAACCCCCCCCCAGTGTTCACATGTATCTAAAATCTCCTTCCTCTTCCCTTTTATTTATTTATTTATATATATATATATATATATATATATATATATATATATATATATATATATATATATATATATATATATATATATATATATATATATATATATATATATATATATATATATAAATATTTTATCGAATCTGTCCTTTTTTGAGACAATATTCATTATTCAATGCAGGCTATAAACCGTTTGTTATGATTGGCTGTTTTCAGAATTTCATCTTTCTGCAGTAAAACCACCAGAAACGGAACAGGTCCCCCTTCTAAGGACATGTCTACTTAGATGCCTGCTTATGATATCCGCTCAATCCCTACTGCAAACTAGCACTAGCTTCTCCACTCCTTTTCCTGTCTGACATAAAGTAATCTAAGGAGAGAGACTTGGTGGTGCCTACACGTGTCTGCAGCAACTTTCAGCTTGTTCTGAATGAATTGTGAGGGCACTGATGAACACCCTTGTAGTTCAATAGCAAGCCTTACAACTTTTAAACAAACAGCCTGAATGGAGGTATGGGCTGAAAGCTGCAGGGCTTGTCTGCAGAAGCCTGACCTTGCTCCACTGATCATGGGTGCAATGCTTTCTTGGCTCTCACGGGGAAAAAAATATTAAATGCACTTTTTTTTTTTTTTTTTTTTTTTTTTTTTTCTGCAAAAATATGTGCATTTATTTATTTTTTTCTAAAAAGTTGAACTAATCCTTTAAAATAAAACTATCACAAACCCTGGTGAAAAACTACGTAAGCTGAGGCTGAATGAAAACAATCTGCAGATCAACAGATATGTGCAGCTGAAGTCATATGAAAATCTTGTTTCCTGTAAAAGTTGTATCCGATCTTTCTCAAACCTTCCTACTGGGAAGTAATAAGGAAGCTTGGGGTTGTAAGGGGGCTGAGCCATGGTTAGCTTTTACAGAAGAAGTGGAAATCTCTGGATCTTCAGACATCATAAAATGTCATTTTCATCGAACATACCCTCGGTGTATATGTTCTTCATCATACACTCTGTTTGCATTGCCTACCTGACATTGATTTTCTTTTTCAAAAGGGAATGACCTGTTTAGTCTGTAAATGAACTGATTTACCATGTAAAAGATCAAGCACAGTGTCATGTATGCAGTTTTGCCCAGGACACAAAAAGCTGTAGGCATCCTAATTTGTCCATTGTGTTGGTGGAAGTTCCTGGAATACCATAATAGTGACCACTTTATCTTAACTGCTGATATGCTGCCAAATCTTTTGAAGATTCCCTGTAGAATTATTAGCATGCTAATATCCGTACATGGGTGGTCAAACTATCCTTTATGTAATAAAATGTAAAAGAAAATGGGCACTAACTGCATTTACAAATATGCATGTAACAGTATCATTTTCCCTCTGAAATATGTGTCTTTTGTGTAACTTGATTATGCAGCCTTTTATTGTTAGGTGTCAAAGTAAGCGTACAGCACACTCTCACACTGGGCACATGCCTGGGTTCAATTATCCCCATTGCCCTGCTAGTCTGGCTGTAAAGTGTTCCCAGGCATGCTTACATCATCAGTTCTGCCAATCTATCCACAGTGATCCCTGTTTCTGTGCTTGGTTATCTATGGAAACTGTATTGGACCACAAGTGAACCGTGCCTGGGACACACTCCTTCCAAGTGGTCCTGGGCACAGCACACTTTCCCAGCATGATTCTGAGCAAGCACACTACACAAACCAAAGGGGTGAACTGTGCCCGGGTATGGTTAAAGCTGTCAGTGTGAGTGCACCCTAAACAGAACATGTCGGGTCTTACCGAGTTTGTAAACTAACATTGCTGGTGAGATGCAGACATGAAATTGTTTTTCTTGACAAATCCTGTGCCTGGAGAGAACCCGGAATCCATTTAACAGTCCAGTACCAGAACTTCAGTGGCCAGGAGAGGCTCTGGCATTGCACTGTTGAACAGTTAGTGGAAGCTTGGCACAGTGCTCTGCGCCCCAAGCTGACCCTTTTTTAAGGCCAATTAGAGCCTCAGGCTCTATTCATGTGCTTAAAAATAAAATAAAACCACCATTGAAATCAATGCATCTGGCACCCTGCATGTAGATTAGGAGCCGGGCGCATTGGATTAGTCGGCCTCCCCTAACGGAGCGGACACCACTGCTATCTAATTGGTTTTCTTGTTCTGTATGACCCCAGTGTTAACAAAATTCCCCTGTATTTTTGTCTAAACTGCTTATTTTTTGATCAACGTACCATAAGTATTTTTCTACTTGAGGTATTTCAGGAAAATACCCCATTATGGCCATTTAGATGGAACTCCTTATGGGGAAATCCATTAGACGAAAAAATGTGTTACAGCTGTGCAAATGCTTGTGATATTCGCCCAGCAAACATGGATGCGATGCCTCACTTCACATTTTTAGTTTTCACGCTCCATAGACCTGACAAGTTTAATTTATAAATCGCATGCACTAGTAATTGTGTACAGGATGACTGTACAAGAACAATATTGTCTGGAAATGTCACTCTCCTTATTATCTCTCATTATTTTTGATAAGGCACTGAAACTTCATTTTTATAAATGTTATTAAAATCTCTCTTCCATAAACCCTTTTATTTTATATTCGAACTCCAGAAAGTGGGAACATGTAATATAGATTTAACCTAAAAAAAAAAAATTCACTTTTACGTGTATGTTACTAGGTCAGAAATGTATGGCTGTATTGGTTACAGGTACTATTTAAATTAATTCAGGATCTGTGTTGGGTAATGTACCTTGATAAGATAAAGTGTTTTGTATTTTTATTTTTATTTTTTCAAAAAAAGACCAGTAAAACAGTATGAAAGGTAAAGGCCAAAAATGCATTGTCTATGAATTCTGATTGGTTGTCCTCGGTTATCCTGCTTGCCACGTTGCTCCCTGTATTGTTTATTGTGACCTTATGGCCTTTTGAGGTATGAGATTTTGCACCAAAGAGTTGGATAAAAATGACGCAGCTTGTTTTAAAGACACCCACTACAGTATGCAATGGAAAATGTATGTATCCTGTTAAATAACACATAAAGGAACATTTAAAAAAAAAATTTTCCCCAGGACATTTTAATGAAAAACCACATTTTATTTTTTATTTTTATTTTTTCTCCGTGAATCTGTTTTTATGGATACATTTGTACATAAATACACTTGTATAGAAATGTTTAATTTTTAGTAAATAAGTTATTTCTTTACTTGGGTTAATTTGCTGAATTTGGTCTTTGTGTCACAGACATCATCCTTGTTTTGTGTTTCTCAGTCATTGCAAAATTTTGTCTGTTATGAGAATATAATAAAACAGTAACAAGAATTGTGTCTAAGGATTTATTTAATTGGTTAGTCATCTGTGATTTTGGTTCTCTTGCCATGGTTTGCTTATTAGCCCTTAACAACCCCTCTTCTCCTACTGTCCTTCCCTAGGCCACCTCATTTTGCCCATCGGAGCCAAATGGAAAATAAATTCTGTGTAAGCTAGGCAGATCTTTCAGTAACTTTTATAAGACTCATATATAAATAAATATACAATGCAATAATCAATATATCATAAGTACAATAAGTTTCAATCCAAAATCTATGTGTATACAATTTTGAATCTTCAGCCACCACCGTAAATATGGAAACTGATCAGTATGAACCACCCAAAAGGAAAGTAGCTTACCTTTTTTATGTTGGACCCCCCTCCAGACAAAGGAAGGTTAGATAGTGCTCAATTGATCCACCCAAAAAAGGCCCTTTCCACTCGTAATCAAACTTGGGGGATGCAACCATCTCTTGCAGTTCAGAATAGCATATATAAGTTCATAGGAATAAAATAAACACGCAGTAGAGAAATACCGCTTTGGCGGGAATTTTATATTTCAGATCTAAGTCTGTTCCATGCCAATGGTGTGCACGGTATCGATTTGGACCAAAAGCATTTGGTACGCGCAAAGTTGCAGCTTTGCAATCCAGTCAGTGGTTTATTTTTTTTACTTGTTGCAGGGCAATTTCATGTTATAGATTAGGGGTCTTCAAACTGCAGCCAGGGGGTCGGATGCGGTCCTTTGCTTGCCTTTTTATCCCACCCTTGGTGCACTAGTCCTCCCACTGAAACCAAAAATTTATATTTCTAGTGCCGTGTGCACTGTTTGTCTCTGTTACCAACCTTGGCGTGTTCTCAACTGTTCCTGTCTGCTCCTGATCCTGACCTTTTGGCGTGTCCCCGACCATCCCTGTTTGCCTGTGACCCTGAACCTTTGGCATGTGCTCTGTTCCTGTCTGCTAGTCGCCCTGACCTCTGCCTTATCCCTTTACTATCCTTGCTGTTCCAGCCTACTGCTTCCTCTATCTCCTTTAGTCTACCATGAGCATGAGCTGAGACCCTGGGGGCTGTGACCTGGAACCAGACTGCAGCGCAGTCCATCTTCACCACTGGAGGCTCTGGTGAACACCTGCTGGCTTAGACTCCGCACCCTGGGGAATCTATGCTCTAGCTCCCACTGGGATCTGTGTTGGTGATCGAGCGTACCTTCTTCCTGAACTTCTCAGGGTTCAATCCGCAGCAGTCAGTCCTAGGGTCCACTACCTTAGCGGTGCACTTCTGACTCCTACCGAGTGCATCTGTCACCTGGTCTCAGGTGACCTGACACCCAGTTATAAGAGTTGTGCACACTTTTGGTAACCACATTATTTATTTTATTTTTCCATGGACGCCCTCCCAGAATCTTGCTCCCGGGAATATCCGAGACCGTGATCACGGATAGGGATGAGCTTGGTGTTCGTGTCGAATACATGTTCGACCCGAACACCGGCTGTAAGCCCGTTCTGTGAAGCCAGAACTCTGTGGGCCGCTTGCACCAAATTCGTGTGGCGCTCACGGCCCACAATGCACTGCGCCATCACAGCGCATTGCTGGCTCATGATTGGCCAAGCATGCACAGTGTTCCTGCGTGCTTGGCCAATCACAGCGCCGGCAGTGAGGAGAGCCATGATCGTGCCACAAGCAGGATGCCTGTGGCCAATTATAGCTCAGGCTGTGTAGTACACACCCCACACTATATAAGGCCGCCAGCGTGGCGGCCTTGTGTAGTGTTCCGGCGTCTGCAGGAGTTAGTGGGTGTTGTCTGTGTGCCTTCAGCGCAGTATACACCTGTATCTACCTATATTGCTGTTCTCTAATTGAGCAATCTGCAGGAGTTAGTGGATGTTGTGTGCTTCCAGCGCAGTATACACCTGTAGCTACCTATATTGCTATTCTCTAATTGAGCCATCTGCAGGAGTTAGTGGGTGTTGTGTGCCTCCAGTACAGCACAGTATACACTGTTATCTACCCTTTAATTGCTGTTCTATCATACAGGCATCTGCAGGAGTTAGTGGGTGTTGTGTGCCTCCAGCACAATATACACTATCCAATTGCTGGTTTTCCCATCTCCCTGCAGGCCATTACCATGTCTGGAAGGCCAACAAGGAGAGGCAGACAGGCACAAGTCAATAAGAGGGCAAGCAGGCTCTGTATCTAAAGACAACAGTGCTGGTCGTGGACTCATAAGCACGTGGCCATGAGACACGCTTGTCCTTATTTTCGGCAGCTGGACGTGTTGAGCCGCATAATGCCGAAGACTTGCTAGAGTGGATGACCAAGCCCTCTTCATCCTCCTCATCCTCTCTCACCCAGGCTCAGGGTACTAGCAAAGCAGCTGCCAATGCATCCTCTTCCCTCGTCTCAATGTCAGCATCAGTGACTCCTTCCCTAGACCCACCATGCCCTCCGGATGAGTCCCCCGAACTGTTTGAGCACAGTCTTGGGTACATGCTCCAGGAGGATGCCCAGTGTTTTGTAGGCTCTGATGATGATACTCAGCTAGAGGAAGGCAGTAGCGTGAGCGCAGAGAGAGGGTATGCTCAAGAAGGACAGCAATATAGCAGTCATGTTCCACAAGCTGCAGCATACTGCCAGGTTTGCTTCAGTGATGAAGAGGGAGGGGATGATGAGGACACTGACTCCACGTGGGTGCCTGGTAGGAGAGGGGAGGAGGCACATCTCCGAGGCAGGATGCCCTCCGGGGGGCAGCACACTGACTGAATCACACCGCAGAGCTCCGCCTGTGCAGGGAGCTGCCTCTGCATTATTCTAAAAGTTCTTTGGTGTGGGCCTTTTTTTTAGACAAGTGCATCAGATCGCACTGCTGCTATTTGCACCATGCATGTGCTGCTATTGCGCACCACATGCTTGACCAGACATATGTTGACCTGCCATGCAGCTCGTTGGCAAGCTTACCTCAAAGACCCACATCCGATTGTAGCAGGCAAATTTCCCTGCCCCAGCTGCTGCACCATAGAAATAAGTTCACTCCCAGCCATCCACATGCCCAGCGGTTGAATGCTAGCTTGGCTAAATTGCTAGCACTTCAACTGCTGCCTTTTCAGTTGGTAGACTTGGCCCCCTTCCGTGAGTTTGTGCAATGTGCGGTTCCTCAGTGGCAGGTCCCCAAACGCTACTTTTTCTCACGGAAGGCGATTCCTGCTCTCTACCAGCATGTGGAAGGCAATGTCCTTGCCTCTCTGGATAGGGCGGTCAGTGGTAAGGTGCATATTACCACTGACTCGTGGTTCAGCAGGCATGGACAGGAACGTTACCCATCTTTCACGGCCCATTGGGTCACTCTTCTGGCAGCTGGAAAGGATGCAGGACAAGGTGCAGTAGTGTTGGAGGTTGTTCCGCCACCACGCCTCCAAAATGCTACTACTGGTTGTGACACACCTCTCTCCTCCACCCCCTCATCTTCTTCTTCCTCCATGGCCTCTTCCTGTGCTCTGTCCTTGGAACTAGCGGTGCTCAAGGGGCTACGTAAGTACGCAGGCAAAACAATGCCATGCCGTGCTTGTGCTGGTTTGTTTGGGGGACAGGAGCCACACTGGGGCAGATATTTTGTCAGCTCTGCAGGGGCAGGCCGAGAGGTGGTTGACGCCACGCCAGCTTAAGTCGGGATTGGTGGTTTGCAACAATGGCACCAACCTCCTCTCCGCCCTCCGACAGGGACAACTGATCCATGTGCCCTGTGTAGCTCACGTCCTTAACCTGGTGGTGCAGCGGTTCTTGGGCAGGTACCTGGACTTACAGGATGTCCTGAAGCAGGCCAGGAAAGTCTGTGTGCATTCCCGCCGATCATTTAATGCCAGTGCTCGGCTAGCTGAGCTCCAAAAGGAGTTGAACCTGCCCAAGAACCTCCTTATATGTGACATGCCCACCAGGTGGAACTTAACATTGGCCACGCTGCAGTGGCTGCACACGCAGCAGAAGGCCATCAATGAGTACCTGTGCGACTATGGCACCAGGACAGGGTCAGGGGAAGCTCTGTTTTTTTCTCACCACGTCAGTGAGGCATGATCAGGGATGCATGTACTGTCTTGTCACAGTTTGAGGAGGCCACAAGGATGGTGAGCAGTAACAGTGCATGCATCAGTGATACTGTACCTCTTGTCCACCTGTTGGAGCATACACTGCGTGGAATAATGGACGGGGCACTTGAGGCAGGAAGAGCAGGTCTTCCTTGCCTCTCAAGGCCCCCTTTATCCAGATAGTGTTCCTGCTGTCCCGCCCATCACACAGGAAGAGGAGGAGGAGGAGGATGATTGTGTCAGCATGGAGGTGGAGCCTAGCACTCAGCATGGGCAGGAGCAGTCTTGTAGGGATGATTTACAGTCCCAAGAAACCCGTGGACTTGTACGTGGCTGGGAGGAGGTAGCTGCGGATCATGTTGTCTTTAGTGACCCAGAGGACTCCGGACCGAATGCCTCAGCTAACTTACGCTGCATGGCCTCCCTGATCCTGCAAAGCCTCCGGAAGGATCCTCGTATTCGGATCAAGGAGAAGGACCATTACTGGCTGGTCACTCTCCTTGATCCACAGTACAAGGGTAAGGTTGCTGACCTTATCTTGCCGTCGCAGAGGGAGCAGAGGATGAGGCATCTCCGGGAGGCCTTGCAGAAAGGTCTGTGCAACACGTTCCCAGAGACTGGGAGGTTACAAACTCCTGGTCCTGGACAACGTGTTGCTGAGGCTTCGGTCAGAAGGAGCGGTGGAGAAGGTCGCCGTCTGACCGATGCATTCAGACAATTTTTTAGTCCCCAGCCCCAAGGTATGATCGGTTCCAGCAACCATTGCCAGCGTCTGATTTACATGGTGCAGAAATAAGCTAGGGTCAAGGTCAGACTTGGACACCTTTCCCACTGAAAATCCTCTGGCTTACTGGGTCTTGAGGATGGATCACTGGGCAGAGCTTGCACGGTATGAAATTGAGCTACTGGCCTGTCCTGCATCCAGCGTTCTTTCGAAACGCACCTTCAGTGCCGCTGGTGGCTTTGTAACCGATCACAGGGTGTGCCTGTCCACCGACTCGGTTGATCGACTGACCTTCATAAAGATGAATCAGTCTTGGATCACCACCAGCTACCAAGCACCTGAAGCTGATGTAACCGAATATTTTTTTTTTTTTTTTTAAATATCACATCCCTTCAAGACTGCCTATGCTGATGATGAGTGACTGTCCTGTTATGTTGACTGTCTATCCTCTTCCTACTCCACTGATATCTTGGAAGAACATTTTTGGTTCTGGGTGATGCCACCAGCCCAATTTTTCAGCCCCTGTTTAACAGGGGCGTGTAATTACAACTTTTGATACAATGCTTTGCAGCAGGGCTCATTCCTGCACTCCAACTAGAGTATCTGGGAGAGTTTGCAGTGTTGTGGCACCAGCAAGCAGTGCCTAAGACCTAATTTTCAGGCCCTGTTTATCAGGGACATGCAGTTACAATTCTTGATATAATATTTCACAGCAGGGTCTGTTCCTGTGCCCACCGAGAGTAACCTTGAGGACTTATAGTGTTGTGGCACCAGCACCACAACCACCAAAGGCCCAATTTTTCTACCACTGTTCAACAATGGCATGTAATTACAATTCTTAAAATCATTCACAGCAGGGCGCTCCAGCGCCCACCAAGAGTCACTTTGAGGGCTTACAGTGTTGTGGCAACGCCAACACCTTGTTCCGCCATTTCTGCAGAGCATATAGGGCAGGCCCCTACTTTCAAACTTCCAACTTACAAACGTCTCCTACCTGGAAACGGAAGGAGACAACAGGAAGTGAGATGAAAAAAGACGGATGGCAAAACAAATTATACAGGGGTGATAACCCTTCCCTATGCTTTCCTAAAAGCTTAAAAATAGATTTTTTTTGACCGGAGCTACACTTTAAAAATTTACTAGTTCCAAATTACAAAAAGATTCTACTTAACACAACAAACCTACAGTCCCTGTCTTGTTTGCACCGCCTGCATGCTCCTGTTCTGAGTATATAGGGCCTGGGGACCCCAGGCCTTTCCTTTTTTTTTTTTTAATATGGTTACGGGGTTCCCTACAAGACCAAAAGGGGCTGGTAATGGGCAGGGGGGCTACCTATGCCATTTTTCTCAATGATTTTCATCCATATTGCCAGAACCAGATATTACATTAAAACCTGCAAGCAGTTTTAAATTACTTTTTTTCCCGTTAAATGTAATTTTGTGAAGGGACTGTTCTAAACACGGGAAACACGTGGCACTTCACAGGCATACTATAGACACCCCCCACGCACGATATTTAAAGGAATATTTCACTTTTTTTTTCACTTTAATCGTCATTAAAATCAGTGCTCCTGAAAAAACTGCCATTTTTAAAAACATTTTAGGCATTGACCCCTGGTGCAGGAGCCAGGTCCCCAAACCCTTATTAGGACAATATCTTGCATATAAGCCATTAAAATTAGCACTTTTTATTTCGAATGTTTGAGTCCCATAGACTTCAATGGGGTTCTAAAGTTTGCACGATTTTTTGGTCCGTTCGAAAGTTCTGGTGTGAACTAAACCGGGGAGGTGTTCGGCTCATCCCTAATCACAGATCACGTTGATAGCGGGCGTTTACCACGTGATAGCGGGTGTTTACCACGTGATCGCTCCGTCAAATGACGGAGCGGTCACTTGCAAACAAACCGGCGTCACATATGGTTCCTCTCTCCCTCTCTGTACAGATCGGTACAGAGAGCAGAGAGATCAAGTGCTGTGGGCTGGATGTGTACAACCACAGCACTGATATGTCCCCACTTCAGCACTAATCCATCCATCCCAGCAATACTTATCAATACTCATCCATCCCAGCAATACTCTTTTGCCCTGTACATGCGATGTGTTAAAAATATTGTAAAAATTGACAACTTTGTGTAAAAAATGTGTTCTCATTTTCATTTTCTTTCCACATTTTCCAAAAACTTGTAGAAAAAAAATGACATATTCAAAAGACTCAATATGCCTCGTAGATTATACGTTGGGGTGTTTTCTTTCCATAATGGGGTCATTTTTGGGGAGTTTTTATTGTCCTGGTGCTCTAGGACCTTCAAAAGTGTAAGAGGTAGATTAAATTAGATGTGTAATTTATGCTCCCAGAACGCCTGATGGCGCTCCCTGCATGTTGGGCCTCTGTATGTGGCCAGGCTGTGTAAAAGTCTTGCACGTGTGGTAGTGCCATACTCAGGAGGAGTAGTAAAATGTATTTTGGGGTGTAATTTGTGGTATGCATATGCTGTGTGTGAGAAATAACCTGATAATATGACACTTTTGTGAAAAATAAAAAAAATAAAATAGATTTTGCAAAGAATTGTGGGAAAAAATTACAACTTCAAAAAACTCACCATGCCCCTTTCTAAATACCTTTGAATGCCTACTTTCCAAAAAGGGGTCATTTGGGTAGTATTTGTACTGTCCTGGCTTATTGGAATATCAAGAAATTATCTAGACCGTCAGTACTTGAGGTGTGATCAATTTTCAGTGCTTGGCACCATAGATTGTAGACTCTAACTTTCACACAGACCAAATAATATACACCAATTTGGATTATTATTTTTACCAAGGATATGTAGCAGTATACAATTTGGCCAACATTTATTAGGAAAAATTACTAATTTGCTAAAGTTTATAACAGAAACAAAGAAAAATTATTTTTTACAGAATTTCCGGTCTTTTTTCATTTATAAAAAATGAAAACCCAGCAGTGATTAAATAGCACCAAAAGAAAGCTCTATTTGTGTAAAAAAAAAAATCATATGGGTACAGTGTTGCATGACTGAGTAATTGTCATTCAAAGTGTGAGAGCACTGAAAGCTGAAAATTGGTCTGCTTAGGAAGAGGGTTTAAGTGCTCAATGGTCAAGTGGTAAACAGGGGTGTGTAGACTTTTTACCTGTATATCCACTGTATATATCTGTCAGTCTTGGACTGTATTCCTAATATTGTAATCGTTTTGAATGTATAGTATTTTTGTTCAGTAAAAGCACATTTACACACTGCAGAGGTCTGAGTTACCTTGCTTATACTGCAAAGTAACCTTGCTAGATAGACACAAGCAAAACAATTGGGGGCTCATGCTGTGATCTGCACTATAATTCAACTAAAGCAGACCTGTTTTATCTTTGGTGTGTTGTGTAGCTTGTGCTAGGTAAAAATGCTGCGTAAGCTGTTTAGGAAACGCAAGGCTGCAGAGGGTTCTGGTGGCCAGAAGGAAGTATGCAGCTTACCTATCTGGGCCAGGGTCAATGAGTGGGAGCCTCTTGCAAAAGAATTTGTAAAGCATGCTTATCCCTTGAATAAGACTTGGGGTGATAAAATCCCAGATCATTTTGTTGATTTTAGCCTTAAGGGGTTGGGTTTAAGTAAAGCAGAGAAGAGGACAGTTTCCACAGTGGATTGAACCTCCTTCATGCTATCTATACTGAATCACAACGGAGGGAGACAGCAGAGCCAGAAGTTAAGGTAATAAAAGACCAGCTAGCAGTTGCTTCAGAGTGTGTTCGTTCAACTTCTAATCGGGCTGATGATTTGCAAGAGCGGTGTGCAGCACTCATGACCAAATCAATTAATGCCTTAAAGCGGTTGTATAGTCTTTTTTTTATAACTTTTACCTACAGGTAAGCCTATAATAAGGCTTACCTGTAGGTAACAAAAATATCTCCTAAACCTGTATGGTTTAGCAGATATTTCCCTGGCAATGCGCCGCTGACTGCAATGGCACTTGCGCACAGGGGATTCTCGGCTGAAAGTCTGGCAGACGCCAGACCCCGCCGGAAAGAAATCTCCAGCGTGCATGTGCGGGAGTGACGATATTGCGATACCCGGAAGACACGCCAAGGGAACATGTCAGCTCCCTCGGCGTGGATTGGGCGCAATGTTGGGGCCTTGTTCTAATGTAAGTATTTCATAATGAGCTTGTATGCGGTGCAAACTAGCTCATTATGACTTTTCCCTTGCAGGTCAGAATAAAAAAAACCTCAGCGGGTTTATTCCCGCTTTAAGGAAAAGGAAGGGCCATAAACCTGTTAGTAAAGCCAGGGTACCTGTCATCATCACATCTCAAATCTGGGATTATGAGGATATGTTCTCTTCAAATTAGAGTGAAGATGAGCAGTTTGATATTTCAGATGATGATGAACTGCTAGTGGGAAAGAAAAAGTATAAAGAAAGGGGTCCCCTATATGATGGACTTTTAAGGCACACATTTTTACAAAAAAGGATTTAAATATTTATGTATATAAATATTTATGTATATATGTATATATATATATATATATATATATATATATATATATATATATATATATGCTATTTATGAAACATTTATTCAAATGAAATATAAAGATCATAGAACATAAATGTATAAAAGCATGAAGTGTTTAGACATCTGTTAATACTAATACAGTGTGTAATTTCACAGTATAATTATGCATTCTTTTTCACACCGACGCATTTCGGAGTCTATAATGTCCTCCTCCTTCAAGGGTGAAACAAGGAGAAACACTATTGTGCAAATACATTAAAAATTACAGATGTTCAAACTGTGTATAGCGAACACTTTAAAGACTTTAAAAGCATGTACATGGGTACAGATAGCTCCCAAAACTTCCCTGCAGGGTTCCCCAGTAACGCAGAACATGCAATGAGGACTTGGAAGTCTGCAGTAGTTAAATGGAGAGCTCAAAATGCACCAGTTGATGGAAAGCCCCTCCCCTCCACTTGGAGGACTAGAGTACAAACTGGTGGGTAAAAAGAGCGCCCAAAGCACTGGGGTCAGATACACAAAAAGGGAGCCCTCTAAAGTAACAAAGATATAAAAACAAAAAAATTGTGGAAATCTGTAGTTTTAACTGTAAAAAATTATAAATAAGAGATGACATAATTTATGAAAAAAAAAAAAATATATATATATATATATATATATGAATACCTGTGATACTTGAGCTATTGCCTGAACCGAGGGCCTAAGATGGTATAAAGGTCACAGCTGTAAGGATCAGCAAAAATATAATATTAGTATATGGTGGGATAGACTTTCAATGTCCTTATTTAATAAATAATTAATTTGAAAGTAACATATATTTTATTAAAAAAAACATAATGTATGTTACATTAGTCCATCTAAAAAAAATATAGTAAAGGTGGAAGGGAGATACGTACGGGTCCTATAAGAGTGGCCGTACCATATATCTTAATCATTGATGATGTATTAGCTCATAACTTAATATATAATGCTATTCCAAAGCAACCACATGCTAACAATGTACTATAATTATCCTCAATTCAATTCCCAAAATTATTGGTACTAATAATGAGTGTCATTCCTAATTGAATGTATAAGGTTGGAATCTAAAAAGTATTTTCAAGTGGTTGTCCTCTTCAGAGCTTAACACTTAAAGGGATTGTAAAGTGAATTTTTTTATTTTTTAAAAATAACAAACATGTTATACTTACCTCCACTGTGCAGCTCGTTTTGCACAGAGTGGCCCCGAACCTGCTCTTCTGGGGTCCCTCGGCGGCTGTCTCTGCTTCCTCCCACAGGTGCTTCTCACGTTCATGCGAGCTCCCTCACATGGTGAGAAGCACTTGCGGGCGCGCTCCCGTGATACAGCCGGCGGCTATAGCCGCTCGCTGTATCACACGGCCCCGCCCCCGGCGCTCCACGTCAGTGGATGTGATTTTCAATCAAAAAAATGTGTCCCATAAAGTTGCAGGAGCCTCAAATCAAAACCCCCTCACTTACCTTGCAGTGTGTTGTCCTCTCCAGCAATGTCTCTTGTGGAGAGGTGCGTCCTCTCATACTTCCTGGTTCCTCTCTCCTGGGTGCATAATTGTGAAGTGGAAGGAAAATGCTAAATGGTTTTCAATTTTTTTTACAAATAAATCTCTAAAAAGTGTGGCATACGTTTGTATTCAGCCAACCTGAGTCAATAGCTTTCGCTTCAATTACAGTTGCAAGTCTTTTTGAGGATGTCTCTACCAGATTTGCACATCTAGAGAGCGACATTTTTGCCCATTCTTCTTTGCAAAATAGCTCAAGCTCTGTCAGATTGGACAAAGCGTATCTGTGAACAGCAATTTTTTCTTGACACAAATACTTAATTGGATTTAGGTGTGGACTTTGACTGGGCCATTCTAACACATAAATTATGCTTCCTTTTAAACCATTCCATTGTAGCTTGGCCCCAGTCTCAAGTCTTTTGCAGACTCTAATGCCGTGTACACACGGTCAGATTTTTCGTCAGCAAAGATCTGACGGAACAAATCCGTCGGACAATTTGACCATGTGTGGGCTTCATCAGACCTTTGCTTTTGAAAAATCAGATGGACTTTAGAACATGTTTCAAATCTTTCCAACAGACTCGAGTCGGGTTTTAAAAAAAATCCATTCGTCTGTATGCTAGTCCGAAGGACGAAAACCGACGCTAGGGCAGCTATTGGCTACTGGCTATGAACTTCCCTATTCTAGTCCAGTTGTACGTCATCACGGTCAAATCCTTTGGACTTTGATGTGATTGTGTGTGGCCAATTCCGTTTGTTCAGAAAGGACCATTGGACCTAGTCTGCCGGAAAGTCTGGTCATGTGTACACGTCATAACAGGTTTTCTTCTAAAGCCCCGTACACACGAGAGGACTTATGTCCGACAGACTTCCGAAGGAGTTCTGCCGGAGTTCCGACAGAGTTCTGACGGACTTTTCGACTGAGCGGACTTGGCCACACACAATCACACTAAACTCCGACGGATTCGAACGTGATGACGTACGACTGGACTCGAATAAGGAAGTTCATAGCCAGTAGCCAATAGCTGCCCTAGCGTCGGTTTTAGTCCGTCGGAATAGCATACACACGAGTGAATTTTTCGAAGGGACCGGGTCCGGCGGAGTTCCGTCGGAAAAATTTGAAGCATGTTCCATATTCTAAAGTCCGTCAGACTTTGGTGAATCAAAAGTCCGTTGCAGCCCACACACGATCGAATAGTCTGACGGAATCAGTCCGTCGGACTTTGGATGTTGAAAAGTCCGCTCGTGTGTACGCGGCATAAGATTGCTCTGTATTTGGCTCCATCCATCTTCACATCAACTCTGACCAGCTTCTCTGTCCCTGCTGAAGAAAAGAATCCTCACAACATGATGCCGCCACCACCATGTTTTACAGTGGGGATTGTGTGTTCTGGGTTATGTGCAGTGTTAGTTTTCCACCACACGTATCGTTTTGTTTTTAGGCCCCCACATGGCTTCTCGTAAACTGCAAATGGGATTTCTTATGGCTTTCTTTCAACAATGGCTTTTCCAAAAAGGCCAGATTTGTGGAGTGCACGACTAATAATTGTCCTGTGGACAGATTCTCCCACCTGAGCTGTGGATCTCTGCAGCTCCTCCAGAGTTACCATGGGCCTCTTGGCTGCTTCTCTGATTAATGCTCTCCTTGCCCGGCCTGTCCGTTTAGGTGAAGGGCCCTGTCTTGGTAGGTTTGCAGTTGTGCCGTACTCTTTCCATTTTTGGATGATGGATTGAACAGTGCCCCATGAGATGTTCAAAGCTTGGGACTATTATTTAATAACCTAACCCTGCTTTAAATTTCTCCTCAACTTTATTCCTGACCTGTCTGGTGTGTTCATTGGCCTTCATGATGCTGTTTGTTCACTAAGGTTCTCTATCGAACCTCTGAGGACTTCACAGAACAGCTGTATTTATACTGAGATCAAATTACACACAGGTGGACTCTATTTACTAATTAGGTTACTTCTGAAGGCAATTGGTTCCATTCGATTTTAGTTAGGGGTATCCGAGTAAAGGGGGCTGAATACAAATGCACGCCACACTTTTTGGATATTTATTTGTAAAAATTTTTGAAAACCATTAATTATTTTCCTTCCCCTTCACAATTATGTGCCAATTTGTGTTGGTCCATCACAAAAAAAAATCCCAATAAAATACATTTACATTTTTGGTTATAACATGACAAAATGTGGAAAATTTCAAGGGATATGAATACTTTTTCAAGGCACGGTATATGAGCTCTACTGATGGTCACTTATTGTTCTGGAGAAAGATCGTTAAGCAAATTGGCACTGATAAAGAATTATATTAGAACCACAATGACCCATGAAAGACTAAGTGCTCTGTGCCTACTGGCTGTTGAGAGCAGTGCCCTCTAGAGGATACAGTTTGATTAGTCAGTAAAAGATTTTGCAGATGCTAGGAAGCATGTGCAGGAAGAAATATTGTAGTGTGATGTATAACTGGAACTTGAAACTGTACGAGTTCCAATTACCTGTATAATGTGTATTCTTATAGTCAATAAAATTGAGAAAAAAAATCAGACAAGTGTCTTCTTTGGATACCTAATATATATATTTTAGACCAAATGCAATTTAGCATTCATTTCAGTTCACTTTTCTATTTGTCATATAAATTAATTTCTCTGTTGAGGGGCCCCAAACATGAAGTGCCCAAGGCTCTCCAAAGTCTAAATCTGGCAATGCCACAGGCTCATTTAAGTGAAAACACCCGCCCTGAGAAAGAAGATTGACTACACTTAGCTTTTTCTGTAGCCTGTGTCTTAAAAGGGCCTCCACTTGTCTCCTCTCCATTCGACCAGTCAGTAGGGGTCCAATACCACCATACGCAGTGGTGAAAGGAGCAAATATTCTACACACCTAGCCAGTGCAGCTTACTGCAGTGGATGGTTAGCAGTGAAGCGGAACCATTTCAAGATATGGTCTGTTGAAAAGGTAAAGTGCCTCTTTTTTGCAGTGCTGATGTTTTTTTGTAAGTGACAAAGTAGGAATAGCGTCTGACCTGTTATCAGCCTGTTTCCATCTCTGTACAGCAGGGCTAGAGTGTGAGCAGAAAAAGCAGTAAGGAGCCAGTCAGGTTATGTGCTGCCAAGAAGCATGCTGATAGGAGGTGTTCTGTTTGAAATGCCACATTGTGCATTGGAATACCTCCTGAGACCCTAAGGCAGTGATGGGCGAACCTTGGCACTCCAGATGTTTTGGAACTACATTTCCCGTGATGCTCATGCACTCTGCAGTGTAGTTAAGCATCATGGGAAATGTAGTTCCAAAACATCTGGGGCGCCAAGGTTCGCCATCACTGCCCTAAGGTCTGTGTTGGATTCAACATCTCTCATTGAACTGGGGATGATGCCACGTTAGCAGATGACCACACTGTCTGGACAGTGTGGTCATCTGGTAACTTGACATCATCCACAGGCAACCTAACACTTCAATGACACAGAAGTTGAATCCAACACAATTTTACTTGAACTAATCGCAATACAGGAGGACATTTTCCAATCATTTAACCACTTCCCGCCCGGCCTATAACAGAATGATGACCAGGAAGTGGTTCTGTTATCCTGACTGGGCATCATATGACGTCCAGCAGGACAACATGCCGGCACGTGCATTCCGGCATTCCGTGGTTCGCGCTGACAGGGACAGCCGATCAGCAGTCATGAGCCTCCCAGCTGCTTGTCTCCCTGCAAAGATAAAGCATAATGGGCTACTATGCATCGCATAGTAACCCGTTATGTGTCACTTACCTGACACAGGAGCCAGCGATGCCACCACTGTCCCCTGTAGTACGCAGCGTCCACCTTCTTCCGGGTATCGCTGCTCCGGCCACTCACAGCACTGGAGCAGCGATGACTTCACTCCCGTGCATGTGCATGGGAGTTGCCACTAACGACATATCGCCGTTAGCAACAGCATGCTGATGACGGCGATAGTACGCCTGCGCGCCGGTGTCTACGGCGCATGCACCGTAGACAGCGGTGACTGTCTTTTAGTAAATATCTCCTAGCCTTAATCTAGGCTTACCTGTAGGTCAAAGTGGTTTGTAAGCGTTTACAACCACTTTAAGAGGGGTGACAAGGGCTGCTGCATGTCTGAACAAGCCTTAAGAAGCTATTACAGACCTCTACGTCTTATCAGATCTTCACAATTGACTTGCATACGAAAGAGAAAAAACTAAGATACGCTTAAATGTCTATGTACACAAGGTTTTGGGAAAGAGTTATGAACGAACACTAAACTTGCTCACACTGTTGGTGTTTCTGAGGTTAACCAGTAACCGTCTGACTTCACTCCACCCCTCTGCATGATTTTTAAAGTTCAAAAGTACTCTGATGACGCAATGGCTGTAGACATAAAGAGGAAACGTTAAAATAATGCAATGATTGTGGATGTAAAGGGGACACATTGGGCAGTTTATGTTGCACAATACTGATATGTATTTTTCCAGGGTATTAGAGAGGAATAGCCAGTACTGAATCAGTGTGGCTTAGAGCCAAGGATTCAGTGAAACTTCTAAAGAACATCTATCAAGGACCCATCCTCTTATGGAGCTGAGAACAGAGATTTTTCTCTTAAAAGGTTTCTCTTACGTTCATTGACAGACAGCTCTTCTTATTCTTATTCTTGACCATAGGGTTCTATAGCACCACCTACAGGAGTAGGACACTAGGCAGAAAGGAAAACAGCACCATCCATGGGCAGTCCTAGCTGGTATAAACCCCCTCTCTGCTATAGGCAAGCTAGTTATTCCTGCCTAGTGTTCGGGTGTATACCATTATGGGTCAGACTCCCCCCTTCCCCGTTACAGCACACTCCATCAAGGCGATTAGTGCCTCTTCATATTTTCTACATCTTCAGATGCTTGTTTTGGCTTCAAGGTTTTACAGGCTGCTGTTTGAGGTTGTTTCCCCTTGGGGGGTTTGTTTGAGTAGTAGATATATTTGCCTGGTTGTTCTTGTTTTTGTTTGCCCACCCCTCATTAAGCTACTGCTTTGGCATGTCCCCATGATCAAGAAATAGAAGAGCTGTGCCTGACAATGAATGAATGAGAGAAAACTCATTACTTCCGGTAAAATCCGTTTCTCTGAGTTCATTAATGGACACAGCACTGACTCCCTAGTTGTTCAATTACTTTCCTTAAACTGCTTTGTGATTAACTGGCTTGTCTATAGCAGAGAGGGGGTTATCGCTTTTCGGCCTTTTGGCTATAGATCAATTGTAGTATCTGTTCTTATCAGTGATCCAGTGGGGGCGCTGTGCTATCATCTTGACCTGACCGAGGTTGGGGCAGTGGCTATGCAAACCTACTGGAGTGATGGGGGCTTGGAAGGTTAGTACCAGCCAGAACATAAACCAGGGGCTCCCAAAGGCAGTAGGGGGACAGGAGTAATTCCCTCGGGAAAGGTGGAAGAGCCCATTACCTCCTGGTTTGAACCTTCTACCTTGTCTGGCCATGGGCTGTAAAGGCATAAGGTCTGCGGTGTCTGTACCCCCTGGGTGTGGTCTCCCTAGAGGTGTTCTTCATAATACTTAAGTGTGGGACCCACAGTGTGAAAGGGCACATGGTCATAGTCAACAAAACTTTTCTTTCTGCACTGCGCCTTTTAGAGCCTAGCCTTGTAGATAAATACTGGGGGCAATTTTTGCACATTTGGCACTGACACTTTTTTTTTTTTTTTTTCACAAACATTTTATTTAGCATTTTCTTGGGTTCAACAACAGACTTTGAAGGAATTGTATGTGCACAGACATTAGCTAGTACATACACTCAAGTACATCCAATCTTATCAAAGTATCAGTATAGTCAATCCCTTAAGGGTACAGTAGTAAGAAAAAACCCAATATTATAAACCAACAGAGAACAAGAGAAACCAAAAAGAAACATAAAGACAACAATAATGGCTGAAAGTCATTTGAAATCACTCCTTTTTTTTTTTTACTCGAGGGTGCATCATAACTTGCTATGGTGGCTTAACTACCTCGTGTCAAATGAAGCCTTTCCTGTGGCCCTCTTGTGCTAAAGTGAAGCTATTCTGGCACATCCCTCCGATTCTGATAATGTTGGGAAGGGGAGAGAGAAAGGGAGAGAAAAAAAAAAAAGAAGAGGGGGGGGGGGGGGGGGTGACAGAGGTTATAACGCTCATCTAGAAGTTAGGGCCCGTAGGGTGTCTAAAATAAGTTGTTTCTAGAGCGGGCAGGGAGAGGGGGTGAGGCCTTCACCAGCTGCCCTCTCCCTTTACCATTAGTTCTCAGTAAGCAGTGCGGCATTAATCCTTATAAGTAAGAGGTCCTACGGAGGATTGAGCATTAAGATTGTTATAAATAAATTATGGTACCCCTTGGATGAGTTCCTTAAATCGGTGTGAGTTTTTAAACGACCTCCAAGAATCCCATATGGCCGTAAATTTATCGGTTTTATCTAAGGAAATGTGGATCAGCTCTTCCATTTCTGCTACCCTGTTGATTTACTGAATCCATTCCGCTATTGAGGGTGGGGATGTCGACTTCCAATGCACTGGTACACACATTCTGGCTGCGTTCACCAAGTGCATTGTGACCGATTTGTAGTAGCGTTTTTTAGGAATTTTCGACAAATGCAGTAGATATTGTGCTGGTGAGAATTCCAGCTTGAGGGATGGTATTTCTTTTATGCTTTCGTGCACTTTGAGCCAGAATGGCTGTAACTCCGGACAGTCCCACCCACTTTTTTATTTTCATATATTTTTCTCCCACATTTGTCACCTTTCACTTTTGTGTGTGTTTTTCACTGGATGAAGGGTGCAAGTCCTCGGGCTTACTCTGACTTCTAGGGGGAGGATGTGTGGCCCTTAGGTTCCTTCCTCCCCTGCCTCTGGGGGGTCTCTCTTCGGGAGATCTCCCTTGACCTAATATTCAAGGTTGGCTTAGGGTGTCTTAGAACAGGGTCTACCAGGCCTTCTGGCTAGGCAGACCATGTAAACCTATGTCCCTGTCAGGAGCCTTGCACCCCGGGGGTAAGGGTAGAGGTCACATTCCTTCGGGGGGTGGACTAAAGCACACCCTTAAGTGCACTTTTTAGTGTGTGTTTTACATGCACGTTTTTTGTTCACTTACAGGTTTTTTATTTGTTCTAGGTTTTGCACCACCGTGGACTTCATTTTTTTTTTTTTCAAGAGGGGAGGTATATACCATCTAGGACTGCCCAAAGTGTTCAACTCCTGTAGGAGGCACTTTAATACCCTATGGTGAAGAATGTGAAGAGCTTTGTCTGTCAATGATCTCAGAGAAAGGGATTTTACAGTAAGAACAAAATCCCGTTATTTTGAATATGTGTTTATACTTCTCTCTCTCTCTCTCTCTCTCTCTCTCTCTCTCCACACACACATACTGTACATACATACACACAGATGTTTCCCTTTCATTTCTATTTAAACTGAATGGATTGCTTTAAAAGTTAAGGGTTTACATATATTTTAACTACTTATCAACCAGCCGTCATCATTAAACTGCAGCAGGTTGGGTCTATTGCGCAAATCGCCATAGCTGTACCTCGGTTTGTGCAATAGATACAGTGGGCACACCTGCGGCGCCGGAGCTTATGTGCATGACTGCCGGCCTCAATGTCTGCCAGTCACCCACGATCACTCCATAGAGAGCCAGAATGGGGATCTGTCAATGTAAACAAACAGATCCCCATTCTGACAGGGAAGTGGAGAGAGATTGTCTGTTCCTAGTGATTGGAAGTGCTGGAAGCACTCTTCCACAAAAGTAGCCAACATTGCAGTAACCAATTTTTATCAACATTGCCTAATATCGCCTGTACCACCTGTCGCCAATGATTGGTACTATATAGCACCAGGCTGCCCATTTGCGGTGGATACATGCAGGTGTAAAGCAAAAGGGATTTTACCAATGCATGCATGCTCTGGCTGCCCTATGCAGCCTCTGACTCCTCTCCACCTGACTCCCATGCACAGACTTCCTGTCTGTTGGGTGGGGTCCTGAGCCATAGCTCAGGACCCCACCCAACTAAATAGCCCAGCACACAGCTGTACAATCAGCTTGCCTTTCTCTCCAAAGTCTGGCATAAACCAGCAATCTTCCAGGTAGCACAGGGTCCCGCCGCCACAATATATATATATATATATATATATATATATATATATATATATATGTACTCTGCATTCACTGTAGCCTATAGCGGTGTATTAATATATACTACTACACTTCTGGTGGTGTACACAGTATACAATACAGTGTAGCCATTGTACAGTTGCTAATACAGCGCAGGCGGTGCACAGTATCTAATACAATGTGTACAGTTTCTACTACACTTCTGGTGGTTTACACCGCATACAATACAGTGCAGCCATTGTACATGTTGTAATACACTTCAGGCGGTGTACACAGTATTTAATACAGTGTAGTGTAGTGTTGCAAAACAAAAAATACATCATGTCTGGAAGGCCACCAAGGAAAGGCAGACGCTCACAGGCCACTAAAAGAGGTCAAGCAGCCTCTGTGTCTACAGTCAACAGTGGTGGTCGTGGACATGGTGCATCCTCTGCAAGTGGCCGCGGGGCACGCCTGTCCTTTTTTGCTGTTGCTGGTTGTGTTATTGAGCCACAACATGCAGAAGAGTTTGTGGAGTGGATAACAAAGCTGTCCTCATCCTCCTCATCCTCTGTCACCCAGGCTCAGAGTAGTTTGCCTTCCAATGCAACTGCCAAAGCAGCCTATTCCATCAGCTCCTTGACCACAGTCGCTCCTTCCATAGCCCCACCATTGTGCATGGAGGAGTCCCCAGAATTACTCAACCACGGTGCCGGTTATATGCCGCTGGAGGATGCGCAGTGGTTTGAAGGCTCCGACGTTGGTTCACAGGTTGAGGAAGGGAGTAACGCGAGCCTAGAGAGAGGAGGTGCCACAGAAGGACAAGAAACTGGCAGTCATGTTCCCCCAGCTTCAGCATACTGCCAAGTTTGCTCCAGTGACAGGGAAGGAGGGGATGATGAGGTCACTGACTGTATTTGGGTGCCTGAGAGAGGAGGAAAGTGAGGAGGAGGCACAACTCCAATGTGGCAGGATGTCCTCTAGGGGCAGCCACCATATTGCATCACACCGGAGAGCTCCGCAGGGGCAGGGCACTGCTGACTCCCCTCTGACTTTCAAAAGTTCCTTGGTGTGGGCCTTTTTCGACACGTGTGCAGCAGATCGCATTGTTGCCATTTGCAACCTATGTCTGAAGCGAATCAATCGTGACCAGAACAGCAGCCGCTTGAGCACCACATGCTTGACCAGACATATGACGACCTGCCATGCAGTCCGTGGGCAACAGCACTTGAAAGACCCACATCAAAGGAAAAGGCTAACTTCTCCTTGCTCCTCATTTGGGATCTCCAACCCTACTATACCTCCAGTCAAAAACTCTCAAAAACCTGCACTTAGAAGAATAAAGGTATAGCAATAGGTATCCCAAGTACTTGTAGCCAATCTGCTAGCAGTACACCACCAATTAATTTTAGCAGACAAATTTCCCTACCTTAAAAAGAAATTGGTAGACTCTGCCCCCTTTTGTTAATTTGTGAAATGTGCTGTAGCCCAGTGGCAGATTCCAAAACGGCATTTCTTTTCACGGAAGGCCATTCCGGCTCTCTGCCGGCATGTGGAAGGCAATGTTTTGACCTCATTGGACAGGGCAGTCAGGAGTAAGGTTCATATTACAGCTGACTTATGGTCCAGCAGGCATGGGCAGGGACGTTACCTTTCCTTCATGGCGCACTGGGTAACTCTGCTGGCAGCTGGGAAGGATGTAGGACAGGGTTCAGTATTGGTGGAGCTTGTTCCGCCACCACGCCTCCAAAATGCTAGTGGTGATTCTGATTCAGCTCTCTCCTCCACCCCCTCCTCATCTTCTTCTTCTTCTTCTTCCACCTCTTCTGCAGATTTGTCCTCTGAACCAGCGGTGCTCCGTAAGTGTTCAAGGGGCTATGCAAGCAGTCAGGCTAAAAGATGACATGCGGTACTTGAGTTGGTCTGCCTAGGGCACAGGAGCCAGACTGAGGCAGAAATTCTGTCAGCTCTGCAGAGGCAGGCTAAGAGGTGGTTCACAATGTGAAAAAGTAAACAATATCGCGCTGTCACCTAAACACAAGACAGCAGCCAACACAGCAAATGACAATCGCAAGTGACAAAATTATATATAAATATAATGAAGAGCACGCGCTATGGTTTTTGAAATGTAATATTACACCTGAACTGCAGTTTGGTTTGGGTATAATTATTCAAAATTTGGACCTCAGCATCAGTCTGACTGGACTATAGGGTCTTCAGCCTGGCCATAGGGGGCACTGTCTGTTTTGGCAGGCATGGAACCACAGTCTGGTTGGGTGCTTTAAGGTTACTTTCTCTCGGAGCCAGCCCAGTGGGAGTGTCACTCTTGCTGTGCTTTCTGGGCGAGGGTACTTAAGATGTGGATGTCTCGTGGTTCGGGGTTCCGGTCCAGAAGTATGTTCTGACTCCATGGTCCTGGTCCTCCTGACCAGCCCCCAGGAAGGTTATGGCCTGGGGTGGGATCCACCCGACTTTATGTCTCGGGGCTGGCTAGCCCGAGGCAAGGAAACTAAAGAAAGAATTCCAAGGTGGTCTGGTACCATCTCCGGTTGCGGAGAGGCCCAGCAACTTCGTAGCTATCCAGGGGAGGACTCTTCAGAAGAAGGCCACGTATGGGTTGGCTTCTTAGCAAGAGACTGGTCAGGCTGAGGGACCTAAGTAAATCCAATCTCATGGGTATCGCCGAACCGGCAGAAAGATACTGATACCACACGAATGTTCTACAAGTTCTAGTTTGCTACATTTTCTACAACAACGTCTGTGGCAGAGACCTATTCCTACATGTTCTACAACAACGTCTGTGGCAGAGACTTGTTCCTGACTTAAGCACCTAGTTGGCTGCTAAGCCTTGTGATAGAGGGACTATCCAACTTGAGTGAACATCCAGCTGTGAATGGCTATTCTCTGGATTTAGTTGAAGTAAGCAAGTTCTTTATTATTGAGTTTGACACTAAGAGTACCTGAACTTTCCTCCTAACCCTCTGATCCTATACTAAGAGACTGTTCGTTAACTAAGTTGTTTGCAAATAAAAATCCCTTTAAGCGGATCTGTCGTCAATCTCTAAAGTTTCTGGGCCATCTACCACAGCAAACCCCTAGATGCAAATCGAGAAGAAGAAGGTAACGGTAAGCCCATTCAAACCAGCAGGTCTTTTGGGGGTTAGTGCTACATAAATCTGCAGCGTAAATAAGAATGGTCATAATGAATAGGACTGTATACAAATAATTAATGTTAAACACTCTAGACATGTATAAACGTCACTTAGTATATAAATTAGAGTTCACACTGTGATACTAAATAAATGAAAACAATCCACAAATAAGAGACTAAGGTGTGATGTTGATCCAGGTAGATGAATATCAACTTCCAGACATCAATAGGAAAATGAATGTGAAGAGAAGATAATGGGAGAAGCCACCACCAACATAAAAGAGGCTTACCCGTGCTAGTGGACTCAGCAAGCCATACGCCCAATGAGTCATCAAAACCTGTGGTGACAATGCACCAATACACAGGAACATCCACATTTGGGTATATTGTCACAGGAAGATGATGTTCACACTGTCTTTCAGGGAACTCACAACCAGAAGGAACACTCAGAAGCAGGCAGATTAAATCCTTTTCATGGGCTCACATGTTGTAACCATGAATGAAATAAAAATTCCACATAGTGTGAATCCACATAACAAGGAAATTTATTTAAAATTTGAGGAACACTCACATTTGAGTAGATAAAAAAGCTCTTGTAAGAAGACTGAATGTTTAAAGCAGTGGCATCAGCAGGCTCGACCCAGCGCGTTTCATCTAAGGATACATTATCTGGGGTGTAGACATGCTGTGGCCATTGTGTTTATATAGGCATAGAACCCCAAAAACAATATACAAACCTGTGGATAATTGATCATGCAAAAATGAAATCACTTTCTGGTTCTCAAAATGGCAGCTGCGTTTGCCACTCATGCCTCGCTATGAATAGCGAATCAGCGTAAATATAGGCAAGGTCATCAGACCATTGTCCTATAGACTTATGATGTGTGTACCAAGCCTCAATATCAAACCTGTAGGTGATTGGTCATGAGAAAATGCAATCACTTCCTGGTTTGGAACGTAGCAGCAACGTGTGCGATTCATGCCTCTCTATAGATAGCGATTCTCTTCACATTTGTTTTCCTATTAATGTCTGAAAGTTGATATTCATCTACCTGGATCAACATCACACCTTAGTGTCTTATTTGTGGATTATTTTCACATATTCACTATCTCAGAGGTGGTTGATGCCACACCAGCTTCCGCCAGGAATGGTTGTATGCAACAATGGTACCAACCTTCTCTCCACCCTCTAACAGGGACACTTGACCCATGTTCCATTTTTGGCACATGTCCTGAATTTGGTGATGTAGCGGTTCTTGAGCAGGTACCCAGGCTTACAGGATCTCCTGAGGCAGGCCAGAAAAGTCTGTGGTCATTTCTGTCAGTCACACAATGCCAGTGCTCAGCTGGCTGACATTCAAAGGTAATGCAAAATGCTCACCAGCCGCCTCATTTGTGACATGCCCATCAGTTGGAACTCAACGTTGGCAATGCTCTAGTGGCTGCACACACAGCAGATGGACATCAATGAGTACCTGTGCGAGTATGGCACCAGGGTCAGGGGAGCTTGGCTTCTTTTCACCATGCCAGTGGCTACTGATCAAGGATGCTTGCAGTGTCCTGTCACCAGTTGAGGAGGCCACAAGGATGGTGAGCAGCAACAATGCATGCATCAATGACACTGTCCCTCTAGTCTTCCTGCTGGAGCACACGCTTTGTGGAATCATGGACAGGGCACTTGAGGCAGAACAGCGGTTGGAAGAGGAGGACTTCCTTTCCTCTCAAGGCCCCCTTTATCCAGATATCATTCCTGCAAGCCCGCCAAACACACAGAAACACACAGAAAGAAGAGGAGGAGGATTGTGCCAGAATGGATGTAGAGGATAATAGCAGCAGTCTTCAAGGGATGGTTTTCAGTCCCCAGAAGCCCAAGGAGTTATATATGGCTGGACGGAGGTAGTTACGGATAATGTGAACCTTTTTTTAAAAATGTTTTTTTTTACATTTTATTATCATTTTATTATTATTTGTTATAATTATCTATCCATTTTCATAATCTTTATTTATTTTCTTCAATATTTTACAAAAAACATTCTTTATAAAAATATAACCAATTTTTCCATTAAAAAAAACATTGAGACATAGCAGGGTAGGCCATCAAGGCGCTCTTGCCCATAATATAACAATAATTCTTCTAACATCTCGTTCTCCTTTTCACCTACCCAGATGTTTCTCTTTCTTTGCTCCCTTTATTTTTTTCTCCTCCTAACTTCCCTTCTCCCCTTCCCCGGTCTTCCTAATCCCTCACACTGGGTATCCCAACTTATCCAGCCATGGTTTCCACATTTTTTTAAATTCTTTAAAATTTCCTCTCCTTAGATATACAACCTTTTTCTTCCATACTGTTTCTGTTATTAACTGCATCCAATCTGCTACCGAGGGGGGATTTTCTGCCTGCCACCTCTGCGCTATCAGTTTTCTTGCCTGAAGCATACACCTCAATACTGCTTTGTTTATACAGGCCGATCCTCCTATTCCCTCGTCCAGACCCAGCACACATAATCTGGGGCCCCAATTAACCGCCACTCTGAATGTTTCATTCAAAATGGCAATGATCTCCGACCAGTAACGAAACAGTTTAGGGCATCGCCAGAACATGTGTGCCAGGTCCCCAGTCTCCTGACATCTTGGACATTCATCATCCGCTCTCTGTCCAAATCTAAACAATCTCTTCGGCGTATAATATGATCTATGTAGCAGTATCAGGTGTGACATCTTCTGGGCAGGTGAAACTGAGATCAAATGCCCACCCTCCAATATCCTCATCCACTGCTCATCCGTAAATATTCCAAATTCCTCCTCCCATTTCCCCTCTACTTTTAAACTTTTCTGGGCTTTCTATATTCCCTTCACATATATATGGATAGATTTCTTCTATAAATCCTCTTACCCTTTCTTGGGAGTTTAATCTACAATAGATAGGGGAGTTGCTCCAAACTGGTCCTTGTTTATCAAATTGTTTATTGATAATGTGATCCTTAGTGACCCAGAGGACTCAAAATTGAAAGCCTCTGCAAACTTACACTGCGTGGCCTCCCTAATTCTGCAAAGCCTGCGAAAGGACCCTAGGATTCATGGTATAAAGTAGAGGGACCATTACTGGCTGGCAACCCTTCTTGATGCACGTTAAAAGGGTAGGGTTGCAGAACTCATCCTGCCTTCACAGAGGGAGCAGAAGATGAAACATCTTCAGGAGGCCTTGAAGAGAGGTTCGTGCAACGCATTTCCAGACCCTGGGAGGTTACCATTTCCTGGTGCTGGACAACGTGTTGCTGAGTGTTTGTTCAGTCAGAGTCAGAGGAAGATCAGTGGAGAAGGGGGCCGTCTGACCGATGCCTTTAAACAATTTTTCAGTCCTCAGCACCAAGGTCGGTTCAAGGAACTATAGCCATCACTGTATTATATGGTGCAGGAATATATAGGCGCAAGAGCAGACTTGGAGACCTTTCCAACAGAGCATCCACTGGGTTACTAGGTCTTGAGGATGGACCATTGGCCAGAACTGGCTCAATATGCAATCAAGCTATTGGCCTGCCCTGCATCCAACTTGCTTACTGAATGCACATTCAGTGCTGCTGGTTTGTAATGGATCAAAGAGTGCGCCTGTGCATGGACTCCGTTGATAGGCTCACATTCATAAAAGTTAATCAGTCTTGGATCAACGGCTATCAAGTACCTGATGCTGATGTAACTGATTGAATTTGCTATCGATCTGGGATCCCTTGAAGACTGTCTATACTGATTATCCTATTCCTCCTCAATCTTGATGATGCTTGCTTCCAACAATATTTTTGGTTCAGGGCATCACCACCACAGGGGCATGCAATTACAATTTATGATATAATATTTTAACACAGGGCCCATTCCTGCACCCAACAAGAGTAACTGTGAGGGCTTAAGGTGTTGTGGCACCACCACCACGACCCAAGGCCCAATTTTTCTGCCCCTGTTTAACATTAACAAAATTTTTGCTATAATATTTCACAGCAGGGCCAGTTCCTGCACCCAAAAAGAGTAACTGTGGGGGCTTACAGTCTTCTGGCTCTACTAAAACCAAAGGCCCAATTTTTCTGCGCCTGTTTAACAGGGGCATGTAATTACAATTCTTGATATAATATTTCACAGCAGGGCCCATTCCTACACCCAACAAGAGTAACTGTGAGGACTTACAGTGTTCTGGTACCACCAAAACCTAAGGCCCAGTTTTCTGCAGAGTATATAGGGAAGGCTGTATAGTATATATACACTGCTATTCTGAGTATATAGTGCCTGGGGGACCTCCACACTATTTTTAAAGAAAATTGGGTGCGGGGTTCCACTTAATATCCCTACCAGACCTGAAGGTCCTGGTATGGATTTTGGGGGGGATATCCATGCCATATTTTTTTTGGTATTTTTTGTATTTTTATCTATATTCCCAGCATCCGACAATACATTACAGCCACGAGCAGTTTTAAATGAAATTTTTTGCTTTAGAAATGTCATTTTGCTGTGGCACTGTTATAAACATGGGAAAGATCCGTTACTTTACAGGCATACTAAGGACACCCCCAGGCACAATATTTAAAAGAATATTTCATTTTTATTGTTTCACTTTAAGCATTATTAAAAGCACTGCTCCTAAAAAAACTGCAGTTTTTAAAACTTTTTTGATACATGTCCCCTGGGGCAGGACCCGGGTCCCCATACATTTTTTATGGCAATAACTTGCATATAAGCATTTAAAATTAGCACTTTTCATATTTCATGTTCATGTCCTATAGATTTTAAGAGTGTTCGCAAACATTTTTTGCCTGTTCGCATGTTCTGCGGCGAACCAAACTGGGGGGTGTTCGGCAACCAAGCTAGAGGAAAAAATGTGTCTGGTATTAGGCTGTAAGTGTGGCAGAAGCCGGACTATAGTAATCAACTGCCTGGGGTCACTGCCCCCTCATTCCTGCATCTCATCACTAGTAGTTTCTCTTTCACAGAAGAGGAGGCAGCAGAATTTGCACAGTTTGTCTTCGGAAACGTAAGTGTAAATTCTGTTAATTGCAGGAAGTGCCTGCTGTTTCCTTTTCCTATATCCAGAACGCTAAAAGCAATCCGTAAAATACAGAGCTATCTCATCTGCTTCTCCCAGATATGATGAGGGTAAAGGAATTGTGCAGAATCAGAGGTTATTGACTGCCTGCTGACCTTTGATTGCCACATGAATTTCTATGAATTGGTCAGATCCTGCCTGCTTGTGCAGAGTGATAGATATTTGCAAGAAAGCTTATTTTTAGATCCAGCATGAACTATGAGTATTTTCCTGAGAAATCTTTTTGTCTCTTTAAATTAACACTTTGGGGGTTAAAAGCTGAAATACATACAGTGCAGTATATATGAGCTTTTTTTTTAACCTCACAAAGGATTTGTATTTCTCTCCTTCCGGTTCTGAGATTTGAACAGCTCTGCCACATCCCTGGTATTGCAGGAGGTATGAAATCTCTACTGCAATGCAATAACATCTAAATGCCTTTTCCCTCCCCCAGCCTGTGCCTGAACAGTGAGGGGAAGGGACAGACTAATGAGGTTATCTTTCTGTCACTCTGCTCTCTCCTTGTATCAGCATGTCCCTTGTTAGAATTAAAGCACAACTGATTCTTCCCAATGACTGCCAATGTAGGGAGCATTCTTTCCTGTGACCGCCAGTGTAAGGAACATTCTTCCCAATGACTACTAATATAAGGAGCATTCTTCAAAATGACTGCCAATGTAAGGAACATTCTTCCCAATGACTGCCAATGTAAGGAACGTTCTTCCCAATGACTTCCCATGTAAGGAGCATTTTTCCCCAAAACTGCCAATGTAAGGAATATTCTTCTCAATGTTCACAATGACTACCAATGTAAAGAGCATTCTTCCTAGTGACTTCCCATATAAGGAGCGTTCTTCCCAATGACTGCCAAAGTAAGGAGCATTTTTCCCCAACGGCTGCCAATGTAAGAAGCATTCTTCCCAATGACTGCCAATGTAGAGAGCATTCTTCTTTCTTTGAGATCCTTTGAGAAGGCCAGGTGATGAAACATCTCAGGAATTGACATCAGATGAAACCAGAGGTGCTTGATCCGTCTTGTTTTCTGGTCTTTAATTCATTGAATACATATGAGCATTTTTAGCATGGAATAAATGCTTTTTAGGATATTTTGCTGCACTATGGTTGTTTTTTTTTCTCTTTTACAGGAATAGCCTGCATTTTAACAGGGATAATGTGTGAGCTGGAGAGACTGTGTAGAAGTGGAGAAGGAGCTTGATATTAGATAAAGCAAGCCTGTTGGCATGTGGGCATTGACTCTGGCTAAGGTATATTAGCATGGGGATTGATAAGTGCACGTGGTGCTGTATATCAACATAATGAAGCTAATTTTCTATATGTGAGCAAATTTCTTTATACAGCATGTTAGTTTATTTGACGTAACGGAATTATACTATTTTATATATATTTTGTTTTTGACTAGTACTTTGCGAGGATTAAAGAATTAGGAGAACATTTGGGTGGAATGGAGGAAGAAGGAAATTTATTGATGGAAGCTTGGAAGGATTATTAGTTCAGTAAAGGTATTTTGGCATTTGGACGGAAACAAGGGGACAACACTTGCACATATATGTGAGCACAATATTATCAGTAATATTGATGAAATGATATACATTATATTGTATAGTTTTTATGTTTTTTGGAAAACACCATTCTGCAGATTTAAACTTGAATATTTGAGAAGAAGAAGGCACCACACATCTGTTTGGGAAACGCAAGCTTTATTAGACCCTTGTATATACTGAGTTGCAATTTCTGGTGAGAGTTTGAAATTGCTATAAGCACCTGTATGTCTGCAAGCATTAAGATTGTGCCAATTGACTATTAAGCACTGTTTTTTTTTTCTGTATACATTAATTTGCCTGGGTGGTGTTTTTGTGTCCAGGGCTTTTTCCAGTGGAACTGATTGTTTGAGCACTGAGGATTAACTATTGTATTTGCAAAATAAAATGTATGCAAGTGATAAGGAATAAGCGACCTCAGTCCCCAGATGGAAGATCAAATTTTGTGTACCATAACTGGCAAACGTGTGCTAGAATGTTCTAGAATGGGCAAGGATGAGTATAATAATAACTAATTGTTTAGTCTGTGTTTTAGATGTACAGGAGAGCAATGCAGTGGGTATCATGGCAGCAGTATGTGCAAGAGAGAACTGCAGAGCTTCCTATGGTGGGCAGAATGTGCAGGAGAGTTGTGCGGATCATATGACAAAGGGCGGTATGTGGTGAAGTGAAGTGGAGGTGTGGTGTGGTATGAAAACAGGCAGTATGTGCAGAGGGTATGACAGTGGGCAGTATATGCAAGAGATTTTCGCACAGGGTATGACAGTGGGCAGTATGAGTAGTAAATGAGTGCAAAGGGTATGATGGCAGAGTGTGCAGGAGATATGTACAGAGGGTATGACAGTGGGCAGTATGTGTAAGAGAGAAGTGCAGAGAGTATAACAGCATTCTACATGTTCAGGAGATATATGGTATGACAGTAGGTAGTATGTATAGTAGAGTATTGTAGAGGGTATGACAGCAAGTAGTATGTGTAGGAGATATGTGCAAAGGTTATGACAGCGGGCAGTATGTGAAGGAGAGGAGTGCAGAGGGTATGACAGTGGGCAGTATGTGTAGGAGAGCAGTGAAGAGGGTATGACAGTGGGCAGGATGTGTAGGGGAGGAGTGCAGAGGGTATGACAGTGAGCAGTTTGTGTAGGAGAGTAGTGCAGAGGGTATAACAGTGGGAAGTATGTGTAGGAGAGGAGTGCAGAAGGCATGACAGTGGGCAGTCTGTGCAGAAAACACTTTTTTAACTATGTCACAATACTCATTTACCCCCACCAATCCTGTTTGATTTTCATGGAAAAAGAGGTATAAACTTAAAGCAGTGGTAAAGTTTGTTATGCCGCGTACACACGATCGGAATTTCGGCCAGCAAAAGACCGATGAGAGCTTTTCGTCGGAAAATGCGACCGTGTGTATGCTCCATCGGAATTTAGCTGGCTGAATTCCCGCCAGCAAAAATTTGAGAGCATGTTCTCAATTTTTCCTATCGGAAATATCAATTGTGTGTATGCAATTCTGACGCATGCTCAGATTCAACTAGGAGATGGAAGCTATTGGCTATTGGGTATTTCTTATTTTATTTTTCTAGTCCCATCGTACGTGTTGTACATCACTGGGTTTTTGATGGTCGGAATTTGGTGTGACCATGTGTATGCAAGACAGCTTCCTGATGGAATTCCGTTGGGAAAACCATCAGAGCTTTTTCCGACCAAAATTCTGATCGTGTGTACGCGGCATGAGAAAAAAAAATCCACCCTGCAAGGCAATGTCATAATGTGCTAGTATGCATCGCATACTAGCACATTATGAGAGACTTATTTTAAAACTAAGTCCTCCAGCGGCGCAATGTCACCACTGACAGGGCTTCCATCTTCATGCATATGGGGTCATGGTATACGGCACAAGCCTCTGAAGGAATGACCGCTCCGGTGTGCCGTTCTTTCAGAGCGCATGTGCCAGTGATGTCACTGACTGCCTATAGATGGAATTTTTCCTAAATATTTCCTAAACGGTGCTTACCTGTTGGTAAAAGTACTATAAATGATTTCACTACCGCTTTAAGGATGTCATTTGTTCCCCTTTTCACTGTCATTGCCACTGTATTTGCAAATGATCCATTTCTGTCTAAAAATCAGACACTTTACTTTGTGTATAAGCTCACCCTAAATCCATTGTAGCTTTGGGTTTCATGAAGCTAAACCAATATTCAAGCTGTTACCAACCAGGTTTCATCTTTCATTTGATGGCAAAAGAAATCTAAATTGCCTGCATTAACCAGCACATCTTGAGTTTTGTTAAATAAAAGCCTCTCTACATGGTCTTTATACAATCTTATATAATATTTACTGTCAATTTTGAATCTTTTGTTTTCTCACTTCCCCCTTGGAAAGACATATTGGCAGCTGAGTATTATGGAACAAACATCATTAGATTTGTGCAACAATTGTTCATTTTCCTGTTGGCAGGCAGTCACTATAAAATTGGCAAATGTATGCACCTGTTACTGTGCTGTGGCAAGGATATTTCCATGGTTAAATAGTCATCAAATCTATTTAACTTTATGTAGCACTACCCCCACAGGAGCTGCTTAGTGTGATAGGCCTTTTGCCATGACTCTTTAACCTGCTTGGTCCCCACCGACACATCCAGTTACTCAAACCTGTGTGTCTTAAGCATTACTATTCTATCACACTATGCTAGAGCACAGAGAATAGATCACAAGCAACTTAAGAAGTAATGAAATTTATGTATTGAAGAGTAAACAAATGCATCACATAGAACATATAAACAGGACGAAGAATATGTTAGATTAACTTATTTGCAGGTTAGTCTCACCTACGGTCATTTACTTATGCCACAATAAGGCTAAATTACAGTATTCCACACAAAATCAGTAAAAACATCTTCAAATGTGAAAGAATAAATGGCAGAAAGAAACATCACTGTAACTCTTGGCAATAGCTACCCAAATAAGAGTGCACTCTATACATACAATGCCAATAGCAGGTGCGTGTATGCCAGGTAAAGTACCTGGCACCTAATCCTCAATGTTGGCAGGCTTATTGTTGGGGCCCTTCTGTTAGTGGTGCACATGTAATTCTCTCTTTAAGACTGTATACAAATGTAGCACTGACCCCCGAAGAAGCTGCTGAGTTTGTTTGGGCCTGTACTCTGCGTTTCAACCCCCACTGAAAAAAAAACAACTGCAGTCAAAACTTTTTTCACTGCTGCTGTAAAATTGTTAGAGCTAATGTAGACAACAGACACAATAGATAACTTACATTCATCCATCCAGATGAATAACACTTGGGTTTATGCTATATAGCTCTTTAGTTATTAATAGAAGGGTCACCAGCAAGAGAAAGGAGGCTCTGATTCTCCTATACAGATCCTTAGTTAGGCCTCATTTAGAATACTGTGTCCAGTTCTGGAGACCTCAATTAGAAAAAGATGAAAAAAGGCAGGCAACAAAAATGGTGAAAGGGCTGAGGGATAAAAAAACATCAAGAGAGACTTCAGGAACTAAATATGTACAGCCTGGAGGAAAGAAGACAATGCAAAGACATGACTGAAACTTTTATATACATGGGGGGGTGGATAGGGTTCAGGAGGGCAGTATTTTCAATATGAGGTCAAGATCAAGAACACGGGGACATGACCTCAAACTGGAAGGAGGAAAGTGCAAAAGTAATCTAAAGCCTCATACACACGATAGGACTTTGTACAAACTTTCCCTTGGATTTTTGTACAAAGGGCGTCGGCCCTGAACTTGTATTGCATACACACAGCAGGACTTTTTCAGCCAACTTTCACCAAATCATGTGGTTTTTCTGCTCTTTACCGCCACCTTTGGTCAACTTCTGTATTGTTGGCTGATCTTTTGCATTGGTTCTGAGCATGCCTGTTTGTACTTTGTACAAAAGTCCTATGGTTTTCTGTACACACGATCAGACTTTGCTCCATTGGACTTTTGTTGCCAGAAAGTTTGTCCGTTCGCACAGCCAACAAAAGTCAGATGAAAACCAAAAAAGTTTGTCCGATGGAGCATACACACGATCGGATGTTGCTCCAAAACAGCTAATTTGCATGTTTGTTGTCAAAAAGTCTGATCGTGTGTATGGGCCTTTAGAAAGTATTATTTTTACCTAACGGGTAGTTGATGCTTGAAATAGACTTCCAGCAGAGGTAGTGAAACAGTCAACGGTAAGTGGATTCAAACATGCTTAGGACAAACACAGATGTATATTTAGACAAAAAAAAGTTACAAAACAAAAAAAATACTGCGTATGAACATATATGTATAAAAAAAATGGATCACTTTGTCTTTTTTCTGCTGTCACTTTTCTATGTTTCTATGTTAATGCAAGTGTCTAATGCCGCGTACACACGAGTGGATTCTCTGTCGGAAAAATCTTGGATGGTTTTTCCGACAGAATTCCGCTCAAGCTTGGCTTGCATACACACAGTCACACAAAAGTTCACTAAACTTTCGACCGCCAGGAAAGCGGTGACTTACAACACTATGACGAGCCGAGAAAATGAAGTTCAATTCTTCCGAGCATGCATCAAATTGCTACAGACGATCGGAAATTTCCGTTCGGAACTTTTTACGACTGAAAAATTGAGACTCTGCTCCAAACCTTTTTCTGGCTGGAATTCCGCCAGCAAAAGTCCAATGGAGCATACACACCGTCGCATTTTCGGACCAAAAGCTCTCATTGAACTTTTGCTGGAGGAATTTTCGATTGTGTGTATGCAACATAAGGGTTCATTTAGACCAGGTGCAGTGGGACTGCAATGGGCGGCTATTCCAGCGCAGCAAAATGCCTTGTCTCCTGTGTGCCCAGTTCACACCACTGCAGTTGGCGTGCAGGCAGTAGTGTGTGCTGATAAAAAAATAATAAATGCAGGCAATCCACCGCCAAACACCACGCTGTGGCAAATTCAACCTTTTGTGTTTTTTCAATTATGTTTATTAAATAAAAAATATGAATGATGTGACCTAACAAACTGATTATGATAGTGGCAAGCCTCCATCCCTAATATGTGTCAAGCAGCAGAAAAGTAAAGGGAAATTGGGACTTTGAGTGATGCAGGTCACTCGAATGCATACCTTATTCAAATTATTTAATAAAATTATATATTAATAACCTATCATTTGTATATTGGCACTACAGCAGTCCTGCCGGACTGCATTACACACCACCTACTGAATTGTAATGCAGCAGACGGTGTGAATTAGCCCAAAGAGATGTTTATACATACTGAAATACACTTTTTCCCCTGTAAATAGCTGTCCAAAATTGTTTAATTTTGGGACAATCCCACCAAATATGTATGAAGGTTTATTTTTCTTGGCAGCCCCTGAAGCATTTGTCAAATATCAAAGGTTTGGATCTGGATAGGCGTTGGGGAACTATATACCAAGGCATTAGTAGCTTATAATTAGATTCAATTGCAGCAATATTAAAAGGAGCATTGTGCAGTATTGTGCCATAACTTCGCCTAGATCATATTGGCATTTTACCATATAGGAACGTGGATAGGGGGTTCGTCCTTCCAAAATATATGCATAGATAGATGTAATGAGACCTTTGGCCATGGGGGTTCTTTAATTATGAATGGTCAGTGTGGATCAGTGTGTGTGTGTGTGTGTGTGTGTATGTGTGTGTGGTGTGGTGTGGGGGGGGGGGGGGGTAGTCCCCCTGTCAGAATGCAATAGCTCAGCAGGGGAAATCACTGCACTAGCATTGCTTAGTTAGTATGGTGACCTTTTTTTTTTAGTTTAGTCCGCTGGGTTGAGCAAAAGAAAAACTACCCACGTGTACCTAGTATAAGAATACGTAAGCTAATTGTTTGCTTTTGGGCTTAATACCACTTTAAGTGAATTTTTAATTTGAACATTGATATAATACTGAATTCCTTGGAACGATGCATGACGCTGACTCATTTCCTCAGTTTCTTTGCTATTTGCTGGGAAATACATTCCTAACAGTGCAATGAATTTGATTTAGTGCTGATCTTCAAAAGTTACCAATTGCTCAGTTCTACATTTTCATTTAGAATGATGGTTCCAATGTAGACTTCCAGTGAACCAGGAGAGTGACCCAGGTGCTCTGACCTTGGACAGAGAGAAGTTAAAAGAGGGGTATAATGAAGGCGCAAAAAAACGAAACAAGTAGCCAATATACTGTATATATAAAAAAATAATATAAATGTTCCCCATCAAACTCTATAACTAGCTAGCAGGAAAAATTAACTAAATGTACTCAAGTTAAAGAAAAACAGAACTCTGGAGGCTGTGCCCAAAAAGCAGGTAAGTAGAGGACAAAGGACTAGTCACCAGTATTCATGGTCCCCCATCAGCTGATCTTTATCTCATTATGGTCTTACCATATCTTAGTTACACTACATTTTTTGTGGAGGTGGCCATCTGTATTTTTCTCTCTCTCTTGCTCTCTTTTTTAGTGGTGGTAGTGATTTTGGGTGGTGGTGAGTGGGGTGGGGTTTCTACTGGAATGTGTTCACAAGCTTTTGTTTGTTTCAAACAGGTTTTGCATTCCCACATAAATCAGTGGGAATCCAAAACCAGCTTGAAGCAAATCACACACAGGTCCTAAGGAGAGCAACTGCAGACAAATTCCCCATGATCTCAGAAGTGTTTCAAACTGATACCACTGATAGAAGACCAAGTCCTTTCAACACAGGCCTTAAATGTTCCCTAAAATTTATTAAATCTTTACATGTTGAATTCGGGTCCACTTTAAAATCAGAGGCTTTTGTTGCACACTATGCAAAAACAAAAAAAGTCAATCTGCCATGTCAAAGCGCCTTTAAAATATGGGGTTCCTATATAACAACTAGGGATGAAATTCACATTTGCCACTTTGCCATGGGTTCAGATGCAATGGATTTGAAAATTCTGGTCCTGGCAAATTAATGTGGGAATTCCCTTTATTAGAAGTGTCAAGCAGGCCTGAAATAAGAGGCAGGGGTTCTACACACCGAGGTTATAGGGGCAAAGGGGAATATTGCCCTGGGCAACCCTGCCAGAGAGGGCCCCAGACTTCCTTTATAAAAAAATAAAACTTTTTTTTCCTTTGAGATTTCAGTGGTGTGTAGAAACTGTCCAGTTTGCAGCCTTTACCAAGCTCTGGTCATGTCTCACTAACAACATCTCAACAGCCAGTTTAATTCATGATGAAGGGCTTGCTGATACCTTTCCAGGTGTTAATGTAACTTTTATAATATATTTGAAAATGATGGTCACTAGTTGTTTGAGAAAATGTTCATTCAGCAAATTGGCACTGATAAAGAAATATCTGAACCACGATAACCCATGAAAGACTCTATGTCTACTTGCTGTTGAGAGCATCGTCCTCAAGATGATACCGTTTGATAAATTAGTTAGATTAAGAGTATAGAGTATAGAGTAAGATTTTGCAGATGATAAATGCAGGAAGAAAGACTTTGTAAATATTGTAGTGTGATGCATAACTGTGACGTATTACTTACCATTTTCAATTACCCGTGTAATGTATATTCTTATGCTACGTACACACGACCGTTTTTTTAATCGGAATAAACTCTGGCGGTTTTTCCGACGGAGTTCCGTCGGAATTCCGCTCAAGCGGTCTTGCCTGCATATGATCACACCAAATTCCGACCACCAAAAAGCGGTTATGTACACCACGTACAACAGGACTATAAAAGGCAAGTTCAATAGCCAGTGTGCCACCCTTTGGGCTCCTTCTGCTAATCTTGTGTTTATCTCGTGTTAGTAGAAGTTTGGTGAGAGACGATTCGGGCTTTTCAGCCTCGTGCTTTTCAGATCGTTGCTGCTCTTCAGTTTGTGCTTGTGGGTTCGTATCTGTTCTTCAGTAGTAGTCAGTTCGCATTTCTTTGTCAGTGCATGCTATTTATAGTAGTACCGTATTTGATTTTCATTGCGTTCTGGTCCGCTCATTTCTGATTTTCAGCTCGTTCTTTCAGGCCTTGCTGTTTTTCAGTGCTTTCTGTTTAGTTCATTCTGACCAGCTGACCGCGTTGAAGTCATGTTGTGGGTACTTACTCGTCGTAGATTTCATGCTGTGCGGGGGTACACAAGCAGAAACACAAACAGCGCCAACCTAAGTGCAGTATTAAAATCTACATTTGTTTATTTAGAAGGTAGTACACTCACTCTGTATAGTAGAAATTCAGGCACATCATGTATATAAAAGAATGTTCCAATGTTCAATTCATCACAGGACTCCTAGGAGAAGGTGATCCTCTTGCGCTGGAGCGTCTCGTCCAGTGGCGCCGGTGGTTTCCAGCGTCTCTGGCTCGGTTCAGCACAGCGTCACGGAGGTCAGCTGGTGGGGTGTCCGGAGTCTTACTGGGATGATGCAAATGTGTGCACGCGTTCGGAGCATGCGTGCTCCTTCATCAGGCATAGCATCTACCATCTTGGAAATGGTCAAATAGGGGAAGCGGAACTAATTGGGCAATGCGATCATAGTACCGCCCTGCTGTAGGGCGGGGTTAGTGGGACTGGAAACTAACATTGTATTTTCTCGGGGATATGTAAATCTGAGGACACTGGCATCTGTAATATTGAAAATACAAGCTGGCTGACATGCATTTTTGGGCAAGAAAAGATTTAATAGTAAGATCATGAAAACATACAAGAAGAAAAGGAGGAAAAATATGATATAACATGGATGACACATCTAAGAGGACAATGTATATGTTTATATACACAAAGAGAGTGGAAAATTTGTAAAAAGTTTGTAGAAAATTAGTAGATAAAAAATTAATAGATAAAAAATTTATTAATAAATGCAAAAAATAAAAATAAAAAGTAAAAATGTATTATAAAAAAATATAATGATAAAAAAATTATAAAAAATTGATATGTGTATAAAACAAGGGGATATATATGTAAAAGAAAAATGTTTAGAAAAAAAATATATATACAAAAAATTATATAAAATATATAATAAATGATATAAAATATATAATAAGTATATGTTTATATATATATATATATATATACACATCATCATGTTAATATTAATAAAAATAAATCATTTCGTATACATATAAAAGGAAGGCTAAAGAATGTATACACACATATACATACACACACACATATATATATATATATATATATATATATATATATATACATACACACACCCCTGCATATACACATATACATATGCATATATACATGCATACATACATACCCACATATATGTGCACATGTATGCCCACTCACATATATACATTAAAAACACATCACTCCTAAAAAATATGTATAATAAATATATTAATATATTAAAGTACGACTCTGTATGTACAGTATACATTGAGAGTACGTATAAAAAAAACACAGTTCATAAGAAGAAGTGTAAAGAAATGCATATATAAAAAAGATGCATATAAAAAAAGTGTGTTAAGAAAGTATATACATTGTGAGAGGTATGTATACATGCCCACATCTGTACACACACATGTAGCAAAGGGGATTTATCGGGAATTATTCTATATGTATCTTAAATAAGTACTTACTTGGGCCAATTTCAATATATAGAGGTCTTTATAGGTTTTATTGTAGTAGGTGGGCCCTGTGGGGTAATAATAAAAGTAAATGATAGTCAAATATTTTTATGATGTTAATAATGTAATATTAATATGGGAAGTGGGGGAGGAGGGGGGGGGCAAAAGGGGGGAAGGGAAATTAGAAAGCATCATAAACAGAACCATAAAAACTGAAAAAACGGTATATATCACAATATGTAAGGACCCTGGTTACACGACTGAGTTTATTTCTATATCCTCGTTGAGGCCCCCGGGTGCAAGGGCATCAAGCGTATATATCCAGAAGGTTTCCCTCTCACAGAGACACTAAAAGCGCTCTGCGAGGGGGAAAGATCCAGGTACCTGCTCAATTACCCACACCTGCATCCCTTCAGTGGAGCCTTGATGGTGTTCCTTAAAATGTCATGGGATAGTTAGATTAGAATCAGCTTCTACTGTGAGAGGGAAACCTTCTGGATATATACGCTTGACGCCCTTGCACCCGGGGGCCTCAACGAGGATATAGAAATAAACTCAGTCGTGTAACCAGGTACCTCCCTTCACATTTGCTCCACTGCCGTATTCCCATGTTCCACTGCTGATTCACCTTCTCGTGTGTCCTAACACTGAATCCATCTGCTCATCTGCCCCACCACTGTAATCCCCCTTCTCATCTGCCCCACCCATGTCCTGTCTGTACATCTGTTTCACCTCTGTGCTCCCTGCTCTTCTTCCCCACCTCTGTTTCCCCTGCTCTTCTGCTCCACCACTGTAACCCCCTGCTCATCTGTCCCACCAATGCACCTCCTTTCACATTTGTCCCACTGATCTACTCCCCTGCTTTTCTGTCCCCCCACTGTAACCCCCTTCTCATCTGGCCCAACACTGAACCCCGCTTGCTCATTTGTCCTACCACTGTAACCCCCTGTTTATCTGCCCCATTACTGTACTCCCCTGCTCTTCTGTCCCACTGCTGAACCCCCTTCTCATCTCTTCCACCCCTGCATCCCCCTGCACATCTGCCTGTACATTCCTGCACTTCTGTCACACCACTGAAGCCCCTGCTCATCTGCCCCACCTCTGTATCCTCCTGCTCATCTGCTCCACCGCTGTACCCTCTTCTCATCTATGAGAAGAGGGTATCTATCTTATCTATGCATGATATGCAGAGTGGTGAAAGGAAGTAGAGATGAGACACATCTACCTATCCTGGCACCCTCTCCTGCTGATCCACCTCTTGCATCCAGCCCACATGCTTGTATGTGATGTATGACGAGCAATAATGAGCTCAGGTCAGGGGCATTTTCTGGAAGCAGTGGGCCTGTGTGGATCATAAGTTGGGCTACCGCAGATGAGGAAAAGTGTGGCGCTCTGCGCTTCAGCAAAAGTTGGGTGTGATTTTCATTGCGGAGAAAACTGGCTGTGGCTTAAAAGGACACAAAGTGCAAGGGTTCAGTTGTAAGTGACGCAAAGGTTCAGGAGTAATTTCACCAAAGTTCCCAGAAGCTCAGCGGTAATTCCACAAACTGTCACCTGATTGTGGTTTTCTCAATCACAGTAAAATCCCTTCTTTCTAAATTAGGTAGGGGTGTTCTGACAAAATGAGCAACCTGGCAGAATGTTCAACCCGTGTCACTTCATGTGACCTGGAATCACCTGTTTTGCCAAACCGCGCTCAATTCGCATGTGCAACGTGTCATACATGCCTTCAGTGGCTGACGTCAGTGCACAGAGGAATTTGCCTGACAAAATGCTTGACTGACTACTGCACATGCGCACAGCAGAAATCAACTAACACTTACAAAATTGACGTTACTAAGCCCATCTGGGTACACCTTACACTTGACTTCACCACACCTACAGTAAACAGGTGGGGTGGCAGATATCTTGCTACACCGAACCCTGTTTTGAATTAGCAAACGAATTTTAGCAATCACGTAAGCTTATCTAGATAAATATAGTAGCAAGATGTCCGCTGCCCCACCTTCTTACTGTAGGTATGATGAGGTTGAGTGTAAGGTGTACCAAGATGGGCTTAACAACGTAAATTTCATAAGAGTTAGTTGATTTCTGCTGTGCGCAGTAGTCGTTTGAGCATTTTGTCAGGCAAATTCCGCTGTGGACTGGCGTCAGACACTGAAGCCATGTATGATGCGTTGCACATGTGCATTGAAAGCGGTTTGGCGATACAGCTTATTCCATGTCACAGGAAGTGACGCGGGTTGTACATTCTGCCAGATTGCTCATCTTCCTCCAAATGGTGGGCAGGGCTAGCAGGACTGTGATTGGCTTAGCAGTGGCAAATCAAAGTCCTCCCCTTCCTGGAAACGGGGACTGCCCCCCCTTCCAGCAGAACTCCACCCAATCTCATCCCCAGCTGACAATCACAGCTACCACAAAGTTAGAGAACCAAACAATGTTTCCCATCTTTTACAATGTGTGGGTGGCCCAGTGCCTCCCCTTAGTGCAGGTGCTGGGTGGGGAACTCTGAAATTGGAATGCATTAGTGTCTCACTGACACTTCCCTGAGCTGCTCTGCTGATGGGGAGGGAGTCGAGTGCTGGCAAAAGACGCTTTGCGCGCCTGTGTCGGGGGTTGCCTACTCCTACAGTATACTGTATATTAGTAATGCAAGAATTGAAAGCCAGTTACCGTGAGGCATCCCTCTCCTCCTTAAAAGTACAGGAGCATATCAGACGCTCTAATTTGCAAAATGGCAGCTTGAAACTCCCAGTGTATTTTTGCACTAAATTCAGTGTATATATTTGTAAAGCAGCAAGCATAAATAGGATAGGACAAAATAAATTGGCTGAATTTGGAGTCTATCAAGAAGCTGAAATTATCTTGAATTTTGATATGTCCAGTCTTTTCTCTAACTTTATTTTTTTTTATTCTATCTATTCTATTACATTTTCTACATCATACAATCAAATTTAGCATCTGCACATTATCATCACATTCTTTGTCCAAACAATATTTTCAATACCCCTAACTTCTTTATCATCTCTTCCTTTCTACTATGCTCCCATCTACATGTTCTGCATATGCTTTTGTTCTTTTAATTTTAAACCAGCCTTCCCACATTTCTAAAAATCCTCACATGAATAGTAGAGTTCTTCCATAGAGCTAATATACTCCACTCTCCTGAACCAATCTTTATCAGATGGATTCTTCTGTGAGCGCTATAATTGTGGGCTGAGCCCCTTTGCTGCATTCAATAAATGGGGAGTGAGTTCTTATATTGTGTTTATTGAATATCCCGTACTGTGAAACATATAACTCCATGGATCTTTAGGCAGCAGACTAACCCCAGTAATGTCCTGTATTAATTGTGCAATGTGCTCCCAAAATTTCTGTATTTTTGGACATCCCCATCAAATATGTGCCATAATTCCCTTTACATTACATCCTCACCAACATAACGGATTATATTTGTGTACTTTACTAGGTGTCATACTCCATCTTGCCATTTGACAAACATTTACAATTCATTTTTCTTGCGCTTTTATATGGTATATTGATGGATTGCATGACAGTTTCCTTCTGTTGCTCACTCAAGGCTACCCCAAGTTCCTTTTCTTATTTGTCTATATATACAGTCTGATGCATGTTACAATGGATTTGGACTTGCAGCTCAAAAGTAGTGCAATTCCCCATGGAACTTGAGTTTAGCTGAGTGCCTGTCTTTCTTCCCTATAAGGCAGTGGTTCTCAACCTGTCAAAATGTCCCAAGTTGTGGGGACCTCTAACAGTAAAATTATTTTCGTAGGGTGGGTTGTCAGCACCCAAGGCAAGATAAGTAATTTGCGCCCCTAACCCACGGACATTTAGCGCTCCCTGAGTCCCTTCCACTTGTACAGCATTAAAACCCCTTGAGGTACATTTTAGGATGTACCACTCTTTCTCTCTGTTCTCCTTTCTTTCCCATTTATCTCTCTCTATCCTAATTTCTTGTTTTTCCCCCATCTCTCTCTCTGTGTTTCTTGTTCTTTCTCTCCCCTTTTCTTTGCTCCTCCTCCTCTTTTCCTCTCCCTTCCATGTATTCTCTATTTGTAGTAACGAGAAAAACTGCGTCACCAGTGGTGGCGCAGTTTTTCTTGTTACCATTCAATATTCTGTTTATCACATATTACTGCAGCCTTTTATTTTACTTTATATATTTCTTTTGATTTAATGTGTTTTGGGCCAGCGCGTTTTTTTGTGTACCATATTCTCTATTTTTATTCCTTCTCTTGCTCCTTGGTGGGGGTTGGGGGAATGGGATGTGTGGCAGTTTTGGCAGGGAGTTGGGATGAGTGGCAGGGCTGGGTGGAGTTCTGATCAGCCAACTTAGGTGCTCTTAATCAAGATAATCTACTGATCTGATAACTGTAGTGGGGGTTTTTAAAAGCAACTATAATCACAGGTAGTGTTACTCAGTGTCCCTGGCTTCACTGTGTCTCTGACTTTGTGGTGTCTTGTAGCAGTGACACCTATGCTGAAATCAGGAGATAGGGTCTCCTCCAGCCCTTCCCAGTTCACATTCCTCACCAGTCAGCTGACCTCTATTTTCTGCCCCCCCCCCCCCACCCATGCTGTGAACTGAATGGGCGGCTGTGAGGAGGCTGATCGGGTGGCTGTGGGCTCCAGGAACAGCCCTGCTGGGCAGCCGCAAAAAGGCAGGGAGAGCAGTGTGGGCTTTAAGAACAGCCCAGAATTTGGTGACCCCTAGCAAATCATCATTCGGCCCCTGAGGGGGTCCTGACCCCCAGGTTGAGAACCACTTCTATAAGGCATGCTAGGAAACCCCATCTATATTTTACATTAGTTGACCACATTTGTTCCAGCAATGGTTTGAGGGACCTTGCTCTCCCCAGTGACTCTGGCGCCAGATCCGCAAATATTTGAAGGGTGGCAACCTCATATTTTAATGGAGGTGTACCTCTCAGCTTCTCTCATATCAGGGCTTTTTCTCCATAGTGATGGAAAAGTACTATCACGCCCCTTGGTATTTCTATTGTCACACGTTGGGGTTTCCTGACCCTTTGTGCCCTTTCTATCTTCAGGAGTTTGAATGCAGACCCAGTCAATAAAGGGTTAAACACGCTCCTTATCATAGCCATTGGGTCTTCATCTTGTCCTGCCTCTGGTATGACCCTGAATCCTCAAGATATTCCGCCTGTTCAGGTTTCCTTAATCCTCTGCCTACAGAGCATTTTTCTTTGGGCCAACTGTATACTTTTCATTGGTTTTCTGGGTTCTATTATTGCTTGCAAATGTCCTACCTGGGTTAATATCTGTCCCAGATATCCATGTATAACCCCACATATCTGCTTTAATAGTTTGCTCCAACTTTGCAAACATGTCAGCCATTTCCATTTTCAAGGTCATTGAAGAGTCACCCCTTTGCTATGTTATAGTGCTCTGGTTCATATCTGTGTCTACTGCTAACATTTCTTCTATCTGTTCTTTGGGCTGTGTTTAAGCTTGAGCCCCCAGTGTACATCCTGTCCCTCTGCAGCTTTCCGAGACATATTTGCAGTTGAGTTCTCCAAACTACCCTCTTGTGCCAGATATTTTTTTATTGTACTCGATTTTGGCATCCACCAGACTTAATAAACTGCCTCTTCATTATTGCCACACTTTGAGAACTTCTACTTAAAGATTCAGGTTCACCACAGTTCTATTCAGTTAACAATTGGCACAGGTACACTTTGTGCTACAGGTGACCCAACACTTTTGCAGTCTGCTTACTGGTTTGTAAGCTGCCTGTCTGCACTGTCCGCTCTGCTCCTCTAGCAGTGATTTTCCCCCTGGCTCAGGAGAATTGTCACTGTTTGTAATTTAAGCAGCTGATGTAGAAGCATTTAAATGCTTAGCTGGCTATCTTATGTCTGCTCTACTCCTTGGCAGTGCACAGAGGACAGGATCAGATTCAGCAATGCTGTCAGTTGTCAGCTAGTCGATCTGCAGACACAACAGGAGCCAGCGGTACTCTCCTGGTACTCCCATGTCTGGCACTGTTCTCCTTCAATAGTGGGAGCAGTGTGTCAGGGTAAAATGCTGGGATCAGCGGATCAAAGCATGCATGCTGCAGGTATTTTGCAGGCCTTCCCAGCACATGCTCCCTGCCAGTGCCATGTTCAGGCCCCGTTCCCAGAAGTCCAGTCCTTTTCTCTCTAGTGTCTCTAAAGCCAAAAAGATTTCAAAGTTTTGGATGGCGTGTGAAAGTGTTAGGTTCTTATTGCTATATAGGATGCAGATGGCAAAATAAAAATCTCACAGGGGTTTTAACCCTTTCTTACTCTACCCGAGTACCCATCATTTAAAAAAAAAAAAAAAGACTTTTCTTTAGATATACATTAATGGAATCTATCACTTAGCATTTCAGGCTAATATGTTGAAAAAAGTCCTCAGCAGAGGCTACCTTCAGTCAAAACTGCATGTCAAACAATCAGATCCGGTGATAAAGGCAGCTGAAATGATATGCAAATCTTGATATTGTCTGTAAAAGTCAGGCTTGATTAAGGCTTTTCCCACCTCCCGTCTGGTCAGTGATGCCACCAACACATTAAAAAAACTATTTTTAATGTATGGAATAGATAACTATGCCACAGACATCAGATTCCTTGCTTTAGGCCAGTCATACACAGAGTAAATTTCTTTCTTGCGCCCACGAGTTGCAGGAAAGAAACTCGCTCGATTTCATAATTGGCACAGTGTTGATGCGGGAATCCCTCCTTTCAGGCCATTGTCTTCTCTGTGTGGGGGTGGGGGAAGCTGTCCCCACCGGAAGAAGCCAGTGATATAGCAGCCCCTACCAATAATATTGCAAGATAAACCAGCATGCTGGTTGTACCCAAGTTGATCGATCAACTGGGTACTTAAAGCCTGCCCATTAATGGTTCGAAACTTGGCTGGTTCCTACTGAATTCTCCTGCTGACCAAGCAAAACACTAACTGACCCACAATTTCCATAAACTGAGATTATCATGTAAATGTAACTGTTTGTGCTGTTCACACTTTAAAAGAAAGACATATGACAATCAGTGCTAACTAGTGCTAACTAGAAGGTTCCCTTAGCCCCCCACCCTTCCCCAGCAGCATATACCCAGCTTTCCACAGGGAGCAAGGTGAAATACATGGAACATGGATGAGCCTGTGACCTATTCCCCTCACTCATGTGACAATGCTTGGTGCCTTCTGAATTGCCCCACACTGCCACATGGGGCTGGGAAAGGATTCCATAGTAAATATAGTGCAGCGCTAAAATACAATAGGTGAAAAACGAATTTAAAAACAATTGTTTGTACCAATACAAAACAATGATAAATGAACAAAAAAGACAGTAAATCAATAAGTATACAAAAGAGCATGGGGGAGCTCATGTCCATAATGGGGGTACAAATGACAGCTGATAGTGACAAATGATCCACAATGGCTCAAAAGTGATATGATCCAGAAATAGTTAGACAAAATAAAGGTGGATAAAGCACCTGGACCTGATGGCATTCACCCCCAGATCCTAAAAGAATTGAGCTCTGTAATTTCAGAGCCATTGTATCTCATTTTTAGGGGCTCATTAATGACGGTAATAGTCCCACTGGATTGGCGCAGGGCGAACGTGGTGCCTATATTTAAAAAGGGATCAAAGTCTTTACCAAGTAACTTAAACCTGTTAGTTTAACTTCTATAGCTGGGAAGATACTGGAGTGTTTAAGAAAAGGCCACATAGACAAGTTCTTGCTGGAAAAAAACACTTTAAGCAACAGACAGCATGGATTCGTGAAAGACAGAAGTTGTCAGACAAACCTGTTTTCTTTTTATGAAGAGGTAAGTAAAACCTTGGACAGAGGGGTGGCGGTGGACGTGGTATACTTAGATTTTGCAAAAGCGTTTGACACAGTTCCCCACACACGGCTCTTGTGTAAGGTAAAGTCTACAGGTTTGAAAATATCAGTTTGTAAATGGATAGAAAATTGGTTAAAAGACAGAATTCAGAGAGTAGTGATTAATGATTCTTATTCTGAATGGTCTAAGGTTATCAGTGGTGTACCCCAAGGTTCAGTGCTGGGACCCTTACTTTTTAATATCTTTATAAATTATATTGGGTCTGGGATCAAAAGTAAGATTTCTGTCTTTGCAGATGACATCAAACTATGCAGTGGAATAACGTCCTTACAGGATGTCTACAATTTACAAGCCGACCTCAATGCTCTGTCTAATTGGGCGACTATGTGGCAGATGAGGTTTAATGTTGATAAATGTAAAGTTATGCACTTGGGGGCTAAGAATATGCATGCATCATACATAGTGGGGGGAGCACAACTGGGGGAATCCATGGTGAAGGATCTGGAGGTTTTGGTAGATCATAAGCTCAATAATAACATGCAATGCCAAGCTGCTGTTTCCAAAGCGAGCAAAGTCCTTTCTTGTATTAAGAGCGGTATGGACCTCAGAGAGAGAGATATCATTTTCCCCTGTAACAACAAATCATTAGTAAGACCTCATCTGGAATATGCAGTTCAGTTTTGGGCACCAGTTCTCAAAAAGGATATCGGGGAACTGGAGAAAGAATGAATGAAATACTTGTATAGCGCACAATGCGAACTGAATCGCCTCTAGAAAGTGCAGAGAAGGGCAACCAAACTGATAAGAGGCATGGAGGAACTCAGCTATGAGGAAAGATTAGAGGAACTGAATTTATTCACTCTTGAGAAGAGGAGAATAAGGGGGATATGATCAACATGTTCAAATATATAAGGGGTCCATATAGTGAACTTGGTGTTGAGTTATTCTCTGTAAGGTCAACCCAGAGGACACGGGGGCACTCTTTACGTCTACAGGAAAAGAGATTTCATCTTCAAATACGGAAAGGTTTCTTCAAGGTAAGAGCTGTGAAAATGTGGAATAGACTCCTGCCAGAGGTGGTTATGGCCTGCTCAGTAGATTGCTTTAAGAAAGGCCTGGATACTTTTCTTGAATGTACATAATATAACTGGGTACTAACATTTATAGGTAAAGTTGATCCAGGGAAAATCCGATTGCCTCTCGGGGGATCAGGAAGGACATTTTTTCCCCTGCTGTAGCAAATTGGAGCATGCTCTGCTGGGTTTTATTTTTCTTCCTCTTGATCAATTGTGGGTATAAAATTGGGTATATTGGATTGTACGATATTTTTTATTTTATTTATTTCTTGTTTTTATTGTTGAACTGGATGGACTTGCTTTTTTCAACCTGACTAACTATGTAACTATGTAAGTCCACTAATAAAGTCCAACATATAAGAATAAGGTGTTTATCCTTAGTGATCAGTGATAAAATCCTTAGGTGCAGAAAAACATGATGCTGGGCGGGAAACTTACTTCAGTGATGCTGGGCAAGAAAGTTACTTCACTGTCCAGTCACATGTTATTCACGCAACTATTTATTAACCGCAAATTTTAAGATAGGAATCTAAAAAATACAATTTTATTACAAACACATGCAATATAATACCCATTTTATGGGCAAAATATAAAAGATTAGGTTGCATCGAGTAAATAGATACCAAACATGGCAAGGCTTACAACTGCATGCGCCCATGGATATCACAGAAAACGATGGTTCCCAAAAATCTCCATAGGGGACTCTTTAACCACTTGCCGCCCGCCCTATAACAGATACACGGCGGCAAAGTGGTTTCAAAATCCTGACCGGACGTCATATGACGTGATCAGGATTTTGAGCCGATGCGCGCCCTCGGGGGCGCGCCCTCGGGGGCGCGCATCGCGGCGATCGTTGTTGCGGGGTGTCAGTCTGCAACTACGATCTCAGTAAAGAGTCTCCGACGGAGACTCTTTACCACATGATCAGCCGTGTCCAATCACGGCTGATCACAGTGTAAATAGGAAGAGCCGGTGATAGGCTTTTCCTCACTCGCGTCTGTCAGACGCGAGTAGAGGAGAGAGGTGATCGGCTGCTCCTCTGACAGGGGGGGTCTGTGCTGATCGATTATCAGCGCAGCGCCCCCGAGGATGCCCACACTGGACCGCCAGGGATGCCACCAGACCACCAGGGATGCCCAGGACAAGGTATGCCACCCTAGACCACCAGGGATTCCAGTCAGTGCCACAATGGATGCCAATCAGTGCCCATAATGGATGCCAATCAGTGCCCACAATGGGCATCACTGATTGGCATGCATTATTGTTTGGCACTGATTGGCATCCATTAGTACAGTATATTATAATACAATGCCATCTATCAGTGCCCATCCATGCCACCTATCAGTGCCCATCCATGCCCATCTGTGCCGCCTATCCATGCCCATCTGTGCCGCCTATCCATGCCCATCCATGCTGCCTATCCATGCCAATCCGTGCCACCTATCAGTGCCCATCCGTGTCGCCCATCAGCGCCACCCATCAGTGCCGACTATCAGTGCCCATCAGTGCCACCTATCAGTGCCACATATCAGTGTCCATCAATGCCACCTCATCAGTGCCACTTCATTGGTGCCACCTCATCGGTGCCCATCAGTGCCGCCTTATCATTGCCCATCAGTATACCCCCATCAGTGCCCATCAGTGAAGGAGAAAACTTTCTTATTTACAAAGTTTTAAAACTGAAACAAAAAAAAACATATTTTTTTTTCAAAATTTTCTGTATTTTTTTATTTGTTTAGCAAAAAATAAAAATCGTAGAGGTGATCAAATACCACCAAAAGAAAGCTCTATTTGGGGGAAAAAAATGATAAAAGTTTAATTTGGGTACAGTGTAGCATGACCGCGCGATTGTCATTCAAAATGTGACAGCGCAGAAAGCTCGAAATTGGTCTGGGCAGGAAGGTTTAAGTGCCTGGTATTGAAGTGGTTAAGCACCTGCTGACCAGGCCTTTTTCTGACACTATTTGTTTACAAGTAAAAATCATTCCTTTTACTAGAAAATCCCTTAGAATCCCCAAACATTACACATTTTTTGATTACAGTGGTTCTGGGACATAGGGGGGTGATTCGCATGGCTCTGTTATGAGAAATAAACAACCAAATTTTCTGGATTTGTGATAAAAGTGACACATGCAAAAACCTTCTGTTTCAAAAAGATTTTACTCTGTGTCTCAATAGTTCAATGGAGGATGTTTGGCTCTTTTTAGCTAACCTTACCATAACCTGGTTATATTTTCTTCTTGCTCCTCAATCCCTACTCCGCTGTTTCCATGCACTGAATAGTTGGTGGTCAATAAGTCTGAAACAGCTGTATACACTACTCAATATCAGGGGTCTCCAAAATTTCTAAACAAAGGGCCAGATGATTGTCCTTCAGACCCGACATCGGGGGGCAACATGGGCGTCAGTGGGAGGAATAGTGCCCCATCATTGGTTTCAGTGAGAGAAATAGTACCCCATCATTGGTCTCAGAAGGAAGAATAGTGTCCAATCGTTGGTGTCAATGAGAGAAATAGTACCCAATCGTTAGCATCAGTGGAAGGAATAGTGTCTCATCGTTGGTGTCAGTGGGAGAAAATGGGCACATTGGGCCACAGTTTGGAGACCACTGCTCTATATTATTAGGCTATATCTGTGCTGTAATTTAATGGGCTTGGATGTAGAGTTGACCAAATGGGGGCTAAAGAAATAATATCAAGTCTACCCACTATCCTAAAATAGGAAATGACCCCCTTTTTGGAATTTGTTGTGGAATAAGAGACATGTTTTTTGTATGGGTCAGAATTTCACTCTAAATAGAGAAAATGCAGCACTAAAACACTATATAACAATATCGTGATATGTGAAAATAGTGTCAATGCTAATAAAATATAAACAGCTCCAAAAGTCATCTGTAATGAAATTTGTGGCAGTGTTGAATTGTAAGTATTGTTAATTTGTTGCACATTTTCACTGGCAATTTGTAGATTTGCAGAGCACTTGAGGAACAAGTTTTAGTGGACACTTTTCCAATTTGTAGCAAATTTTGCGTGGCAAGTCAATAGCAAAAGCAAAGTTGCAGTGGTGAGTCTACAGCAAGAGCTCTGCAAGTAACAGTGACCCCTCTGACAGGATGACTATTACACAACATAACTGAACCAGAATTTGCAGAATTTTTGCAAAGAAATTTGATCTGGAGTCATGCAATTTTGGACTTGATGCAAGTGTACAACAAGCTTTTGAAGCCCGGCAAGCCTAACAATAGCTTAGTAAGTCATTTTCAAACTTGCAGCTCAATTGCTTGCTATCTGGGTAGGTACCAGATACTTTAAAGCCATCTACAGGGGCACCCCTTGTCAGGAACAGATATGACCATCCACTATTAGGGCTGTGTGCATCAAATTCACTTGAGAACATTTCTTTGGGTTAGTTACTGTTGTTATATTTCTAACCGTTTATGCCAGTTAAAATTTGGTTTAACTTTATTGCATTTAGTTAATCGCCATATTATAGGTTGGAGTACATCCAATTTGGTCTGGCCTTTTGAAGGTTGTTCAGTTGCCTGTCTACTGGTTTATGCATTGTCTAACTTGCCTTGCTACAATACATATATTTAATCTCCATCAAGTTGTTTGTGGCCAATTTTTGTGCAGTATTTAAAAGTCATAGCATACTAACGCTTACGTTACACAAGTGCGAGCAGCCTTTAACCTATAATCAGGTGAGTGAGTGGGAACAGAGCAGTTTAAAGCATCGAGACAGAAAAGAGAACCCATAATATCAAGCGACTGCTGTGGGAGTAAGTGCTACATGTGTGCATACAGTACAGTAAAACCAAACTACTAGCAAAGTAGTTCCCTACTGTCAAGAGGTTATTTCTAGGTGTACTTATTGCACAATGGGTGAACATTTATTTCCTTTCCTCTCTGCCCCCAGGCCTAATGCATCTAAAAAGGATATGACCTATGATCTCCAAAGGGCCACAACTCACCATCATAATCTGCTCCCACTGACATTAATGAAGTCCACCTCATTCACATTTGCAATTTTTTTTAAATTAAATTGGTAATCTTTTGGTAAACAGAAGATATGGCTCATCGGAGGAGGGACTACAAGAATCAAACTACTAAAATGTAGGTTAACAATTTTGCCTACTCTCTCGGGGTCAGTTGTAGGTGTTCTGATCCAGAACTGCCTTTCTTCCCTCTTCTCCCTCAGGAACACAATCCCTAGATGAGCAGAGTTGATGTCTGATCTTGTTGGAGGTATACTATGGTTAGCCACTCCATTGGGATTGCAGGGGAACAGCATTAGGCAGTTGACTAAGGGGACCAGACTGTATAAATCTAATCCTAATGAAACAATCACATTGATACTTGAAACACATTATGATTACAAACGTTTTTATTGGTGGTAAAAGAAGCATAATTAGATCAACAGACACAAGTACATGACAGCATCAATGGAGAGCATAATGGATATACACATCATACAAATGTTGCTGGCACAGCAGCGGTCCAAGCCCAACAAGGAACATTTAAAAAAGTGATTAACGTACACAGCCTGGAACGTATGCACCAGACGATGCTTATCAAGTGCAAAGATGTACATAATAGAGAGTTAGTAAAACAAGGGGAAATAAAAGAAACATAAACAAAAAGTTTTGAAACACATTATGAAACCCCTTATTATTTATTTTCTCACTGGAACATCCTCTTTTTCTGTTTGTGCGTAACCTGATTCTGGAGAAATTAGGAAATACTTTACAAAAACTCACATGGTGAATCATTTTGGACCAAGTGGGCATCTTATTGACAAAATCAGTAGCAGCTGATAATAAAAATGTGCTTATGGAGGCAAAATAAGAAGTGGGAGTTACTCTCTGCATTAAGGCCCATGTGACAGGATATTCTTATATCATTTAGAAGCCACAACACTCGTTGTGCTTTTAAGTCTTTAAACATTAACGAACTGAACTGGAACTCCAGTGTGTTTAAATAGGACTTTGGTAACCAAAGGATTTAAATCTTCAGTGTTTCCTTAAAGCTTTGGAAGAATAATGAGATGGCTATAATGACTTCTTCCATTCTACTTTTACTTCTGATTGTAATCTGTCCGACTCTTCAGCAGGGTAAGTTTTTGAGTCCTGGATTCGTGTGCCTCTTCATGTTAAGGGTAAGCAGAGGCAGTGGAATGGATGTACAGTCACAGCTTTATTCACTACCTAAGATTCTTTTAAATATTTAGAGGTAATGATGCACAACTCTTTTTTTCTAACAGCAGGTTTCTTGATTTAAAATATTAGAATCAATCTCCTTTTCTGCACTGAAAAATACATCTACTCTATGGGGTTGATCTAATAAAACTGGAGAGTGTAAAATCTGGTGCAGTTGTGCATGGTAGCCAATCAGCCTTGTTCAATTAACCCCCCTAGCGGTAATCCCGAGTCTGGCTCGGGGTAGGAATATACTGATAGGAGCGGTAACCCCGAGCCAGACTCGGGATGGCTTCGCTCGATGCAGGGGAGGACACAGGGAGAGTTACTTACCTTGTCCCCTGGATCCAGCCATGTCCGCCGCGCTGTGTGATCGAGCCGCCCTCCGCTCGATTCACAATGCCGAATGCCGCCGAGCTCTGTTCCCTGCGGCGTTACGGCGCACGGGAGTGGAGAACGGCGGCAAATTCAAAAAAGTAAAAACACACAAAACACACACAGCACTGTAATCTTACAGATTACAGTGCTGTATTAAAAAATACACCCCCCCCCTTTGTCCCTAGTGGTCTGTGCAGTGCCCTGCATGCACTTTTATATTATAAATACTGTTTTTTACTGCCTGGAATTTGGAGATTGTCCATAGCAACCAAAAAGTGTCAATTTTTCAGTGTTTTTGGATTTGATTACATTATTGAATAATTTTTATTATTCTTTATTATATTATAAACTTTATCATACCCGGGATGTCTGCTAGACTCTGGTTTGAACAGATTTAAGAGCGTTATTCCTAAGAATTACAGGACTACAAAATAAAAGCCAGATTTCCGTGCAAAATAATTGTACCGCTTTCAGCACCTAATTCCAGACTGAATCATACCGCCAGGGAGGTTAAGCTTTGACAAAACAAATGGAAGCTGATTTAAGCACAGCTGCACCAGATTTTTCCCTCTCCGGTTTTAAATAGGCCCCTTTCACACAGGCGTTCCATTTGTCTGTTTTTCATTCATTTGATGGATGAAAAATGAACACCAAGCGAATGTCTGTGGATGATCCCTATTTTGCTTCTGTTTAAAAAACCGAGATGGACAAAAAACAGATGTAAATGGACAAACGGTCCATTTTTCCATCCGTCTTTGCATGGGTAGTGGACGTAAAAAGCTGATGTAAAAAGTGATGAAATACTGATGTAAAAAGTGATGAAATACTGATGTAAAAACTGATGTAAACTGCATAAATTTTTCTTGAAAATTTTTTTTGACTGAACTGATGAAACTGTCTGAACCAAGGCACTTTTCACACAGCGACTCTGCTAAGCAGAATCTGCTTGTTCAGCAGGAATCTCTCTGCTGATCCCCCCCTAAACAGGTGGATGACAGGTCTGTGTCAGGGCAGACACGAACACAGCCTGCTCACCTCTATGGGGCAATTTGATGGAAACGGACCGCCTCCATTTCCATCCGATGCCATCCAATTCGATCCCATGGACGGATGTTTTTGGTGGACAGGATTGGATCGGATGGCAGAGGGTGTCAGCGGACATGTGTCCACTGACATGTGATGTTCCATGGAAGAGACTGGAGGGTCCAATCAGGTCCACCTGAAAAACTGACAGGGTGACCTGATATGACAGCCTGTATGAGGCTGGATTCACACCTGTGCATTTTTAGTGCCTTTTGCATTTTGCAGATTTGCACTACAGAACGTGTTCCATAGGAAACCATGTTAAATGTTGCAAATGTGATGCAAATCTGCAAAATGCAAAAAGCACTAAAACTGCATAGGTGTGAATCCAGCCTGAAAGGGATTTAAGGCCTGGTTCACATTTATGCATTTTTTTAGTGCATTTTCAGTTTTGCAGAAACACACTACAGTCCATTTAACATGGTTTCCTATGGATGGAGTTCACATCTTTGGATTTTATGGAAAGGGCCTTGTTACTTTTTCTGTTCCTTGCTAAATGTATCTGGAATATGCAAACTGCAACCTGCATTAGGTGTGGATCAGGTCTTATTGCTGTCCTGACTTTACGAACTCACTAAGCTGTGAAGTAAGTATAGTAGCCCCCAGAGCTTGTACTATTAAAAACAATTCAGTGATGGCAGTTACCACATTTTCTAAAACATTCTATTTTAATTGTGTCCCAATGGGCAGGAAAATACATTGTTGCTGGTAGATCTAAAGGAGTTTGCACAGACGGCCGTGTATACAGTCAACTATGAAATACATTTTCAATTGGTTAAAAATCTTTGCGTGACCTAACTCAGTGACTTGGATAAGCAAAATGTTTCTTAAAAACAATACTTTCATGAAATGGGAATTTTTATGGTTTCAAGGTCAGCTATGCCAAACGTAAGCATATACTGATGTGTAAAAAAAAGAAAAAAGAAGAAGTTCCCCGTGGGGTTTTTAGGCAGCAATGATGATGCAAAAGATTCATAAAAATGTACTTGGTTTTATTGGTCAAAAAACTAGTCATACCATATACAATACATAAAGGAATTAAAATGTGAGCTCTGGTGTACAGCAGACAATAGATCCTACTGTGGTAAAGATTCAAAGTACAGAGTACAAATATAATGCATACATTCATTCTAAAAGAGTAAAAAAAGTATTCAAATCAATATCCATTTTGTAATTTCAATAACCATCTGGCATGCTTGATACCCCAATGCATTTCAGCCTTGGACGATTTATGGCCTTTTTCAGGGGGGATTTTTTCTCTTATCTCCGCATTTCTGCAGGCATATCAAGATGACAATTATTTAACATTGAGCTATATCACTGTTCTATATTCATGCACATTAACCAATAGTATTTACCCTTTACCAGGGTAGTCCTTTCCACATAAACCAGTCTTTTATTCTAAAAGCCCCAAACAAGCTTTCTCCCCGACGTTGATTCCAGGAATCGCTGTATTTACGTCCACACCACACCTACCCACCTAGGTGGGGGCAGGCAGGGACCAGCCAGAGAGCCCACTGGTCTACAAGTGGTGACAGTGTTAGAGAGTCCACCCACAGCAGCAAGAGTGTCCACTATTGGGGGAGCAAGGCACCTGAAAGTAATGATTGACATAATCATAGTCTGTATTGTTACATAAATGTGGCAAATTTCTTTTTTTGTATGTAGATGCACAGGGAACAGCCTGTATGAAAGGATGAAAGGGGCCTAAGGCCTGGTTCACATCTATGCATTTTTTAGTGCATTTTCAGTTTTGCAGAAACACACTACAATCCATTTAACATGGTTTCCTATGGCTGTAGTTCACATCTTTGCATTTTATGGAAAGGGCCTGGGACTTTTTCTGTTTTTTGGTTTCTTAGATTTGAATGGATCCAAAAACATGTATTGAAAAATGCTAAATGCATCTGGAATATGCAAACTGCAACCTGCATAGGTTTGAATCAGGTCTTATTGCTGTCCTGACTTTACTAACTCACTAAGCTGTGAAGTAAGTATAGTAGCCCCCAGAGCTTGTACTATTAAAGACAATTCAGTGATGGCAGTTACCATATTTTCTACAACATTCTATTTTTGGCTCGGTTCACACCAGACACGATACGACTTGCCGCGCCGCGACCTGACAAGTCGCTCCCGTTCTGTACTACGGAACCGTTCTAAGAGGAGCGACTCAAGTCGCTCCGACTTAGAAAAAAGGTTCCTGTACTACTTTTGGCATGACTTCGGGCGACTTGCATTGACTTCTATACAGAAGTCATTTTGCAAGTCGCCGCTGAGGTCTCGGCAGGTCGCGGCGCTGCAAGTCGTGCCGCGTCGTGCCGGGTCCTGTGTGAACCGAGCCTTAATTGTGTCCCAATGGGCAGGAAAATACATTGTTGCTGGTAGATCTAAAGGAGTTTGCCGTGTATACAGTCAACTATGAAATACATTTTCAATTGGTTAAAAATCTTTGCGTGACCTAACTCAGTGACTTGGATAGGCAAAATGTTTCTTAAACACAATACTTTCATGAAATGTGAATTTTTATGGTTTCAAGGTCAGCTATGCCAAACGTAAGCATATACTGATGTGTAATTGGAACTCCTGAACTTTTCCCTAATAAAAACACAAGTGGGTTTATTCACTAGGGGCAAATAGGCTGTGCACCCTGCAAGTACAGTTACTGCAGAGCTTAGTAGATGGGGTAAATCTTCACTTTGCAAAGAATACCCAATCACATGCAAGGAATATAAAAAAAAAAAAAAAAACACAATTTTTGCTTGCACATGATTGGATGATGGAAGACAGCGGAGCTTCTGCTCATTTACTAAGCTCTGGAGCAAATGCAGATCGCAACTGCACTTTGCAAAGCACACAGTCATTTGTCTTTAGTAAATCATTCCAAAGTGTTTAACCACCGAGTGTTGGCATCCGGATGTAATGTGCTGCCATCTGTTGCAGCTAGTAGGCTCTGCTTCATGCTTATGCTAGACCTCTTCATTAAGCTATTAATAAAAAACAAAAAAGGATCTTGTGCTCAGTATACTAACAAGGGAACCACAGAACACTAAACATCCGAATACTGGATCATAAAATACCAAACAGAAAAAATAACTGTGCCATTAATATAAATTAGTGATCAAGTAATACAGGAAATTATATTTAAAAAAAACTCACAATTCATAAATAAATATTGCTTGGTAAGTGCGCACAGTAACAACAAAAACTCAGCACAATATATGAGTGAAAAATAAAAGTTGTAAGTGGTGTTGCGCTCCTAAAATTCTTCTCTGAAAATCATAACAAAATTGTCATATATCTGAGTGACAATAAATATAAAAAAATATATAATGTTCAGTTACATCTTTTGCAAAAAAGTGCTATTGTGCAAGATCCAGACAGATCTAATCCACAGTATGCAAGATATATAATTTAAACAGACATAATCAGTAATCCAACTGTGTGGCAGTAGATATATGTGCAAATAAGCAAAATATATAAATACTAATCCACAATGTGCAAAAATAAAGAACAAACATAATCAGCAATCCAACTGAGTACAAATAGATATATGTGCAAATAAGCAGAATATATAAATACTAATCGGTGCAAAAATCAATGTGCAAATAAATAGAGAAAATGTGCAAATATGCAGAAAAAATGGCAAAAGGAAGGCATAGATAAATAAAGTCCAGAGTGAGATGTGGGGCTCTTCGGGGTCCACCGTCAGGGCCGCTGATAGGGCAGTACAACTAGCCCTGTTGTACCGGGCCCGGCCAGCAGGGGGTAGCCGATATGGAACATCCTCCCAGCTATTGTAGCTGAGCAGCCAGATAATAGATATACGGTTGAGGGACAGCCAGACCCCCCTCATTTGTTGGTCGTTACAATGCTTGTAAGTTGATCCTAGCCGGACCTTTCTTCCAGATTAATTCTCTAAAAAGTGTCTGTATCTTTCTAAACCATTCCCTCTATTAAAATTGGGGAATTGTGGAGCAGATAGAGCAGCTGTGGCATCCAGATAGGATTGGCACGTCCTGCCACTGACAGAGGTACTCTACTCCAGATGTCGCACTTCTGCTTGAATTTTAACAGTAATGGGACTAAGTTATCAGATGTAAATTGATGCGGGTCCTTTCACACCGCTATCCCAAGATATTTCATTTTTTCCACTACTTTAACTGGGATATTCCTGTTGGAATGGAGTTAACAAGTGGGTCAACTGGCAAGAGAGATGACTTCTCCCAGTTGATAACTAGGCCCGAGTGTCTGCCGAACTCCTCCACTATATGCATTAATTCAGTTAGTGACCCCTCCGTATCCCCCAGAAGTGTGGATTTTCTAAATGAGGTTTAAAGGGTGGTCAGAGTATATGAACCAGGGGTTCCATTTCTTCTCAAGTAAATGAGTGGTATTGTGTAGGTTGCGAAACGTTTTTTCCATGAGATAAATGGCAGCACAGTGGTGTAGTGGTTAGCACTTTCACCTAGCAGCAATAGGTTTGCTGGTTCAAATCCCGACCATGACACTATCTGCCTGGAGTTTGCATGTTCTCCCTGTGCCTGCCTGGGTTTCCTCCAGGTACTCCGGTTTCCTCCCACACTCCAAAGACATGCTGGTAGGTTAATTAGACCCAAAATTGGCCATAATATGTGTATGTGTATGTCAATGTTGTATGTGTTGTAAATGTGTCGGGACCCTACAGGTTAAAGGACCACATAAAAGGTGCAGATGGACACCAGTGGCAAGAAAGCAACCTGAGGTGATTCAGTTCGCATAGGTAGCACTATACAAGTCAAATTATTCCTTTTATACATAGGTTATTGATGATAGATTTCAGTTGAATTATTGGTAGGTCTGAGGATTTCCAGTGAAGAGCTACAAGCCAATGAATAGAGACACAGATTGTGTGAACTAGTCTTAGGTTGTGAATAGTTAAACCTGAAATTGTTGTGAATAATAAGCAGTTGGGGAGAGTAGGTTTTATGTTTTTTCTGATATTCTAGAGGTGAATTTTTCAAGTTGTTTCCATATTAGAGAAACTTTTTCACATTCCCAAAAGATGTGTGGGAAGGAGCCGATGAAATTGCAATCTCTGTAGCATGTTTGGGGAACAGTGGGGAAAATAGAATGTAATTTTGTTGGTGTATAATACCATGTTGTTAGTATTGTTAGTAATTTTATTGCAGTTTCCCTAATAGCGATAGATCTGGTGCATTTAAGTAAGTTATTGATGCAGTCTGACCATTTTTCGGGGGGGGGGGGGGAGCGTGGGGGGAGTAAGATATAATATTCTTGTTCCCATTTAAGCATATAGGGAAGTTTAGTTTGAGATTTTATGTTAATCATGTTTGTATATATCTCGGATATTAATTTGGGACCTCTTGGGGATCTGGAACATATATTTTCATAAAATGTGGGGGCTTCCAACAAGTGTTAACTTTGATGTAGCACACCCAAAATATTGCTCAAACTCCTTTTATTTTGATCTCTAAATTTGCCTCAATTTCTGCTCTATGGTGCTGGTACTCGATGATCCGTGGTGACTGAGTCTGTGGGATTACTATGTATTTCCTTTGTGCTGTGGATCTCTTCTAATTTGATAATTAACTGGTAAGGAATTTGAGCAATATTTTAGGTGTGATACACCAAAGTTTACACTTGTGTGCAGCGTGTTTTGGACACTTCCTGTGTTATCTGATTTTACTCAAGAACTTCCTTCACATTTAAAAGAAATTGCACTTACTTTATAAGATGTGTTCTGCTGCACTGAAATATATTGTTGATTTCATATTAATCCATATACTGTATTGAGTTTTTGTTGTTACTGTGTGCACATACCAAGAGATATTTATTTATTTAAATATTAGGTGTATTTTTATATCATTAGGCTTTTAAATGTCTGCAGACCACAGTTTTCCAACATGGCTTTTTAAGACCTGAAAAAATTCCACTGTACATTTTTAATCTCATATATGAGGGGAGGCCAATAAGTTCTTATCCTGTCATGCTGAACAAAGTTGAATACAGAGCCGTGATTAATGGATGAATGTTGCACCTTAGGCCCCTTTCACACATGTGAACATTATGTCCGTATTTCTTTTTTTTTTTTTTCTCAATTAAAGTTTTTATTGAATTCAAAAGTTATAGACAATGAAACAATATTGTTTAACGTGAATATGAAAAAAAGGAAGAAACTGGTACATTTCGTGGCAGTACAGTATAAGTTGTTAATTAGGGTTCTTTAGAAAACAGTAAAATAGACAGCGAGTGTAGAAAAAGGAGGGGTGAGGAGTGGGGTGAAAAAGAAACGAAAAAGAAAGAAAAAAAAAAAAAATATTAAAATTGGAGTTAGGGGTGATAAAGGGATAAAATTAATAGAAAAGATAATGGGGGGGGGGGGGAGAAAGGAGAGAGCGGAAAGATAAGGGCAGGGGAAAGGTAAGGTAAGGGTATATGTTGTTGGAAAACACATAATCTGTGATGCCGTGTGGTGGGTAGGTTAAGTTTGTGTGGTAAGACAAATGGATAGAGAGTTGTAAGGCATGTTCTGTTATAGCATTCAGACTTAGAGAGGGGGGGAGACAGCTTACATGGAAAACGGTGTTTACATGGAAAACAGTGCTAGGAGAATTCAATTATCACAAAAAGACAGAACATATCAGGTAAAAATACATTGATATTCAATTGAGAGGGTAAAAAGTAACCAAGGTTGCCAAGTTTCATGGAATGTATTATTGCTTTCACGTTTCATTGCTAAGATTTCTTCCATCTTGTATATGTAATGTGATCTTTCTATCCACTCTTTAATGGTTGGTACTTTGGTCATTTTCCAATATAGTGGGATTAAGCTTTTAGCTGCCGTGAGTAAATGTCTGCATAATGACTTTTTGTATTTACTGGTCGTGTGTTTAGTAATGTGTAGTAAACATGCCGCTGCATCAAAAGACATTGTAGTGTTGGTGATTTGTTTAATCCAGTTGGCGATTTCAGACCAGTATGTGCGAATTGCAGTACACTCCCACCAAATATGTATAAAGGAGCCTATTGCATTTCCACAGCGCCAGCATGTATCTGAAGTCGTAGACGACCATTTCTTGGTTTTTAGGGGAGTATGGTACCACTGCGTGAGGATTTTGTATGAGATTTCTTGATACTTGGTGCTAAGTGAGCATTTATGTGCAAAGATGCAGGCTTTCTCCCATTGTGTGTCTTGCAGTGAGGTGTTTAGTGCTGTTTCCCATTTCTCTTTGTGAATGTTTCTTTCGTTGTGTGCTGGTTGGGACAACCAGCTATAAGCAGTAGAAGTGGTCTTGGAGATTTTGGCGCCCTTGTAAAAAATGTCTTCAAGTGGCGTCAAGCGTTGGGTGTAAGAGGGTTTGTATGGACTGTTGAGTAAGAAATCTTTTATTTGAACGTAGAACCAAGGATTTATGGAAGGGTCGCTATATTCAGAGTTGAGGACGTTTAATGACTTAAGTTTGTTTTTGTGGAAACAATGTTTGGCTAAAAGCTTCTTGCCATTGCCTATAGTGGGGCCTATTTTGAGGTGTAGTCCAGGAAGAAAGTCCGGGTTGTTGGTCAGGGGAGTCAACGGGCCTGGTATGGTGGCCAAGTTGTATTTTTGGGCAATCTTATGCCAAATGGATAATGTATTGGCAACAAAGGGGTTCGGTATGTGTTTTGTGGATTTGGAGTGTAATGTCCAAGGGTAGAAAAAGGTCTGTCTAACATTGTCGGGTAATTCAAGTTGTATCCAGTCCTTGACTTCATTGTGGCAATGCCAGTCAATGAGTCTGGTGATGTGAGTAGCATAGCAATATTTTTTTAAATCTGGTAAGCCTAGTCCTCCTGCTTTTTTAGGCAGGGTAAGGGTCCTGAAGTTAATTCTGGGTCTTTTATTGGCCCAAAGAAATTTTCTTTGTAACGATTGCAATTTGGAGAAGAAGGAGTTGGGTATCATGATAGGCAATGCGTTAAAGACATATAATAATTTAGGGAGAATGGTCATTTTTAGGATGGCGGCTCTACCAAACCAAGAAAATGATCTGGGAGACCAGCGTGCGAGATCCTTGGCTATGGAGTTTAGTAAAGGAACATAGTTTGCCGTAAAGAGAGATTCTATCGTGCGGGTAAGTTTGATTCCCAGATATTTAAGTGTATTCTGCTCCCATCTAAATTTATAATTCCCTTTAAGGCTATCATATTCTGTTGTTGATAGATTGATATTAAGTGCTTCTGATTTTGTGTAGTTAATCTTAAAATTTGAGATAAAGCCGAATGTCTCGAAAATCTGGAAAAGGTTCGGGAGAGAAATGTGTGGTTGTGTAATGAAAAATAAAAGGTCATCAGCGTACGCTGCAAGTTTGTATTCTCGTCCATGAACAGAAAGGCCTTTGATAGCTGGGGAGAGATTGATTGCTCTGATCAATGGTTCCAGGGTCAAAATAAATAGGATAGGTGATAATGGGCAACCTTGGCGAGTGCCATTACTAATTTGGATCGGGTGGGATAGGATATCATTGATTTTGATTTTAGCCTGTGGGGTCTGATAAAGGGCTTTGATCCATTTCAACATGCCCTCACCTACGCCTATATGGGCGCAGGTAGAGAACATGTAGTCCCAAGAGACCCTATCGAAGGCCTTCTCGGCGTCTGTTGACACCAAGAGGCCTCCGATTTTAGAGCTCTTTCCGTGATGTATCAGGTTCAGGGCTTTGACAATATTGTCTCTTGCTTCTCTACCAGGCATAAAGCCTGCCTGTTCTGGGCCAATGATTTTTGAAAGCAAAGGTTTTAACCTATTTGCTATGATTTTTGCTAATAGTTTCACGTCAACATTCAGGAGTGAAATTGGTCTATAGTTGGCACAATGGGAAGGATCTTTATCCGGTTTTGGGATGACCGCAATATGCGCCATAAGAAAGGAGTGGGAGTTATTGTCCTGGTCAGCCAAATGATTAAAAGCCTTCATGAGGGGATTAGAGAGTAAATGTGAGTATAATTTGTAATATTGGGATGTGAACCCGTCTGGTCCAGGGCTCTTACCAGATTTCAGGTCCTGTATTGCGTTTTGTATTTCAGTGATGTTGATTGGGTCATTTAGTTGGGTTGCATCAGAGGAGGATAAAGAGGGGAGTCCGCTGTCTGAAAGAAACTGTCTTATCATCTCCTCTCGTGTGTGTGATATGTGGGAAGGTCTGTGTTGTGGGGGAATCTTGTATAATTTAGAATAGAATTCTTGAAAAAGGTCAGCTATTTTTTCAGGTGTGTGTACTAAAAAGCCCTTGTCGTTTCGTATTGCATGTATATGGTTAGCCATCTTTGAATCCCTTAGGGCTCTAGCGAGTAGTTTTCCGCTCTTATCACTTTGTTCATAAAAAATGTTTTTGCGGAAAAAAAGAGCTTTCTGAGTTTGGATTTGCAGCAGTTGTAACAAAGATTGTCTACATTGGGCTAGATCTTCCGTTACTGAAGCCGTAAGGGATTGCTTATGTTGAGCTTCTAATTTAGTGATTCTATTGGCTAGTTCCATTATGGCAGCTGATCTTTCCTTTTTCCTTTTTGCTCCCCATTTTATCAGTTCCCCCCTGATGACGCTTTTGTGAGCTTCCCAATTGGTGAGTGGGTTGGTGTCGGAATCTATGTTGTTGAGGAAATATGTGTTAATAGAGTCATGGATATCATCACTTATGATCTGATCTGTCAGTAATGCAGCATTCAGTTTCCAGTTATAGATTTTTTGTTTGTTCGGGGTTAGTTTAAGAGTGATGGCAGTTGGGGCATGGTCTGAAATAGTGATAATACCAATTTCCGCCCTTTCCAAGTTAACGAGGTCTCTCTGGGAGACAAAAATTAAATCAATCCTGGAATATTTTTTGTGTGGGGCCGAATAGAAGGTATAGTCTTTCCCTGTCGGATGCACGGATCTCCATGAGTCCACCAGGGAAATAGAGCTCAGCAGGACCTTGATTCTTTTAAGGATTTTGTAGGCAATGTGAGTATGTCCCGTGGCGGTGTCTTGAAGCGGAGATAAAGGTATGTTAAAATCACCTCCCAAAATAGTGCAACCCTCTGCGAACCACTTCAATTCTTTTACAATGACATTGCAAAAGGTGATATGAGCCTTATTCGGAAAATACACATTCGCCAATGTAACTGGAGAGCCCTCCCAGGTGCCTTTCAGGAAGATATAGCGACCCTCTGGGTCAATTAGTTGGTTGGTCAGTTCAAATGGTGCGTTCTTGTGTAATAGAATGGAAACACCCTTAGTCTTCGCATGTGGGTTTGTAGCGTGAAAAGACTTGGGGTAAAGATTATCTGTAAGCTTGGGTATGTTTTGACCCTTAAAGTGTGTCTCTTGTACAAAGACTATAGAAGGTTTCGTTTTCTTGATTTCTTTAAGGAATTTAGTTCTTTTCTCTGGGATATTTAGCGCATTAATGTTATGTGATATTAAAGTTGGGGATTTGCCCAAAAAAGAGTAAGCCATAATTGAGGGGGGAGCAGGGGATAAACCGGGGGAAGAGAAAAAAAAAAAAAAAAAAAAGGGGGGGGGGAAAGTTGGCGGGGAGGGTTAGGGTATGGTTTGCGTGGGGTGTAGTTGAGAAAGACGATAGAGATTAATAGAGGATTGTAGAACAATAGGTAGAGAGTGTCTCACAGGAGTCAGGATATCGTTCCACGTCAATAGCTGGCGTGGTGTCAATGAAAGGTGTGGCCTGCCAAACACCTCTGGCGACTCTTGTGGGGTGAGTGGGAGGCGAACAGGTGGGCGTAATGGGGTAGATTCACTAACAAAACTACCAGGTTATGGAGTGGATGACCCTTGGGGATTCGGGTGATGAATATTTGAAAGGAGTTGCTAGATCACTTGGACCTTCTTTCAAAGATCAGTGTAGTTTTAGACAAGGTATTACATAAATTCACTGTGTAGATAAGGTGGAGTGAGTCCATCGGGTTTATGTTCAGGTCTATCCAACAGTGTGATGGACGTGAACAATAAGACACAAAGGGTAATGCATAAAATGGACGAGTAAACAATAAAACTGATCCTAGAAACAGTTTCAAAAATAGTAAACAATAAAACCTGTAAAAGAACTTGAAATTTCTAGTAGTGTAGCCCTCAGAGTAAAAATATTATGTGAACTGGGCTTGTAGAGGAAGTATTAGAATGTTAGTCGTTCGTCGTTAGCCTTTGAGGTTCGAGGCTAGTGAGGTCTTTGTGTTTGAGATGTGAAACGTATTCTTCATTTGTCACGAACGATGTCATGTTGCTTGAAGAGGCCGAACGCAATTTACCTTCGTAGATTGTGGGCGGTTTCACGAACGTGAGGATACAGTTCCATCCGACTGGGGTCAGATCGTGCGAAGATGAGGTTGAAATCCGGACGGATTGTTCGAAACCAACAAACGAAGCAAGATAGACAGTTTATCTTGAAACAGGGTAGGAACATAAACGACCAAGGATTCTGAAAGTGAGCCGGGAACTTGTAAAACACAACAGGGAAAAGAGACCTTATGTTCCACAGTGAGTGATCTTCATTTTGGTGAGGACCTTGGTAACAATAGAAAGGGTGAGGCCAGACTGAACTCGGTAAGTGAAAGTCATGCTTCTAGAAATAGTCGCATAGTCACAGGAGTATTACAGCCTGGGATTGTTGGCGTATGGGGAACCATGATTGGATCTATTTACGTTGCTTCTTTTCCTACCGAGGTTGTAGGGGGATTGCGCGGGAGAAGGGCCTGCTGCAGAAGGGCAATTGTTGACCGGAGGAGGCAATGTATATTCTGCGTACCAATCGGGGAGAGCGACAGGGGCTATTTGTAGGTGTTCACAGAAAGGGATCAAATCCTCAGGGATTCTAAGCATGTGCTGTTTGCCATTATAGGCGGCCTGCAGAGCAAACGGAAACTTCCATCTGTATGCTATTCCTTTCTCCTTGAGAACTTCTAGCAATGGTCTCAAAGCTCTTCTGTTCCTCAGAGTTATGGGGGAAAGGTCCTGGAAGAGCTGTACAATAACTCCATTGAAGGTTATTTGCTCATTTGCTCTGGCCTTCAAGAGTATTTCTTCTTTCAGAGGGAAATTAGGCAAGCAACAGATTATATCCCTTGGTGGGTTGTTGTCAGGAGCCTTGGGTCTCAGAGCCCTATGAGCTCTGTCAAACTCTATGGGTGAGTCGTCAGGTCGCTCTATAAGTCTATTGAAAATGGCTGACAGGGCCGGTTTGATTTGTTCAGGAGTAACAGATTCGGGTACACCTCTCACTCTGATATTATGTCTCCTTCCTCTATTATCGAGGTCTTCGATCTGTCTATTTACTTCAACCATTTGTTGGGAGTGAGTTGTGGTAATGTCATCTAATCTCACTAAGGCTCTGTCTCTCCTCTTGCCCGCCCTGTCAGTAACCGCCATTTGTTCAGATAGTCTGAGCAGTTCAGATTTGATGTCTGTGATAGCTGCCGAAAAGGAATTTTTAATGTCTGCGGCTATTTCAGTCATTATTGCATATGTCAGCGGGGGGTCATTGGTGTCAGTACCTCTGAAGGAGTCCTCCGATGCTGGGATGGAGATGTCATCATCTTCCCTGTCATCTCTGCCTTCTCCCTCCGCATGTCTGTGCGCCGGCGCCATCTTGGGACTGCAGCTCCCGTCGTTGTAACGGTATTTGCTGAGATTTGCTGACGATGGCTTGCTTTTCGGGGTTCCCGATGAGCGGAGGGGACGCATGTGTGTCCCTTTCTTCAAGTGGTTTGGCATTCTCACTCCGTTTAGCGGTCCGTTTTCGGGCCAGATCCCCAGGGTCCTCGGAGCTCCTCTATTCAGCGTCCATCCACGCTGCGCGCCAAGCCACGCCCCCCCGTATTTCATCCATCCGTTTGCGGATGAAATACGGACATACATACATCTGTATGGGATAGCAGGTGTCTGCGGATTAACATCCGCAGACACCCACTATTGTCCGTCTCTGCAACTGTCCGATTCTGCAGACGGAGGAAAATCCTATTTTTCTATCTGTCTGCAGAGCGGATTGGATGAACACTGACAGACGGTCCGTTCTCATCCGATCCCCATAGAGGAGAGCGGAGATCTGACAGGCCGGTCCCTGCACAGTGTGCGGAGACCGCCCTGTCTGCCGCTGGCTCAGCGGGGACAACGGAGCAATCCCCGCTGAGCGAGCGGATCATCACGGGTCGGATCATTACTGATCCGTCCATTGTGAAAGGGGCCTTAGCCTTTTTGGGGGTGGGTGATGAAGCATGTTTCCATGTTTTACTAATTTCTTTAGTCTCAAGATCATATAGATATACCCAGCTTTCATCCATTGTTCATACACAGCTGACATCTCTTCATGGATTATTTAGGCAGATTTCTGTTGAAGATGGAGAAACCTAATCATGGCTTGGTATTCAACTTTGTCCGGAATGACACCTACTCAATTTTTCTTGGCTCTAACTATAATTCACCACAACCTACAAAAACAAAAAAAATGGCATGCATATTACTAAGATATCTACCTATAAATCTGCAAAATTTCAGATCCGTAGCACATCTAGATCATGGTGTTGGTAAGAACTTATTGGCCTCCCCTCGTACATTGTTATGGACTTTAGGGGTTAGGGATGAGCCGAACACCCCCCCGGTTCGGTTCGCACCAGAACTTTCGAACGGACCCCAAATTCGAACGAACTTTAGAACCCCATTGAAGTCTATGGGACTCGAACGTTCAAAATTAAAAGTGCTAATTTTAACGGCTAATATGCAAGATACTGTCCTAAAAAGGGTTTGGGGACCTGGCTCCTGCCCCAGGGGACATGGGTCAATGCCTAAAATGTTTTTAAAAATGGCCGTTTTGGCGGGAGCACTGATTTTAATGACGATTAAAGTGAAAAAAAAAAAGTGAAATATTCCTTTAAATATGGTGCCTGGGGGGTGTCTGTAGTGCATGTGAAGTGCCATGTGTTTCCCGTGTTTAGAACAGTCCCTGCACAAAATGACATTAAACAGAAATAACATAATTGAAAACTGCTTGCGGTTTTAATGTTATATCTGGTTCCTGCAATATGGTTGAAAATCATTGAGAAAAATGGCATGGGTAGCCCTCCCTGCCCATTACCAGCCCCTTTGGGTCTTGTACGCATATTAAAGGAAACCCGTACCCATATTAAAAAAAGGAAATGCGTGTGGCCCCCAGGCCCTATATACTCATAACAGCAGTATGCAGGCGGTGCAAACAAGACAGGGACTGTGTAGGTTTGTTGTGTTAAGTTGAATCTGTTTGTAATTTTCAACTGGTATATTTTTAAAGTGTAGCTCCAGTCAAAAAAACTATTTTTAAGCTTTTTGGAAAACATAGGGAAGGGTTATCACCCCTGTATAATTTGTTTTGTCGTCCATCTTTTTTCATCTCACTTGCTGTTGTCTCCTTCCGTTTGCAAGTAGGAGATGTTTGTAAGTTGGATGTTTGAAAGTAGGGGCCTGCCCTATATGCTCTGCAGAAATGGCGGAACAAGGTGTTGGTTTTGCCACAACATTGTAAGCCCTCAAAGTGACTCTTGGTGGGCGCTGGAGCGCCCTGCTGTGAACGATTATATCAAGAATTGTAATTACATGCCATTGTTGAATAGTGGTAGAAAAATTGACATTTGGTGGTTGTGGTGCTGGTGCCACAACACTATAAGTCCTCACAGTTACTCTGGGTGGGCACAGGAACGGGCCCTCCTGTGAAATATCATATCAAGAATTGTAATTACATGTCCCTGTTAAACAGGGGCAGAAAAATTGGGCCTTAGGCACTGGTGCTGGTGCCACGACACTGCAACCTCTCCCATATACTCTAGTTTTATTGCAGGAATTAGCCCTGCTGCAAAGCATTGCATCAAAAATTGTAATTAAACGCCCCTGTTAAACAGGGGCAGAAAAATTGGGCTGATGGCATCACCCAGAACCAGAAATGTTCTTCCAACATATCAGTGGAGGAGGAAGAGGATAGACAATCAACATAACAGGACAGTCACTCAGCATCAGCATAGGCAGTCTTGAAGGGATGTGATATTTCAAAAAAAATTATTCGGTTACATCAGCTTCAGGTGCTTGGTAGCTGTGGGTGATCCAAAACTGATTCATCTTGATGAAGGTCAGTCGATCAACTGATTCGGTGGCGCACCCTGTGATTGGTAACAAAGCCACCAGCAGCACTGAAGGTGCGTTCTGAAAGAACGCTGGATGCAGGACAGGCCAGTAGCTCAATTGCATACTGTGCAAGCTCTGGCCAGTGATCCATCCTCAAGACCCAGTAAGCCAGAGGATTTTCGGTGGGAAAGGTGTCCAAGTCTGACCTTGCCCCTAGGTATTCCTGCACCATGTAAATCAGACGCTGGCGATGGTTGCTGGAACCGATCATACCTTGGGGCTGCGGACTAAAAAATTGTCTGAAAGCATCAGTCAGATGGCCACCTTCTCCACCGCTCCTTCTGACCGATGCCTCAGCAACACGTTGTCCAGGACCAGGAGTTTGTAACCTCCTAGTCTCTGGGAACGCATTGCACAGACCTTTCTGCAAGGCCTCCCGGAGATGTCTCATCCTCTGCTCCCTCTGCGATGGCAAGATAAGGTCGGCAACCTTACCCTTGTACCGTGGATCAAGGAGAGTGGCCAGCCAGTAATGGTCCCTCTCCTTGATCCGAAGAATACGAGGATCCTTCCGCAGGCTTTGCAGGATCAGGGAGGCCATGCAGCGTAGGTTAGCTGAGGCATTCGGTCCGGAGTCCTCTGGGTCACTAAGGGCAACATGATCCGCAGCTACCTCCTCCCAGCCACGTACAAGTCCACGTGTTTCTTGGGACTGTAAATCATCCCTACGAGACTGCTGCTGCTGATGCTGAGTGCCAGCCTCCACCTCCATGCTGACACAATCATCTTCCTCCTCCTCTTCCTCCTCCTCATCCTCTTCCTGTGTGATGGGTGGCACAGCAGGAACACTGTCTGGATAAAGGGGGCCTTGAGAGGCAAGGAAGTCCTCCTCTTCCTGCCTCTGTTCTGCCTCAAGTGCCCTGTCCATTATTCCACGCAGCGTATGCTCCAAGAGGTGGACAAGAGGTACAGTGTCACTGATGCATGCACTGTCACTGCTCACCATCCTTGTGGCCTCCTCAAATGTTGACAGGACAGTGCATGCATCCCTGATCATGCCCCACTGGCGTGGTGAGAAAAAACCGAGCTCCTCTGACCCTGTCCTGGTGCCGTAGTCACACAGGTACTCATTGATGGCCCTCTGCTGCGTATGCAGCCGCTGCAGCATGGCCAACGTTGAGTTCCACCGGGTGGGCATGTCACATATAAGGCAGTTCTTGGGCAGGTTCAACTCCTTTTGGAGCTCAGCCAGCCGAGCACAGGCATTAAATGATCGGCGGAAATGCACACAGACTTTCCTGGCCTGCTTCAGGACATCCTGTAAGCCGGGGTACCTGCCCAAGAACCGCTGCACCACCAGGTTAAGGACATGAACTACACAGGGCACATGGGTCAGTTGTCCCTGTCGGAGGGCAGAGAGGAGGTTGGTGCCATTGTCACAAACCACCATTCCTGGCTTAAGCTGGCGTGGCGTCAACCACCTCTCGGCCTGCCCCTGCAGAGCTGACAAAACATCCGCCCCAGTGTGGCTCCTGTCCCCCAAACAAACCAGCGCAAGCACGGCATGGCATCGTTTTGCCTGCGTACTTGTGTAGCCCCTGGAACGCCTATGGAGCACTGCTGGTTCTGAGGACAGAGCACTGGAAGAGGCCATGGAGGAAGAAGAGGAGGGGGTGGAGGAGAGAGGTGTGTCACAACCAATAGTAGCATTTTGGAGGCGTGGTGGCGGAACAACCTCCAACACTACTGCACCTTGTCCTGCATCCTTCCCAGCTGCCAGAAGAGTGACCCAATGGGCCGTGAAAGACAGGTAACGTCCCTGTCCATGCCTGCTGGACCATGAGTCAGCGGTAATATGCACCTTACCGCTGACCGCCCTGTCCAGTGAGGCAAGGACATTGCCTTCCACATGCCGGTAGAGAGCCGGAGTCGCCTTCCGTGAGAACAAGTGGCGTTTGGGGACCTGCCACTGAGGAACCGCACATTGTACAAACTCACGGAAGGGGGCCGAGTCTACCAGCTGAAAAGGCAGCAGTTGAAGTGCTAGCAATTTAGCCAAGCTAGCATTCAACCGCTGGGCATGTGGATGGCTGGGAGTGAACTTCTTTCGCCAGTCCAGCAGCTGGGGCAGGGACATTTGCCTGCTATAATCGGACGTGGGTGTACTGCTAGCAGAGTGCCCGGAAGCACTTGGCTGTGACACACCTAATTCTACACCTTCATTCCTCTCAGAGCAGGTTTCAGAGAGGACTAAAGGTCTAGTGGGGTTGGAGATGCCAGCTGATGAGGAGCAAGTAGAGGTCCGCTTTGTTCTTTGGTGTGGGTCTTTGAGGTACGCTTGCCAACGAGCTGCATGGCAGGTCATCATATGTCTGGTCAAGCATGTGGTGCCCAAGCGGCTGATGTTTTGGCCACGCGAGATACGCTTGAGACATATGTTGCAAATAGCAGCGGTGCGATCTGATGCACTCGTCTCAAAAAAGGCCCACACCAAAGAACTTTTAGAATAACGGGCAGAGGCAGCGCCCTGCACAGGCGGAGCTCTGCGGTGTGATTCAGTCGGTGTGCTGCCCCTAAGCTGGCCCCCGGAGGGCATCCTGCCTCGGACATGTGCCTCCTCCTCCTCCTCCTCTCTCCTACCAGGCACCCACGTGGAGTCAGTGCCCTCATCATCCCCTCCCTCTTCATCGCTGTAGCAAACCTGGCAGTATGCTGCAGCTTGTGGAACATGACTGCCAGATTGCTGTCCTTCTTGAGCATCCCCTCTCTCTACACTCACGCTACTGCCTTCCTCTAGCTGAGTGTCATCATCAGAGCCTACAAAACACCGGGCATCCTCCTGGAGCATGTACCCAACACTGTGCTCAAAGAGTTTAGGAGACTCCTCAGGAGGACGTGGTGGGTCTAGGGAAGGAGTCACTGATGATGACATTGAGAGGAGGGAAGACGATGCGTTGGCAGCTGCTTTTCTAGTACCCTGAGACTGGGTGAGAGAGGATAAGGAGGATGAAGAGGGCTTGGTCATCCACTCTACCAAGTCGCTGGCATGTTGCGGTTCAACATGTCCAGCTGCCGAAAAGAAGGACAAGCGTGTCCCATGGCCACATGCTGATGACAATGCACCGCGTCCACGACCAGCACTGTTGTCTCTAGACACAGAGTCTGCTTGCCCTCTTTTATCGGCTTGCGCCTGTCTGCCTCTCCTTGCTGGCCTTCCAGACATGGTAATGGCCTGAAGGGAGTTGGGTAAAACAGCAGTTGGGTAGTGTATATTGTGCTGGAGGCACACAACACCCACTAACTCCTGCAGATGCCTTTATTATAGAACACCAGAGATAAAGGGGTATACTGTAATGGAGTCACACAACACCCACTAAGCCCTGCAGATGGCTCTATTAGAGAACAGCAATAAATGGTAGATACAGGTGTATATTGTGCTGGAGTCACACAACACCCACTAACTCCTGCAGATGCCTTTATTATAGAACACCAGAGATAAAGGGGTATACTGTAATTGAGTCACACAACACCCACTAAGCCATGCAGATGGCTCTATTAGAGAACAGCAATAAAGGGTAGATACAGGTGTATATTGTGCTGGAGGCACAAAAAACCCACTAACTCCTGCAGATGCCTTTATTATAGAACACCAGAGATAAAGGGGTATATACAGATGTATACTGTGCTGTGCTGGAGGCACACACAACTTCCAATAACTCCTGCAGATGGCAAGTGGGCTCAAATAGAGAAGAGCTATGTAGGTGGATATAGCGGTGTGTACTGGGTACAGAGCACGCAGACAGCACGCACAAGCTCCTAACACTACTGACTGCAAGCTCTATTATAAAAGATAGATCACTAGCTATATAGGTGAGGTGAATATAGTGGTGTATACTGCGGTCAGGGCAAGCAGACAACAACCACTACAGAAGAGCAAGATCGAAAATCGGCCGATAACGATCGGTGTGTACTGTGTTGAAGGTACACAGAACACCCACTAACTGCTTCAGACGCCAACACACTACACAAGGCCGCCGCGCTGGCGGCCTTATATAGTGTGGGGCGTGTACTACACAGCCTGAGCTATGATTTGCCACAGGCATCCTGCCTGTGGCCAATCATGGCTCTCCTCGCTGCTGGCGCTGTGATTGGCCAAGCATGCGGGGTCACAGTGCATGCTTGGCCAATCATGAGCCAGCAATGCACTGCGATGACGCAGTGCATTGTGGGCTGTGAGCGCCACACGAATTTGGCGTGAACGGCCCATAACGTTCGGAATTCGCCGAACGGGCGAACAGCCGATGTTCGAGTCGAACGTATGTTCGACTCGAACACGAAGCTCATCCCTATTAGGGGTAGTAAGAACAGATGGAGTATCTAAAAAGCAGGATAAAGGTAGTGAAAGCTCTGACATTAACAACCAGTTTCATAAATCAGTAGTCTGATGAGGATGGCATGATACTGAGCAATTGTTGTGGTCAGGAGCCAAGCCATTGTCAGTAAGAATCGTGTCAAAGAGCAGTAGCAGAATAGTAGGCAGGAGCATGGTCAATAGATGTTTTAGGACAATGGCTTCATATACAATAGCATCTCCTAAACTTGAGTTTTGGCGTTTTTTTGCCAAAGTTCCTATGTACACATAGGCTTTTAGCAGAGTTTAGGAGCTGCTGTGGTTAGGGGAGGTCCAACCTCCCTCTCCTGAACGCGCTCAGGATAGGAATGTTTTGACTTCCGGCCGTGGGAAAATGCAAAATGTGGCAAAAACACAGCAAAATCACCACGGTAACTACTGACAGCCAAGTGTACATGAAGCCTAACAGGGGTCTCCATAAGAAAGGTACACTATCAGAAGACAAGTTAACATGGCCAAAGTAACAACAAAGAAGAAAACCACTGGAAGAACAGGCAAGGGAATTAAACTTTTGAAGTTATGAATTCATAATTAGGCTCTGAATCGGGTACTCAGGATCAGGAACCACATAAAAAAACGATTGGCCCTACACTGGTAGATTTTTAAACTCTTTGTATGAAAAATCTTTGATAATGCCAATAGAGACTTGATGCATGTTATTCAGAGGTACTTAAAAATTTAATTTTCTCGTAAGTTTCCATTTTGGTATGGATGGAATTTTGCAAATGAAAACCACATTCCTAGATAGCAAGGATAACTCGCCACACATTTGTGGCAGTATTGAATAGTAAGTCTTGTTAACTTGCTGCACATCTTCCTGGGAAAGTTGTATACTTGCACAGCACTTGAGGCACAAGTTCTAGTTGACACGTTTCCAATTTGTAGCAAACTTGCATGGCAAGCCTCTAGCAAGAGCGAAGTTGCAGTGGTGACTCTACAGCAAGAGCCCCACAAGTCCCAGCAAGAGCTCCGCAAGTCTACAGCAAGTGCCCTGCAAGTCTACAGCAAGAGTCTGGCAAGTCTACAGCAAGCGCCCCACAAGTTTTTGGCAAGAAAAATTAAGCAAGCAGCGCAAATCTATAGTTCAACAATCTGGTGATAGTGAACCCACTGCAATTAACCTAATCCCTTACTGTACATGTATGAAATACATTCACTCCAACAATCATATATAATGATAAACCCTGTGCCATTGCATAAAATAATCTATCATACAAAAATTATATGTTTCTATGAAACAATCCCAGCTAGCAAGTAATTGTGCTGCAGCAAGTCCACATTGCATGACTCCAGATCAACTTTCTTTGCAAACATTCTGCAAGTTCTGGTTCTGTTATGTTATGTAATAGTTATCCCACCACAGGGGTCACTGTGGCTGTATTTTCATCATTGCTTTTTGCTGTGTGTAAGGTTTTTCTTTAATTGGTGCTGGGGCAGCCATTGAATCACTTTGGGAGTGGTGTGCAGAGAGGTGAGTGGTAACCACAAGATCTGATATGGAGTTCAGGGAGGTAGAAATCAAGGTGTGAGTAACCCTAATATCCCATTGGTGTAGCACAATTTGGAATGTTTTCTCTTTAATGGTTTATATGCTGAGATTTAGCAGAAAATGTGTCAAAGAGGAATACACATCCCAGCAATATAGTAACAATGCAGAATACCACCAGTTATAGGGGGTGTATACAGAGAGCCATGCATTATATATAGAGAGATGACTGCACTGTACTGTGTCGTAAAGAGAGCCATGTACTGTATACAGGGAGATTATTAATTATGCTGTATATAGAGAGATCCCTTTCATGGGACATAGGAAAAGGTGGATACTTTTGTCACCATCTCAGGTCACATGTGTGAAAGATAAGACAAAAGATACAATATTATGCGATATTATGTGAACCAGCGATAAAAATACAGATGAATATCTGCTTTTGATTTAAGCACTTTTATCACTGTTTCACATTTTAACACATATTATTATTTTAATTATATTATTTGGCTTTTTTTCTAAGAAAATAGTTGCAGAAACTCAACCACGACCCCCCGCCCCCCCCCCCCCCCCCCCACACACACACACACACACACACACACACAACACCCCTCTCCAAACTGCATTAAACAGTGGGAGAGGAGAGTTTAGGTGTGTGCTGCAGAGTTCAGGGGGTGCTCTACAAACAAAGTGCAGATGCAGAGTTCAGGAGTGCTCTGCATAGAGTGCAGAGTTTAGGATTGTGCTGCATGCAGAGTGCAGCCTTCCTCCACAGCTGCCTATGTCTGCATCCCCCCTCCACTGCTCCATCTCCACCCTACCTCCTTAAAAGATCCACCATCCTCCACATGCCTTACTTTTGTTGCTGTATTAAGCTGAAGCTTCCAGCCAGCTCTAGTACCTCACCACACACTGTAACTGGCTCCTCCTCTTTCACTTACAGAGAGATCCTTCAATGGGGGTGTCAGCATCCACACTCCACCCTGTGCACACCTGCATCTTCCCTGTCTCCACCCTGAACTCAGTGGGAGACTCTGAGGAGATCAGACCTGTGGGAACCATTGGGAGACAGGCTGTCACTTGTAAACACAGAAGCCAGACTTCTGTGTTTACAAGTGATAGTGGTAAGCGGGGAGCAGGGGGCCTGAGCCAGAGGTGGTGGAACTGAGTTCCACCAAGTTCCAGCTGAAAAAAAGCCCTGATTATCGCATATTAATGACATTTTTGTTTTTTTAGTTCATAACCTGCCAGCACACATGCAAAGCAAGTATGTATACTAGGGTGACCAGATGTCCCCGGTTTCAGGGGACAGTCCCCGGATTGAGAACGCTGTCCCCGGACCAAGTCTGTCCCCGGATTTGACTTCAATAGGAGCTGGGGCAATTTTCAAAGACAGTCAGTGCAGAATAAAAAAAGCGAATTCTAAATTACACCCCCCCCCCGCTCCTACTAGCTTGGGGGGGGGGGGGTGTACCTTTTCCATTATCTGTGTCCCTTTCTGATGATGATGATGTGCTGGTCAGAGCGGATGGACTATTTCTTCAGTTTCCGGAACATGCCCATTCAGCACCGCTCACATGTTATTCTGGCTATTATTGGCTCAAATCCCAGCCAGCCGCTGGGCTGCTTATCTCCTTGCCTTCCCCAGCAGAGTCATTTTCCTCCGCTCCCCACCCAGTAGTGGCTGGGGCCTGGAGAGTGAGACCTGGGCTGTGAGGCCGGCGGAGGTGGCGAAGGGTAGAGAGAGGCAGCTGAGCTCAGCTGACGATGTCCAGCAGCAGGAATAGAGGGGAAGCAGATCCAATCATGGGGCTGCCAGTGCCTTCAAGGCTTCAACACAGGTGTGCTTTGGGGGTGTTTGTGAATAGACTACATTGCACTGTGTCTGTCTCTCTGGCATGATGGATGGTATCAGAACTCACAGGCAGCAGGCACTTATTGGTCATAAGTTAACAAAATCAGCACCCAGCAGCCATGGTATGTGACACACTGTGACAGAGCCAGCCAGAGCCATGATAGAGTGCCCGCTGCCTGTGAGCTATCATAATGCTGATGATCTTAACCAGTTGCCGATTGTCTGATAGCTGATTTACTGCTACAGGGCAGTCGAACTGTACAGGATCACTTGTATACGTAATCCTGCATTTCTGGGTATCAGAGTCAATCAGCGGATCCGGCGGACTCGCTTAGTGGTCTGCCTATGTAAACAAGGCAGTTCGCCATTCTGTCAGTATGGAAGACATTGATCCTGTGTTCCTGCAAAGCAAGTACAGGGATCTATGTCTTCCCTTAGTAAAAGCACCTCCCCACAGTGAGAAAACACTTGTTAGGCACACATTTAACCCATTGATTGCCCTAGATGTTATCCCCTTCCAAGCCAGTGTCATTAGTACAGTGACAGTACATATTTTTAGCACTGATCTCTGTATTAGTGTCACTGGTTCCCACAAAGTGTCAAAAGTGTCACTAATGCAGCGTACACAGGAGCGGAATGTCCAACAGAAAAAGTCAGATGGAATATTTTCATCGGCTATTCCGATCGTGTGTGTGCCTCATCTGACTTTTTTTTCCCGAAAATTCTGACGGACCTAGAAATAGAACATGTTTTAAATATTTCCGACAGAACCAATTCCTATCGGGAAAACTGCTCTTCTGTATGCTGTTCCAATGGACCAAAAACGACACATGCTCTGAAGCAAGACGGAGGCTACTGGCTATTAAACTTCCTTTTTCTAGTCCCATTGTATGTGTTTTACGTCACCGCGTTCTAGGCCGTCTGACTTGGTGTGATCGTGTGTAGGCAAGACAGTTTCAGCGGAACTCCGTAGGAAAAACCTTCGGAGTTTATTCAGACGGAAAAAGCAGTTGTGTGTATGCGGCATTAGTGTCCGAGTTGTCCACCGCAATATCGCAGTTCCGCTACGAGTCGCTGATTGCTGCCATTACTAGTAAAAAAAATAAAAAACGTTCCTGGATTTCATTTTAAAAATCTGGTCATCTAAATGTATACCGTCACTTAGCTTATCGAGCTCCATATATATGATACTATGATTTCTGTATATGTCTTTTAACAAACTCATAACATCTAGCTGTTGTAAAATCTTATTTTTCAGAATCTAGCTCATCTGGCTCATTTTTAATCTACAATGCAAACCATGAAAAATGTTTACAAGCTGAGAACAACATCATTAAGGTTGCAGATTGTTTGCCTGACAATGATGCACAAAAATTCCGATGGATCTCGAAACTCCACCTGATAAATGTGGAAGTGAAGCGGTGTCTGGGGGCGTACGGCAAGACTGAGAAGAGTGTGGTCGGCCTGTTACAATGCAGTAATGTTAACGTGCTTCAGAGATGGGAGTGCAAAAATGACACTTTGTTCGGCATCCAGGGGGAAGACTTTTACTTAAACTATGGCAAGGCAAATGAAAAAGTAGTTATCCTTAAAGCATTGGAAGGCAGGAGCCAATGGACGATCTATGGAACTCCTGATAATTTATGTGCTAAGACCTATGAAGGTAAAGTGTTCTATTTAAGATCAACTCCAGGCCAATTATATAATCAATGTAAATTTAACTGAATGACTATTACTTACCTATAGCCCTGTTTAAAATAAACAATTGCCAACATTGAGCACATGTTAGACCCCACACAGAGTCTAATAGCAGAGCTCAATCCAGCAGCAGCTCCCCAGGCCTCAGCTTGCGGGAGGAGAGCATTATTTATATCCTGTCCCAGCATGCACCAGTGACCAAGAATCTTCTACGGGGCTGGCTGAAGAAAATATAAATATTCATAACTCAGGCTTGTTATGAAATCTCATACTACTGCCAGTGGTGCCAGTAAAAACCTACTGGCAGCAGTGAGAAATCACACCCCACTGAGCTTAAGTAAAGACCAAGTGAAAAACCATACAATCAATCTGGGCTGACTACAACCCAGCCAAAAACTACATTTAGGTAATAGCCATGGTGCTTCAAACAAAATGTTTGTTTTCACTTTTTTGGACTACTTAGTTGTGGAGCTATAAGCGAGAATGTCTGGGTTGCCAGCCAGAGTCCAAAACACAATGCATAATAACAGGGCACATAACAATACATAATCCATGGTTAGCAACACTTGAGCCTCAAGGTAAAGGCAAACTATAGTTAAAGGTCCAAGTCACAGTCACAAGGAAACTTGGATGCAAGAAAGAGCAGGGTCCCAAAATCACTGGGCCTAGCAATGAGGTCTCAAGCAACTAGGAGTGCAAAGAAACATGCTGGCATCTCCTTTTTGTTTGGACCAAGGCTTATAAAGGCTGCAACCGTAACTGATGATGGGCAAGATTAAGAATCATTGTTACTTAATCAGTCATTGTCAGATGAGGTATTATGTTTTTTTGCAGAATACTACATCAAGAAATGGGTCTGTGAGTCAAGATCCAGACTCGGTAACACTTGAATAGGGAGACCTTGGCTTGATCCTAGATAGCATTGTGACAATGCTTTTTGTTGACCTTTCTATATATTGAAGACATTTCTTATCTGTTCCTCTAGTTATGACACCTTGACACCTGGTCAAGATGTAAGAGTGAACAGGGGTTGACATCCTTCCATTTTCTATGAAAAAACTGTGGTTGGGTTTTTGAGAGTGATTCATACACACATTCTTTGTTCTGCTCTTTGTGACCTCCTCTCCTGCTCTCTTCCTCACTATTCTATCTTTTCTTAGCTCTCATCCTGATAGTTTCTGCTCTCTACTAGAGCTCATTCCTTTGTTTGGTTCTTTACTTTAGACTCGGTGCCGTCACCTTCATTGTGCTCTGTGCCGTCACCTGCATTGTTCCACACCTATTCTGTGCACCATCCCATCCCTCAGCTTTGTATTGCACTATGTGTGCTGCCATCAGCACTGCTCTATTCTTTCTGGTCTCGTTTACACAAGTGGCACTCTGTACCGACCCTCTGAAACACAATCCATGGTGGACCACTTTTAGGAGAGGGCCAAGCATTCAGCAGGCAATATTACTACTTCCTGAATCCCCATTTTTTCAGCCACATGGGAATTTCCTATTTGATTTGGCTCATGGTTGTGGCATGGTTCTGTTAACTTGAATGTGTATGCATTTGGCGGTGGTACTGTCTGCAATGTGCAATCTGCTGTATAAATTCTGTTGTGCCATCCCGCAACTGCAGTAGTGTATAATAATATAGTTGCTGGACATGTTAACTTGTCTTGCGGGCTGGTGGCCAGAGGACAATAACATAACAGCTCAACCACCAATTTTTTCCACCCCTGCCTTCCCATGTAAAGGAGGCCTCGCTGCAGGTCTTTTTGTCCCTAGGTCTCTGCTGGAGGCTGTTCAATTTCCTCCTTACTATTTCACTCTTTCACTGTGTCTCGCCCAATAGCACTTGTTTTAAATCTGGTCAATTTTTTAATTGTAATGTTTTTTATAAGTCAGCAGCAGAGGCTTTTCGAAGAATGAGGCATGATTCAACCAACACAAGAATCTCCACAAAATACAAGATAATGCTGATAGTTTGATCTTCGGTAGGGCTTCTGACTGATGCCCACTTACTCTTTTTTCTATTGGCTGGTATTCTCTATTGCAAGGTACAATCCATAGAACTCTGAAAAGATGATACCAGCAGTCAGGGTACAAAAATAGGCATGTTTCTATGGACATGGATTTTTTTATAGATTAGGTTGGTTAGGTAAATTTGGTTCTTTTGGCTCCTCCGTAATCACTGGAGCAATTTGAGCTTGCTCCGGTCTGCTCTAAGTTTCACTGGCTGTGGGTTTGACTACTACCCCCTGCCTTCTACATAGTTCTGGAAAGAAGTGGGATGAAGCAAATTAGCAGAGGAATATTTATATTGTTTCAGCCAATCCCTGGGGGAGGGTGTCCAGAGTGTGGATAGGAGTGAGCATGGAGCCTGGAGATGTCCTGTTCTTGTCTAGTAGAAGTTCCCAGACAACCCAGATAAAGTTCTGCATGTGTCACAAAAGTACAAGCTATGCTAAAACTGGGGGGGCCTACTCTTCTAAGAAATTTTGGGACTGTTCAAGGCACTATACTGAAGTCCTGGCCTGGAGACGGATCTTTTGTTTCTCTCACCCGGGATCTACCTGTTGAAGCTGCGTGACAGACAGCATCAAGGACAAGCCCTACATGTACAGTATCTCCCAAAAGTGAGTACACCCCTCACATTTTTGTGAAAAATGTATTATATCTTTTAATGTGACAACACTGAAGGAATTACACCTTACTACAATGTAAAGTAGTAGGTGTACAGCTAGTATAACAGTGTAAATTTGCTGTCCCCTCAAAATAACTCAACACACAGCCATTAATGTCTAAACTGCTGGCAACAAAAGTGAGTACACCCCCAAGTGAAAATGTTCAAATTGGGCCCAAAGTGTCAATATTTTGTGTGGCCAGCATTATTTTCCAGCACTGCCTTAACCCTCTTGGGCATGGAGTTCACCAGAGCTTCACAGGTTGCCACTGGAGTCCTCTTCCACTCCTCCATGACAACATCATGGAGCGGGTGGATGTTAGAGACCTTGTGCTCCTCCTCCTTCCATTTGAGGATGCCCCACAGATGCTCAATAGGGTTTAGGTCTGGAGAGGTCTGTTTGGGGTCGTTATCATGTTGGAATACTGCCCCTCGGCCCAATCTCCAAAGCGAGGGGATCATGCTCTGCTTCAGTATCCCACAGTACATGTTGGCATTCGTGATTCCCTCAATGATCTGTAGCTCCCCAGTGCCGGCAGCACTCATGCAGCCCCAGACCATGACACTCCCACCACCATGCTTGACTGTAGGCAAGACACACTTGTCTTTATATTCCTTACCTGGTTGTCACCACAAATGCTTGACACCATCTGAACCAAATAGGTTTATCTTGGTCTCATCAGACCACAGGACATGGTTCCAGTAATCCATGTCCTTACAATATAGTAAATGTCCACAGATACTCCGAAGGTACCTCTGATTACTAAAGTGGCGCTACTGTCATTGCTTATTATGACAAGCTTTCATATGGTAATGGCACATGAGAAAAATTGAAGAATGACAGATTTTTTTTTCTCTCTCGTTTATTTTAAACTCAAAATTACATGCTCCATAAAACCCATCAGTCAATCAGTATTTAAAATTATCAGCATTCAAAAAGGCGTTCTACACAGCACAGGGCCAACGAGACTCACAAAACTAAGGAAGACAGCGTTCACCACTTACCGCCATGGAACACAAACATCACTTTCGGTCACCGTAAGGTCACGCGTTTCATAATCACAACTTCCTCTGAAGCCGTTCTGGTTTTTATATTGATTCATTGCAGTGTAAATATTAACCTTCCAAGTACAAAAACTGCTCATATTTACCGGTGCACATCGGCGGCCATCATTGCTTGACTTGGGGATCAATATACACTCGGCATAAAAAGTATACATGACTTGTATATCTGTTTCAGTGAGTTTACTACTGCTTTAAGTACAAAGTGATATCTGATTACATTTAGCAATACAGAATAGCTATAGTAATTTACCTCACATGCACCATAACAAGAAAAGAACATTATCTTGTCAACTGCCCTTCCATCACCCCAGGAGTTCCCCAGTGATACTGATTTACTTACATAGTCTACTGCCACTTCACAGTAATAATCTATCCACGTTCAAGACCCTTTGCCTCACCCACAAATGCGTGCATAGAGAGGCTCCGCAATACCTAATGGAGAAAATAAATCATTACACACCAAACCGCAGTCTTCGATCAGCCAACAAAAACCTCCTCCTCGTGCCCAAAGCCCGGTATAAATCCAAGGGGGATCGGAGATTCGCTGTCCAAGGGCCTCGGCTATGGAATGCTCTACCAATCAACATCCGCCTGGAAGAAAATCACCTGGCTTTTAGGAAAAAACTCAAGACCTTCCTCTTTAAGCAGATGATCAAAGCTCACCACAGCGCCTAGAGGCGATTCAGTTTGCATTGTGCGCCATACAAGTATTTCATTCATTCATTCATTCATCCAGTATTAAGTCTACTGGAGATAGGCCTGGCACAGACAACCAATTCCCCCATACACTGTTAAACTTGTGCGGGTTACCTCTATGCGTATATATACATTTTTCATACCTAAGTACTGTGCCCATTTGGTCTATCCACATCTGCAGGGTTGGTACCGTTTGGGAGATCCAGTGCAGCAGAATAATGACCTGTACACACGGTCGGACTTTCCAATGACAAAGTAAGATTTTTTCAGATGGATTTTGGGCCAAACTTATCTAGCATACACATGGTCTCACAAAGTTGGCAGGAAATCCGATCGTTCTGAACGCGATGATGTAGAACACGTACGACGAGACTATAAACGAGCCAGTAGCCAATAGCTTTAATCTCGTAATTTATTCTGAGCATGAATGGCACTTTGTCCGTCGGACTTGTCTAGACACGATCGGAATTTAAATGATCAGATTTTGTTGTCGGAAAATTTTAGATGCAGCTCTCAAACTTTGTGTGTCGGAAATTCCGCCGGAAAAAGTCAGATGGAGCCCACACCTGATCGGATTTTCCGACAACGCGATCCGATCGCACATTTTCCGTCGGAAAGTCCAACTGTGTGTACAGTGCATAAGTCTGCAGGCTTGGAACAGTGCCCTGCTAGCTGCCTTCCTAAGATGATTATCCTGCACCACATCTTTCAGTATTCCTAGAAGGCAGGGCTTAGGGTCCAGAGGTATAGCAGTAGGGAGAGCACTGTTAATCGTCCTCAATATTGATTCCCATTATCTGTGAATTTTTGGGTAACGACCCAGTAGATGTATAAGATCCCCAGTGTCCCTACAACATTTTGGGCATGCATGGTCTGGACGAAGAGCCATGGTGTGTAACTTAACTGGGGTGTGGTGTACCCTCAATAGGATGTATAATTGAGACAATCTATTTGATGCATTCGTAGAGCTTAAACGCACTGCCTCTAAGCCCTTGTACACACGATCAGAGATTCCGACGGAATGTGTCCAATCGGAGCGTTTTGTCGGATATTCCGACTGTGTGTGGTCTGCATCGGACTGTTTCCGTCGGAATATCCGACGGACCAAATTTTCCAACTTGCCGGAAATATTTTCCGACAAAATGCTCCGATCGGACATACTCCGATCATGTGTAAAGAATTCCGATCGGACAAAGTGCCACACATGCTCAGATCAAATTCCTACATCAAAGCTATTGGCTACTAGCCTGAACATAGTCACGTCGTAACGAAATAACGTCATCACGTTCTGAACGATCGGATTTTCCGACAACTTCGTCCGACCGTGTGTATACAACAGTTTCGGACAAAATCCGTCGGACAAAATCCGACGGATTTGGTTGTCGGAATCTCCAATCGTGTGTACAAGGGCTAAGGCTTCCTCCCAGTGATATCCCCTATATTTCTTTCCCACCTTGTCATAGCAGAGTTGGGGTATTGCTCCAGATAGTCAGTCAGGAGCATAGCATACCACCTGGAGATAAAGCCCTTATTAGTAGTAGTAGTAGTAGTTATTAGCCCTCTAGTAATTTTCTATAAGAAGGATACACAGTGTATGTTATACTCAGATATACAAGTCATGTATACTCGTCATGCCGAGTGTATATTCATCTCCAAGTCAAGCAATGATGGCCGCCGATGTGTCCTGGTTAATATGAGAGTTTTTTTGCACTTGGAGGCTTAATATTTACACAACAATATGTCAATATAAAAACCAGGACGTTGCGCCCTGAGGTCACGTACTCGGAGGAAGTGGTGATGATGAAACGTGTCAGGGTGATCTTATGGCGACCGGAAGTGACGTTTGCGTTCCATAACTGGAAGTAAGTGGTGGACGCTGTCTTCCTTCGTTTTGTGAGTCTCGTGGGTCCTGTGCTGTTTAGAACGCTTTTTTGAATGCTGATAATTTTAAGTACTGGTTGACTGATGGATTTTATGGAACATGTAATTTTGAGTTTAAAATAAACGAGAGAGAAAAATGGAATTACGCTATTTGAGCCCCTTTTTTCTGTCTGAGTACCTGTGAGAGATCCAGTACAAGCTCTGACACCCTCCATGACGTGGAAGACAGCCGTGGTTAACATATCAAAGCTTGATGTGTTCATCTTTCTGGGGAGTGAGAACCCCTAAGGGGAGTGTGACGCACAGCTTGCAGATTCTGGTGTGAGGGGCACATCTTTTAAACCACATTAGGACCACCATCTGTGTCTTCCTGGACTTTTATCACCATCTGTCAGTTTTCTCATGTGCCATTACCATATGGAAGCTGGTCATAATAAGCAATGACAGTAGCGCTGCTTTAGTAATCAGAGGTATCTTCAGAGTATCTGTGGACATTTACTATAATGCAAGGATTATTTATTCACATTTATGCACTTTAAGTGGCAGCTGGCACTTTGAATCGCTGTGAAAGATCGAATCACTGTGATTACTGAATTGTCTATATTTATAAGATCTAATATTTCCATAGCGCCAAGATAGTGGAAGAAGGCCTAGGTTTTCCCTGTATTGTGACAATCCATGTCCTTAGTCTGCTTGTCTTCAGAAAACTGTTTGCAGGCTTTCTTGTGCATCATCTTTAGAAGAGGCTTCCTTCTGGGATGACAGCCATGCAGACCAATCTGATGCAGTGTGCGGTGTATGGTCTGAGCACTGACAGGCTGACCCTCCACCCCTTCAACCTCTGCAGCAACGCTGGCAGCACTTATACATCTATTTCCCACAGATAACCTCTGGATATGAAGCTGAGCACATGCATTTAACCTTTTTGGTCAACCATGGAAAGGCCTTTTTTGAGTTGAACCTGTCCTGTTAAACCGCTGCATGATCTTGACCACCGTGCTGCAGCTCAGTTTTAGGGTTTTGGTAATCTTCTTTTAGTCTAGACTATCTTTATGTAGAGCAACAATTATTTTTTTCAGATCCTCAGAGAGTTCTTTTCCATGAGATGCCATATTGAACTTCCAGTGACCAGTATGAGAGAGTGAGAGCGATAACACCAAACTTAACACACCTGCTCCCCAGTCACACCTGAGACCTTGTAATACTAACGAGTCCCATGACACCAGGGAGGAAAAAATGGCTAATTGGGCCCAATTTGGACATTTTCACTTAGGGGTGTACTCACATTTGTTGCCAGAGGTTTAGACATTAATGGCTGTGTGTTGAGTTATTTCGAGGGGACAGCAAATTTACACCATTATACAAGCTGTACACTCACTACTTTACATTGTAGCAAAGTGTCATTTGTTCAGTGTTGTCACATGAAAATATATAATAAAATATTTACAAAAATGTGAGGGGTGTAATCATTTTTGGGAGATACTGTATATTTTCAAGCTGTCTTTGAAATGTAGTTTTGAATCCTGTATACTATTTTTTTTCTTCCAAAGGCTTCCCTACATCATATCTCTTTGCTTTGTCTTATTCAATTGGATTGATTTACTAAAGGCAAAAGGCTGTTCAGTTTAACAGTTTACGAGAAGCTCTGCTGATTTCCATCAGCCAACCATGTGCAAGCAAAAAATACATTTTTTTTTAAATTTTTCCTTACAGGTGATTGGGTATTCTTTGTAAAGTGAATTTTCCCCACATTCACTAAGTGAAGGAAAAATTTCCTTGCAAAGTGCAAATTCCCTTGCAATAAGTACAAGTGTTACGTGTTTTTTTTTCTTATAAATATTATTTGTATTTATTTATGATTTGTATGTATAATATTCATAGCCAACTAACACTTTTTATTCATTCTTCCACAGAAATATATTCTATAAAAGGAAATGGTAATGGTCAGCCATGTGTATTCCCATTCAAGTTTGAATCTAAATGGTATGGGGAATGTACCACTGTAGGAGCACAACAAGGGGATCTCTGGTGTTCTACAACAGAAAATTATGATAAGGATAAGTTGTGGGGATACTGCCCAATTAAAAGTAAGCATTGTCAATAACCTTCCTGGTGTGATGTTGGTTTAGCACGTTCCAAACGTATCCCTTTCTTTGCAGAACAGCTGATTGGAAACCTTAATAGCTTCCCTTTAAGAAATAATTAATTTCAGGAAATCAATACTTCACATTCTGTAGGAATCATTTATCTATATTATGTTACTAGAACTTTCATATATGATGATATGATGGCAGCACCAACTTAGGCTACATTCACATAGGTGCCCGGGGGGGGGGGGGGGGGGGGATAGTTTTCTGCTTTCGGAAGCAGCAACACTCTGTGCTATGGTCACATACAGTAGCTGCAGCAAGTTTTTAACCCTTTAAAGTCTACAATTTCAAATGAGTTAGCATGAATCAAAATGTGCGCTACCAAACGGTGGAGCAGAACGTTAAAGGGTTAAGTGGCCAAAACTCTGCAGAAGCACCAACCCTGGACACACTATGGCTGTGTCCAGGGTCGGTCAGAGGCTCTATTCACATATGAGATAGTTACATGCAAACAGCTCCTGTCATTGATTTGTACATAGTACAAATCTGACAGGCGTCACTGTTTGCACAGTAGCAGCGAGTGTTTAGTACCTCTGAGGAAATCTAGTGATTCTTGCCCCCATGAGCCTGTAGTCTTAGCCCTTGTACACACTGTCGGAAATTCCGACGGAAGCGGTCCGATCGGATTATATTGTCGGAATATCCGATCGTGTGTGGGCTCTATCGACTTTTTCCGTCGGTAATTCTGCCAGAAAAAATTTGAGAGAGGATCTCAAATTTTCCGACAACAAAATCCGATCTGACTTTTTCCGATCGTTTGTAGAGAATTCCAATCGGACAAAGTGCCACGCATGCTCAGATCAAAGTACAAGAGCAAAGCTATTGGCTACTAGGCTGAAAGTAGTCCCATCATAATGAACGAACGTCATCATGTTCCGAACTATTAGATTTTCCGACAACTTTGTCCGACCGTGTGTATGCAACACCAGTTTCGGACAAAATCAGTCAGAAAAAATCAGACGGATTTTGTGGTCGGAATTTCCGACTGTGTGTACAAGGGCTAATAGTCACCTTACCAGTACCTCCTCACTGTTTCTTATACACTGGTTTTGTAGGTAGGTAAAAAATGTTTTACCGAATTGCAGATTAAAACGGAAAGATGAAGTCCCGTCTAGATGATACGGAGACTTGGAAACTTGCCATGGTAATAAAGGAGGAGTGAATAAAGGAGGAGTGAAAGGGAGAAGAATGAAAAAAGTTGGAGTATGAACTAGTCTTATGTCTGAAGACGTTACATATTTATTGATTGGTAACCATTTTATACTCACAGCCCTTAACCACTTCCCACCCGGCCAATGCACATATACGGCCGGGTGGGAGCCGCCTACTCCTGATATGACGTTCAGGAACGTCATTCAGGAGTAGCGGGATCGTGCGCACGCGCGCCCGCGCAGCGGCGCGATCCCGATGCGCCCGTGTCACCCGGACACGGCGCATCTCAGATCGGCAGGAGGGCTCTGTGATTGGCCCTCCTGATCACATGACGGCCGTGTCCAATCACGGCCGTCATGTGATGTAAACAAACAGCCGGTTGCTAGGCAATCGGCTCCTCCTCTCCTCACACAGAAGTCATCGCTGTGGAGAGGAGAGCAGATCGCTGCAGCCGGCTGCTGATCAGTGAGTATGAGCTGCTTTTTACAGCTTTTTACTCACTGATCACCAGTCTAGTGTACACAGTAAACACACCACACAGTAAACACATCACACAGTATAAACACAATGTCCCCACACATGTCCCCAAAACATACATGTCCCCAAATAATAAAAACACATGTCCCTAATAATAAAAACATGTCCCCCACATATGTCCCACTAAAATCACATGTCCCAATGATTATCTGCACACATATGTACGTGATCACCTGCACACATATGTACATGATCATTTGCGTACATATGTCCGTGATCACACAAACCAATTATTATACACTTAACGGATTTTTTTTTACCAAAAACATGTAGCAGAATACATTTTGGCTTAAATTTATGACAAAATTTGATTTTATTGGATTTTTATTGAAGTAGAAAAAAGAAAATAGTTTTTTTTTTCCAAATTTCCGCTTTTTTGCGCTTATATCGCAAAAAATAAAAAACGGAGTCGTGAATAAATACCACCAAAATAAAGCTCTATTTGTGCGAACAAAATGATAAAAATTTCATTTGGGTACAGTGTAGCATGACCGCGCAATTGTCACTGAAAGCGCTAGAGCGCTGAAAGCTGAAAATTGGGCTGGGAAGGAAGGGGGCGGAAGTGCCCTGTATTGAAGTGGTTAAGGACAGACAGGGAAAAGGTAAAGAGCAAGTGTAGATGGGAATAAGGCTCACAGAACAGTAGTAGGCTTCCGTGCAGGATATGGTTCTAGTGAGTAAAACAGATTCTCATTTACCAAGGCAATAATAAGGATTTGTCGAAGTCAGGGGTCAAGCAGTGATTAACCCAAGGTTGCCAAACCTTTTCAAATTTCCATATCTTGTAATTTTCGACAGCTGTCATTTTAGCATATAGAAGGGCTCTATTCATTCTATTTTTCATATTATTCGTTTTTATTTTTATGATGTCATTTTTTTATCACTTTTATTCCTTGAAATAAGGATGACAGGTCCTCCTTATGGAGAAATTTGTGGTTAAAAAGAACAGCCAGATCTCCCCTTTACCTTTATAAGTAAAAGGTAAAAAAATAAAAAATATAATTATTTTTTGATCTTTTGCTTTAACCTCCCTGGCGGTGTGATTATTTCTGATTTTAGGTGCTGAAAGCGGTACAATTCTTTTGCATGGAAATTTGGCGTCTTATATTGTAGGCCTACAATTCTTAGGAATAACTCACTTAAATCTGTCCAAACCAGAGTCTAGTAAACATCCCGGGTATGATAAAGTTTGAAACACAAAATCATAAATTATAATATAATCAATAACTATAAATAATTATAACAAATAATAACATAATAATAATAAAAATTATTCAATAATGTAATCAAATCAAAAACACTGAAATTTGCTCAGTTGCAGAATTGTCGCTGTCATTAGATTTAGTGTTTGATGATGAATTTCCCCACAAATCACTATCGCTCATTTCTGCAAGTGATTCTAATATTATTATCTCTGTTTTCTAACTGGTCTAAAACCACTTTTGACATAAAGAGACACTTTTTGGTTGTTATGGACAATCTCCAAATTCCAGGCAGAAAAAACAGTATTTAAAATATAAAAGTGCATGCAGGCCACTGGACAGACCACTAGGGACAAAGGGGATGTGTATTTCTTTTATACAGTACTGTAATCTGTAATATTACAGTGTACTGTGTATGTGCTGTGTTTTAACTTTTTCGAATTTGGCGCCGTTCTCCGTCCCCGTGTGTTGCAACTCTCGCAGGGAACGAAGCCTGGCAGAACCCGGCACTGTGTGAATCGAGCGAGGAGACAGCTCGCACACACAGTGAGGAGACATCGCAGGATCCAGGGTACAAGGTAAGTAACTTTCCCTGTATCCTGCAATGCGACCCAGAGCCTGGCTTGGGGTTACAGCTAATGGTACTGAAATTCCACCCCGAGACAGACTTGGGAATACCACTAAGGAGGTTAAAAAATAAATAAAAATGTATTTACTTCCACCATGTATCAGAAGTCCAGCCTGAACCTTGATGCTGCTCCGGTCCTCCAAGGCCATAGAGGGGATCAAAGAGCATCTACTCTTTGATCACCTCCCGGACCAGCTGGGTAAGCCCGAGAGGCACCAATGGCTGTAAAAAACAATAGCGGGATTATGGCTGATATATTCAGCTATAACCCCGGTAAACCACTTCAAAACCGCAATGTATATAAATGTATTGGGGTCTTGAAGTGGTTAAAGCTAAACTCCAGGCAAACAGTTAAATACACAAACTGCATTGTCTGCTGTGATTTATATGTAGCAGAACCTACCCCTCTCCCTATTCATTCACAGTGCACGTGTATGAGGGGTGATGGAGGCTAATATCAGGGCAGATTTAGGTACTTATTGTGTTGAGAAACCACTTTGAAAAACACCCCCCCTAGGCATATCTAGCTGCGGCCATCTTGAGTAAGGGCAGAAGACTCATATAACATTTACTTGCTATATGACTGAATCCATCTGCCCTTAACTCAGGTTTGCAGGCAGGAAGGGGTGCTTGGCTAAGAAAGACCCTCCTCCCTTCCTAGAGATGAAAGAAGAAAAAAATGCCATGAAGACTACTGGAACGTATGACATCCTTTTAACCTAGGCCAGAAACCAGAAAGCAACTTAAGAAATGTAAAAAAACAAGTAAATATACCTTCCTATCTATTTACCAAGGCTAGCAGCATAAGGGTTAATGTCGATTGAGAGTTTAATTCCACTTTAATTATGCAATTAAAACAAAACACAAATGCATTTTTTTTGTTAAATCATGCATTGAATTCAAGCTATATGTTGGATTCACGCCTTTATATAAACATTTTAAATGCGTTTTCATGCACTGCACAAAGGTCATTAATGGGCCCTTTAATGAATGTTGACGCATCAAAAAAAACAACATAACATTTTGTAGCCAACATGTATCAACGCAGATGTAAACTAGCACCATTTACCGTAAATGTTTAATCTGTGTACATGCATTAACATTGTTAAAACACGTAGGTTAAGGTTAGCCCATAAAAAGAAGGCACTTCATATTATTCTTAATTTGGTAGAGTGAAAACTTCAAGATTCTGTACAAGCATAATGGAATTAAACAGGATGTAAATGCTATTTACGTTTTTGGCTACCCTGGTTTAAAACATTAAATTAGCTGAAAATGAATAAAAGTTATTATTCAGGTGGTATATATAATACAATTAATTGCACTTGTACAGAATCATTGTTACAGAGTAGATAATATGATCATTATGGAGAGTCAAATGTTGTTAGAACCCTTTCACACTGGGGCGGTGGGTCAGTTGGCAGTAAAGCGCCGCTATTTTTAGCGGCGCTTTTCCGTCAATTTTGCAGCGCTATTCGGCTGCTAGCGGGCCACTTTTACCCCTCCCACTAGCGGCCAAGAAAGGGTTAAAAACCAGCCGCAAAATGATTAAAACCACCACAAAGTGCTGCTGCAGCAGCCCTATGCCGGCGGTATAACCGCGCTGCCCCATTGATTTCAATGGGCAGGAGCGGTGGAGGAGCGGTGTATACACCTCTCCTTTACCGCTCCAAAGATGCTGCTAGCAGGACTTTTTCCAGCATCCTGCCAGCGCACCGCTCCAGTGTGAAAGCAGCAGCTCTTTCAGGGTGCTTTGCAGGTGCTATTTTTAGCGCTGTAGCACCTGCAAAGCGCCCCAGTGTGAAACGGGTCTTATGGTAGTCAACCTGTGAATAGTTTGAGCAATCTAACATTTTTGTACTGTTGATGGCTTTCCATTAAATGTTTTGTTTTTGTTTTTTCAGCTACAAGAGAGGGTTGGTGGACAACAGATCCTATCTCTGGCTCTGAATATCAGGTCAATGAGAAATCAGCTCTGACTTGGTACCAAGCCCAGAGGAGCTGTCATCAACAGGCTGCCGAGTTATTAAGTATTACTGAGCTACACGAGCAAACTTATATTTCAGGTGAGTTTTATAGGACAACCCAGCAACACAGAAACTTCTCTCCCTGGCGGTATGATTATGTCAGATTTTTGCGTCTCAAAGCGGTACAAATGTTTTGCATAGAAATTTGGCGTTTTATATTGTAGGCCTGTAATTCTTAGCAATAACACACTTAAATATGTCCAAACCAGAGTCTAGTAGATATTCCCGGCATGATAAAGTTTGAAACACAAAATCATAAATTATAATATAATAAATAACTATAAATAATTATAAAAAATAATAATAATAAAATAAATTTCCCCACAATTCACTATAGCTCAATTCTGCAAGTGTTCTAATTTACTATCGCTGTTTTCTAGCTATGGATAATCTCAAGTTTACAGGCAGAAAGAACAGTATATATAATATAAAACTGCATGCAGGGCACTGGACAAAGCACTAGGGACAAAAGGGATGTACAATGATTTCATACAGTAATGTAATCTGTAAGATTACAGTGTACTGTATCTGTTATTAATTTTATATTTTTTTATTTGCCACCGGGCTCTGCCCCTGTTGCTTCGCGATGGAACGGAGCCCGGCACACAGAGGCATCCATCGGAGGACAGAGCCCGCGGACACAGTGGGGGGACATCGCAGGATCCTGGGGACAAGGTAAGTAACCTGCACCAGGATCCTGCAATGCAATCCCGAGTGTGGCTCGGGGTTACTACTAATGGTATTGAAATGTAACCCCGAGCCACACTCAGGAAAACTGCCAGGGAGGTTCATATTTTCTGTTTTCATTTCCAGCCAGCTAGTTAACCAATAAGGGCCCTTTCCTAATCTGCTTTGTTGTAGGGAAAAAAAATATTGAATGATGGCTTAATTTATACACAGAACTGAATATGTCAGAACAGTTAGACCCCTTTCACACTGGGGCGTTTTTCATGCGCTTTAGCGTTAAAAAAAGCGCCTGAAAGAAGCTGCAACTGCAATCCCAATGTAAAAGCCTGAGTGCTTTCACACCAAGGCGCTGCGCTGGCAGGGCGTCAAAAAAAGTCCTGCAAGCAGCTTCTTTGCAGCGCTTTTGGAGCGGTTAATACAACCCTCCTGTTGAAATCAATGGGAAGCACCTGAAAAACGCTATTGGCAGCAGCGTTTTGTGGGCGCATTTAACCCTTTATTTGGCCACTAGCAGGGGTTAAAAGCGCCCCAATAACGCTTATAAAATGCTGGTAAAGCGCTGCTAGTTTAATCGGCTCTTTACGAGCGTTTTTCGGGCGCTGACATTGTGAAAGGGCTCTTAAAGCACTTGGGCTTTTACATTGGGACTGCAGATGAGGCTTCTTTCAAGCGCTTTACAGGTGTTTTTTTAACGCTAAAGCACCTGAAAAATGCCTGAAAAACGCCCCAGTGTGAAAGGGGTCTAAAACCTCCATTCTTGCTCCCCAATTAAGGCAGCTCTGTTCAAGCAGGATGTATATTTAAGTTGAAGAGAGATAATATGAAAGAAAACATCTTCTATTTGGCTATTTCTTTTAAAGGCCCTTAAAGAGGAAGTAAACCCTTTCAAACCACTTTGACCTACAGGTAAGCCTAGATTAAGGCTTACCTGTAGGTCCAAGCAATATCTCCTAAACCTATATGGTTTAGGAGATATTTGCCCGAAAATGGGCACCGCTGTCAGGCGCACTAAATGCGGCAAGTCCAAGAATGGATCTGCCTAATTTGTCGACTCCCGTGCGCATGCGCGGGAGTGACGTCATCGCGGCTTCGCCGAATGGCAGCGGCGGAGCTGCGAGACGCGACTCCCGTGCGCATGCGCGGGAGTGACGTCATCGCGGCTTCGCCGCTGTCATTCGTCGGAGCTGCGAGACGCCACCAGCAAGATGGATGCGGCGGACTACAGGGGACAGCGGCGACTTCGCTGGCTCCTGTGTCAGGTAAGTGACACATAATGAGCTACTATGCGATGCATAGTAGTCCATTATGCTTTACCTTTGCAGGGAAAAAAAGAGGAAGTAAACCCTCGGCGCACTAAATGCGGCAAGTCCAAGAATGGATCTGCCTAATTTGTCGACTCCCGTGCGCATGCGCGGGAGTGACGTCATTGCGGCTTCGCCGAATGGCAGCGGCGGAGCTGCGAGACGCGACTCCCGTGCGCATGCGCGGGAGTGACGTCATCGCGGCTTCGCCGCTGTCATTCGTCGGAGCTGCGAGACGCCACCAGCAAGATGGATGCGGCGGACTACAGGGGACAGCGGCGACTTCGCTGGCTCCTGTGTCAGGTAAGGGACACATAATGAGCTACTATGCGATGCATAGTAGTCCATTATGCTTTACCTTTGCAGGGAAAAAAAGAGGAAGTAAACCCATCAGGGTTTACTTCCTCTTTAATCCTGTGTCATGAGTGTATCTAGCATTTAAGGCTTACAGTATTTGAGAAAATAATATTTCATACAAATAGTAAACTTATTAAAGTATCAGTTTAAAAAGTATAAACCAAAAATAAATAAATAAAACTGTTCTAGTTTTCCAAGATCATTCATATGGGAGAAATCATGGATGGCTTAATAATTTTCAGTCTTTGAACCTTAGAAATTCCAGATGGTGGAGTTGGTATTCTCAATATCGTCTTTGTTTAAAAGGTGAAAAACATTTGATTGCCATCACAAGTAATAACATCAAGGAAAGGAATATTATTTCTCCACTGTGGAACTTTTTGAAGATTTATATATGGATGTGAGCCCCATTTAAAAACCCGATCTCTAAAAATGCAGTTTAAAAATATAATTCATAATTTATTCCATTTCTATTTTTTCATCAAATAATTATTTTTTTGTGTTCTGATAGACTTTCGGTCAATCTGTCTCTCTCTATCATACTTTAATCACTTTCGGACAGCCCGCCATCATTATAGGCCGGCTGTTTGAACTGTATGTCTGCAGCTAGCTACCATAACCCTGGTATCCTCTTCTTCAGCCAGTCCGCAGATAAAAGTGGTCTCTGTAGTGGATTCACAGCGAGATTACTTATATCAGCGGTGGGAGAGGACCCCCATCCTGCCACTCTCCGGTGCCCTCCACAGCTTACCGGAGCCGCTGGCAGTGGCGGAGGCGATCACGTCCTCTCCCTGGCTTGGCATGGAGAAGAGTGAGGGGAAGATGGCCCCCACCCATTTCCATATCATCGCACTTCAGCTCATAGCTCTTAAAGGGACATTTTCTTTTTCAAATGACATAAAAAAAATGTTTTATTGCATTTTAGTGTAAATATGAGATCTGAGGTCTTTTTTGACCCCAGATCTCATATTTAAGAGGTCTTGTCATGCTTTTTTTCTATTACAAGGGATGTTTACAGCTGAGAAGGGTGTCAGTCCCTGTGACGCCAGCAGAGAGTAGACTTCAGCCCCCTCTCTGCTGAAAACAGGTCATAGGAGTGCAAAACGAGAACATCCTAGCACACTGCCAGCACTTCACCTGCTCCCCCCTCCCTCCAGCAAATTGTACAGCCCCCCCACCCCCCATACCGGCCCTATCCAAGATTATAACCCCATGGAAACCTTAAAGAAAAATAGGTCTTTGTCATTTGTGAGTAACATTTTTTTAAATGTATACATTTTTAACGTATGTTTTTATCAATATCTAACCGTATTATGTACAGTATTGTTCATATTTAGTTTATTAATACTTTTGACCTATATGATGAACTATAGGTGTATCAGGGTTCCCAATTTTTTTAGCTCTTGATTGCTCTAGACTAGAGAATGCTAACAAGTTTCTCGCTAATATATTTTCACAATCTGTCGTGTGTTTTTTTTTTTATATAGGATTAGCCAGCACCACAAAAACACCCTTATGGGTGGGGCTTAATAGTTTGGACTTAAACTCAGGCTGGAAATGGAACGATGGAAGTCCATTCCGATACTTCAACTGGCTTCCAGGTAAATTGTTAGCTTCTGCACATTACAAGTCATTTCTCTGTCTACTTATACTTAATAAATGAGCATTTTCACTAGTGCTATATCTAAAAGAGAAATCCAGTCAGGATAAAGGCTACCAACAGACTTACATATTATCAGGTTATAGGTTCTTGCCCTTTCTTTTCCTAATATCAAACCATCTATTGATGATCCTGGATTCCCTGCACAGTTAAGAGTACAGGCATACCCCACTTTTAAGTACACAATGGGGTTTATTTACTAAAGCTGGAAAGTGCAAAATCAGGCTCACTTCTGCATAGAAACCAATGAGCTTCTAACCCCAGTTTGTTCAATTAAGATTTGGTAATAAAACCTGGAAGCTCATTGGTTTCTATGCAGAAGTGAGCCTGATTTTGCACTTTCCAGCTTTAGTAAATAAACCCCATTGTGCACTTAAAAGTGAGGTATTCCTGTATATTACTCCATTCAGGATTAAATGATAAGAAAACCAAGGGGTAGCCAGTAGCTCACTGGGGTGTATGGGCTGGGAAGGCTCTGTATGAGAGAAAACAGCATCCCACAAATAGCTGACTCACCCCAATAAGGTGTGATCCTGGTAATCAGCCAAGCATACAAAAAGAAAAGGTGAAAAGGGAGCCTCACTTGCAGTAATTTGTAAGGACCATGCAGCTTATAGATAAGGGATCTTTATTACACAAAAATACTAAATCCTAATACAAAAAGCACCATATAAAAAAATCCCACCACCAACACCTCAGTAAAAAAAGTATTAAAAATAGACAACGCTGTCTGATCAAGATGCAGCTGCGTCATAAAATCCACACACATAAGTAGGTCATAGATGGTTGAATTTCAAACAAATTTTCTTTTCAAAATCAGAAAGTTCACTTTTTTTGTGATCCGATGATGCCACCATTGATTTTCGAAATTCAGCCGACCAAGCCTTCAATTTCCCCTCATGTTGCTACAGAAAATAATTTTCGTGGCCGGGAATCTTCTTTTCTCTCTGTAAATTTTCTTTTCTTGCACTTGCGCATTTTTTTTTCTTATTACATTTCCCGCACGATTCTCCCATCATTTATTAGGAGATCGTTTGTTTTTCAAAAAGTTTCCAACATGTCCGATTCCTCAAATTTGATTGCCGCACGAAAATCGGCCGTTGCGAAATTCGTATGAAAATTCGAAGATACGATTTTCGAAAGAAAATTCTTCTTTTCCCTGGGGTAAATACTCACCTGACACTAAAGTGACAGTGGTGAAGTCAAATCACTGTTGAAACACCATAGATAAGGAATATTCCCACAGTGTGCGCGATAGTTGAGTAAAAATGGGGGCTCTGCGTGTGCAGCAAGGGGGGAAAGGTAAGTATTTCCTATGACCACCATGGATAGCAACAGGCACCGATATGCTGTATGTAGTGCAAGTATGTATCCCAAGTCTAAGATTTTCCACAGGAGGGTGAAGCTGGGAAGTAGTAATGCAGTAAGGTCATATATAATTAATACTGCAACAGTGATTAGGATATTAGTCCAGCGTATAGGATGGGATATTGTTCTCAGTGTGACTAGTGTTCACTGCAGTACAAAAAAACACAGCATAGGAGTATAGTGCATGGACCAACAGCCTGGAAACACCTCCGTTGGATTTGGATCAGGGATGTGGCCGCGTTGCCAGTCAGGCATAAGGTCAGCGGCAGGTGCAATTTAATGTGATCCAGTCCCGTAGCGGTCTCAGCTTCCCGTAGTTAAATGAATGCCGTGGTACTCGCAGATTCCCGTGAGCATGTGCAGGCTAGCAAGCTGACATCGATGGTGACGTTGGTGCGTGAGTCACATGGTGTCTACAGTGTTTTAACAGTGTTTCAACAGTGATTTCCCTTCACCATAGTGTCAGGTGCTTTATTACCCCAGGAATATTATGTTGATATGTATGTGTATGAATTTTATGACGCAGCTGCATCTTGATCAGACAATGTTGTCTATTTTTAATAAATTTTTTACTGAGGTGTTGGTGGTGGGATTTTTTGTTTTGTTTTTTTCTTTTTTGTATAAGACCCCTTTCACACTGAGGTGTTTTTTTAAAGCACCTGAAAAACAGCTCTCCTGCAATCTTAGTGTGAAAGCCTGAGGGCTTTTACACTGGAGCGGTGCGCTGGCAGGACGTTAAAAAAAAACTCCTGCAAGCAGTATCTTTGGAGTGGTGAAGGAACAGTGTATACACCGCTCCTGCCTGTTGAAATGAATGGGCAGTGCCACTGAAAAACCTCTGCAAAAACAACGGTAAATCGCCGCTAAAAATAGCGGCCCTTTACCGCCACTGGCCTAGGTGTGAAAGCACCCTTACTATTTGAATTTTTTTGTGTAATAAAGTTCTCTTATTCTAAAGGTCCATGATCCTTAGTATTTACTGCAGGCGAGGCTCTCTTTTCACCTTTTCTTTTTGCGATATTAAAGGATAGAGGAGTATTTTTGTTGCATCGTGTGTAGTGGCTAGCATGTTGTTTCGAACCCGCAGGAGCAGAATGTTGTTTTGAAGCAGGCTTTGTTTCCATCTATAGGTTTAACATTGCTTGCTTTTCAAAATGGTACAGCCAAAAGCAAAAAGCAGACACATATAAAGAGCTTTCATCTGTGTGATGAATTATGCTTTTGGATACAGTGTGCGTTCAGGGCTGTTTAGCCACACTCCTGTCAAATTAGGGGGACAGCTGTGCCTATGCAGCTGTTGCGTCTTCGTACCCTTACATGGACGGCCTGCAAACAGCACCTGGTGGCTCAACCTGCATAAACAACTGGTCCAATCACAGTCTATGGGACTTAGCACCCATGTGAATGAGGTTTTAAAGGGGACCTTCACTATGCAGATCCACTTCAGCCCTGCATTTTCTCCCTCCTCCACAATACAAAGCACACATTTTTTTTGTTTACTCCTATTCCATTTTTTTTCCATCCCTGTCCCCAACCACCATATCTGCCTAGGCAAAAATGGTATATTGATGCTCCCTTAGCCTCCTGAGATAACTCAGGAGGCTGCAGGAGTTGGGACCAACAGTGATTGGTGGGTAAAGCTGGTAAATGTCATGGGGGCCAGCCACCTGAACCCAGAAGGGCAGCTGGCTTCCAATGATGAGGAGAACTGAGATAGTGGCCGTGACACCTAAACAGCAGATTACAGAGGGACAACATTGTATTTACTGGGCATACTAATAACTCAACTCATCTTCTACTTCATGCTCAGTCTCACCCTGTTTTTCAGTTGTGAAAATACATGTATACATTCCAGAATCAGAAAAGTTTCACACCTAGCCTGCCAAGGATCGACATAGTACTTTACCAAAGTAGCGCTACCCCTGCAGGAGCTGCTTGGTAATTTAGGTTCTCCGTTCTGCAACTCAACACCAGGACCAACTTCAGCCTCTCAAAACAGGGTGGGGGAAGAGGAATGTACGTTTTGTTTTACAAGTAATTTTCCAAACATGAGAAAGATCTGGGTGTAAACAGATAAGCCTGGAGCTGGAGGTGTAGCTTAAGGGGAATAGGGTTAAAAAATTGATAGGTTTCAAAGTTACAGGGGGTCTTACCTGATTGGATAGAGCAGAGGTAGGGCAGAGTGTGGCAGGGTAGAGCCACGGTAGGCAAAGAAGAGGTTGTCACTTGCCTCGTGGTAAGTTGGAGCATCCCTCCCTGCATTTTTTACTAACTTTGAACTCAATTCCCCCCCCCCTTTTTATGTGGGTCTTATTTTGTGCTGGGTATCGGTTATCAGGAGTTCTGTGTTCGTCAGTGGTGGCTCATTGACACTATGTTGGGAGTTCTGGAGGAATTTATTGCATTAATGTTATTGTCGTAAGCAGCTGTAAGGGGTCTTAAGGGTCTTCAAAGGCGGGAGACGATGGTCAAAATTTGGACAATAATGGTTGGGCCCATCGCTGGTTTGGGTGTACCTTCCATATTTAAGATAAGGCACTAAGTTACCAATGGTTACGTGGCTGTAGCAAGGATGAATGGATAGTTAAATTGTCCTTGACTCAGTGCAGTTGCGACTTAGGGCCTTGGGGTGGATACTGCCGGTTGGTAAAAATAAATGTGCCTTCAAAGAACCTAGATTAGAAAATAGGTCAGTCATTATTAGGATTGTTGTTATAAATTTTATAATAAAAATGGGATGGCCTTTTCAACCCAAAAAAATGTGTCCATTGGTTTGTTTTGGGTAAAGGGGATTTAGTTGATAGGTAATAGGTCATGGCAGCCGCAATACAAGGTAATACCTTAGTCAAGGACGTTAAAGCAAAAAAGGCATATCAGCAACCTTTGAGATTCTGCAAGCTTTTTTTACAGTTGGTGGTTGCCTGATTTTTGTGTCATTTCTTTTATGTTTTTGTGTGTAAATAAATGCTTTATTACACCCCACTGGAGACCTGTGTTATAAAGAAAACCTTCTTTTATGGCTTCTTGGTTTGAATCATTCAGGTAAAAGGAAAACATAGCATTTCTTTTGTACTTTATCACAAAGGCACACTTATATAACTTGTTTAAAAGAAATGCTGTGTGAATAAATCTACACAATATAACAATAAACACTTATTGTGTCAATCAAATGAATCATATAAACATGTGCCAGCGTGAAATAAATAAATCACAATTCCTCAGTGCAATCAGAAGAAGATGAGGCTTGCTGAATCTTCACAGATCCTCAAAATTGTGTTATTTCACCACAGTGCTCCCCCATTATGTATAAGCTCACCTCATAAAGTGTGACTTCACAGTTATGTTTGGTCAAAAACAGGCTTTTAAGCCCCATACACACAGATTTACCAAAGGCATATAATATGAGGTCAAACCTTAGGAGTTTCAATTTGTATGTAATCAGGCAGGCCCTTCACTACATGGTTTTTGTAAACCTGAAGGAAAAACTCAGCAGAAAAAACTGATAGTGTGTACGGGGCTTTAGTCACTGGACTAGCAAATCGTGCTTTCCTCCTTCCTGTCCTGTCAGTGTGAATGTCAGTGTGGTGAATTTACATAATGCACACTTTTGAGGATCTGTGATGATTCAGCAAGCCTCATCTTTATTTTTTTGATCATCACATATACTACACCTGATTGCGCTGAAACACTGGATTTCCCACTGGCACATGTTTATATGACTTATATGATTCATATGATTGACACAATAATGCCCTGTACACATGATCAGACTTTCCGACAACAAAACCATGGATTTTTGTTTCGAAGGTTGTTGGCTCAAACTTGTCTTGCATACACATGGCCGCACAAATGTTGGCCAACAATTATGAACGTAGTGACGTACAAGATGTACCGCAAGCCGATAAAAAGGAAGTTCAATATTAATGCATCACTATTTAGGCTCCTTCTGCTAATGTTGTGCTTGGTGAGCATTGATTCTGAGCATGCGTGGACTTTTGTGCGACGGACTTGTGTACTCACGATAGGAAAGTTTGTTGGCGGAAAATTTGAGAACCTGCTAGCCAACATTTTTTGTTGATAAATGTTGTTGACTTTCCGTCAACAAGCTCACATCCAACATTTGTTGTCGGAAAATCCGATCGTGTGTACGGGGCATAAGTGTTTGGTATATTGCATAGATGTATTAGCTCAACATTTTTTTTTTTCTCCATAATTTTTGTTGTTTTTCTGGATAATTTGTACAAACAAAAGGTTATCATACAACATGTGTCAAATAACACTTATATTGGAAGAATGGTAAATACAGTATGTGCAGTTCATCTGATAATAATAATTTGTACTCCTAACGTAATAGTAATTTAGAGTATTTTAGAGTATAATTTAATAAGATATAACATAAGAATTTCTTTTAACCTCCCTGGCGGTACGATTATTTCGGATTTTATTGCATGAAAATTTGGTGTTTTATATTGTAGTCCTGTAATTCTTAGCAATAACTCACTTAAATCTGTCCAAACCAGAGTCAGGCAGACATCCCGGGTATGATAAAGTTTGAAAAATTAAATCATAAATTATAATATAATAAATAACTATAAATAATTGTACCAAATAATAATATAACAATAATAAAAATTATTCAATAATGTAATCAAATCAAAAACACTGAAATTTGCTCAGTTGCAGAATTGTCACTGTCATTACTTTTCAATATTTGATGACGGATCTCCCCCACAAATCGCTGTCGCTCAATTCTGCAAGTGATTCCAATTTATTATCGCTATTTTCTAGCTGGTCTAAAATCATTTTTGATGTAAAGGGACAGTTTTGGTTGCTATGGACAATCTCCAGTTTCCAGGCATAAAGAACAGTTTTTATTATATAAAACTGCATGCAGGACACTGGGCAGACCACTAGGGACAAAGGGGATGTGAAATATTTACATACAGCAATGTAATCTGTAAGATTACATTATACTGTATGTATGCTGTGTGTTTCACTTTTTGAATTTGGCGCCGATCTCTGTCCCAGTGCGTCGCAACGCTCGCAGGGCACGGAGATTGGCGATGTGATAGATCGAGTGAGACACGGCTCGCTTGTACAGCGGGGAGACAACGCTGGATCCGAGGGAGAAGGTAAGTAAGCATCCTCCTGGACCCAGCGATGCGGTCTCGAGTCTGGCTCAGGGTTACCGCTAATGGTACAAAAATTCCACCCCGAGCCAGACTCGGGAAGACCGTCAGGGGGGTTAAACAATTATTTAGCACATGTATATTGGGAGTGTGTTTGGTGCTGCTTGTTCTGTATATAGATATCCTAGTTGCTCGCAAGATTTAATTTCACTTATGCCGCGTACAAACGACCGGCAGACTAGGTCCAAAGGGATTAGTCCGTCGGATAATCCGATCATGTGTGGGCTAGTCCGATAATTTTTCCAAAAAAAAATTAGACGGACCTAGAAATAGAACATGTTTCAAATCTATCTGATGGACTCAATTCTGACAGACTAAAATCTGGAAAACCGTTCGTCTGTGTGCTAGTCCAATGGACCACATACGACGCAAGGGAAGCTATTGGTTACTGGCTATTGAACGTCCTTGTTTAGTCCCGTTTATGTCATCACATTCAAAACAAACGGACTTTCGAACAGACTAAGGCCGCGTACACACGGGCGGACTGTTCGCCCAACTTTGTCCACTGAACAGTGTTTCAGCGGACAGTCCGCTCGTGTGTGGGCTTCAGTGGACAGTTTCAGCGGACAGTCTGACGAACAAAGTTTTTCGGAATTTCCGTAAGACAGTCCGCTGAAACTTGGTTTGAGCGGACAGTCCGCTCGTGTGTAGGCTTGTTCGACAAACTAAGTTTCGCGCATGCTCAGAAAGGATTTACACGGCGAAGGTTGCATTGCAGTGTATTGGACGTCGAATTTCTCGTCCCGTCGTACGTGCCGTTCACGTCATCGCGCACACTTTCAGCGGACTGTTTGTTCATCGTGTGTGGTCAAGTCCGCTCATGCAAATTTTGAGCGGACTGTTTGTCGGATTGTTTGACAAACTAAGTTGGGCGAACAGTCCGCCCGTGTGTACGCGGCCTTAGTCTGTTTACGTGTGGCCAAGTCCGTTTGTTCGTAAAGGCCATCGGAACTCCACCGAAAGTCCGTTGGGAAGAGCGTCGGACCTAGTCTGCCAGAAAGTCCGGTCGTGTGTACGCGGCATTATTTTCCTTGTTTGAGCTTACTATATGTATTATGCCATCATTGCAAATTATTTCCTTAAACTGTTTCTCTTCCTTTAGGAAACCCATCAGCCGGAGAATGGAAGAACTGTGGGTCACTGGAGCCGGATAAAAATTCCAAGTGGGAAAACAAAATGTGCTCTCAAAAGCTGGGCTACGTCTGTGAAAAGGGCAACATCACCTCCTACAGCCCTCCGTCTGGTAGGAAAAAGTTATTAACCTTAGATCCTTTATACTAGTTTGATTTAAATGGTAATAAATTACATCATGTTTAATAGAGTATACCTTTTTTTTTAGTTCTAAAATCAGGATTCAGTTACACTGATGGCTTAAACATCAAAGTGATGAATTAGCCCAAAACCTATAATCTAACTTCAGTGAAATCCAGCTGTTTTTTTAATCAGCTTGATAACAAAAACTCCTATGACTTTCATTGGTAGATATGGAAATTCCAGCGCTTTTTCAACTGCCTATAAAAAATAAAATTATACCAAGGATCAACAGTTGCCTGTACTATACAATTACATAAAGTGTGGATAAATTAGGGAGGCTATTTGTCCAGTGTTCTGTTGTTACCCTTGTTAAACCAGAGTTCCACTCAAAAATGTAACTTTAACTAGATGCCGACCGCCGGCTGTCAAATGACGGCCAGGCGGCGCACCTATTGTGGCGGGAGGCCATCATATGACGGCCTCCCGTTTAAACAAGGAATGCGCGCAATCGTGCGCGCGCATCCCTGTTTCTTCGGTGGCGGCGTGTCACGGAGACACCGCTCGCCACCGAAGGGGGTGAACAGCCATTCGTTATGGCTGTTTACCACGTGATCGGCCGTGATGAAGTCACGGGCGATCACAGATGGTCACACCCCGACTGTGCACGGCGCATGCGCGCGATCGTGAGCGTGCTGCGCGTGCACGTCGGTGGCGGCGTGTTCCCCGGGAACACTGCTCGTCACAGACGCTGGTAAACAGCCATTGGCCGGCTGTTTACCCACGTGATCAGCTGTGATCCTTTCACAGCCGATCACTAAAATGTAAACAAACCGCGGTAACGAGATGTTACCGGGTTGTTCTCTTCCTCACACACCGATCGTGTGTGAGGAGGAGATTGCGGTAACATCTCGTTACCAATCACACTGATTGCCTGCCTGCCCCCCCCCCCCCCCCCCAATAAAGAGGACCTGTCACCATCCCTCATGGTACCTGTCAATCACAGTCCATCAGAGTACCTGTCACAGTCCATCAGAGTATTTGAGTACCTGTCCCAGACCATCAAAGTACCCGAGTACCTGTCCCAGCCCATCAGAGTACCCGAGTACCTGTCCCAGCCCATCAGAGTACCCGAATACCTGTCCCAGCCCATCAGAGTACCCGAGTACCTGTCCCAGCCCATCAGAGTACCCGAGTACCTGTCACAGCCCATCAGAGTGCCCGAGTACCTGTCACAGCCCATCAGAGTACCCGAGTACCTGTCACAGCCCATCAGAGTACCCGAGTACCTGTCCCAGCCCATCAGAGTACCCGAGTACCTGTCTCAGCCCATCAGAGTACCCGAGTACCTGTCACGGCACATCAGAGTACCCGAGTACCTGTCACGGCACATCAGAGTAACCGAGTACCTGTCACGGCACACCAGAGTACCTGAGTACCTGTCATGGCACACCCGAGTACCTGTCACGGCCCATCAGGGTACCCGAGTACCTGTCACGGCCCATCAGGGTACCTGAGTACCTATCACGGCCCATCAGGGTACCCGAGTACCTGTCACGGTCCATCAGGGTACCCGAGTACCTGTCACGGTCCATCAGGGTATCCGAGTACCTGTCACGGTCCATCAGGGTACCCGAGTACCCGTCACAGTCCATTAGAGTACAGAGTACCTGTCACAGTTCATTAGAGTACCGAGTACCTGTCACAGTCCATCAGGGTACCCGAGTATCTGTCACAGCCCATCAGGGTACCCGAGTACCTGTCACAGTCCATTAGAGTACCGAGTACCTGTCACAGTCCATTAGAGTACCGAGTACCTGTCACAGTCCATTAGAGTACCGAGTACCTGTCACAGTCCATTAGAGTACCGAGTACCTGTCACAGTCCATTAGGGTACCCGAATACCTGTCACAGTCCATTAGAGTACCGAGTACCTGTCACAGTCCATTAGAGTACAGAGTACCTGTCACAGTCCATTAGAGTACCGAGTACCTGTCACAGTCCATCAGGGTACCCGAGTACCTGTCACAGTCCTTCAGGGTACCCGAGTACCTGTCACAGCCCATCTGAGTACCCGAGTACCTGTCACAGCCCATCTGAGTACCCGAGTACCTGTCACAGTCCATCTTTGTACCCGAGTACCTGTCACAGTTCATCTGAGTACCCGAGTACCTGTCACAGTTCATCTGAGTATCCGAGTACCTGTCACAGTCCATATGAGTACCTGTCACGGCCCTTCAGAGTACCCAAATACCAGTCACCAAACGATCAGAGTACCTGTCACCAGGCCATCTGAGTACCTGAGTACTTGTCACCAGGCCATCAGAGTACCCGAGTACCTGTCACCAGGCCATCAGAGTACCCGAGTACCTGTCACCAGGCCATCAGAGTACCCGAGTACCTGTCTCCAGGCCATCAGAGTACCCGAGTACCTGTCTCCAGGCCATCAGAGTACCCGAGTACCTGTCACCAGGCCATCAGAGTACCCGAGTACCTGTCACCAGGCCATCAGAGTACCCGAGTACCTATCTCCAGCCCATAAGAGTACCCGAGTACCTATTTGCAGCCCATGTCTCATAGAATATACGTTGGGGTGTTTGCTTTCCAAAATGGGGTCATTTTGTGGGTAATTTCACTGTCCTGGTGGTCCAGGACCTTCAAAAGTGTGATGGGTAGGAATGAAATGAGATGTGTCATTTATGCTCCTAGAACGCCTGAACGTACTACTTCAAAGTTCGGCCTCTCTATGTGGCCAGGCTGTGTAAAAGTCCTACACATGTAGTATCGCCATACTCGGGAGGAGTAGCAGAATGTATTTTGGGGTGTAATTTTTGCTATATACATGCTATGTGTTAGAAATATCTTATAAATTGACAATTTTGTGTAAAAAAAAATGCGTTTTCATTTTTTTCCACATATTTCAAAAACTTCTGGGAAAAAATTAACCATTCAAAAGACTCATTATGCCTCACAGATTATATGTTGGGGTGTTTGCTTTCCAAAATGGGGTCATTTTATGGGAAATTCCATTGTCCTGGTACTCCAGGGCCTTCAAAAGTGTAATAGGTGGTTGAGAAATGAGATGCGTAATTTTTGCTTGTAGAACTGAAGGTACTACTTCAATATTAGTGCTCTGTATGTGGCCAGGTTGTGTAAAAGTCTCACACATGTGGTATCGCCGTACTCGGGAAGAGTAGCAGAATGTATTTTGGGGTGTAATTTGTTGTATGCATATGTTGTGTGTGAGAAATAACCTGATAATATGACAATTTAGGAAAAAAAATAAAATCTTAATTTGCAAAGAATTGTGGGAAAAAATGACAACTTAAAAAAACTCACCATGCTACTTACTTAATACCTTGGGATGTCTACTTTGTAAAAAGGGGTCATTTGGGGGGTATTTGTACTTTCCTGACTTGTTAGTGTCTCAAGAAATTAGGTACACCTGATGTACTGAAGGCCTGATCAGAAGTGATCAATTTTCAGTGATTGGCACCATAGTTTGTAGACTCTATAACTTTCACAAAGACCAAATAATATATACTAATGTGGGTTATTTTTTACCAAAGATATGTAGCAGTATAAATGTTGGCCAAAATTTATGAAGAAAAATTACTAATTAGCAAAAATTTATGACAGAAACAAAGAAAAAGGCATTTTTTTCACAAAATTTACGTTTTATTTTATTTATAGCACAAAAAATAAAAAACCCACTAGTGATTAAATACCACTAAAAGAAAGCTCTATTTGTGTGGAAAAAAGGACGCAAGTTTCATATGAATACAGTGTTGCATGACTGAGTAATTGTCATTCAAACTGTGAGAGCGCTGAAAGCTGAAAATTGGTCTAGTCAGGAAGGGGGTGTAACTGCACTGTATTGAGGTAGTTAATGAAAGGTGACCCCCTGACATGCCACATTTGGCATGTTATTTCGTTTTGGGGGGGGGACAGGTAAGTGTCCAATTATTATAAGTCAGCAGCTGCAGTTTTTTTTTTTAACTTAGAGTTAATTTCAGTTGTCTTTTTATTGACTCTTTGGTTGGTTACTCCATACCAGGGGTCTTCAAACTACGGCCCTCCCGCTGTTGCGGAACTAAACATCCAATGAAGCATTGTTAAACTCACATTCACAGACATGACTATGCATGATGGGAATTGAAGTTCCTGATCCTGAACAACTGGAGGGCCATAATTTGTAGACCCATGCTCTATTCCATACATGTGTAAGGCACATGCAGAGCTTCAGGCATTTAACTGGTTCTTGCAACAAGCTCACACTTTAACCACATGCACAGATGCCAGTCATAGGCCACTTAATCCCTCTCATTTCCCCAGTCACTGTTCTTTAACCCCTTAATGTCCAGAACACACTGAAGCCTAGGCCCATGTCTTACTCCTGATTAGAGCTCCCAAAGTCTGTTTGAACACTCGGGCCCAAGTCAGCTAATGCGTATTATCTGAGCGGGTCATCTCTAACCGCCAGCTACCACCCACTCTGAGGCTATTAAGGTTTACACCAAACACTTCACAGTTAATATGACTCCACCCCGGTAGTAAATGCAAAAAAAAAAAATCACTGTATACTGGCATAATATGACAGACTTACTTTACACCCTTTACACCCTCCAGCGGCACGCTGTCACTGATTCTGTTTGTGCAATCCAAGTGCTTGAATGGCCGACCCCGATGACGCAACTCCAGGGCATGCACACAGGAGTTGTCATAGCGATACATCACTCATTGCATCCATTGTAGATGCAATGAGCGATGTGCTATTGCATCCATTGTAGAGAGTACTTTGCATGCAGCAATGACATCATTGGCTTAAGCCAATGGCAGTACATATTAAACAGTGCAAGTTCAAAGGTGCCTACAGGTAATACTTTTTCTAGTCTTACCTGTAGGGTGAAGCCACATTTATGGCTTTACCATTACTTTAACTGAATTTAACCCTCCAATTCTGTAATGCAGTCCTTTTCTCCAGTTAAGTGGACAGGAACTTCTTCCTGTAACTTTCTTCCTAATCAGCATGGAGTAAACAAGGTACAATTATCCACAACATGGTATATCTTCTAAAAATATATTACTTAAAACAGTCCAGTACATTGGAAAATAAGAGGCAACATCCAACTTCCATAACTTACAGCACCTACAGGCATCAACCTGGTATCATTCTCTTCAGCCAGCGATTCCCTTTACCATAAGAACAATCATAGCAGCAGTTCAGCCACTTGATTGTTCTTACAGGTGGCTGGAGAGGACAACCACCCGCTCCGGCCACCTTCCGGCGCTTCTCCCGACTCACCTGTGCGATCGATGAGCCGGTGTTTCTTCAGATTTGGCGACCCGTCAGAATTTGTAACAGAAGTGACGTTCCGTTTCCGCCATCTTGCTACACCCCACACTCCTCCACAGTATGGATAAACTGAGAAGGGGCCAAGCGGACATCTTGTTACACCCACCGGAGTCTTGCATTTGACATTTTTTACTTTTAACAGTAAATGGAGCTTATAAGGTGAAATACAGTATTTGAAAATCCATCTGAATGTTTACTCATAAAATCAGAGGTGTTCTGTCAGATTAGCAAACCTGTGACATCAGCAGGTTTGCCGCTGCTTTTAAAGTTGAACATCTAAACAGTCTGTCGGATTTCTAAATACTGTATTTGACCTTATAAACTCCGTTTACTGTTATAAATAAGTGTGAAATGCAAAACTCAGATGTAACACCGGAGAATGAATCCACCAAAGGCAGAAGTTGACCATAGAGATTTCTGGGGAACAGATGGTCCCCCGGTCATCTTTAGGACTCTCAGAGGTCCGGGCGCGACATTATGACATCACGCCCGGCCTGGCAGTTGTAAATACTGACATGAACTCTGGAGGAGAGATTTGGGGTCTTATTGACCCCGCACCTCTCCATAAAGAGGACTTGTCATGCACTATTCATATTACAAGGGATGTTTAAATTCCTTGTAATAGAAATAAAAGTGATCAAAAAGTTTTTTCAAAGTGAAAGTGTAAAAATCAAAAAATTAAAATAAAATAAACAATAAAAAACAAAAAGAAATGTAAAGCTCCCCTGTCCCCTCATATGCAGAAGCGAACGCATATGTACGTCATGCTCACACATGTAAACAGCATTCAGTTCACACATGTGAGGTATCGCCATGAACATTAGATCGAGAGCAATAATTCTATACCAAGACATCGTCTGTAACTCTAAACAGTTAAACTGTAAAGAACGAAAAAAAAAAAAGTGTTGCCTATGGAGATTTTTGAGTACTGATGTTTGATGCCATTCCACGAGCAAGCGCAAGTTTCAAGCATGACATGGTATCTATTTTATTTATAATACCATGTGACATAAAAAGTTGCAGCAGGGTCTCTGCTAAAAACACATATATAATGTTTGGGGGTTCTGAGTAATTTTCTACCATCTTGGTGAGAAGTGATGGTTCTCATATAGTTCCAGAAGGGGGGCTGCGGTGTTCCTCACTGATAGGGCATGCTGTTTATAGTTCTAATAGGCCAGAACACTCAACTGGTCCTTCTCTGGCATCCAAGGTGCAGGGGCACCATCCAGTGGTGAGGCAAAATGCTCTTCACTCCCCACACTGCTGATATTTTCCTAAAAGACCCTGGGGAGACTCCTCCCAAACCTTAAACAGTTAACAGGAAGGGACCACCCAAAGGATATGACTAGGGATGAGCCGAACACCCCCCGGTTTGGTTTGCACCAGAAACTTCGAACGGACCAAAAATTTGTACGAACATTAGAACCCTATTAAAGTCTATGGGACTCGAACGTTTGAAATCAAAAGTGCTAATTTTAAAGGCTAATATGCAAGATATGCAACAGACAACACCAGCAATGAGGGGTATCTTCAGGTGTATACTGAGCTGGAGGCACACAACACCCACTAACTCCTGCAGATGCCTGTATTAGAGAACACCAGCAATAAAGGGTAGATACAGGTGTATACTGTGCTGGAGGCACACAACACCCACTTTAACTCCTGCAGATGCCGGAGAAAAGAACACACTGTCCCTGCCTATCTAGCTCTTTCCCTGCACGCCGGAACACACTACACACGCTGGTGGCCTTATATAGTGTGGGGCGTGTACTAAACCCCCTGAGCTATAATTGGCCACAGGCATCCTCTACTTCTAGTAGAGCGGGAATGGGTTAAAACATAGGTGGCCTCAAGTCCAGCACTTGAGTTTACCAAGTGGGCCACAAGTAATATTCAGGTTACATTGTGCTACAGAAAATTGTTAGAAATTGAAGAGTTACTGAAATAGAGTAGAGCACACTGTGGGTGTGCTGCAGGAGATGGTTAGAAACTGTGGGCATGCTGTAAGACATGATTCAGGATGGTCAGGAGCACATGTTACATGAGACTGCTAGAGATCATTATTGCCATTATAACTGTTATACAAATCAGTGCTTACACATTTGCCCCTCCTATGGCTCCCTTTAAAAAAGATCAGAAAAAATATTCATAGGACAAAAGGGCGGACAGCACCGAAAAAGCACCTAAGTTAGCAAAACACTTTATTGCAGTTGTTTAAAAACTGTGGCCCGGGGGCCGGATGTGGTCCTTTGTTGGATTTTATCTGGCACTTAAGGCAAATTATTCACCCTGTTGTCAGCAACAGTGGAGCATATTAGATAAACAAGAAAAATCTCAGATGGCCACACTCCAACACATCCTCTTTATTCCTGTTATTAAATTCCAACAGGGGAACTTCCCCACTGTACCACTGTATGTGATTCTGCCTGTTGGAATTTTCTAACACGACTAAAGAGGATCTGTTGGCGTGTGGCCATCCGGGATTTTCCTTGTTTCTCTACTGTGCAGCTTGCAACTTGGTAAGCACCCTTTCAGCAGGAGTGTGTGGTGTAGATAGTGTGGATTGACCCGGAGCAGCAGCTCTTCAGTGTTGTTGTAACAGTGGGGTATAGTTCCTGCCACCGACACCTACAATAGGGCACTAGTCCTCTCACTGACATCAATGATGGGACACTATTCCTCCCACTGACACCAACGATCAGACATTATTCATCCCACCAGCACCAACGATGGCACACTATTCATCCCACTGACACCAATGATCAGACATTATTCATCCCACCGGCACCAACGATGGGACACTATTCATCCCACTGACACAAATGATGGAACACTATTCCTCCCACTGACACCAATGATGGGGCATTATTCCACCCACTGGCACCAACAATGGGACACTATTCCTTCCACTGACACCAATGATGGGACACAATTCCTCCCACTGACACCAATGACGAGGCTCTATTCCTCAGAGCAATCTCACTATTTAAAACTGAAAAAAAATGTATGTGGAGGTGGACTCTAAAGCCAACCTGTATTCAGCATACAGGTAAAAACAAAAATGTATTATTCTGCCAGCATTTGTAAATGAGCCCTATAATTAGGTATACCAACATAATATTTTGAGACATGTTTATATTTAACAGGTAAAACTATATGTAGCACTGACCCCCTAAGGAGCTGCTGGTTTGATTTGGGCCTGCACTCTACCAATAAACGCCACTAACTTGCCTCAGTCCCCTTGACACAGCTGTGGTGCAATACAATACAGTACAATATAATATAACACAATATACCTGTATTGTCCTCTCAGGATCCACTGGCTCCACCTGCTGGGAGAAAACAATACTCCACACAATGGGGTACTTAACCAAAGTATATTTTACTGTATATATTGGTAAACAGGTGATTACAGCAATTGTACTGTCATCCCAACATAGAATGACAGGACAATGAATTTTGATAAAACAATTATAAACAATATATATATGGGATCTCGCCCTACTTTTATAGCTATGTGTGAGATCTCACTTAAAGTACTCAATCTTTAGTCTTCTTGTCTTCGCTAGCAATGATAATTCCTTATAATTTGTAATCCAAGGGTTAAAGTGATTAAAGTTGAGTTAAGGATGATCCTAGTGTTGCTTCTGTAATTATAATTCAATATTTGAGATGCGGTAGTAAGTAGGCCTCATGCCTGTCTAGTGCCTGTATATAAGTCTGACTAGGTGCAAAGTTTAGAAAACTGTGGGCCGCAACCCGCTCACCAACTGGATCAAAAGCTCGGTATAGTAACTTTGGTCCGGTGTTTGTAGCTTGCCTCTATGTCAGCCGGCTCCGTCACTCTGTTCCATTCCAATAGGTAGACCTGGTCTTCCAATGCTCAAACGAGTGTCTCTGGATCTTTCCAATCCGATACACTGTGTCTCTGGCACTTCAGGTCACTCACACAACTGAGCAGGGTTGCGCTCCGTATGGGCAATAGGCCGCTTCCTCCGGGAGGCCTCCTCACAAGTCCTCACCGGCAGGCCATGCGTTCCCAAGAGACCTAAGATGGCCGCTCAGGCTCCTTTTATCTCCTACCCAGCATGCATTGTCAGAGAGGGTGTCCATGGGTAGGTCACCCGGCATCCTGGGTAAAAAATGTCAACTCTCCAATGTAAATAGCAGTCACTTCCTGTACAAAGTTCAATGCTTTGATAAAGCAAAATCATTTAAGTCCACTATCAGTGTTTGGCCTCTAGATGTCGCCAAACACTAAGCCATAGAAATGTCCATAGACTTTCATTGTAAATGCTAATATCATTTAGCAGGCAAGGATGCCAGCGCTACATATAATTTGTGACCTACTACTGGTAAAATGTAGTGAATATTACAAAGAGCTGGATTTACCACTGAAGAATAGGCAATCCAGATGTTTGCTGAATGAGATCCGAGCGGCAGACATGCTTTATAACCCTGGGTATAGCAAATGAGTGGTAACTAGCTGTTTAATTGACTGGTTTACAAATATGTATGTATACCTAAAATGTTTTATATTTTGGTACAGACACTGAACCCATCAATTGTCCACCAATCTGGATCCCCTATGCTGGCTATTGTTATTATTTGTATAAAGAAGCAAAGGTTTGGCAGGATGCCATGTCGTCTTGTAGGAAAGATGAAGGGGACCTTGCGAGCTTGCACAATGTCGAGGAATCCAGCTTTGCTAATGCAAACTTTGTGTTTGGTAAGTAAGAGTAAACTACCAGCTATTATTCAACCATGGAAGTTACTGGATTCTGTAATATTATTAGCTTCTGAAATTGACTTTTGTGGCATTTTGTTAAAGTGGTATTAAAGCGGAGGTCCACCCTAAAGTGGACCTTCCGCTCATTGGAATCCCCCCCCCCTCTGGCGCCACAATTGGCACCTTTCAGGGGAGAGGGGGGTGCAGGTACCTGTACAGTACAGGTATCTGCACCCACTTCCGGGATAGCTCTCTGTGGAAAGGGGCGTAGATTACGCCCCTTTCCGAAAGTCCCCCGCTGCCTGCTGGGAAACACACAGATCCCAGAGGCAGCGGGTCCATCCTTAATGCGCAGCGCGACTCGCGCATGCGCAGTAGGGAACCGGGAAATGAAGTCGAAAGGCTCCACTTCCTGATTCCCATACCCAAGATGGCGGCGGCAGCACCCGAGAGACAATCCAGAGATCGGCTTCGGGTGCCGACATTGCGGGCGCGCTGGACAGGTAAGTGTAACTATTTTAAAAGTCAGCAGCTGCAGTATTTGTAGCTGCTGGCTTTTAAAAAAAAAACGCGGACTCCCGGCGGACTCCCGCTTTAAGCACAAAACCAAAAATGTTATATATTGCAGCTTTCTAATCATGAGATGTGGTGGTTGCATACGTTTTCTTTTCGCAACATTCTCCTAGATTAGGTTGCTAGTGAGCTTAAGGTAAGGCTCCTCTGTAAGCAGTGGAGAAGAGTGTGATTATTTTTGGCTGTTCTGGGTCTAACAGACTGCAGATTCAACTACTAATCAATGCTTTTTAGTAGGCTCTGTAATGTAGTGGGCTGGAAAAGGCAGACCCTGAGCTTGAATATTAATGGAACACTAGCTAATCCCTGGGTAGGTGTGCCCAGAAAGTGGGGAGAAAGCCCATAAACAGTCTGGGGCTTGAAGTAGTAGGGTGCTTTGTCCTGGCGGAAGGGAGATCCCAGCTTGAATGGCTGCAGAGAGCTCATCAAGGTGCCAGCTTAGGGATAGCTGAAGGGCTATTACAGAGAGCTTATTGAGATCCTAGCTCTGGAGGAGCTGGGGCATCCTATATATTTTCCTGGAAGAAGTCAAGAAAAGGGGGTGCACTGAAAATCCAGCCTGGAAATTCACGGTACAGTGTCTAACCAATATTGGACAAGAAGTATCCAATTATCTAGGGACACAGTGAGCACTGCAGAGTCTTGGAAGTGGGATCCTAGTGACTGTCTGTCGTCTAACCCCTTGTGTGGCTGTGTCAATGCTGTTAAAGTGGGATTTGCCCTGTTGGAAGTCTCAAAAGTGATTGTTGCTCTAGTCTCTGCAAAGCAGTGTGTGTGTGTGTGTGGGGGGGGGGGGGGGGGGGGGGGGAGGTACCTCCATGAATAGAACAGCCAGAATAGAATGTGGATTATTATCAATAATAAAAACACCTACACCACTGCCATTTACAAAAATCACTAAACTGTTTAAACACTGTTTTATAGAAGGTGGAAAGAATGTTTGGCTTGGACTGAATGATTTAAAGACGGAAAACCTTTTTGAGTGGAGCGATGGCACTCCCGTGACCTATACAGTGTGGCAGAGAGGAGAACCTTCACACATGGATAACAGAAAAGAGGACTGTGTCGCTTTAAACACTACGGTGCGTTACAGCTGGGCAGAATTAATGAGACTTGGTCACCACTCCCTACCTTACCCAAAAACACAAGATGGCTGTCTTGTGGACATCATTCGAGGATGACAACAAGGGGTGTTGCATAGATACATAGTTAAAAAAAAAAGACACAAGGCTATCCAGTTCAACTAGAAAAATAAATAAATAGAAAACCTCCATATACAGAGTCCTTTACCTACAGTTAATCCAGAGGAAGACCAAAAACCCTATAATATATGGTTTTATTTGATCCAGTGGGGTTAAAAAAAATTACTTAAGTGATATTAAAGGCAAGTTTAAAAAACAAACAAAAAAAAAACCCAAACATGTTATACTTATTTGCTCTCTGTAATGATTTTGAACAGAGCAGCCCGATCCTCCTCTTCAACGGCACTCCTGGCTCCTCCCTCCTGCCAATTGCACCAGGAGCAAACAGCTTTCTATGGGGGCACCCGGGCCGCTGCTCTGTGTGTCTATCCACACACAGATCTGCAGCATGGTTCCACTTCTCTCTCTTCTTATTAGCTTTGATTGACAGTAGCAGGAGCCAATGGCTCCTGCTGTTGTCTCAGTCAAGAAAGAGGGATAGTCTCAGGAGAGTCTAGGCTTTCGTGCACATCGTTGGATCGACATGGGGCTCAGGTAAGTATTAGGGGGGCTGCTGCACAAAGAATGTTTTATACCTTTATACATAGAATGTGTAGCACTGACCCCCGAAGGAGCGGCTGGTTTTCTTGGGCTTACCGTTTACCTCCTCCGCCTTGTAGCTCGTTGTTCTTGTCTAGGGGTTCGCGAGGTTGATGGCCCAATAACTACAGAGACCGACACTTGAATTCCATTAGCAATTTTTATTTGCTTAAAACGTTGAACAGAAACACAGTCTCTCAGTTGGGAATAGAGGGTATAGGTGTGGAAGCTCAGGCACTTTGAAACTGCTGACACTTAATAAATGTCTCTCTCTAGGTAATCCAGGGAATAGCCACTTGCAACTGGATATTTCCACTGTTGGATAAATCCAGCTGACAAATGAATCAAATTTAGCAAAGTCTCTGCCACAGACTTGCTTGCAAACTTTTAGATGAGGAGCTGCGCTAAATGTGTACACAAAAAGTTTTTGTGACCCCAAAAATTAATTCACCAATCAAATTGTTAATAAATACATAGATAAATAAAGTGTAAAAAAAAATCAATTCATCATATGAATAAATAAACAAAAAATTCACATAAAAGCATCTATCACAATAAATTGATATGTGAGAAAAAGACCCCAAATTGTGCTAACATAATATTATCACACATAAGTGAAATGAATATAAATAAATAATATATGAAAAAACACCTCACTGAATGAATAAATATAAATAGATAAAATTATGTTTTCTTATTGGAGTCACTTTTCATTGCACATTGGATTGACTAAAAAAGAAAAACCTTTTGGGATTTATGTGGACTATTTTTTATTTATAATTTTTTTGCATTATATACACTGCATGAAATTCATTTTTTTAAACATATTTTTATCTATTTATATTTATTCATTCAGTGAGGTGTTTTTTCATATATTATTTATTTATGTTCATTTCACTCATGTGTGATAATATTATGTTAGCACAATTTGGGGTCTTTTTCTCACATATCAATTTATTGTGATAGATGCTTTTATGTGAATTTTTTATGTTTATTTATTCATACAATGAATTGATTTTTTTTTTACACTTTATTTATCTATGTATTTATTAACAATTTGATTCACTTTCATTCACTTTTGTTAGTTTTGGGTTTAAACAAAAAAAACATTTTTTTGGTGAATTCATTTTTGGGGTCACATAAAAAAAATTTGCGTACACATTTAGCGCAGCTCCCCATTGTATACAAATTTTGATTGTCGTTAGTATAACGATTTGAGGTGCTGCTTAGAGGGCAGTTTTTTGAATAGCGCAGCTTCTCTCTTTTTTCCAAACTTTTAGATGAACACATAAAGTCTCCCACAGGAACTTAGTTGTAACAGAAGGAAGGAAATAGGAACCTTCTTGCGGTACCAGTATCTTGCAGCCGGTCTGGCAATACCGTAAGAAATGTGGATTCAATTAGTGTCCTTACAGCTCAGCATCCAGGTTCTGAGCAGCCAGCCTCGTGCGTGGCCCTCTTCCGAAGAGTCCTCCCCTGGTTGCAAGAAGAGTTACTGGGCCTCTCCAAAACCCGAGATGGCACTGGACCACTTTAGAATCCTCCTTCCAGTTACTGTGCCTCGGACTAGCCAGTTCCGAGACTCAGAAATGGATGGATCCGCCCCCCAGGCCATGAGGGCCTCTGGGGGCTGGTCAGGAGGACCAGGACCATGGAGTCAGAACACACTTCTGGACCGGAACCCAGAACCACGTGACTTCAGCACCTTAAGTACCCTCTCCCGGAATAGACAGCAAGACAACGCACCCACTGATTGGCTCAGAGAGAGATTGGTACTCAATGTGTCCAGCCAGACTGTATTCCAATGCCTGTCAAAAGTGTTACCTACACCCATGACCAGGCAGGTACATAGTACAAAAAAGATAGTGAGAAAGTCAACCAGCGCTAAAAAAAACTAAAACAGTGAAAGAAAATAAAGGAAAAAATGCAGCTAGAATACTGTAGGTCAAATTACCAAATCCCACATTTCAAAATATAAATATCTCAGTACAGCGCAAAAACATAAAACTCTTTACAGTGAAATACTAAATGCATAAATAAAAGTCCATATAGTGAATGATACAATATACAGTGATCAAGAAAGATCAAAAAAGAGTCCACTTGTGTAGTGTGTCTTTAATCAATATATCCAGTGACGATGTGATCCCTTCACCAATGAACTAGTTGGACTCTCACCTCATCGAATGGACCCCTGATAAATCAGATAGGTCAAAAACACATGTTCCCATCAAGGGTGAAGTAAAGGCTACAGCAAACCAAACGGAAGCTTTTCCAGATAGAATCTCCTCAATGTCATCAGGTCAGGATAATGTCATATATGAAAAAGACAAGCAAATCTAGTGCTCTCCGTTTGATAACAATTTATTAAAACAGATGAATAAAAACAAATTTCCACTCACATTTCTAAGCACTGATCTCCAGTGCTGAGTGCAAAGCAGGAAATAACATGCATGGATCAGTGTGTCAGCTGGCGGATGACGTCACGACGCGAGTCACGTGGTCCGTACGCGTTGCGTCCCAGGGATAAGGCGGGACTTCATCAGCGGTGACGGAATGACGTCGGACGGCCGCTTTATACTAACACACTAAATTTAAACCAATAAACAGCGGAGTTATGCGCAAGGCAAGTACCGCTACTAGCGTGACACCGGAACATACATCTGTAATCGTTCCATACACAGAAGAAAAGGAGAGGGCATATAGAAAACTTTATAAGCACCAAAAACAATATTTAAAACAAAATTAAAATTAAAATCAAAACCAGAGAGAGGCGTACGTCAAGTCCGCTAATTAGGCAACAAAATATCGCCCACTAATAGTTCTCGCATAAAACATGCAGAGAAACGAACGAGACGTTGCCCAAACGGACAGTACGAAGCCTTAAACGAATCTCCCGGTAGGTCGCATGACCAATGATAAGAACTAACGAATATACCCGCAAATGCCGCTGACGTCATCAGAAAGCTACACTGATCCGTACATGAAGAATAAACAAACAAGCATACCTATAATTAAACATATACCATACAGGTAAGAAAGAAATCAAAAAATATGTACAAAAAATATGAAAATAAAAATAAAAATAAAAATAAAAATAAAACTAAAAATAAAAATAAAAATAAAAATAAAAATAAAAATAAAAATAAAAATAAAAATAAAAACAAACATAGAAATAAATAATAAAAAAATATAAAAATATATGAAAAATAAAAATAAAAATGAAAATAAAAATAAAAATAAAAATAAAAATATCACAATGACTATGAAAAGAATCAGATACTATAAAATAAAATAAAATAAAACAATTATCTGTCCGAAATGAAACAATTTAAATCAAATTCCACATTTAAACCTCCCGGGGCAAGAACCCGTGTTTCATGTATCCAATAGGATTCACGTTTGCTTAATTGGCGTATGAAGTTACCTCCACGCCAATGTTTGGTGACCTTCTCAATCCCCCAAAAGCTCAAACTCCTGGGATTCTGGGAATGCACCAATTTAAAATGGCGAGACACATTATGAGTCTTCAGGCCCTTTTTAATATTATTTACGTGTTCACCCAACCTCACATGTAGAGGTCTGGAGGTTCTACCGATATATTGGAGACCACATCCGCATTGTAACATATATACCACCCCTATGGTGGAACAAGTAATGAGTTTATCGATCTTGTATTCCTTATTATTACTAGTGGCTATGAAGGATTTTCTCCTTTTCATATTGCATCTAGAGTGCCTACAGGCCGTGCATCTACCACACGCGTAAAAGCCGGATAGAAAAGAGAAAAGCCTGCTTTCAGTTTGTACAGGGGGATCAATAACACTCGGTGCTATTTGGTCACGCAATGATGGAGCCTTTTTATATATGAAAGAAGGCCGTGCGGGTAACAATGGACCCAACACTCGGTCTTGTTTCAGTATAAACCAATTTTTGGCCACAACTTTTTCAAATTTTTTAAAATGTACGTTATAATCAAGGACCATTCGGAAATTAACCCCTTCCACACCTGATTCTTTTGCCTTATCTTTAATCAGGAGGGACCTATCCATCTGCTGAACCCTGGATATTTCATGTTCAAGAGCAGATGGATCATAACCCTTTTCCCGAAACCTAAAGGACAATGTGTGGGCTTGATCCACAAAGTCATCCATGTAAGAACAATTCCGCCTTAGTCTAACGTACTGTCCCCTGGGGATATTGCATAACCAAGACTTATGGTGGCAACTCCCCAGAGGAATGTACGAATTCCGGTCAGTTGGCTTAAAGTGGTTTTTTAATACTAGCCCATCATTTGCTTTGGTGATCTCTAGGTCAAGAAACACCAACCGTTCTTGGCTGATATTCCACGATAACTGGATGTTTTTGTCGTTAACATTCATAGTACTGACAAATTCATCCAATCCTCGCCGATCACCATCCCATACTAGAATGAGATCATCAATGAATCTATTGTAGCAGATTAATTCCTTGGGGCGATTCCGAAAAACAACTTCCTCCTCCCAGTGGGCCATAAATAAATTGGCCACACTGGGAGCAAACTTGGCCCCCATGGCAACCCCCCTTACTTGTAAATAAAACTGATGATTAAACCAAAAATAATTCCTAGATAAACAAAAATTCAAGCATTTGAGAATATATTTTTTATGACACTCTGATAAATCGGAGTAAGTGGACATGGCCCACTGGACTGAAGCTCGCGCGTCACTGTGTCCTATAATAGTGTACAATGAGCCGACATCGGCTGTCACAAGAAAACAGGAGGCCGTAATATCCAATGACTCAAGAATTTGAATAATATGTTTAGTGTCTTTGAGGAATGCTTTGGTTTTAAATACCAGGGGTTGTAGAAAAGTGTCAATGTACTGACCCACTCTGGAGGAGATAGAGTCAATACCGTTAACAATAGGCCTGCCAGGCGGATTAACACAATCCTTATGGATTTTTGGCAGGCTGTATATGATGGGGGTACGGCAAAATAATGGGTCAAGAAAAGATCCCTCTTTTTTATTGAGAATGTTTTTATGTTTCCCTTCTTCTATTAGCCAATGTAATTCATCCTTATACTGTAACATAGGATCTTTGTTCAAAATATGATATGTGTCAGTATCACTGACAAGTTTGTTCATTTCGGACATATAGTTAGTTCTACTTAAAATTACCAGTCCCCCTCCTTTATCCGCGGGGCGTATGACTATGTCATCCCTGCTCCTAAGGGAATCAATTCCCAATTTAATAAACTGGGGATCCTTTACTTTGCGCACTTTAAGATTGTCTAGATCATTTATAACAACATTCTTAAAAACCTCCAAAAACTTGTTGTCGGTGTTTAAGGGGTTAAACGTGGATTTATTACGGAGATTTGAGTGATGATTTTCAAATATTTTCACCTGTCTAACAGGGTTGGATAGAAAATATTTTTTCATGTTCAAATTCCTAACAAACTTTTGGATGTTGACATATGTATGGAATTTACTAAAATTCCTAACCGGAGCGAATTTTAGACCCCTATCTAGAACTTTTAACTCATTATCGCTTAATGGACATCCACTTAAGTTGTATATGCCTGCCCCTATTGGGGTTTTTGTTTTTTGAATTCTCCTGCCCCCTCTCCTTCCTCTCTCTCTTTTCTTTTTCGGACCTGATTGCCCGACTGGGGGGTTCCGTACGGTTGCTGTCTCCACCACTCCTGATGGGTAGGTGGAGGTGCAAATGGTGGATGGATGGGCTGGTGAATAGGGGGCTGCACATAAGGGCCCCTTCCGGGTCCACTCTGTGCGCCTAAAAAATCCCCTCCCTCACCGGCTCCTCCATATTGTAATGGTGCATACCTATTAGACACAGGAAGAGTATATCCCGGTTGACCACCATACGGAACCCTCTGATGGGACCCATAATCAGACTGATACCCACCCTGTCTGCTAGGGGAATGGTAACCATAATAGTACTGAGACTCATTAACAGGGCCTGCCCTGGAGTCAGAATTCCTGTCACGGTTACCATTACCTCTACCTCTTTTCTTTCCGTAATTGTTACGGGGTCCCCTATTATATGTACCTCCCCTCGGTGCACTACTCCTAGTGTTACAGGGATCTGGCACCAGTTTTTCCGGAATAAAGGTGCCTACAGAACCAAGTGGCGGTATAGGGGCCATAGCATCAACCTCAATAGGAGTATCATAGTGGATATCTCCCTCGGTTTGATTCATTTTTTGCCATTTAAAGACATTACCACCATTGAAATCATCTGAGTCTCTTATGAACTTTTTCTTTTTCTTATTTTGGACCTCAAAGTCCCACTTTGCCATCTTGTCCTTTAGTTCAACAGAGAGTCTAATGAAATCAGGAGTGTCTTTAAATGATTCAATGGAGTGTTTAATCTCATTGATCTGACTATCTAAAATGGTCATTTTTCTTTGTTTACGTTTCAACAAAAATTCCATTAATTCTAGACCTTTATTAAGAAAAAAGTTTTCCCATTCCAACATGGAATCCCTATCCAGGAGTCCATCGTTAGGAGGAACGTCCCATCTTAAACGACGTGGTATTAATCTAGCCGAAATATATTGCTGGAAAGAGACAATATCCCACCAAGCTTTAACCTTTTTCTCAAAAACATGACCAAGCTTTCTAAAGGCCAAAACCACATCCGGGGTTTGTTCAGAAATAGGGGTACGTGAAAAAATATCACTTAATTTAACCTCTCTATTTTCCAAATATTGAAATACATCCATATTAGCTGCTGAAATTGTAGTAAATTGGTGCAAAAAAGATAGTGAGAAAGTCAACCAGCGCTAAAAAAAACTAAAACAGTGAAAGAAAATAAAGGAAAAAATGCAGCTAGAATACTGTAGGTCAAATTACCAAATCCCACATTTCAAAATATAAATATCTCAGTACAGCGCAAAAACATAAAACTCTTTACAGTGAAATACTAAATGCATAAATAAAAGTCCATATAGTGAATGATACAATATACAGTGATCAAGAAAGATCAAAAAAGAGTCCACTTGTGTAGTGTGTCTTTAATCAATATATCCAGTGACGATGTGATCCCTTCACCAATGAACTAGTTGGACTCTCACCTCATCGAATGGACCCCTGATAAATCAGATAGGTCAAAAACACATGTTCCCATCAAGGGTGAAGTAAAGGCTACAGCAAACCAAACGGAAGCTTTTCCAGATAGAATCTCCTCAATGTCATCAGGTCAGGATAATGTCATATATGAAAAAGACAAGCAAATCTAGTGCTCTCCGTTTGATAACAATTTATTAAAACAGATGAATAAAAACAAATTTCCACTCACATTTCTAAGCACTGATCTCCAGTGCTGAGTGCAAAGCAGGAAATAACATGCATGGATCAGTGTGTCAGCTGGCGGATGACGTCACGACGCGAGTCACGTGGTCCGTACGCGTTGCGTCCCAGGGATAAGGCGGGACTTCATCAGCGGTGACGGAATGACGTCGGACGGCCGCTTTATACTAACACACTAAATTTAAACCAATAAACAGCGGAGTTATGCGCAAGGCAAGTACCGCTACTAGCGTGACACCGGAACATACATCTGTAATCGTTCCATACACAGAAGAAAAGGAGAGGGCATATAGAAAACTTTATAAGCACCAAAAACAATATTTAAAACAAAATTAAAATTAAAATCAAAACCAGAGAGAGGCGTACGTCAAGTCCGCTAATTAGGCAACAAAATATCGCCCACTAATAGTTCTCGCATAAAACATGCAGAGAAACGAACGAGACGTTGCCCAAACGGACAGTACGAAGCCTTAAACGAATCTCCCGGTAGGTCGCATGACCAATGATAAGAACTAACGAATATACCCGCAAATGCCGCTGACGTCATCAGAAAGCTACACTGATCCGTACATGAAGAATAAACAAACAAGCATACCTATAATTAAACATATACCATACAGGTAAGAAAGAAATCAAAAAATATGTACAAAAAATATGAAAATAAAAATAAAAATAAAAATAAAAATAAAACTAAAAATAAAAATAAAAATAAAAATAAAAATAAAAATAAAAATAAAAATAAAAATAAAAATAAAAATAAAAACAAACATAGAAATAAATAATAAAAAAATATAAAAATATATGAAAAATAAAAATAAAAATGAAAATAAAAATAAAAATAAAAATAAAAATATCACAATGACTATGAAAAGAATCAGATACTATAAAATAAAATAAAATAAAACAATTATCTGTCCGAAATGAAACAATTTAAATCAAATTCCACATTTAAACCTCCCGGGGCAAGAACCCGTGTTTCATGTATCCAATAGGATTCACGTTTGCTTAATTGGCGTATGAAGTTACCTCCACGCCAATGTTTGGTGACCTTCTCAATCCCCCAAAAGCTCAAACTCCTGGGATTCTGGGAATGCACCAATTTAAAATGGCGAGACACATTATGAGTCTTCAGGCCCTTTTTAATATTATTTACGTGTTCACCCAACCTCACATGTAGAGGTCTGGAGGTTCTACCGATATATTGGAGACCACATCCGCATTGTAACATATATACCACCCCTATGGTGGAACAAGTAATGAGTTTATCGATCTTGTATTCCTTATTATTACTAGTGGCTATGAAGGATTTTCTCCTTTTCATATTGCATCTAGAGTGCCTACAGGCCGTGCATCTACCACACGCGTAAAAGCCGGATAGAAAAGAGAAAAGCCTGCTTTCAGTTTGTACAGGGGGATCAATAACACTCGGTGCTATTTGGTCACGCAATGATGGAGCCTTTTTATATATGAAAGAAGGCCGTGCGGGTAACAATGGACCCAACACTCGGTCTTGTTTCAGTATAAACCAATTTTTGGCCACAACTTTTTCAAATTTTTTAAAATGTACGTTATAATCAAGGACCATTCGGAAATTAACCCCTTCCACACCTGATTCTTTTGCCTTATCTTTAATCAGGAGGGACCTATCCATCTGCTGAACCCTGGATATTTCATGTTCAAGAGCAGATGGATCATAACCCTTTTCCCGAAACCTAAAGGACAATGTGTGGGCTTGATCCACAAAGTCATCCATGTAAGAACAATTCCGCCTTAGTCTAACGTACTGTCCCCTGGGGATATTGCATAACCAAGACTTATGGTGGCAACTCCCCAGAGGAATGTACGAATTCCGGTCAGTTGGCTTAAAGTGGTTTTTTAATACTAGCCCATCATTTGCTTTGGTGATCTCTAGGTCAAGAAACACCAACCGTTCTTGGCTGATATTCCACGATAACTGGATGTTTTTGTCATATATAAAAAGGCTCCATCATTGCGTGACCAAATAGCACCGAGTGTTATTGATCCCCCTGTACAAACTGAAAGCAGGCTTTTCTCTTTTCTATCCGGCTTTTACGCGTGTGGTAGATGCACGGCCTGTAGGCACTCTAGATGCAATATGAAAAGGAGAAAATCCTTCATAGCCACTAGTAATAATAAGGAATACAAGATCGATAAACTCATTACTTGTTCCACCATAGGGGTGGTATATATGTTACAATGCGGATGTGGTCTCCAATATATCGGTAGAACCTCCAGACCTCTACATGTGAGGTTGGGTGAACACGTAAATAATATTAAAAAGGGCCTGAAGACTCATAATGTGTCTCGCCATTTTAAATTGGTGCATTCCCAGAATCCCAGGAGTTTGAGCTTTTGGGGGATTGAGAAGGTCACCAAACATTGGCGTGGAGGTAACTTCATACGCCAATTAAGCAAACGTGAATCCTATTGGATACATGAAACACGGGTTCTTGCCCCGGGAGGTTTAAATGTGGAATTTGATTTAAATTGTTTCATTTCGGACAGATAATTGTTTTATTTTATTTTATTTTATAGTATCTGATTCTTTTCATAGTCATTGTGATATTTTTATTTTTATTTTTATTTTTATTTTCATTTTTATTTTTATTTTTCATATATTTTTATATTTTTTTATTATTTATTTCTATGTTTGTTTTTATTTTTATTTTTATTTTTATTTTTATTTTTATTTTTATTTTTATTTTTATTTTTATTTTTATTTTTAGTTTTAGTTTTATTTTTAGTTTTATTTTTATTTTTATTTTCATATTTTTTGTACATATTTTTTGATTTCTTTCTTACCTGTATGGTATATGTTTAATTATAGGTATGCTTGTTTGTTTATTCTTCATGTACGGATCAGTGTAGCTTTCTGATGACGTCAGCGGCATTTGCGGGTATATTCGTTAGTTCTTATCATTGGTCATGCGACCTACCGGGAGATTCGTTTAAGGCTTCGTACTGTCCGTTTGGGCAACGTCTCGTTCGTTTCTCTGCATGTTTTATGCGAGAACTATTAGTGGGCGATATTTTGTTGCCTAATTAGCGGACTTGACGTACGCCTCTCTCTGGTTTTGATTTTAATTTTAATTTTGTTTTAAATATTGTTTTTGGTGCTTATAAAGTTTTCTATATGCCCTCTCCTTTTCTTCTGTGTATGGAACGATTACAGATGTATGTTCCGGTGTCACGCTAGTAGCGGTACTTGCCTTGCGCATAACTCCGCTGTTTATTGGTTTAAATTTAGTGTGTTAGTATAAAGCGGCCGTCCGACGTCATTCCGTCACCGCTGATGAAGTCCCGCCTTATCCCTGGGACGCAACGCGTACGGACCACGTGACTCGCGTCGTGACGTCATCCGCCAGCTGACACACTGATCCATGCATGTTATTTCCTGCTTTGCACTCAGCACTGGAGATCAGTGCTTAGAAATGTGAGTGGAAATTTGTTTTTATTCATCTGTTTTAATAAATTGTTATCAAACGGAGAGCACTAGATTTGCTTGTCTTTTTCATATATGACATTATCCTGACCTGATGACATTGAGGAGATTCTATCTGGAAAAGCTTCCGTTTGGTTTGCTGTAGCCTTTACTTCACCCTTGATGGGAACATGTGTTTTTGACCTATCTGATTTATCAGGGGTCCATTCGATGAGGTGAGAGTCCAACTAGTTCATTGGTGAAGGGATCACATCGTCACTGGATATATTGATTAAAGACACACTACACAAGTGGACTCTTTTTTGATCTTTCTTGATCACTGTATATTGTATCATTCACTATATGGACTTTTATTTATGCATTTAGTATTTCACTGTAAAGAGGTACATAGTACAGTCCAGCCAAACTGATGCCAAAACCACAATTTAGAACAATAAACCCCAAGACTCAACTACAGTTCAGGGAAAAAACTAAATTTACAGACATAACGCGTACTCTTCAGGAATACCGGCGCTACAAATGCATAAAGGTAAAAAACCTTGAGCCTTTAGTATCACTTTCATTCCTGATCTCCCAAAGGAGATATTCCCTGGATCAACACTCTGTGATGTTATTAACTACAAATTTTAAGATACAATTATATTTTGTGCATTTAGTAATGCATCCCACTCCTTTTTCAAACAATCTAATGAGCCGGTCAGAACTATTTTTTAGTTGATACAACTAAGGAGTACCAGCTGTTCACCTATCTGATTGTTAGTTAATAAGGATGAGCTTGGGTTTAGTCCGGGAACCAGAAGGTAAATGTCAGTGCTAGTCCAATCAGCTAAGGCCAGGGCATTCCCCAACCCACAGCTGCACATACACAAATGGACAGGGCAGCTTGTGACATCATTGACCTAACATGGCCACAAGACCATATTATTCATTCAGGGACATTGGAATGGATAACTTCTTTCTGGGGTTCAGCCAACATGGATTTCAAAACAAACCCCAGCTCATCCCTTTTAGTGAATAAGATAAATCTGAGTTCACTTTACATATTCAATCATATGCAAGGGGTATAAAAAAAAAAGCAGGATATTTTTTTCTGGTACATTATTGGGTATGCAAAGTTAACACAGCCTCACCTTATTTACTAGCATCCATTGCTGATTGAACAGACTATATTCCATTAGTAAATAAACCCGACTATATTCATTTTGTTAAACAGTGCAAACTGTTGGCGACTTGGCGCTATATAAATCATGTATAATAATAATATAGCTCAGAATTAAATTAGCATTTTCTTCCCTTTTCTGTTCAGCTTGGTCACTGGTCAGATCAGGCATGCGAGAAGAAGCTTCCTTATATTTGCAAGAGAAAACCCTTGCCAATTGATCACGAGCGAAAGCCAATTGATGAACCCGGCTGCAGTATGGTAATTCATTGAATTTCAATTTATTAATTGTTTGTAAATTTCTCTCTAGCTGTTTTATATGGTCAGCTTGAACATTCCAAGAGTCTCTTGAAGACATCAAGGCATAGCTCCCAGCTGTCCCTGATTTGGAGGGACTGTCCCTGATTTGGAAAAAAAAGTCCCTGTGTCCCTCTTTCCTCCTTCCTCATTTGTCCTTCATTTTTATAGTCGTATATAAAAAAAGGACTTTTTATCTTTCAAAAAGTGTTTCCTGGTGCTAAACCTTTCATCCAATTTCTATATTTCTGCATTGGTAAATGTTTAAAGCCAATATAAAGGAATAGCAGTGGTAAGAAAAAAGCACTTGGATTTAATTCTCCTTTTTTTTTTTGCTTAATTGTCCTTTAAGGGGGTGTGGCGGGGGCGTGTCCTATGCCTACATACGTGTGTTAGTAGGTGGCCCTCATTCCTATCTCAAAATGTTGGGAGGTATGATCAAGGTGTTATGTTACACTTGTTCAAGCCAATTTACATTACAGAAGGATCATACCTGTTCTAGCATAACATTAAAGTGGTTGTAGACCCTTACAAACCACTTTGACCTACAGGTAAGCTTAGATTAAGGCTTACCTGTAGGTCCAAGAAATATCTCCTAAACCTACACGGTTTAGGAGGTATTTGGCAAAACACAGGCACCGCTGTCTACGGTGCCTCTCATGCGCCGTAGACAGCGGTGCTCCGCTGTCAACGGCGATATGCTGCAAGTGACGGCTCCCGTGCGCATGCGCGGGAGTGACGTCATCGCGGCTTCGTCGAATGACAGCGGCGGAGCAGCGAGACCCACCGAGACCCACCGAGAAGATGGATGCTCCGGACTACAGGGGACATCAGTGACTTCGCTGGCTCCTGTGTCAGGTAAGTGACACATAATTGACTGTATAGTGCATAGTAGTCCATCATGCTTTACCTTTGCAGGGAATCAAAGAGGAAGTAAACTCATCAGGGTTTACTTCCTCTTTAAGGGAACCTATACCCTATACCATAGTATTGAATACATATTCTTTATTTTTATTTTTTTAACTCTAGGCAAACAGCTAAATAAATAGATGAAATACAAGAATGTGGGATTTTTTTTTTATGTGCCAAAGCAATTGCATTTCTGTCAATCCAGTTCTGGGATCTACACAGCTCTGGCACACAACAAAACCCTCTCTGATAGGTCAGGAGACGTGATTTTTCTCTGCTGCAGTTAAAGAGGAGTTCCCCTTAAAAAAAATAAATAAAAGACAGCAGCTACAAATACTGCAGCTGCTGACTTTTAATAATCGGACACTTACCGTATTTGCCGGCGTATAAGACGACCCGGCATATAAGACGACCCCCTAAAAACCTGCACAGTTAAAATGTTTTGCCCGTACTCACCGTTTAAGACGACCCCTGATTCCGAGGCTTCCGACGCTTCATATCCCTCTTCTTCTTCGTTCTTGCTGGAGCCATTTCCTTCTTCCTTCTGGTGCTGGAGCCAATCACGGCGAGCAATGTATTCTATTAATGAATACAAAGCCTGCTGGGATTGGCGGAGGCTGTTACATCATCAGCCCGCGCCTCACTCTCAAAGCCAATCGGAGCAGGCTACTGTGTGTAGCCTGCTCGGATTGGCAGAGATTGCTGCTCCAATCCGAGCAGGCTCTGTATTCATTTGAATACATCGCTCACTGGGATTGGTTCAGTGGTATATACTGTATGTAGCCGAAGCTACATACAGTATTACCGGACAGCCAGAAGGCATCCCAGCAGCGGACCCGGCGTATAAGACGACCCCTCCTTTTTGCTCAGTTTTTTTAAGTGTAAAAGGTCGTCTTATACGCCGGCAAATACGGTACCTGTCCCAGGGTCCAGCGATGCGGGAGAAAGAAGCCCCACTCGTTCCCCCCTCTGTTTGGCGGTGCCGGCATTCTAACTGTGGGCACCCGGCTGTGGCTCCACAGCCAGGCACCCACTGCGCATGTGCGAGCGGCGCCGTGCCCGGATTGGCCGCGCAGTCACCTGGGACCTGTCACCTGTCCCAGATGACTGACAGGAGGGCGGGGGCAGAGCTGAGCCCTTCCTGCGCCGAGGGGAAGTGATGTCACCAGCCCAAGCACTGAAGGAGGAAGACTACGAGGGATCCCCTAGCAACAGGCATTTAGAGGTGAGTTAAAAAAAAATCCAAATTTTTTTTCTATTTTTTTTCATGAATTTTAATGAATTTTTTTTTTCTTTGCAACACCACTTTAATCTCCCTGGCGGTATTCCCGAGTCTGGCTCGGGGTGGAGTTTCAGAACCAAAAGCGGTAAACCCAAGCCAGACTTGGGATTGCATCGCAGGATCCAGGAACAGTGTGCTTATCTTATCCTCTGGATCCAGCGATGTCCAAGCCCCCCCCCCCCCCCCCCGCTGTGCGAGCGGCTCGTCCTCTGCTCGATGTATCACGGTGCCGATCTTCGTTCCCTGCGACGCACAGGGACATAGATCAGCGCCAAATTGAAAAAGTGAAACGCAAACATTACAGATTACAGATTACATTGCTGTATGAAATTATTTCACATCCCCTTTGTCCCTAGTGGTCTGCCCAGTGTCCCGCATGCAGTTTTATATTATAAAAACTGTTCTTTCTGCTTGGAAACTGGAGATTGTCCATAGCAACCAAAACTGTCCCTTTACATCAAAAGTGGTTTTAGACCAGCTACAAAACAACGATAATAAATTAGAATCACTCGCAGAATTGAGCGATAGCGATTTGTGGGGAGATCCGTCATCAAATACTGAAAAGTAATGACAGTGACAATTCTGCAACTGAGCAAATTTCAGTGTTTTTGATTTGATTTCATTATTGAATCATTTTTATTATTATTATATTATTATTTGGTATAATTATTTATAGTTATTTATTATATTTTAATTTATGATTTTGTTTTTTTTTATCATACCCGGGATGTCTACTAGACTCTGGTTTGGACAGTTTTTAGTGAGTTATTCCTAAGAATTAGAGACCTACAATATAAAACGCCAAATTTCCATGCAAAATAATTGTACCGCTTTCAGCATCAAAAATCTGAAATAATCGTACCGCCAGGGAGGTTAAAGTGAAACTAAAGGGGTTAAGTAAAACTTACAAGTATTGTCTCTCCTCCATCTAGTGAATCTGAAAAGAAATGGATTTCCATTGGTGGAATTTCGCTGACAGCAGATGAGTCATGGTTATTTAGGATGCGGCAGATGCCCGCTCCTTAACAACCAGCTTTTATATACAATGAATTTGGATCCGCCTAAAAATAGAATTAAGAAAATTCTAAAACTTTTTGAATGCACGCAAATATATGAAACGAATCCTGAAAACGAACTTGACCAGCACATTGAATACGAAGAAACAAATCAACCTAATGAATGCATCCAAAACGAAGATGAAATTTTCAGGCGTGCACATGTATAATCATTAACATAAGAGGCATAGAGTTCCAGTGAGTCTCAGTCTGTCACGTGGTGGAAACGCACACACAATAAAAAAACTCTGTGGGCTTCACAGAACAGCTGTATTTATACTGAGATTACATTTCACACAGGTGAACTCTATTTACTAATTAGGTGACTTCTGAAGACAATTGGTTCTACTAGATTTTAGTTAGAGGTATCAGAGTAAGGCCCCTTTCACACTAACGTCCCGTTCAGGCCCGCCTGTCAGTTTTTCAGGCGGACCTGAACGGGTGCTCCATAGAGCTCTATGGAGCGTCGGATGTCAGCGGTGACATGTCCGCTGACATCCGACCCGCTCCGATCCGAAAAAGTGTGACGGAGGAAAAAGCTATTTTTCCATCCGTCTGCGGATCGGATCGGATGACGACGGGCACTGCGGTCCGTCGTCATCCGATCTCCCATAGGGGAGAGCGGCGCTGTGACAGGTCCGTCCCTGCACAGTGTGCGGAGACAGACCTGTCATCTCCCTGCTCAGCGGGGATCGGCGGAGTGATCCCCGCTGAGCAAACGGACATCCACGGGGCGGATCAGAACTGATCCGCCCCGTGTGAAAGGACCCTAAGGCCCCTTTCACACCGAGTCGGTTTTCAGGCGCTACAGCGCTAAAAATAGCACCTGTGTAGCGCCTGAAAAAAACGGGCCCTTTCACTCCAGTGTGAAAGTCGGAGGGCTTTGTGTTGGTCTATCACACACAATGCCAATAAAATACATTTATTTTTTGTTGTAACATGACAAAATGTAGAAAATTTCAAGGGGTATAAATACTTTTTCAAGGCACTGTAGACCTGCACCTATCCTCTCTATAAGGCTGTGTGAGTGGATGTAAGAAAAGCAACAGAGTAAAAAAAACATTGAATAGATAAAACAGAACAAAATGTGACAGTTTGAATTTGGAGAATTTTCTGAATACATGTGACTCACTTCTGTGTTCTTTTTAATGTGGTCCAAGATTACACAATATGCTGACCCACACCTTGTCCATTTCTCTTTTTGTGGTTTGGTGTCAAAATTTCTCTTTTGTGGATTGTTTGTTCCAAAAATTAAATTATATTACGTTTTTTGCTTGTTTGAGAGATAATAAAAGAATTTGAAGTTTTGGAGGAAGTTGAGTGCAAAAAAGGGACATTTTTTAGTTAAAGTATAACTAAATGCAAAACTTTTTTTTTCGTTTGGATAGAGTGAAGAGGGGTTAGAACACCTGTTAGTTTTTATTGCTGTCTGTGCTCCTGTTATGCTGCGTACACACGATCAGAATTTCAGCCATCAAAAGACCGATGAGAGCTTTTCATCGGAAAATGCAACCGTGTGTATGCTCCATCTGAATTTAGCTGCCCGAAATCCCGCCAGCAAAAATTTGATAGCATGTTCTCAATTTTCCCCATGGAAAATGGAAATTCCGATCGTGTGTATGCAATTCCGACACGCAAAAACTCACGCATGTTCAGATTCATACAAGATGGAAGCTATTGGCTACTAGGTATTGAAATTCCTTTTTCTAGACCCGTCGTACGTGTTGTACATTACAGCGTTCTTGGCGGTCAGAATTTGGTGTGACCGTGTGTAGGCAAGACAGTTTGAGTGGAATTCCGTCGGAATTCCAACCGGAAAACCATCAGAGCTTTTTCCGATGAGAATTCCGATCGTGTGTACACGGCATTTAAGAGATTATATTGCTTTAAAAAAAGGCCTGGATTCTTTCCCAAATGTACATAATATATATCTAACTGGGTGCTGACATTTATAGGTAAAGTTGATCCAGGGAAAGTCCGATTGCCTCTCTGGGATCAGGATGGATTTTTTTCCCCTGCTGTAGCAAATCGGAGCATACTTTTCTGGGGTGTTTCGCCTTCCTCTGGATCAACTGTGGGTATAGGATTGTATTTTTTTTTTCTTTCGGTTGAACTGGATGGACTTGTGTCTTTTTCCAACCTGACTAACTATGTAAATATGTAAAGAGATTCACCCTCTCTGTTATGCTGCTCATCCATTATACAATTTTCTTGCTCAATTTCCTTTAGATAGAGGATTGCGGAAATGAATACCAAGTCAAAATCAAGTACTTTCAGTCATTGCATTGATAAAAAATACATTTAAAGATTTATCACTGAAAATGTGAAAGCTGTGATCTGACTTCCTGTTATGCCGCGTACACACTGAATTTTCGTCGGAAAAAACTCTGATGGAAGTCCGACGGAATTCCGCTCAAGCTGTCTTGCCTACACACTGTCACATCAAATTCCGAGTTTAGAACGCGGTGATGTACAACACGTACAATGGGACTAGAAAAAGGAAGCTTCCGTCTCGTAGTTGAGTCTGAGCATGTGAGATTTTTTGGCGTGTTGGAATTGCATACACACGATCGGAATTTCCAATAGAACGTTTTTCCGTCGGGAAATTTGAGAACATGCTATCAATTTTTGGCCTGCGGAAATTTGGACAGCTAAATTCTGATGGAGCGTACACACGGTCGCATTTTCCGATGAAAAGCTCTCAATTGTCTTTTTCTGGCCGGAATTCCGATCGTGTGTACGCGGCATTAGAGAGTGGCTACATTAATCCTCCATGGTCCCACTGTATGTAGGGAAGTAGCCACCCTTTCTTGCTGGGTCCCGAGATGAACTATAGACTATGGGATTTGTAGTATGTATAGAACAGTTCACATGACCGCAACTAATACGCACTGCTTGATAGCAGGAGACAACAGAGTGAGTAAAAGGATGACCTCATTAGTCTTCTGCTGTTCATTCACGGTCCAGTAAAAATGGCTGAGAATGAAGAGATAACAACACTATATCCCTTTTGTAGTCAAACTAACTGATGCCATCTGTCCCGTGTGGCAGAGCTTTGTAAATCCAGGGAATGTAGGTACAGAAGTACAACTCATTTTGCAAGAAAACAGCTCTCATGTATGTAATTTATCTGTGTATTCACCTGTTTGTCTGCAGTTCAGATTTAATGTACACAGAGATTTTCTGATGTGTTGGAGAAAAAGAACATCTGGTCACTAGGGTTGCCACCATTTCTTCAAGCCAAACCCGAATAATTTAGACGCACACAGAAAAATTTTATTATCACGGAGGGACCGCAGACTGTGGTGTAAAGGGGAACGCTGATGTAAGGGGGTTTCTGCTAACCAAACCTCCCACTTACATCAGAGTTCCCAGCATTTCCCCTAAAATTAGGGTTCTCAAAGCCCCCCATCATCAGCGTCTCCCTTACCTTAGTGTACTCACTCACTTGGAGGCAGCAGACAGAAGGGAGGGTGGGGGGAGACTTCAGTCACAGACATTGGATGGTCAGCTCACTTACCCAAGGATGGAGGCTCAGGCATCAACACCTTTTATCCACCATGTATCTGTTAGTTGCTGAGCTTTTAACTTCTAACCCACACATCCGGAGATTGGAGTGTGGATGGACAAACAGAGTGGTGGGGCGGGAGGAGGAGGAGCAGATCAAGCCCTCTCTTCTCTCCTGTCTTTGTATGGGAGTGGGGCTCATGTGCACACCTATGCATTCCGCGGTTATTTGGGGCGCCACAGTCCATTCTGAATATTGTGTCTGGGTTTTCAGATGGTCTGAAATGGGGACACACGATTCAAAACCTGGACTGTCTGGGTGAATCCCGGGCCGGTGGCAACCCTATTGGTCACACGTGTGCCAAGCTCAGCCAATGACCAAGTTAGTAGGAATTTTCTGGTGGGTCCTGTCTTAAAATCTGAATAAGTACATGTCTCTCCAGCCAAATACTTGATTTAAATTTAAAAATAAACTTTCAGTTTAAATTAGCGTATTACATTTCAGGTGCATACATTTTTTTTTTAGAAAGCAGGCAAATCCTGAATAGAAAAGTCTGTTCTCTGCCAGCAAGCTGTAGAGAAGGACCATTGCTCTCTGTGTGGAAGCAGTGATCTCTCTGCAGATGTCTTACAGACCCCTTCTGAGACAATGACAAAACTCTACAGTGGGCTCAGTGCAGAATTACAAATCTGACTTAGCAGGGGCAACGCTGGACCACTGCAGGGACACCACTGCTCCCACCCAGAGAGCAAGTGTCCTTTTCTGTAGCATGTTGGCAGCGGAGCAGGCCTTTCTACTCAGGCTGTGGCTGCTTTCTGAAGAAAATGAACTGTTAAGGCCCTTTCACACTGATTAATTAACTTACTTAACTTAATTAACTATTAACTTACAATGGAAGGTTCTTTTAAAAAAATGCACCAAAGAGGCAGCATGCAGGACTTTTCAAAGCGCAGCGTACCTGCAGTATGAAGGTTCCATAGGATTTAAAAAGAATAAATGTTTAATACATTTTTCTTCTGCTTTTAAAACCCCAAAATCGCATCAAAAACTCATGTGAAAGGGCCTTAAGGGACCATTAACTTAAAGTTAAGTTGGGCTTTAAAAAAATTCTACAGACAACACTACAACACTTTTAATTCATTCTCATAAGTTCCTACCCATTCTCTACCTCGGTAAATACACAAGAAATTTTGAAAATCCCTCCAACAGGCACATCAATAAAAATGTAATAGATGTTTTAAACCTTCCAAATTCTATCCATAAGCAGGGGCAGACTGACAATTCATGGGGCCCCCGGGCAATAGGAGATTATGGGGCCCCCGGGCAATAGGAGAAGATTATGGGGCCCCTGGGCAATAGGAGATTATGGGGGGCCCCAGGAAATAGGATATTATGGGGCCCCTGGGCAATAGATTTTGGGGCCACACAGTATACACACACACACATACAGTATACACATACACAGACACACAGTATACACACACGCACACATACAGTATACACACACACACAGGCACACAGTATACACACACAGAATACATAAAGGTACTGGAGAGGCGGGGGAAGCTATAATCTTGGGATTTTAAAAAATACACAGATTTTTACATACTGTCCCTGGTTTTATTGAGGCTGGCAACCCTGATGGGGCTCCTTAGTGGCATGGGGCCCTCGGGCAGTGCTCAAGTACCCATATGGTCAGTCCGTCTCTGTCCATAATTAAACAAATTTGTTGCTGGAGTTTAACTTTACATTTTTTTATAATTAACAGAAAAAGATGCCAGGATACAGGTTTGGTTTTCATGCTATCACCCACAGGTAGATGGCATGAAAAATTACATTCTGCATGGCCAACAATTTAATCTTCTAATTATGAAACAGTGAAACAGATACATGCACACTATTAGCCAATGTGCTTCAGTTACCTCTTTTTGTATATTTGCACACAAATACGAGGCACACAAATACGAAATGTATTCATTCGGTTTGATGATTGTACTCTTATGTTTTCAGGGATGGAAAAGACATGGATTCTATTGCTACTTCATAGGTGAAGAAATGTCCACATTTTCAGAAGCCAACTCCACCTGCAAAACACATGCTGCTTTTTTGATGACGGTGGAAGACAGGTACCGTATGTGCAGTGCAGACCCCTGCCTGGTCCCGCTGCCTGTCCCCAGGTCCATTCCCCACTAGGTACACAGCAGCCAGGCACACAGCAGTCTTTCAGTCTCTCCATCATTCAACTACCAAGCAGGAGTTTCTATTTTTGGGCGGTTTATTGGTTGAACTGGGATGGGGAATAGGGTGAGCCTTGGGAAACTCCAGAACTAGCGCAACTTGAAATGAGGACACTCTCTAGTAGAACTAACTTCTTAAATGTAGACCTCTAGTATAAGAGGAAGTGGACTTAAAGCTTCAGGGGGATCCCATACTGGAAACAGCCCTAATTCAGAAAACTTTGGAACAGATCTCTCTCTCATGCCTGTACTCACCGCGTCCCTGTAAACATGGATGTCTCCTTCCAATATCAGCCAGACCCTGTACCGTGACCCTCCCAGATTCTCAGCAGACTTTACTCCAAACTGTTCCTGTAGCTCTAGCAATCGGCTCCCCAACTACCCCTGACCTGGGACCCCGTTGTAACACTTGTAACTTTATAGCCCAGGAGGGCAGATAGCCCCTCCAGTCTGGGCCTCTCACCACTGGGTAAAGGACCCTACTATTCTAGGTCACATACCATTTAATGCACACCCTAGCCCCCTGCTGGTCACCCTCCTAAACAAGGATTGGCTGAGGCTGCAATACATAGTCATGCAGCCCATTTGATTGCTCCATACCTGTGTTCCAAAACAATCCAGAGAGTTCTGAAATGCAGGGAGGAGCAATCAAACTTGAAGCCTGTTAAACTCAGAACAGCCAAAAGCTCAACCAATGTGCCAAAATTCATTTTTGTATCAATCTTTTGCTTTTTAAAGAAAATGTATTTTATTCTTACAATTCAGCAAAATATCAATTAGTTTAAGAAGGAATGTTGATAATATTAAGACAGGATGTTGATTTTTTTGGCATTTGCAGATTTGAACAGGCCCATCTAACAAGTCTGATCGGGCTTAGACCAGATAAATATTTCTGGACAGGACTCTCAAACATGGAGGAAAAGGAGACTTTTACCTGGACCAACAAGGAAAGGGTTTTGTACACTCACTGGGATGCTGAGAGTCCTGGTAAGTCACCCAATGTTATTGCTCCTTGTTTGAGTAGGGAATGGATAACATTAGAGAAATCTAAAGGGCTTATGACTATGATGCAGGTTAAAGTGGTTGTAAACCTCTAAAATGAAAAATGAACAAAGCATATCCCTCTAGAGCAGCCTTTCTCAACCTTTTCAACACAGAGGAACCCTTGAAATAGTTGTCCGGTCTCGGGGAACCCCTGCTAAAAATTAGAACTCTACAACTCATGATACATTAGTATGATGGTCAGTGAGAGGAATGGTCCTTACACTTGTGGTCATTGGGAAGAATTACCTCCTTACAGATAGCTAAAAAGATCAATGGTGTCAGTGGGAACTTATCTGAAAGGCAGAAATTGCCCAATGCTGAAGGAACCCCTACAACCTCTGGAGGAACCCTGGGGTTCCACGGAACCTTGGTTGAGAATCACTGCTCTATAGTGTACTAGACTCAGTCATAGTGTTGTCTGATCTATCTGATGCCTCCCCCCCTCTGCTAATGCACGAGTCACAGGTTAAGCCAACACCACAGAATCTCGAGAGATGGTCCCATCCCCTCTCCAGTTCTTGTCGGTCGGACTTTGGTGTGACCGTGTGTATGCAAGACAGCTTGAGCAGAATTCCGCCAGAACTCTATTGGAAAAACCTTCAGAGTTTATTCCGACGGCAAAACCGGTCGTGTGTACAAGGCATAAGGGTTTGTCCACATTGGTGACACTCTAACTCCTGCGGTGGAGCAGCAGCTGCCTGGTCGTTAGGAGGAGATACTTCCACCTCCTGAATTTCTGCTTTTATTGTGGCCAAAGGGTGATTGTCTATTGAAATGTCTCACCACAACCACAAACCAAGGATTTGGCTTGCGAGTATATAGTGGACCTATTCACGTAAAGCAGAACTAAACTCAAAGGAGGTTAAATTCCTCACCAGCGGCTGTTATCTTCTCTCTGGCAACTTCTGGGTGATGGGTTTTTGGTCTCTTGATTGGCTGATCAGTAAATGACATCCCGCACATGCGCACAGGACTGTCACATTCGGGCACAACTTAAGTATGCCAGGAATGTACACTGAGCTGCACATGCACAGCTCAGTGTACATTCCGGGCATGCTGCAGCTTTGCCTGAATGATACACTCCTGTGTGCATGTGCGAGTAGGCAGGTAAGTGTTTGCTACTGCAGAAGAGACATGGCAAGTCTCTTCTGAAATAAAGAGCTACAGTACCTACTCACAGTTTTCTATTATGTATTTTTAACAGGTAGCTACTAGCTATGTTTAGTTCCGCTTTAAATGGATTATATATGACAGCGGTACTGCCAATAAATGAATTTGGACTATTTTATTTTGGAGCTCCTTCCGTAAGTGCATATGTTTTTTGTCAAGTGCCTCCATTGGGTATAGCACCTCTACTATAGACATCTCTGGAATTTTTCGGCATCCTGTGCCTTTCTCATAATACTATGACTCATAGTAACATGTGTGTGAACTGCTTAGGTACTGTGTGAACTGCATGTGTCTGTATTAATGTAATTTTTTTAAATTTTGAAGGGAGAAAACAAGGTTGTGTTGTGATGAGAACTGGAAACAAAGGTGGGTTGTGGGATGTCATCAACTGTGATGAAAGAGCGAAGTTTGTCTGCAAGAAATGGGCGCAAGGAGTGACGCCACCGCCAATCCCGACAACGACGCCAGAGCCAAAGTGCCCAGAGGGATGGGGGACAAGCAGCCACCTAAGCTCTTGTCACTGGGTAAGTAGGGGGATTTCCATAAAGGTGCATTTTCAAGAGAGCCCAGTGGCCCCTCACAGCTCCCCCTAGTCTCCATCTGCAGGGCCCTATAGTGTTTTCAATCTGAGAAAGACTGTCTAAAAGAAAACAGCTCTGCTGTGCTCTCTACATAGAAACTCCACAATGCTCTATGACATGGGTACAACCTGTATTTAATGTTTATTTGTAAAATAAAAATTCAACACCAAAGTTTATTCTGCTCATATTTTGCCTTCCCTGATTCTTCCCTCCACCCATGTTAATACAATAAAACAAAAAAAAAACACCCTTTTTACATATATTAATAATAAATATGGCCCTTCATACAGTGGGGGAAAATAATTATTTGATCCCCTGCAGATTTTGTAAGTTTGCCCACTTACAGAGAAAGGAAGTGTCTATATTTTTTAGCATAGGTGTATTTTAAATGACAGAGACAGAATATCAACCAAGAAACCAACCAACCAGAAAAAAAACATGATACAAATGTTATAAATTGAGTTGCAGTTCAGTGAGTAAAATAAGTATTTGATCCCCAAGCAAAACATGACTTAGTACTTGGTGGAGAAAGCCTTGTTGAGGTAAGACATTTCTTGTAGTCGGTTATCAGGTTTGCACACATCTTTGTTGGGATTTTGGTCCACTCTTCTTTACAGATCCTCTCTAAATCCTTCAAGTGATTGTAAAGTCTTGTTTTTTTTTTGTTTTGTTTTTTTTGTTAAAAATAACAAACATGTTATACTTACCTGCTCTGTGCAGTTGGTTTTGCACAGAGCATCCCCCATCCTCCTCTTCTCGGCTCCCTCTTTGGTGCTTTATGGCTCCTCCCTTCTGTTGAGTGCCCCCACATCAAGCAGCTTTCTATTGGGGACACCCGAGCCGAGTCACAGCTCCCTGTGTCCATTCAGACATGGAGCTGTAGGCCGCCCCACCCACTTTCTCTCCTCATTGGCTGACTGACTTTGATTGATAGCAGTGGGAGCCAATCGTGCCTCACTGCTGTCATTGCTGGATCTAGATGGGGCTCAGGTAAATATTAGGGAGGCTGCTGCATCTTAATGCATAGAATGCATTAAAGAGGTTGTAAAAGTTCAGAGTTAAAAAAACAAAAAAAACAAACATGTGCAGTTGGTTTTGCACAGAGTGACCCCGATCCTCCTCTTCTGGGGCCCCTCAGTGGTGCTGGTAGCTCCTCTTGTTGAGTGCCGTTGGAGAAGCGATCTCCTTTGTGGACACCCCTGCGGGAGAGTTCCCATGTCCTGCTTATGGGTCTAGCAGGACTCGGCCCCGCCCCCCCGGCGCCCGCATCATTGGATTTGATTGGCAGCAGGAGTCAATGGCTGCGCTGCTATCAATCTATCCAATCAGGACACAAGACACCAACTCGAATTTTCAGCTCCCTCCATAAATTTTCAATAGGATTAAGGTCTGGAGACTGACTAGACCACTCCATGACCTTAATGTGCTTCTTCTTTGTTGCCTTGGCAGTATGTTTTGGGTCATTTTCATGCTGGAAGACCCGTCCAAGACCCTTCTTCAGTGTTCTAGCTGAGGGAAGAAAGTTCTTATCCAACATGTTATTTAGCGCTTACTCCTGAAGTGCATGCGCTATTTGTTTTAAAAAATGTATATTCCTAAAACCACAGTTGGGTTTTAGGGCTAATTTTGCCAAATTATGGTTTCAGTACCAGTCTAGCTGGATTGCACTGAGTTCTCTTTGACCATGGGTGTCTCTGTCATTGCCGGCAAGTTGTAGAACGCAGTCTAGTTGGGTGCATTGAATGCCTTTTTTCTCTCTGAACCAGCCCAGTGGGAGTGTAGTCTTGCTGTGCATTCTGGGTGAGGGTATTTAAGGTACTGACATCATGTGCTTCTGGGTTCCGGTCCAGAAAAGATTTTCTATCCGTTCAGCCCTGGACCTCCTGACCAGCCCCCATGGCCCTCCTGGCCTGGGGTGTGGATCCATGCAATTCCGAGTCTCGGGTCTGTATAGCCCGAGGCAAAGCAACTGCAGGGACAGGCCCGAATGGATATGAGGCCAAATTGATTCAAAGGTGGTCCGGTGCAGTGTCATCGTGTCATCTAGGGAGAGGCCCAGCAACTGGAGAAGCATCCAGGGGAGGACTCTTCGGGAGAAGGCCATGCGTAAGGCTGGTTTTTCAGAAGGAGCCTGGAGGCTCAGTTGAAGGACACTTTGCGGATCTGTTTCATGCGATATCGCCGGACCGGCTGAGAGATACTGGTACAGTATCATAGTTCTCTAAATTTATCTACGTCCCTCAGTTACATCCAAGTCTGTGGCAGAGACGTTTGCTTTTCAAGTGTTCTGCATTCAAGTCTGTGGCAGAGACTTTGCTTTACTTAATACCCTACCGGCTGCTAGGCCTGGTGAGAGGAGGTCTATCCGATGGTTGTCAGAATCCAGTTGTGAAACGGTAATTCTCTGAATTTCTATTGTGAGAGACTTCCTATTTTTGCAGTTCCAAAAGTACCTGAATTTTCTTCCTAACCCTCTACCCTTCATTAAGAAACTGTGTTATCTTTTAAATAAATATCCCAAAAAGAGGATCTAGTGTCAGTTTCTGCAATTCTTTGGGCCATCTACCATGGGAAACCCCTAGACGGAGGCGAGGTCAAGAAGGTAACGGTAAGCCCAACACAACCAGCAGCTCCTTCGCGGGTCAGTGCTACAGTTACAATACATGGCCCCTCAATGCGGCAAAGTCACCCTGTACCTTTAGCAGGGAAGCAGCCCCAAATCATAATGTTTCCACCTCCATGCTTGTAGGGATGGTGCTCCTATGGTCATAGCCAGCATTTTTCTTCCTCCAACACGGAGGAAGTTCAGTCCTAGCTACACCCTCCCTGTATCGTCCAAGTTCCCTCAGGCAGTGTTAGTTATGGGCAGAGACCAGGCTTATGAAAGTCTTTGTCTTAAACTTTAATAGACTGGTAAAGCACCCCCTGTAATGCAATTAGCTGAAATAAAATTGGGTTGGATTCAACTTCTGTGTCTTATTAGAGAATTAAGCTGCCTGTGGATAGTGCAGAGTCAGCGGGTGACCATACTAGTCAGACTGGGCCTAAGAAAGGTTTGCTAATGCATAAAGCGGCATTTGAAACAGAACAGCTGCATTCGTTTTACCTTTTCAGTCTTGATTGTCTTTTTTTTTTAACCTGCTGATCCTGCCAGTAACACACCTCTGTCCTAGAGTGAAGCAATGCAATCTATCCATGGAGGATCAGTGTTGTCTCCCTGGGACAAGAAGTATGTGAGGACCATACAACACCTCCCCATCTCTTCATCAATATACTGCATATTTTGGGGGAAGTGTACTGTATTGTAACTGTGATCTCGCTATTAATCCATGAAATATTTTCCTGTATTTGTCATCACCAGTATTTCAAAAGACCGGATGGAGACAAGAAGACATGGTTCGAAGCCCGGGACTTTTGCCAAACAATAGGTGGAGATTTGCTCAGTATAAACAGCAAAGAGGAACAAGATTCAGTGTTTTCAACGGCCCTGTGAGTGGTGGTGAAATGTATTTTCCAACATGCTGGACATCATGTGATAACTTTCTGGAAACAAGCCTTCTATAAATCTAATTATAATGTGTCACATGTCAGGTTCACCCCACCCTGGTCACACATTCACTGGATTCGCCGAATCTATAAAGTACATTGTCTGGTGCTGTCAAAATAAAATGTACAGTGCCTTGCGAAAGTATTCTGCCCCCTTGAACTTTTCAACCTTTTGCCACATTTCAGGCTTCAAACATAAAGATATAAAATTTGTATTTTTTGTGAAGAATCACCAACAAGTGGGACACAATTGTGAAGTGGAACGAAATCTATTGGATTTTTGAAACTTTTTTAACTAATAAAAAAATGAAAAGTGGGGCGTGCAAAATTATTCGGCCCCCTTGCGTTAATACTTTGTAGAGCCACCTTTTGCTGCGATTACAGCTGCAAGTCGCTTGGGGTATGTCTCTATCAGTTTTGCACATCGAGAGACTGAAGTTCTTGCCCATTCTTCCTTGCAAAACAGCTCGAGCTCAGTGAGGTTGGATGGAGAGCGTTTGTGAACAGCAGTTTTCAGCTCTTTCCACAGATTCTCGATTGGATTCAGGTCTGGACTTTGACTTGGCCATTCTAACACCTGGATACGTTTATTTGTGAACCATTCTTTTGTAGATTTTGCTGTATGTTTGGGATCATTGTCTTGTTGGAAGATAAATCTCCGTCCCAGTTTCAGGTCTTTTGCAGACTCCAACAGGTTTTCATGCAGAATGGTCCTGTATTTGGCTGCATCCATCTTCCCCTCAATTTTAACCATCTTCCCTGTCCCTGCTGAAGAAAAGCAGGCCCAAACCATGATGCTGCCACCACCATGTTTGACAGTGGGGATGGTGTGTTGAGGGTGATGAGCTGTGTTGCTTTTACGCCAAACATATCGTTTTGCATTGTGGGCAAAAAGTTCAATTTTGGTTTCATCTGACCAGAGCACCTTCTTCCACATGTTTGGTGTGTCTCCCAGGTGGCTTGTGGCAAACTTTAGATGAGACTTTTTATGGATATCTTTGAGAAATGGCTTTCTTCTCGCCACTCTTCCATAAAGGCCAGATTTGTGCAGTGTACGACTGATTGTTGTCCTATGGACAGACTCTCCCACCTCAGCTGTAGTTCTCGGCAGTTCATCCAGAGTGATCATGGGCCTCTTGGCTGCATCTCTGATCAGTCTTCTCCTTGTCTGAGCTGAAAGTTTAGAGGGACAGCCAGGTCTTGGTAGATTTGCAGTGGTCTGATACTCCTTCCATTTCAAAATGATCGCTTGCACAGTGCTCCTTGGGATGTTTAAAGCTTGGGAAATCTTTTTGTATCCAAATCCAGCTTTAAACTTCTCCACAACAGTATTCTAGATTTTCTGAGAAAACAGAGCCCAAATAGAAGAGAAGTGGGACATTAACAGTGCAATATTATAGTAGAAAAATACAACAAAAAAATAATATTTTTATGAAAGATAAAAAATAAATTTTATTTATAACAACAATTCAATTAAAACCAATAACAGCCTTCAAATTTTACAAGGGTGTTACATAAATCGTGCGGTCCAGGTGGTGCTTGTAAGTTTGCCTATCCCAACATGTTTCACTGTCGCTTCTTCAGGGGATATACAAGCTAGCAAAATAACAAAATAGCGTGAAAATCAATTAGAGTGCAAAAATACATATCAAAATAGATTTATGTATGTTAATATAAATATAAACATATATACAGATATGACAAGGGCTTCAATTAAACAGGTGTGCTTACCCCCACTTCACCACCCCTTCCCCCAAGAAAACATCATCCAGTTGTTAAAGGGTGCACGGGTAGCGGGACCAATAGCCAAGCAAAGCAGCAGAGAGAGCACAGACGATGGTCTGTCTGGGCAGATAAAAAAATGCATAAATATATATAATATTGTGGGAATCAAAAAAGGAAATCTCAAAGATATTTATTATATAATTCATTGATTACCCAAAACTTGGGTTAAAAAAAAAAATATAAAACTACTTGTAGAATTTTTTAAGCTAGAAATATATATACTTATATGTTATATAATTTATAATTTGAATTTTTTAATTTTTTAATTTTATATAAAGCGGAGATATAAAAGGATGCATATATTATTATGCTTACTTACATATTTACATGAAAGTAGGAATGCTTTTCTATAGTCCTGTATTTCTATTCAAGCAAATAAGGATATCCCCTAGCCCTTTAAAGATGGTATATAGTGCAAAAGGTTAGCACCCACAAGCTATTCAAGCTTGTTTCCAAGGTGTCTCTAAGGTATAAAAGAAGAGAGAAAAGTTTTATCCTATACAATTTTTAAAAGATTTTTTCCAAGGCAAAAGAGTCTGTACAAGATTTTTGGCATAAGGGGAACTTACTGGCAATATTCTCCACAACAGTATTACGGACCTGCCTGGTGTGTTCCTTGGTCTTCATGATGCTCTCTGCGCTTTCAACAGAACCCTGAGACTATCACAGAGCAGGTGCATTTATACAGAGACTTGATTACACACAGGTGGATTCTATTTATTACCATCAGTCATTTAGGACAACATTGGATCATTCAGAGATCCTCGCTGAACTTCTGGAGTGAGTTTGCTGCACTGAAAGTAAAGGGGCCGAATAATTTTGCACGCACCACTTTTCAGTTTTTTATTTGCTAAAAAAGTTTAAAATATCCAATAGATTTCGTTCCACTTCACAATTGTGTCCCACTTGTTGGTGATTCTTCACAAAAAATTAAAATTTTATATCTTTATGTTTGAAGCCTGAAATGTGGCAAAAGGTTGAAAAGTTCAAGGGGGCCGAATACTTTCGCAAGGCACTGTAATTCCTGCACCTGGTCCTCATAAAAACCAGAGGCTGGGGACCTATAAAGTTATGTTAATCTGTGCATAGACATGTGCAGAACGAATTTTGTTTTTGTTTTGATTATTTACATAAATTAGTTTACTTAAAATTAGTTTAATTCATTTTCGAAGTTTCATTTTGTTTTTCTAACTCAATTCGATCAAATTTGGAAAATTTGAATCAATTCGCATTCCATTCAAATTCCATTTGAAATACCATTTAAATTACATTTGAAATAACATTTGAATTTATTCTGTTCGAAATTCACATTTTGGAAGAAGGTTATATTATATTCTTTCTATTCTATTGTTTTTTTCTATTTTATTCTCTTCTACTATTTTATTTTCAATTCTATTCTCTTCTATTCTTTGCTATTCTATTCAAATGTATTCTATTAGAATTTAGTTTTATTCTTTTCTATTGTTTTTTTTTTCTATTCTATTTCTTTCTATTATTTCATTTTCAATTATATTCTATTATTTTCTATTCTTTTCTGTTCTAATTCAAATTTATTCTATTTGAAATTCAAATTCTGGAAGATGGTTATGTTCTATTATATTCCATTCTATTGTTTTTCCATTATATTCTTTTCTATTCTTCTATTAGTTGCTATTCTATTCAAATGTATTAAATTTGAATTCTGGAAGATGGTTATATTCTATTTTATTCTATTCAAATTTTTTTTCTATTCTATTCTTTCATTTTCTATTTCATTTTTTTTTCAATTTCAATTCAAATTTATTCTATTTGAAATGAGAATTTTAGAAAATGGTTATATTCTATTCTATTTTATTATATTCTATTCCTTTATTTTCTATTCTATTTTATTGTGTTCTTTTATTTTCAATTCTACTTTGTTCTGTTTTACTCTATTCTTTTCTATTCTATTTTTTTATTTTCAATTCTATACATTTTTTATTCTATTCTTGACTATTCTTTTCTATTCTATTCAAATTTAAATTTTTTTTTTCTATTGTTTATTTCTATTCTATTTGTTTAAATTATTTAATTTCAATTCTATTCTATTATTTTCTATTCTTTTCTGCTCTAATTCAAATTTATTCTATTCGAAATTCAAATTCTGGAAGATGGTTATATTCTATTTTAATGTTTTTTTTTCTAGTCTATTCTTTTATTTTCTATTCTATTCTAGTCTATTCGAATTCAAATGTATTCTATTCGAAATTCAGAAGAAGGTTATATTCAATTTTATTCTATTGTTTTTCCATTCTGTTCTTTTCTGTTCGAATTCAAATTTATTCTATTTGAGATTCAAATTTTAGAGGGTGGTTATATTCCTATTTTATTCTATTCCTTTATTTTCTTTTCTATTTTGTTCTGTTTTACTCTATTCATGTCTATTTTAATATTTTATTTTCTATTCCTTTATTTTTTTATCATATTCCTTTATTTTCTATTGTTTTTCATTCTTTTATTTTGTATTCTGTTCTGTTTTACTCTATTATATTATATTCTTTTATTTTCTATTCTACTATATTCTTTTCTATTCTATTCCTTTATTTCTATTCTATTTTATTCTCTTCTGAAATTCAAATTTGATTAGAAAATATTCAAATTCAATAAAAAAATTATTATAATTAAAGAGGAAGTAAACCCTGATGGGTTTACTTCCTCTTTTTTTCCCTGCAAAGGTAAAGCATAATGGACTACTATGCATCACATAGTAGCTCATTATGTGTCACTTACCTGACACAGGAGCCAGCGAAGTCGCCGCTGATCCCTGTAGTCCGCCGCGTCCATCTTGCTGGTGGCGTCTCGCAGCTCCGACCAATGACAGCGGCGCAACCGCGATGACGTCACTCCCGCGCATGCGCACGGGAGTCGCGCCTCGCAGCTCCGTTGCTGTCATACGGCGAAGCCGCGATGACGTCACTCCCGCGCATGCGCACGGGAGTCGACAAATTTGGCAAATCCATTCTTGGATTTGCCGCATTTAGTGCGCCTGCGCGCCGCTGTCTACGGCGCATGCGCCGTAGACAGCGGTGCCCATTTTCGGGCAAATATCTCCTAAACCATATAGGTTTAGGAGATATTGCTTGGACCTACAGGTAAGCCTTAATCTAGGCTTACCTATAGGTCCAAGTTGTTTGGAAGGGTTTACTTCCTCTTTAAGTTTGGAAACTATCCGAATTTCATCCAAATCTTTCGTTTTGGTTTTTCAGATTCGTATAAATTCATTTTTGTAATTTGCAAATTCAGATATTTTAGTAACAGGTGCCTGTCTCTGACATGCTGACATGCCTCACCTTCCTCTATATTCCTCCTGCTGGTGCTTGCCTCAGGCAAGTGGTGGGAGTCAGAGACAGGCACTCACAAGTAAAGTCTGGTACATACTATCAGTTTCCGTGGGCTGAAAGAAAAAAACTGAGGAGCTCAGGAGGAGCTTGCTGTACTAACTATACACTGTACAGTGATCTCCCTGCTGAGCTATTGTGTTCTGACTGAGGGACTGTGCTCCACCCACCACCCCCCCCCCCCCCCCCACCAGAACACACCAATCAGCGCTGCTAGTGCTGATTGGATGCTGGTTTTCTAGCATGCCCTTTTTGACAGACTGCTGTATGCAGCTTAAGGCACCTTGCTAGCTGTGATTGGTCATGCACCAAAAGGGGAAGGCGGGGGGGGGGGGGGGGGGGGGGAGTGCTGGTGTCCAACATTACAGCCAACATTACAGCACACGTAGGAAAATGGAATGAAATACTACATGTTTTGTCCCATTGTGAGATGAATACTGTAACGATAAAACCATTCAAAATGGATTTGTAATTGGTCTCTCAGAAATTCATTGCTCTTGGCATCCAGGTTCTTAAAGTGCAACAAAAGTTGTTCTTTAAGGCTGCGTACACACGGGCGGATTGTCTGTCCAACTTAGTCCGCTGAACCGTGTTTCAGCGGACAATCCGCTCGTGTGTGGGCTTCAGCGGACTTTTTCAGCGGACTGTCTGACGAACAAAGTCTTACGGAATTTCCGAAATTTTGTCCGTTCAAACTTGGTTTTGTCCGTCCAAACTTGGTTTCAGCGGACAGTCCGCTCGTGTGTAGGCAAGTTGGACGGACTAAGTATGGCGCATGCTCAGAAAGGATTTACACGGCCGAAGGTTGCATTGCAGTGTATAGGACGTCGTTTTTCTAGTCCCGTCGTACGTGCTGTACACGTCATCGCGCACGCTTTCAGCGGACTGTCTGCTCATCGTGTGTGGTCAAGTCCGTTCATGCAAATTTTGAACGGACTGTCTGTCGGATTGTCTGACGAACTTAGTTGGGCAGACAATCCGCCCGTGTGTACGCGGCCTAAGGCCGCGTACACACGGGCGGACTGTCTGTCCAACTTAGTCCGCTGAAACGTGTTTCAGCGGACAGTCCGCTCGTGTGGGCTTCAGCGGACTTTTTCAGCGGACAGTCTGGCGGACTAAGTCTTTCGGAATTTCCGTAATATTGTCCGTCCAAATTTGGTTTCAGCGGACAGTCTGCTCGTGAGTAGGCAAGTTGGACGGACTAAGTATGGCGCATGCTCAGAAAGGATTTATACGGCCGAAGGTTGCATTGCAGTGTATTGGACTTCCTATTTCTAGTCCCGTCGTACGTGCTGTACACGTCATTGCGCAAGCTTTCAGCGGACTGTCTGTTCATCGTGTGTGGTCAAGTCCGTTCATTCAAAAGTAGGACGGACTGTCTGTCGGATTGTCTGACGGACTTAGTTGGCCAGACAGTCCGCCCGTGTGTATGCGGCTTCAGGCTTAATGTATATGGGACGTTTTTACAACCTCTCGTGAACGATATAACTTGACAGATAGTAACCCACGTTTAAAACGTCCGCTTTGCCACGTTTACATGCCGCTTTTAGCGACGTTTGCGTTTAGAATTAAAAAAAGATAAAAATGATTTATTTCTTTTTTCAAAATAGCCAAAAATTAAAAACACTTGCAAATAGGGTTGCCACCTTTTCTTTAAGCCAAACCCGAACACTTTAGCAGCACAGGGTATATTATTTTTCGTGGTATACACAATAGGGTTATAAAAGACCTGGGACACCTTTGGGTGCCCCAAGGAGAGTGGTGGTAATGCAGCTCGCTGCAGCAAACAGTGGGTGTGGCCAAACTGCTCTTTCTGACATCATGGTCCCCTCCAGTGATGCCAAACCTGCCCCCCCCCCGACAGCGATCTGCAGCTCCCGAATGGCAACAGATTTTTGTGCGACTACAGTGGAATCTCGGTTAACAAGTAATGCAGTTAACAAGCATTTTGAAAGACAAGCAACTTTTTTTTTTTTTTTTCAATTCTGACTCGGTTTGCTAGCATTGTCTTGCAAAACTAGGAGGATTCAAGCTAATGGGGTGTGCAGTACCGCATTTCGCCAGAGGTGCGGGGGCACCAGTGACACTTGGAACAGTTTGGAAATACTCAGAATCACTCAGAAATACTCAGTTCCTGTGTGTTTCTGAGCCTTCCCTAAGACTTTCCGAGTTCAGCCGAGTTCAGCCGAGCTATCACAGAGTATTTTCGGTGCCCCCCACCTCGGGCCACATGCGGTATTGCATGCAATAGAAGTAAATGCAGAATGAATTATCTTTATTTCCATTGACTCACTTTAAAATACAAGCATTCTCCTGGAGCGGATTATGCTCCTAATCCAAGGTTCCACTGTATCTCAGTTACTTGGGGAGCCAGAGCCCAGTCTAAATAATGTGTCCGGGTTTCAGGCAGACTGAAACCTGGACACAAGATTCCAAACCCGAACTGTCCGGGTGAATCCTGGACAGGTGGCAACCCTACTTGCAAACGAAATGCGGCTAGACGTGAGTTACCAGGTTTAGCCGCGTTTAGAAGCGGTTGCTTTCCAAAAAAGGCCTCTAAACTCAACTGCCTAAAAACGACATTAAACGAACCAGTGTACATCATGTACTGATAAGATAACATTGGATGATTTCAGGGGCAGCTGAAAAAAGCATCCAACTGCCTCTGAACATCCGTTTACCAGCAACAGTGTACATGAGGCCTTAGGTTCCATGCACACTGGCTTAAAAAAATCACTGCTACTACAGGAGTTTTGTGTTCTGCCTGTAGAAGCAGCTCATTGTTGTCCTATATGTCCATGCACATTAGGACAATTACAGGCATATTTTAAGCTCAGTGTTTAGAGGCATTTTGCATTTATAATTGGAGTTTATTAGAAAAAAATTTAAAACTCTCCTAAACTCATGTACAATCTGCAGAAAAAAGAAAGATCTATATGAGCGTTTTTTTCTGTCGTAAGAACTGTCCTTTTTTTAAGACCAGGGTGCATGGAGCCTAAAAAGTGTAAAGTGTATATATATATATATATATATATATATATATATATATATATATATAAAACTTTTTTACATTACTTTGGAAGTACAGTAAAGGAAGATAAGTTATAGTGACATTTTTTATCGGTTCTTCCAGAAAATTTGGTGCACTGAACAATGTGTGGTTTGGTCTAGTGAACAACGATCCCGAAGAAGGCTTTCAGTGGTCGGACGGTTCGCCTGTAAGTCACTTTGTGTGTGTTTGCTGTACATCATATTTAATATATAGATTGTGAATAAACCCCCCCCCCCCCCCCCAACAAAAAAAATAACTACTATAGCCACTTAACGATTTAGCCTCTCAGAAAATCGTAGACTGCAGGCTCTTGCAAAAAGTCAAACTGATTAATGTCAGTTGTCCATGTACTCTTGTTTCTCTGCATATTTGCATGTGGGTCCTGTGCGTTTGTTTGCAAGCACACCTTCTGCTTCCAGTTTTCCTTGTGCCATGTGTCAAGCAAGCTGCAGCTGCCACAGTGAACTACAACATGTAACAAAAAAATAATTTTTTTACTTATTGTAAATTAATTTATTGAAGTTTGTTAAAGGAAACAGGATTCAGGGACATTTGGGTTATACTGCCGTCTACAGGAGGATATAGAGACTGTCAAACAAACAATAAAAAAAGTTGCCAACCTAGTATAACTCACACCCCCAATATGCCTAGAAAAGCACTGCAGGTTTATGGTAAGATCCTATTTTTTTTATGCTTCACCGAGCAGACAACTGGGACATCCAAAAGCAATAAAGCAATCCAAGGGAACAGTATAAAAAAAGTTAACAGGCTCACACAAAACAACAGAACTTGGGGCGGAAGGATCTTACACCCAAATCTGGCATCAGATAAGGCCTAAACATTCACCTGGGGGAACTGGAGGATGTGTGTACAGAGGACCAAGTGGCAGCCTTGAAAATCTGGGAAAAGTTGCTTGAAACCGAACTGATCTAGTAGAGTGTGCCTTGACAGGAAAGGTTTTGTAGGGCTATTCTAGAAGGAGCTGTGTCACGATCAGGCGTCTGGCTTGAAGGCCAGTTGCTACAGCAGTTGCAGGACTACCACTGACCAGCAGGATAGGTACACAGGCAGTCACCTTGGCAGATGACACAGGCTCATCTGAGGTGCGGAGTCTAAATACTAACCGGTGTTCACCAGAGCTCCTGATGGTGGAGATGGATTTAGCTGCATGTCGGTACTAGGTTGCGGTCCTCAGGTTTGCCCCACAAGGGTGTGAGCAAGCCGGGGTCCAGTTGCGGATGAAACAGCAGCATGGTCAGTAAACAAGCCAAAAGGTCAGTAACGAGTAGTTGCAGGTTGGGATCAGGCAGTAGAGTAGTAATGGAACAAGCCAAGGGTCGATCAAAAGTGGTAGCAAAATACAGACGGCAGCAGGGAAGACAAGAGCATGGCACTGGCTGAGAGGGCACAATAACCTAGCAAAGAGGAAGTGCTGAGATAAGGCTTATATAGGAAGTTCATGGGAGGAGCATGGAGTTCAAGGTTCAACAACAATTAAGACACAAGGCAGGGTTGTCCAATGGATCAGGTAGGATTGTTCAATAGATCAGGGAGCTGTCCAGCAGGTCAGGTTCAAGCCCAGATCCTGACAAGCTGCTTGGTAGATTGTGTTCTCTGTTGTTCTGTCTCAACTTTCAGAACAGCAGAATGACATCACTTCCTGTAGCCCCACTGCTTACACCTAGAAGTGACAAGTTACACCCAGAAGCCCCTGGAGGAAAAGCAGAGCTCGCACTGCAGATGGTGGGCTGATGCCTTACATAAATTTCATGTGTCCTTCCTGGTGCAAGGTTATGCATGCTTAAATGTAAGCAACAGGAGTCCCGCTCTTCAAATGTCAACTCACTTCTGGATTTACCTGGAGCATCTCTGGTCCCACTCCTCAGCAGGCTTGTAGCAGGTTGATGTACACAAAGGAACAGCAATGTGCACACCTCAGTCTCCTTGCAGCAATGGGAAATCCTTTGGTATTCAGCCTGTGAAAATATAGCTCTCTCTCTCTTTTTTTTAATATCCGGCTCGCATTGTGAATTGTAGTCCAAAAGTCCAACAATTGCCATAGTAACGTTTCTTTCTACTCCTTCATCTCACATGATTCAGTGCTGCCAACCATCAAGTCTCTTGAGGGCCTTCTGATGGTCAGCTCCCCCTGGTGGATGGAGGCAATGTTGTTTTTACCCTTTCAGCTTAAGGACATTGGGAGACACAGAAAGCACTGCAGCACAGTGTCCTAAATAATTTTCTTTCTCTAGTCAAGCACCTGGCTACAGTTAGAACCCAATCCTTGAGATCATTAAGCTTGAAAAATTATTTGTCTTCACCACCAAAAAATGGTAGAACGAGAAGCATGTTCCCCTTTACAGGAGCCACCAGAAATGAGAATAACAGAGTGAGCCTTTCTGATGGAAGCAGTGGCTGCGAGAACTACATACAGATGATGCATTGGAACTGAACAAAGAAACAGAAAAACAATGCACTGGTTGAGATGAAAGGCCAAAACCACCTTAGGAATGAAGTAGGTACTCAGAAACGGTTCTTTACAAAACAAAGGCCACCAGCACAGTCACACATCTTACAGAGATGATGATAACAAGAAAAACAACCTTGTGAGTAAGCGTGGAAAGAGGAATATTTCTTATACGTTCAAAGGGTGGTTTTTAAAGTGACGAAAAAGACAAATTAAAATCCCTTGGAGTCATGGGGCTACATAAGAGATACCCTGTACAAAGTCCTCACACCAGGCAAAGTATGCCTTCCATTTGAGGTGGTCCTTGGCTTGGGTATGAGGAAATGAGGTACCTTATTCTAAGCATTAGGACTGGCCCTGATACGCTTTCACAGCCCACACTACCTCTAGCCACCACTAGAGGCAGACTCCACTCCAATGCAAATGGCTAACCACACACAGGCAGATACGAATCTTGAACTAAAAAGGTACCTTGCGCCAATAAGTGAAACAGAAAATACACATAAATTATAAAACTAAAAAAAGCTGCTCCCCTAAAAGTGTAGAACAACTATACTTTGAACAGAGAAAAGAAGACGTGATACAAATCTTACATACAATCTGGTGCATGCTAAGGGTTAGGGAGCAGGCTAGCAATTATCGCTGGTTTCCTCCAGCTATCCTTCAAGCTAGAACCCTGGTGTTAATCACTCTTCCCACTGTCCACACACCAGAACACAACAAACAATAGAATGCCACCACCCAACAGTTTGTCCACAGACTGGTCTGCTAGGCAACCACACACACACACAAATCTCCATCTGGCAGATCTGCTAGTTTACAATCTGAATGCAATCTGCCAACACACAGTGTAATTGCATACAGATTGACAATAGACATGTGCACACTGAAATATTTTGTTTCTGAATTTCTTTTTTCGTCCGAAAAATACATTTATTTAGTTACTCCCGAAATTCGTTTTTATTTATTTTGTTTAGTTAAAAAATGCATTTGTCCAAAAATCCGAAATAATTAAGGTTGAATCTGTCATTGAAGGCTCATGGTGTCTGTCGAATGTTCTAAGAAGATTCGAGGGAGCGGCTAAACTGTATGACTCCGCAATTATACATTTCCAGTTGAATGTTCCGCCTACAAGCTATAGTAGAATTCTAATGTTGTATGACACTAGTAATAATTATATTTAGTCAACCAACATTAGAATTCTTCTATAGCCTATGGGCGGAGCATTTGACCATAAATGTCCGCTCGCGGTGACTGCTTTGTCGAATCTTCATGTTGAATCTTTTCTCTCTATGTTGAATAATCTTGGACTAATAGAGTTAGGTTAGGCACATTCAACCTTATTTGCTATTATCTCTATAATGTCGCATCTTTTCTCTCTATGTAGAATAATCTTGGACTAATAGAGCTAAGGTTAGGCACATTCGACCATAGGTTTGATGGACACAGATTGCTATTGTCAGTGTCATGTCGAACCTCCTATCTATATCGAACTGTTGTCACAACTAAAATGAAAATAAAGCATTTTTTTTATTTCGGATCTTTCGGTTTTCGGATTGTGCCCGTTCGTTATCGTTTGTTAAAACGATAACGAAAATACCCAAAATTCGGACGAAAATGCATTTGGATGAAAACGAATGCACATGTCTAATTGCCAATGAACTTAGACTGAGCACATAGACACTACAATGCAACAATCTCTCCAGAGATACCCTAGCTTAGAACACAGAAGTCACTTAATCATTTTATAATGTAATATCCCAAAAGTAGGCAGTGCCTAAAAACTATATACAAGAAAAAGAGTTGCAAAAAATACTAAAACGACATAAACAGTTGGCTATTCACTATGAAAATGAAAAGGAATAAAAACAGAAATAAACTTTACCAAAGTTTATCCTTTGGCAGAAGCATGCCAAAATGTCCATAATTTCCCAGTCAGAGAGACCGGCTTTGTGGAAATCACACTGTCCATATCCCATGTTTCTCCATTTATTGAACTATGGATGTGAGCTGGACTTCAGCCCTTGGCCAATCAACCCTGGGAGGTGTTCCTTTCCCAGCCCACAGGATGGTTCTGTATTCTGAAGTTATCAATGTTGATTTGGCCCGAAACAGCACTGGTCACTCTGTCAAGGATAGGTTTTCTGACACCAGCACATCAGTCCAAGCATGACAGTAAGAAACAGCTGCTGCAATCCAGCACCATATAACAGTTTTGTGTGTTTCTCATAGATTCTAAATGTGCTACAAATACAGATTTACATGTACACATAGCCCAACATGTGTACGATCAAAAGGAATTATTTTCATCTCTCTGCAACTAATATTTGCACTTTATGAAAGATAAAATAGATTCCTTAGATGTGTGGATATAAATCAAAGTTGGCAGACCATTTGGGGCCTTGTGCATGCCCCCTGCTGATTCTTATAGCCAAAATGGCTAGTAGTCTTCTTTGAGGCCTTGGTAAGGTGAGAATCTATGTCTGCATGGAAGGGATAATTGTTAACTCGAGCCTAGAAGCTTGCTCTTTCCTTTCAATTGCTAATTGTAAAGCATATGTTTATGACTAATTAGTGAATACTGTGAATATTGTATCTTTAATAGCACAGAATTAAACTATATCTACAATTGCATACTTCTCTAGATCATGTCACATCTCAGCTACTGCCACAATATCCCTATTCTAACAGCTTAGCCATCAAATGCAATGACTGTGGAGCGGGGGGGGGGGGGGGGGGGTTGGGGGTAAGCTGGTCCTTGGAAAGGAAGAGCAGGTCAATCTGGAAGAGTCTATGAAGAATCTGCCAAGAGAATGATCAGATTGGAGTGCGACATCTGCCAAGGCCATGAGTATCACTAGAACACCCTCCATCTTAATCCCGTGGGGCAGAAGAGGAAGGAGTTTCAGGGTAGAAAAGGCATAGATCAAACTACTGATCCCACTGAGCCACCAGAGAATCCACTGTTTCCACCAGAGGATCACTGCACCTTACCTACCCTATCTAGTTTGATGTTGAATCTGGAGGCCAGGAAGTCCATATTTTAGCTGGCAGAAATTCAGACAGCTAAATTCTGATGGGGCATGCACACGGTCGTATTTTGCAATGAAAAGATCTCATCTGTCTTTTTCTGGCCGGAATTCTGATCGTGTGTACGTGGCATTAGTGCTGCTTCCCTGAACTTCCAGTCTTCACAGTGAACAGTGCAGTCTCCAGCCAGACTGTTAGTTTAAAGAAGATAGAGAGGAAGTGGGTTGTGTGGTTTCTATTGATGCACACAGTATAGCGAGACACAACTCCAGTCTCTTCATGCAAGGGTGGCTCCATCATATGTTGCAAGAGAAAGGAGCCACCCTAAAACAAGAAACATGGGGCAGTGATTATGGCATCAACTTAAACTGGAACATAAGCAAATATTAAAAAATAAAGAAGCTGTATATTCTGTGAATAAATCAGTTGCTGAAAGTGCTTAGAAACCTAGTGCTTAGGGATTAATATCACTTGAATGCAGTGATGAGAGCAAACAGAGGTTTTACACAGTATTAGTATAGTGTTCTTAATAAATTGCTCGGTGAATGTAAGTGGGCCGTGTTGAAGGACATGAGAATAAATTCCACTTTGGGTACCTAAAATGATTAGTGCTGCTTATGGTTGTTGATCTCTTTCTCTGTGTCCTTTAGCTAACTTATGAAAATTGGGCTCATGGAGAACCCAACAACCATGGAGATTCGGAACTGTGTGGAGAGCTGAAACTTCCGTACCAAATGCTGTGGAATGACCAGAACTGCGAACATCCAAGAGATTGGATCTGTGAGCTAAAAAAAGGTAAAAAGCTGAACATATGTAGAACCAATTTTATAGTCTACAGCGTAGGCAGTTAAGTGATATTATCACACTGCTAATATTGTAAGCTTGTTTTTTTAGTAGTGTCTATAAACTTATTGCTTTCTCTATTTACATTCTTACACTTTCTTCTTCACTTTCTTACATTCCAAAATTATTTTTTTCATCATACACGTCCAGGGTTTAACCACTTGCTTACTGGGCACTTAAACCCCCCCTCAGTCCCAGACCAATTTTCAGCTTTCAGCGCTGATGCACTTTGAATGACAATTGCGCGGGCATACAACACTGTACCCAAATGAAATTTTTATCATTTTTTTCCCACAAATAGAGCTTTCTTTTGGTGGTATTTAGTTACAGCTCTGAGTTTTATTTTTTGCTAAACAAACAAAAAAAGATGCAAAAAAAAATAAAAATAAAATCATGTTTTAATAGTTTGTTATAAAATTTTGCAAACGGGTCATTTTTCTCCTTCATTGAAGTGCGCTGATTAGGCGGCACTGATAGGCTGCATTGGTGGGCACTGATGGGCTGCATTGGTGGGCACTGATAGGCTGCATTGATGGGCACTGATAGGCTGCACTGGTGGGCACTGATAGGCATAGTTAAGGCGGCACTAATAGGCACAGATAAGGCGGCACCGATGGGTACAGATAAGGCGGCACTGATGGGCAAAGATGGGCACAGATAAGATGGCACGGATGGGTGGCACGGATAAGTGGCACGGATGGGTGGCACGGATGGGCACTGATAGGTACCACAGATAGATGGGACTGATGGGCACTGATAGGTGGCACTGATAGGTGGCTCTGATAGGTGGCACTGCTGGGCACTGATGGGCGGCACTGCTGGGCACTGATGGGCAGCACTGCTGGGCACTGATGGGCGGCACTGGGGTGCAGCACCTTTGAGGCAGATTGGGTGGCACTGTGGGTGGCACTGTGGGTGGCACTGTGGGGTGGCACTGTGGGGTGGCACTGTGGGTGGCACTGTGGGCACTATGGGCACTGACGGGGGGCACTGACGGGGGGCACTGACGGGGGGCAGGTGGGCACTGGCAGGTGGTCCCTTGTATTGATGGCCGTGATCGGGACTGATGTCCCGATCACGGCCGCCGGTGATCGGCTTTTTTTTTTTCTCCTCGCGCTGTCAGCGCGAGGAGGAATAATAGCCGATTACCGGCTCCGTTCTATCACATGATCAGCTGTCATTGGCTGACAGCTGATCACGTAATAAGGGGTCGGGATCGACCCCTTGCACGGATCGGTGATCAGGCGAGTCTCATGGACTCGCCGATCACAGAGCGCGCCGCGCGCGCCCCTCAGGGGGCACGCAGGCCGCTCGTACACGGGACGACGTCAATAGACGTAGTCCCGGAAATGTAGGTCCGCGCTAATGCCGTCATTTGGCAATAGCGCGGATCCCAAGTGGTTAAAAAGCCATAACATTTCAGAAGTATGTTCAGTGCCCTTCTGCATCAGGGCCTAAAGTGTTGTTTGGGATAAAAAAAAAGTTAGGGATGCACCAATACCATTTTTTTTACAACAAGTACGAGTAACGATACATTCTTTTTAAGTACTTGCCGATACAAGTTACCAATACTTACCGAAACTGTTTTGTTTTACACTTTAGCTGTCAGCAGTGGTACAAATTCAAAAGTTATTTACAAATGAAATATATTTATTTTTGCCTAATTTTGAAACATGTAAATATATGTTAAAGGTTAAACAAACAAAGCAAAAAAAAAAAATGTTTTATTTATTCCCCTTTCACACTGATGTGCTTTACAGACGCTACAATGTTAAAAATAGGGCCTACATAGCGCCTGTAAAGTGCCTCTCCTGTCTCTCCAGTGTAGAAGCCGGAAGGCTTTCACACTGCAGCGATGCGCTTGCAGGACGTTAAAAAACTCCTGCAAGCAGCATCTTTCGAGCGGTGCATAGACAGCTCCTAAACCACTCCTGCCCATTGAACTGAATGCTGAACCGCCAGAAAAGCGCCGATTTGCGGGTCGTTTTATCCCTTTTTCGGTTGCTAGTGGCTGAAAACCCCTGCAAAAACGACAGCAAAGCACAGCTAAAAATAGCGGCGCGTTACTGCCGACGGCATGGGTGCCCCAGTGTGAAAGGAGCCTAATTAATAGTTTATATTATAGAAGCCAATGGTTGCGCTGCTATCCATCTATCCAATCAAGAGCCGAGAACCCGGGCAGAGAGGGTATCAGTGTCAGAAGTTTTTTCATCCTATGCATTAGGGTGAAAAAACACGAGGGTTTACAACTCCATTAAGGATTAATAAGAGGTTAAACAGAGGAACATTTATTAACAAACAAAACATTTTTTTTTACTTGACAGGTTGCTTTAAACTGACTTCATCTGCAGATCAAAGTTCATCCCTTTGATCTGTGGATAAATAAAATGAAAGATAAAAAAAAGAAACAACGTTTCTTTTTATCTTTCTGTTTCAGCAGCTGAGCAATGTTGCTGACTTTTTTTGCTTTTCTTTTTTTTTTTGACAGCGTCAATTGCCTGGACTTCATTTATATTTCAGCTGTCAACAGGGGAACCCCACTGACAGCTGAATGAGTCATCGGTTGTTAAGGACACAGTGTTCCCGCTCCTTAACAATTGATAATTGATAGGGTTTTCTTTTGTTTTTGTCTTTTTACATTTCAGCTGTCGGTGGGGGGAATCCCGCTAACAGCTGAAACAAACAGAGCCTGAAAGTATCAGTTCCAGGTATCGGAACATTTTCACGAGTGCGGATACTCATGAAAATGCTTAGTATCTGTACCGATACTGGTATCTGTGCAACCCTAATAAAAATTGTAGATTCAGAGGAGTTCATAAGTTTCAGGCCTCAGCAGCAGGTTGTAAGCATGGAGGGAAGCATGCCATTACTCTGTTAACATACCCAGTACTGTCTGAGACAGAGTTAACATGAGATTTAGACTCAGGGTTGAGGCATAGGCGTGCAGTGGCCAGAGATCGCAGAGTAAGCTGGCCACCTGGGCTTTCAAAAGAACCTTTCACTTTTTCCTTGAATGAGCAAAGTGTTTTTCTTTAATATGCTTCAATTTATTTAGAAATAGAGGGGGAAAAATCTGTTCTTTTCCTGGAAAAGCTGATTTTAACATGCTTGCTTTCTCTCATCATCATTATCATCATCAGGTGCAGCATTAATGCCAGAACCCACAAGTACACCATATCCTGGTAAGAACTTTTTGTATGTAAAGAGGCACACAGCGCAACCTTGTTGTAAGAGAGTTGTTCAGAGAACTTACTTTTTTAATGTCTACTTGCCTCTAGTTTTATGTAGGGAACGGCAGTGGATATAGAAGAGCTTATAGTCCTTGGATAGTGTAGATGAATTAGATGTCCTCTCTCTTTTTATTGTTGTCTTTGTCCCAGCTAGGTAGATATGACCCTTTCTGTCTGTCCTGGTGACCATTAGGGATGAGCCGAACACACCCCACCAGAACATGTGAAGAGGAAAAAATTTGTATGAACACGCAAACACCGTTAAAGTCTATGGGACACGAACATGAAAAATCAAAAGTGCTCATTTGAAATGCTTATATGCAAGTCATTGCCATAAAAAGTGTTTGGGGACCCGGGTCCTGCCCCAGGGGACATGTATTAATGCAAAAAAAGTTTTAAAAAATGTCAGTTTTTTCAGGAGCAGTGATTTTAATAATGCTTAAAGTGAAACAATAAAAATTAAATATTCCTTTAACTATCATGCCTGGGGGGGGTGTCCTTAGTATGCCTGTAAAATAGCGCATTTTCACCATGTTTCGAACAATACCACAGCAAAATGAAATTTCTAAAGGAAAAAAAGTAATTTAAAACTGCCCGTGGCTGTAATGAATTGTTGGATCCCGGCAATATAGATAAAAGTCATTAAAAAAAGGCATGGGTTCCTCCCCCCAGTCCATTACCAGGCCCTTCAGGTCTGGTATGGGTATTAAGGGGAACCTTGTGCCAATTTTTTTTTTAAATGGTGTAGGGATCCCCCCAAAATCCATACCAGACCCTTATTCGAGCACGCAACCTGGCAGACCCCCTCCTCCTGAACCCTTCTCCACCTCCCTTCAAGTCTGGTATGGATTTTAAGAGGAACCCTATGCCAAATTGAAAAAAAAAATGGCACAGGGGTCCACCCAAAATCCATACCAGGCCCTTCAGGTCTGGTATGAATTTTAAGGGGAACCCTGTGCCAAAATGTAAAAAAAAATGCCGTAGGGGTCCCCCCCAAAAACCATACCAGACCCTTATCCGAGCAAGCAACCTGGCAGGCCACAGGAAAAGGGGGGGCGGGAGAGCGCCCCCCCCCCCAAACTTTACCAGGCCACATGCCCTCAACATGGGGAGGGTGCTTTTGGGGTCCCCCCCAAAACACCTTGTCCCCATGTTGATGGGGACAAGGGCCTCAGGCCTGCAGGCAGGGGACTTATCGGAATCTTGTCTGGTGGTTGTGGGGGTCTGTGGGCAGGAGGCTTATCGGAATCTGGAAGCCCCCATTAACAAGAAGACCCCCAGATCCTGGCTCCCCCTATGTGAATGGGTATTGGGTACATTTATCCCTACTCATTCACCCAAAAAAGTGTCAAAATTAGTAAAAATTACAAGAGACAGTTTGGGACAAATCCTTTAATAAAAAAAAAAAAATGTCCCGTGATGTAAATCCATCGCCGACTCAAGCCTCTTCGTGATGACAGCTGTTATACGTCACGTGGTGTCAGAGGGGGCAGGGTCACCCGTTTACATCACTGGGTGGCCTCGCCCTCAGCTATATAACAGCTGTCATTGCAAAGAGGCTTCAGTCGGCAGGGAGCCTCCCATGGAGGTGGAGTTGTTGTGTTTTTTTTCTTTCTTGGTTCGTCAGGCAGCATGATGGAGGATGGATTTACATTGAGGGACATTTTTATTTTTTAATGAAGGATTTGTCCCAAACTGTCTCTTGTAATTTTTACTGTTTTTGATACTTTTTTTGGTGAATGTGTAGGGGTACAATGTACCTGATACCTATTCACATAGGGGGGCCGGGATCTGGGGGTCTCCTTGTTAAAGGGGGCTTCCAGATTCTGATAAGCCCCCCACCTGCAGACGGACTAAGACTGGGATGCCATTAAAGTTCATGTGCGAGGCAGGTGTCCCAATACTTTTGACAATATAGTGTACCTTTAAAAATGATAGATGATTGCTGTAAAATGCAGACGATTGTTATGCAATCATTCTCTGTGCCATTTGCACATCAAATCCTTTATCAAAAGATCGCTTTCTGTTGTGTCTTCTGGACAGAGAGCCAAGAGAAGTCTCCCAAACAGGACACAAAACATTGGCTATTCATACTCTTTTGGCCTCATGCACACAGTTGTTACAGTTGAACATTTTTTTTCGGCCTATGAAAACACCGCTGTGTAAGCGGGAAGGGTGGATTTACTAAAGGCAAATAGAGCCATGTTCATCGGAAAAGAGCCCATTACTGCGGTGCTTCTCCTTTCACTGTCCATTTACAGGCATGGGTGGTTCCAGGATGATTTGGGCTCAGAGGAAGTGGGTTGAATGGAGCTGGCCATCACACTGAGGATATCCAGCAGCAGAAAAATGTAGAGTTGGGGAAATCTCTGAATTAAACCTGCATATTGCAGCAAAGGCTGTTTTTTATTTTATCTTTGAATGGGCTATTAATTTTTTCCCTTTGCTTTCATTATTGTACCTCCGTAACTTAATGTCTTACATTTTTTTCAGGCAGCGCAGAATTTTTAGATGTGCTATTACTTTTATTGTTGTGTCATTTTGAATCATTTTTTGACTTGTTTTCTTCCCTGTCTGACAGAGTTTAACCTGACCAGTGAGGGTTGGCTGGTCAAAGGTGACAAGCAGTATTATATTAGCAATGATGAGGTGCCCATGGAAAAGGCAAGAGATTTTTGCAGGCGTAATTTTGGTGACTTAGCCACAATTCATGATAAAGCAGAAGGGACATTTCTATGGCGATATGTAAGTACTCTTCTCTATGAAGTATTTGAACACTTGATTAGTTCCAATAGTTCCACTGCTAAGATGGTTTCAAAATCCTTGACCATGGCAGCATCCGCTTACTTACCTTACCTTCAGCCCCACCATTCTGTTGGCTGTTGGGTGTGAAGATGAAGTCCTCTGTAAGCTCTGCATTAATCCCCTTTGGGGCCTACTCAAGTCTGGGGATTCTCTTTATGCCCTTGACTGTGCAGGTGGACCAGTGGCCAATTAGAAGGCTCAACACTGTTACATGTACAGAAGGGAAGTAAGTCTAATAAACCCCTATACCTCTAGAGACTGGGCATTTCTCTTAAGTCATAGCAACAGGCAGAGTGGCAGAAAGTGGAGATAAGTATATGTAGGAACAGTGGCGGCTGGTGTTTATTATTTTTTGGGGGGGAGGGCAAACAAGCCTCCCCTGACTGACCATTAGGGCACTCGGGCACTGCCTGGGGGCCCAGGGCAAGTAGGGGGCCCCATAAGAGGCATCAGGTACCTCCGTCTTCCCGAGGAATCTGTGCTAATCCCAGAGCAGTGCTGGAACAAGATCTAGCACTGAGCTCTCTCTGCCCTCATCTCAGGGACCCCTATCTGGCCTCATCCAAGGGGTCCCCTAAAAGCAACTGTGATAGGGGGCTTAGGACAAGGACAGTAAGGCCTTGTTTACATTTGCAGTTTGGGGCAGTAAAACACCTTAGTTGAGCCCTGTTTTTACCCGCCAACTGCATCCCTTTTAACTGGGGGCGTGGGCTGTGCATATGTCGCAGCTGCAGCAGGAATTATACACCCCATAATGCTTGGAATGTGTAGCGCCTGCCACTTAATCAAGAGAATGGGGCGGCACTGCAAATACCATGCAACCTTGTGCAGTACAGTGAGCAAAGGGTTAAAGCAGGCAGTGAGGCGGCGATTGTATCGCCTCCTCATCACCTGCTTTAACCTCTTGGATCCCATATTTGAACACTGCAACTACATGCATTGTACATAGTTACAGGGTGTTTGCAACGTGGCCCCATTCACTTGAATCGGTCGCGATCACCCACCAAAAGCAGTAGGGTGTATAATTCCTGCCGCAGCATGTCTACATTCTCAGCTGCTGCCTCTACAGCTAAAGGGGGAAAGGATGAACGTATGTAATGTTGGCAGTAAAATATGTAGGTATTGCTTTGTGTGGGTGTGGCTTTAGTGTGAGCGGGGACACAGGAGGACCCATGATCGCATATTGCCCAGGGGCCCAGTGAGTTGTCAGTCCACCCCTGAGCCTGCCCCTCTCACTTGCACATACCAAAATTACCCCCATACAGAAGCAGGCCTCAGTAGGTACTCACACTGCTCCCCGCTCTCCGCACTGGCTTCCCGCTCTCCGCATCAGCTCCCGCTCATATACTCCGTTTCTTCCCTGAGCTCGTTAGTTTTCTCTGCATGTCCTTAATGCGATTTGTATAAGATTTTTTATTATGTATTTCAATAAGTTTATATGTTTTTTTTTTGAATATGTTGACTTATTTTTGTTTGATGCAACTCCTGTTAAGGTCCTATGGGCAACCTTAATATATGGGATTTCTCATTCTTTGGGGATGGAGCTGCACCATTATATCCACTGTATCATAGCCTCTGTTAATGCTTGACTAATCCTGTGAAAATGATGGGGAATCCTCTTTGAAAAATGATAGCCAAATGCTATAAAATTTAGATGGACAAATGTCCATCTCTATAATACTTGGAGTACATCTTTTGTCTGACAGTCCTGAGTCATATCACATATATTAATGGGTAGGAGTTCTACTGAGGAATCCAAAGGCATAAAATGTGTTCAAAGTGAAAACAATATAATAATCATGATCAGCTGAAGCCAACCAATGAGTACTGGGTGGGAGGATCTCGCAAAGAGACTCCCAAAGTCACTGCTGAATCAAATATTTCCATGGTCAAGTGAATAATGGTTGGTTCAATATGGATCATCCAGTCATCTGACCAATCATCCAACCATCATCAGTTCTCATTGTTTCCAATAGAGAGCCCTTTCATGGCCTTAGTCTCTTATTTAGCCATTTAATATTTGATTTTATATCATTTGTTCATCATAATTAAGCAATTTATTTAATGGGCCAGGTAGTCACTTCATCAGAAAAAAACAGTAAATTCTGTACTAAGCATGATAAATAAATAAAGGATTAAAACAGACCTTCAGTCATTTTTTTTCAACTTTCCATTTATTAAATATTCTGCCCTTGTTGTTTTAACTCTGGATAGTAAAACTTTTTTTTTCTGCCAGTAAATACCTTATACAGCCCATTTCCTGTTTCTTGTCTGGTCATTATCCTAGGTTTATGACATCATGCACAGCTCTCTCTTTCACTCTTGTGAGAGTTTGCCAGGAAGGAAAGGGTGGGGGGGGGGGGGGGTGAGTCATAAGAGGGCCAATGAGAGTTGCAGGGATGCATAGCTGGAAATGTGCCTCTGTGTGAATCCAGAAAGTGAACAGGCAACAGCATCAGCTAAAATGGATGCAGCCAGACTTGGTGGAGGGAGATTTTTGCTGCATATTTGGCAAGTACAGGATCAAAGTATATATAAAATAATATGCAAAGTGGTAGGAGGGAAGCTTCAGAATGGCAAAGATGTTTTGTATTACAAGTTATGTGAGCAGACTGCAGTTCCTCTTTAAAGAATGAAATAAAGTATAAAGTTACAGTTATTGAGATTTTTGTATTACCTGTGTACTTATATGCATTGTTCTCTTTCCTCTATAGATTTTAAGGAATGGGACGAGTACCTCATATTACATTGGCTTATATTTATCTGTGGATAAAGAATTTAAGTAGGTGTCTACTACCCAACCCGATTTGTGTTTTGTGGATATATACTATGTTTGTTTCTATTGCTGTAGCCATACTCAGTCTGTGGTGTTTGAATGGCTTTATCAGACGTAGGAGAATCGAGACATGTACGTGCTTCCCAGTGGAAGATAATGAGATCTGTGCATGTTTGGAGGAGCTCCATATTTGTAATCAGAAACTTTCCAACTCAAAAGTTATAATCCCTTTTCTCACTGAGAGGGAAGCATTATTTTAGCTATAAGTCCACCAACCCACTGCAAACCAGGATAATTAGTTATTGTAACATTTACCTAAAAAGTAATTTCTTTGTAGCTTTTCATAGGTTTGCTGTGCTTTATTTTTAACATGGTACTTGTAGATGTTTCATCCAGATTTTCAATTTAATGAATATCTCTATAGTTCCCGCTACTGAAGGAAATAGAGACCACTTTCATTTTTTTTTTTGCCCCGGCACCATTTTTTTGCTAGGATGGTGACTCTTGCCATTCACAAGTCTAGCACCGGTAAATGATGTGCTGTTGTAGAGATAAGGTAAATATTACATGCTAGATTAGGGGTTAAAGTGTTTGTTAACCCATTATGCCGCGTACTCACGACCGGACTTTCCGGCAGAAAAGGTCCGACAGTCTTCCCGACGGAGTTCCGATGGAGTTCTGACTAAACGGACTTGCCCACACACGAACGGACCAAAGTCCGTTCATTTTGAACATGATGACGTATGACAGGACTAGAAAAGGGAGTTCAATGGCCAATAGACAATAGCTGCCCTTGCGTCGTATTTGGTCTGTCGTACCAGCATACAGACGAATGGTTTTCCCGATCGAAATTGATTCCTATTTCTAGGTCCATCTGAATTTTTGAAGAAAAAAATCAGATAAAGCCCGCACACCATTTGTAATATCCGACGGAATGATTCCGTCGGATCTTTTCTGCCAGAAAGTCTGGTCGTGTGTACGCGGCATTATAAGTCTATGCCAGCCCCTCTATTAGAGGCTGGCATAGCACACCATGTAAATTGTTTTTAAAAACAAGTGTTCTAAATACCGAATTTGAGCTCTTTTTAGGCCGACTCACATGACTCGCGGCCGCTTTACAGCTCCGATGGATGGCTTCTGTGGGAGGAGCTGTGATCTCCCTCTGAGATCAGCCTGGGAGATCATGTGGTTGCTTGTCTCCTCCGCAAAAGCTCTGTCTTGTAGCTGTAAAGCGGCCACAAGTCACGTGACCAGCCTGAAGACAGATCAAATTTGGTATTTAGAATGCTTGTTTTTAAAACAACTTACATAGTGTGCTATGCCAGCCTCTAAAAGAAGGGCTGGCAGTAACAAGTGTACGTTTTTTTTTTTTTCAAGAATAGTGGCGGGGGGCGAGGCGGGGTGAGCACAGAGAGGGAGATGACAGGCAGGAAGGAGGGGGTAAGGGGGAGAAAGGAGAGCAGAGGGGACAGCAGCGTATGATGCAGGAACGTACTCTGACCTCGGTGGTCAGGGCTGAGCAGCCCTGATTTTCGTGGTCAGCTCAGAGAGGGCATACAGGAAGTGGAGGGTTCAGGAGTTCTTTTTACAGTTTAGAGGGGGGCAGATTACACAGCACAAGCACTGTGCTGTTTAATTTGCTTTAAGGGACCAGGATCTGTATATTTGGTTTTAGGGTTAACACACACTTTAAATTAATCCCCGTGAACATGGGCTGAATGTCAGGCGCATTGGTCAGTTCAATGAAAAATGGCTCAAATTTTTGCCCATGTGTACTGCAGAGCTCTCAGCCAATGGCCCAGTGTTCTGGTAAGGGGGACTGCCCCCCTGTCAAAATACAATAGCTCAGCAGGGTAGATCGCTGTACCAACATTGGATTGTTAGTAAAGGGGCTCCAACCGGACAAAAAAGGACACGCTTGTCCTTTTTTTTTTCGCCAGCTGGCCGTGTTGAGCCTCAACATGCCGAAGACTTGGTAGAGTGGATGACCAAGCCATCCTCATCCTCCTCATCCTCTCTCACCCAGGCTCAGGGTACTTTGTCTGGCAAAGCAGCTGCCAACGTGGCCTCTTCCCTCGGTTAAATGGCATCGGTCACTCCTTCCCCAGCCCCAACATGTCCTCCTGAGGAGTCCCCCAAACTGTTTGACCACAGTTTGACCACAGTGTTGGGTACATGCTCCAGGAGGATGCCCAGCGTTTTGAAGGTTCTGATGATGATACCCAGCTAGAGGAAGGCAATAACGTGAGCCCAGAGTGAGGGGATGCCCAAGAAGGACAGCAATTTCACAATCATGTTCCCCCAGCTGCAGCATACTACCAGGTTTGCTCCAGTGATGAGGAGGGAGGGGTGATGAGGTCACTGACTCCACGTGGGTGCCTGATAGGAGAGAGGAGGAGGAAGAGGCACATCTCCAATGGGCAGGATCCAGCCCAGCTTAAGAGCAGCACACCGACTGCATCACACCTCAGAGCTCCGCATGTGCTGCCTCTGCGCGTTATTCCAAAAGTTCTTTGTGGGCCTTTTTTGAGACGTGTGCATCAGATCGCAACGCTGCTATTTGCGACATATGTCTCAAGCGTATATTGCATGGCCAAAACATCAGCCGCTTGGGCACCACATGCTTGACCAGACATATATCGACCTGCCATGCAGTTTGTTGGCAAGCGTACCTAAAAGACCCACACCAAAGAACAAGGCGGACCTCTCCTTGCTCCTCATCATCTGGGATCTTCAACCCCACTATACCTTCAGTCCTTTCTGAAACCTGCACTGAGAGGAATGAAGGTGTAGAATTAGGTGTGTCACAGCCAAGTACTTGCGGGCAATCTGCTATCAGTACACCGATGTCCGATTGTACCAGGCAAATTTCCCTGCCCCAGCTGCTGCACCACCGAAAGAAGTTTACTCCCAGCCATCCACCTGCCCAGTGGTTGAATGCTAGCTTGGCAAAATTGCTAGCACTTTAACTGCTGCCTTTTCAGTTGGTAGACTCTGCCCCCTTCCATGAGTTTGTGGAATGTGCGGTTCCTCAGTGGCAGGTTCCCAAATGCCACTTTTTTGCACGGAAGGCAATTCCCGCTCTCTACCGGCACGTGGAAGGCAATATCTTGGCCTCGCTGGACAGGGCGGTAAGCGGTAAGGTGCATATTACCACTGACTCATGGTCCAGCAGGCATGGACAGGGACGTTACCTATCTTTCACTGCGCATTGGGTGACTCTGCTGGCAGCTGGGAAGGATGCAGGACAAGGTGCAGTAGTGTTGGAGGTTGTTCTGCCACCACACCTCCAAAATGCTACTACTGGTGATTCTGACAAACCTCACTCTCCTTCATCCCCTCCTCTTCTTCTTCCTCCATGTCCTCTTCCTGTGCTTTGTTCTCAGAACCAGCGGTGCTCCGTAGGCATTCAAGGGGCTACGCAAGTATGCAGGCAAAAAGATGTCATACGGTGCTTGCGCTGGTATGCTTGGAGGACAGGAGCCACACTGGGGCAGATATTATGTCAGCTCTGCAGGAGCAGGCTGAGAGGTTGTTGACGCCACACCAGCTTAAGCCAGGAATGGTGGTTTGGCGACAATGGCACCAACCTCCTCTCTGCCCGCCGACAACTGATCCATGTGCCTTGTTTGGCTCACTCCCTTAACTTGGTGGTGCAGCGGTTCTTGGGCAGGTACCCGGGCTTACAGGATGTCCTGAAGCAGGCCAGGAAAGTCTGTGTGCATTTCCGCCGGTCATATAATGCCAGTGCTTGGCTGGCTGAGCTCCAAAAGGAATTGAACCTGCCCAAGAACTTCCTAATCTGTGACAATCCCACCAGGTGGAACTCAACGTTGGCCATGCAGCAGCTGCACACGCAGCAGAGGGCCATCAATGAGTACCTGTGTGACTACGGCACCAGGACAAGGTCAAGGGAGCTTGTTTTTTGCTTGATCAGGGATGCATGCACTCTCCTGTCACCATTTGAGGAGGCCACAAGGATGGTGAGCAGTGACAGTGCATGCACCAGTGACACTGTCCCTCTTGTCCACCTGTTGGAGCACATGCTGTGTGGAATAATGGACAGGGCACTTGAGGCAGAACAGAGGCAGGAAGAGGAGAACTTCCTTACCTCTCAAGGCCCCCTTTATCCAGACAGTGTCCCTGCTGGCCCGCCAATCACACAGGAGGAGAAGGAGGAGGATTGTGTCAGCATAGAGGTGGAGCCTGGCACCCAGCATCAGCAGCAGTCTTTTAGGAATCATTTACAGTCCCAAGAAACCCATGGACTTGTACGTGTCTGGGAGGAGGTGGCTGCGGATCATGTCGTCCTTAGTGGCCCTGTCAGGGTGCACATACCAGCAGACAAGTTCGTCCCTCTAGAAGTACGCAAAGCGCAGAAGAACACTTATTTCCTTTGCTCATAGGAAATGAGCATTGGCGCATAGAAGTGCACATGCGCGAACTGGTGCGCAAACAGGAGCCGTCGCGCATTCCCATGCGCACCAACGCATGCGCCCACATGCACATGCCTGTGTGCACACGTGCACACCCGTGATTGTCACTGGCACCAAACATTATTATTTAAACCCAACCACTGCCTGCCTTCAGTGCTGCTTCATCTCAGCTCCTCTGTGCTCTGTTACCCGTGAAACCTGTGTCCTGATCTCTGTGTTAACCCGGCTTGTTTTGACCATTCCTTGAACTCCACCTGCATTGACCTTGGCTTGTCCTGTGACCCTTCTACTGCCTTCTCCCTTGGCTCCTGTTTGCAATCATCTGGTTCCAGACCTGGCTTGTCTCCTGACTACACTCCTGCCTGCACCCTGCATCTGACTGTCTTGCCGTGTATGATCAAGCCTGCCTGACCCTGCTATCTGTTGCTGTCTCCTGCACCAGCTGCCTGCCAAGATCTTCTGGTATCTTCTGCAGCCATTCAGGACATCCACCCTGCTGCCTGCAAGATTCCTTGGCACTCGTGTGACTCTGCACTCTGGCACCTTCTATTCACATTATCAGGAGCCCTGAGTCAGAGGTGTAAGGGAGGCCTTCCTCGTCCAATCAGGCTCTAATACCAGGTACATGATAGACCCAGAGGACTCCGGACCGAATGCCTCAGCTAACCTACACTGCATGGCCTCCCTGATCATGCAAAGCTCCTCGTATTCGTCGGATCAAGGAGAGGGATCATTACCGCCTGGCAACCCTCCTTAATCCACGTTACAAGGGTAAGGTTGTGCAACGCGTTCCCAGAGACGGGAAGGTTACAAATTCCTGGTCCTGGGCAAGGTGTTGCTGAGGCTTCGGTCAGTCACAGAAGGAGCGGTGGAGAAGGTGGCCGTCTGACTGATGCGTTCAGACAATTTTTTAGTCCACAGCCCAGTTCCAGCAACCATCACCAACGTCTGATTTACATGGTGCAGGAATACCTAGGGGCAAGATCAGACTTGGACACCTTTCCCACCAAAAATCCTCTGGGTTACTGGGTCTTGAGGATGGATCACTGGCTAGAGCTTGCACAGTATGCAATTGATCTACTGGCCTGTCCTGCATCCAGCGTTCTTTCGGAACACACATTCAGTGCTGCTGGAGGCTTTTTTAACCAATCACAGGGTGCGTCTGTCCACCAACTTGGTTGATCGACTGACCTTCATAAAAATTAATCAGTCTTGGATCACCACCAGCTACCAAGCACCTGATGCTGATGTAACCAAATTATTTTTTTGGAGATGTCAGATCCCTTCAAGACTGCCTATGCTGATGCTGAGTGACTATCCTGTTATGCTGAGTGACTATCCTCTTCCTCCTCAATGATCATGCTGATAGCTTGTAAGAACATTTTTGGTTCTGGGTGCCGCCACCAGTGGCTAAGGCCCAATTCTTCAGCCCCTGTTTGACAGGGGTGTGTAATTACAATTTTTGATGCAATATTTTTCAGGAGGGTTTGTTTCTGCGCTCAACTACAATATTTGTGAGTGGTTGCAGTGTTGTGGCACCAGTGCCTAAGGCCCAATTTTTCAGCCCCTGTTTAACAGGGGCATGCATTTACAATGTTTAATGCAATACTTTGCAGCAGGGCTCATTCCTGCACTCCAACTAGAGTATCTGAGAGGGGTTGCAGTGTTGTGGCACCAGCACCAGTGCCTAAGGCCCAATTTTTCAGCCCCTGTTTAACAGGGGCGTTATTACAATTTTTTATGCAATATTTTGCAGGAGGGTTTGTTGCTGCGCTCAACTACAATATCTGTGAGGGGTTGCAGTGTTGTGGCACCAGTGCCTAAGGCCCATTTTTTCTGTCCCTGTTGAACATGGACATGTAATTACAATTCTTGATCTAATATTTCACAGCAGGGCCCATTCCTGCGCCCACCAAGAGTAACTGTGAGGGCTAAGGCCACGTACACACGGGCGGACTGTTCGCCCAACTTTGTCCGCTGAACAGTGTTTCGGCGGACAGTCCGCTCGTGTGTGGGCTTCAGCGGACAGTTTCAGCGGACAGTCTGACGAACAAAGTTTTTCGGAATTCCCGTAAGACAGTCCGCTGAAACTTGGTTTGAGCGGACAGTCCGCTCGTGTGTAGGCTTGTTCGTCAAACTAAGTTCCGCGCATGCTCAGAAAGGATTTATACAGCGAAGGTTGCATTGCAGTGTATTGGACGTCGTATTTTTCGTCCCGTCGTACGTGCCGTTCACGTCATCGCGCACGCTTTCAGCGGACTGTTCGTTCATCGTGTGTGGTCAAGTCCGTTCATGCTAATTTTGAGCGGACTGTTTGTCAGATTGTTTGACGAACAAAGTTGGGCGAACAGTCCGCCCGTGTGTACGCGGCCTTAGAGTGTTGTGGCAACACCACCACCACCACCACCACCACCAAAGGCCCAAATTTTCTGTCTCTGTTCAACAGGTGCATGTAATTACAAGTAACTTTGGGGGCTTACAGTGATGTGGCAACACCAACACCTTAGGGTCAAATTTCTGCAGAGCATATAGGGCAGGCCCCTACTATTAAACAGGAAGTGAGATAAAATCTACCCCTAGGAAGGGAAATTCTCTCCTTTAAGAGTTGATATGGGAAAAACGTGTCTCCTCTCCACTGATGCTTTATCACCAATCCTTGTTTCACTAAAAACCCCAAATTTTCAAAAAAAACATTTGTCATTGGAACAGAAAGTGAGTTGAAATCTTCTGAAGAGGTGCACAGACAGCAAAAATTTTTTACAGGGGTGATAACCCTTCCCTATGTTTTCCAAAAAGCTTAAAAATAGATTTTTTGACTGGAGCTACACTTTAAAAATGTAACGGTTCAAAATTACAAACAGATTCTACTTAACAACAAACCTACACGGTCCCTGTCTTGTTTGCACCGCCTGTATACTGCTGTTCAGAGTATATAGGGCCTGGGGGCCCCACTCCTTTCCTTTTTTTAATTTGGGTGTGGGGTTCCCCTTAATATCCATACAAGACCCAAAGGGCCTGGTAATGGACTGGGGGGGGGGGGTACCCATGCTGTTTGTCTCACTGATTTTCATCCATGTTGCCGGGACCCGACATTACATGAAAACCGCAAGCAGTTTTAAATTACTTTTATTCCTTTAAAAATGTAATTTTGAATTCCTTGCGAGACGGTGGCGAAGTACCTTTAGATGAAAATAGGGCTTACATTAGTGTTATACCTAAACCAAACAAAGATACTACTGATATTCTTAATTATCGCCCTATATCATTGATTAATTGTGATCTCAAAATCCTTACGAAATTATTAGCACTACGATTGGGTGCCTTTTTACCACAATATATACATAAAGACCAATCCGGTTTTATACATCAACGCCAAACCTTAGACCAAATTCGCCGATCCATAGCTTTGATTTCTGCGGTTCGCTCCCAATGGGACGCTCCTGGATCTCGGGAATTGCTATTGCTCTCATTGGACCTTCATAAGGCCTTTGATAGCCTTAATTGGGACTATTTATTTACTACTCTTGGGGCATTTGGTTTTGGTCCTGTTTTTATTTCCTTATTACAAAAACTTTATAGCAAACCGTCGGCCCAGGTTGCTATCCGGGGTTATAGATCATCCTCTTTTCTCATTGGCCGTGGCACGAGGCAGGGCTGCCCGCTTTCCCCATTACTTTTTGCGTTAGCAATAGAGCCTTTAGCGGTAGCGATTCGTTCTCATCCCCGAATTTATGGAATATGTTGTGGACAGCAGGAACATAAATGTTCTTTGTTTGCCGACGATGTTCTTATGTATATTACCAACCCTACAATTACTCTACCTAACTTATTATCCCTATTTCTTCGATTTTCCCAACTTTCCGGTCTTACTTTAAACACTCAAAAAACGATGGCCCTTAATGTTTCTCTACCCCCCTTAATAGAACAACAGTTGCGACGCGATTTTCATTTCCAATGGACCTCAACTTCTATTCCCTATTTAGGTATTCAATTGACATCCTCGATTGGCACTTTATACAAAGCCAATTATCCCCCACTTTTTCGCCGCTTACGTGAGGATCTTCGATGTTGGGTGGATTATTCTTTATCTTGGTTTGGTAGGATCAATTCCATCAAAATGACGTTTCTCCCCAGACTACTTTATTATTTTAGGACCCTACCCATTGCAGTCCCGAGGAGGGAATTACAACAGTTACAAGGAGATGTTCTCCGTTTTGTTTGGGGTAATGGGAAACCCCGCATGAATAAATCAACGCTATATACCTCAAAATTGCGCGGTGGGCTTGGCCTCCCTAATTTACAAGCTTATTATCAGGCGGCTCAGATAACACAGCTTTCATATACCACGACCAGGGGGCCTCAGCCCCTTTGGGTATCTATTGAAGCCCTTTCGTGCCACCCTCTTGCTATTGGCTCCCTGATGTGGCTACCAAGTCGCCTTCGCCCTCCTATCTTATGCCCTACCCTGTCCCACTCCCTTGAGGTTTGGGACAGAGTACGCCATCGTAAACCATTGGTGTCTTCACATACTCCCTTGGCTCCGGTGTTTTGTAACCCAGAGTTTCCACCTGGCTTGACCCCACAGGTATTCCAGTGGTGGCTCAACAAGGGCCTCCTACGGATAGGTGACTATTTAACTGGAGGCCGACCTCATTCCTTGCAGTACTTTGTAGAGACGATGCAGATGCCCCCTAGTGAGCTGTTTCGGTATAATCAGATTGTGTCATTTATACGTTCTAAACTTTGTAGGATAGATAGACCGTTTACTCTTACGAATTTTGAATTATCTTGCCAATCACAGGACCAAATACGGGGGCGTATATCTACCATTTATGCTACCATTACGGACCCACTTACTAAACTTCCCTATATGATCCATTGGGAACGGGACTTGAATCTTACCTTTGATCTGTCTGATTGGCAAGATATAGCCTATGCTTTATCTAAAATATCTGTTAATACTGCACTGATTGAGGCAAACTACAAAACTCTATTACGATGGTATCTAGTGCCAACCAGGATAGCTAAGATGCATCCGTCTACATCCCCCATGTGCTTTAGACGGTGTGGTCAGCTGGGTTCAATGTTCCACATTTGGTGGCAGTGCCCGATCGTAGTCAGATTCTGGATTCGTATATTTAACCTTATATACACGGTTACTGGGGTTAATATTCGTAGAGCCCCGGAGGTAGCGCTTTTTCAGAAGCTCCCTGATGGGGTTCCTAAGAAATCTTTTAAGCTGATCACATATATAATCCTAGCTGCTAGGATAACTATAGCTAGATATTGGAAGCAGTCGATGGTTCCTCTCGATTCTGTAAAACTTAAGCTTAACTGGATTATGGTTAATGATAGACTCACCTGGACCCTTCGTAATAATTCCAAGAAATTTAATGTAATTTGGGATCCATGGATCAAATATATTTCCCCACTGTGACTTACCGCTGGTTGACCCTCCCTCTCTCTTTCTTTTCTTCTTTCTTTTTCTTTTCTTTTCTTCTCTCTTTCTTTCTTCTCTATATCTATTGTTTAACAAGATATTTTTATATACTCTGCAAAAAAAAAAAAAGGTCAGGCACCACTCTGTGCGGTCGTTCCTAGTGGAAGAGGGGTGTAGGAGCGTTCTCCCCCCCCTCCCTATTTTCTTTCTTTCTTTGTCTTTTCTTCCCACTGCTTTGCTCCGTTTTATGTTCTGCTATTATTTTTGATAATATGGATATCACAGATTCTCTGAGCAAGATCCAATTGGGTCTGATAGAGGGTGGGATATGTCTGTAAATTTGACTGGTGGAACACCATACTTTTTTGGGCTACTCTGTAATGCGTAGTCTACCATTATATTGATTCCGTTTAACCTATTTGACTTATGGTTTTACACTTTCATGTTTTACTGTTGATTGACCCGGTTGCTGTATGGGACGAGGGTCATATTGTCCAGATTTTACTTGTTCATTGACCGTATTATTTGTGATATTTTCTTACTGTCTCACCTTGAATTATAAATAAAAACATATTGAAAGTAAAAATGTAATTTTGTGCAGGGACTGTTCTAAGCACGGGAAACACGCGTCACAGACATACTATAGACACCCCCCCAGGTATTATATTTAAAGGAATATTTCACTTTTTTTTCACTTTAACCATCATTAAAATTAGTGCTCTTGAAAAAACTGCAGTTTTTAAAAAAAAATTTGCATTGATACATGTCCCCTGGGGCAGGAGCCAGGTCTCTAAACCCTTTTTAGGACAATAACTTGCATAGTCGCCTTTAAAATGAACACTTTTGATTTCGAACGTTCGAGTTCCATAGACTTTAACAGGGTTCTAAAGTTTGTGTGAATTTTCGGTCCGTTCCCAGGTTCTGGTGCGAACCGAACCGGGGGGTGTTCGCTCATCCCTAGTAGCCAGTATCTATAAGGAGACCTCTTAGAAGGGGAGAGTTTTGCAACTTCCCCAGTTCTCCGGCCATAAGGCCTAGGATAAGAGAAAAAGTTACAGCAAAATCCTCACAGGGAAAAAGCCCAGGAGGAACGACCATGTGCCAGGAAGTGCTTCAGTTATTTAAAGCAGTATTAAACGGAAAACCAAAAATGTCATATATTGCAGGTTACCAATCATTAAATGTGGTGGCTACATTTGTTTTCCTTTTTTTTTTATTTTTTTACTTTTGTTACTTTTGTTCCCTCTGTTTTCACCTGGTAATCTGGCCAGTAACAACACCTCTTGTATTATTGTGGCACCACTCTGGATGAAGGAGCACAGGGGCACAGCAGACAGCAGCAATGTAAATTTGGGGGAAGGGGAGTATTAGGCAGACCATAGATGGTGCGATTTTCTTTCCTGCAAACACAGAAAATCGATCGAGTCCCCCCATTAAAACAGTTAGCGTTGATGGCGGACCTTCCCATGGAGAGATTGTGCTCTTCCAATAACAGGGCACAGGGAGCTGTCCCTGCTGGGACAACACAATTATTATTGCTAGCAGTGTTTTCTAAGTGCGTCAAAGATGCAGCATGTGGGACTTTTGGTGCACTTTCAGAAAATGCAGAAAAAAACAAAACACTTAATCTAATAGAAATCTATAGGACTGCAACAATAACTGCAGGTAAAATGTAGGAAAACCCCCTTTACATTACACAGCCCCCACACAGATGGACCCCTTTACATTACACAGCCCCCACACCTCAGGAGCCCTACATATTACACAAACCCCACACCTCTGGAGCCCTACACATTACACAACCCCAACACTTCTGGAGCCCTGCATATTACACAACCCCAACACTTCTGGAGCCCTGCATATTACACAGCCCCCACACCTCTGGACCCCTACACATTACACAGCCCCCACACATCTGGAGCCCTGCATATTACACAGCCCCCACAACTCTCGACCCCTACACATTACACAGCCCCCACACCTCTGGAGACATGCATATTACACAGCCCCAACACCTCTGGAGATGTGCATATTACACAGCCCCCACACCTCTGGAGCTGTGCATATTACACAGCCCCCACACCTCTGTAGCCATGCCTATTACACAACCCCCACACCTCTGGAGCCCTACACATCACACACTCCCACACCTCTGGACCCTTGCACATTACACACCCCCACATCTCTGGACCCCTGCACATTAAACACCCCCACACTTCTGGACCCCTGCACATTACACAGCCCCTATCCCCTGCAGCTCTGCCCCTTCCTACCTTATTCAGGCAAAGCGGGAGACACAGTGGAGTAGGGAGCAGGAGGCAGAACGGGAAAGAGACACAGCAGGGCTGAATAGACAACGAGAGCTGCCGGAGTTAACTTTCAAAGTTAACCAGCAGGCGATTGGTTGCTAGGACCACCTATCAACCAATTATCTGCTGGTTAACTTTGAAAGTTAACTCTGGTAGCTCCCACTGTCTATTCAGTGCTGCTGTGTCTTTCTCTCGTTCTGCCTCCTGCTCCCTGCTAAATTCTGCTGTTTGTGAGCAGTGGGGGCAATTGTGCAGCTGGCCCTGGGTGTCGCCCCTCTGGCAGGTGTCACCCGGGTGCTGTCCACATCTCCAGAGTGACGCCGCAGATTGCTAGCAGATATAGCCAGAATCTGACATCAGTTGATGAATCAGCTTGGGTACATTCCGCCTGCCCATAGATGTTTCAATCTCGGCCTGTCCCTGCTGAATTGGCCAAGATTCGAACATTCTATGGTCTGAGTTTTACTGTTAAATTTAGATACACTAACAAATTGAAGCCAAACTCCAACTCATGCTGCAGTTACATAAGCAGTTACAACAGCAGTTTTTTTTTCTTTGGGATAAAGGTTTTACATGAATAAATACAAGCTGATTATTGTAAGCCTTGTCATTCCTTGTCAACTATAAATGGTTTGTTTCATCCCTTTAACTGCAATCGCTGCTTGTTCTTTTGAAAAGCAACAGGCTTACTGGCCAGATCTTCAGATAAAAATAAAGGAAAGAAAGACTAAAAAAGAAAAAATAATGCAGCCATCACATCCAAGTATTGGTAAACTTCAATATAATAAATGTTTGTTTTTGGGTTTAATACTGCTTTCATAACACTCCCAGCATGCACCAGCAGGCCCCCTAAACTTACTGACTGGCACATCTCTAAAGTGGTATTAAACCCCAAAACAAAAATGTATTATACTGCAGCTTGTCACATCTTAAATGTGGTGGCTGCATTTGTTTTTCGTTGGCCTTTTCGTTTATTTTCACCTGGTGATTTAGCTACTAACACACTTTCTGTCTTACGTTGTCTCCAATCTGAATGGGAGACACCTTTGGACAGCAGGATTGTCAGTATGGGGAGACGGCAGTGTTAATACACTAGCAAAGTGTGATGAACTTGACTAACAAATTAAAGGTCAATGCTCAAAGTTGTAATTTAGATTTATTCCCAATTGGACATGGTATTGGAGACACATTTATTTTTACTCATGAACATTAATTTTATTTTAATAAAAAACAAGAGCAACCAGTTGGGACTTTGTGTGAGAACACAAGGCTGACACCGACAAGCGCCTCCATCCCTATTAATTGATAAGAAGGAAGAAAGGTAGGCCTTTATATGAAACATACACCCCCTGGAGATATCACGATATACATGAAGATGGGCGGTACTAAGTATATTAGAACTATGGACATTCTATGACAGCATTGCAGAACAACAATTGGCAGTCATTGGTTTATTGATATAAAAATAATAATAGTAATACCATGATAAAATATTGACATAGTAAGTTCATAATATAACCATTAAATAGAAAAAAGTTCATTGGAATATATAAATTATGACAATGATAATAATGACATAATATACTAGTAACATAATGAGTTCATATTGTACACATTGTATAGAACATTAATTTTATTTTATTTTAGACACTTGCTTAATTATGTTTTATATACAATATTTTAGTGTTGAAATTGGGGTGATTTACAATTTATGATAGAGATTAGCGCTGCGCATTTTTCCCATATTTTATGTTTAGTGTATTAACCTATTTGTTTGCTAGCTGCCTTATCCCTATAAGCGCTGACTTTCTATTTCATATTTGGTTTAATTGTAGTGAGAGCTGTATTTGTATTTTATCTAGGGGGAAAAATTCATAATTAAAAAAATAACTTAAGTTAGAGTTGGGCTTTAAGCAAGAACAACTCCTGCAACGTATTTTATTAGTATTTTATTTATTGAAGACATGTATCAAAATTTTTAATAAAATATATAAATATATATACCGTCTAATACCTCAGTAGAAGCATGTGACAGTGTGAAAGTTTGTCAGAAATTAGAAATTTTGAAATTTGCCTTCTGTGTTTTTTTTCTAGATGGTTGGATGGCTCTCCTGTTGATTATGTGAGCTGGTCAGTAAATGAACCCAACTTTTCTAACAATGATGAGAACTGTGTGCAGCTGTATAGAGAGAATGGTACAGTATATGTTTTGTGAATAATTCATCCACTCTACATGTTTTCAAAACAACAGGGTTTTAAAGAATAATTCCACCCTGATGCTAAAATATGGGGGGGGGGGGTGTAGCACTACCTTAGTACTGATGCCCCACTCAGTAGCAGCCCCAGCTTTACTGATCCCCACTCAGTAGTAGCCCCAGCTTTGCTGATCCCCTGTTCAATAGTAACCACCAACTCTGCTGATCCCTCACTTAGTAGTACCCCCCCAGTTCTGCTGATCCTCTGGTTTGCTGATCCTCATCTCTCTTCAATCTCCACTCACCTCCCATTATATTTCTCCCCACGCATGCTGATGATGTCTTTCCGGTTCGCTTGTTGGTTTCCCAGGGATATCTCATACCTGCAATACCTCCAAAACAAAGCAGAGTTAGCACTGAATAAAAGCCCCCCAAAAGCATCAGGTGCTGTAAGCGAGCATTGTCATAACCATCTATGGAGGCTTTGGAGACAATTTGAAGCCCCAAGAAAGCAATATGGGGTATCATTTTTTAAGCAAACAAAAGCAAAACCAATACAAATGAAAGCTAACCATTTTATTTAGTGACAGGTGCTTTTGTTAGCATTCAGAGTTCTTTAACCACTTCCCACCCGGCCAATGTACACATACGGCCGAGCGGGACCTGCCTCCTTCTGACTGGACGTTCAGGAACGGCGCAGCGGCGCGATCCCAATGTGCTTGTGTCACCCGGACACAGCACATCTCGGATTGGCAGGAGGGCTCTGTGATTGGTCCTTCTGATCACATGATGGCCGTGTCCAATCACAGCCGTCATGTGATGTAAACAAACAGCCGGTTGCTAAGCAATCGACTCTCCTCTCCTCACATGGAAGTCGTCGCTGAGGAGAGGAGAGCAGATCGCTGCAGCCGGCTGGTGATCATTGAGTATGAGCTGTTTTTACAGCTTTTTACTCACTGATCACTAGTCTAGTGTCACCACACATTGTAAACACACATGTCACCACAATACACGTCCCCACACATGTCCCCAAAACACACATGTCCCCAAACAATAAAAAAAACACATGTCCCCCACATATGTCCCACTAAAATCACATGTTCCAATGATTATCTGCACACATATGTACGTGATCACCTGCACACATATATACATGATCATTTGCGTACATATGTCCGTGATCACACAAACCAATTATTATACACTTAGCAGAATTTTTTTTACCAAAAACATGTAGTAGAATACATTTTGGCTTAAATTTATGACAAAATTAGATTTTATTGGATTTCTTTTAAAATAGAAAAAAGAAAATACTGTTTTTTTTCCAAATTTCCGCTTTTTTTGCGCTTATATCGCAAAAAATAAAAAACGTAGTCGTGAATAAATACCACCAAAATAAAGCTCTATTTGTGCGAACAAAATGTTAAAAATTTAATTTGGGTACAGTGTAGCATGACCGCGCAATTGTCATTGAAAGTGCGAGAGAGATGAAAGCTGAAAATTGGGCTGGGAGGGAAGGGGGTGAAAGTGCCCTGTATTGTAGTGGTTAAAAGAGCACGTCCAATGCCACATTTTTGAAGAAAGTGTAAAAAAGCCCTAAGGAACCAGCACTAGTACTACATCAAAGAAAAGAGGCACTGAACCAGTTAGTAAAGGCTCACTCAATAGATTGTCACCCTGGTATGGTTGGTAACAGGGGCGGACTGACAACTCATGGGGCCCCCGGGCAATAGGAGAAGATTATGGGGCCCTCGGGCAATAGGGCATCTGGAAAGTATTCACAGTCCTTCACTTTTTCCACATTTTGTTATGTTATAGCCTTATTCCAAAATAAATGAAATTCATTATTTTCCTCAAAATTCTACCAACAAAACCCCATAATAACAGCGTGACAAAAGTTTTTTGGAAATCTTTGCAAATTTATCAAAAATAAAAAAAATACAAAAATCACATGTATGTCTCGGTATTCACAGCCTTTGCTCAATACATTGTTGAAGCACCTTTGGCATCAATTACAGCCTCAGGTCTTTTTGAGTATGATGCTACAAGCTTGGCACACCTATCTTTGGGCAGTTTCTTCCAATCTTTGCAGGACGTCTCAAATTCCATCAGGTTGGATGGGGAGCGTCGGTGCACAGCCATTTTCAGATCTCTCCAGAGATGTTCAATTGAGTTCAAGTCTAGGCTCTAGCTGGGCCACTCAAGGAAATTTACAGAGTTGTCCCACAGTCACTCCCTTGTTATTTTATCTGTGTGCTTAGGGTCTTGTCCCATTGGAAGATCATCAAGGAAGTCTCTATACATTGCTGCATTCATCTTTCCCTCGATCCTGACTAGTCTCCCAGTTCCTGCTGCTGAAAAACATCCCCACAGCATGATGTTGCCAACATCATGCTTCACTGTAGGGATGGTATTGGCCAGGTGATGGGTGGTGCCTGGTTTCCTCCAGGCATGACGCTTGCCATTCAGGCCAAATAGTTCAATCTTTGTTTCATCAGATCAGAGAATTTTGTTTCTCATGGTCAGAGTCCTTCAGGTGCCTTTTGGTAAACTCCAGGTGGGCTGTCATGTACAGATGATCATTGGGACCTTCAAAGCTGCAGAATTTTTTCTATACCATTCCCCAGATCTGTGCCTCGATACAATCATGTCTCGGAGGTCTACAGACAATTCCTTGGATTTCATGGCTTGGTTTGTGCTCTAACATGCACTGTTAATTGTGTGACCTTATATAGACAGGTGTGTGCCTTTCCAAATCACGTCCAATCAACTGAATTTACCACAGGTGAACTCCAATCAAGTTGTAGAAACATCTCAAGGATGATCAGTGGAAAGAGGCACCTGAGCTCAATTTTGAGTGTCATGGCAAAGGCTGTGAATACTTATGTACATATGATTTTTTTAAATTTTAATAAATTTGCAAAGATTTCAAAAAAACTTTTTTTCATGTTGTCATTATGGGGTATTGTTTATAGAATTTTGAGCAAAAAATTGAATTTAATTCATTTTGGAATAAGGTTGTAACATTAAAAAATTTGGAAAAAGTTAAGCGCTGTGAATCTTTTCTGGATGCACTGTATCCAAGAGGATGCTACACAATCAAACTTTGAAGGTTTTCACATATTCATAAAGGTACAAATTTTTGGTGTTTTTGACTGGTTTATTTTAAGCTTGCATTCACTTCACTTATACTGTTTAAATATTAATAATTCCTTTTGAACTTTCCAAAACAGGATATTGGAATGACGTAAACTGTGGTACTCCATGCTCATATATTTGTGAAAGAAAAATCAAAAACATCAATACAACATTGGCTCCAACCATTCCAGCACCACGGGGCGGATGCCCAGCAGAATGGCTAGCATTTGGAGGGAAGGTAATCTGCATGACAATTATTACTTTTTCTTGTAGTGGCATTGAAGCAGTGCTTGGAGCAGTCACAGTAGCTTAATAGGGATCCATGAGGCCTCCTTGCCTCCCTTTACGAATACTATCTCCCTCAAAACTGCCTTTTAGGATTTTGATTGAATAGTAACATACAGTATATTAGGTGAAAAATGGCACTTCTTTCTTTTTACTTGGTGTATATATTCATATATTCTTTATTTTGTTTAACTGCAATTGTATTTAACATTCACTGATACTGTGTGCAAGCTAAAGTGGACCTTTCAGTAAATGTACTTATCACCTTGATTATTTCCTGATCTATCTCAAGTCAGAGTTACAGGATTGTATCAAGTTTTCACCAGAACAATTGGAAAATTACATTTTCCAATGAAGACCCCTGTTCTAGTAACAGCTGTCAAAAATTTGATTTTCCCCTTATTTTGTGGAAATTTCCTTTCATTTTCTGTAGTGTCTCTGTGACAAGAAGTAAAGGGAATTCTCTCCCAGCAATGGAAACTTTACAGGGGTTCCATCCTTTCTATACTCTATCCAAAACCTGAAAAATAGTCACTGCAAAGACTCATCTACTTGTTTGTCAAAATGACAGCTTTTTTTTATCAAAGAAGCAAAATCCGAGCCCAGGAAATACAAGGTGTAACAATTTAATTCCCAGAATGAATGGTAATACAAATATTTGCTTACCTAGATGCTGTTGTCCCCTTTAAAATAGTATCCTTGTGAAACGATGCACTTTTCTAGACATCTGTGCTACTGGAATTCGATTTGAGTATGCTGAACAGTATCTTTGTCGCTGTGCACTGGATATCCGGAATGTCATAAAATCTGTGTCTTTTTAAGGGCATTTTTGTAATTTTGAAAACAGCCAAAAGTCGCAGGGTGTTAGGTCAGGGGAAGTGGTTGGTCAAGTTTCTAAATAGATTTCTGGGCCAGGACCTCGAAAACACTTAAAGCATCATGTGCAGAAGTATTGTTGTGGTGGAGAATCTGCTTGTCAGGCCAGAGTTCTGGTCTATTCCTCCAAACAGATTCCTGTGACCTTTTTTTCATTTTCCACATTTGCATCCGTCCTTTGTGTTTTTGGCTGCCCAATTGTTGCTTCGTCTGGGGCATCTTCCTACCCCTCCTTACCTGCCTACGCCATTCAAAAACATTTGATTTCTACTCCGTAAAGACTGAATTGACTGGTCTGTGACCCAGACGAGTGCATGTTAGAACATGCTTGTGAATGGCCGTATGACTCATCACCACCATAGTTCTACATCGTGGGCATTCCAGAAATTAAATAGTCACACTTCATACATGGAAATTATTCTAAAGCTCCAACTGTTTTCTCAAAAGAAGAATGCAAAATAGCAATATGCAATGTTTCATACTTTACAAAAAAGAGGAAACATTTGCTTGAAGCATATCCAACGCCAAAACTTTTTTCATTTTAAATAGAGTAGGCAGGGGTTAAAATCCCTGTCTTTTTAGGGAGATTTCTCTTGACTTCCTGTCCTGTAGACCAAACAAGAAGTCAGAGGTTACAATATCTTTCCAGTCTGAGAAAAATCTCTTCTTAGACCACTTCACAGAAGGGCCTTGACAAGGCTACCGCATATATTTGCAAATGTATGGCATTAAAACCTTATTTTTTTATTGCATTGAAGTGCTGGCTATTTCTTTGATTTTAGGTTATCCTTTGCTGTCCAAGTGCCTGCTAGAGAGATTAAAGCAGGTCAAAGATTATGCATTTTTTTTCCCTTCCACCACAGGTGGAATGAAAAGAAAATCACTCAATTACCCTATCAACAAACTGAGCGGTTATAGCTCGTTGCAGCAATCTCATGTTAAAAATCGGACAGGCTGGTTGTACCCAAGTTCATCTATGGATCGACTTTGGGTGCAACCAGCCTGCCCATAGATGGGTCGAATCGTGGCTGGTTCCTGCTGGAATCTCGGCTGGCTTTACTCTAATTGTCCTGATCACCAGTTTCGCTGGGAATAAAAGTGAGTCAGGATTAGAGAGGAAACCTTACAACAGGTTAATTTGTTCACTTGACAACTTTCTAAGAGAGGAATTCCCTCACATTTGAAAGATATTGTTTTACTTCCTTTTTATTCTACAGGACAGGGGGTGAAGGGAAATCTCTTAATGAGGCACAGATGGCAAAAATCTGCAAGTGGTTTTAACCCTCCCCTAAGATTTGGCTTTAGATACACTTTAAGATATATCTTGGAGACACCTATAGAGACTGTGCCACAAACAGCTACTTTGTTAGTTTACCCGGTCACTACAGGGGACAAGCTGGGTCATTTATGGAGACAGGCAAAGAAAAGCAGATCTGGGTTATTGTCCTTGAGATCCTAAGTGATGGAGGTACCCCCTGATGTTCTGCTGGAGAAACACCCTGCAAAAGTTGATGCTGCTCCACCTGGAGATGTGTCAGAAACGTCCAATGACCCATTCACACGATCTGATTTTCTGACAACAAATGTTGAATGTGAGCTTGTTGGTGGAAAGTCCGACCGTGTGCATGCTCCATCGAACATTTGTTGTCGGACTTTCAGCCAACAAATGTTGGCTAGCAGGTTCTCAAATTTTCCGCTAACAAATTTTTGTTGTCTGACTTTCCGATCGCATGTACACAAGTTCGTCACACAAAAGTCCACGCATGCTCGGAATCAAGTACGAGCCAGAAGTGTCCGGTCTTGAAAAACTAGCATTCGTATTGGAAATATCAAATATGTCTTGTACATCACTATACTGTAATTGTTGGCCAACATTTGTGTGACCGGGTGTATGCAAGACAAGTTGGAGCCAACAACCTTTTGAACAAAAATACACGGTTTTGTTGCCGAAAAGTCTAATCGTGTGTATGGGCTATTAGGCTCCTTTCACACTAGCGTACTGATTGGGTCAGCCTGTCAGTTCAGTTCAGGTGGACCCAATTGCACCCTCCAGTCTCCTCTATGGAGCAGCGGGTGTAAATAGACATGTGTCCATTGACACTGGCTGACATCTGATCCTATCTGCTAAAAACAGACAGATAGGTATGTTCCCTATCTACTAAAAACAGACAGATAGGGATGTTCTCCATCTGTCTGGTGAATCGGATGGCAGTTGGGTGTAAATGGATAGGTGTTCAGTTTATATCTGACCACCCATAGAGAAGAGTGGGCTGTGTCTGCTCTGCATAACAGATTCCCCGCTGAGCAGGCAGTTACAATTGAGCCCCCCCGTGTGGGAGGGCCTTAGACATTTTTAGGGGATACTAACTCTCAGATACTTCAAAAACCTTGGATCAAACAGCCCTGAATTCTTGGGTTTTTCCAGAGACAATAAGACAACCTTTTGCAAACTTATCTCCTGGTAGGGGGTGGCCATAGGAACTGACCAAATATGCTAGAGGTACTTGATCAGGTTCAGTTAGAGTTTGGATATGAGTTTCCTTATGTACTGGAGGAAATGCTTGATCAAATGGACAGAAAGTGTTGGGACATTTATGAACAGGCAATCTGGGAGTCCTTTGGAATTCCTTGTTGTAAATGAATTAAGTGCGAGGAATATCCTGACACTTTGAAAGGTGCTTCAGAGAGTTTAACCATAGATGTCATATTTTGAAAGATCAAGTGGTCCTGGTGTGCTCATATTCTGAAGGTCCTGTGCACTCCTTTGGGAGACGGGACACAAAGACTGGGAAGGAGGTGTAGCAACCCAATCTAAGGTTCATAATAAGCATTGGGTTTTGTTTTCTTGCTTATGTATCAGTTATATTATTACCCATACTCCTGTAAAAAGAATGCATTTCCTATATTGTGTGGTTACATACAGTATTATGTTCTGGTTAGAGACCCCAATGGCCACAAGTGGGAGGTAAAATTAAACATAAGGTCCTTCAGAGTGAGGCAACTAATAATTTACCCTTCCTGACCCTGATAATGCTCAGCACCTGGTATATAAGTAAAGATGGGTGGAGTTATTGCATCCTTTGGTGGGCATTGGATCAGCAAAGGAATTACTTTCATCTAGGGTCTGCTCACCTGCTCAAAGGACTACATGTGAGTGCACGCAGTGGTGGGTTATACGCACCCCTTCAGGAGGTCTGCTTCCTATGGGGAGGGGAGAAAAATGTAACTATACCCACTTAGCTGGAAGTGTATGTGAACAGAAGCTTTGGGACCTCAGTGCATGCGGGCCTTCCCATTTAAGTTATTTGTAACCTTACAAAGAGTGTGGTTCTGAGTGTTACATTGCTGAAACCTTATGAGTGAATTGTTTATGTTGTTAAACTTGAAAGCCCAGCCTGAACAGCTGTTTTCATGATCACAAATATGTGTGTGGAAACAAGGAGGCTGATACTATTGAAGAGTATAGAGTGAATACAGGTGCTATGTTCTGGTTCGGCCAGGCTGGGCTGATGCTGCCTTCTTTCATCTTTAGAGAGGTGGGAACACTTGATAGCCCCATCAAAAGATTAAAATGACTCCACAATAAGGGCCTGGGGCTAAAGCATCTGTAGTGACCTGTATCTGGAAAGGAGAGCCTGGTTCTCCGGCAGCAGACTACTAACTGCCCTGAGTTGAATGTACTGAATTAAAATGAGTTTGTTTCTGTATGAATTTACAACTTCCTGTCACACTATGTTACACATTTTCTTTATACCAAATTATTTAAATGATCTTGTCACTAAAGGATAATATCAAAATAATGCCCGCCTGTAAAGGAAGATGCTATATATTTTCTTTTCCACCAGTCTTAAAACTCCACCACATAGCTGATCCCCGGCCACTGCAGGCATCTAACATTTCCATGTGTGTGTCGAATAGAAGCTCATCCTACTGCACACTGTGGTTCCTTCTGCTGGCTTGTAATTGTCAAATGCCTGCAACGGACTGGAAACAGCAACCGTAAAATTACAAGGTTGGATGAACGATTATGTGGCATACCACTTTTGAATTTTAGAGTTTATCTAAAGCCACATTTTTTAAATTTAGCTTTGGATAAAGTAGTTGGGGAATAAAACCTCTGAATAAGTAGAGAAAAATCTCAGCTACCAACCGCACACTATACACCCAGAGTGTAATAGGTGTAGAAGCCTCAGCCTAACTGCACTGAGGCTCGATCCATGTGTGGCCTGGATGAAGTTAGGATGAGGCTACTATCACCTATTGTTTGTATGGTGTGCAGTGGTGAGATTTTCTCTACTTGTTCTGTGGATTACATGGAGTCAGACTGGGTTCACACTTAGTGCCAACGCGACTCCATCCCTGTGTGGCCTTAATGAAGTTAGGCTGATACTATTATCACCTATTTCACACTAGGCTTGTATGGTGTGCAGTGGTTGAGATTTTTCTTTACTTGTTTTGTGTATTACATGGAGTCAGGCTGAGTTCACACTTAGTGCCAACACAGCTCACAGCAGGGGGTCCAGTGTGCATCCCTGTTCTCCGTTTCAGGGACGAATCAGGCCATAATTTTTGCCTGAAGCCAAAGATGCACAGGACCCCTGTGCAATCCTCTCTGCAGCCACCACTGAGATGTATGAGACGGCTCCTGTCATGTGAATTGGATGTGGGGGAAACACACATCCAATTCACACTAGTGTGAACCCAGCCTTCAGGTGTACTCCTAGCCTGGCCTGCACTCTCAGTGGAACACACTGAATGGGGGGACCTAAATGTGGGAGCGTAGACCTTAAGGTTCTATTCCTACTTGTGCCACTCGTCATGAGACTTTGGACATCAAAGTCACATGACAAGTCACACCCCATGTTTTCCAATGAATACCGTTTATATCTATGCAGCTTCAAAGTAGTTAATGTACTAATTTGGTATGACTTTCATGCGACTTGAGGGCCATAGACTTGTTAGTGTTAGCCCTCTCGTCGACATGTACACCTTGTCTCCTGAAGTATATGCCGCTAACCTGGTTCAGAGACGCTGTATCTGCTTACGTTTGTAAGTGTACTGATTTTATATACATTTCTATTTATTGAATAAAGGGTTCTGCACCAGAGGCCTGTGTGCTCTTCTTTCCATTTGTCTTTGCACCTAAATGTTTTACATGTGACAGTTGTGAAACAGTTGTCCATTATCATTGTTCAAAGCCAAAGTGGTATCCAAGTTGCATGCTAAAGTTGCATTAAAGTTGCACCAAAGTTGCACTCCAAAGTTATGAGACTTTGGGGTCGTACAATGGTGAAAGGAGCCTAAAGTCGGTTTGGTTGCAATCAAACCTGCAGCAAGTGAAACATCGAGCAGACTTGAAATAAGGAAACGGCCACACGGGATCCAGTAAGGCAAAACTAAATTTGCCTAACAGACAGCAGCTCCACTGGATACAGTGAGCCAGAACTAAATTTACTAGCACCTAACTAGAAGGGTGTTACAGAAGATATACTTTAAATAGTAATTTTTTTTATAGAGGTCTGGAAATCGGATCAACAGGAATGACAACTGGAAAGAAAGGAACAAAGTGATTTGGTTTAAATGATGGACAGTTCTGTATTTGAGGTGCTGAAGCAATATTCACCTTGCCATTTTCCCCGGTATATAGATAGACTGCTTGCTCTGAAAAGACTGACACACAAAATAGCGGCCTTGACTCTATAAGGTATATTTTATTGCAATTGAATAACTGCCACATTGTCTGTTGTAGTGTTATAAAATATTTGGCGAAGAAGAGGATGATTTGGTGGACTGGGAGCACGGAAGGTCAGCATGTCAACTGTTGAAAGGAAATCTTGCCAGCATACATGATGACTTGGTACAAGGTAATAAAATAAGTCAGTAGGTTGTTCTGATTTTCTTCAAGGTTTTGGACTGGGCTGTGTTTAGAGATTGTACCTACCTTAACAATCCATGTGCCCATACAGCCACCAACCCTTGTATTTCCAAAAGATATGTAGATATTATTGGAAGGGTTTTGTCCAGAAGACACTTTTGGAGATGCAATGCTTTCTGCCTTATATAAACACTTCCATTAGGACCGAATCCCATATATATTGTGGGGGGCTTTTGAGGCTTTTGATCAACTTCAAGTGGTCCTTGCATTAAGGTGAAAAATGTTCAAGCATCAGCATCCCCCCCCCCCTTTTTACTTACCTGAGCCCTTATTCAGTCCAGTGCTGTGCATAACTGCAGCTCTTCTCTCCCCTCACTTTCGGGTCTCACTGGCTTTACATGGGCACCTTTGGCTCCTGCTGCTGTCAATCAAAGGCAGTGATGAGGGAGCGGAAGGGCGGGCCGAGCCTCGCTGTCTGTGTCAATGGAGGCAGCAACAGGCCTCGGAAGTGAACACACACACACAAACACACAAGTGCCCCCATGGGAAGCAGCTTCCTGTGGGAGCACTGGACAGAGAGGAGGGGCCAGGAGCGCTGGTGGGGGACCCAAGAAGAGAAGGTTTGGGGCCATTGTACAGAGCAGGTAAGTATAGACATGTTTGTTGTTTTTTATATATATATATATATATATATATATATATATATATATATATATATATATATATATATATATTATTACCTTTACAATCCCTTTCAGTCCAGTATATTTCAGGGCTTTTCACCCCCTTTAATTCCAAAATAAAGTTCAAAATACACAGGTTATACACAGGGGGTTTCAGCATCACAACAACAAACCAGACATTTTCCAGTTTCTGGGCTATCCGGACTTCCTAGTCCCTGAGCCTCTCTGCACACACTTACCACAATATTATATACAGCTTTGTGATAAACAAACTTGCCCCACCTAAGCTGTATAGACTCCTGCATAGTTGCACATTGGGGTTGATTTACTAAAATTGGAAAGTACGAAAATATGGTGCAGCTGTGCATGTTTGCTAATCAGCTTCTAACTTCAGCTTGTTCAATTAAGCTAAAATAAACTGGAAGCTGATTGGCTTCTATGCAGAGTTGCACCAGATTTTCCACTCAGTTTGCTAAGATTAATGGCGCATACACACGACCAGACTTTCTGGCAGAAAAGGTCAGACTGAATCATTCCGTCGGATATTACGATCATGTGTGGGCTTCATTGGACTTTTTTATTCAAAAATTTAAACGGACCTAGAAATAGAACATGTTTCAAATCTGTCCGACGGAATCAATTTCTGTTGGGAAAACCGTTCGTCTGTATGCTGGTCCGATGGACCAAATACGACGTAAGGGCAGCTATTGGCTACTGGCTATTGAACTTCGTTTTCTAGTCCCATCATACGTCATCACGTTCAAAATTAATGGCCTTTGGTCCGTCCGTGTGTGTGGGCAAGTCCGCTCGGTCGGAAGTCCGTTGGAACTCCAGCGGGAAGACCGTCGGAAAGTCCAGTTGTGTGTACGCGGCATAAGTTGCCTCTCCATGAGACTAGGGTAGATACTCTCCCAGTGTCTCTTCACACATGATGCCCCTGCAGCAGCTTATCTGTAGGGGTAGGAGCCCTGAACTATAGACTGCCCGTTGACTCAAACGTCTGTGCACACTGGCACAATCATCAACATGCTGGTTTCCTGTTAAATCTGGATCCAATGCAGGTGTTACCAATCCTGGAGAAAACAGCAAAACCTGTTTTCTCCATTTAGAACAGACATCCCAAAACCCCTCAATCTGCATAAGTGAAAACGCTGGATGAGAGCTAAGCCTTTTGAAACCGTGACAAGGTGCAGCAAAGTAAAAATAAAAATTGTATTCATTGTATATAATATATATCTTTACCTACAGGTAAGCTTATAATTATTATTATTATACAGAATTTATATAGCGCCAACAGTTTATGCAGCACTTTACAATATAAAATAGAGACAATACAGTTACAATACAATAAAATACAAGAGGATTAAGAGGGCCCTGCTCAGAAGAGTTTACAATCTAACAGATAAAGTTTACTTGTAGGTTAAATGAAAATCTCCTAAACATGCACCATTAATAGATATTTTTTCAAGCAGCAGCCGTGATGGCATACCCCTGCCCATGGGCATAGCATAAGGGGTCACAGTCGCAACCCCGTCCCTAGCTCCAGGGGGCCCCTGCAGCCTCCCTGTCATATTATCATATCCTCCACAAAATCCAGCTCTAATCTGCCCTGGGGCCCCACAGCCACGCTCCAGTACTGGGCTTCTACCTTGCCTCCCACAGTCCACACCCATCTGTTCCCATTGGCTGGAGAGAAGCTGTGAGAAATCTCCTGAATGGAGAGGAGCACGAGGTGAGAACAGCCCAGGATGGGGAAGTGTCAGTGCTGTGTGCTGGCAACATGGAATGGTAACCGAGCTCAGCGAGGTAAGAGGAGAGTGCCATCCTGTAGCCACGATGAGACCGATGTCACTGGTGAGGTATGACACTGCTCAGTGTCCCTTAGTCACCAGCTGGGATTCTCTGTAACCCACCCAGAGATGTCTACTTACCCCACTTCCCTGACAATTGGGGAAAAGATACACACCTCCGGGAGGTGACCTTCCCCCAACACCTGCCAACACTGACAGAGAAACCTTCAGAAATTGCTAAAACAAATTCCTTAACACCTCATCGGGGGGCCCTTGAAGGGCTGCAGGCTCCAGATTTTGTGTCACATGGCTTTGCCCTCCCAGATCTAAGTTGCACCCCCCCAAAGCCCCCTGACCACCCCCTGCCTGGCTGCTGAACTCCTTTCCTATTACCGCACTCTATACGGCTCCTCCTCCGCAGGGCTAAAATCACATTCCTTTACAACATAGCCAGTTAGTCACGATCTGCACAGGGTGTATCTGATTACTAAAATAGTAAAAAGAACCTGTAGGTCAGCACTGCACTAGAAATTAATGAAATATATATAATAAACTAGAAATAACTCAAGTAGTAAAGCTGCCAGCACCAAAGTCTATAATACAAAACTCAAATACGTGATGATAAAAATGCAGGGTGCAGCGCTAGTACAAATAATTTTCCCAATAATATGACAAAAGGAAAAAATAAACCAAATACTGAATTGGTGAAAAAAGTGAAAAATCCTAAAACAAACGTAGAATTCCAACACAAATCTCTAAAGAATCAGGAGCAGCGCATACACCAATAAAGCACTAGTATAAAAATATTAATGTGCTCAAATGCATATAATATACATATAGTGAATACTAAGGAGCCTTGCAACGAATATTTATAGGTGCAATGCCATTATACTCAAACATTAAAATTCTCAGATACATATAGTGAAAAAGTCTGAGGAAAAAAGACTAAAGCAAAGTCCCAGGAGTGATATTGAAAAACTTAAAATTTGAAGCACAGTCCAAAGCAGATAATCTTGTAATGAAAAAGTTAGCCAGTGGATTTTCATATAGATGAAAATAAAGATGTCAAATAATCATGCAGAAAGATCCCTCCTCCAAAAAGGCTTTGCACCCAAATCTCCTTACCAACTGAAAAGACCACTGTGGCCGTCTCACCGAACCCAGGGAATTTGGTCTCCAAAACTGTAAAGATGTCTGAATCCGCTAACTCCGTGTCACTCGGAAACATAAACAAGAAGGAATCCCATAGTGTAGTATTTGTGTAAAAAATATAATATGCTCAAATGTATTGCACTTACATGATAAAACTTTCTATGTGCAGTGTAAGTGCAATACGTTTGAGCATTTATGTGAAAATTCACCACTGGCTAACGTTTTTATTACAAGATTATCTGCTTTGGACTGTGCTTCAAATTTTTAGTTTTTCAATATCACTCCTGGGACTTTGCTTTCATTTTTTTTCTCAGACTTTTTTCACTATATGTATCTGAGAATTTTATTGTTTGTGTATAATGTCATTGCACCTATAAATGTTCGTTGCAAGGCTCCTTAGTATTCACTATATGTATATTATATGCATTTGGGCACACTAGTGCTTTATTGGTGATTGCACTGCTCATGATTCTTTAGAGATTTGTGTTGGAATTTTACTTTAGTTTTATAATTTTTTACTTTTTTCACCAATTCAGTATTTGGTTTATTTTTTCCTTTTGTCATATTATAGGGAAAATTATTTGGACTAGCGCTGCACCCTGCATTTTTATCATCATGTATCTGACTACTTCAACTACACTGCCTTTCTGACCAGAGAATTTCACAGGTCAAAACGGCAAAAAAAAAAACAGATACACCCTATGAAGACTGACAGACTGTGTGTAAAGGAATGTAATTTCAGCCCTGTCAGGGATGCCTGTCCTCTGATTCTCCAGGGGTGATCCCTGTCCTTTGATTCTCCAGGGGTGATCCCTGTCCTCTGATTCTCCAGCGGTGATCTCTGTCCTCTGATTCTCCAGGGGTAATCCCTGTCCTCTGATTCTCCAGGGGTAATCCCTGTCCTCTGATTCTCCAGGGGTGATCCCTGTCCTCTGATTCACCAGGGGTGATCCCTGTCCACTGATTCCCCAGCGGTGATCCCTGTCCTCTGATTCCCCAGCGGTGATCCCTGTCCTCTGATTCCCCAGCGGTGATCCCTGTCCTCTGATTCCCCAGCGGTGATCCCTGTCCTCCGATTCCCCAGCGGTGATCCCTGTCCTCCGATTCCCCAGCTGTGATCCCTGTCCTCCAATTCCCCAGCTGTGATCCCTGTCCTCCGATTCCCCAGCTGTGATCCCTGTCCTCTGATTCTCCAGCTGTGATCCTTGTCCTCTGATTCTCCAGCTGTGATCCCTGTCCTCTGATTCTCCAGCTGCGATCCTTGTCCTCTGATTCTCCAGCTGTGATCCCTGTCCTCTGATTCTCCAGCGGTGATCCCTGTCCTCTGATTCTCCAGCGGTGATCCCTGTCCTCTGATTCTCCAGGGGTGATCCCTGTCCTCTGATTCTCCAGGGGTGATCCCTGTCCTCTGATTCTCCAGGGGTGATCCCTGTCCTCTGATTCTCCAGCGGTGATCCCTGTCCTCTGATGTAAAGAGGAACTCTGGGGACTCAAAACTTAAGCCACTTTGAGTATCTTGCCGTGCATTGCACGCTTGTTGTAAGTAGTGGGGGGGGGGGCAGGTCAACTTTTGCATCAGGGCCCACAAGCTTCAAGCTATGCCTCTGCCCCTGTCGTTTCCTTTAGAGCTCTGTGCTGTGGCTGTGACTCCCATGCACATGTGCAGGAGTGCCGTCATAGTGGCTCGGCCACAGCCCGCATACCCAGACAGAAAACTGGGTGAAGATGGAAGCCTCTGCAGTGGTGACACTGGAGGGCTTTGTTTCAAGGTAAGTTTTTCATAATGTGCTAGTTTTCAATGCATACTAGCACACTATGCCTTTACCTTACAGGGAGAGTTGTTTTTTGTTGCAACCTTTACTACCACTTTAATTCAAAATGTTTTTTTTTCTTCTTTTTTTGGGAGGGGGGGGGGGGGGGTGGGGTAATTTGGCAACTAAGAAACTTGAACAGGGTGATTCCACAACTTTCACACCTCCTATCCATGTTCCTGGACAATAACGCATGTCATTCCATGGCAATTGGATCATGATGTCTGTTCTACCTTTGTAGATTTAAATACCATTCATCTATTCTAAATGGTCTGTTTTCTTCCAGCTTTCCTGACTTACAATTTAAGAGATTTTAAAAATCCTGTCTGGATTGGATTGAATGATATCAGTTGGGATAGGAGATATCGATGGACAGACCAGACTGGAGTGTATTATACCAACTGGGCCAAAGGTCATCCATCCTCTGGCTATTATTATTATAGAAATCATGAAAAGGTAAGTTGTAAACGTTGATGGGTCAACTTGGTTTGTTTGAACTCACTTTTTGGGAATTTTAGAGGTAGTTATGAGGACCACAAATATGATGAGAGCAACAAATTAAATTAGTGTAATTGAACTATCAACAGTGTTCATTTTGGCAGCAAATTTCGATTTCGTTTTAGCCTTATGCCGCGTACACACGTAGCCGACTATCCGACGGACTTAGTCTGGCGAACTTCCCGCCAGACTGTCCGTCGGACTTTCCGAACGGGCTACTTGCCCACACACGGTACTTTTTCAGCGGACTAATACGGCGTACTAAGTCCGCCGTTCTATCCGCCCTACTGTTGAAATGAACGGACTCGCCCACACACGCGGAGGAAAGTCCGCTCATTTCGAGCGCGTCTTCAGGTAGGCGGGCCCCGCCACCTGGTATGGACTTAAAGGGGAACCCCAACGCCGAAAAAAATCAGCGTGGGGGTCCCCCCAGGTCCACATAAGTCCCTTGTCCGAGCACGCTACCCGGCTGGCCAGGAAAGGGGGGACGAGCGAGCGCCCACCCCCTCCTGAGCCGTACCAGGCCGTGTGCCCTCAACATGGGGGGTGCCTTGGGGAAGGGGGGGCCGCGCGGCCTCCCCACCCCAAAGCTCCTTGTCCCCATGTTGATGAGGACAAGGGCCTCTTCCCGACAACCCTGGCCGTTGGTTGTCGGGGTCTGCGGGCGGGGGGCTTATCGGAATCCGGGAGCCCCCTTTAATAAGGGGGCCCCCGGATACCGGCCCCCCACCCTATGTGAATGAGTATGGGGTACACTGTACCCCTACCCATTCACCTGTAAAATAAAGTACAAAAAAACACAACACACAAGATAAAATACTTTATTGCACAGCTTCGGGGGTCTTCCTTCTTCGGGGGTCTTCTCGCCGGACTCCTCCGCTATCTTCTTGTAGCTCTTTTACTAGCGAAGGAGCCCGGCTTTCTTCCTCACCGCCGCCCTCTTCTTCCGACTTCGGGGGTCTTGTCCCCCTCTTTGATTCTTCTGCCGGGCCACCGCGCCTTCTTCTAGCTCTTTTACAGGCGGTGGCCCGGTCTTCTGTCGCCGCTGTCGCCGCCGCGGCCTTCTGTTCTTCTCTTCTTCTTCTTCTCCAGATGTTGCCTCGTCGAGTCCTCCGCTCACAATGACGGGGACCGGGCACGCGGCGACTTATATAGGGACATCCCGGATGATGTCCCCGCCCATTATGGTGTCACAGTCCCAGAGGATGCTGGGACTGTGACACCATAATGGGCGGGGACATCATCCGGGATGTCCCTATATAAGTCGCCGCGTGCCCGGTCCCCGTCATTGTGAGCGGAGGACTCGACGAGGCAACATCTGGAGAAGAAGAAGAACAGAAGAACAGAAGGCGGCGGCGGCGACAGCGGCGACAGAAGACCGGGCCACCGCCTGTAAAAGAGCTAGAAGACGGCGCGGTGGCCCGGCAGAAGAATCGAAGAGGGGGACAAGACCCCTGAAGTCGGAAGAAGAGGGCGGCGGCGAGGAAGAAAGCCGGGCTCCTCCGCTAGTAAAAGAGCTACAAGAAGATAGTGGAGGAGTCCGGCGAGAAGGCCCCCGAAGACGGAAGACCCCCGGAGCTGTGCAATAAAGTATTTTATCTTGTGTGTTGTGTTTTTTTCGTACTTTATTTTACAGGTGAACGGGTAGGGGTACAGTGTACCCCATACTCATTCACATAGGGTGGGGGGCCGGTATCCGGGGGCTCCCGCCCGCAGACCCCGACAACCAACGGCCAGGGTTGTCGGGAAGAGGCCCTTGTCCTCATCAACATGGGGACAAGGTGCTTTGGGGTGGGGGGGCCGCGCGGCCCCCCCTTCCCCAAGGCACCCCCCATGTTGAGGGCACGCGGCCTGGTACGGCTCAGGAGGAGGGGGGCTCTCGCTCGTCCCCCCTTTCCTGGCCGGCCGGGTAGCGTGCTCGGACAAGGGTCTGACGTGGACCTGGGGGGACCCCACGCCGCTTTTTTTCGGCGTTGGGGTTCCCCTTTAAGTCCATACCAGGTGGCGGGGCCAGCGACGTCTCCTTCGCCGGCCCCCGCCTACCTGGAGACCCGCTCGAAATGAGCGGACTTTTCTCCGGGTGGGAAAAGTCCGCTCATTTCAAAAGTACGGCGGACTGGCACACACACGGCCGGATTGTCCGCCGAAATGCGAGTCCGGCGGGAAGGTTGAAGTGCAAAACCACTTTCTAAGTCCGTCGTACTTTCGGGTCAAAAAAGTATGCCGGAGGCTAAACACGGGGGGATTGTCCGGCGGACTTCAGTTTGCCGGACTTCCACCCGCTTGTTTGATCGTGTGTACGCGGCATAAGTCTTAGGACTAAAATGGCATTTTAGTTTTAGTCCCATTTTAGTCTTCTGCAATTGTTTTAATTATAGTCGTATTTAGTCGACTAAATCTCCAGTACATTTTAGTTGACTAAATCTAATTTTAGTCGTCTAAAATTGAATGGGTGTAATTAAATTGTAATGCATTAGTTAACATTTCTCTACAATTTCCAAACTCATTATATACTGCTGGAGTGAAAAATTCCATGTGTTATTATTTTTGGGTAGGAGGTATGAACATGCTCTACAGACCAATGTTAATTTTAAAGTCAAATTTCAATTTAGTTTTAGTCTGTCTTTTGACTAAAATGGTATTTTAGTTTTAGTCGTATTTTAGTCATCTCAATTGTTTTAGTTTAGTCACATTTTAGTCGATTAAATAATATTAATTTAGTCAACTAAAATGTTTTAGTCAACTAAATTAACACTGACTATCAAACAATGTCCACATCTACAGGGATCCATAACTAGATACAATTGCTACTAATGCTTAGGAGTGGCTTATTGGACAGTCCTCATCTGACCAAAAACATCTACAAAGAAAGTGCGCTCTTAGGCTGGGTTCACACTGCTGCGGGGGGAGATCCGGATATGATTCGCACCGCAAATCACATCCGATCTCCGTAGCGATGCGAGTTCAGCCATACAGATAGTATGGCTGAATTTGCATCGCTCCCGCAGCAAACTCGCACGGGACCCATTTTTTGGTCCGCGACAGAATCGGATCGCATGGGGTTCACACCATGCGATCCGATTCCTGTGCGAGTCTGCAGATCGCACTGCGATATGCGGACGGATCTGGGGGTGTCATTAACATATCATTGACACTCCCAGCCGTCCGCATAGGGCAGTGTGAACTGCCGGCGGGAGTAATGCGATGCGGGAAAATGCCGCGGATTCGCGGCGTTCCCGCATCGCAGCGGTGTGAACCCGGCCTTACACATATGCAGAGATCCCCTTAAAGGTTTTATATGTCTGACAGATATTCACAAATAGCCAGTAACAGTCATCAAAGTCAACAGAGGAGAGTGGGTGTATTTCTTCAATGGAGCACCCTTCTCAAAGTAAATACAGGATATATATTAAAAACCTGCACAACTATGGTTATTGAAGGCTAATTATTTTAATTGTTGAAGTCCAGTTGTGATTGGTCCTCTTCAATAAACGTAACGTTAATGCGACCCCTGCTCCTCACTCATGCTGCCCTCCAACCTAATCTGATAAACAGACCGGAGAGGTACTTGCCATAACAGCTCCAAAATCTCTCCCGGAACTAGTATGGATATCAGAAAAAAACAAATTCAGAAAAGAGGAGTCAAACCAGGACACCACATCCCTAAATGTATTAGAAAAAGAAAAGGGACTGGAGGTCACATGCCTCGGGACTTTAAAAGTGTCTATACCAATAAGATAGTAGTACCAAATTTGTATGTTAAAAATTACAAATATACTTTTATTATTACAAAATTAATTAAAGAGACATATAAAAAAACGATTTACAAATTACATAAAAACAGACTTGTAAGAACAATCTACTAATTCGCTGCGGATATATTTGTACACGGTTGCTACCACTCTCTCAACATGTTTCGCTCTACAGAGCTTCCTCAAGAGATAATGTATGTGGAGACTGTTAAACAATGAAAAACGAATATATGTAATAGAACAAATGAGTAAATATACATAAATCAATATATTATTACAATAAGAACTTAAACAATCAAATAGAATCAATAGAAAAATATATTTTTTCTTATTAAATAAATCAAAGAGAACATATTGAATCAAAATTACAATTACAAGAAAAAAAAAAAAAAAAAAACCTTACCAAAACACAGCTGCGAAGTAATTATCAAAGATAGAAAAGACAAAACTACATATTGATGCGTGCACAGAGGCCTATCCGTGTGCTGATGCCCAGGAGTGACTTTACTACTACTAGATTTTTGAAGCCAGATACAAAAGGAGGTCAGCAATTGAACCCTACATACTTTGATTATTATTAGATTCTGAGAGATGTATTGTATATAGTACCTCTGCGCTAAACCCTATGGGTGTGATGTAAAGGGAAGATGGGCTACTGCTAATTGCACTGGTGAAGGGAAAAACTCTAACCCTAATAAGGATAGGTAAATGTATAATAGTGCTGCGCTGTATGGGGAAAGGGGGAAAGACAAGGGAAGAAAGGGGGGGAGTGGGTGATCTGGGGGTGAATAAAGAATAAAAAGCGATATTACACCATAAAATTGCTATTATAAACACGCTATATGTTCCCTATAGTAAATAATTAATATTGATGTCAAACAACAATTATTAAATAAATAATGTGGATCAAAGTGTCATAGTGATACACATATGATACAGTAGCAAGTGCTAGAAGTTAGAAGAAGTGCAAAAACTCAAATAAAGTGACTATATATTTTTTTCTAATTCTATTTGATTCTATTCTATTCTATTCCATTCTATTGTGTTATTTTAGTTACTATTCCTTTTTGTTCTGTTTTGCTTTATTATATTCTATTTTATTTTCTGTTATATTATTTTCTATTCTATTTTTGTTTGGATTCCATTCCTTTATTTTCTATTTTATTCTCTTTGGAAATAGAAAAACTTTTCTACTATACTATTCGAAATTTATTTGAAAACTATTCGTATCGATTGGAATTAGAATTCAAATCGTATAAACAAAACAAATTCCCGAAAAGGAATTAAACGGGTTAAACAAATTTAACTAAACAAATTTATGTATATAACGAATCGAAACAAAACAAATTTTTTCATTCTACACATGTCTACCTGAAGGTTCTAGTTACGCCTCTACACATCATTATCAGAGCTTAGCAATTGAATCCTACGTGGTTTACTTATTATTGGATTCCTTTAAAGTTTATCTAAACCGCAGAACCAAAATGTAGTATATTGCACTGTACCAATCCTTAGTTGTGATGGCTGAATTCATGTTTTAAGGCTTTTGTTTTGCCTTTGGTAAGTCTGCCCATGGTAATGTTTCCTTGTAGATTGACTGTGTGGCTATGAAAGTGGGTGCAGTAATGGATGCTGGGTCCTGGACCGAAGAAGACTGTGAACTGAAGAAAGGATTCATTTGCCAGAAGTCCGAAGGTAAGACTGTTTTAACCACATCAATACCGGCCACTTTCGCCCCCCTTCCTTCCCACACCAATTTTGAGGTTTAAGCGCTCTTGCACTTTCAATGACAACTGTGCGTTCATGCAATGCTGTACCCAAATACAAATACAAAGTTTTTTTTTGGTGGTATTTATTCACGACTTTTTTTGTTTTTTATTTTTTGCGATATAAGCAAAAAAGGAACGAAAATTTGTAAAAAAAAACAATATTTTTTTCTTTCTATTTTAAAAGAAATCCAATAAAATCTAATTTTGTCATAAATTTAAGCCAAAATGTATTCTGCTACATGCTTTTGGTAAAAATAATTGGTTCATGTGATCACAGACATATGTACGCAAATGATCATGTACAGATGTGTGCAGGTGATCATGGACATATGTGTGCATATAATTATTGGGACATGTGATTTTACTGCTACATATGTGGGGGACAGGTGTTTTTACTATGTGGGGACGTGTGTTTTGGGGACATGTGTTTTAGGCAGTGATGTACGTAACTCAGTTAAAATAAACAGAGTTACTTAACGCAGTTACTTTAGAGGGTCACTAGTAATCTAACTGATTACTCTTTCCCTCATGGTAACTCAGTTCCCATTACTTGGGCGGCGTTACCGCAATTACATCTATCACCCGGGAGGCCCGCCGTGGCCGTTCGTTCCGCTGCGGGAGGGGGGCTTTCTCCACTGAGATGAGAAGAGGCTGAGACTCAGAGAGACTGTCTGGACCACCCCATCCCGCCCCGCCTATCCAGAGAGAGAGAATGTAGGGAGGCGGGGCGGACACTGAAAAATGAAGTCAGCTGACCAGCTGACACCAATCGAGTGAAGGGGAGGGTCTCTCTCCCCATGAGGAAAGGCATCCCTGGAGGCATTCAAGTAAGTGACTGTCTGACAATTCGAATTGCAGTGCAATCGATCCATCCCAAGTCCTCCACCACCTCTGCTTCTTACTGATCCTATCCCTACCCACCCACCATCACTTCTAAAACAGAGGTGATGTGGGGGATATGGTAGGGATGAGATCAGTGGTGGTGGGGGTTGGGATCAGTAAGAGGCAGAGGTGGTGGTGGGAGAGAATGGCACCACCGCTGCCTGCAACCCCCACAAGTACACCACCGCTGCCACCCCCCAAGTACCACCGCTGCCACCCCCCCAAGTACTGTACACCACCACCACTGCCACTCCCCAAGTACACCACCACCAATGCCACCCCCCAAGAACCACCGCTGCCACCCCCTCAAGTACCACCACTACCACCCTTGTCACAGTTACTTTGCTGAGTAACTAATTACTTTTCCAATGTAGCCAAGTTACTAATGCAATTACTTTTTGGGAGAAGTAATTTGTAACTTAACTGATTACTTTTTTAAAGTAAGATGACCAACACTGGTTTTAGGGACATGTGTTTTGGGGACATGTGTGTTTACTCTGTGTTTTTTACATTGTGGGGACACTAGACTGGTGATCAGCGAGTAACCATACTCGCTGATCACCAGATGGCTGCAGTGATCCGCTCTCCTCTCCTCACTGACAACTTCTGTGCGAGGAGAGGAGAGCCGATTGCCTAGCATCCACCTCTGTATTTACATCACATGATGGCTGTGATTGGACACAGCCGTCATGTGATCAGGCAGGCCAATCACAGAGCCCTCCTGCCAATTGGAGATGTGCCGTATCCGGGTGATACAAGCGCATCGGGATTGCGCCATTGCACGGGCGCGAGTGATGCCCCCCCAATCAACGCATCTAGCATTAACGTGTGTTTTTCTGTGCATTTGCATATTTCTTGAGAATGCGCAAGTGATGGATTATTTTTTCTGCTTTGAAACACCTGTAAACACCTGTGCATGGACACAAAGGCCTGTAAAATAGGCGTTTTTGAGCTGCAGTGTACACGAGCACTAAATCAAAGCACTTACTGGGTCCCAAAGACTTTATACACATTTAGGTTATTAAACGGTAACAGTTTAACAGTATCCACTTTCAGACTCTCCTTTTACTGGCTGATGAATCCAGATAACTCATGTGCTAGAGGCCAACTTCAACAGATAATCCTCCATCGTCATGGCAATGTTATGGAGACTCCACTTTTGCATCTACCGTATACTTTGCATTGTTTAGGTAAAATGAACACAAAAGTGGCACAGCACGCAAAACATTTATTGAAGGTGTATCTCTGGCCAAAACAGTTTTTATACCTTTTCCATTTTGGATAGAGTAAGGGAAAAGGAGTGGCTTCTTTTTTTTTATCTGTGTCCTGTTGACCAGATTTCATTTCACTTTCAGACACCAACAGGAAATGAGAGGAAATTTCTCCAAAGCAAGGGAAATCTCCTCTTAGATACTAGTATTTGGAACAGGTTCTCTATAGGCAGATTCCCTCTCTATTTCTCTTGCTGTTATGAGTGTATTTAGATTTAAATTTCCTATCAATGCAAAAATGGTCACCACATACAGAGGAGGTGAATAGCCCTGATGGGGCCTCAGAGAGACTGACAGATGTTTTAACCTTTCCCAAACATATTTCTAAGTTTAAAAAAGGACTTGGCTACAAATGAACTTTACAACTTTTAAACAGATCCATAATTAAAGCCGTATGTCACCTTAGAATGCCCTCGCATTCATATTTTAGAGTTCTTCAGGTCTGTCTGGTGAGAGCACGAAAAGCCATAAAGGTTAATATAACATCTTATTTACTTACCCAATTAAACCAATGCTTTGCTGTAGATATTCATGCCCATGCACTGCCAGCTACAGCTGCTGTTGTTCCTAAGCAGCACATCATCTGCTAAACGTACGAGCAATAAGAGAAGTTTTGCCATGTACACACGAGTGGACTTTTCGACGGACTGAATTCCGTCTGACTTTCCGTTGGAGTTTTGACAGACTTCCGTTGAATCGGACTTGTCAACGCAATCACACCAAAAGTCAGATGGATTCGACCGTGATGACGTACGACCGGACTAGAATAAGGAAGTTCATAGCCAGTAGCCAATAGCTGCCCTAGTCCGTCGGACTAGCATACAGATGAATTGATTTTTTTGACCGGACTCGAGTCAGTCTGAAATATTTGAAACATGCTTTAAATCTAAAGTCCATCTGATTTTTCGACAGCAAAGGTCTGATGAAACCGACGCACGGTCGAATTGTCCAACCGATTTGTTCTGTCGGACCTTTGCTGTCAAAGTCCGGCCGTGTGTACACGGCATAAGACCTAAGGTTCGAGTGAACTTGTATAGCATCGTATAGAACAATAACAGTTTAACAGCGCCTTTGATACCACTATGCATCTTCCTACTTTTTTTTTTTATCATTGCTGCATTTCCTACATGTATGGCAACTGGTGAGTACTTTGTGTTATGGACGCTGGTGGTGAAATGCTCTTTTTATGTCAAAACAAACTTTATTTAACTAATATAAAATAAGCAGTACAGGCTCCAAAGCAATATAATTTTGGTGCAGTCACATTTCTTTCCAGATTACAGAAAAAAAATAGCAAACGGTGCAAATAAGAGCATCCTCACAGCAAAGCAAAGCATGTTCTCAGAGACCAATCATTTAACTATTCATGACTAGGGTAGATCAGAGGTCAACAATTACCAATGACCCCTGGCCTGCCTCTCAAGATCTACCTTCCCACTACCCAAATAAAACACTTTACCCAAAGTAAGATTAAATGGCCACAAAGCCTTTTATTATAAATAACATAGGAATAAACAACATAACATTACAGGTCTACTTGGGTTGGAAGTCCTTGAAGCTACCGTAGCCAATGGCTCCTGCTGCTATCAATCTGTCCAATGAGGACCCAAGACAACGGCTGGAACTGCTGTGCTCGTTCTCATCGCTGGAAAAATTGGGTTCAGGTAAGTAAAAGGGGGGCCCTGGAGGGCTGCTGCAGCATGGAAGGTTTTTCACCTTAATGCTTAGAATTCATTTAGGTGAAAAACACTGAGTCTTTAATCTCTGACACATATTGGTCAGCTTCAGCCAAGCAAATGCACAGGTCTATTCAGGATAAGGACAAGAGGGACTTGAGAGGAGATAACAGAGGGGTGTTTATCTAGGACCAGGTCCAAATAACAATTGAAGTCTTCCATGATATACTATATAGAGGGACCTCTGGTGGACCCAACTGACACTCCAGTGCTGCTCCTAGCATCAGGTGGTTGTATAGATGCGGAATGTAGACATGTGAGATATATTTGGACAAATATTTTGTTATTTGGATATATTTCAGTATAAATGAAGTCTACCAAATTCTCAGAATAATGAAACAAAATTCGTCTGAATTTCCGAAATTCAAATTGAAATTTAAATCAAATTTTACATTAAATTCCAGTTGAATTCGAACTGTAAACATATTTCTGAAATCAAAGTCTGTGTGTGTTATTAGAGTACCGTTTCAATATAATTCTGTTTTTGTTAAGCCAAAGGTGGTTTAAAGTCATTGTAATCATTTGATGAAGATTTTTTTTTCACTTTGTTCACTTTGCCACATTCAAATTTCACATGGTTAGTTCACTTTTCCACATTCAAATTGAAAAAAGAAATCTAAAGTTTTCAATTTGACCGATTAAAAATTTATCGATTCAAACATTTTTAATTGAAAAAATTGGTAAATTCCCCAAAAAATTGAACAAGACAAAAAACAAATTCCAAATATGAATCCTGAATGCGAATTGAATGAATTGACCAAATTTAACATAGCTAAATAACTAGATTAACCAAACGAAACTAAACACATGTTTTGGTCATGTACATGCCTAGCATAATGTAAACAAAGGCAAGTATACATTTCAGTGAAAATAAACGACACTGCAAAATAATATATCTCCACTCACAATACATAATTTCATGGTAATCCAGTGAGCTGTGTATCAATACACTCAGGCCCCCCATACCCCCGAGAAAAAGAGAGGGGTACGCCTTTACAACTCATGCAAAATTTAGTGGTGAAACACTCTGAAACAGCACAGATAAAAGTAGGGTTAAAGTAGAATGAGGCCCAATGTAAGGGAGGCAATTTAGCCCTCATCTCTTCATTTGCATGGTATTTAACATGGTTCCATCAGAAACCAACTGCCTACAAGTACATCCTCTCTTGGAATGTTACAAGTCAGCTTTGACTAATTGCACCAACCCCTAATGTTCCGCAGGAGCATGAAGGTTTTAGCTTAACCTTCTTGGCATCTACAGCACCCTACACTTCTGCCTAGGCTGCCTTATGGATGATCTGGCTCTGGTTGCAACACATGACCATATCTTGCCTGGGGTACCTTGTATTGGGTCATATTTGGAGTTCACGCCACTGCCTCCTCATATCCCCTTTACTTTTTCAGTAGGTTCAATCAGAATAGTTAGGGGAGGATCAGCAAAGGTTAGGTTGTTAAAGAGTCAGCCCAGTTGCCTTCACAAGTTTTGCAGTGTACATAAAAATGATTCTGATGCTGCAACTCATGAGCCAGGAGCCAGACCTATGAATGCAGAGTGATCCTTCAGTAGACCACAGAGATAAGGGATGGAGAAGGTCTCTGTGAAATGTAGCTAGTATCCAATAGAAGTTGACATAGAGTGGTATGACCTATATGCTGAATGCTTATTGTGTTTATAGTGAACTTCTAAACTGTTTGAAAGCTAAGCCTGAAGCTCTAGAAACCCAGTCTATCAGCAAGCATATAGGCATTGTTGGGTTTTTACTATTATAAATCTCAGCATGCTTTACTGACTGAGTGTCATCTGCCTGTTTGATGATCGTTACTAAGGGTATCCTGCACCCTATTCCCTCTCTCCTGCATTTTCCTGTTGTGAGCAATAAACTTCTCTTTGTTTAAGCATAAGTGACTGGTGTCCAATTTCTGTCTTGTTCATCACCCACTATGCCTAGTAACCTGCACACTGAAGAAGTATGTCCGCCCTCCCTGCCTCTGAGGGTCATCACCAGGCTCCTGGAAAGCTGGTATAGGCGCTACATTTGGCGCAGAACGTAGGGCAAAGCATTATTTTTGTGGTGGTCACCCCTAGCAATGGACTGCAACCACACATACATTTCATTTGGCTCTGTGGGAGAGTGGAAAGTAATGTCTATATACGTCAGAGACTGAGCTATTGCTCTTTTAAACCATGTGGGGAAGAACCTAATTGTCTTTTTGCTCTTGAGAGAGAGCCTGGTCTTTTGTCACTTTACGCCAGTGCTGAATGGGTTAAGGCAGACTCCAGAAGAGTTTTGGTGCGCTGTTGAAAGAAAGAAGCAGGCGCTGAAGTTTCTGCTGAGCAGAAGGACCAATCTCTTGGCGGGGGGGGAGTCACTGCTCTACAGAGGAGGAGGCCGGTTGTGCGCACCGCCATCTTAAGTCCATGTACTGTGAGACCTTGAGAGAAGCATGGTGTACCTTGGAGTTTCCAATGCTGACTGGAAATTCTTTGCACTGGGTGTCATCCCTGGGCCTATTGGGCCGAAAGAAGCTATTACCGGCACCGGAATGCCTTTCATCCCCAAAGGTAACCTGGCGTTCTACACGGCAGGAGGCTACGAAGCATTTTGGCTGCTATGCTCAAAGTGCTCAGGACTGGCTACAAATATCAGGCCCTGGATCACCTGTGGCCACTGCAGGGAATCACTACTGGAGGTAGTCTCGTCAGCCTTATCACCACGGGTGCTGCAAGTAAACTAGGCCAATTGTGTTGCTACTGCTGCTAAGGAAGCAGCTCCTGAGGTTGCTGCCACAGTTGTTTTCTCTGCAGAGGGGTCCACTTCTGCAACCGTGCCTACTGTAACAGTGCCTACTACAAAACCAGGTGCCTTAGTGACCTCCCGCGGCCGCCTACATTCCCTGATGATGGAACCTCCCAGGGAGAAAGCTGCTGAGCCTGTTAAGCCAGATGTGAATGAAAGCAGTGTGCCTGTTGGGACAGTGAAACCTGTAGCAACAAAGGGAGTCAGGAAAGTCTGCCGCTGCATGTTTAAAGCCTGACCTACTGTCCATAGAGTCAGACTCTGATATCTTGTGAGATAGAATTTCTGATTTATTCTCTGACACTGTGTCCTTTGGAGAGATGGACTGATAGTGAAACCGAACAGCCATTTGAGCCTGTAGAAGAGGATGTTCTCTTATCTACTTGTACTCCCAGTAATAGGTCTAAATTGCCTACCTCCTCCTCTCCTGTTCCTTCTCTGGAAGTTCTCAGGCAAATTCTCTGGAAGAAGAGCATTGGGCTCACTGTACTAAAATCACTAATGTTGCTGTGCAAGTATCCTCTTCATTCACATGCGTCTCCCAAAAGCCAGACACAATCTCAGGCTATCCTGTAAAGTGTGGTCCATGTACTCCAGTGTTATCTGGCTATGGAGACCCTAAACTTCTACCAAAGTTATCCAAACTACAGTGCCTTGTGATGAAAAAAGTGGAGGAATATGGTTACCTGTACCCACATGTACCAGAGAGTCTGATTGCTGAAATCCAATATAGGCGTGAATCATCTGGGAAGTCAATTCAATTGCCTGATCCACGTTACCATTGGTGATGCCTCAAGCCATTCTTGTTCTTAAGTCAGCATGGAACACAGCTCTGTTGCTCAGTTTAACTGTGTTGTTCCACAGGAAATAGTACTTCATATGGAAGGAATCCTGTTGTGGGGGCGCACCTACCTGTACTGTTTGCTGCTGGACTGTGCTCCTGATACCAGCAGTTGCAGTTGCAGGGAGTGCCATAAACGTTGCTCTGGATTCTCAGCATGTCCTTTGTCCCCCATGTGTGAGAAAAATAGCTTCAATCTCCTGCAAAAGGCTGAGTCAACAGTAAATTCTTTATCTTCATGGTGATAGCTAAGGAATTGAATGTGTTAAGTATATTGATAGAATGTGTATATACTTCTTGAAAGAAGGTGTTAATCTTTAGGGAGTGGGGCCTCCTTCATGCTGTTGATATGTCTGTGTACAGTTTATTTGCTAGGACTGTATAGTATATTAAAAATATACTAATGTGAGTTTACCTTTATACATTTTTGTCTTCCTATATTTTATTAATACCATCTTTAAAAACACTTTTTTTAAAGTGTATGGAACATCAAGGCACATCGTATAGTGAATTTGGTGATTCTTGCTAAAAGATCCAGGGGTGGTTTGGGAGCATCAGATGTTGCTAAATATTTTTATGCCTTGCATCTAAGGGCCATTGTCTTTTGGTTCTCTCTTCAAGCACCAAATCATTGGGCCACCATTGAGAAAGGAGTTTTATATCCGGTGCACCCATGCTCTTTAGCGTGGTCTCCCTCTCCCTCCTTGGATCCCATATATAGGTGCTAATGTACTGCTCCAGTGAAATTTACTCTATTTGGCATAAATGCCTTAAAACTTTCTCTCTTATCTCATCATGCCCTCCGCTTATGAATATGTTCTTCAACTCATCCATACTAGACAGTTTTTCCTTGGGCAGGGTTTTCCCTTGCATAAATGCTTCGTTGTTTCAGTTCCGAAACTTAGTTCATCCAATCTTATGAAGATTGCACAGTTTTGATACTTTGCGTGAGAAATTTGGAATCCCCCCACATCTTTTTCATTTTTACTTACAGGTCAGACATTTCTTTCATTCTCTGTCCCCACACTTGATCTTAGATAAACCCACCCCCTTTCAATACCTGTGTGCTCAAGGCCCCCAACAACTACATCTAATATCTTCTATCCACCATATCCTCCATGAGTCAACCCGCCTTACCAAAATCACGCATCTATATATGAGGAGATGGACTCATTTAATAGGCAGACCTATTAGCCTCCAAGTGTGGGATAGGATCTGGACCTCCACTTTCAAGTCCTCAAAATGTGTTCTCTATAGGGAAACATCCATCAAGTGCTAATTTTCTGGTACAAGACCCCTGAAATCATTCACAAATATGATCCCACGCTCTTGGCACATTGTTGGTGGTGTGGGACCGATGTTGGATCCCTCTTTCATATATTTTGGCAATGTTATATGATCCAACCCTTTTGGCATGAAGTAATGCTATTAATACAAAAGGTGGTGGATGTGTCCCTTCCACTTGATCCCCTAAATTATTTTCTAGGCCTTCCCTTTTCAGTGTTACAAAAAAAGATAATAGGCTGATTTCATACATTCTTTTAGCTGCCAAAAGGCTTATCCCATTATGTTGGTTGTCCAATACACCCCCTCCATGGTCTAGACCAGTGATGGCGAACCTTGGCACCCCAGATGTTTTGGAACTACATTTCCCATGATGCTCAGGCACTCTGCATTGTAGTGGAGCATCATGGGAAATGTAGTTCCAAAACATCTGGGGTGCCAAGGTTCGCCATCACTGGTCTAGACTTTTACAAATAAAAGCTGAGATTCGGATGATGGAATATTTGACGGCCTCTGTCCATGATAACACCCTCCAGTTTAATAAAATCTTCGAACCTTGGGATCAATCGGAATATGGAACATCCTTGCCAGTTAACACGACATAGCCTATTTTTATATGGCCTATACTCTATACACAGATCAGTACCCTTTTTGAGTCTTCTACTCCCTATTGTATAAAATATGGTACCAACAGCAAGTATGAATTTGATAGTGATTTGACTGATTTGATTATTCTCTCCTCTCCAGACTCTACCCTGCCTGTTAGGACAACTGTGGCTCCACTATCAGACCAGTATAAGTTTGGTGATGCCAGCTACAAGCTTCAGAAAACGAAGATGAAGTGGGATGAAGCACAAAGAATGTGTAAACAATTGGACTACACACTTACTAGCATTTTAGAATCATACACGGCTTCCTTTCTAAGAGTGCAACTAGACAGTTTTAAGGAACCTTTCTGGATTGGTCTTTACAGTAATAACAAGGTTAGTATGAAATGCTGTGAGTATACACAGAAACTATTGCAAAAGTAAAAATGTAAGATGCAACAAGATGTATTGATTTCCTCTGGTCTCATATATAAATACTACAGCCAACAAACCAAGCTGTCAATATAGTGCAGTGGCCCAGGGTACATAAATGTAGCACCCTCTAGTGTTACTAGGATGTGTACAGAGTTTTTTTAGTGTAGATATTTTTCCAAGCTTGGCTAGCAGCCAAGCCTGTTTTGATCTGGGTTGGGAGTGACTCAGGTAGAGCTGGGTGATTCACAGGCAGCATCCCTGAGACCTCCCACTTCTTTCCAGAACATGCTGGAATCTTCTGGGATGGAGGAGAGGAGAGGTGGAGCTGTCTGGAGTATTCTGAGGAGCCCTCACCAATCCCCAACCTGGGCAGGGGTAGGCCTCCTCAAATGCTCAGAGTCAGCACAGCTAGGGGGGAGTTGTTCGGGAGGAAGCTGGAGATTGAGTGCTAGGCTGTCGTGGCCTTTGAGGGAGCCCCCCAGTCTGGGTGGGGGGGGGGGGGTTGACCTTGGGCCTAGGCTCCGGTGCAGACGGAAGCTTCTTGGACAGGAGGCAAGGGAGCAAGAAGAGGAGAGCACTGCAAGGCAAGTTTCCAGGGAGGAACAACAGGTCACAGCCAGGAGGGCTGGTGAGTGACACACAGTCAGGGGGACTGTGAGGCACGCATGAGAGGACTGGGAGGTTGCAGTCTGAGATGGGTGCAGAGCCAGTGGTGTGGACTGTGGCGGGCAGTGGGGAGAGACAGCTGCAGCCAAGAGGGATCAGTAGCCATTTAGACAGCTAGCACTAGGACTACCTACATTTTTGCTAAACCAAAGGGGCCCATGGTACCTGCCTTGAAAGGGCATTTGCTAAGGCCTAACCTAAAGTGCTAGAAGTGAGGAATCAATTGATGTGCTCGAGAGTGAGATTAGTAGTCAAGTGATGTGCTGGAGGAAGAGAAGTTGTGTATATACCGGAGATGTATATAGTTCTCAGTCCCTACATTGTCTGTTTGCAATCAATTGGGCATCTCATAATCATCCCATCCCCATCCAAGTTGAATTCCCTCAATGAAAATAACAAAACCAAAGGGTACAGAGCAGTGCATTCCAAAGTGTGTAAGGAAGGCACAAGACAGTATGTCAATCCAATTTGAAATAAGATCACTCAAATCTCAAAGTACAGGACAGTATACAGAAGTGTGAAATGATATAATGTACAGCATATTGTACAGTGTGGATGAATTTTGGAGTCTTTAACCCTTTGCTGTGCAGCAGCATAGAATATACAGTATGTTTCACAGCTAAGAATACAGAGTGCAGCACTCTGGAAGATGTAAAGTACAGCAAAGCACACAGTGTGCAGTGGACTGAAGCAAGGTTGTCAATAAGGGTATACCCCCAGTCCTCCTGTATGGAGGCTGGGCCCCATCAATTTATCACGTGGGCTCAGGTAGCTGACAAGCATAAGGAAGGGGAATCTGGACAAGAGGGAGTGATGAATGCAGCGGGGACAGCATTGACTGGAACAGATCCCCTGTAGTTCCCCCTGCAGCCGGCTTCTCCTCCTCTTCCTCCCGCTGGCTTTAAGCTGCTGCAGGGGGAACTAAATGTGATCGGTTTCAATAAATGCTGCACCGATCATCCCCTCCTGTCCAGATTCCCCTTCCTTCTGCTACCCAGGCCCCCTACCCGACATCGCTGCCGGCTTCCTTTTATCTCGCTCCCGCCGGGTGCTGTGGGTACACAGGGGGATCAGTGTCAGGGTGGGGAGGATGGGAAAGGTCCCACAAATATGTTATATTTAAAGGTTATTCCTTTTATGAATGAACACAGTGAGTGATCGGTGCCTATCACTCATTATGTTCATTTATAACTGAAGCATACTAAAAAGTATTTACTATGCTTTGGTTTGTGAATGAACAAAAAGACTATGCAGAGCTCTTCCTGTTCATTACTCTATGCAGCTTTAGGCTGTATGTAAGTTATGTTTGTTTGTGTCTGCTAATAATGATTTTAGTGGGCTGTGGTGCCCTGTCAAATAGGTTGTACAGGGCCAGGGATTTCTAAGCCCTTGTACACACGGTCGGACATTCCAATGGAAAATGTCCGATAGGACCGTGTTGTCAGATAATCCCACCATGTGTGGGCTCAATCGGACTGTTTCCGTCGGAATATCCGACCAACAAAGTTTTAGAGCTGGGCTATAAAATTTTCTGACAACATGATCCGATCAGACTTTGGCCGATCGTTTGTAGAGAATTCCGATTGGACAAAGTGCCACGCATGCTCAGATCAAATTCCGAGACCAAAGCTATTGGCTACTAGCCTGAACATAGTCACGTCGTAATGAAAAAACGTCATCACGGTCAGAACGATCGGATTTTCCAACAACTTTGTCCGACCGTGTGTATGCAACACTGGTTTCGGACAAAATCCGTCAGACAAAATCCGACGGATTTTGTTGTCGGAATGTCTGACCGTGTGTACAAGGGCTTAGGCTGCGTACACACGCGCGGACTGTTTGCCCAACCTTGTTCGTCAAACAGTTTCGGCAAACAGTCCGCTCAAAATTTGCATGAGCGGACTTGCCCACACACGAGCGGACTGTTTGACGAACAAGGTTGGGCAAACAGTTCGCTCAACTTTTGAAATGAACGGACTCGCCCACGTAAGGAGGAGGCAAATCCGCCCATTTCGAGCGCGTGTACAGGTAGGCGGGGCCCGCGAAGGAGACGTCGCGGGCTCCGCCGCCTGGAATGGGCTTAAAGGGGAACCCCAACGCCGAAAAAAATCGGCGTGGGGGTTCCCCCAAAGTCCACACCAGACCCTTGTCCGAGCACGCTACCCGGCCGGCCAGGAAAGGGGGGCGAGCGAGCGCGCCCCCCCCTCCTGAGCCGTACCAGGCCGCGTGCCCTCAACATGGGGGGGTGCCTTGGGGAAGGGGGGGCCGCGCGGCCCCCCCACCCCAAAGCACCTTGTCCGCATGTTGATGAGGACAAGGGCCTCTTCCCGACAACCCTGGCCGTTGGTTGTCGGGGTATGCGGGCGGGGGGCTTATCGGAATCCGGGAGCCCCCTTTAAGAAGGGGGCCCCCGGATACCGGCCCCCCACCCTATGTGAATGAGTATGGGGTACAATGTACCCCTACCCATTCACCTGTGAAATAAAGTACAAAAAAAAACACAACACAGGGAAAAAATATTTTATTGCACAGCTCCGGGGGTCTTCCGTCTTCGGGGGTCTTCTCGCCGGACTCCTCCGCTATCTGTGTGTAGCTCTTTTACTAGCGGAGGAGTCCGGCTTTCTTCCTCCCCGCCGCCGGCCTCTTCTCCCGACTTCGGGGGTCTTGTCCCCCTCTTCGGTTCTTCTGCCGGGCCACCGCGCCTTCTTGTAGCTCTTTTACAGGCGGTGGCCCGGTCTTCTGTCGCCGCTGCCTTCCGTTCTTCTGTCGCCGCCTTCGGTTCTTCTGCCGGGCCACCGCGCCTTCTTGTAGCTCTTTTACAGGCGGTGGCCCGGTCTTCTGTCGCCGCTGTCGTCGCCGCCGCCGCCGCCGCCTTCCGTTCTTGTTCTTCTTCTTCTTCTTCTTCTCCTGGAGATGTTGACTCGACGAGCTCTCCGGCCGGAATGCCAGAGCCGCGCTGTGCGGTCACTTATATAGTGACAATGGGGCGGTGTCACATGGTATATGTCACATGGGTTGGTCACATGGTGACCCCGCCCCCTTACGATGTCATAGTCCCCATGTGACATCAACCCATGTGACCAACCCATGTGACATATACCATGTGACACCGCCCCATTGTCACTATATAAGTGACCGCACAGCGCGGCTCTGGCATTCCGGCCGGAGAGCTCGTCGAGTCAACATCTCCAGGAGAAGAAGAAGAAGAAGAAGAACAAGAACGGAAGGCGGCGGCGGCGGCGGCGACGACAGCGGCGACAGAAGACCGGGCCACCGCCTGTAAAAGAGCTACAAGAAGGCGCGGTGGCCCGGCAGAAGAACCGAAGAGGGGGACAAGACCCCCGAAGTCGGGAGAAGAGGCCGGCGGCGGGGAGGAAGAAAGCCGGACTCCTCCGCTAGTAAAAGAGCTACACACACATAGCGGAGGAGTCCGGCGAGAAGACCCCCGAAGACGGAAGACCCCCGGAGCTGTGCAATAAAATATTTTTTCCCTGTGTTGTGTTTTTTTTTGTACTTTATTTCACAGGTGAATGGGTAGGGGTACATTGTACCCCATACTCATTCACATAGGGTGGGGGGCCGGTATCCGGGGGCCCCCTTCTTAAAGGGGGCTCCCGGATTCCGATAAGCCCCCCGCCCGCAGACCCCAACAACCAACGGCCAGGGTTGTCGGGAAGAGGCCCTTGTCCTCATCAACATGGGGACAAGGTGCTTTGGGGTGGGGGGCCGCGCGGCCCCCCCTTCCCCAAGGCACCCCCCCATGTTGAGGGCACGCGGCCTGGTACGGCTCAGGAGGGGGGGCGCGCTCGCTCGCCCCCCTTTCCTGGCCGGCCGGGTAGCGTGCTCGGACAAGGATCTGGTGTGGACTTTGGGGGAACCCCCACGCCGATTTTTTTCGGCGTTGGGGTTCCCCTTTAAGCCCATTCCAGGCGGCGGAGCCCGCGACGTCTCCTTCGCGGGCCCCGCCTACCTGTACATGCGCTCGAAATGGGCGGACTTTCCGAGCGGGAACAGTCCGCTCATTTCGAAAGTACAGCGGACAAGCCCACACACGGGCGGACTGTTCGCTCAAACACAGTTTCAGCGGACAGTTTTTCGGAATTTCCGAAAGACTTTGTCCGTCCAACTGTCCGCTGAAACTGTCCGCTGAAAGCCCACACACGAGCGGACTGTCCGCCCAAACACTGTTCAGCGGACAAGGTTGGGCGAACAGTCCGCGCGTGTGTACGCGGCCTTAGAGTTGTCCTGGTCTGAAGTATATAATTTTCAGTACAGAGTGCAGCAAACATTTGTGAGCTAGTGCTCAGTGTACAGAGCAGACTGGAACAGATTATGTAATGTATATCACAACATACAAAAAGTAGAGTAGTCAAGAGTGTGTAATGTGCCTTTCACTCCATAAGTAACACCCCATTTGCTAGGATCTCTTTTGCATAGAACATTTAATTGTATTTATGTATTTTTTTTTTGCTGGCTTAGTGCATTATGAAAATGTGTAAATAGGCTTATTTGAGATGACTGTGTCTCTCCTGATGATGAAAAAAAAGAATAACAGAGAAAAGCTGGCTCTTTGACTCTGGTGTCTACCAAAGGCAGCTGCTCGATAGGGGGCGCCGCCCCCCCCCAAACCAATGCGCCCAGCCCCTAATCTACATGCAGGCTGTCAGACGCATTTATTCCAATTGAGTTTTTTTTTTAAGCACATGCTTAGAGCCTGAGGCTCTAATTGACTTAAAGGGTGGGCTCGGGGCACATAGCACTGCGCCCTGAGCCCACCCAGTTGTGTGACGATAACAAAAATAATATTTGTTATTGTCTTCCTGCTTTTCCCCCCGTCCATTTAAGAAGCGGGTCTTAGGACCAGATTGGCCCAGAGGAGAAGCATTCTAATTGGCTAGTATCGTGGGCGGGGGAAGGTTGTACGGGGAGATTCAGGGGCTCTACATCACCGACAAGAGCCAGACTGCGTGCGTACCAGCCACCGGGATGGGGGGGGGGGGGGGGGGAGGGTGGTTGGGTGGTCTGTTTGCTGCCCCTGGGGAGGATCAGGTGGTTTGATTGGCACCACTGGTGCCTACAGATGCCCACTGTGCTCAATGGTAAGTCCTGCAAGGTTTTTTTTTTTAAAATAACATATCTAAGTAAATTCACCTACATTCAGTAACCATTCACTGTACTGATATACATTGTGTAATAGAGATGAGATGTGTTTAGGTCCAGCCTCTGTGACAGCTGAAACTTCTCCAAAGATGTAATGGAAAACCGTAAGAGTTTGTTATTCACAGGAGCACCAACTAAAAATAAGGGAAGAAAATAAATTAAAAACAAAACAAAACAAAAAAAATGCAGCAACTTATATCTAAGCACTGGTAAGTAGGGACACGTTTGGGTTTGGGCCAATCATCTGTAAGTTGGAATTCACTGTTCTGCAGCTGCACTTACACAAAGGGGTGGAGACGCTTATATTATCAGTGACATCATTGACCCAACATGGCCACATGGTTATATTTGGTCAATGACGGAGGGTTCCGTGCCTGCTGATTGGCCCAGAACTGAACGCTTACTTCCGATTTCGGATAAATGGGAGTTTGAGCCAAACTCAAGCTGAACCCAAATTCATCCCTACTGGTAAGCTGCAATATATTATTTTGTTATTTTTGGGTTTAGATACACTTTAGTCTTTTGTGTTTCTTGCACAGTGCCTTGAAAAAATATTCATACCCCTTGCAATTTTCCACATTTTGTCATGTTACAACGTAAATGTATTTTATTGGGATTTTATGTGATAGACCAACACAAAGTGGCACATAATTGTTACGGGGAAGGAAATGATAAATAATTAAAAACATTTTTTTACAAATAAATATGTGAAACATGTGGTGTGCATTTGTTTTCAGACCCCTTTACTCTGATACCCCTGACTAAAATCTAGTGGACCCAATTGCCTTCAGAAGGCACCTAATTAGTAAATAGAGTCAACCTGTGTGTAATTTAATCTTAGTATAAATACAGTTGTTCTGTGAAGCCCTCAGAGGTTTGTTAGAGAACCTTAGTGAATGAACGGCACCATGAAGGCCAAGGAACATACCAGACAGGTCTGGGATAAAGTTGTGGAGAAGTTTTAAAGCAGGGTTAGGTTATAAAAAAATATCCCAAGCTATGAACATGTCACAGAGCACTGTTCAATCCATCATCTGAAAATAGAAAGAGTATGGCACAACTGTAAACCTACCAAGACACGGCCGTCCACCTAAACTGACAGGCCAGGCAAGGAGAGCATTAATCAGAGAAGCAACCAAGAGGCCCATGGTAACTCTGGAGGAGCTGCAGTGATCCACAGCTCAGGTGGGAGAATCTGTCCACAGGATAACTATTAGTCGTGCTCTCCACAAATCTGGCCTTTATGGAAGAGTGGCAAAAAGAAAGCCATTGTTGAAAGAAAGCCATAAGAAGTCCCATTTGCAGTTTGCGAGAAACCATTTGGGGACACAGCAAACATGGAAGAATGTCAGATGAGAACAAAATATAACTTTTTGGCCTAAAAGCAAAATCCTATGTGTGGTGAAAAACTAACACCGCACATAACCCTGAACACACCATCCTCATCGTGAAACATGGTGGTGGCAGCATCATGTTGTGGGGATGCTTTTCTTCAGCAGGGACAGGGAAGCTGGTCAGAGTTGATGGGAAGATGGATGGAGACAAATATAGGGCAATCTTATAAGAAAACCTGTTAGAGTCTGCAAAAGACTGGGGCGGAGGTTCACCTTCCAGCAGGACAATGACCCTAAACATACAGCCAGAGCTACAATAGAATGGTTTAGATCAGGGGGGATCCAAACTTTTTTCAAAGAGGGCGAGATTTGATGAAGTGAACATGCCGACCATTTTGCCTGACATTCTTTGAACCATTACATTTAAGTGCAAATTACCTAATGCACTACCCGACAAGAATTTTCTTGCCTCTGTGGCTTTGTGTGGTGAAGAGTCTAATTATAAGCTTGGGCATCGTGTTATTTGGATATACTGGATTTATCGGCGTATAACAAACACCTTCAATTTAAGAGGGAGGTTTCAGGAAAAAACATACATTTTAAATAAAGAGCTGTGAAGCAAAATAAGGGTCAGTGCCCATCAATACAGCCTCACCATTTCCGTGAATGCAGCCTCACTGTTGCCGTGAATGCAGCCTTACCGTTGCCATGAATGCAACCTCACCATTGCCATGAATGCAGCCTCTGAATGCAGCCTCACCATTGCCATCAGTGCAGCCTGATCGATGCCCATCTGCAGTTTCTCAACAGATTAAATATAGGAAAATCTGCTGTTTACTCGGCAGCCTCTTTAATACAAAGTCCCGCCTCCTATGATAGACAGAACAGACATCCAATGCCAGCTCAGGAGACAGAACTTCCTATTACAAAATAGAAAAAATGTAAACTGCGCTAGGATAAATAGTGTAAAATTGACGAAACTAACAAAAATAGGCAGCAGCAATAAATGCGATATGACACCCAACAGTAATAAAGAATATACAAAGCCGCGCCAACCCTCCCCTACATATATAATATAAATTCAAATTAAAAAAATAAAGACTAGCACAATTAAGTAATAGACTTCAAAAAATGTGAAGGTGACCAAAAAAGCCAAAAATGGCATAAAATAAAAATAAAAAGTCCAATTTAAGAAAAGTTCACAGGTGAATCCAAATGACGGACATAAGTGTTCTTAAATGACAGCACCACAGTGGTTCAACACTTTCCAAGGCGCGTGAGATACCCGTCACCATATGTTGAATGCGCTTACCAGAAAATATATGGAATGAAGCATATATAAATGGTAAATGGATGACGTCCAGGTTAACCTTCCTCAGCTGGGTCAGCACTCCATCCCTTAGCAGTGTTTCCAAGGTAATAATCTGTTCAGTGGTCTCGATATGAAACACTCAGAGGCCCACAGAAAAGAAAGGGACTGACATAGCGTAATAACGTAGGAACAGTTTAATGAATAAAAGTAATGCACTTACAGGTTTGTAGATAAAATACAGCATATAGGAGCAAATGTAAAAAGCCGGCCGGCAAACAGGAGCCCGTCCTCCTCTCCTACAACGTGGTGGCATCACTGCGTGCCTTCCCAGACGCGTTTCGTCATACCAGACATTGTCAATGGGGAACGGGTTCCCCATTGACAACGTCTGGTATGACAAAACGCATCTGGGAAGGCACGCAGTGATGCCACCACGTTGTAGGAGAGGAGGACGGGCTCCTGTTTGCCGGCCGGCTTTTTACATTTGCTCCTATATGCTGTATTTTATCTACAGACCTGTAAGTGCATTACTTTTATTCATTAAACTGTTCCTACGTTATTACGCTATGTCAGTCCCTTTCTTTTCTGTGGGCCTCTGAGTGTTTCATATCGAGACCACTGAACAGATTATTACCTTGGAAACACCGCTAAGGGATGGAGTGCTGACCCAGCTGAGGAAGGTTAACCTGGACGTCATCCATTTACCATTTATATATGCTTCATTCCATATATTTTCTGGTAAGCGCATTCAACATATGGTGACGGGTATCTCACGCGCCTTGGAAAGTGTTGAACCACTGTGGTGCTGTCATTTAAGAACACTTATGTCCGTCATTTGGATTCACCTGTGAACTTTTCTTAAATTGGACTTTTTATTTTTATTTTATGCCATTTTTGGCTTTTTTGGTCACCTTCACATTTTTTGAAGTCTATTACTTAATTGTACTAGTCTTTATTTTTTTAATTAGAATTTATATTATATATGTAGGGGAGGGTTGGCGCGGCTTTGTATATTCTTTATTCCTATTACAAAGGCTGTTAAATAAACAGGAGATTCTCCTCTATGTAATCTGATGGCACTCGTCCCGCCCCCTCCCTGTCCCCTCCAAGGCTGCCAGAACGATAAATGCAGTATATATCTTTTGTGGCCCCCCCAACAAATCCCCAAGTGCTCGGAGATTCATTGGGGGCCACAAAAGATGTGTGTATATATATATATATATATATATATATATATATATATATATATATATATCCAAATTACCACTGGGGCTGCATTAAACCAGATTGCGGGCCACAATTTTTCATGTTTAGAAGTGGTGCAAGCACTGTTCTTGCATCGCTCTTTGTTAACTCCTCCCATTATGTCAAAGTTGGACTGAGAAAGGTTACTTAAACGTGTACATTTTTTTTCTTTTCATTAGGACCTATGAAATAAAATTTGTGCAACCAAATCTGCTACCAATTAAAGCCTATAGGAAAATGTAGAAAATGTAGAACCCTCTGAGTTAGGTACTAGGATTAGGTAAATTTGGTTCTGGCTCACTGTATACAGTGGAATTGCAGTTTGTTGCTAGGCAAATTTAGTTTTGTCTCACTGTATTCAGTATGGCTGCAATTTCTGGGTTGGGCAAATTTAGCTCTAGCTAACTGCAATCAGTGCAGCTGCATGTGATTGGTTAGGTCTGTTCTATGTCTCACGGGCTGCAGGTTTGATTGCTCCCCTAATTTCAGAGCCCTCTGGTTAGTTCTAAAACATCAGTGTGGATTAATGTTAATTGACAAATATTTATATTGTCCCACCTAATTTTTGTGAAACCCTACACAGGTAGCTGCCGGTAAATGGGTATAAATAGTCTGAGACCTGGGGCAGAATTGTCTTTTTCCCAGGAAGGAGAGCACAGTCTAAGGAAAGGGGGCTGCTTGTCCCCTTAAGCCATCCTGCCATGTGCCTGTGAGGTGCTGAGGCTTCAGGTGGGTGACCTGAGGGCCTGCTTTGATGGAAGCTGCAGAAGGCATGGATGGTGAAAGGAGGCAACCAACTTTCTAAGGACATTTGTACAGACTTGCAAGAGAGATCCTAGAGACCGTGGTCTGCTGTCACCCCCTCTAGTGCTAGAGAGTCAGCTGTGTGTGTGTGCAAATGATGACATTGGCTGGAGTCCTGAAGAGCTTAGTCCATTTAGTTCTTTCTGAAGGCACTCTGCTAAAATTGCTCAAAAGAGGAAGCTTTTTTGCCTTTAGCTACTACTACAAAGCCAAGTCCAGTGATTGCTTTTACAAGGCGTTTGCTTACAGTTCTACCAAAGGAAGTCCAGTATCCTCACTTTGTAGAATCCCACTCAATCCCCTAACCCTGTCCAAGATTCCTAAAAAATAAAAACATAAAAAGAACACCTCTGGACTGTTTATTGTGCCAGAGAGAGACTGTGTTCCAGGCTGTGGGGCAACTGCTGGAAAAAGGAACCCAGTGAAACTATCTAGTGCGACCTACGAGGGTGGTGCTACAAGTACATTAGAGTACACTAAAAAATTTATCGAAGGACCCATTTACATTGCAGTGTACGGGGTCTATTAACTTTGGAATAAATTGTAAGGGGAAAAAAATATAGCAGAAACACATTTTCTTGCCCCGCCCCCACCAATAGTTGAGGTACATTGATGATATCAGAATCCATAATAACACTGTTACTTTAATTGTTTCAGACGGACAATCAGTACAAATGGTCTGATGGCTGGAAACTCCGTTACACCAAATGGGCTTCTGAAGAACCAAAAGAAAAGAGTGGTTGTGTTTATATCGATATGGACGGCCAGTGGAAGACGGCATCCTGTGATGAGAGTTATGCTTCAATCTGCAAGCAAAGCAGTGGTAAGTTGTATATGATTGTAGGAATGCACTTTCTTAATGTTCCTGCTTCTTTCAGTACTGCATGCTAGAACCTGTCACGGCCTTCTTTGCTTTTAGTCCATGTAACAACTACTAATGTGTTCACTATAATGCAAATTACATAAAAATAAGAAAGGATACTAATATAATACTTTCATATTAAAGATACAATACTGTGTATTATATTCTTTGGAATTTGTATATAATGAAGTAATTGATAGTACAGTTTAAGACCTCATTCAGATGAGTGCTGACTAGGGATGAGCCAAACACCCCCCTAGTTCGCAGCAGAACATGCAAACAGGCAAAAAATGTGTTTGAAAATGTGTTAATTGTAAAGGCTTATATGCAAGTTATTGCCATAAAAAGTGTTTGGGTGACCCGGGTCCTGCCCCAGGGGACATGTATCAATGCAAAAAAAGTTTTAAAATTAGCAGTTTTTTCAAGAGCAGTGATTTTAATAATGCTTAAAGGGAAACAATAAAAATGAAATATTCCTTTAAATATCATGCCTGGGAGGTGTCTATAGTATGCCTGTAAAGTAGCACAGTTTTCCCTTGTTTAGAACAATACAATAAAAAACTGCTCACGACTATAATGTATTGTCGGGTCCCAGCAATATAGATGAAAATCATTGAAAAAAAATGCATGAGCTCCCCCCCAGTCCATTACCAGGCTCTTTGGGTCTGGTATGGTTATTAAGGGGAACCCCACACCAAACATTTTTTTTTAAATGGCGTGGGGGTCCCCCAGGCCCCTAGACACTAATTAATCTGAACAGCAGTATATATATACTATATGGCTTGCCCTATATACTCTGCAGAAAATTGGGCCTTAGGTGTTGGTGGTACCAGAACGTAAGCCCTCAGTTACTCTTGGTGAGCACAGGAACGTGCTCTGCTGTAAAATACTATATCAAAAATTGTAATTACAGTTGCAAAAAAAAGTATGTGAACCCTTTTGGAATGATATGGATTTCTGCACAAATTGGTCATAAAATGTGATCTGATCTTCGTCACAACAATAGACAATCAGTCTGCTTAAACTAATAACACACAAAGAATTACATTTTACCAAGTTTTTATTGAACACACCATGTAAACATTCACAGTGCAGGTGGAAAAAGTATCTGAACCCCTAGACTAATGAGATCTCCAAGAGCTAATTGGAGTGAGGTGTCATCCAACTGGAGTCCAATCAATGAGATGAGATTGGAGGTGTTGGTTACAGCTGCCCTACCCTATAAAAAACACACACCAGTTCTGGGTTTGCTTTTCTTAAGAAGCATTGCCTGATGTGAATGATGCCTCGCACAAAAGAGCTCTCAGAAGACCTACGACTAAGAATTGTTGACTTGCATAAAGCTGGAAAGGGTTATAAAAATATCTCCAAAAGCCTTGCTGTTCATCAGTCCACGGTAAGACAAATTGTCTATAAATGGAGAAAGTTCAGCACTGCTGCTACTATCCCTAGGAGTGGGTGTCCTGTAAAGATGACTGCAAGAGCACAGGCACACTGCTCAATAAGGTGAAGAAGAATCCTAGAGTGTCAGCTAAAGACTTACAAAAGTCTCTGGCATATGCTAACATCCCTGTTAGCGAATCTACGATATGTAAAACAATAAACAAGAATGGATTTCAAGGGAGGATACCACAGAGGAAGCCACTGCTGTCCAAAAAAAACATTGCTGCACGTTTACAGTTTGCACAAGAGCAGCTGGATGTTCCACAGCAGTACTGGCAAAATATTCTGTGGACAGATTAAACCAAAGTTGAGTTGTTTGGATGAAACACACAACACTATGTGTGGAGAAAAAGAGGCACAGCACACCAACATCAAAACCTCATGCCAACTGTGAAGTATGGTGGTGGGGACATCATGGTTTGGGGCTGCTTTGCTGCATCAGGGCCTGGACGGATTGCTATCATCAAAGGAAAAATGAATTCCCAAGTTTATCAAGACATTTTGCAGGAGAACTTATGGTCATCTGTCCACCAGCTGAAGCTCAACAGAAGATGGATGTTGCAACAGGACAACGACCCAAAGCATAGAAGTAAATCAAAAACAGAATGGCTTAAACAGAAGAAAATATGCCTTCTGGAGTGGCCCAGTCAGAGTCCTGACCTCAACCCGATTGAGATGCTGTGGCATGACCTCAAGGAAGCGATTCACACCAGACATCTCAAGAATATTGCTGAACTGAAACAGTTCTGTAAAGAGGAATGTCAAGAATGACTCCTGACCGTTGCACACGTCTGATCTGCAACTACAGGAAACGTTTGGTTGAAGTTATTGCTGCCAAAGGAGGTTCAACCAGTTATTAAATCCAAGGGTTCACATACTTTTTCCACCTGCACTGTGAATGTTTACATGGTGTGTTCAATAAAAACATGGTAACATTTAATTCTTTGTGTGTTATTAGTTTAAGCAGACTGTGATTGTTTGTTGTTGTGACTGTTAAACAGGGGCAGAAAAATTGGGCCTTGGGTGGTGGTGGTGCCCTAAACCAAAAATATTGTTGGAAGCTAGCATCATCAAGATTGAGGAGGAATAGGATAGTCATTCAGCATAGGCAGTCTTCAAGGGATCCCACATTCATAGAAAATGCAATCAGTTGTATCAGGTGCTTGATAGCTGCTGATCCAAGACTGATTTGTTTTTATGAATGTGAGCCTATCAATGGATTCTGTGGACGGGCGCCATTACAAACCCTCCAGCAGCACTGAATGTGCATTCAGAAAGAACACTGGATGCAGGATAGGCCAGTAGCTCAATTGCATTTTGAGCAAGTTCTGACCAGTGGTCAATTCTCAAGACCCAGTAACACAGTGGATGCTCTTTTGGAAAGGGTCTCCAAGTCTGCTCTTGCCCCTAGATATTCCTGCACCATGTAATGCAGATGCTGGTGATGGATGCTTGAACCAATCAGACCTTGGCGCTGAAAAATTGTTTAACCTCCATGACGGTATTCCTAATGCCCCGTACACACGAGAGGGATTAAGTCTGACAGACTTCCGACGGAGTTCTAGCGGAGTTCCGCCGGAGTTCTGGCGGACTTTTCGACCGAACGGACTTGACCACACACCATCACACCAAACTCCGACGGAGTCGAACGTGATGACGTACGACTGGATTCGACGTAGGAAGTTCATAGACAGTAGCCAATAGCTGCCCTAGCGTCGGTTTTAGTCCGTCGGAGTAGCACACACACGAGCGAATTTTTCGAAGGGGACCGGGTCCGGCGGAGTTCCGTCGGGAAAATTTGAAGCATGCTTCATTTCTAAAGTCCGTCAGACTTTTGCGAAGCTAAAGTCCGTTGCAGCCCACACACGAGCGGATAGTCCGCCGGACTCAGTCCGTCGGAGTTTGGATGTCGAAAAGTCCGCTCGTGTGTACGGGGCATAAGTGTGGCTCGGGGTGAATTTTCAGTATCAAAAGCGGTAACCCTGAGCCACACTCGGGATCGCATCGCAGGATCCAGGAAGAGGTTACTTACCTTGTCGTCATCGGGATCCTGAAATATTCCCCCAGTCTGTGCGCGAGCTGTGCTTCGCCGGATATATTACAGTGCCGAGCTCCGTTCCCTGCGAGCGTTGCAACGCACGGGGTGGGGGGAAAACGGCTCAAAATTCCAAAAGGAAAAAAATACATTACATATACAGTTCACTGTAATCTTACAACTTACATTACTGTATCAGTTTATTTCACCTCCCTTTTCTCCCTAGTGGTTTATCCAGTGCCCTGCATACAGTTTTATGTTATTAATACTGTTCTTTCTGCCTGGAAACTGGGGATTGTCCATAGCAACCAACAAGTGTCCCTTTACATCAAAAGTGGTTTTAGACCAGCTAGAAAACAGTGATAATAAATTAGAATCACTTGCAGAATTGAGCGATAGTGATTTGTGGGGAAATCCTTCATCAAACACTGAAAGTAATGACAGCGATAATTCTGCAACTCTGCATATTTCAGTGTTTTTGATTTGATTACATTATTGAATAATTTTTATTATTATTATTATAATATTATTATTTGTTATAATTATTTATAGTTATTTATTATATTATAATTTATGATTTTGTTTTTCAAACTTTATTATACCCAGGATGTCTACTAGACTCTTATTTGGACAAATTTAAATGAGTTATTCCTAAGCATTACAGGCCTACAATATAAAACACCAAATTTCCATGCAAAATAATTGTACCGCTTTCAGCATCAAAAATTGAACATAATCATACCACCAGGGAGGTTAAAGGCATCGGTAAGCCGGCCACCAACTCCACTGCTCTTCCTCTGACTGAACAAAGCCTCAGCAACATGTTGTCCAGTACCAGGAAATTGTAACCTCCCACGGTCTGGAAATGCATTACACAAACCTTTCTTCAAGGCCGCCAATAATGATCATTCTCCTTGATAACACGATTCCTAGGGTCATTTTGCAGGCTTTGCAGAATCAGGGAGGCCATGCAGCATGAGTTTGCAGAGGCATTCGATTCTGAATCCTCTGGGTCACTAAGCATCACATGATTCGTAACTACCTCCTCCCAGCCATAACTCCTTGGGTTTCTGGGGAGTAGGGATGAGCCGAACACCCCCCGGTTCGGTTCGCACCAGAACTTTGGAACGGACCCCAAATTCGTACGAACGTTAGAACCCCATTGAAGTCTATGGGACTCGAACGTTCGAAATGAAAAGTGTTAATTTTAACGGCTAATATGCAAGATACTGTCCTAAAAAGGGTTTGGGGACCTGGCTCCTGCCCCAGGGGACATGGGTCACTGCAAAAAAAACTTTTAAAAATGGCCGTTTTGGCGGGAGCACTGATTTTAATGACGATTAAAATGAAAAAAAAAAGTGAAATATTCCTTTAAATATGGTGCCTGGGGGGTGTCTATAGTATGCCTGTGAAGTGCCACGTGTTTCCCGTGTTTAGAACAGTCCCTGCACAAAATGACATTTAACGGAAATAACGTCATTTAAAGCTGCTTGTGGTTTTAATGTTATATCTGGTTCCTGCAATATGGTTGAAAATCATTGAGAAAAATGGCATGGGTAGCCCTCCCTGCCCATTACCAACCCCTTTGGGTCTTGTACGCATATTAAGGGGAACCCCGTACCCATATTAAAAAAAGGAAATACGTGTGGCCCCCAGGCCCTATATACTCAGAACAGCAGTATACAGGCGGTGAAAACAAGACAGGGACTGTGTAGGTTTGTTGTGTTAAGTTGAATCTGTTTGTAATTTTCAACTGGTACATTTTTAAAGTGTAGCTCCAGTCAAAAAAACTATTTTTAAGCTTTTTGGAAAACATAGGGAAGGGTTATCACCCCTGTATAATTTGTTGTGCCGTCCGTCTTTTTCAGAGCACGCAGACAGCACGCACAATCTCCTAACACTGACTGAAAGCTCTATTTAAAACGAGCAAGATATTTAGCTAGATAGGTGGATATAGCGGTGTATACTGCATTCAGAGCACGCAGACAGCACGCACAATCTCCTAACACTGACTGACAGCTCTATTATAAAAGATAGATATATCGCTAGATAAATAGGTGAATATAGCGGTGTATACTGCGGTCAGGGCACGCAGACAACAACCGCTACAGAAGAGCAAGAACGAAAAATCGGCCGATAACGATCGGTGTATACTGTGTTGAAGGTACACAGAACACCCATTAACTGCTACAGATGCCAACACACTACACAAGGCCGCTGCGCTGGCGGCCTTATATAGTGTGGGGCGTGTACTACAAGCCTGAGCTATGATTGGCCACAGGCATCCTGCCTGTGGCCAATCATGGCTCTCCTCGCTGCCGGCGCTGTGATTGGCCAAGCATGCGGGGTACAGTGCATGCTTGGCCAATCATGAGCCAGCAATGCACTGCGCCATCGCAGTGCATTTTGGGCCGTGAGCGCCACACGAATTTGGTGCGAACGGCCCATAACGTTCGGAATTCGCCGAATGGGCGAACAGCCGATGTTCAAGTCGAACGTATGTTAGACTCGAACACGAAGCTCATCCCTACTGGGGAGGGACTGAAAACCATCCCTTGAAGACTGCTGCTGAGTGTTATCCTCCACGTCCATGCTGACACAATCCTCCTCCTCTTCTTCCTGTGTGTTTGGTAGATCTGCAGGAATACTATGTGGATAAAGGGAGCCTTGAGTGGTAAGGAAGTCCTCCTCTTCCTCCCACTGTTCTGCCTCAAGTGCCCTGTCCATTATTCCACAAAGCGTGTATGCGAACAGGAAGACAAGAGGTACAGTGTCACTGACGTATGCTTTGTTGCTGCTCACCATCCCGGTGGCCTCCTCAAATGGTGGCAGGACATTGCATGCATCCTTGATCAGTAGCCACTGGCATGGCGAAAAGAAGCCAAGCTCCCCTGACCCTGTCCTGGTGCCATACTCGCACAGGTACTCATTGATGGCCTGCTGCAGCATTGCCAATGTTGAGTTCCACCTGGTGGGCATGTCACAAATGAGGCAGTTGGTGGGCAGGTTGCATTCCCTTTGAATGTCAGTCAGCTGAACACTGGCATTGTATGACCCACGGAAATAACCAGACTTTTCTGGCCTGCCTCAGGAGATCCTGTAAGCCTGGGTACCTGCTCAAGAACCATTGCACCACCAAATTCAGGATGTGTGCCAAACATGACTCAAGTGTCCCTGTCAGAGGAAGGAAAGAAGGTTGGTGCCATTGTCGCATACAACCATTTCTGGCTGAAGCTGGAGTGGTGTCAACCACCTCTGAGCCTGCCCATGCAGAGCTAACAGAATCTCTGCGCCAGTGTGGCTCCTGTGCCCTAAGCAGACCAAATCAAGCACCGCATGGCATCTTTTTGCCTGACTGCATGCGTAGCCCCTTGAACACTTACGGAGCATGGCTGGTTCAAAGGACAAATCTGCAGAAGAGGCCATAGAGGAAGAATAGGTGGGGGTGGAGGAGAGAGCTGTAGCAGAATCCCCACAAGCATTTTGGAGGCATGGTGGCGGAACAAGCTCCAACAATACTGAATCCTGTCTTGCATCCTTCCCAGCTGCCAGCAGAGGTACCCAGTGCACCGTGAAGGAAAGGTAATGTCCCTGCCCATGCCTGCTGGACCATGAGTCAGTGGTAATATGCACCTTACTGCTGACCTCCCTGTCCAACGAGGCCAAAACATTGCCTTCCACATGCTGCTAGAGAGCCGGAATGGCCTTCCATGAAAAGAAATGGCGTTTTGGAACCTGCCACTGGGCAGAGTCTACCAGTTGAAAAGGCAGCAGTTGCAGTGCTAGCAATGTGGCCAAGCTAGCATTCAGACGCTGAGCATGAGGATGGCTGGGACCGAATTTCTTTTTACGGTTTAGTGACTGAGGTAGGGAAATTTGCCTGCTAAAATCAGATAGTGGTGTACTGCTAGCAGATTGGCTACAAGTACTTGGGACACCTATTGCTATACCTTCATTCCTCTCAGTGCAGGTTTTTGAGAGGACTGGAGGTATGTCTGGTCAAGCTTGTGGTGCCCAAGCCGATGCTGTTCTGGCCACGCTTGATCCACTTCAGACATAGGTTGCAAACAGCAATGGCGCGATCTACTGCACACGTGTCAAAAAAGACCCTCACCAAGGAACTTTTAAAAGTCAGCAATGCCCTGCACCTGCGGAGTTCTGCGGTGTGATTTAATAGGTTGGCTGCCCCCTAGAGGACATCCTGCCTCGTTGGAGTTGTGCCTCCTCCTCCTCCTCTCTTCTCTCAGGCACCCAAGTACAGTCAGTGACCACATCATCCCCTCCCTCCTCATCACTGGAGCAAACTTGGCAGTATGCTGCAGCTGGGTGAACATGACTGCCAGTTTCTTGTCCTTCTTGGGCACCCCCTCTCTCTAGGCTCACATTACTCCTTTCCTCAACCTGAGAACCAATATCGGAGCCTTCAAATTGCTGCGCATCCTCCAGCAGCATGTACCCGACACTATGGTTGAATAGTTCTGAGGAGTCCTCCGTGAATGATGGTGGGGCTATGGAAGGAGTGACTGTGGACAAGGAGCCGATGGAATAGGCCACTTTGGCAGCTGCATTGGAAGGCCAACTACTCTGAGCCTGGGTGACAGAGGATGAGGGGGATGAGGACAGCTTGGTTAACCACTCTTTTGCATGTTCTGGCTCAATAACACAGCCAGCAGCAGAAAAAAAGAACAAGCGTGCCCCACAGCCACCTTCAGAGGATGCACCATGTCCATGGCTAGCACAGCTGACTGTAGACACAGAGGCTGCTTGCCCTCTTTTAGGGGCCTGTGAGCGTCTGCCTCTCCTTGGTGGCCTTCCGGACATGATGTATATTTTGTTTTGCAACACCACACTACACTGTATTAGATGCTGTGTACACCGCCAGAAGTGTAGTAGAAACTCTACATACTGTATTAGATACTGTGTACACCGCCTACACTGTATTAGCAACTCTACTACAGGTGCACTGTATTAGATACTGTGTACACCACCAGAAGTGTAGTAGAAACTGTACACACTGTATTAGATACTGTGTACACTGCCTGAAGTCTATTAGAAACAGTACACCACAGAATGCACTGCAGATATAGGCTACACTGGATGCAGAATATATATATATATATATATATATATATATATATATATATATATATATATATATACATATACTATCTGGGGTGATTATACACAAGTGGTGTATGCGTTTTCAGGAACACCAGTCAGTCCAGACTGTATTTTTAAGCCCAATTTTATTTAACTAGTTGCTGACCGCCGGCCGTCAAATGACGGCCAGGCGGCGCAGCTATTGTGGCGGGAGGCCGTCATATGACGGCCTCCCGTTTAAACAGGGATGCGCGCGATCGTGCGTGCGCATCCCTGTTTCTTCGGTGGCGGCGTGTCACGGAGACACCGCTCGCCACCGAAGGGGGTGAACAGCCATTCGTTATGGCTGTTTACCACGTGATCGCAGATGGTCACACCCCCTACGTGCACGCCGCATGCGCGCGATCGCGAGCGCGCTGCGCGTGCACGTCGGTGACGGCGTGTTCCCCGGGAACACTGCTCGTCACCGACACTGGTAAACAGCCATTGGCTGGCTGTTTACCCACGTGATCGGCTGTGATCCTTTCACAGCCGATCACTAAAATGTAAACAAACCGCGGTAACGGGATGTTACCGGGTTCTCCTCCTCACACACCGATCGTGTGTGAGGAGGAGATTGCGGTAACATCTCGTTACCGCATACAGTGTACACCAAACATACTGATTGCCCCCCCCCCCAATAAAGAGGACCTGTCACCACCCCTCATAGTACCTGTCAATCACAGTCCATCAGAGTACCTGTCACAGTCCATCAGAGTATTTGAGTACCTGTCCCAGCCCATCAGAGTACCCGAGTACCTGTCCCAGCCCATCAGAGTACCCGAGTACCTGTCCCAGCCCATCAGAGTACCCGAGTACCTGTCTCAGCCCATCAGAGTACCTGTCCCAGCCCATCAGAGTACCCGAGTACCTGTCCCAGCCCATCAGAGTACCCGAGTACCTGTCCCAGCCCATCAGAGTACCCGAGTACCTGTCCCAGCCCATCAGAGTACCCGAGTACCTGTCCCAGCCCATCAGAGTACCCGAGTACCTGTCCCAGCCCATCAGAGTACCCGAGTACCTGTCCCAGCCCATCTGAGTACCCGAGTACCTGTCCCAGCCCATCTGAGTACCCGAGTACCTGTCACAGTTCATCTGAGTACCCGAGTACCTGTCACAGTTCATCTGAGTACCCGAGTACCTGTCCCGGCCCATCAGAGTACCCGAGTACCTGTCCCGGCCCATCAGAGTACCCGAGTACCTGTCACGGCACATCAGAGCACCCGAGTACCTGTCACGGCACATCAGAGTACCCGAGTACCTGTCACGGCACATCAGAGTACCCGAGTACCTGTCACGGCCCATCAGGGTACCCGAGTACCTGTCACGGCCCATCAGGGTACCCGAGTACCTGTCACGGCCCATCAGGGTACCCGAGTACCTGTCACGGCCCATCAGGGTACCCGAGTACCTGTCACAGTCCATTAGAGTACCGAGTACCTGTCAGAGTCCATTAGAGTACCGAGTACCTGTCACAGTCCATTAGAGTACCGAGTACCTGTCACAGTCCATTAGAGTACCGAGTACCTGTCACAGCCCATCTGAGTACCCGAGTACCTGTCACAGTTCATCTGAGTACCTGTCACCGCCCTTCAGAGTACCCAAATACCAGTCACCAAACCATCAGAGTACCTGTCACCAGGCCATCAGAGTACCTGAGTACTTGTCACCAGGCCATCAGAGTACCCGAGTACCTGTCACCAGGCCATCAGAGTACCCGAGTACCTGTCACCAGGCCATCAGAGTACCCGAGTACCTGTCACCAGGCCATCAGAGTACCCGAGTACCTGTCACCAGGCCATCAGAGTACCCGAGTACCTGTCACCAGGCCATCAGAGTACCCGAGTACCTGTCACCAGGCCATCAGAGTACCCGAGTACCTGTCACCAGGCCATCAGTGTACCCGAGTACCTGTCACCAGGCCATCAGAGTACCCGAGTACCTGTCACCAGGCCATCAGAGTACCCGAGTACCTGTCACAGTCCATCTGAGTACCCGAGTACCTATCTCCAGCCCATCAGAGTACCCGAGTACCTATTTGCAGCCCATGTCTCATAGAATATACGTTGGGGTGTTTGCTTTCCAAAATAGGGTCATTTTGTGGGTAATTTCACTGTCCTGGTGGTCCAGGACCTTCAAAAGTGTGATGGGTAGGAATGAAATAAGATGTGTCATTTATGCTCCTAGAACGCCTGAACGTACTACTTCAATGTTTGGCCCATCTATGTGGCCAGGCTGTGTAAAAGTCCTACACATGTGGTATCGCCATACTCGGGAGGAGTAGCAGAATGTATTTTGGGGTGTAATTTTTGCTATATACATGTTATGTGTTAGAAATATCTTATAAATTGACAATTTTGTGTAAAAAAAAAATGCGTTTTAATTTTTTTCCACATATTCCAAAAACTTCTGGAAATAAATGAACCGTTCAAAAGACTCATTATGCCTCACAGATTATACGTTGGGGTGTTTGCTTTCCAAAATGGGGTCATTTTATGGGAAATTCCATTGTGCTGGTACTCCAGGGCCTTCAAAAGTGTAATAGGTGGTTGAGAAATGAGATGCGTCATTTTTGCTCATAGAACGTCTGAAGGTACTACATCAATGTTAGTGCTCTGTATGTGGCCAGGCTGTGTAAAAGTCTCACACACGTGGTATCGCCGTACTCGGGAAGAGTAGCAGAATGTATTTTGGGGTGTAATTTTTGCTATATACATGCTATGTGTTAGAAATATCTTATAAATTGACAATTTTGTGTAAAAAAAAAAATGCGTTTTAATTTTTTTCCACATATTCCAAAAACTTCTGGAAAAAAATTAACCATTCAAAAGACTCATTATGCCTCACAGATTATACGTTGGGGTGTTAGCTTTCCAAAATGGGGTGATTTTATGGGAAATTCCATTGTCCTGGTACTCCAGGGCCTTCAAAAGTGTAATAGGTGGTTGAGAAATGAGATGCGTCATTTTTGCTCGTAGAACGTCTGAAGGTACTACATCGATGTTGGTGCTCTGTATGTGGCCAGGCTGTGTAAAAGTCTCACACATGTGGTATCGCCGTACTCGGGAAGAGTAGCAGAATGTATTTTGGGGGGTAATTTGTTGTATACATATGCTGTGTGTGAGAAATAACCTGATAATATGACAATTTAGTAAAAAAAAATAAAAAAAAATAAAAAATCTTCATTTTGCAAAGAATTGTGGGAAAAAATGACAACTTAAAAAAACTCACCATGCTACTTACTTAATACCTTGGGATGTCTACTTTGTAAAAAGGGGTCATTTGGGGGGTATTTGTACTTTCCTGACTAGTTAGAGTCTCAAGAAATGAGGTACACCTGATGTACTGAAGGCCTGATCAGAAGTGATGAATTTTTAGTGATTGGCACCATAGATTGTAGACTCTATAACTTTCACAAAGACCAAATAATATATACTAATGTGGGTTATTTTTACCAAAGATATGTAGCAGTATAAATTTTGGCCAAAATTTATGAAGAAAAATTACTAATTAGCAAAAATTTTTGGACAGAAACGAAGAAAAAGGCATTTTTTTCACAAAATTTATGTTTTATTTTATTTATAGCACAAAAAATAAAAAACCCACTAGTGATTAAATACCACTAAAAGAAAGCTCTATTTGTGTGGAAAAAAGGACGCAAGTTTCATATGGATACTGTGTTGGATGACTGAGTAATTGTCATTCAAAGTGTGAGAGCGCTGAAAGCTGAAAATTGGAAGGGGGTGTAACTGCACTGTACTGAGGTGGTTAAACAAAACAAACTTCACAGAAAGTCTTCCCTCGTTGAAGTTCCACATTCATTGTATAACAGAAAACTTCAGCCTCCTGGCTCACTCACTCTTACTTAGTCAAACTCCCTCATGGAGCTTACTTGCCGACTCCTACAGCAGACCACCTGCCTTTAGGGTGGAGTTGTTCCCATGTGTGAGCCCTGAGCTCTTTTCATGAGGGGAATATAAACCCAGCCCATAGGTGCAATCATCATGCCTGTCTTTGCAAAAACCAGACTTAGGCTAGGTTCACATTGCTGCGATGCGGGAACGCCGCGAATCCGCGGCGTTTTCCCGCATCGCACACCTCCCGCCGGCAGTTCACACTGCCCTATGCGGACGGCTGGGGGTGTCAATGTTATGTTAATGACACCCCCAGATCCGTCGGCATATCGCAGTGCGATCTGCCGACTCGCACAGGAATCGGATCGCATGGTGTGAACCCCCATGCGATCCGATTCCGTTGCGGACCCAAAAAAGGGTCCCGTGCGAGTTTGCTGCGGGACCGCTGCGAGTTCAGCCATACTATCTGTATGGCTGAACTCGCAGCGCTACGGAGATCGGATGTGATTTGCTGTGCGAATCACATCCGGTTCTCCCCCCGCAGCAGTGTGAACCCAGCCTAAGGCCGGGTTCACACCGCTGCGATGCGGGAACGCCGCGAATCCGCGGCGTTTTCCCGCATCGCACACCTCGCACACCTCCCCCATGCGATCCGATTCTGTTGCGGACCAAAAAAAGGGTCCCGTGCGAGTTTGCTGCGGGAGCGCTGCGAATTCAGCCATACTATCTGTATGGCTGTAATCGCATCGCTACGGAGATCGGATGTGATTTGCGGTGCGAATCACATCCGGATCTCCCCCCGCAGCAGTGTGAACCCAGCCTAAAAGTGCTAATATACACCGTGGCCTGGGGTCGCCTCTCTCTCCATCACCCCATCTCTCTGCCCCCCCTCGCTCTCTCTCTTCACTTGACTCTAATCTAATGGGGGTATGTAAAGGGGGGGCAGGGTGGGCACTGATATACTGTAAGGGGAGAATGAGCTAATGGGGGTCTCTAATGGGCGATGCTGACTGCTGTTTTAATGGTTGCTGACCAAGCATTAGCTCAGTAGTCAGCACTCCCAATTAAAAACCACCATTATATCAGAGTCACCATATATCAGCCCCCCCCCCCCCATTTACAGACCCCCATTAGATTAGAGTCCCTTTATATTAGCACCCCCACTTAAAGACCCCCCTCATTAGCTCAGACTCCCCTTATATCAGTGCCCCCCCTTTACAGACCCCCATTAGATTAGAGTCCGGTGAAAAGTGTCGCTTGCTCGTCCCCTTCCTTTCCTGACCTGCCCACTGCATGGTGAGAGAAGGGCCTGGCATGGATTTGGTGGGAGCCCATGTTGTTTTTTTCACATTTTTTTTAGCCGGCAATTCTTTTTTTTACATTCAGCTGTCTGCGGGCAACCCCGTTGACAGCTGATAATGGTTGTTAAGCTTGCTGGCTTCCCGGTCCACTCCTTTTTTTTTAATGATTTTTATTTAGCATAAGAAAATAGTTCACATACAGATGGCAGGTAAGGGAAAAAACAGGCATGACAACAGTATAAATTTCACAGTAAACCGGCCAAGAAGGCCAGTACTACCAGTCACAGAAGACTCCAACCAAAGTCCCAAGTCCAAACCTGTTATTTAGGAAGTCTGTTATAGTTTTGTTTTTTTGTTGTTAAATTAGGAAGCAACAAGATGGTTTACCCCCACAATACAACATTAGGAAATTAGCATGTACCAAGGCACAGACCAAGGCATTTACTAACCTCCCCCCCAGATGAGATATATATATATATATATATATATATATAATGTGTGTGTGTGTGTGTGTGTGTGTGTGTGTGTGTGTGTGTGTGTGTGTGTGTGTGTGTGTGTGTGTGTGTGTGTGTGTGTGTGTGTGTGTGTGTGTGTGTGTGTGTGTGTGAAACCATGGGCAATTACAGATGGAGTATATTGCTCTAAAACCCCTTTTTTTAACAGTGTGCTTAACAGTTTAACAGTTGGGGCTTATCAAAAAACTGTGATCTTGCAGTGACTGCTCATCCCTTAAAGTGGTGTAAACCCTCCCCCCACAACTTTGTCCCATGTAAATCAGCATAAAAAACCCTAATGAACACTGCGTGTAGATATCTCCTTACTTGCATAGTATTGTTGTAATCCTTTTTGTTTTTTAGAATGACGTCACTGAGCATGCCCAGATCTCCCCTGAATTACGGCACACTCTATGCCCTTGTACACACGGTCGGAGAATCCGTCGGAATGTGTCCTATCGGACCATTTTGTCGGATAATCCGACTGTGTGTGGTATGCATCGGACTGTTTCCGTTGGAATATCCGTCGGACCAAATTTTCCAACTTGCTGGAAATATTTTCCGACAAACTGGTCCGATCGGACATACTCCGATCATGTGTAGAGAATTCCGATCGGACAAAGTGCCACGCATGCTCAGATCAAATTCCTACACCAAAGCTATTGGCTACTAGCCTGAACGTAGTCCCGTCGTAACGAAATAACGTCATCACGTTCTGAATGATTGGATTTTCCGACAACTTCGTCTGACCGTGTGTATGCAACAGTTTCGGACAAGATCCGTCGGACAAAATCCGACGGACAGAATCCGTCGGATTTGGTTGTCGGAATCTCCGACCGTGTGTACAAGGGCTATGTCTTATCTATCTGTTGTCAGGACTTCCTATGGCACACAGCACTGAACTCCCAGGAGGCTGCTAATCACTCAGAGCTTCCTCCTATACCCCATGTGACCTCACACACAGTGTAAAGCAGGGCAAGGGACAGAAATAACTGCAGTCTTATCAGCTGAAGCTGATAGGACTCATGCATGCAAACGCTAGGTAATCAGCACTAGTAAATACTATGAAATAAAACAATCGACTATGAACAGGGAAGCAGGGTTGCCATAGAAACGTTGGATTGAGAAGGAGGCTTGGTTAACAGTACAGGAAGTGCTCAATGTAAGGGCGGAAATACACTCCACCGTGGACTCAGAAAACAATACTTAACCCCTGGAAACAAGATTTTTAAAGTTTATTTAAACAGTAAGTAATATGCGATTTGGGCTGGATTACAGTGGCTATAATAGGTGGCTTTGATAATTACTTATTATAATGGACTAAATGAAATGAAGCATCAGAGTGGGAGAGTTTACTTCCTCTTTAACCATTCAGTGATCCACATCCTCCTCCAATATATCCTTTGAGTCCACCCACCAAACCACACCTTCCTAAACTTCTTGGGGGAGCCCCAGGCCTCATACATCATAGAAGAATGTCATCATTCACTACCTTCAACCAAATCTCTAACGTCAGTTGTTCCCTATGGATCCACCTCCTTGCAATAAGCTTCCAGACCCCAAAATAGAAAATCCTAAGAAATAATTTTGGTATACACGTCCAACTCCTCTTGGTCAAAAATTCCCAATAGGCAATGCAAGGAGGGGCATATATTAGCTATATACAGTGTTTTTAAAGGGACATTAAAAAAAACACAAAATGCATGAAATATGCATGCAAAAACACGGGTTTAAAAACTCAAAATGCACTATAAAACGTACCTGAAAAACGAATCAATCGCAACCACATAGAACCTAGACTGAATGTTCTGAAGAGATTTTTCATACGAATACTTGCACAAAATCTATCAGCGTATAGCCAGCTTTAGGCTTTACACAACGTGGCAGAAGAATTGTATTTCTCATGAAAGCATTAACTTCTCTTTTTATGTTTTCAGTGATAGCTCCCACCGTACCACCTGAAAAGCCTGGAAAATGCCCAGACTCATCCTCCAGAAGTTGGATTCCTTTCCGCAGCTATTGCTATTTTCTGGAAGTTTCAAGACATGAAAACTGGGGTCAGGCATCCATACAATGTCTTCGGCACGGTGAGCACAATAAAACACTGTAAGGGCTAATTAACGTGTGGCTATACTGCCACTCCTCTGAAAAACAATCCACAGTGTGTTTGGGTGTTTAAAAGATGGCAAGGAGGTGATATGGTGCCTTCAAAATGCTGATGCACCGTGTTGCAGGGCAATTGAGGTATGGCCCCATTCACTGGAATGGGTTGAGTTCAGCAGTACTCTCACCTGCTGACTGCGATATGCTGTTTAATGGCCCATTCAAACAGGGAGCAGACATGCATCTCAGGTCCAGTTCTCAAAATACAGGGAGCTGGCTGCTAGTGAGGGGGGCGAGCAAAACACCCCTTCACTACAAGTGTAACTATCACCCCCCACCAGTCACCCATTCCTTTGCTGGTTGGCTGCATTAGGCTAATGATACATGTTTGGTTGTCCCTAGCAATGGCAACATGGCCTACACAGGCAACTGACAGGAACAGTTCTGGTAAAGCAACTTCTTATACAAAATCTTGTACAATGGGGCTTTGGTGCCAATAGTATAATCATACCTGAATAAGAGCACAGATTCCTTAGTGTCCATTACAGGCAGAATCCATCATTGGTATATAATCCACAATATGTAGCACAGAGTCCATATTTGGCAAAGATCCATATAGGCAGTAAGTCCAAGATTGGTAGTTAAGAGTACTCAGGCTCCCTGTCCCTCAGGGAGCCCCGAGTGCCCCCCCCCCCCCCAAGCTGGATAAGGGCCTACATCTTGTCAGCATTTCCACCAGCTCTCTCCTGGGGCACTGACGAGCCTTTTTTTAATGTGAATATGTGGACAATTTGTGGGAAAAACTAGCCAATCAATTCCTCAGATCCACCACACATCAACATTGTAACAGTTTCACAGGAAAGACAGCAGACTTGACCCAGATCTGAATCAGAACTGAAGAACATGAGCAGGGGCGGACTGACAACTCATGGACCTCTTGGGCAATAGAAGAAAATTATTGGGCCCCCGGGCAATAGGAGATTATGGGGCCCCAGGCAATAGGAGATTATGGGACCCCCAGGCAATAGATTATGGGGCCATACAGTATACACACACATACACACATATATACAGTATACACACACAGACATACAATATACACACACAGAATACACATACACACTGAAAAGGTATTGGAGAGGTGGGGCAGCTATAATCTTGAGATTTAAAAAAAAAACAGATTTTTACATACTGTCCCTGGTTTTATTGAGGTTGGCAACCCTGATGGGGCCCCTTAGTGGCATGGTCCAAATGGTCTGTCCGCCCCTGAACATGAGTCAGCACAGATAAAAACATGAACATGTCTTTTACCATCACAAGGATGCACAGCTGTTGCGTGCATCCCCCTGCCGCCATCCCATTAATTTCATTTCTATTGAGACCTGCAACTGCACAGGCACAGCCATTGAGCCCTAATATCACATTTATGGACCTGCACCTGCACGCACCCATATCACATATTGAGACAACAGCCATTGTGTCCAAGCAGCTGCAAGTCCCATTAAAAATGAATGACACCTGTGCATTCTCATGCTATAAAAGATGGCCCTGCATGGGAGATGCATGCCTGTGCCCCGTTTGAATGGGCCCTAACTTTTGTTGCAGCCACAGTGAAAACTAGAGTCAGTAAAGGGAAATGTAGTCCTTAAAAACGTTAAAAAAAACAGCAGAGAAAGGCTGCAAAGCATGCAGGTAGTCATCGAAATTGTGGAATGAGACAATCAGTAGACAAACAGCACCTAAAACATGAAAAGAGAAAAACTGTGTAAAAATAAAAAGTAAAAGTTAAAATAAATTTTTTTTTTAACGTGCCCGATTCCACCAAGCTCGCGTGCAGAAGTGAGCACATACGTGATGATGTTCAAACCACACATGTAAGGTATCACCGCGGTCGGTAGAGCGAGAGCAATAATTTAAGCTCCTCTGTAATGCAAAACATGCAACCGGCAGATTTTTTTAATGTCACCTATAGAGATTTTTAAGGGTAAAAGTTTGTCGCCATTCCACGAGCGGGCGCAATTTTGAAGCGTGAGATGTTGGGTATCAAATTACTCGGCATAACATTATCTTTCACAATATAAAAAACAATTGGGCTAACTTTACTGTTGTCTTATTTTTTAATTTAAAAAAGTGTATTTTTTTTTAAAAAGTGCGCTTGTAAGAGCGCTGCGCAAATACAGTGTGACAGAAAGTATTGCAACAACCACCATGTTATACTCTAGGATGTTAGAAAAAAAATGTATAATGTTTGGGGGTTCTAAGTAATTTTCTAGGAAAAAAATGTTTTTAACTTGTAAACACCACATCTAAAAAAGATGCCCGGTCTTAAAGTGGTTAAAAACAAAAAACAAGGGGGACATGGCTTAACAATGGAAGCGTGAGGACGCACTTCCCGGAGCTCTGCAGGAGCTTGCCTTGTTACAGACAGCCGGCTCATCACACGAGGCGAACCAATACATGCCCAGATCGAGCAAACACCCACGGGGCATGGGGACACCGAAAGGACCCGGTATCAGCATTTATTTCCTCCGCCAGCACAGACTTGCTTCCCCCTCCGTGCAATCCAAGATGGCGCCGCAGTGTCTTTCTTCCACACATGGCGCCGCACAGCGGGGAACGGGCACCGTAGCGGGACCAGCCTCATCCCATCCACACACTGCCCAGGAGGAGAGAGCATTCTCCCCCACCCCCTCGCCTGCCTCACCGAACTTGGACATCTCCTGTAGCCTACCAGGCGGAGGGGACGCGGCGGATGGTACAAATGGCACATGGCGGGACATTGTGGCGGGTCTGCCATCCAAGCAAGACCTGCAGAAGATGGCGGCCTCCATCGTTAATGCCCTATCTCATGAGCTGCATGACCTGCGCCAGCAAGTGGACACTGTGGAGGAGCGGGTCAAGGTCTTGGAATCCTCCAGCGTTTCCTCTGAGTCCCGCTTAGCAAGCCTTGAGTCCGGACAGCAGGCCCTCCAGAGGCGCCTGATTGAGATGCAACTTCGGGTGGTCGACGGCAAGAACAGGAGTCGGAGGAACAATCTGCGCCTCCGGGGTATCCCGGAGGCGACCGTGGGTCCTGACTTGCGCGTCACGGTGGTGGCCCTGCTGAATCAGGTATTGGGGAAGCCCCCGGTGCAGAACTGGAATTGGACCGAGTACACCGGATACCAGGCCCCAGGACAGCCCCATCAACCTCTAGGGACCCGGGGACAGCGGACCTGCCACGCGATGTACTGTGCAGAGTGCATTTCTTTACAGTAAAGGAAGAGGTCCTGCGCCTTGCCTGGGGGGAAAGGGGCCCAATTGACTTTGATGGAGCTCTTATACGGATCTACCCAGATGTCTCTAGACAAACAAGAGCTATGCGGGGCCTCCTACGCCCCCTCCTTGAAGTGATCCGAACCGCCAAAGCCACCTACCGATGGGGTCACCCCTTCCACTTAAACATCAGGAGGAGAGGAGCAGAGTTCCACCTTCGTTCCCCTGACCAGCTACCGGATTTATTTGCCTTCCTTGACAGACCGGCCATCACTGTACCCAACTGGTTTGATTACCTGCTCTCTAAGGAGGCGCTCGGACCACCATTACCTAGACCGCAACGGGTACGCCGCCCACGATCTTGTGCACCAAGCAGGGAAGACGTCAGACCACATCCCCTGGCAGCGGAAGACTGATATATACCCCCATTCCCGGGGGTGGGTAAGATGATGACTTTCTCCCACTACCAGTGAGCCGTCACCTGCTTAGCCTTTTCTGTGTGTTGCTATAGTGGTTGGACTGCAGAATGACATTTGGCTTGATCTCTCTTATGCACCCCTATTCCACTATCTGGATGGGATCCCTCTCATGAGCGATGGGGGGTGGAGGGGGGACCTGCTAGGGGTGTGTTGTGTGTCTCTTTTGGTGGGCGGTGGGGTTGTAGGGGGTGCGGTGGGATTTTCCCACCCATGGCGTTGTCAAAGGCTCTGTCTTACTCCCCGCCCTCCCTCGTCCCCCTCCAGTTGTGGGGTTCCTCCCCCCACCCCTCCCACTTTTTTGGACACAATTGAGCTGTCTCCAGATGACATTGATATGTCTGTCCCCTGCGCCTCTCCCCCCCCCCCCCCCGCTTGGCCACTTTTGGCCGAGGGGCTACCTCGCCGTGGGTGTGGACTCCTCCATCACCATCGATACGGCCAATAACAGTTGAGTTCACCTGGCCTTAATCAGTCCAGCATTGTTCTTGATCTAGGTAATGGGCTATGGGACATTGTTGGGGGTGATGGGCTATGTTTTCTCTGATGCTCAACATGCTTTATTGTTATTGTTTTAAGTTCTGTTCGCTATGTATTTTCCCTTTCTAGTTCAAAGTTTCTCAAGGCTCCAATTATGCTTGCCCCGATCAACCAGGCTGGGGCCCACCACCCTTTCCGCTTCCTTCCCCCCCATTAACAAAATTCTGGAATCTTTTACTTGTTGCTGCTATGCATGGCCGAACAATGAGCGCTGCCCACTTGGGTTGGTCGGAATTACTTCAGTGATTTAGAGGCCCTGTACTAGGAATTTGCTCCCAACTGGGAATGCCTGCCAGTTTATTTATGCCTAGGCTGTTTACTGTATCTCTACCTAAGTGCCATTGTATCTTTTGTTTCTGAAAGTGTACCTGTTCCATCAATGTTGACCATGCCTCTGTAATGTTTTCTTTCATTTAATAAAAGAATTACAAAAAAAAAAAAAAAAAGACGTGGGCTCACATGCATTACCTGCTGTCACACCAGCAGTCAACCCTATGCAGAGATGAGTCACTTATTTGAAACAAATGATGGCCAAAGGAATTGCTGAAAAAAATTGATAAATCTTAGCTAGACCAGTAATTTAGACACATCAAAAATAGTCCTTGAAAGCAATAGGGGGAAAGAATCCATCCGTATTGTATGGACTGCTTGCTGATTAACTGGTCCCCGACCAGTTAACGCAGATTTATTGCGGCACAATGGCTCTCCTGGGCAAAATCACACATATATATATATATATATATATGGGTTTCCCTTTAAGAGCCCCCAGAGCCGCCGGATCAAGTGCACGAGAGCCAGCATGGGGATTTGTGTGTGTGAACACACAAATCCCTGTCCTGTCAGAGGAGAGGAGACCGATCGTGTGTTCCTACTAAGTAGGAACAACAATCTGTCTCCTCCTAGTCAGTCCAATGCCCTCACAGTAATGCCGCTTACACAAGACCAGACTAGGTCCGACGGGATCAGTCCGTCGGACATTCCAATCGTGTGTGGGATAATCTGATCGTTTTTATATAAAAAAAATCCAACCGACCGAGAAATAGAACATGTTTCAAATCTGTCCGACGGACGCAATACGACGCAAGGGCAGCTATTGGCTACTGTCTATTGAACTTCCTTTTTTAGTCCCATCTTACGTCATCACATTCAAAAAGAACAGACTTTCGAACGGACTTAGTCCGTTCGTGGGCAAGTCCTTTAATTCGGAAGTCCGTTGGAACTCCGTCGGGAAGACCGTCAGACCTAGTCTGCCGAGAAAGTCCGGCCGTGTGTACACGGCATTAGAACACACAAGGGAACACACAGTGTTAACCCCTTCCCTGCCAGTGGAATTTACACAGTAGTCAGTGCATATTTATAGCACTGATTGCTATATAAATGTTAATGGTCCCAAAAATGTGCCAAAAGTGTCCGATCTCTCCATCGCAATGTCGCAGTACAGCTAAAAATAACAGATCACCGCCATTACTAGTAAAAAAAATAAAATAAAAAAAATAATAAAAATGCCATACTTTTTTTTTTTACCCAAAATATGTAGAAGAATATATTTTGGCCTAAACTGATGAAGAAATTCATGTAGGTGGTAGGCCGCCAAAGAAGTCTCTTTCAGAGTTCCATGAACAGCCAAAGCCGCAGATCAGCGTGGGGGCTGAAGATGTAAGATGCTGGCAAAACTTCTCCGATCTTCAAAGCCCAGAGCTTGGTGCTCGCCATGTAAGCAGATGGCTGTATGTGCTGGGAATTGATCAGTTAGATCAGGTGGAGAGGAAGATGAAAGGAGCTGTACAGGTGAGGCCAGGTCAGATGATGTTGAAATGCCAATGCATTTCACTCACATGACATGAGTTTCATTAGGGCACTGTGAAAGTCTAAAACTGGAGTTTATAACGGGTAAACTAGAGACTCTTAAACGCCAGAAAAATCTTTTTTAGTAGTTGAAATGGTTACAAATGTAGAAATGCAACCTTTCCAGGTCTACCCACTTAGGGAACAGAATGCTGCTGAAGATGTGCACTACTTCTTCCCCTTAACCTCCTCTTTGGGAGCCCAGTCAGGCTACCAAGGATATGGCCTTATGCCACTGCTAAATTAACTTTCAGACTTAAAGGACTTTCTCACTTATTTAAGGTATGACTACCTCATGGGGCACTTAGGAGAACATGTACAGGAATGTATGTTGAAGAATACCTGTTAAACTGTTTATCTAGTATATTTAAACATCTTCAGTAAAAGTGTATTGTTGTTCAACTTGTCTGGCCTGGTCTGAAGTTACTTTATGACAGAATTAAAAGGGCTCAATGCATGCATGGCCCATTACCCATTACAAGAAGAGGGCTTAATAAGGGGACATAATGAGATAGAGAAGATGCAGTACAAATGTCTAACATGCAGTGAAGCTACTTGGAGGAAGTTAAATTCCCATTGCTAATGAATACAGTACTAGGGTTGTGTACATAAGTAGCCAGCCGGTCAGGTAATGGTGACTTGGCAAAGGTAATGGAGGCCCTGGTAGTAAAGGAGCTTTTGTACTTAGGCTTCTTTCCTAGCAGCCAGAACCCCAATACTGGGTCCAACATCGTGGCACTGGGACCTAGCTTGGGAGTCACAGAAGATAGAGTGAGGCCTCGGGAAAAGAGTAAACATGGGTTATGTACAAGAGTACAACTTTCTAGTGTTCAAGTGAAACATATGAATTAATGTCAATGGAAGTGAGGTGACAGTTTACTGGGCTGGTGATGTCCAGTACAAGCTCATCATTACTGGTTTAGAAGTACTGCACAGTACAGGTTGAAAAGAGTTATGAAGTGTATTGCAGAACTATTATCTGTAGTGCATAAAGTGAATGAGGAACTAATGTCCGTAATGAACAATGTGGGGGGTTTACAGAAGTTGGGCCACAGATTACAAGGAGTTAATTATGTTATTAATGAAGAAGCATCACTTTTAAGTTGGAGTGCTGCCTTAACGCCAGCCTTGTGTTAAACAATAGCCTTAGCCCACCTCTGGGGGCACTTGGGCGTTGTAAGCCCCCCCTTACAAACTTATATTGGATTATCAATATAACTATTGTTTGTATTGCTATTACAATGCTGAAGTTATAAAATGAAAGCATATGCTATGCCCGTAGAACTCATTTGAAGGATATCTAAACCCAACAACATAACTATAATATATTGCCAGTCCTTAGATGTGGTGGCTTTGTTCATTTTAATTTTTTTTTTTTGCCTGAACAGTAGTGAATGAATATTGTGCGGCTGACTGGAGGAGGGTGTTTGGCGGGATGTTTTGTTTGCCCAGTTGTGTGACAATAGCTGCTACTGCTAGAGTGTTTGCTGCTAGCCTCTGATTGGACAAGGTGGAGATTGTGACACTGCCTCTCCACCTTGTGCAATCAGAGGACCGTTTACATTCACTTAGAAAATGGAAAGTGTTCTCAGGATGGCGCATAGGCTGAGTGGGCATCCTCCCGTGTTCAGAATGCAGCAGGGCAACTGCTTGGCACAGGACCCTAAAACTAGTGGAGATCACTGGTGGTGCCTAATATAGTCATTTCTAGCCTCCATGGGGATCCCACAGGTATGGCACATATGTACTCACATTAATCCAAGCTGGACCAAGATACCTATATAAAAATTGTCAAACACGGAATTCAGCTTTAGGGGCCTTTCACATGGTGCTGATCTGCTCCATTCAGCTGGAGATCCGGGAGCAGGTCCCCTGCTGAATCGACGCTGAACAGGACGGGTGTCAGTTTGTTTACATTTGTGCCAATTCAGTTTGTGTCTGCATCTACACAACAGACAGGAGTGGACCTGTGATAGATCTGTAGGCGGCAAGATGTAAACAGACCTGTGTCCACTTATATCAGGCTGCATACAATACGTCACATTTAGAGGTCCTTTTCCATTTTTATTTTTTTTTTCTGGACAGACTCAGGGATAGGCGGGTGAAAAAAAGATATTAGTCCATTTACATCAGCCTGCCCATACACCCACAGCTTCCGATCAGGTTTGCCTGTCTGTTTTTGGAGCTTGTGTGAAAAGGCCCTTAAAGAATAAAATGAATGCAGCCTCCACATGTAAGGGCTGGTAAGCTGTAAATGACATTTTTGTTCTTGGGGTTAGATATACTTTAATGATATAATAACGAATACTAAGATGTGTTAATTTGTGTTTTTTATGTCTACTAGGGGTTCCGCTTTTACACTGTTTTGGAATTTTTCTTTGCAGGAGGCAAATTGGCGTCGATTGAAGATCAGCATGAAGCAGATTTTCTGTTTGAGCATGCTGAGTTGCTCGGTGACATAGAAAGCACCTTTTGGATCGGTTTATATAAGAATGTAGAAGGTGTAGTATCTTATCTAAAACATTGTTGTCTAAGTTATCATATATGGTCAATGTTCATTTACTACATCACATTAACTCTAAAGTGGAACTATCAGATTCTTATTGCTACCTGCTACCAATTCACTTCTTGTACCTGAGATACAACAGGAAGTCTTTGAAAGTCTCCCCAAAATGAGGTGATATCTCACTGATCATTATCACCGGAAGAGATTTCCCAACTGGATGGTGTTTACATCTGTGTTATGGTGAGAACCATACACTTTTTAATTTCCCTCTTTCACACACAGTGACTAAGGTAACCATTAAAAGAGTAGATTAATCTCTCCAAGGGAGGCCATATACAGTAGTAAAGCTTAACAGAGGTTCTAACCCTCCTCCATTATGTCCACAACTTAAATACATTTTGATGGAGTTCCTATTTAGCAATGAAACCTAGTAGAGGGTCTAACCCTTCTTCACTATGTCCAAATTTAAAAGAAGATCATTTTGATGGAGATTCTCTTTAGCAATGAAACCCAGTAGCAGTTCCAACCCTATGTCCACAACTAAATGAAGATATTTTGGATGGAGTCCTATTTGGCAGTGAAACCTAGTACCGGTAAAGGTTTTAACCCCTCCCCACGATGTCCATAACTAAAAGGAGATAGTTTGGATGGAGTTCCTCCTATTTAGCGTTATGTTTGCTTCTTGCTATTTTTTCTAGATCTAAATAATTACAATTTAGATCTTTGATAGATGCCAGTCTGCCTCTATTGCATCAGAGATGTTCAGAAATAAAAGGGAACCTTTCACAAGGAACATTGAGGCGTCTGTTGTTTCTCATTCTATAAATGATAATTGCCTAACTGTCATGCCAACCCTCTTCCTTTTCTATTATGAGTCACTTGTTCAGAACAAGTATGCGAATAACAACTTCTCACTCAATTCTGATGCCGTATACACACGAGCGGAATGTCCGACAGAAAAAGTCAGACGGAAGCTTTTCATCGTATATTCCGATCATGTGACTTTTTTTTTTGATAATTCTGATGGACCTAGACATAGAACATGTTCTAAATATTTCCGACGGAACCAAATCCTATCGGGAAAACCACTCGTCTGTATGCTGTTCCGACGGACCAAAAACAGCGCATGCTCTGAAGCAAGTACGAGACGGAAGTTATTGGCTACTGGCTATTGAACTTCCTTTTTCTTGTCCCGTTGTACCTGCTGTACGTCACTACGTTCTTGACGATCGGTGTGATCGTGTGTATGCACGACAGTTTAAGCAGAACTCTGTTGGAAAAACCTTCGGAGTTTATTCCGACGGGAAAACCGGTCGTGAGTACGCGGCATGACTCTCCTGATCTGCATACTCCTGTGTTCCAGGTCAGTGACTCAAAGGGGTCGATTTACTAAAGGAAAATAAGCAATGCACAAAGTGCACTTGCCCTCTGCAAGTGTGGTTGCTCCAGAGTTAAGTAAATGAGGTAAAGCTTTACTTTGCAAAGAATATCCAATCACGTGCAAGGAAAAATAAAACAAATACAGCATTTTTGCTTGCTTTTGATTGGATGATGAAAGTCAGCAGAGCTTCTACTTATTTACTAAGCTCTGGAGCAACTTCTTTTGCAGGGTTCAACTGCACTTTGCAAAGTGCACAGTCTATTTACCTTAAGTAAATCAACTTCATAGTATTGAAGTCATAGGGAAGCAGCCAACTAGCGTTTGCAGATGGAGGTCAGCAATTATAGCCTTCATATTAAAGTAGAACTATAGGCAAAACTTTTTTTTTTCATTTTAGATAAAGCAAGGATTTTTTTGGCATCTGTGTCCCATTTCGGAGATTTCCCTTTACTTCCAGTGCCATAGCCAAAACAGGAAGTGAGAGGAAAGCCCTGCAAATTAAGGGAATCCCTTGGGAACCCCCAGTTCACCAGAACTAGTGTCCCCTTTGGAGGATTTTCCTTCTATTATATTTTTGTGGACAACCCAAAATGTGTGATTTTCTATGCTTTCACTTTCAATGATAGTGGTAAACCAGGAAAAATAGAGAGGGCGAATCTCCATAATGGGGGCACAGACAACAATAAACCTGACAGGGGTTCTAATCCCTCTCCACTCTATCCAAAACGTTAAAAAAAATGTTGCCTTTAGTTATACTTTAAACTGTAAAGCATAAGCAAAAAAGGACTATATGCCCTCTGATTTCCTGGGTTGCGTGAAGATCAGCATCATTCAAACCACTTCCTTTGAGCACAGGCTTTCATGAACCCACCCCCTGCCTGTGATTGGACAATCAGCACAATGATGAGCTTATCTCTCATTCTGTTCTCTCCTGCTATCAACATACATTGCCTTGAAAAAGTATTCATACCCCTTGAAATTTTCCACATTTTGTCATCTTACAACCAAAAACATAAATGTATTTTTTGTGTTAGACCAACACAAAGTGGCACGTAATTGTGAAGTGGAAGGAAAATGATAAATGGTTTTCAAAATGTTTTATAAAATTAATATCTGAAAAGTGTGGCGTGCATTTGTATTCAGTCCCCTTTACTTGGATACCCCTAACTAAAATCTAGTGGAACCAATTGCCTTCAGAAGTCCCCTAATTAGTAAATAGGGTCCACCTGCGTGTAATTTAATCTCAGTATAAATACAGCTGTTCAGTGAAGCCCTAAGAGGTTTGTTAGAGAACCCTAGTGAACAAACAGCATCATGAAAGCCAAGGAACACACCATATAAAAATATTCCAAGGTTTGAATATCTCACGAAGTACTGTTCAATCCATCATCCGAAAATGGAAAGAGTATGACACAACTGCAAACCTACCAAGACATGGCCGTCCACCTAAAATGACAGGCCAGGCAAGGAGAGCATTAATCAGAGAAGCAGCCAAAAGGGCCCATGGCAACTCTGGAGGAGCTGAACGGATCCACAGCTCAGGTGGGAGAATCTGTCCACAGGACAACTATTAGTCGTGCTCTTTACAAATCTAGCCCTTATGGAAGAGTGACAAGAAGAAAGCCATTGTTGAAAGAAAGCCATTAGAAGTGCCGTTTGCAGTCTGTGAGAAGCCATGTGGGGGACACAGCAAACATGTGGAAGAAGGTGCTCTGGTCAGATGAGACCAACATTTTTTGGCCTAAAAGCAAAACGCTATGTGTGGCCGAAAACTACGCATTACCCTGAACACACCATGAAACATGGTGGTGGCAGCATCATGTTGTGGGGATGCTTTTCTTCAACAGGGATGCTGGTTAGAGTTGATGGGAAGATGGATGGAGCCAAACACAGGGCAACCTTAGAAGAAAACCTGTTAGAGTCTGCAAAAGACTTGAGACTGAGTGGAGGTTCACCTTCCAACAGGACTATGACCCTAAACATACAGTCAGAGCTACAATGGAATGTTTTAGATCAAAGCATATTCATGTGTTAGACTGGCCCAGTCAGACCTAAGTCCAACTGAGAATCTGTGGCAAGACCTGAAAATTGCTGTTCACAGACGCTCTCCATCCAATCTGACAGAGCTTGAGCTATTTTGTAAAGAAGAATGGGCAAAAATGTCACTCTCTAGATGTGTAAAGCTGGTAGAGACATACCCAAAAAAAGACTTGCAGCTGCAATTGCGGCGAAAGGTGATTTTACAAAGTATTGACTCAGGGGGGCTGAATACAAATGCACACCACACTTTTCACATATTTATTTCTAAAAAATGCTGAATACCATTTATCATTTTCCTTCCACTTTACAATTGTGTGCCACTTTGTGTTGGTCTATCATGTAAAATCCCAACAGTACATTTACCCTATCATCAGAATACACGGAACCACAAAGGATATATCCCCCATCACCAGCACCACTGCCCTTTCCATCGCAAGATTCCCACAATTTTTCACAAATTATTATGTTGAAGCATTCACACTCTGTGTGATTACAGGAATAATCGCAGCACTTTGCACTTAAAACAGACATTTGTTCAATACACCGGTATTGTCTGTCACAATATTTTTGTGTATACTTGAAGGATTGCCTATGTGCATCACACTAGAGCACTTGCACTTTATGCGATTTTTGTTATCGCAACACGCAGCACTTTGGAATTTATATTTTTAATCTTATTTCTATAGTGTCCATATATAACCATAAGGGACCACAAAAAGTCCTAATATGTTCCAAATGTGTGATCCAATTAAATAAATAATCAGTCACTGTAATCTTGAATGTGCATCAAAGAGTAATGTGAATGACATAGAAAATCCACCACCAGAAGCACCAGTCCCTTAGGCTGCTTTCACACTGGGGCGGTATTCAGGCGTTACAGCGCTAAAAATAGCGCCTGTGTAGCGCCTGAAAAAAACCGGCCCCTTTCACTCCAGTGTGAAAGCCGGAGGGCTTTCACACTGGAGTGGTGCGCTGGCAGGACAGTGAAAAAAGTCCTGCCAGCCGCATCTTTGGAGCGGTGAAGGAGCGCTGTATTCACCGCTCCTAAACCTCTCCTACCCATTGAAATCAATGGGACAGCGCGGCAATACCGCCGGCAAAGTGCCGCTGCAGCGGCGCTTTGCGGGCGGTTTTAACCCTTTTTCAGCCGCTAGCGGGGGTTAAAACCACCCCGCTAGCTCCCGCAGACCGCCCCAGTGTGAAAGGGGCCTTAACGGAGAGATTGAACTCATACAGGTATACACCTGATGAGTCAATCAAGCTTTTGTGAGATGACCAGGAAGGCTCAGGCTCAATGTGTGGACACAACCCCCAGACCTCCAGATGTTCCTGGGTGGTGAATTCAGCAGGTTAAATGTACATGGGAAAGTCTGCCCAACCATGAGGCCATACTGGACAATAAATGGACAAACAGTCTCCTGTTTGTCCATTCATAGAAATTTATCATATATGTTCTGGTATTATTGGACCTCGGATCAATTTGTGTAATTATATTTTTCTATTGTTGACTATAAGTGACCATTAAAGCATTGATAACAGTTGAGTTGAAGCAAGAGGTCTATATTCTAGAGAAATCACTCTAACCTAGGTTCACACTGTAATGCGTTGAGGGAAACTCGCGATCCGTGCACATTTCCCGAACCACATTCAAATCGCACTGCCCTTGCGTTCTACAGTGTCAAACTCAGGTTGCAAATGCAGTGCATATGCCTGCACCGGATCCCATGGTACAAAATGACCATGCAATCTGATTGGTTCCAAAATTGGTGCAATGAGGTGCAATTTAAGCCCATTCAAAATTAAACGCATTTGAATTAAACAGAAGTGTGGTGCGGTTCCTGTACAATTCATATGCGGTTCATAGTGTGAACCAGGGCTAATGCCGCTACACACGACCGGACTTTCGGCAGAAAAGGTCAGACGGAATCATTTCTTTGTGTGTGGGCTTCATCTGACTTTTTTTTTTCAAAAAATCTGACGGACCTAGAAATAGAACATGTTTTAAATCTTTTTGACGGAATCAATTCCTGTCGGGAAAACCGTTCATCTGTATGCTATTCCGACGGACCAAAAACAAGGGGAGCTATTGGCTACTGGGTATTTAACTTCCTTTTTCTAGTCCTGTCGTACGTCAATGTGTTCTTAACTAACGGACTTTGGTGTGATCGTGTGTAGGCAAGTCTGTTTCAGCGGAACTCCATCGGAAAGACCATCAGAGTCGTGTGTATGCAGCATAAGGGCAAATATGCATATGTTACGTTAGAGATCTATTCCACTTGCTTTACCCTGTTTCAAAAAAATTTAATAATTTGCATCATTCTTTGGAATGCACCCCATCCTATTGTTGATTGTAGAAGTATTTGAACATGCCTGAGCTCATTCCTGCTTTAGAGCAGCTCAGGGAGGAATTTGTCAACCAAGCTGTAACCATGTAGTAAATAAATCACACAATCTTCCACTACTCCAGTTTAGCGCTGCCTTGCTGTGTGACATAAACAATTAATGTCCTCCATTGCATTCACATTTATGCATGCAAGGTGCTCTATAACGCATGTGCCTTTGTTTTTACTGTACATGCGCATTGCAGTGCCGTTAAGAATAACTGTTAACTCACATATATAACTCGTTATAGACCAGTGGTCTTCAAACTTTCTGAGCAAAGGACCAATTTACTGCCCTTCAAGCTTTGGGGGGGGGGGGAGGCAAACTGTGTCCAGTGGGAGTAGAAAATGCCTTGGCATCAATGCCTGATCATTGGTGGAATAGTGCTCCAAGGAATAGATAAAGGCACACAAAGGGCCACATATGGCTTGCGGCCACAATTTGGTTACCACTGTTGTAGAGCGTTGTGGTAAAATGCATTCATGTGCAAGAAAAAAAAAAAGTTTCGGTACCTTACAGCACTTTTTCAAATAAATCACCAAACTAATGCCTAGTACACACGGGCCGAATGTCAGGCATCGGCCGGTTCAATAAAAATCCATCCAAGATTCTGCCCGTGTGTATGTCAGCCGGTCTGACAGAAGTTGGCCTAGCATACTGGAAAACCAGTAGCCAACCCCTGTCCCCCCATCAGAACAGCTCAGTGGGGGAGATCGCGGTACTAACATTCAATCGTTAGTACAGCGGCTCCGAATGGAGCTGTCAGTTTTTTGTTTTTTTTCAACCCAATGGGTTGAATGAAACACAAAATATTAGTGTGTACCAGGGTTAAAACGGAGATGGTGGTGATCTATCAGGGATAAAAGGGACAAAAATAAGGAAAAGTATTATCTTTTACTGAAAATGAAAGGATGGAATTACAGATTTTTACATATCACAAATGTAATTGCTTTTAGAGAGATGGCTGTGGATTGACGACACTCCGACGGAGTACGTGAATTGGGGTGAGGGGGAACCGGTTGAACAATTTTCTCTGGACTGTGTGTCGATCCATGCAAAAAAAGGGACCTGGAACACTGGTCACTGCGGCTACCCCAAAGGATACATATGTAAAACTCCGAAAGGTAAGTCATAATTTCCTCCTGTCTGTGTGTGCTGTGTGTCAGCTTACATACATGAAGAGCCAAAAATGGCTTTTAAATTGGAACAAAGCCACAAAAATAAAAAATAAAAAGTGGGATGGAGCTCTGCAAGAAGTGAAATTCCCCACAGACATTGTTCACTTCCCCAGCATCTGATAAACTCTGCCTCTCCACAAATCAATGGGGTTAAAGGCACTACAGGGTACAGGGTCAAAGAAATAAAAGAGAAATTATACTTTGATTTCCAAGAGCCTGTTTGTCAAAAAAGTCACCTATTTGTTGTTTCGCCGGCTGCTGCAGGTATTCCAAGTTTATTTGTGTGAGGACTACTTAAGGCGGTAGTAATAGTAAACCCGCTGACATTTTTTATTTTTTTTCATACCTGTAAGGGAAAAGGCATAATGAGCTAGTATGCACCGCATACTAGGTCATTATAAAATACTTACCTTAGAACGAGACCCCGAAATCTCGCCCGATACACACCGAGGGAGCTGATTGGCGTGTCTTCCAGATATCGTGGCTCCAGCGCTGAAAGTGTCCCTTTATGTCAAAAGGGATTTTAGACCAGCTAGAAAACAGCGATAATAAATTAGAATCACTTGCAGAATTGAGCGATAGCGATTTGTGGGGAGATCCTTCATCAAACACTAAATCTAATGACAGTGACAATTCTGCAACTGAGCAAATTTCAGTGTTTTTGGATTTGATTACATTATTGAATCATTTTTATTATTATTTGTTATAATTATTTATAGTTATTTATTATATTATAAACATTATCATACCCGGGATGTCTACTAGACTCTGGTTTGGACGGATTTAAGTGAATTATTCCTAAGAATTGTAGGCCTACAATATAAAATGCCAAATTTCCATGCAAAATAATTGTATCGCTTTCAGCACCTAAAATCAGAAATAATCATACCGCCAGGGAGGTTAACTGATGAATTTTGGATGATTTCATAACAACATGAAGAGCTTATTGAGTGATTTTTACTGAAAGATGGGAAATATCCGTTTTAATGCTGCTCATCTCCATGAACCATACAGTGGTGTCTTTCCAATATGTCAGTACGATACCACAACATGATGATAGCAGCAACAAACATACAATAAAAGGAGCCCATAACCCCCATCATACTGCCACAGACTACAGAGGTGTGAGCTGCAGGTTATTTTAATTTTTTTAAGTCCTTTAGATCAGTGATGCTCAACCTCAGTCCTCAACAAGTGCCATGTTTTCAGATTTCCTTTACTTTGCACAGCTGCTTTAAATCAATATCAATGACATGGTACATTGCCTCCTAACTCCCATAGCGACCCACAGTACCCTTTAACCGCTCACATGGCTCCCAGAGGGCCCTTAGCCCCCAGCCTTTTACTCAGGGCCCCCTCTTCCCAGCCCCCTTTAGTGCACTAGGCTTGCCGCAAAGCCTCCAGCCCTCTGTAGTGCCCCCTACCTCCAGGGTAACATAGTGCACTCCAGTCACTGTCAGTCAACCACGGGGCTACTGCAAAGCTCCTAGCTTCCTGGACAGACCCCCAGCCCCTTCCAGACATCCCATCCCCCACAGGTTCCCCAAGGTCCCGCCCAAATTCTTATCACAGGACCTGCTACAGAGTCCCTTACCCCCCTCCGGAAACCCCTAAACCTTCTTTATTATGTGACTATAAACTTTTTTTATTTTTTTTATTGTTGGGATACGGAAGGTTTTGACTGAATTTGCTGGGCCCTAATCTCAATAAGGTTGAGAACCATTGCTGGGTCATCCTATTATACTGTATATGTGACACATCAATCATGCGTGGCCAAGCAAACCAAACCCTTGTGCAAATTACTATGCATCCCTAATGCATATAAAAGTCCTTTGTGGGTTAAAGTGTAGTTCTACATACTCATATTTATCGGCATATAACACGCACAGGCGTATAACACACACCTTCATTTTAAGAGGTAAGTTTCAGGGAAATTTTTTTAATTTGAGATAAAGAACTTTGAAGCAAAATAAGGGTCACAGTCCATCAATGCAGCCTGATCAGTGCCCATCTGCAGCCTCACAAGTGCCTATCAATGCAGCCTGCACAGTGCCCATCAGCAGCCTCTCCATTGCCCATCTGCAGCCTCACCATTGCCAATGAATGCAGCCTGCACATTGTCCATCTGTAGTCTTACCATTGTCAATGAATGCAGCCTGCACATTGCCTATCTGCAGTCTTACCATTGCCAATTAATGTAGCCAGCACATCACCCATCTGCAGCCTCACCATTGCCAATGAATGCAGCCTGCACATTGCCCATTACTGCAGCCTCACCATTGCAAATGATTTCAGCCTGCACATCCCTGCTCATCTGCAGTCTCACCAGTGCCTGATTACACATTGCTGTGATCTCCTGTGTACCCGGCGATCAGTCACACACAGTCCCGCTCCCTGTGATAGGCAGAAAAGTGATCTAATCCTGGGCCAAGAGGCGGGATTGTGTGTGACTGATCGCCGGGTACATAGAAGATCGCCACCTTGTGTAATCTGTCAGTGCCCACCCCCTCCTTCCACTCAGAGACAGCAGGAATCGGCGTGATTTTCAGGGGGAAAAAAAGTGAGTGTTATACGCCAATAAACATGGTAATTTAATTACAAATGTGGTTTGCTATGGAATGTAAGCTCCAAAGAAAAAGTTGTAGCTCTAGTTCATTAAAATTAGAAATAAAAAATTATATTAGCACTGATAATCTTGACTATCATATGACAATAGTGCTTGAATGTGGATTAACATACCATTTGTTTTTTTATGAATATTTGGTTTACAATATCTAAAAATATTTTTCTGTAATTTATCTTTGCAGTTCCAGAGCCTACAGAAAGCCCCAATCCAGGTACATGGAAATATATACTCACTCAGCATACTGAATCCACATAAAGCTAAACTTGTGGATAAACAAATATTATCCAGATATAAGAGTCATGTGTATTCTTCCTTCAATCTTGGAGTGCTTTGTGTACAGTATTTCTTCCAGATCTGTGCAGTAATCCAGTGTGAAACTTTGGCACTATGCAGGAGCTTCCTGTAATAAAGACCGGTCACTGCTGCTCTTCCCTTGTGCAGGGTGACTGGTCTTGTCCCCGCCCCCTCCTGTAGTTTTCTGTAAGCAGCCTTTAATGGGTGGAGCCTGCTGGGTCTCCCACTCTGCTCTCTGCACAGGCTATGTACAGCACAGTGATTATGTCACTGCCATTGTTACAAAGAAATATCCAGCTGAGCAATAGCATTTGTGCAGACAAAGTGAATTTTTTTAACATTTATGGCTATTGAGGGATATAATAAAAGGGAGTTTTTTGTGCCCGGAGCACATTCAGGACAGGTTTGCTTTAACCTCTCTTATTCCTAGTAGCGTATGCTCACCTTTTCTTCATTCCCAGATCAGAAGTGCGCGATTCCAGCTCTAGAGGATTTTATGACAGGCAGAGTCTGTTTCACTAAATATTATACACTGTATTATCAAAAGTATTGGGACACCTGCCTTTACACACACATGAGCTTTTACTCCATAGGGTTCAATATTGAGTTGGCCCACCCTTTGCAGCTATAACAGCTTCAACTCTTCTGGGAAGGCTGTCCACAAGGGTTAGGAGTGTGTCTATGGGAATGTTTGATCATTCTTCCAGAAGCGCATTTGTGAGTTCAGGCACTGATGTTGGACGAGACCGCTTGGCTCGCAGTCAACACTCTAATTCATCTCAAAGGTGTTCTATCAGGTTGAGGTCAGGACTCTGTGCAGGCCAGTGAAGTTCCTCCACCCCAAACTTGCTCATCCATGCCTTTATGGACCTTGCTTTGTGCACTGGTCCAAATCATTTGGTGGGGGGGGGGGGGGGGGGGGTTATGGTGTGGTGTTGTTTTTTAGGGTTTGGGCTTGGCCTCTTGGTTTTAGTGAAGGGAACTTTTAAAGTGTCAGCATACAAACACATTTTGGACAACTTCATGCTTCCAACTTTGTGGGAACAGTTTGGGTATGGCCCAATCCTGCTCAAACATGACTGCACACCAGTGCACTAACAAGGTCCATAAAGACACGAAGGAGCGTGTTTGGAGTGGAGGAACACTTTTAGGAGGAATTAGAGTGGAGACTATGAGCCAGGCTTTCTCATTCAACATCAGTGCCTGACTTTACAAATGCACTTCTGGAAGAATGGTCAAACATTGCCATAGACATACTCCTAAACCTTGTGAACAGCCTTTCCAAAAGAGTTAAAGCTGTTATAGCTGCAAAGGGTGGGCCAACTCAATGTTGAACCCTTCAGACTAAGACTGGGATGCCAATAAAGTTCATGTGCGTCCCAATACTTTTGGCAATATAGAATATCTTACGTAATTGTCTCTACATTAAAGTAATCCTAAAATTTGTGAATAAGAACTGTAGTGGGGTGAAGTTTCTCTAGACTGTTTACGTCACATGCACACTCGGTGTGTAGCTAGTGGGTGGCCAATTCTGGCATATTCATGCGGGTGGAAGGCACAGGTGCACCATCTACCCCACTTCCAGCAGCCTATAAAAGTCTATCAAAGACTGAAAATGACTGTGGTTGAACGGGGCTGGGTGTGCTCAGTACAGCATCCAGCCACATCTAGCCACAACAGCTTTCAGCCTCTCATAGACTTTTACAGGCTGCTGGCAGAGGAGGTGGATGGTGTGTCGGTGCCCTCCACTCACACGAAAATGCCAGAATCTCAGGAACAAAGCCAAACATCCAGTGTCCATGAGTTCTTATACAATCTGAATGCCAGTGTCCATGAGTTCTTATACAATCTGAATGCCAGTGTCCATGAGTTCTTATACAATCTGAATGCCAGTGTCCATGAGTTCTTATACAATCTGAAAAGTCAAACTGTTAAATTCCTATTATTTGTTAAAAGCCCTACCAACAAAGCAAGCAACACTAATATTGGTCAACTCAAGAGGTCATATGACATTTTGAGGATTCCTAGTAAAGTAGAACCTTTTTTTTCTGGGAAAGAAGTAATGGAATCTCCATCACAATGGGGAGAGAGGAACTATTTCCCCCCACTTTCTGTCGTATCACTGGGTTAGGCAACAGGGAAGTGATGACCTAAGGTTTGGACCAAATCTATTTTAAGCTGTCACTTGATAGCAGGTGGCAGCCCCAATTGGCTGTTAGGGATACTGGTGTCATTATTGATCTACTATGGCAACATGGCCATATTTTGTCAAAGAAATCATCCAAATGTGCCCTGTTGCTGTACGTGGATAATGACTTCAGCCATTATCCCCATTCTTTTGCTACACACAACTGCAGAGCAGGAAAATCCTCAGCCACAGCTGATTGGGCTGGTGGCCCCCTATCATGACAGCTTCTCCATGGGTTCAGTCCAAACTTTAGCTCATCGCTACTCTCTAACAGGTACATAGACAGCAAGAAATAAAACATTATTTAATTTAAGTTGAGCGTCTACCACCACGATACCAATATTCATTCCACCTGCAGTCTTGTGAAGGAGAACTCAACTTTATATCCTATTGTTCATTTAGTGAACACAATATATTTGTTACAAAATGTTAACACAACTTGAAAACAACATAGTGCAAACTGGAATTGTTCTTTAACACCACTGTACTACTTTGTAACATTATTCCTTTATTCTGCCTTCACTTACAGGGAAGCACGTAGATGAACCGAACCAGCCAACACACGGTATCGCTGGAGGCGTGGCTATACTTGTCATAATAGTCGTTGCTGGAGCAGCCATTGCAGTCTACTTAGTGTATAGGAAGAAGAATAATAGGGCACCTCCCCCGGGAAACAGCTTTGACAACTCATTATACTTCAGCAGCAGTCCTGGTGCCACAATCCAGGACACCAATATACTTGTCAATAACATGGAACAATTATAACACAATATTTCCTACTGCCATGAACCTAAATAATAATTCCTGGATGTTGAGACTCTAAATATCAGAGTTTCATTCATTATTCAACGTCTTACTGTGGAGCTGAACTCTATCTTTTGTCTTCCTTCGACTCTATGGATATGGAATGAACCCACTGGTACATTTTTTTTTTTCGTGGGTACCAGTAAGCTGAATGATGTGTTGGTTTATTTCTCAGGGAAATTCCTAGCATGACTTTCTCAAAATAGAATGGGTCATTTCTTAAGACCAAAACAATGGTGTCATATTGGCAGATAGAGTCCTCAATTATTTATTTACTTACAGAGGATTCTACCATTTTTAATGGCACCTCAAATGTGACAAGCAAAGCACACAATTATAGGCATGACAAACATGGAAGAACATGCGACCAAATAACGCACAAAGTTCACATAAATACTTGAGCTTCTTTACTGCACTTGTTGCGTGTAGGGCAGCCCATTGAAATGAATAAGCATGACCAGGGCTTTTTTTCTCAGACAATAGGTGCAAGAACTCCCCTTTTCCGAGTCACCCCTTTTCCCCACCCCTACCCACCTCCGAGCGCCTCCAGTAACAATAGACTTCCGGAAACATCAACAGATCTCCGCACAGCCAGCATTAATTGACTCTCTGGCAGCCATCAACAATAGACCCCTCCCCCAATAGTAGATCTCTTTCAGCAACAACTGACCCCCCAGCAACATAAAACCCACCCCTAGCAACAATAGGTCCCCCACCAGGAACAATAGACCTCCTCAGCAACAATAGATCCCCTTCAGCTAGAATAGATCCCCCAGCAGTGAGCATCAATACCCTGCAGCACACCCCAGCACCCCTTGTCATTACATACAGGCAGTCCTGGAGGTAATGCTGGAACTGCACTCCCCCCGCGTTCCCACTGAAAAAAAGCCCTGGGCATGCTACATACGGGGATATTTACGAAAGGCAAATCCACTTTGAACTACAAGTGCAAAGTGTAAGTGCAAAGTGTAAGTGCACTTGTAGTTCAAAGTGCATTTGAAATTGCAGTGAAAGTGCACTTGGAAGTGCAGTCGCTGTAGATCCAAGGGGGACATGCAAGGAAAATAAAAAAAAAAAACAGCAGTTTAACTTGCACATGATTTGATGATAAAATCAGCAGAGCTTCCCCTGATTTCAGATCTACCCCTCAGATTTACAGCAACTGCACTTCCAAGTGCACTTTCACAGTGCAATTTCAAGTACACTTTGCACTTGTAGTGCAAAGTGGATTTGCGTTTCGTAAATAACCCCCATAGTGTGAATGGGGGATATTTTAGCTTTGTACTGACAGTCGGGCTGAACTGGGGATTTAGTAGAGTCACTATAGAAATTAATTTCTGGGTTAAAATCTATTTATACATTAACAGACATTTTTGTACACTTTTAAATGAAGGAGCTGTGAAAATTTCCAGGTTGCACACTCCTGAGTTGAAGTAAAATTGTAAAGGGTCTGTGAAGGTTCTCATTCATCCAGGTCATGGTAGTAGTTAGTCACATTCAACTGGCTTGGTTCTATAATGTTGAAGATGTTTTACCAGACATCTAAATGGCTTCCTCAGCTGAGGAAGTCACCTGGATGGTTAGCAGAATGTCTTCAACGTTAGAGAACAAGAAGAGCAAAAAGCAAGTGAGTTCATCTAATCTAGGTACGAATTAAATAATTAGGGTACTTCACACATGAGGCCAGAGGGACAGTAAAAGTAAATGGTTGTTCAGATGGCCACCCATCTAAACAAGAACATGGAGCTGGTCAGGGCTGTAGACAAGCCGTGGTCGTGGCAAAAAAATTCAACCTCAAGTGCTTCCTCCGAACGCAACCTATTCAAGTTAATAGGGCTGCGGCACAACCACCCTGGGTTGTGGCAGTTTGGTCTTTTAAGGGTTAAAACAGTTGGTGAGAAGGCAATGCCCCCTAAACGCCTGTCAACTTCCTTAAAAGAAAAGGAGCCCATAACCCCTGATACTGCCACACCGCAGAGGTATTGGCTTCTGTTTGCTTTATTCAGTAATGAGTCTTTTGGAGCAACGGTGCTCAGTGCAGGCAAGCGCTCTGCATTTCTGACCTGTGTTTGGTGTGTCATTAACCTAAAAGAAAAATTCATACTTACCCAGGTGGATGCAGCATCGGTCCAATGCAGCATCTGTCCCCCGGCGCCTCTACACTAAGAACCAATCAATCGAACACCGCCCATCACTCAGTTCTCACAGCTCCCTGAGCAGAGAGCTGGTGACTGTCAGTCACAGCTCTCTGTTCTGCTCCCTCCTCGCTTACTGAAGCACTGGGCTGTGGAGGGGGCAAGAGTGGCCGGCTCAGGCTCCCAGCAGCTCGCTGAGAGGCTAAGCCCCGGGTGTCGGTCCAGGAATCTAGACGGATCCCAACTCCATGGTCGTGATGACACCAAGCCTGGACAGACTTCTGTGATGTCAGCAGAGAGCAGACTTCAGCCCGTTGTCTGCTGAAAATGGGTCAAAGGAGTGCAAAACAATCTGCACTCCTGTGATCCATGTGAGAAGTATAGCCAAACGAGCTTTGGCTGTAATTCTCCTTTAACATTGACACCTGCTACAGATTGCAACTGCAGTATATTCTGATCTTGATAATTATGCTCTTTTTTTCTATAGAAACAGATGTAATAAGCTTATTTAAGTAAACTGTATATGTTATGGTATATTAACTCAATGGAGGTTATTTACGAAAAGGCAAATCCACTTTGCACTACAAGTGCAAACTACAAGTGCAAAGTGCACATGGAAGTGCAGTTGCTGTAGATCCGAGGGGGAAATGCAAGGAAAATAAAAAACAGCATTTTAGCTTGCACATGATTAGATGATAAAATCAGCAGAGCTTTCCCTCATTTCAAATCTACCCCTCAGATTTACAGCCACTGCACTTCCAAGTGCATTTTCAAATGCACTTTGCAATTGTAGTTTGCATTTGTAGTGCAAAGCGCATTTGCATTTCATAAATAACCCCCAATGCCTTATTTTATTTTATTGTAATTTACTCAAAAAAATGTTCAGTTCAAAACCAAATATCTTGTTCATTTTTCTTTTTACAAAATGGGCAGTTTACTGTTCAAAGACTTGTTTTATTATGAGTTGTTAATTTTCTTGTGTTCTATCAGCATCTCAAAAATCGAATTTTGCAGCTCTTAAGAAACACCTCACTGGAATTCTACCTGTATTGCCAACTTAGTTCTAAAGGTATTTCAGCAATAACCTTCATGAACTGAGCCTAATTTGGTATTTTATCCAGGAGGCGGTGGCAATGGATCACCAGTAGGCTCATGTGAGATGAGATTTAGAAATTCAATGACATATGGCCAACATATTTGACAGCGCTGTAATATGGGAATCTATAGCCCTGTGTAAGCTACTACAACTCTACTGAATTGTAGCTTACACAGGATCTTCCTTTCAGTCCAAGCAACTGAATGAAGTACAGGAGGATGGGATGATGGAGAGAAAGGAAGGTCGACATATTATATGTCTCTAGAGGTCAGCCTACTGTATTCTGTATGCTTACAGAATGTTTCAAATGTTGGACAAAATATGTCAGAATTTCTCCTAGCCCCAACACTAATGAAATCATTAGGTAGACTTATCAATGACGGTCCCATATAGGAAGCACAACTAAGAAGTCTCTTGCATGTAAAAGCTCTTTGAGGTTTGCTCAGTTTTTTTCAAGACCCAGTCAGCCTGAGAGATGTTGTTGGATGAGTAAACCTATTTCATATTTGTTTAAACTTGTTACCTTGTTATCGTTCATTATACTGTTGTAAATAAAGAAATGTCATGAAACCTTTGCCTCTTGAAGTGACATTATCAAATACTTTGATGTGAATAATAGAAACCAGTATGAAGTATTGAAGAAGTGCTACAATTAGACATTTCTAAGGTGTTCCATTGCTGGAGTAAATTAGGTAAATCTATGTACTGAGTAATTGTTGGTTGTTTTTCCTGTTTTTAGGATGCATCTTTTGTAAATGGATTCGGTTTATGCTCAGTCCATCATAAAAAAAAAATGGGTTGCTATCAAATGCACAAGGGATAACTAACCAACCAATAGTTGTTTACATATGTAATTTCTGATTTGATAAAAAAACGTTCACTGTATTGTTGCCATAAGAACAAAGGGGAGGCTAATCACACAAGGGTTTTTCAAAAAGTTTCCAAGCTTTTTTAAAATCTATTAAATAGAAAGAAGTGTGAAAACTTTTTGAAGACCCCGCGTATGAACCACTTGTTATTGAACAGAAAGACCACATAAAAGCTAGGGTTGAGTAAAGTAGCATATAGACCTCTGCTGCCCAACCTGACCCTCATTTTCCTTTATTAGGTCTGCAGTATCATATACAGCATTTCATATATTGAACATTGTGTGATATAGACAGATGTTTAACGTTTAATCTGTGTGAAGGGTGTATTCCAACATGCTCATTGGGCAAATCCAGGTAAAAAATAGAACCATAAACTTAGAAGACATAGGCCTCATTTTAATCTTGGTATATGAATCACTGAATTGTGTACAGGAACATGCCCATGTGACCACATATATCTATCAGCTTGTGATATCAAAATATGCATCTAAAATAAGTCTTGTTAAAGTATATTTAAAGCCAAAACCTTTTCATTATTTATTTTGGTTAGAGGAGGGAATAGTACAAAAACCTAGTTTTTTTGCCATCTGTCACATTCAAGAAATTTCCCTGCCCCTTCTGTTCTGTAGAGCAGACAGGAAGTGAGGGGCATGATATAGTTTGTAAGGGGGTAGGATGATGTGGTTGTCATCTCGCCCTCCATGTTTCCCTCCTCATGGGGCACCAAGCAAGGGTCACATGAGAGTCCTATCCCCAGGGTGGGTTCTTCTGGCCTATGCTAGGCACTTGTAACAGGATAACTTGAGTACACATGTGGTACCTTTTATTCTTATGCCATTTCCATCAATGTCCTGGGACAAGGCTGAGGCTCCTGTGGGGGAATCCTCAATCTTAAGGCGGGCCTCTACTCTTGGAGATGGACGTACACCACGTACACTTGCATTAATACTGTTCCCCAGTTAAAATATACACCTGTATCTACCCTTTATTGCCTGTGTTCTATAATAAAGGCATCTACAGGAGTTAGTTGGTGTTGTGTGCCTCCAGCACAGCACAGTATACACTGTATCTACCCTTTAATTGCTGGTGTTCTATAATAAAGGCATCTGCAGGAGTTAGTGGGTGTTGTGTGCCCCCAGCACAGCACACTATATACCTGTATCTGCCCTTTATTGCTGGTGTTCTATAATAAAGGCATCTGCAGGAGTTAGTGGGTGTTGTGTGCCTCCAACACAGCACAATATACACCTGTATCTGCCCTTTATTGCTGGTGTTCTATAATAAAGGCATCTGCAGGAGTTAGTGGGTGTTTTGTGCCTCCAGCACAATATACACTACCCAATTGCTGGTTTTCCCATCTCCCTGCAGGCCATTACCATGTCTAGAAGGCCAACAAGGAGAAGCAGACAGGCACAAGCCAATAAAAGAGGGCAAGCAGGCTCTGTGTCTAGAGACAACAGTGCTGGTCGTGGACGCGGTGCATCGTCATCAGCACGTAGCCATGGGACACGCTTGTCCTTATTTTCGGCAGCTGGACGTGTTGAGCCGCATCATGCCCAAGACTTGATAGAGTGGATGACCAAGCCCTCTTTATCCTCCTCATCCTCTCTCACCCAGGCTCAAGGTACTAGCAAAGCAGCTGCCATCGCATCCTCTTCCCTCATCTCAATGGCATCATCAGTGACTCCTTCCCTAGATCCACCACGTCCTCCTGAGGAGTCCCCCAAACTCTTTGAGAACTGTGTTGGGTACATGCTCCAGGAGGATGTCCAGTGTTTTGTAGGCTCTGATGATGATACTCAGCTAGAGGAAGGCAGTAGCGTGAGCACAGAGAGAGGGGATGCTCAAGAAGGACAGCAATATAGCAGTCATGTTCCACAAGCTGCAGCATACTGCCAGGTTTGCTCCAGTGATGAAGAGGTAGGGGATGGTGAGGGCACTGACTCCACGTGGGTGCCTGGAGAGAGGAGGAGGAGGCACATCTCCAACGAAGCAGTATGCCCTCCGGGAGCCAGATTATGGGCAGCACACCGACTGAAACACACCACAGAGCTCCACTTGTGCAGGGCGCTGCCTCTGCGCGTTATTCTAAAAGTTCTTTGGTGTGGGTCTTTTTTGAGATGAGTGCATCAGATCGCACCGCTGCTATTTGCAACATATGTCTCAAGCGTATCTCGCGTGGCCAAAACATCAGCCGCTTGGGCACCACATGCTTGACCAGACATATGTTGACCTGCCATGCAGCTTGTTGGCAAGCTTACCTCAAAGACCCACACCAAAGAAAAAAGCGGACCTCTCCTTGCTCCTCACCAGCTGGGATCTCCAACCCCACTAGACCTTCAGTTCTCTCTGAAACCTGCACTGAGAGGAATGAAGGTGTAGAATTAGGTGTGTCACAGCCAAGTACTTGCGGGCACTCTGCTAGCAGTACACCCACGACCGATTGTAGCAGGAAAATTTCCCTGCCCCAGCTGCTGGACCGTAGAAAGAAGTTCACTTCCAGCCATCCACATGCCCAGTAGTTGAATGCTAGCTTGGCTAAATTGCTAGCACTTCAACTGCTACCTTTTCAGTTGGTAGACTCGGCCCCCTTCTGTGAGTTTGTGCAATGTGCGGTTCCTCAGTGGCAGGTCCCCAAACGCCACTTTTTCTTGGAAGGCGATCCCGGCTCTCTACCGGCATGTGGAAGGCAATGTCCTTGCCTCGCTGGACAGGGCGGTCAGCAGTAAGGGGCATATTACCGCTGACTCCTGGTCCAGCAGGCATGGACAGGGACGTTACCTGTCTTTTACGGCCCATTGGGTCACTCTTCTGGTAGCTGGGAAGGATGCAGGACAAGGTGCAGTAGTGTTGGAGGTTGTTCCGCCACCATGCCTCCAAAATGCTACTATTGGTTGTGACACACCTCTCTCCTCCACCCCCTCCTCTTCTTCTTTCTACATGGCCTCTTCCTGTGCTCTCTTCTCGGAACCAGCGGTGCTCCGTAGGCGTTCCAGGGGCTACGCAAGTACCCAGGCAAAACGATGCCATGCCGTGCTTGTGCTGGTTTGTTTGGGGGACAGGAGCCACACTGGGGCAGATATTTTGTCAGCTCTGCAGGGGCAGGCTGAGAGGTGGTTGACACCACGCCAGCTTAAGCCACGATTGGTGGTTTGCGACAATGTCACCAGGCTCCTTTCCGCCCTCCGACAAGGACAACTGACCCATGTGCCCTGTGTGGCTCACGTCCTTAACCTGGTGGTGCAGCGGTTCTTGGGCAGGTACCCAGGCTTACAGGATGTCATGAAGCAGGCCAGGAAAGTCTGTGTGCATTTCCACAGATCATTTAATGCCTGTGCTCGGCTGGCTGAGCTCCAAAAGGAGTTGAACCTGCCCAAAAACCGCCTTATATGTGACATGCCCCCCAGGGTGAACTCAACGTTGACCATGCTGCAGAGGCTGCACATGCAGCAGAGGGCCATCAATGAGTACCTGCGTGACTACGGCACCAGAACAGGGTCAGGGGACCTCACTTTTTTCTCACCACGCCAGTGGGGCATGATCAGGGATGCATGCACTGTAGTACGCAGCGTATGCTCCAACGGGTGGACAAGAGGTACAGTGTCACTGATGCATGCACTGTCACTGTTCACCATCCTTGTGGCCTCCTCAAACAGTGACAGTGCATGCATCAGTGACACTGTACCTCTTGTCCACCTGTTGAAGCATACGCTGCGTGGAATAATGGACAGGGCACTTGAGGCAGAACAGAGGCAGGAAGAGGAGGACGTCCTTGCCTCTCAAGGCCCCCTTTATCCGGACAGTGTTCCTGCTGTCCCACCCATCACACAGGAAGAGGAGGAGGAGGAGGAGGAGGAGGATGATGATTGTGTCAGCATAGAGGTGGAGCCTGGCACTGAGCATCAGCAGCAGAAGTCTTGTAGGGATGATTTACAGTCCCAAGAAACCCATGGACTTGTACATAGCTGGGAGGAGGTGGCTGCGGATCAAGTTGTCCTTAGTGACCCAGAGGACTCCGGACCGAATGCCTCAGCTAATCTATGGTGCATGGCCTCCCTGATCCTGCAAAGCCTGTGGAAGGACCCTTGTATTCTTCGGATCAAGGAGAGGGACCATTACTGGCTGGCCACTCTCCTTGATCCACAGTACAAGTGTAAGGTTGCTGACCTTATCTTGTCATCGCAGAGGGAGCAGAGGATGAGACATCTCTGGGAGGCCTTGAGAAAGGTCTGTGCAACGCGTTCCCAGAGACTGGGAGGTTACAAACTCCTGGTCCTGGACAAAGTGTTGCTGAGGCATCAGTCAGAAAGAGCGATGGAGAAGGTGGCCGTCTGACCGATGCGTTCAGACAATTTTTTAGTCGCAGCCCCAAGGTATGATCGGTTCCAGAAACCATTGCCAGTGTCTGATTTACATGGTGCAGGAATACCTAGGGGCAAGGTCAGACTTGGACACCTTTTCCACTGAAAATCCTCTGGTTACTGGGTCTTAAGGATGAATCACTGGCCAGAGCTTGCACAGTATGCAATTGAGCTACTGCCCTGTCCTGCATCCAGCGTTCTTTCGGAACGCACCTTCAGTGCTTCTGGGGGCTTTGTAACCAATCACAGGGTGCACCTGTCCACCGTCTCGGTTGATCGACTGACCTTCATGAAGATGAATCAGTCTTGGATCACCACAAGCTACCAAGCACCTGAAGCTGATGCAACCGAATACTTTTTTTTTGAAATATCACATCCCTTCAAGACTGCCTATGCTGATGCTGAGTGACTGTCCTGTTATGTTGACTGTCTATACTCTTCCTCCTCCGCTGATATCTTGGAAGAACATTTTTGGTTCTGGGTGATGCCACCAGCCCAATTTTTCAGCCCCTGTTTAACAGGGGCTTGTAATTACAATTTTTGATGCAATGCTTTGCAGCAGTGTTCATTCCTGCACTTCAAATAGAGTATATGGGAGAGGTTACAGTGTCGTGGCACCAGCACCAGTGCCACCAGCCCAATTTTTCAGCCCCTGTTTAACAGGGATGTGTAATTACAATTTTTGATGCAATGCTTTGCAGCAGGGCTCATTCCTGCACTACAAATAGAGTATATAGGAGAGGCTGCAGTGTCGTGGCACGAGCACCAGTGCCACCAGCCCAATTTTTCAGCCTCTGTTTAACAGGGGCATGTAATTACAATTTTTAATGCAATGCTTTGCAGCAGGGCTCATTCCTGCAGTGAGTTTAATCACTAGCTATTACTATTAGGTCCACAAAGGTCCTTTTAAGGACTGGTATAGGTGTACAGTATATAGGGTTCAGTGCACTGCTGTGCTGGTGATTGCAGCAGCCTGTCTTTTGTCAGTGCAGGGAGGGACAGGACACTGTTTACAGCAGGAACAGTCAGTTTAATCACTAGCTATTACTATTAGTTCCACATAGGTCCCTTTAAGGACTGATATAGGTGTACAGTATATATAGTTGTACACGTATAATATAAATTAATAAGAATGCGGCGCTACCTAAAAGTACTAAAACTTATAAATGAATAATAATCCCAAAATCAATATAAATCAAATAATATCGACTAAATGAAACATGGATATAATAAGAAATGAATCCATATAGATAATCCAAATAAAGATACGTGTGCACGCAATAAATGTGCAACAATTAGTGAATAAAAGTCTGTGAAAAATTATCAATCCAGTGATTAAATAGAAATAATTTGCATAAGTAATCCAAATATAAACAAGCGTATAAAAAATATATATATATATATATAAAAATGTATAAAAATATATAAAGTGAAAAATCCGTGAAAAAACAAATGTAGTGACTATTTAGATAATCAATATACACACGTGATTGTCCATAAATAAAGTGCACTGATGACTGATGAATTGCAAAAAATATACAAATAAAGTTCATGCAAAAAAGTGTGAAGAATCAATTCCCAAGAGTGGCAAATCACTGCAAACTTCAGTGCTTAATGGGTGCACCAACTATTTTCCCCAGCCTCTCACCTCCAATAGCTGGTAAACAGGCACTGTGTAAAAGGATAACTGCTGGCTTCTTAATCTTTCAGTCACACTGCTCCACCGCTGTTTGTATTTCACTGTAAGGTTATATATTATATGCCCTCCTAATAGCTCCAGGAAATCCAAGCCATATAAAGTGGAAAAACACAGAGGGCTTTCATGTGTAGTATCTTCGCTTTTTTATTGAAATAAACAGGTAAAATCCACACTTACATTCACAAATACAGCAGAGTGTGCAGCAATCGCGGACTTCCGGTTTCGGCCGTAAACCGGAAGTGATAGGTCCGACACCAAATTCCTTCCCTTTTTTTATGACATATTAGGTGGAGCGCACTAGTTTACTCTTTACACGTATAATATACTTTCTTCCAAATATAGAAATATTATACTTGAATGCTGCCCTATTCTGCAGCAGTCCTTTATCAGTGTAGGGACTGAGGTACAGTCTGCAAATCACTAGCTACTAGGTTCACAAAGGTCCTTTTAAGGACTGGTATAGGTGTACAATATAACTACTACTGCTACTACTACTACTGTACTGTGTACAATATAACTACCAACTACTGCCATATAAACTGGTGGACTCGGAGGCCTTTCGAAAATTTGTGGCCATTGGAACACCACAATGGAAGGTCTCTATTTCTCACAGAAGGGCATCCCAGAGCTATATGGCCATGTTCAGCGGCAAGTGAATGTATCTCTGGCACACAGTGTCGGTGCCAAGATACATCTGACCACAGTGGTCTAGCAAACACGGGCAGGGAAGGTATATCACTTTTACTGCCCACTGGGTGAACCTTCTGACAGCCGTCAAGCATGTAACCCGTGGCACCCGTGTAGATTTGGTTTTACCGCCACGGATTGCATGCAGGCCTGCCTCTTCTTCTCCTCCTCCTCCTACTCCATCCTCCTCCCTCTCCCCCTGGGCTGACTCCTCCTTTTCTGCTGCTAGCGTCTCTTCCGCTGTGCTGCCCAAGCTCCCCAGAACCTATTCAACATGCCAGGTGAGACGCTGCCATGCCGTGCTGCATCTGTTGTGCCTGGAAGCCACTGGCCCGGCACTCCTTTCAGCTTTGCGTTCACAGGCAGATCAGTGGCTAACACCGCTCAATTTGACAGTTGGTAAAGTGGTGTGTGACAACGGTGCCAATCTGCTTAGCGTATTGAAACAGGGCAAAATTCCGCCTTAAACTTGGTCATGCAGCGATTCGTTGTCAAATACCCTGGGGTCCAGGACATCTTGCGGCAGGCAAGGAAAATCTCGGCCCATTTCAGAAGATCTTACACGGCCATGGCTCGCCTTACTGACATTCAGCGGCGACACAATCTGCCGGTCAGACATTTTATTTGCGATTGCCCGACGTGATGGAACTCAACCTTCTATATGCTTGATAGGCTGCTCCAGCTCCAGCAGAAACGTGCAGTTAACGTCTACCTGTATGAACTCTGCGGCAGAACAGGCTCTGAGGAGCTGGGTTTTTTTTCACCGCGCCAGTGGCTGCTCATGCGCAACACATGCAGACTTCTGCGGCCATTTGATGAGATCACCAAACTGGTCAGTTGCAGCCATGGCGCCATCAGTGACATGGTACCTTATGCCTTCTTTATGGAGCGTGCATTGCGTTGTGTCATTGATCAAGCCGTGGAGGAGCAGGAGTAGGAAGATGAGGAAGTCGCAATGCTGGATGAATTCCCGGGGGGGGGGGGGGGCTACTCTATCTGAGACAAGTCAACAACAGGAGTCTGAAGAGGAGTCAGAGGAGGATGGTGCCGGGGCGGATGAGGAGGAGCAAGAAGAGCATGCTTTAAACCTTTCTGGGATCCCTGTTGTTTGTTCGTGGATGGGGAGAGGAGAACAAGGACGACATTATCCTGGATGATGAGCAGGAGCCTGGCCACCACACCGCTTCCAGTTTAGTGCAAATGGGACCCCCGTATAAAAAGCATAAGGGTCAAGGACAAGTACTGCGTGGCAACGTACTTAGACCCCCGGTACAAACACAAATTGGCGGAAATGTTACCACCGTCACAGAGGGCTGTCAGAATGGAGCACTTCCAGGCCTTGCTTTAAGAACAAGTACTGAGTGGCAACGTACTTAGACCCCCGGTACAAACACAAAATGGCGGAAATGTTACCACCGTCACAGAGGGCTATCAGAATGGAGCACTTCCAGGCCTTACTTCGAGAAATGCTGCATTCTGCTTTTGCGTGCACTGGCAGAGGAGCAATTCCCACTCCCAGAGAAAGAGTTGCAGGTACCAATCCAAACGCGCCTGCAAGAAGAGGGCGGTTTAAAGATGTGTTGGTGACTTCTGACATGAGGTCATTCTTTCAGCCGACCCATCGACAGGTCTCATCCGGATCCAGCATCAGGGAACGCCTAGACCGACAGGTGTCCGACTACATCGGGTTAACGGCAGATGTGGAGGCTCTGAGGAGTGATGAACCCCTGGACTACTGGGTGGGCAGGCTTGACCTCTGGCCAGAGCTTGCCCAATTTGCAAACTGTTGGCTTGCCCCTCGTCCAGTGTGCGTTCAGCGCAGCAGGGGGGATCGTGACCGATAAGCTCACTCGCCTAGCTCACAACAGTGTTGACTACCTCACATTTCTAAAAATTAATGAGGCATGGATCTCGGAGGAATTCAACACATGTGACCAGTAGACCATGTATATCTCTATAAACAATTTTTCTAATCGAGCACATAGACCTTTTTTCTACATTTGTCTCACTTCCTTGTACAAAAAAAGCACACCCTACTATATGCCCGTACCGTCCTGTTTGAAGAGGTTGATTGGTGTCATATTTTTGGGGCCCAGCAGCGAGTTGCTGGTATCAGTGCTGCTGTCAGTGCTCTCTATCTCGGTGCTGGTGTCAGTGCTCTCTATCACGGTGCTGGTGTAGTGTCAGTGCTCTCTATCTCGGTGCTGGTGTGGTCTCAGTGCTCTCTATCTCGGTGCTGGTGTGGTCTCAGTGCTCTCTATCACGGTGCTAGTGTCAGTGCTCTCTATCACGGTGCTGGTGTGGTGTCAGTGCTCTCTATCTCAGTGCTGGTGTGGTCTCATTGCTATCTATCATGGTGCTGCTGTCAGTGCTCTATATCACGGTGCTGGTGTCAGTGCACTCTATCACGGTGCTGGTGTCAGTGCACTCTATCACGATGCTGGTGTCAGTACTCTATATCACGGTGCTGGTGTCAGTGCACTCTATCTCAGTGCTGGTGTCAGTGCTCTCTATTACGGTGCTGGTCTCAGTGCTCTATATCACGGTGCTGGTGTCAGTGATCTATATCATGGTGCTGGGGTCAGTGCTCTATATCATGGTGCTGGTGTCAGTGCACTCTATCACGGTGCTGGTGTCAGTGCTCTATATCACGGTGCTGGTGTCAGTGCTCTATATCACGGTGCTGGTGTCAGTGCTGTCTCTCTATCAGGATGCTGGTGTCAGTGCACTCTATCACGGTGCTGGTGTCAGTGCTCTATATCACGGTGCTGGTGATCATCTCCTGCACAATCTTCATAGCATAGACTGACCTTTCCTCTCCTCCATTGTCTTCATGCACTCCTGAGTCCTGAATTGTCAAAATTTCCCAGATAAAAAAAGAATGCTTGTAGTTGTCGATCCCAGATTCACTTCATACATGTGTTATGTCAGTGGCCATGTGGTGGGACTATGTGTGCACAGCTAGTAATTATTTTGTGGCTGAAAATATGACCTGTAGGTTTTTAAAGTTCGCCTGCCATTGAAGTCAATGGGGCCCGCTGCAAACTTTGTGGTTCGCAAACTTTCGGCCGCGTTCGCGGTTCGCATTCGTGAAACGTCCCATCGGAAGTTCGTCCATCTCTAATCACTAGCTAGCTAATTAGCTATTACTATTAGGTCCACAAAAGTCCTTTTAAGGACTGGTATAGGTGTACAGTATATAGGGTTGTAATACACTTATAATATACTTTCTTTCAAATATAGAAAGTATATTATGGTGCACTGCTGTGCTGCTGAGTGCTGACTGATTCTGCAGCTGTCTTTTATCAGTGTAGGGAGGGACACTTTGGTGTTTGGAGCAGGGACAGTCTGCAAATCACTAGCTACTAGGTCCACAAAGGTCCTTTTAAGGACTGGTATAGGTGTACAGTATATAGGGTTGTACACGTATAATATACTTTCTTTCAAATATAAAAAGCATATTATACTTCACTGCTGTGCTGCTGAGCTGAGTGCTGACCGATTCTGCAGCTGTCTTTTATCAGATCTTATTTTAGACCACAGCATCAGCCACTTGCTCCTTGATGATGCCCAGCCATTACTGGGTTCAGATGTTGGTTCTGAGGTTGAGGATGACAGGAACATGAGCCTAGAGAGAGGGAGGAACACTGGTAGACAAATTGGCATTCATATTCCCCAAGCTGCAGCGCATTGCCAAGTTGTCTCCAGTGGTAATAATGAATATGGAGCAGAAGGAGATGATGATGATGAGGTCACTGATGCGACTTGGGTGCCAGATAGAGATATATCTTGCACTTGCTGTAGCTGGCTATGACTAAGTTCCCAGCTTTTCTCTGGGAGGGTGTCTGGGCTATCCTTGGGTCCATAACCTGTTAAAAATTCTGCATATAGCCCTACAGAACTGACAGTCCACATGGGCTTTGCTGATTAACTGCAGACATGAAACTAGAACTTTTTTTCAGTAAGAAGACATAGAGTATAGTCATAAATGCAGCTTAAAACTTGTACAAAAATACATGGACAATGTATTCCAACAGTAATGCTTTAGGCACTGTATGCAAAAGTTAAATAATTCTCTGTAAAATGTTCATCTTAATCAGATTATCATGCCCCAACCAAGTGAGGGTAAAAGGGGGACAGATGCAGCATTGGATCAATTCTGCAATGACCTAGGTGAGTATGAATGTTTGTTTTTTTCTAAGTTTATACTTCTTTTTTAAATTCCTGTGTGGTGTCCATAATGGGGCTGTCTTGTATTAACAACTTATGGACATGGCAGAGGTTTTATTTTTTTCCATAAGGCTTGCACCAGTAGTCGGTCACAATTCTTTCCATATTTATAGAACCTATGTACATAGTAACAAAGCTTATTCATAGCTAGAATTGGGCGAACGGTTCGACTTGAACATGAGTTCGGGCCGAAGATTGACCTTCACACATTCGATGAAAACGCCGGAATTGTTGGGGCATTTGACCGTTTGTTCACCCCCCTCTCTCTCCCCCCCCACCCCTCCATCCCCCCCCCATGACGACATGAACTGCTCAAAGACAGCTCAAAATAGACTTTCTTATCTAACTAGTTTGAGCTAGAACAGTCATGGTGGCCTCCGCTTCAATTTTCACTTTCTATCGGTCACATGATGTTAACCCATTTAACTGTTCGCTTGTTACTAAGAAGATATGAATTCTGATTGGAGTAACTATACGGTCACACCTAGATTACAGCCTAAAACATGCCTAGACCTTATGCATATTCATAACTATAAATGGTTTAACTTGATATTTGTAAGACAGAGATAATTCCTTACTTTGCTCGGCTCACATGAGCTGGGTCTCTGTGTGTTGTGTCTCTCCACTGCAGTGTATGGAATAAATTGCACCTATTCTTTTATCAATTTGGACTTATTGTCTCATTTGAATACTCCCAAACTTGATTTAACAGCAGCTTTCCTGCAGTATACATTTCAGCGCATTAGCACACGTTTAATGCAGTATATTTCAGTGTGTTACTGCATATTTAACGCAGTATATTTCAATGCTTTAGTGCATGTTTAACGTAGTATACTTCAGTGCATTACTGCTCTTTAATGCAGTATATTTCAGTGCGTTACTGCACGTTTAACGCGGTCTATTTCAGTGCGTTAGTACACATTTAACGCAGTATATTTCAGTGCCAAACTGCACGTTTAACGCAGTATATTTCAGCGTGTTGGTGCACATTAATCACAGTATATTGCAGTGCGTTAGTGCACATTTAACGCAGTATATTTAAGTGCGTTAGTGCACGTTTAATGCAGTATTTTTCAGTACAGTAAATTTCAGTGCGTTAGTGTACGTTTACCACAGTATATTGTAGTGCGTCAGTGTAGTTTTACTGCAATATATTGTAGTGTGTCAGTGGAGTGTGCCTGTGTAGTGAGTACTCAAGTTAAAGTGCACTTTCCATTGATTAAAGCGCATCCACGTACACATTTTCACATCTTTATTACAATTTGCTAATAAATGCCCCCCCATCATGTCTGGGAGGCCAACAAGGAGAGGCAGACATTCGCATGGCACTGCTAAAGGGCTAGCAGCATCTGTATCCACAGGCAAAGGTGGACGTAGTCCATCCTCAGGCAGGGCATAATGTCCTCTGTTTAGTGATGTTGCCTATACTATCCAGCCACAGCATGCAGAGGAGGTGGTGGACTGGCTTAGTTAACCATTCTCATCCTTCTCATCCTTTGTCACCCAAGCATAGACTAGTGTGCAGTCCACTGCAGTGGCTAAATCTGCCTCCTTCCACAGCTATTGCTGCCATAGCCCCAGCATCAGGCATGGAACAGTCAGCTGAGATATTTGAACACAGTGTCAGCCGCTTGTTCCTTGAAGATGCACAGCTATTACTTGATTCAGATGTTGGTTCTGAGGTTGAGGAATGTAGGAACATGAGCAAACGGAGAGGGGAGAACACTGGTAAACAAACAAATTGGCAGTTATGTTACCCCAGCAGCAGCGTCTCCAGTGATCATGATTATGGATGGGATGATGATAATGAGGTCACTGACACGACTTGGGTACCTGAGAGAGCAGAGGAGTAAAGTGAGGGTGAAGCACAACCTCAAAAAGGCAGCCATCATGAAAGAGGAAAGAGCAGCCACCCTATTCCATCAGATTGTGGAGTTATCTCCTGGCCCACTTCCCACAGCTCAGCTGTTTGAATCTTTTTTAGCACATGTGCAGCCAATCGCAATTTGCAAACTTGGCCTCAAGCACATCAAGCATTGCAAAAACACCAGCCACATACTTGACAAGGCATTTGTCTCCCACCACTCAACCTGTTGGCAAGAGCAACTGAAAGCCACACAAAAGGGATGCAATTCTGCTCCTCCCCACTACCCCCACTATACCTCATGACCTCTCAGCAGCATTCACTGACAGGAATGATTGTATAGCAGGGTGTCCTAGGTCCTTGCAGCATGTCTGCCAATAGCACACCACTAGCTGTAGACTATAGTAGGCAAATTTCTCTACCCCATCTGCTGCAACAGAAAAAAAAATACAGTCACTGCCACCCACATGCCCAGCACCTAAATGCAAGCTTGTCAAAGCTGATGGCTTTACAACTCCTGCCTTTCCTTCTGGTGGATTCTGCCTCCTTCCGTGAATTTTCAATATGTACTATGCCACAATGGCAGGTTCCGGTCCCTATTTCTTTTCATGTAAGGCCATTGCATTCTACCATCATGTGGAAGGTAATGTTTTGGCATTGTAGGGGCAAGGCAGTCAGCCGCAAGGTCCACATTACTGACACGCTGCCCAGCAAAAATGGTCAGGGATTATATATCGTTCACAGCACACTAGTTAACTCTGCTTGCAACTCAGAAGGATACAGGACAGGGCTCAGTGCTGCAGCTTGTTGTGATGCCACGTCTCCATACAGCTAGTAGTGATGATGTGAGATTTGTCAGCTCCACCCTCTCCTCCTCCTCCATGCCCTCCTCTGTTGAATTAACCAGTGAACCACAAGTACAAGCGTAAGCGTTCAAGGGGCTATTCAATGAGTCAGGCTAAGGGTGCCATGTAGTGCTTCAGCTGGTCTGTTTAGGGGGAAGGAGCAATACCAGAGCAGAGATTCTTGCAGCTCTACAAGGGCGGGCCCAGTAGTGGTTCACACCATGCCAGCTGTAGCCAGGAATGGTGTGTGCGATAATGGCACAAACCTCCAGCAGAGGGCCATCAACGAGTATCTGTGTCAGTATGGCACAACAACAGGCTCAGGCTGGCTCTAATTTTTTTCCCCATTCCAATGGCTGCTGCTAAAGGATGCATGCACTGTACTGTCACCATTTAAGAAGGCCACAAGGGTGGTGAGCTGTGACAAAGCATGCATTAGTGACACAATCCCTGTTGTGTTCCTGCTGGAGGAGACTCTGTGTGGCATTATGGGCAGGGCACTCGAGGCAGAGCAGCACGAGGACTTCCTTTCCTCCCAAGGCCCGCTTTATGCAGACACCATCCTTTCCATGCCACAGAACACACACGAGGAGAGAGGGGAGGGGGAGGAGGAGGATTCTGGCAGTTTTGGAGGCATTGAAGCAGAGCAAGATATATGTCAACCCTTAACAGATGGTTTTTCCATCCCCAGAACCCTTGGGAGTAGTACGTGGCTGAGAGGAGGCAGTTTCAGTTACCAGTGGCGTAACTAGAACCTTCAGGGCCCCAGTGCAAGAAGCCATGGAGGGCCCCCCTGACCTCCAGCAAGGGCTCTTCCCACTGATCCTGGGGGCAGCAGGACCTGGATAGGAGGGGGAACAAATCCCCTCCATTTTCCTCCTGCAGTGACTTAATGACTTAATGCCTATCAGAGGGAGAGGAGGAGAAGCAGACTTTTAGTGGCTGCAGGAGAAAAATTGAGGGGATTTGTTCCTCTAAATGCCCCCCCCCCCCCATCCAGGTGTTCATTGGCAACATGTGCACTATTGCAATTGTGACCCCTGTAGTTTCGCCCCTGGGATGAGTGCCAGCGGTGGTGGTGGGGAATGGGATTAGTGGCAGCAGTGGTGGTTGAGGAGGGATAGGATCAGTGGCATCGGTGGTGGGGGATGGGATGAATGGCAGTGGTGAGGGAGAGATGGGAGGAGTGGCAGCGGTGGGGAGGATGGCATCAGTGGCAGCAGTGGTGGTTGGGTGGAAATGGGATCAGTAGTAGCGGTGGTGGTGGGGGGATGGGATGAGTGGCAGTGGTGAGGGGGGGTGGGATCAGTGGCAAGGGTTGTGGTTGGGGGGTGGGATCAGTGATGGGGGTTGAATGGGATGAGTGGCAGATGGGATGGTGGGAATAGGATCAGTGGCAAGGGTGATGGTTGAAGGGGGATGGGATGGGATGAGTGGCAGTGATGGTGGAAGGATGGGAGAGGGTGGTGGTTGGTGGGGTGGGATGGGATGGGATGGGTGGTGGGGAGGGGAATGGTATCAGTGGCAAGGATGGTGGTTGCGGGATGGGATCAGTGGCAGTAGTGGTCATGGTGGGGTGAATCAGTGGTCATGGTGGGGTGGATCAGTGGCAGCAGTGGTGTGGTGGTGTGGGGGTATCAGTGGTGGTGGTGTGAGGGGAGGGGGGAATCAGTGGCAGTAGTGGTGGTGTGGGGGGTATCAGTGGCAGTAGTGGTGGTGCGGGGGGTATCAGTGACAGTAGGGGTGGTGTTGAGGGGTATCAGTGGCAGTAGTGGTGGTGTGGGGGGTATCAGTGGCAGTAGTGGTGGTGTGTAGGGGGTATTAGTGGCAGTAGTGGTGGGTATCAGTTGCAGTAGTGGTGGTGTGGGGGTATCAGTGGCAGTAGTGGTGGTGCAGGGGGGTATCAGTGGCAGCAGTGGTGGTGCTGGGGGGTATCAGTGGCAGTAGTGGTGGTGCCAGGGGTATCAGTGGCAGTAGTGGTGGTGTTTAGGGGGTATTAGTGGCAGTAGTGGTGGTGTGGGGGGTATCAGTGACAGTAGGGGTGGTGTTGAGGGGTATCAGTGGCAGTAGTGGTGGTGCAGAGGGGTATCAGTGGCAGCAGTGGTGGTGGTGTCGGGAGTATCAGTGGCAGCAGTGGTAGTGCAGGGTGTATCAGTGGCCGCAGTGGTGGTGCAGGGGGGTATTAGTGGCAGTAGTGGTGGTGCCGGGGGGTATCAGTGGCAGTAGTGGTGTGCCAGGGGTATCAGTGGCAGTAGTGGTGGTGTGGGGGTAGCAGTGGCAGTAGTGGTGGTGTGGAGGGTATCAGTGGCAGTAATGGTGGTGTGGGGGGTATCAGTGGCAGCAATGGTTTGGGAGGATCAGTGGCAGCACTGGTGGTGTGGGGGGTATCAGTGGCAGTAGTGGTGGTGTGGGGGTATCAGTGGCAGTAGTGGTGGTGTGGGGGTATCAGTGGCAGTAGCGGTGGTTTGTGGGGGTATCAGTGGCAGTAGTGGTGGTGTGTGGGGGGTATCAGTGGCAGTAGTGGTGGTGTGGGTGGGTATCAGTTGCAGCAGTGGTGTGGAGGGGGATCACTGGCAGTGTTGATACTAAGGGATGGGTGCCACTCACTTGCAGATCACTTGGTTCCCCCTCCTTGCTCTGTCTTGCTTGGGCAAGCAGAGAGGATGAGCGGGGCCTGTGAGTGAAGGTGTGGACGGAGAAGATGGGCGGAGCGGGCAGGGACAGAGAAGATGAGCAGAGACTGAACGGGCAGAGAGAATGGGCGGAGAGGATGGTCGAAGCGGGCTGGAACTGCCTCCGTGAGTGTGGGAGCAGATGAAGGGTGGAGAGAATGGATGGGGAGGATGGGCGGAGCACTCGGAAAGGATGGGCAGAACGGACTGGGACTCTGTGTAAATAACTATCTCCTGAGCGGCGGCGGGCCCCCCCCCCTACAGTGACGGAACTCAAGGGCCCAGTCGCAAATGCGACCCTGATAATTCCACCACTGCCAGATACTGTAATACTCAGTGATCCAAAGAGTCTGCTTCTCATGCCTCTGCAAACTTGCGGTGCATGGGCTTCCTCATTCTTCGAGGCCTGCGAAAGGACCCGAGAATACGTGGCTTCAGGGAGAAGGATCACTATTGGTTGGAAACCCTCCTTGACCAACCGTTACAAGGGGGAAGTCTCAGAAATCATCCCGTCCCCACAGAGGGAGCAGAAGATGAAATCTCTTGAGGACACCTTAAAGAAGAGTTTATTTAACACCTTTCCCCACTTTCCCGACTAAAGCTTTAGTTTTAGTCTTAGTCTTAGGACTAAAATGGCATGTTAGTTTTAGTCCCATTTTAGTCTTCTGCAATTGTTTTAGTATTAGTCATATTTAGTTGGCTAAATCTCCAGTACATTTTAGTCGACTAAAACTCATTTTAGTCATCTAAAATCTAATGAGTGTAATTAAATTGTAATGCATTAGTTAACATTTCTCTACGATTTCCAAGCTTATTATATACTGCTGGAGTGAAAAATCTAATATGCTATTATTTATGGTATTGAGGTGTGAACATGCACTACAGACCAGTGTTAATTTTGAAGTCAAATTTAAATTTAGTTTTAGTCTTAGTCTTTTGACTAAAATGCCATTTTAGTTTTAGTCCCAATTTAGTCTTTTGAATAAAATGTCATTTTAGGTTTAGTCGTATATTTTAGTCATCTCAATTGTTTTAGTTTAATTCGTATTTTAGATGGCCAAAATAGTATTCATTTCGTTGACTAAAATGTTTTAGTCATTTTAGTCGACGAAATTAACACTGTAGTTTACAGTCTGGTGGAAAACATAGTTTTGAGGCTTCTGTTGGTCAAGAAAGGTGCAGTGGAGGAGGGAGCTGCCTCAGTGATGCATTTCAAAAATGTTTTAGTCCTCGGCGCCTAGGGCTGTCAGCCTCCATATCCCATCGGCAGCAGGGCCGCTGATAAGCCAGTACAATTGGCCCTGTTGTACCGGGCCCAGCCAGCAGGGGGGGCCCGGGCAATCTGAGCAGAGAATGATAGAAAAAAAATATATATATTTCTCCAGCCAGCACGAGATGAGTCTGACCACCGGAGAGGTGAGGAGCGGCAGGCGCCACTCAGAGGCTGGAGAGGAGGAGGAGAACACTTTCCAGACAGTGAGTAAACTCAAGGCAGGGGTTGACTTCAGTTTAACAGCACCGACGGCAGGTAGCCTGCATGTGTGACTTGCTCACATTCCACTCACATCTCTGCTCATGTCCCTTGTGTCAGTGAGGAGAACAGCACCATGGAAGCCTCTCCTACACTGCTATCTACAGATTTTTGCCTCCCAGCAGGATGTCAAACCAATTGGTCTGCTGCTCTGTCATTCAGAGCTGCACCGCCTCCTCCTGACCTCCAGTCTGTGCAGGAAATACAATGTGCAGCCTGGAGATTTAAATGTCTGCTGAAGCAAGAGTGGTAAGAGCCAGTGGCCTCACTTGTTATAGCTGTACACTCAACCCTGTTTACCATCAATGGTGTACTGTGATGGAACATGTGGGCAGAGGGGTGCACTGAGGGAACACATGTGTAGTGATGACACATATGTACATGAGGGGAAAGCAATGGAACATGTGTACAGTGACAGAACATGTGTGCAGATGTGTACAGTGATAGAACATGTGTGAAGAGGTGTACAGTGATAGAACATGTATGATAAGGTATACAGTGATAGAACATGTATGAAGAGGTGTACAGTGATAGAACATGTGTGAAGAGGTGTACAGTGACAGAACATGTGTGAAGAGGTGTACAGTGATAGAACATGTATGATAAGGTATACAGTGATAGAACATGTATGAAGAGGTGTACAGTGATAGAACATGTATGAAGAGGTGTACAGTGATAGAACATGTGTGAAGAGGTGTACAGTGACAGAACATGTGTGAAGAGGTGTACAGTGATAGAACATGTGTGAAGAGGTGTACAGTGACAGAACATGTGTGAAGAGGTGTACAGTGATAGAACATGTGTGAAGAGGTGTACAGTGATAGAACATGTATGAAGAGGTGTACAGTGATAGAACATGTGTGAAGAGGTGTACAGTGATAGAACATGTGTGAAGAGGTGTACAGTGACAGAACATGTGTGAAGAGGTGTACAGTGATAGAACATGTGTGAAGAGGTGTACAGTGACAGAACATGTGTGAAGAGGTGTACAGTGACAGAACATGTGTGAAGAGGTGTACAGTGATAGAACATGTGTGAAGAGGTGTACAGTGACAGAACATGTGTGAAGAGGTGTACAGTGACAGAACATGTGTGAAGAGGTGTACAGTGATAGAACATGTATGATAAGGTATACAGTGATAGAATATGTATGAAGAGGTGTACTGTACTTCATATAATGGGGGGCCCCCTGTGTGTCCTGCGAACAGTGTACTCATAATGGCCGACCCCCTGTCATGTCATGTGGATGGGGGAGATTTAACTCCTTATATTGAGACCCCTGTGTGTCCTAACTCACTGGGAAGCAGCCAGGGCTGGGGCTGAAGGAGGGACCAGGGGCAGGACCAGGGGTGGGGCTGAAGGAGGGACCAGGGGTGGGGCTAAAGGGGGCCCCGTCAGGTGGGCTGTAGGGGGCCCAATGATTTCTATCAGCGGCCCTGATCGGCAGCATTTGCATCATATGGTGGGAGATTATCTAGGGGCAAAAACAGATAGGGAGAGCTTGACGATCCACTGGGTTACTGGGTCATGAGAATAGACCACTGGCCAGAGCTTGCCCAGTACACAATTGAGCTACTGGGATGTCCTGCATCCAGCGTGCTTTCTGAACGGGCATTCAGTGCTGCCAGAGGTTTTGTGACAGAAAAGAGAGCACATCTCTCCACAGACTCCGTGGATTGGCTGACATTTATCAAAATGAATCAGTCCTGGATTAGAAGCAGCTATCAAGCCCCTAATGCTGATGTCGCTAATAAAGTGCTTTCTGGATCTGGAATCTCTGAAAGACTGTCTAGGCTGCTTAGCTTTGTGGGTGTTGATTTCATCTGGAAGACATTTTTTGTGCAGGTTCCTTAGGCATAATTAACACCCAAGGACCGATTTTTTTTTTCCACACCTGTTTGATAGGTGTGAAAAATATATAATTTCAATTTTTGACAGCAAGGCCAATTCTTGCTTTCATCAAGAGTACCTCTATAGGGTTACAGTGTGAAGGCACCACCAACACCCAAACCCCAATTTTTCCGCACCTGTTACTTCTAATCAAAGTCTGCGAAAGAAACACCAGAATTTATCCATAAAATCTTCAATCTTGTTCTGAGTGCACTTAATTGTGGCTTCATCATACAGACTGACTCCCCAAGACATTGTTTATAAAATAAAGAAAGCTTGAATGGAAAATTCATTTTTTGGCTTTATAATTGTCATTATTGCTGCAGCAGGTTCTATACACAGTAGAGATGTGCCACTTTTCAGGCAGACTGATGCTGCATACACACGATCGGAATTCCGGCCAGAAAAAGACAGATGAGAGCTTTTTCATCGGAAAATGCGACCGCGTGTATGCTCTATCGGAATTTAGCTGTCCGAATTCCCACCAGCCAAAAATTGATAGCATGTTCTCAATTTTCCCGACGGAAAAACTTTCTATCGGTAATTCCGATCGTGTGTATGCAATTCCAACACGCCAAAAATCACGCATGCTCAGATTCAACTATGAGACAGAAGCTATTAGCTACTGGCTATTGAACTTCCTTTTTCTAGTCGCGTCGTACGTGTTGTACGTTACCGCATTCTAAACGATTGGAATTTGGTGTGGTCATGTGTAGGAATTCCGTCGGGAAAACCATCAGAGCTTTTTCCGACGAGAATTCCAATCGTGTGTACGCGGCATAAGATGACCCCCCAGGCACTATATTTAAAGTAATTTTTCATTTTAATTGTTATTTCTAATTTTTATGGATTCACTTTAAAGTGGAAGTAAACCCATGGATTTAAACAGTTAAAAAAAAAGGCATGCCGGGAATGCTAACTGCACATTGGCTGTGCTCTCAGCCAAACTATCAAACCATCCAATGGCTGGTGTCATAACGAATAACATGTGCAGCACCATAGCAGTTGAAGATTAAATAGAGGCAAAGATGGCAGCTTCCTTGGCTGAAAACGATAGGGGAGTTTACTTCCACTTTAAGCATCAGTAAAGTCACTAGTCACTAGTAGTTAGTGTGCCAATATCTGAAATAGATATGACGTAACAATTAGTCTATAAGTACTTGACCTTATTGGCTGTTTGGGTAGCTATGACCTTGTCTGTCATGCAATTCCTTAGGGTGCATGGCTAGACTACTGTGTCCCTTATGCCCTGTCCTACTATGTGCTACTGTACCCTCATTTATAGACTAAATGTTATGTCATATCTATTTCAGATATTGACACCCATACATTTTGCGCTGGCTGTGCATGAAGGGTTTGCCCTTGTGATTGCTTGGCGGTCCACCCTGCTGCCCGTATGCTTCCCCCGTTGTGGGGGTTGGTGTCCTTGTAAGACCTATCTTCGTAGGATCCATCCATCGATCCATGCTGTCTTTTATGTGTGGTTATGTGCTTCAGCTTTTATCTTTGTAAGTATTTTCATCAGCCTGCATACTGGTAATTTTTTGGCATACTGTTGTATATTTGTATAAAACATGTTAAAATGCGTCTATCTGAATTTCAATCCTTGTTATATAATTTATACTTGCATTATAGAAAGGATTTAGTACTCACATTTTCTCTGAAGAAGGATCATTATTCCGAAACATGTTGGGATACATCATAGCAACTCATGTGGACTGAACATGGTCTCTCTTTGGCAGTGCCCTGGGTGCAATGTCTATACTTTTCCTTTGAGTAATTAGTTTTTTTATATGGACTAAGTCTATGTATTTGTACCATGACATATACAGTATCTCACAAAAGTGAGTACACCCCTCACATTTTTGTAAATATTTTATTATATCTTTACATGTGATAACACTGAAGAAATTACACTTTGCTACAATGTAAAGTAGTGAGTGTACAGCTTGAATAACAGTGTCAGTTTGCTGTCCCCTCAAAATAACTCAACACACAGCCATTAATGTCTAAACCGCTGGCAACAAAAGTGAGTACACCCCTAAGTGTATTACTGTGTTTGAAATAGTCGCCATCTTTTGGGCATATGTAGCCCTTGGTTTTGCCTTCTCTTTTTTTTTCCATACCAATAAAAGTACTATCTTTGCCTTTTACCTACAGTATCTATGTCTACAACTGCTTTCTGCCTTTAACTTTTGTGCACTATACCTATATTGCTATTTGGATGTTGACAGTTTTACGCACTTAGACCCGAACATTATTAGCTTCCAACCTTTGGGACACCTTTAAATCTTAGTTCTAGTGTCTTCTCTTGCCAGGTTTGACTATAATCCACATACTCCAGACATCCTACCAAGCATGTAGTAAGTTACAGCAAACAGTTCAGAGAGAAAGTCAAAATTCAGACAGGGATGCTAGAAAACCACAACTGCTACGTGAATTATTGACACTACATTAGTCACTTAACAATCCTCTGCCAACATCCATCAGTAGAAAACTAACTTTCGAAATTAGTTATCATAGCTATTCCAAATACCACACAAAAAAGTGCTTTCACAGCTTCCTATCTCGAAAGAACAAGATGTTATGCTTCTGAAAATGTTGTGGCAGCATATTTTGCAATGCGTTGGGCAACAGCAAACTCCCAGAGGCTTGGCAAAACTGTGCTTAGTTAAGCCAAGCTTAAACTATATTTGTCATGATGGTTTCTGATCATTGAACATACAGAGGGATCTAACGGCTCAGTTTGCCAAAACTGAGATTAACTGATATTAAAATGAATACATGACAATTATATTAAAATCCAAAAGGTGACTAAATGTGTCTTAAAACAGGGGTCTCCAAACTTCCTAAACAAAGGGATAGTTTACTGTCCTTCAGACTATAGCAGGGCTAGACTAATTGCCACCAGTGGAAGCCCCAGCACCAGTTGGAGTAAACAATGCCTCTGGCGTGGCATTATAGATGGGCTGAAGGACCCCCTATTAGGTTCTCGCCAGAACTCTCAAATATTGCAAAAGTTTGGACCCAAAGGACTAACCCCATTGAAGTCTATGGGACCCAAACTCCACAGCTACCACTCCGGATCTCTGCACACAGCAAGACTGACACTCATTGATGTGCCTATATTCTCCACATTTTATTGAGTGCGTTACCTTTTAAATAAAATTTAGTTGTAATATTGCTACACTTAAATTGGCACAGCTCTTCTCTCTTTTTTTTCCCCCCAAGGGCCTGTGACACCCTTTGCTATACCATCATCCTTATCAGTGGAGGCTGCAGAGTGGTCATGAGGTATAGTGGTCTAGACATGAGAGGTGAGGAGTGAGGAGGAGAAGAATTGTGTCCCTTGTGTCTGGCTTTCAGGGGGTCACCAACGAGCTGAGTGGTGGGAGTTTAAATGCCTTGTCAAGCATGTGGTACCCAAATGGCTGGTGTTTTTGCCATGCTTGATCTGCTTGCGGCAGAGATTGCAAATTGCAATAGTGGGATTGGCTGCACATGCCGACCAGCGGAGGTGACGCTTGCAAAGCAGCCTTGTGTGTCAAGCCAGGGATCGAGCTAGTCAGCAGGGGTGAAACTTGAGAAGTATCTGGAGTGCCAAGCTAAGGACGCAGCAGGGAAGCGTGGGTGATGCTTGAGGGAGATACCACGGCAAAGATTGGAGGAGCTCAACAGAGTCAGGGAATCAGTGGGACTAATGAGAACTATAGCAAGAATGACAAATGTATGAGTCTGGTAAGGCTGCACACCCTGATACAAAATGTTTGAACAAAAGTGGAGAATTCCCCATGGGGCCTTTTAGCAGCAAATAGGACTCAAAAAATATTTTTTCCATAAAAAATATATTAATTTTATTCATTAAGAGACAATTGGACATCAATGTGATACAAAAGTTAAAATATGAGCTCTGGTGAACACAATGCAAGACAGTTTGGACTAAGAAGGGGAAGCAAACAGTAGATAGTGCCATGTGATATAACTGATAAACAATATACATCAGAGGGTACTCCCTCACAGTATTAATAAATTATAATTATACTATCCGATGTTTATGAAATGCCCCAATGCATTTTGACCTTAGAGGTTGTTGTCTTCTTCAGGGGATTCTTACATTTCTATAAATACATCAAAAAGGACATATATCAATATTACAATATATCATATCAGTGAGACTAGTGAGAGACCGGGAGCTCAGTGTGGACAGATTACAAAAAGAAGTTGTAGTTAAGCTGAAGGAACTGTTACATTGGAATTGGGAACTGTTAAAGACTGTTGCCATAGGAGACAGCTTTCCTGCATGTGCAGATGTGGCAACTTGCTGGGGCCTTTGCCTGCATGGCTGTCCTCCTATTGAAATCACGGAGTCTGCCAAATGAATCTGCAACTACTTAAGGGTGTCCTGGCCCTAACCCTCTTTCCCACCAAAAATACAAAAAGGACTGCTAACAGAAATAAAATCTCTTTTACATCCAAGAAGTGTCTGGCACCCAATGGCTTTTACCATCTTTGCACCCACTATGCATCTCAACCCACTACATATTGAAGGATGTCAGCTATCTTTGACCTTAGAAAGGTCTGAAGATGCTAAAGAATTTGCTACAACAGGATTAATATAGCGCCAATAGTTTGCACAGTGCTTTACAACACGAGGGCAGACAGTACAGTTACAATACAATTCAATACAGGAGGAATCAGAGGGCTTGTTAGAGCTTATAATTTAAGAGGGAGGGTCAAGTTATACAAAAGGTAATAGCTGTGCGGGAGGAGCTGATGGAGAAAATGAAAGTAGAGTTGTTAGGTGAAATAGGATAGGCTTCTCTGAAGAGATGGGTTTTTAGGGATCACCTAAAAGAAAACAGAGTAGGAAATAATGGGACAGATTGGGGTAGGGAGTTCATTAGAATGGAAGAGGATCGGGAAAAGTCCTGAAGGTGAAAATGGGAGGAGGTAACAAGGGAGCTAGAGAGCAGGAGGTCTTGGGAGTAATGTAGAGAACGATTAGGTTGGTATTTTGAGACTAGGTTAGTGATGTAACTGGGTACAACATTGTGGATGGCTTTGTAAGTTGTTTTTAGTATTTTAAACTTAATTTGTTGGGTGAACGGGAGCCAATGGAGGGATTGGCAGAGAGGAGAAGCAGACACTGAGCAGTTGGTAAGGTGGATGAGCCTGGTAGCAGCATCCATAACAGACTGAAGGGGGGGAGGGGGGTAGCCTATGTTACAGTAGGCCTATGGGAAAGAAGTTGCAGTATTTGAGGCAAGAGATGACCAGGGATTTTGTGGTGTCGTTGGTTAGAAAGAGACTTATTTTGGAGATGTTGCAGAGGTTGAGGAGGCAAGATTTGGACAGTGATTGGACGTGGGTCCAAGAGGATAGTTCATAATCCATGATTACCAGTGGCGGCCCGCCCATAGGGGGCGCCCGGGCGCCGCCCCCCCTCTCCCTAGGTGTAAAAAAAAAAAAAAAAAGTTAAAAAAGCAAAACTAAAAAAAAAACTAAAAAAAAAAAAAAACGGGCCCTTTAAGACATAAAAAAAAAATAAAAAAATGTCATTTAACAATTTAACATAGTGTACTGTGGCGCCGGTCACAGTGCACTATGAGAAGCGCCACGTCCATGCAATCACAAGATTGCATCCATGGCGCTTCATTTGCGGGTTAAAAACCCGCCTTGCGGCGCACTGCAGAACGCCGACTAGCTTCCGCCCGTAAAATCACTGTGATTCTACGGGCGGGAGCATTGTCATTCTTAGACAGGCAGTCACTTCCGGCTTTCGGCTGCTTCACGAAACCCGGAAGTGACGTAGGCAGCTCCGTTCCTTAGCCCGAGCGGAGCTGCCAGACAGTGAGAGGTGAGTCACCGCATAAAGGCTTTCTAGCCTCTACTTTGTGGAGAATGTTCGTGCATTTAGCTGAATGAATGCAAAAAGCTTTCACAGCCAGAAAGGTTTCCCCAGGCCAGGCGACTTTTGCCGTGGCCAATCAGAGAATGAGCTCTGAAGGGGGAACTCCACGCAGGGGCGGATCCAGGGGGGGGGGCAACGGGTCAATTGCCCCCCCCGAGAATACCGGCAGGCTGGTTCCGCGGGTCCAATCGCGGCCGGTTCCGCGGGTACCAGCGGGCCAGTTCCGCGGGTACCAGCGGGCCGGTTCCGCGGGTCCAATCGCGGCCGGTTCCGCGGGTACCAGCGGGCCGGTTCCGCGGGTCCAATCGCGGCCGGTTCCGCGGGTACCCGCGCTGAGTGGACGGTGAGGGGGGGGGGCAGCTGGGTGGCTTAGGGGGGCTGCTGGCCAATTAGGAAGCCAGCAGGCAGGGGAGCAGGGAGATGACATCATCTCTCACTGCCCTGCATCCCTCCAGTTCCGCCCTCACTGTGTAGGAAGCTGTGTGCAGCAGAGAGATTGCAGAAAAGTGACACAGTAGGTGACAATCCGCAATGTGTGGCAGGCTACGTGGCAAGTGGCAATCCGCAATGTGTGGCAGACTATGTGGCAAGTGGCAATCCACAATGTGTGGCAGACTACGTGGCAAGTGGCAATCCGCAATGTGTGGCAGGTGACGTGGCAAGTGACAATCCGCAATGTGTGGCAGGCTACGTGAGAAGTGGCAATCCGCAATGTGTGGCAGGTAACGTGGCAAGTGACAATCCGCAATGTGTGGCAGGTGACGTGGCAAGTGGCAATCCGAAATGTGTGGCAGGCTACGTGGCAATCCGCAATGTGTGGCAGGCAACGTGGCAAGTGACAATCCGCAATGTGTGGCAGGTGACGTGGCAAGTGGCTATCCGCAATGTGTGGCAGGCTACGTGGCAAGTGGCAATCCGCAATGTGTGGCAGGCAACGTGGCAAGTGACAATCCACAATGTGTGGCAGGTGACGTGGCAAGTGGCAATCCGCAATGTGTGGCAGGCTATGTGGCAAGTGGCAATCCGCAATGTGTGGCAGGCAACGTGGCAAGTGACAATCCGCAATGTGTGGCAGGTGACGTGGCAAGTGGCAATCCGCAATGTGTGGCAGGCTACGTGGCAATCCGCATCTGGTGGCAGGCGACGTGGCAAGTGACAATCCGCAATGTGTGGCAGGCAACGTGGCAAGTGACAATCCGCAATGTGTGGCAGGTGACGTGGCAAGTGGCAATCCGCAATGTGTGGCAGGTGACGTGGCAAGTGGCAATCTGCAATGTGTGGCAGGCAACGTGGCAAGTGACAATCCGCAATGTGTGGCAGGTGACGTGGCAAGTGGCAATCCGCAATGTGTGGCAGGCAACGTGGCAAGTGACAATCCGCAATGTGTGGCAGGTGACGTGGCAAGTGGCAATCCGCAATGTGTGGCAGGCTACGTGGCAATCCGCATCTGGTGGCAGGCGACGTGGCAAGTGACAATCCGCAATGTGTGGCAGGTGATGTGGCAAGTGACAATCCGCAATGTGTGGCAGGCTACGTTGCAAGTGGCAATCCGCAATGTGTGGCAGGCTACGTGGCAAGTGACAATCCGCAATGTGTGGCAGGCAGCGTGGCAAGTGACAATCCGCAATGTGTGGCAGGTGACGTGGCAAGTGGCAATCCGCAATGTGTGGCAGGCAACGTGGCAAGTGACAATCCGCAATGTGTCGCAGGTGACGTGGCAAGTGGCAATCCGCAATGTGTGGCAGGCAACGTGGCAAGTGACAATCCGCAATGTGTGGCAGGTGACGTGGCAAGTGACAATCCGCAATGTGTGGCAGGCTACGTTGCAAGTGGCAATCCGCAATGTGTGGCAGGCTACGTGGCAAGTGACAATCCGCAATGTGTGGCAGGTGACGTGGCAAGTAACAATCCGCATTTGGTGACAAGTGACGTGGCAAGTGACAATCCACATTTGGTGGCAGGCGACATGGCAAGTGACATCCTCAGGGTTCCCACTGATTGTGCATTATGGTGAGTTGAACCATTTAATTTTATATTACAATGTATTAATAGAAATAATGAGTTTCAATCATCCTGACACCATAACAACCATGGTGCCGTAATGATTGAAGCGCAAATACCAGCCATTTCCCATATAAATTGCCCCCAAAAAAACATATTTTATAGCAGTGCCCCTCCCGAGATTAGACTCTGGATCCGCCCCTGACTCCACGCCAAATTTCTGAAAAAAAATTTGACGTGGGTTCCCCCTCCGAGAGCATACCAGGCCCTTAGGTCTGGTATGGATTCCAAGGGGAACCCCCTACGCCGAAAAAACGGCGTGGGGGTCCCCCCCAGACCCTTATCCGAGCACGCTACCCGGCCGGCCCGGAAAGGGGGTGGGGACGAGCGGGCGCCCCCCCCCTCCTGAGCCGTACCAGGCTGCGTGCCCTCAACATGGGGGGGTGCCTTGGGGGAGGGGGGCGTGCGGCCCCCCCACCCCAAAGCACCTTGTCCCCATGTTGATGAGGACAAGGGCCTCTTCCCGACAACCCTGGCCGTTGGTTGTCGGGGTCTGCGGGCGGGGGGCTTATCGGAATCCGGGAGCCCCCTTTAATAAGGGGGCCCCGGATACCGGCCCCCCACCCTATGTGAATGAGTATGGGGTACAATGTACCCCTACCCATTCACCTGTGAAAAAAAGTACAAAAAAAACACAACACAGGGTTAAAATATTTTATTGCACAGCTCCGGGGGTCTTCCGTCTTCGGGGGTCTTCTCGCCGGACTCCTCCGCTATCTTCTTGTAGCTCTTTTGCTAGCGGAGGAGTCCGGCTTTCTTCCTCGCCGCCGGCCTCTTCTCCCGACTTCGGGGGTCTTGTCCCCCTCTTCGGTTCTTCTGCCGGGCCACCGCGCCTTCTTATAGCTCTTTTAGAGGCGGTGGCCCGGTCTTCTGCTGCCGCCGCCGCCGCCCGTTCTTCTTCTTCTTCTTCTTCTTCTCCTTCTTCTCCAGGAGATGTTGCCTCGACGATCTCCCTGGCCGGAATGCCAGGGACGCGCTGCGCTGCCACTTTTATAGAAGAACAATGGGGCGGTGTCACATGGGTTGATGTCACATGGGTTGGTCACATGGGTTGATGTCACATGGCGACTGTGACATCAACCCACGTGACCAACCCATGTGACATCAACCCATGTGACACCGCCCCATTGTCCCTATATAAGTAGCAGCGCAGCGCGTCCCTGGCATTCCGGCCAGGGAGATCGTCGAGGCAACATCTCCTGGAGAAGAAGGAGAAGAAGAAGAAGAAGAAGAACGGGCGGCGGCGGCGGCAGCAGAAGACCGGGCCACCGCCTCTAAAAGAGCTATAAGAAGGCGCGGTGGCCCGGCAGAAGAACCGAAGAGGGGGACAAGACCCCCGAAGTCGGCAGAAGAGGCCGGCGGCGAGGAAGAAAGCCGGACTCCTCCGCTAGCAAAAGAGCTACAAGAAGATAGCGGAGGAGTCCGGCGAGAAGACCCCCGAAGACGGAAGACCCCCGGAGCTGTGCAATAAAATATTTTAACCCTGTGTTGTGTTTTTTTTTGTACTTTTTTTCACAGGTGAATGGGTAGGGGTACATTGTACCCCATACTCATTCACATAGGGTGGGGGGCCGGTATCCGGGGCCCCCTTATTAAAGGGGGCTCCCGGATTCCGATAAGCCCCCCGCCCGCAGACCCCGACAACCAACGGCCAGGGTTGTCGGGAAGAGGCCCTTGTCCTCATCAACATGGGGACAAGGTGCTTTGGGGTGGGGGGGCCGCACGCCCCCCCAAGGCACCCCCCCATGTTGAGGGCACGCGGCCTGGTACGGCTCAGGAGGGGGGGGGCGCCCGCTCGTCCCCACCCCCTTTCCTGGCCGGCCGGGTAGCGTGCTCGGATAAGGGTCTGGTGTGGATCTGGGGGGACCCCCACGCCGTTTTTTCGGCGTAGGGGGTTCCCCTTGGAATCCATACCAGACCTAAGGGCCTGGTATGCTCTCGGAGGGGGAACCCACGTCAAATTTTTTTTCCGATTACATAAGGGGCGTGTTTTATGAGAATTGGGAGGGGCCAAAATGGTGGGCGGGGTCATGATGGGCGGGGTCTGGCGCCCCCCCATCCAAAAACTTCACCAGCCGCCACTGATGATTTCACCTTAAACCTTGGCATGCAGGGATAGTTGTGCCATCGATCTTGACAGAGAGATCAGAGGAAGGGGAATGTGGGGAAGGAAAAGCCATGAGCTCAGTTTTGAATAGATTGAGCTTGAGGAAGTGGTGGGACATCCAGTCTGATGTTTGTTAGTGAATTAGTGATACATGAGGAGACTGAAGGTGTGAGCTGAGGAGTAGAGAGATAAATTTGGGTGTCGTCGGCGTAGAGATGGTATTGGAAGCCATGGGATGAGGAGTGTACACGCTGTGGACACAGATTCTGCTGGACCCCTCCTAGCAGCATGGGAACGTCTGCCTCTCCTTGTTGGCCCCCCAAACATGATGGGGTGCGGGGGCTTATTATCCAAATGTTAAATATATTGAGAAATGTGTAATTGAATGCACTTTATTCAATGAAACATGCTTTTTGGTGCGCTTTAATTTGAGGACTGACGCTGACAGAAATGTAAAACCTAGTAGCCCCCTGATGGCGGCCCTGACTATAAAAACAATAAAGAAGGGAAAACAGTTGCAGTCAGAAAAACTGCGGCTGACAACTTTAAAAATAAGGGGCAGGCAGGGGACAAATAAACAGGGTATACAGCAGCACTGTATACAGCACTAAATGTAATGTAATGCAGTGTTAAACACTGCCATACACTAACACAGTACACTCACACACAATTCTCACACACTATACTAACCCTATACTAACACTAAACTAACACTCTACACTCAAATGTTATGTAAAGTCGTGTTAACCACTTGCTTACTGGGCATCTAAACCCCTCTCCTGCCCAGACCAATTTTCAGCTTTTAGCGCTGTCCCTCTTTGAATGGCAATTGCGCGGTCATACATCATTGTACCCAAATGAAATTTTTTTTATTGTTTCCCCACAAATAGAGCTTTCTTTTGGCGGTATTTGATCACCTCTGGGTTTTTTTTTTTTTGTCTGTCAGCGTGAGAAGAAAAAAAAACGATTACCGATCTTCTGTTTACATCATGTGATAAGCAGTCATTGGCATCAGAAAAAGTCCTACCAGCAGCTTTTTTTATAGCAGTGAACTCACCGCTCCTCCCCAGTGAAATCAATGGGGCAGTGCTGATATACCGCTGGCAAAACACTGATGCGGCGGCATTTTGCGGGCGGATTTAACCCCCTTTCGGCCGCTAGCAGTCTAGAGCGCCTCTAAAATGACGGTAAAGCGGCGCTAAAAATAGCGCCACTTTACCGCTGACGCCAGTGGCAACTCGGTGGGAAAGGGGTATAACTAACCAGATATTAACTGGGCAGATGGAACGGCGATCTGCCTCTGTAAACAAGGCAGATAGCTATTCTGACAAGGGAGAAGACAGTGTTCCTGCTAAGTAGGTACACTGATCTCTGTCTTCACCCAGTCAGAGCATACTCCACACAGTTAGCAAGCACCAGCTAGGCACACAGTTAGCCCTTTGAGCTCCCCGCAATATCGCAGGCTCGCTAGAAATTGCTGATCGCATAAAAAATGCAAAATATGCCATAAAAATATCCCATAGATTGTAGACGTGATAACTTTTGTGCAAACCAGTCAATATATCGGGATTTTTTTTACTAAAAATATGAAGCAGAATACATATTGACTTAAATTGATGAAGAGATTAAATTTTTTTTTTTTTTTTATTGGATTTTTTTTATAGCAGAAAGTAAAAAATATTGTTTTTTTTTTCAAAACTGTCACTGTTTTTTTGCTTATAGTACAAAAAATAAAAAACACAGAGGTGATCAAATACCACCAAAAGAAAGCTCTATTAGTGGGAAAAAAAGCACACTAATTTTATTTGGATACAGAGTCGCACAACTGGCAGTTATAGTAACGCAGTGCCGTATCGCAAAAAATGGCCTGGTCATTAAGGAGGTAAAATCTTCCAGGGCTGAAGTGGTTAATGTGCCTTTTCATACTTGAATTTAGCCACCTAGGTTTATCCTCAGTTCTTTTGTATTTGTTGCCCTTTGGAATACACTGGCTAGCGCCATTACCTTCACTGGGGAGGAGCGGTGAGTTCACCTCTCCAAAAGAAGCTGCTGGCAGGACTTTTTCTGATGCCCTGCCAGCACACCGCTCTAGTGTGAAAGCCCTCAGTCTTTCACACTGGAGTGAATGGAGCAGCTGTTTTAGGACGTTTTGCAGGCACTATTTTTAACGCTATAGCATCTGCAAAACACCCCAGTGTGAAAGGGGTCTTAAAGTCCCCCATGATGACCACATTGCCCAGCCTTGCCACCATTTCTGTGAAAGGAGAATAGTCTCCTCTTCATCTTTTAAGGAAGGGGAGCCTGTAGGGGGCAACCCGCTTTTAATTTCCATTTTATTTCTTCTTTTTGAAGTTCTAGCCACAAGGATTTCCCCCCTTCCAGTGCTCATTGAATGAATGAATGAATGAATGAATGAAATGCTTGTATAGCGCACAATGCGAACTGAATCGCCTCTAGGAACTCTGGCGAGCTTTGCTCATCTGCTAAAAGAGGAAGGTCTTGAGTTTTTTCCTAAAAGCCAGCTGATTTTCTTCCAGACGGATGTCGATTGGTAGAGCATTCCATAGCCGGGGCCCTTGGACAGCGAATTTCCGCTCCCCCTTGGATTTATACCGGGCTTTGGGCACGAGGAGGAGGTTTTTGTTAGTGATGTCATTCCTCCCTTGTGCTCATCAGCAAATCACTTTTGCCATACATGTACACCCCTTCTCCCTCTTCTACCTACCCTGTTCCTTCCACACAGGGAGTACCCCTGGACAGTCGCAAGCCAGTCATGTGTGCTTTCAAACCACATCTCTGTTACTCCCGCAGTCAAAATCCTCCTCATGTATGAGTATTTCCAGTTCCTCCATTTTGTTCACTAAATGTCTAGCATTCGTGAACATGCCTTTTAGTTTTGTTTGACCACATGCTTTTCTTTCCCTATTCGTTTCCAAGCTGAAGTATGTTTCTACCAGCCAACATGTGTTGAACATATGCATTCCAGTTACATTGACCACCATTGTACCTTCTGGCCTTTGTTCACTAGCTGGAAAAGCTTATTCTGATCCCCCCACCTAGTTTAAAAGCCCCTCCAACTTTTGGGCCATCTTCTCCCCCAACGTTGAGTCAGCCTTTCGACTGTTGTCAGTCCATCTGGATTGTCAGTACTTACTGGGGTGTTGTTTTGAGGGCCAGTTCTACGTTGACAGGTGACTGCCGATAGGCTGTCCCGATTCTTGTGCTACTAGCATTTTTTGGAGTGAGTCATTTGGCAGGTGTATGGGGGGAGGAGCTGGAACCCTACACTACCTTGATTATTTTTTTTCTGCTGCGGTAGCCTGGATATGACATGATGTCAAATTATGCTTGAAAAGTGCATCTTTGGGAAGTTTTGGGGTACCATTGGCATGAGATAAAAAGGAGTGAACGTATCTGATAAGGTGGTTCTTAGTAATAGAGATTGATTCAGTATGGGCACAATGCAGGTTACCAGTGGAAAAAGTGATAGACCTGGGTGGGGTCATTAACCACTTCAGCTCCGGAAGTATTTACCCCCCTAATGACCCTTTTTTGCAATATGGCACTGCATCGCTTTAACTGACAATTGCGCAGTCGTGTAACATTGTACCCAAACAAAAGTTATGTTCTTTTTTTTCCCCACAAATAGAGCTTTCTTTTATTGGTATTTGATCACTTCTGTGGTTTTTATTTTTTGAGCTATAAAGAAAAAAATAGCAACAATTTTGATTAAAAAAAAGTAAAGCAACAAATTTCTTCATCAATTTAGGCCAATTTGTTTACAGCTACATATTTTTGGTAAAAAATTCCCAATAAGTGTATATTGTTTGGTTTGCGCAAAAGTTACCGCAGTACACAGAAGGTATTGGATACACAGTGCCAACCACCTCCACAATGGAGGGTGCTGCTAATGAACATCAAAGCTTCAGTAAATTTAGCCTCAAGCTTACCACAGCGCCCTATAAGTGTCTCACATTGTAACTAAGTGACAGTGGAGCCTTCATCGTCTTCTAGGACACACACAGGTCCACGAAGGCAGCGGGGAAGCAGGAGGAAATGATGCCCTGGGCTGTAGCCAAGGTAGGATAGAAGTACACTCAGTACTTCATAGGCCGCGTACACACGGGCGGACTGTTTGCCCAACCTTGTTCGGCAAACAGTTTCATCAAACAGTCCGCTCAAAATTTGCATGAGCGGACTTGCCCACACACGAGCGGACTGTTTGACGAACAAGGTTGGGCAAACAGTTCGCTCAACTTTTGAAATGAACGGACTCGCCCACGTAAGGCGGAGGCAAATCCGCCCATTTCGAGCGCGTGTACAGGTAGGCGGGGCCCGCGAAGGAGACGTCGCGGGCTCCGCCGCCTGGAAAGGGCTTAAAGGGGAACCCCAACGCCGAAAAAAATCGGCGTGGGGGTTCCCCCCAAGTCCACACCAGACCCTTGTCCGAGCACGCTACCCGGCCGGCCAGGAAAGGGGGGGCGAGCGAGCGCGCCCCCCCTCCTGAGCCGTACCAGGCCGCGTGCCCTCAACATGGGGGGTGCCTTGGGGAAGGGGGGGCCGCGCGGCCCCCCCCCACCCCAAAGCACCTTGTCCCCATGTTGATGAGGACAAGGGCCTCTTCCCGACAACCCTGGCCGTTGGTTGTCGGGGTCTGCGGGCGGGGGGCTTATCGGAATCCGGGAGCCCCCTTTAAGAAGGGGGCCCCGGATACCGGCCTCCCACCCTATGTGAATGAGTATGGGGTACAATGTACCCCTACCCATTCACCTGTGAACTAAAGTACAATAAAAAACACAACACAGAGAAAAAATATTTTATTGCACAGCTCCGGGGGTCTTCTCGCCGGACTCCTCCGCTATGTGTGTGTAGCTCTTTTGCTAGCGGAGGAGTCCGGCTTTCTTCCTCCCCGCCGCCGGCCTCTTCTCCCGACTTCGGGGGTCTTGTCCCCCTCTTCGGTTCTTCTGCCGGGCCACCGCGCCTGGTCCGGTCTTCTGTCGCCGTCTTCCGTTCTTCTGTCGCCGCCTTCGGTTCTTCTGCCGGGCCACCGCGCCTTCTTGTAGCTCTTTTACAGGCGGTGGCCCGGTCTTCTGTCGCCGCTGTCGTTGCCGCCGCCTTCCGTTCTTGTTCTTCTTCTTGTTCTTCTTCTTCTCCTGGAGATGTTGACTCGACGAGCTCTCCGGCCGGAATGCCAGGGACACGCTCCGCTGCCACTTATATAGTGACAATGGGGCGGTGTCACATGGTATATGTCACATGGGTTGGTCACATGGGTTGATGTCACATGGGGACTATGACATCGTAAGGGGGCGGGGTCACCATGTGACCAACCCATGTGACATATACCATGTGACACCGCCCCATTGTCACTATATAAGTGACCGCACAGCGCGGCTCTGGCATTCCGGCCGGAGAGCTCGTCGAGTCAACATCTCCAGGAGAAGAAGAAGAACAAGAAGAAGAACAAGAACGGAAGGCGGCGGCGACGACAGCGGCGACAGAAGACCGGGCCACCGCCTGTAAAAGAGCTACAAGAAGGCGCGGTGGCCCGGCAGAAGAACCGAAGGCGGCGACAGAAGAACGGAAGACGGCGACAGAAGACCGGGCCACCGGACCAGGCGCGGTGGCCCGGCAGAAGAACCGAAGAGGGGGACAAGACCCCCGAAGTCGGGAGAAGAGGCCGGCGGCGGGGAGGAAGAAAGCCGGACTCCTCCGCTAGCAAAAGAGCTACACACACATAGCGGAGGAGTCCGGCGAGAAGACCCCCGGAGCTGTGCAATAAAATATTTTTTCTCTGTGTTGTGTTTTTTTATTGTACTTTAGTTCACAGGTGAATGGGTAGGGGTACATTGTACCCCATACTCATTCACATAGGGTGGGAGGCCGGTATCCGGGGCCCCCTTCTTAAAGGGGGCTCCCGGATTCCGATAAGCCCCCCGCCCGCAGACCCCGACAACCAACGGCCAGGGTTGTCGGGAAGAGGCCCTTGTCCTCATCAACATGGGGACAAGGTGCTTTGGGGTGGGGGGGCCGCGCGGCCCCCCCCTTCCCCAAGGCACCCCCCATGTTGAGGGCACGCGGCCTGGTACGGCTCAGGAGGGGGGGCGCGCTCGCTCGCCCCCCTTTCCTGGCCGGCCGGGTAGCGTGCTCGGACAAGGGTCTGGTGTGGACTTGGGGGGAACCCCCACGCCGATTTTTTTCGGCGTTGGGGTTCCCCTTTAAGCCCATTCCAGGCGGCGGAGCCCGCGACGTCTCCTTCGCGGGCCCCGCCTACCTGTACACGCGCTCGAAATGGGCGGATTTGCCTCCGCCTTACGTGGGCGAGTCCGTTCATTTCAAAAGTTGAGCGAACTGTTTGCCCAACCTTGTTCGTCAAACAGTCCGCTCGTGTGTGGGCAAGTCCGCTCATGCAAATTTTGAGCGGACTGTTTGATGAAACTGTTTGCCGAACAAGGTTGGGCGAACAGTCCGCCCGTGTGTACGCGGCCTTAGGCCGCGTACACACGGGCGGACTGTTCGCCCAACCTTGTTCGGCAAACAGTTTCATCAAACAGTCCGCTCAAAATTTGCATGAGCGGACTTGCCCACACACGAGCGGACTGTTTGACGAACAAGGTTGGGCAAACAGTTCGCTCAACTTTTGAAATGAACGGACTCGCCCACGTAAGGCGGAGGCAAATCCGCCCATTTCGAGCGCGTGTACAGGTAGGCGGGGCCCGCGAAGGAGACGTCGCGGGCTCCGCCGCCTGGAATGGGCTTAAAGGGGAACCCCAACGCCGAAAAAAATCGGCGTGGGGGTTCCCCCCAAGTCCACACCAGACCCTTGCCCGAGCACGCTACCCGGCCGGCCAGGAAAGGGGGGCGAGCGAGCGCGCCCCCCCTCCTGAGCCGTACCAGGCCGCGTGCCCTCAACATGGGGGGGTGCCTTGGGGAAGGGGGGGCCGCGCGGCCCCCCCACCCCAAAGCACCTTGTCCCCATGTTGATGAGGACAAGGGCCTCTTCCCGACAACCCTGGCCGTTGGTTGTCGGGGTCTGCGGGCGGGGGGCTTATCGGAATCCGGGAGCCCCCTTTAAGAAGGGGGCCCCCGGATACCGGCCCCCCACCCTATGTGAATGAGTATGGGGTACAATGTACCCCTACCCATTCACCTGTGAACTAAAGTACAATAAAAAACACAACACAGGGGAAAAAATATTTTATTGCACAGCCGGGGGTCTTCCGTCTTCGGGGGTCTTCTCGCCGGACTCCTCCGCTATGTGTGTGTAGCTCTTTTGCTAGCGGAGGAGTCCGGCTTTCTTCCTCCCCGCCGCCGGCCTCTTTTCCTGACTTCGGGGGTCTTGTCCCCCTCTTCGGTTCTTCTGCCGGGCCACCGCGCCTGGTCCGGTGGCCCGGTCTTCTGTCGCCGTCTTCCGTTCTTCTGTCGCCGCCTTCGGTTCTTCTGCCGGGCCACCGCGCCTTCTTGTAGCTCTTTTACAGGCGGTGGCCCGGTCTTCTGTCGCCGCTGTCGTCGCCGCCGCCGCCGCCTTCCGTTCTTGTTCTTCTTCTTGTTCTTCTTCTTCTCCTGGAGATGTTGACTCGACGAGCTCTCCGGCCGGAATGCCAGAGCCGCGCTGTGCGGTCACTTATATAGTGACAATGGGGCGGTGTCACATGGTATATGTCACATGGGTTGGTCACATGGTGACCCCGCCCCCTTACGATGTCATAGTCCCCATGTGACATCAACCCATGTGACCAACCCATGTGACATATACCATGTGACACCGCCCCATTGTCACTATATAAGTGACCGCACAGCGCGGCTCTGGCATTCCGGCCGGAGAGCTCGTCGAGTCAACATCTCCAGGAGAAGAAGAAGAACAAGAAGAAGAACAAGAACGGAAGGCGGCGGCGGCGGCGACGACAGCGGCGACAGAAGACCGGGCCACCGCCTGTAAAAGAGCTACAAGAAGGCGCGGTGGCCCGGCAGAAGAACCGAAGGCGGCGACAGAAGAACGGAAGACGGCGACAGAAGACCGGGCCACCGGACCAGGCGCGGTGGCCCGGCAGAAGAACCGAAGAGGGGGACAAGACCCCCGAAGTCGGGAGAAGAGGCCGGCGGCGGGGAGGAAGAAAGCCGGACTCCTCCGCTAGCAAAAGAGCTACACACACATAGCGGAGGAGTCCGGCGAGAAGACCCCCGAAGACGGAAGACCCCCGGCTGTGCAATAAAATATTTTTTCCCCTGTGTTGTGTTTTTTATTGTACTTTAGTTCACAGGTGAATGGGTAGGGGTACATTGTACCCCATACTCATTCACATAGGGTGGGGGGCCGGTATCCGGGGGCCCCCTTCTTAAAGGGGGCTCCCGGATTCCGATAAGCCCCCCGCCCGCAGACCCCGACAACCAACGGCCAGGGTTGTCGGGAAGAGGCCCTTGTCCTCATCAACATGGGGACAAGGTGCTTTGGGGTGGGGGGGCCGCGCGGCCCCCCCTTCCCCAAGGCACCCCCCATGTTGAGGGCACGCGGCCTGGTACGGCTCAGGAGGGGGGGCGCGCTCGCTCGCCCCCCTTTCCTGGCCGGCCGGGTAGCGTGCTCGGGCAAGGGTCTGGTGTGGACTTGGGGGGAACCCCCACGCCGATTTTTTTCGGCGTTGGGGTTCCCCTTTAAGCCCATTCCAGGCGGCGGAGCCCGCGACGTCTCCTTCGCGGGCCCCGCCTACCTGTACACGCGCTCGAAATGGGCGGACTTTCCGAGCGGGAACAGTCCGCTCATTTCGAAAGTACAGCGGACAGGCCCACACACGGGCGGACTGTTCGCTCAAACACAGTTTCAGCGGACAGTTTTTCGGAATTTCCGAAAGACTTTGTCCGTCCAACTGTCCGCTGAAACTGTCCGCTGAAAGCCCACACACGAGCGGACTGTCCGCCCAAACACTGTTCAGCGGACAAGGTTGGGCGAACAGTCCGCCCGTGTGTACGCGGCCTAATTTTATTTGGGTACAGAGTCGCACAACTGGCAGTTATAGTAACGCAGTGCCGTATCGCAAAAAATGGCCTGGTCATTAAGGAGGTAAAATCTTCCAGGGCTGAAGTGGTTAATGTGCCTATTCATACTTGAATTTAGAATTTAACTCTCCAGTATCATCCCGGCTGTAGGAGTTAAACTAACAGGTCTATAGTTACTTGGTAAAGACTTTGTTCCCTTTTTAAATCTAGGCACCACATTGGCCCTGCGCCAATCCACTGGTACCATTTCTGTTATTAATGAGTCCCTAAGATGGTGAGTTTTTGTATTTTTTTCCCACAATTCTTTGCAATATGAAGATTTATTGTTTTTCACATAATTGTCATATTCACGGGTTATTTTTCTCACATGGCATATGCATACTTGCAACTACACCCCAAAACACATTCTGCTACTCCTCCTGAGTATGGCGATACCACATATGAGACTTTTTCACAGCCTGACCATAGAGAGGCCCAACATGCAGAGAGCACCATCAGGTGTTCTAGGGACATAAATTACACATCTAGTTTCTTGACTACCTATTACAATTTTGAAGGCCCTGGAACACCAGGATAATGGAAATGCCCACAATGATCTTATTTTGGAAAGCAAGCACCCCAACGTATATTCTACGAGGCATAATGGGTCTTTTGAACAAGTTTTTGGTAAATGTGTAAGGAAAATGAAAACACATTTTTTGCGCATTTTTACAACACTGACGGGCGCTGATGAGGATCCACTGATAGGGTGGCACTGATGAGCACTCACTGATGGCCACTGATCTGCACTATTGGGCCCTGATGAACACTAATAGGGTCCTGTAGTGGCACTGATGGCACTGTAGGGCACTAATGAGCACTGATAAGCACTCACTGATGGCACTGATGTGCACTGTATGGCACTGATAAGTACTCCCTGATGGGCACTGTAGGGCACTTATGAGCACTGTAGTGGCACTGATAAGCACTGTATTGGCACCTTAGGGCACCGATGAGCACTGTAGAGGCACCAAAAGGGCACTGATGAGCACTGTAGTAGCACTGATGGGCACTGGAGTGGCACTGATGACACTGTAGTGGCACTGTAGGGCACTGATGGCACTGTAGGGCACTGTAGTGGCATTGATGAGTACTGTAATGGCACTAATGAGCACTATGATGGCACTGATGAGCACTGTGATGGCACTGATGGGCCACTGATGGGGCACTGATGAACACTGTAATGACACTGATGTGGCACTGATGAGCACTGTGATGGCACTGATGTGGTATGGATGAGCACTGTGAGGCACCCCAAATCCAGCCCACTCACACTGCTGCAGGCTGTCTCTCTCCTCACCTCACATGCTGTATCGTGTGAGGAGAGGAGCAAGCTGAACTGGACATGATGCCAGTTTGTTGACAAAGTGATCACTCCGTCATTGAACAGAGTGATCGCATTGTAAAGGGCCGCTATGGTTGGGCCTTTACCCTGATCCATGATGCACTGGGACCCACAGACTCCCTCCCAGAACTAGCTGGCCGGGCTGTAGCTGCCATTCGGCTAGAGCGTGGTGGGCAAGTGGTTAAAAACCTTTTGTGTCCAGTTTGAGACTCCCCCAAATAATTACTTGAACCCAATCTCGAGCCAGTGATGTGCATGAGAACAGCTGCTCTCCTGGCTCTCTCCCACCTCATTGGCTCAGACACAGCAGCAGGAGACATTGGCTCCCCTGCTGTCAATCACAGCCTGTGAGGAGGGGGCAGGTTTGGGAGTGAGCATACACAAGTGCCCCATAGCAAGCGGCTTGCTATGGGGGCACTCGGGGGGGGCGGGGCTGCTCTTCTCAGGCCGACAGGGGACCTGAGAAGAGGAGGGTCGGGACTGCTCTGTGCAAAACGATTACACAGAGCAGATAAGTATAACGTGTGTTAGTTAAAAAAAAAAAAAAAACTGAGCCTTTAATATCACTTTAAAGGCTATGCCACACCACAAATTCTACGTTCAGGGTGCGTTTCTGCATGTGCGTTTTTGATGGAAAAAAAAATGTCTTTAGTATCACTTTAAATGTACACCGTGTTAATGATATGTTATGTTAATGATATGTGAATTTTTGCATGAGAGTTTACTGTTTCCATCATAATTAAAAAGAAAAATGTTTTTTTTTTTTATTTCCTTCCAGGATATCTTGTTTTCTAGATACATTTTTCCCCCAAAAAAAGGGACCTTTGTTTTGTCCAATCAGCCAATTTTAAGACCTTTATTGAAGAATAATTTGGCCACAACCTGATTCTGACCCATATTTGGAAACCTTTTCCAAGAAATTATACAGTTAGCCAATAGGAACGAGCGTGCAGCGTCATCAGAATTGCTAGCTCATCCACAAAGCCAGTAACAGCGGATAATAGCATTTGGCTTATGGAAGCAAAATTAGGAATGGGAGTTCCTGTTTGCTTTAATGTTCCATGTGACAGGATATTCCTTTATCATTTAGAAGCCACATTGTTCCCTGTGTCCTGCAGTCTTTCCAAAGTGAAGGACTGGACTGAGGCTCCAGCGAGTTTCTCTAGGACTTCCATAGCCGCAGTATTTAAATCAGCACTGTTTTCTTAAACCCTTGGAAGAATAATGCAATATCTACAATGATTGCTTCCATTCTACTTATACTTCTGCAGGTGATCCAGCCGACACTTCAGTTGGGTAAGTCATTAGTGATCTTGTATGTTTCCATGGTTTTTTTCTTTTGCATTGACGACCAGCACAAGCAATAGGGCTGTGTTCACCATCTACTGTTTGTTTCTTTAAAATTTTTAAATTTCAGTATCTAATGTAATCTAACATCAGTTTAAATGATACCATCTTGGTGATATTAGTATGTGTTAAATGATAATAATAGGAAGTTGATTTTTATGAACACGTTAATTGCATACATACCTACCTAATACCTTACCTGATAAGTTGCTATTTTACCTGTTGGGTATAATTTTGTCTATATATTGGATGTGGTACCCTATTACATTAATCCATAGTCTTCTCTAGTGACTCCTAACATCAGATTGGCCAAGGCTCTATAGAGGATGGAAATACTTAAACTTGTATGTAAAATACACTATATTGTCAAAAGTATTGGAACACCTGCCTTTACACGCACATGAACTTTAATGCTATCCCAGTTGGCCCATCTTTTGCAGCTATAACAGCTTCAACTCTTCTGGGAAGGCTGGCCACAAGGTTTAGGAGTGTGTCTACGGGAATGTTTGACCATTTTTCCAGAAGAGCATTTCTGAGGTCAGACACTGATGTTGAAACGAGAAGGCCTGGCTCGCAGTCTCCCCTCTAATTTATCCCAAAGGTGTTCTATTGGGTTGAGGTCAGTACTCTGTTTAGAACATTTAAGTTCCTCCATCCCAAACTCATTCATCCATGTCTTTATGGAACTTGCTTTGTGCACTGGTCCAAATCATTTGGTGGAGGGGGGATTATGGTGTGGGGTAGTTTTTCAGGGGTTGGGCTTGGCCCCTTAGTTCCAGTGAAGGGAACTCTTAAGGTGTCAGCATACTAAGACATTTTGGACAATTTCATTATCCCAACTTTGTGGGAACAGTTTGGGGTTGGCCCCTTCCTGTTCCAACATGACTGCACACCAGTGCACAAAGCAAGGATAAAGACACGGATGAGCAAGTTTTGGGTGAAGGAACTTGACTGGCCTGCACAGAGTTCTGAACTCAACCCGATAGAACACCTTTGGGATGAATTAGAGGGGAGACTGCGAGCCAGATCTTCTCGTTCCAACATCAGTGCCTGACCTCACAAATGCGCTTGTGGAAGAACAGTCAAACATTCCCATAGACACACTCCTAAACCTTGTGGACAACCTTCCCAGAAGAGTTGAAGCTGTTATGGCTGCAAAGGGTGGGCCAACGCAATATTGAACCCTACAGACTAAGACTGTGAAAGTTCATGTGTGTGTACAGGCAGGCATCCCAATAATTCTGACAATATAGTGTACCAATGGGTACAGACAGATTTTACACAGTATTTGCAAGTGTTAAGCAGCCTTATTAAAGTTTTTTGTTTTTTTTTATGTAAACTTAATTTCCAGAAAGGGAATGTAAAATTTAGATATAACGGAGGGTGCTGACTGTCACTTTAAACAAGCTGCTAGCTTTTAAATACTTTACTTAAGTCGGATGTCAAGTTGTTTATAGTGACAGTCAGTCCTACCAATAAAATCTATGCTTAGAGCTCGTGCATACTAGATGTTTGGCGTTTTTTTTTCCTGCCTTCAAGAAAGGCAGATAAAAAAAAAAAAAAACACATCCAGTGTGTCTGGAAGCAGTGGCATTTTGGCAGAAAAAAACCTTAACACGTCAAAAAGCATGTTAACACTAGGCACATTTGGAGCTTGAGCATTAATTCATTTCAATGGCCAGAATAAATTATTACAATGAAATGAATTAACACTGAAGTGCTTGATGCACCTAAATGTGCCTAAACGCATTACACACATTTATGAGAATTTTTTTTTCTGCCGAAACGCTGCTGCCAGGAGGAAAGGAGTCTAGAAGAGTTAGCAAAACGTCCATCCAGTGTGCATGAGGCCTTAAAGTGAACCCCTGTCCAGATCATGGCTACTAAAGTATGTACTTTTACCAAATAAGAAGTAAAAGCACTTAAGGCAAAGCCCCATTAAACAGTAAAACAATTCATTTTTAAAATTTTAGAATACGTGCATTGCAATTTTAGCTTTAACCTCCCTGGTGGTAATCCTAACTGTGACTCGGGATAAATTTCAGTACCATTAGCGGTAACCCCCAGCCACACTCGGGATTGCATTGCAGAATCCTGGTGCAGTGTACTTACCTGGTCACCAGGATCCTGCGATGTCCCCCTGCTGTGTCTGCGGGCTGTGTCCTCCGCCCGAAGCTCTGTGTGCCAGGCTCCGTTCCCTGCGAGCGTCACAACGGATGCATTAAGGTGAAAAAAAAACACAGGGTTTACAATCCTCAACCCCACTGCTTTACAACTTTATTTTTGTCCTAATCTGTTTGGATTTATGATTATTATAATTTTTTCTGTAATATTGATCCTGTGGGGGGGAATCGATCACAACTGGGGCAGACAGAATCTGGAGCAGCTGTGCATGGCAACCAATCAGCTTCTTTTTTCAGCTTGATCAGTTAAAGTGGAAGTGCAGTCTGCTCACATAATTTGTAATAAAAACACCTTTGCCATTCTGAAGCTTCCCTCCAACCACTTTGCATATTATTTTATATATACTGAGATTCTGTACTTGCCAAATATGCTGCAGAAATCTCCCTCCACTAAGTCTTGCTGCAATCATTTTAACTGTGGGAAGCTGAAGCTGCTGCCTGTTCACTTCCTGAATTTACACAGACACAAACCTGCAGCCCTGCAGCTCTCATTGGACCTCTTGTGATTTACCCCCCTCCTTTCCTGGCAAACTCTCACAAGAGTAAGAGAGAGAGCTGTGCAAGATTTAATAAGCCAAGGCTAATGAGCAGACAAGAAACAGGAAGTGGGCTGTATAAGGTATTTACTGGCTGAAAAAAAAAAGTTTTACTATCCAACGTTAAAACAACAAGGGCAGAAGATTTAATAGATGGAAAGATGAAAAAAGGACTAAAGTGGATGTAAACCCTTGCATATACCCAGAGAAGTGAACAGCATTAGATGATACACAGACATGAAACAAATCTCCTTATATAAGTTTTACTTGTATATCTGCTGTCTTCAGCTTTCTACACTCTTTGGAAAGTACAGATCATGTTACAAATCTTTTTTCCTCTTCCAGCAGTGAGTGTGGAGTCTGGGCTTATACTGTGTGTGAGTTGATTGGAGGAAAGTCACCCCCCCCCCCCCCCCCACCAGCTCCACATAGGCAGAGGAACGAAGGAACATGCAAAGCTGTACTGTGAATAGACAAGCTCTCTGCTAATCTACATCTAAACTCCCACCCGACACACATTTTCAGAGATAAATAAACACTACAGATATGTGCATACCTCCCAACATTCTGAGATGGGAATGAGGGACACCTACTACCAAACGTATGTAGGCATAGGACACGCCCCTGCAACACCCTCTTAAAGGAGAATTAACCAAAAAAAAAAGGTTAATGAAATCCATAAGTGCTTTTTTAACACTACTTTTCCTTTATATTGTTTTTTAAAATATACAAATGCAGCAATTTAGAAACACTTTTTGAAAGATAAAAAGTGAATTTTATATACATCTATATAGATCAGACCAAAATGAGGGACAAATGAGGAGGGAAGAGGGACAGAGGGACATTGCTCCAAATCAGGGACAGTCCCTCGAAATCAGGGACAGTTGGGAGCTATGTATGTGCCTAGGTCAGATTTCATGAATGAGGTTTACAACCACTTTAAGCTTTGAAAATGAGAGCTAAAAACAAATTGGCTGCCATGCACAGCTATGCTAATTTCAATAAATTCTCCTCAAGAGTGCATGAGTTTTTTTTAACCAAACTTGTTCTGTGAACTGTTTTATTTGTACATAAAAGGTGTCCAGCCTCAAAGGCTATTATGCCTTGCTTTCATGGTGCAAGATTCCTATACATACTGTAGCTCTGAACAAAGTCACAACAACTAGCTGATTTAATACTTACCTTGGATGTTTGTGAAATAAGGGTGGATTTACTAAAACTGGAAAGCACAAAACCTGGTGCAGCTCTGCATGATACTCTTCTAACTTCAGAAAGTTCAAATACGTTTTTACAATAAAATATGGAAGCTGATTGGTTTCTATGCAGAGCTGCTCCAGATTTAGCATTTTCCAGTTTTAATAAGTCAACGCCACAGTACTGTATATAGTTATAGACCATAGGTAATAGAGAGCTCCATCATATATAGTTATGTAGGTAATAGAGAGCTCCATCGTATATAGTTATATAGGTAATAGAGAGCTCCAACGTATATAGGTAATAGAGAGCTCCATCGTATATAGTTATATAGGTAATAGAGAGCTCCACAGTTGCAATGGATTTTTGGTTTCAATTTAGTGGTTCTACTTATGATATCAGTATACTTTTATGTGCAGGCATCCTTGTTGTTATGTATATGTTGCTTATGATTGCATCACAAATGGTACACCTTGACAAAGGACCATTGTAGTTCCCTAATGTGGTTTTAATTATTCTTTATTTTTCAAATTTTCCAAAGTTTACACACAACAATAGTATATATAAACCATTCCTCATAATAATAAATACAGCATCATTTCTTTTAAGAATGGTCTTCCTCCCCCCCCCCCCCCCTACCCTTCTCTCACTCGATCCTTTCTTTTTAACTAACATTCCAGCATCTTCAAATAATTTTCAGTTTTTCCATATTGTACCCAAAGCCGCCACTTATTCTGGTACCTCCCCTCCAAATTATCCAATTTGTACATTGTCTCTTCAATAATTCGTGTCCTTTCTAATCTTTCTACCCACTCCTTCATCGAGGGAGGATCCGATCTTTTCCATCTTCGCGGTATCAGTGATTTAGCAGAATTCAATAAACAAGGGATCAAAGAATACCCATACTCCCTCTCCCCTTTATCCAGGTCGTGAAATAAGCATACCCATGGGTCGCTCCTAATCCTTTCACCTGTTATTTCAAAGATAGCTTCTATTATTTTCTCCCAAAATGTCTGTATCTTGGGGCACTCCCACCATATATGAGCAAATGACCCCACCCCCAAGCAACCTCTCCAACATGACAAGGGGGTCTCACTGCATATTTTATTTCCTTGTTGTGGGGTTATATACCACCTTGTTAAAAGTTTATACGACATCTCTCTTGTTTGTGAGTCTATAGCAACCGAGTAAGTTCGTCTAATTATCCTATTTCTGTGGTGGTCATTACTTAAGGGCCCAATTTCACTTTCCCACTTTTCTAAGTAGGGGGGGGTAGTTTTGCTCTATTACTTCTATTAGGATTTTTATAAAGTTTTGAAATCCTTTTTTCAAGGCATTGACGGTTCGCTAATAGCTTCTCCAATGGTCTAAATTGTTCCTTACTCCGTAATGGCTGTGTCCCTAATGTGGTTTAAAGCCCAACTCCAGGAAAATGTAAAATTGTCAATTGCGGTGGGTTTGAGGGCTTTTTTTTGTCCAGGGGAGAGGAGAAACACTTTTACTTATCTGATCCTCCACAGCAAATGGAGCCCCCCACCTACACTTTGGCTGTGGACTGTTACTTGGCATCAACATGTCCAATGTGTCCTGATTTAATCCTGATTATATCAGTATCCTAAATCGCTAGGGCATAGGGCAGAAGATACTGCAGAGACTGGTTTAGCAGAAAAGAGGAGCAGAGAGTCAGGTAAGTAAACCTTCTTTTTTATTGTTCCCCTAGACCTAAATGAGCACCGTAGGGGATAATTTTTTTAATTGCCCAAAGTTGGGTTCTAAATGTATTTTTTCTTTATCAAGATTAAATACTGTAGGGAAACTGTGAATTATACAAGATGGTATTCATCAGGACCTTGTAGTCAATATCTTTTTGATTAGCAGCTGATATTAATCTTTTTTCATTTCAGAATCAGACACATTTTTAATCTACAATGAAGACCACAAGAAATGTTTACAATCTCAGAAGAACATCATTATCGTGGCTCCCTGTAATGAGGACAATAAAGCACAGAAATTCCGCTGGATCTCTAAACACCAGCTGATAAACGTGCAAGAGTCCCAGTGCTTGGGGGTGTCCGCTAAAAAAGACACGGGCCTTGTTAGCTTGTTTTCATGTGATGGAGTTAGTGAGCTCCAGAAGTGGGAGTGTAAAAATGACACTTTGTTCGGGATTGTAGGAGATGACCTTCATTTGAACTATGGCAATGCAAAAGAAAAAGTGATTATTTATAAAGGAATGGGAGGCTGGAGCCGGTGGAAGATCTTCGGAACGCCTGATGACTTGTGTATTAAGGCCTATGAAGGTAAGGTGTTCCATTAAAGTACCTGTCCTGAGAGATATATGGTGGTTGTCATTGATGACCTCTTTCTTAAAATGCTAGTTATCTCATACCTCCTAACATTTTGAGATGGGATGACCAAATGTATGTAGGCATAGGGCACGCCCCCTGCTACACCCCCTTAACCTCCCTGGTGGTAATCCCGAGTCTGGCTCGGGTTAGGAATTTACTAGTAGGAGCGGTAACCCTGAGCCAGACTCGGGATCGCTTCGCTCGATGCAGGGGAGGACACAGGGAGACTTACTTATCTTGTCCCCTGGATCCAGCGATGTCCTCCGCGCTGTGTGATCGAGCTGTCCTCCGCTCGATTCACAGTGCCGAATGTCGCCGAGCTCCGTTCCCTGCGACGTTACGGCGCACGGGAGTGGAGAACGGCAGCAAATTCAAAAAAGTGAAAACACACAGATTGCAGTGCTGTATTAAAAAATACACCCCCCCTTTGTCCCTAGTGGGCTGTGCAATGCCCCGCATGCACTTTTATATTATAAATACAGTTTTTTTCTGCCTGGAATTTGGAGATTATCCATAGCAACCAAAAAGTGTCCCTTTTTCAGTGTTTTAGGATTTGATTACATTATTGAATAATTTTTATTATTCTTTATTATATTATAAACTTTATCATACCCGGGATGTCTGCTAGACTCTGGTTTGAACAGATTTAAGAGCGTTATTCCTAAGAATTACAGGACTACAAAATAAAAGCCAGATTTCCATGCAAAATAATTGTACCGCTTTCAGCACCTTATTCCAGACTGAATCATACCGCCAGGGAGGTTAAAGGAGAATTAACCCCCCCCCCCAAAAAAAGGTTAATTAAATCCACAAGTGCTTTTTTTACCACTGCTATTCCTTTATATTGGCTTTTAAAATGTACAAATGCAGCAGTTTAGAATTTGGATAAAAGGTTTAGCACTGGGAAACACTTTTTGAAAGATAAAAAGTGAATTTTATATACAACTATGAAGATCAGACAAAAATTAAGGACAAATGAGGAGGAATGAGGGACAGAGGGACATTGCTCCAAATCAGGGGCAGCCCTGCGAAATCAGGGTCAGTTGGGAGCTATGGTTATCTGGCTGTAGCTTTAGTACTTCCTATAGGCTTCCCACAGTTAGACTGAAAACTACCTTGGAGGTGTGAATGTGATTGATGATACTACAGAAAGCTTTGAAGTTACACAGCATCAACTTCGAGAAGTACATTCTCAGTGACCATGTCAGATACTTTCTGGATACATGCTGCAGGGTTAGGTCTTATGCACATTGTGTGTTTTTTTAATGGTGCTCCTAGGGGCATCTGGCATTTTGTTTTTCTGCCCCTGTGCCCCTTTAGCCTATGTATCCATGCACACATAGGCAATTTATAGGAGTTTAGAGGCAGAAAAAAACTCAACTGCCAGTGCATCCAGGACCAGCAGCATTTTGGCAGGAAAAACGCTTGATGCATGCACATGTGTTTAAATGCGCATAGAATAAATTATTATTATGGCCAGTGAAATGAACTGCTAAGTGCTTGATGCTTATAAGCATGTTTAGCATGTTTACAAATGTCAAGTATTTTTTCTTCCAAAACACCACTGCCAGGAGGAAAGGCATCTAGAAGAGCTGGGTAAATGGCCTGTGTGCATGAGAAAACATAGATTAGGATCAATTTAAATGTCAGCTGTGTAGCATTTAAAGCTCACAGACTGATTTCACTTTTTGTTTAAACCCTTGGAGCTGGCCGTATGCAAATATGCAGCCTCTCGATGGGTGGGCCTTGGCGCTGAGCGCCCGAATATTTGCATGACTTCATGTAAATACAGCTGTGCTGAGAGTGCGCTCCCGACACAGTTAATGGCGGCTAATGGAAAGCTCCTGGTCATCTGGAGCTTTCCAATCATGTGACAGCCATGACAGCCAATCATGGCGGTCAAACGATCATAAACCCTGCCTCGCCTCCCAGCATCCTAAACCCCATTAAAGGGGCAGCTCCAAGGGATTAATAATATTGCTCTTTAACCACTTGTCGACCACCAACAGTACATTTACTGTTGGTGGGTGTCTCCCCTAGGCACCATGATGTACCCGTATGTCGCAGTGAACTTCCCGGCTTAGAGGTGCATCTGTGCAAGCCCCCTGGTTATCTGTGCTGTGATTGGGCACAGCACAAGTTTGTTAGCAGATTACAGCCAATCATTTTGGCTTTATAACTGCTGATTGGCTGTGGCCAATCACAGCACAGGGATCTGTGTGTTTGTAAACACAACACTCTGGTTGGATTTCTCCCTGCTATCGGTTACTGTTCAGAACTGAAAGCAAGGAGAGACCCAGCCAGATGATCTGTGAGTAAATGCAGCACACATACACTTGCATACACTTGTTAGGCACACAGTTAATCCCTTGATTGCCCTCCTGATCACTCCTCTCACCCAGCCAGTGTCATTAGTACAGTGTCAGTGTACAGTATTATCACTAATCACTGTATTAGTGTCACTAGGGACATCGCTGTCTGTTAGTCAGTTAGTGTCCCTCCCAGCTAGTGTCAGCATCAGACTGCCCACCACAGTCACACTATTAGTCTCTAATCACCCCCATGACTAGTTTAGTGTCTGTACAGATCATTATCTTGATCACGATCAGAACTTTATTAGTGTCCCCAATAATATAGTGACTCCAAAAATGCAGTGTTAGCAGGATCAGCCCTGATCACTGCCAGTACTTGTGACATGTAGCACAATACATTTTGGCCTAAATTTATGAAGAGGTTTGATGTTATTGGATATGTTTTAGAAAGTAGAAAATATTGCTTTTTCTTCAGTTTTCAGTATATTGCTGTCCTTCACTGGCTCTAATCCTGAGAACTAAGAAATCACATGACACTAATCCCTCAATTCTTGGGTCTACTCTGAGCACAGAGCAATGGCCATCAGTCATCACTCCGTGCTCTGCCCCTCCTGGCAGGAGAGGGGGTGGGAGCAGCTGGCTCAGGCTCTCAGTAGCATGCAGGCAATCAGGAACCCGGGCAGATTCTGACATTATTATCAGGATCCCTCCAGAGTCTGGAGCAGCTCTGGGACATCGGTTGACAGTGGACTTTAGCACACTGTCAGCTGATTCTGGGCCACAGAAGTGCACAAGTTAGTGCACTACTGTGACCCACATGAAAAGTATGGCCAAAGGTGCTTTGATCATACCTCCCTTTTAAGTTATGCTGCTTGTGTCTCGTATTGTAAGAAGATTATATATTATCTTCATATCCATGTTTGACAGGGCTCTGCGACATACAATTTAATTAAAATGAATCTGTAATTCTATTTTGAGTGTATTTGTTTTATATTTGTGTAGTTATTAATTCTATGAGTAAAAGCTAAAAATAAAGGCGTGATATGCTCAAATGTTTTGCAAAATTCAGTATAAACCTCACCAAAGTGTAATAAAGGATTTATATAGTGAAGTCTAATTCAATGCCATCATCTATTTCTGAAGATATTGTACAATGACTAGAGGAACGTGTACCCAGAGGTTTGAGGTGGGCACGTTTCGACCCACCTGGAGTGGTAATTGGCTAGCTTATTATCAAGAAGTTGGTACAGCTTCTAACATTAAAAACGTATATTAAAACAATGTCTAGCCAGCTAACTAATAAGATCGAGTAGACTGTAGAACAAATATTTTAAATATTTTTTAGGATGTTCTGGTAAACTTGGATGCATGCTTTTTTCATAATAATTAAATGCTGTGTAGTCAATGTCAACTGCTGGTGACCATATGGATAGTGTTTCTTAAAGCGGGAGTCCGCCGGGAGTTCCGCCGTTTTTTTTTTTAAAAGCCAGCAGCTACAAATACTGCAGCTGCTGACTTTTAAAATAGTGACACTTACCCGCCCAGCGCGCCCGCGATATCGGCACCCGAAGCCGATCTCTCGATCGTCTCTCCGGTGCTGCCGCCGCCATCTTGGGTATGGCAATCAGGAAGTGGAGCCTTTCGGCTTCATTTCCCGGTTCCCTACTGCGCATGCGCGAGTCGCGCTGCGCAATAAGCATGGTCCCCGCTGTCTCTGGGATCCATGTGTTTCCCAGCAGGCAGCGGGGGACTTTCGGAAAGGGGTGTAGATTCTGCGAAAAGGGGCGTACCTTCTGCAGAATCTACGCCGGAAGTGGGTGCAGATACCTGTACTGTACAGGTACCTGCACCCCCCTCCCCCCTGAAAGGTGCCAATTGTAGCGCCGGAGGGGGGGAGGATTCCAATGAACGGAAGGTCCACTTTAGGGTGGACCTCCGCTTTAAGAATGATTTATCATCTGAATTTGTAGTCTTTACAATGGCATGTTTATGCTTTATGTAAGTGTTTTTAGATACATTGTTGCTGGTCATTCTCTTCTTTTCTCTTCAGCTTTTCAAGTGTAATTTCATTTTCCAGTGAGTTGGTTTTTCTAATAAATCCAAACTAATCCAGCTTCATCTGGGCTTGTAGTGAAAGTCTGGGCTTCATTTGTTAAAGTATCCATGTGTTTGTTTTGCCCATAATATTCTTGAATCCTTTGCCAACACCAAGTTCAATGTGTTGAATTATACACAAAATTAAAATTTGCATCAATGTGTTAACTTCAGCAAATGTTTTAAGTTGAATATGCCTTAGTGATGTGTTTGATAAAGACTAGCAGCATGGGTAAGAAAACTTCTGCTTGGTAGACATTCGGATACAGAGGTAAGGTAATGGACTGGACTGAACTGCAGTAACAAGTGCCGTGCTGTTGAGATAATCTTCCCCTGAAAATGTCCATGCAACCAATACTTGGAGAGCATTTAAATGGCAGTCAGTTTGTTTTGGTTGTAAATTATTGGTGGCCTAGAGTAGGAGGGTCCAGCAGTAATCTGGGCCCCCATGTCTCATGGGCTTTGGGTGTTCAGTGAGACCCCCTGTGAACTTGGCATAGAACCACTGTAGACAGGCCTCTTGTAAGAGTGCAATGTGTGATTTCCATTGTGGCCCTAAGGCCAAATTTAGTTAGAAATCTGGGAAATTTAGTGAATGGGAGGGATGGTTACTTCCAGTCTGTGTTAGATTTCTTGACTGCTGGATTATTTGTTATTAATAACATATCCAAGGAAGCAGGAGCTGTCTACTACTTTGAGGTCTTGATCAGTCTTTACAGCTCAGAAGTGGGTTGTCTTCATTGTTGGCATGACCTTCGTTTTCTAAAGATTTAGTTGAACTTCCATCTTTTTCTGTGTTTTTTTTTTTTTTAATTTCCCTATTGTATGTGGTTCTTGAGATATTCTACATTTTCAGCTATGAGCGTCATGTTATTAGTACATCAAAGATTGTTGAAAATGTATTGCTTCATTACCTGGACAGAAAAAAATGGCTGGGTGGAAACTAAGCCTTTGAAAAGAAAAACTTGCTTATCAATTTTCAGTGACTGTCAGGAGAATTCTAACTGATGCCCCCAATTTGAAAGACTGGAAGAGGAAATATCTCTAGATGTGTAAACACATCCACTTATCACTGGCGTAATGAGCTTGGTGCAGTGGGAATGGGGTACACTGTGCACACACTTCACATAGGCATAGATGGGAACTTGCTGGAATTAACCTAGCAATGCTTGAATTTTGATCAGGTCATTGTAAAAATCAATGAAATCTCTGGGATGGCCTGTAAAGTATGAATGTATGACTTTTTTGTAGACACATGCTTGTCTGCTTCTCTCTGTGGAGAGAAGAGGGAGTAGTAAACTGTGTGCAGGTGCCAACCAACTAAAGTTCAGGTACAGAGAGAGGTGGGGAACAGCGACCTTGTGGCTGAGATAGATGACTCATAATCAGCAACAGAGGAGATCACCTGTCAGCCCCAGCAACCAGATCCACAGTAATCAAATAAATACTTACAGCCTCAAGGCTATCCTGACCAATAAAACGTCCTCATCCTCCTCCTGACTGTTCCCTTCCATCTAGAAAAAAAACAGCAAAATACTGCTTGGAAAAACCTGTCTAATCCATGGGGAGGAGAAACACCCTCATTGCAGTATTGGTCAGAGCAGCTGTGAAAGTTGGGGGCCCTTAACCCCTCGATCCAATTTCTCCAATGAAGAAGCCTAAATTACCTTGAGCTTCACCGAAACCTTCCAAATCCTGGGTGGATGACAACATTTTCAGGACTTAGAAAACAACCTATTTCTCATGCAGGACACAAAATAACGTGTTTGCTTGTTAACCTTTCACAGCATTGCCTGGCATGAACAAGGTAACAAAGTTTCTGATTTAGTAGACAAGGCACATAAAACTGATAAGTTCATATCAGCACTTGGGCTACCCAGAGGTGATTGCCCCTACACTGCTGTACAGTGCATTGGAAGCCCTGATTGGCTAAAGCAATGAAAGCTTTGCCCAATTAGGACACAGATAACTGTCAGAGCCATGATTAGAGAAAGTATTGATGACTTCCAATCATGGCTCATTGCTTTTAGTCCTACCCCATACTATAAAAATATTCTTCCCAAAGCGGCCATTTGCAGTGTGATATTGGCGTGGAGAGAGATAGAACAGGGCTCTTTTCAGTGCTACTGGCAAGTTAGTGTGCTATAGTGGGCTATTGTGATTCTATTGTCAGTGTAAAATATCAGTTTAGTGTGAATCTAGTGATAGTGTAGTGTGAGCGACCATTCATCTTTACATTAGAGTGAATATAGGGCTAGTTCAGTCAGTGTGAGCGTAGTGAGTGACCATTCATTTTTACTTTAGCGTCACTTTAGTGTGAATCTAGTGATAGTGCAGTGTAAGTGTAGTTTAACCATTCATTTTTACATTACTGTCAGTTTACTTTGTCAGGGCAGGTTTATTGCAGTATATTTTAGTGTTACTGTACATTTAACGCTGTATATTTTAGTGCATTACTGTACGTTTAACAATGTATATTTCAGTGCATTACTGCACGTTTAACACTGTATATTTCACTGTGTAGATGCACGTTCAATGCTGTATATTTCATTGCGTTACTGCACGTTTAACGCAGTATATTTCAGTGCATTACTGCACATTTACTGCACATTTACCACAGTATATTGCAGCGTGTCAGCGCAGTTTTACTGCAGTATATTGTAGTGTAGTGGAGTGTGTCTGTGTAGTGAGTACTCAGGTAAAGTGCACAAAACACAATTTTTCAATGATTAAAGTGCATCCACATCCACATTTCCACATCTTTATTACATTTTGTTAATAAGCGCCCCCCCCATCATGTCTGGGAGGCCAACAAGGAGAGGCAGACAATCCCATGGCACCGTGAGGGGGCCAGCAGTGTATGTGTCCACAGGCAAAGGTGGATGTGGTCCGTCCTCAGGCAGGGCATCATTTCCTCTATTTAGTGATGTTGCCTATGCTATCCAGCCACAGCATGCAGAGGAGGTGGTGGACTGGCTTACTAAACCATCCTCATCCTCCATCACCCAAGCAGAGACTAGTGTGCAGTCCACTGCAGCTGCCAGAGTTTCTTATTCAGCCTTCTTGTCCACAGCTACTCCGGTCATAGCCCCAGCATCAGGCATGGAGGAGTCAGTTGAGTTATTTGAACACAGCGTCAGCCACTTTCTGCTTGATGATGTACAGCCATTACTTGATTCAGATCTTGGTTCTGAGGCTGAGGGAAGTAGGAACATGAGCCTACAGAGATGGGGGAACACTGGTAAACAACAAATTGACAGTAATATTCCCCCAGCTGTGGCGTATTGTCAAGTTGTCTCCAGTGATAATGAGGGTGGAGGGGATGATGATAATTAGGTCACTGGTGCCAGAGAGAGCAGAGGAGGAAAGTGAGGGAGAGACACAACCCCAAAGAGGGAGCCATCATGGAAGAGTAGGGAGCAGCCACCCTATACATAGCTGTTTGGACCTTTTTTAGCCTATGTGCAGCTGATCGCAGTGTTGCAATTGCAACAAGTGTGGCAAAAACACAAGCCATTTGGGTACCACATGCTTGACAAGGCATTTAACCTCCCATCACACTCAGCCCTTTGGCAAGAGCACCTGAAAGCCACACAAAAGGGACGCAATTCTGCTCCTCCTCACTCCTCACCTTTCCCATCTACCAAACCCCCCCCCCCCCGCTATACCTCATGACCTCTCAGCAGCCTCCACTGACATGGATGATGTTATAGAGCAGGGTGTCTCAGGACCTTGCAGCATGTCTGCCAGTAGCACACCACCAACTGTAGACAATAGCAGGCAATTTTCTCTGCCCCATTGGCTGCAACAAAAAACAAAAAATACAGTCTCTGCCACCCACATGCCCAGGGTCTAAATTCAAGCTTGTCAAAGCTGCTGGCTTTACAACTCCTGCTTTTCCATCTGGTGGATTCTGCCTCCTTCCGTGATTTTGCAGAATGTGCTGTACCACAATGGCAGGTTCCCAGTTGCTATTTCTTGTTACGTAAGACCATTCCAGCTCTACACCATCACATGGAAGGCAATGTTGTTTCATCGTTGGGCAAGCCAGTCAGCTGAAAAGTCCACATTACTGGTGACGCTACAGAACACACAAGAGGAGAAGGAGGATTCTGGCAGTTTTGGAGGCATTGAAGCAGAGCAAGACATACATCAACCCAGATTTTTTTTGTCCCCAGAACCCTTGGGAGTAGTACGTGGCTGGGAGGAGGCAGTTCCAGATACTGTAATCCTCAGTGACCCAGTGGAGTCTGCTTCTCATGCCTCCGCAAACTTGCGGTGCATGGGCTCCCTCATTCCTGAAAGCCTGCCAAAGGACCCGAGAATACGTGGCATCAAGGAGAAGGAGAATTATTGTTTGGCAACCCTCCTTGACCACCATTACAAGGGGAAAGTCTTCAAGCACATCCCAACTCCACAGAGGGAGCAGAAGATGATATCTCTTGAGGACACCTTAAAGAGGGGTTTATTTAACACCTTTCCCAACTCTGGTAGTTTACAGTCTAGTGGAAAACATAGTTTTTAGGCTTCTATTGGTCAAGAGAGGAGCGGTGGAGAAGGGGGCCGCCTTAGTGATGCCTTTCAAATTTTTTTTAGTCCTTGGCTCCCAGGGCTGTCAGCTTCCACATCCCATCAGCAGCCTCTGCATCATATGGTGGGAGATTATCTAGGGGCAAAATCAGACATGGAGAGCTTCCCAGTTGATGATCCACTGGATTACTGGGTCATGAGAATAGACCACTGGCCAGAACTTGCCCAGTATGCAATTGAGCTGCTGGACTGTCCTACATCCAGCATGCTTTCACAACAGGCATTCAGTGCTGCCACAGGTTTTGTGACAGATAAGAGAGCACACCTCTCCACAGACTAAGTGGATTTATCAAAATGAATCAGTCCTGGATTAGCAGCAGCTATCAAGCCCCTAATGCTGATGTCACTAATAAAGTGCTTTCTGGATCTGGAATCTCTGAAAGACTGTCTAGGCCAGTGATGGTGAACCTTGGCACCCCAGATGTTTTGGAACTACATTTCCCATGATGCTAATGCACTCTGCCGTATAGTTGAGCATCATAGGAAATGTAGTTCCAAAACATCTGGGGTGCCAAGGTTCCCCATCACTGGTCTAGGCTGCCTAACTTTGGGTGTGTTGATTTCATCTGGAAGACATTTTTGGTGTGGGCACAATTAACAGCCAATGACCAATTTTCCACACCTGTTTGACAAGTGAATATAATTGAAATTTTTGACAGCAAGGGGAATTCTTGCTTTCATCAAGAGTACCTCTATAGGGTTACTGTGTGAAGGCACCACCGACAACCAAAGTCAAATTTTTCCGCACTTGTTACTTCTATCCAAAGTCTGTGAAAGAGACACCAGAATTTATCCAAAGAATCTCTAATCTTGTTCCGAGTGCATATTAATTACACATATTAATTACACAGGTTCTGGGGCTAATTTAATGCAGGAAAAGCTCTGAATTAAGTTAATTACCACCTTAATCAGCCACAGAACCTGTTTAATTAATATATGTTTGGCTTTAAAGGGATGAGGTGGCAACCCTAATAGGCTTATAGAATCTACATTTGCCTGTGGCAGAGGCATACAGAGTCTTACAATAGATCTGTGGCAGAAGTCAGAAGATATTAGTAGTAGTAAGTAGCATGTTTGAGCTCTGTGAGATGTCTACGAAGTGGAGGGAATATTGCTACTGTTTTTTGGTATCCTTGAAACCAAGGGGTAGGCAGGGTCCCATTTTTTTTCCATAGGGCCAGGGCTGGCAGTCACACTCACAATGATTTCGGGGTTCCTCTGGGTTACAAGCAGTCAGAGACTTCAGTTTATGGCACTGAAAATCTATACTAACAAAGACACAGTGTCCATATATGGATCTCAAATGTTGCTATACACTGGCAGTAAATTTGAACACCACTCTTACTGTGTAATTAAAGTGGTTGTAAACCCTTACAAACCACTTTGACCTACAGGTAAGCCTAGATTAAGGCTTACCTGTAGGTCCAAGAAATATCACCTAAACCTACACGGTTTAGGAGATACAGTATTTACTAAAAGACAGGCACCGCTGTCTACGGCGCATGCACCGTAGACATCGGCGCGCAGGTGCACTATCGCCATTAGCAGCATGCCACTGCTAATGGCGATATGCCATTAGTGGCGGCTCCCGTGCGCATGCGCTGTGAGTGGCCGGAGCAGTGATACCCAGAAGAAGATGGGCGCTCCGTACTACAGGGGACAGCGGTGACATCGCTGGCTCCTGTGTCAGGTAAGTGACACATAATGGGCTACTGTGCGATGCATAGTAGCCCATTATGCTTTACTTTTGCAGAGAAACAGAGAAGAACTAAACCCATCAGGGTTTACTTCCTCTTTAATGTATGATTGAAACGTGACCATTTGCTATATGTTAATAAGTGCTGCTGTATACCAAAGAACAACGAAGTTTTGTTTTGTTGTTGTTTTTCTTATGTATGTTGGTTTTGTCTTAAACCCAATAAAAATATCTTTAAAAAAACAAAAAAAAAAAACAGACACAGTGTCTGGAGGGGAGCTTCTTTCTCCAAAACAAGCCATAGGGTTGACTTACTATAACTGGAGAGTAAGGATGAGCTCAGGCTTGTTCGCAACTAGCACGTGCAGAGCCCGCCAGGAAGTTGGCACTGCACAGCACTAATCACAGGCAGTAAGACATTCCTCGATCTCTGCAACCGCACATCAGGAAAGTGTCTCACTGCCTGCGACTAGCGCTGTGCAGTGCCGACTTCCTGGCGGGCTCTGCACGTGCTAGTTGCGAACACACCTGAACTCATCCTTACTGGAGAGTACAAAATCTGGTGCAGCTGTGCATGGTAACCAATCAACTTCTAACTTCATAGAAAATATGAAACAGCGCTGGCAGCATATATTATTCAATACACATGATGGTGATTAGTGCCATATACATTAATCGTGCCATAGAAATTCAAAATGCAATAAAATTGTATATAATATAATATGCACAAATCTATAAAGTGCTTGGTGCTTAAATGAAAAAAAAGTGCAATGGTGCTCCAAACCTTGCAAAGTGTGAGGTGACTTCCCCTTCAATGACCCCACTCACCAGAAACAATGGACCCTCAGCTTCGCAGTCTGGGGTCAAAAAGGCAGTGATCTATTGACCTGGGGATGTGCAGGATAGTTCCTCAAAAAACTCTTCCAAGAGGGTGCTTTATAATAGAAAGGATACACCATACTCCATAGAGAAAAAGCTCATAGTGAAATACCGCTAAAATTTATTATCAAGCACATTAAAGGCGCCACTTACAGGATATCTGGCAAAACCAGGCATCAGTGAAAACATCCGAGTACGCCGCTGTATGGCATGCCTTCCACGGAGGCGGAAATTGCATCAATGGTTAACGTGAACCAGAAGTGCGGTAACGTGTTTTGCCCCTCCAGGGCGTCATCAAAGGATCGGTTATTATCAGATGAAAATGGAGAGGCGGTTTTCCCATAGAGGAGAGCGGGACTGGGTCCGTCTCCAATTTGCACAGTGAGAGGAGACAGAACCTGTCATCCGCCTGCTCAGCAGGGATCAGCAGAGCGATTCCCCACTGAGCAAGCGGAGTCCATCAGGCGGAGGCACCCGTATGAAATGGGCCTTACGCTCTGACAAAAAAAAAAAATCTGGAAGCTAATTGCTTTATATGCAGATTTTGCACTCTCCAGTTTTAGTTGATCAACCTGATACTGTTTTCTTCTTTCAAGCTGACTCAGGTGCTCACTAAAGCTGAATACACACTATACAACTTTTGTTGTTAGATTTACTTTAGACCTACCTTCAACTATGTAGTGCATGTGTAATATGTAATGGCTTGTCTGATTGCATACAAATTTAAAGTGTTAAGGTTTGACCTCATATTATATGTTTTTGGTAAATCTAAAGGAAAAAATCTGAAGAAAGTTGTGTAGTGTGTATCCGGCTTTAGGCCTTGTACACACGGTACAAAAATCAGAAGGAAACAGTTTGAAGACGAGCTGTCTGCGGATTTTCGGATCGTTAGCAGGGTGCTTTTGACAGACTATTTGACTTTTACATCAGACAAAAGCTGGATGTGCAGGTTATAAAATTTTTCTGTGAAGTGAACTCAACGTCTGATTTCCGGAAGGTCAGTACAGAAATCCATCACATAAAAGTCAAAAGTACAAACACACATGTTCGGAAGCAAGGAACGATTGGGAAGAGTTCGGTCTTGTAAACTACTGTTGGTAATCTAGAATTAACATTTGTGATGCTTCAATTGATGAAATGTCAAAATCATCTTCTTTTTTAATGGGATAATAATGAAGCTGCTTTGCTGGTAATACTGATGTAGTTATGCCAAAAGTATTTTAAAAGGCATTTGTTTTGTACGATCTAAAATTTGCAAATCAACGTTCACCCAACTTCTACTAACACGAAATTAGCAGAAGGGGCCCAAAGGGTGGCGCTTGAGAAATTAACTTTCTCTTTATACACTCATAGTACGTCACTACGTTCGTGTTTGTCAAACGAAAATTTGCATATTCTTTAGTATCCTAGACAAAATCCTGCTCACGCCCTTTTGACAAAAATAAGATGCTCGATCGTCCAACAATCAGACCGTGTGCATGAAGCTTAAGTCTCTAAAAGCCTGTACACACAATACGAATATCAGATGGAACAATTCGTACTACAAGCTATCTGCCGATTTTTGGATCGTCAGTACAGTGCATTTGACAGCCAATTTCACTTCTTTGTCAGACAAAAGCTGGATGTGCAGAGTATAACATTTTTTTGTCGGATGTGAACTCAATGTCCGATTTTCGTTTCATTAGTATGCTTTTCGTACGGAAAAAATTGTAAGAGCAAGACTACTCATGCTCATAAATGAAAGAATACATACTAGTATAATTGTATTCTGTCGTACGAACATTTTCGTATTGTTAGTAACCTCTTCACTTTTGACATGAGACTAGCATGCCACAAAAATTGGACGTTCGAAAATCTAAGCGTGCGTACGAGGCTTTAGAGGTTACTCATAACTATCTTCCCCAGGTAACTCTAGCTACCAATTCAAAACAACTAAGCCAATAAAGTGCAAGAAAAGGATTGGGGGGGATCTGAAGTCTACCTGTTGCCATTAGGATGCAGGAGAGCCTGTTAAAAATCCAGCAGCTCCTAAGGGGATTTTTTGGTACACATTTCATAGACAACTGTAGATAAATATATACAGTATGTATATCATGATGACACTTTCAGCAACAATTTTATTTTTATTTTTTGCATAAGTTTAAGTTGTTCTACAATTTTAGCTCCATTTTACTTTTAGGAAAGTAAATCCACAGTAAATCCATCATCTGCTTCCTGAAATTCAATATTGAATCTATTTTAGCTGAAGGCGATTTGGACAGATTTATTTCAGCCAGGAAGTTTTCTCCAGTGTCTGTTATTCTGTAAAAAAGTTACCCCTGAAAACCTTTATCATGGTTCCAGTAACCAGACACCAGCATAAAAAGGGCACTTAAATTGATTATAAATTGCTCTGTTTCTTTAAAAGAGTTGTGTAGGCAAGATGCAAAAAATTCACACATTGTTAACTAGAAATGTGCATAATGGAAAAATGTGTTTTGTTTTGTTTCGGATAGATTTGTTATGTTACTAATTTTGTTTTGTTGCTTTGTTTCGGCATTCATTTTGTTTCGTTTAAAGCGGATTTCTGCTTAAAAAAAATTGAAGGTCAGCAGCTACAAATACTGCAGCTGCTGACTTTTAATAATCACATACTTACCTGTCCCAGGGTCCAGCGATGCGGGGGAACGAAGTCCCGTTCTTCACCCCCTCCTCTCTGCAGCACCACAGCTGGGCATGAACTGGAATTTTTAATTAAAGGTATTAGTTAATAAATATGTTGTTTTAATACAATAAAGCTGTGTCCTTGTCCTTTCAATTAAAGTTGTCTTGGGTATTACTTGGGTAATGCTTAAATTGATGTATAATTGGGTTACGGTCAACTAGGCCAACGGTTCTAAGCTGCCATGATGCTCCAATACTGTACAAAAATCTGATTGCTTGATGGGCGAATCATTAGACTTTACTATCTCTTGATAACTATTTGGATCCATTGTGTTATAGCGAAAGATTTCTGTATATTTTTTCTCACTTGCTAATACCTTTTGTTATACTTTTTGTCCACAGAAATCTTTACTTTAAATGGAAATGCTAATGGTCAGTCCTGCGTCTTCCCGTTCAAGTTTAACACCAAGTGGTATGCGGACTGTACTGTGGATGGAAGAACTGATAATGGTCTCTGGTGCTCTACAACAGCAGATTATGATAAAGATAAGATGTATGGGTTTTGTCCACGAACATGTAAGTGTTGTGTTTGGTTTTCTGACGATATACTGTTGGTTTAATAAAGTTCCAGACTTAAAATGGAGTTTCACCTGGTTTTGTATTTATTAAAAGTAAGCAGCTACAAAAAGTGTAGCTGCTGACTTTTAATAAACACACATTCACCTGTCCCAGGGTCCAGCAATGTGGCCGTCCGAACTCTCGGTTCTCTCCCTCGGTTCTCTTTCTCGGTTCTCTCCGACACCGGCATTACAAGTGTGGGTACCTGACCAGGTGTGAATCGTGCTGTGCCTTCTCGATGGCCATGTCCCAGAAGATTGCAGGGGTAGAGGGGCGAGAAGAAAACTTCCACTCGAGTTGCCAAGGAGGCCCAAGAGGAAGTGGGAGCAGGTACCTGTCAAAACTAGGTACCCACTCCTTCCCCACCAAAAATGTGGCATGTCGGGGGGTTAGGAGTCCTTAAATCGGAAGTTCCAATTTTGGGTGGAACTCCGCTTTAACTCTTCATTAGTAGAACAGTTGTGATGTTTAGGTCCTGAAAGCTTACAGGACTCTCTGTGGTTCTGTTTAAAGAATAGGTATATGTGTGTTACCATTAGCTCCATTAAAATATCTCAGAACATAAAACACATCTCTAAATATTACTTTTTTACCTTTTTTTATTTTAATGCTTAATTATTCTGCCACTTTGGATGTCCTTGTATTGCCTAAATCAGGGGTCTCCAGACCTTCTAAACAAAGGGCCAGTGTACTGTCCTTCAGACTTTAGGAGGGCTGGATTGTGGCCAGTGGGAGTAGAAAAGGTCCTGATGTCAGTGGGAAAAAATAATGCCCCATTGTTTGTTTCAATGAGGGTAATTGCGCCCCATTATTGGTGTAAGTTGGAGTAATTGTGCCTCATCGTTGATGTCATTGGGCCCCATCATTGGTGTCATTGAGAGGAATTATGCCTCATCATTGATGTCACTGGGCCCCTTTTTTCATGTCATTAGAAGAAACAAGCTGTATCTTGGCCTAGGGTGGCACTTTGTGGGGGGGGGGGGCAGCACAAAAAGAATCCTGCTGGCTTGCGCTACACTTTTAGTGCAGTGACAGTCTTATGGGATGGACTGGACCTGGAGGAAAATTGGTCTGGCGCGCCCCCATAAAGCGGCCACACTGCTGCGGGTTCCGCAACTGTGTGGAGGGTCCGCCACTTCTAGTTTTGACTTTCCTATCATCAAAGTGGACCTCTCATCAGAGTTTTCAGCTACAGAGAGACAGATGCCATGTCGGGAGGCTGAAACTGTTTGGCGGCAAAGGTGAGCTGACGGGGCAGGCCAGTGGAGTGAAGGGGGAGGAGCTCTCCACTGTGTACCCAGAGTAGAAGGAAAGCTACACTATTTGGGTGAAACTGGCATTGCACTTACATAGCTGCTAAAGGGCTTTTAATCTAGGGATGGTGCAGACACAAGGTACACTGACATGGTCACCTATACCTGGCTGGTAGGTAGTAGGACATATTAATTGTACATATTAAGGAATCTTAATTTTATTTCTGTTGATTGCTGATGAAAAAATCAAGCAGATGGATTTAATTGTTCCTGCCCCCAATCCTTCCTTTGATGTATTCCTGGACCACAGACCTTCATTACTGTGCTATATGTTTTCTACTGCACTGCTGGCATGGTTATATCCTCTTAGTCCTTGGCATAAATTTAGCAGAAATTTGTGCCTAAAACTATAGGCAACACTTTTATTTTTATTTTGGATAGAGTAAGGGAGCGTTATATTCCCTGTCAGTTTATTTTTATTAGTATATTTTTATTTTACATTGCAGAGATTTTTCTTCATTTCCTGCCCCATAGCCAAACAGGAAGTGAGAGAAAATCTGTGTAAATTAAGGGAATCCATGGCCCCCCAAGGCCCTCAGAACTAGTGTCCCCACTGGAAAATGGCAGGGCGGGTGTGGCCTTGACTGGAAGGGGTGGGTCATATTAAAATTAGGGAGTGCACGAGTTTAGTCAGGCCTAGGGCAGCACAAAACTTACATACACCACTGAGGAGGAATTGTGCCAAATTGTTGGTGTCAGTGGGAGGAATTGTGCCCCATTCATTGGTGTCGGGGGGGGGGGGAATTACGCCCCATTGTTGGTTTCAGTGGATGAAATTATGCCTCAAGGGTGGGGTCCCCAGGCTACAGTTTGGAGACCACTTGCCTAAATAAAGGGTAGTCATATCGATAGATAAGCAGTCCAGCATTCCTTTAAAGATCATGATTCCAGGCCGAGCCGCCTCCTCACATGGTCATGCAGCCTGTAGATCTGTAGGGATGCCAGGGATATCCTTCTTCACACAACACCAGAAATGCAAACTGTCTTTCTCTTAACCCCTTTACCAAAGCATATCCCTTTGTGTAGTCGTATGGCTGTTAGCCAATGCTGCTTATAGACAACTTTCTGGACTTAAAATATAACTAAATCCAAAACTTTTTTTTAACTTTTGGATAGAGTGGAGAAGGATTAGAACACCTGCCAGTTTTTATTGCTGTCTGTGTCCCCGTTAAGGAGATTCACCCCCTCTATTTCTCCTGTTTAACATTATCATTGAAAGTTAAAGTAAGAGAAAATCCCAAATTTTGGGTTGTCCCCACAAAAGTAATAGAGAAGTCTTCCAATGGGAATACTACAGCCGTGGCCAAAAGTTTTGAGAATGACCCAAATATAAATTTTCAAAGTCTGCTGCCTTAGTTTTTATGATGACAATTTGCATATACTCCACAATGTTATGAAATGTGATCAGATTAATTGCAACTAATTGCAAAGTCCCTCTTTGCCATGAAAATGAAATTAAACCTATAAAAAAATGTTTTTCCTGCATTTGTAAAGAAGGCTTCAGGGCAACCAACAAAATCCAGCAAGCGCCATGACCAGGACCGTTTTTAAGGCAGGGCAAAAGGGGAAGCTGCCCTGGGCCCTGTCATTGTTATGGGGCCCAAAGCAGCTGCTTCATACTTGCCAACTATCCTGGTTTAAATTCCCTCATCCCTTGAGGTTTTAGTCATGTGATGTGTCCCAATATCTCAGTGTGAAGTGCTGCTACTAATGCTGCCCAGCTCTGCCCTATTGTTGTGTACAGATGACTCAGCTGCAGACCCTATGTTTACATGTAAATTACTACAACAATAAAATACCCCTAGTGGTGGACTTTAACGGCACGTACAACCAAAAATGACAAGTAAGAACAATTAGCTTTCTTTATTAAATTGGTATAAAATCATATAAAGAAACATAGAGTTGATACATATCATATACCTTTGTAACAATAGCAGAAACGCATTACTTATACAGAATCGACTATAGAAGCGATCACCCTACGCTTTTTCAGAGCTGAAATAGTCTCTTTCTTCAGGGCTTTAGATACGGCATAGGATATAATTCTATTGAAGGACAAATAACAGGATATTAAAACAGGCAAACGGTGGAACAAAGTAAATAAAAGGGAGGTAGACTCCAAATAGTACTTACATAGCCAGGCACAGTAACATATGAATGTATCTCATGGTTAAATTAAGAACAATGGACAGTGTTGGGTGGACTCCGTGACTTTCCAGTATCCAAGGCTTCCCAAGGGGAGAGGGCAAGATGGTAAAGCAGTAATAAATTCGATGGCCGTTTACAATTTGGATTAATTTGTCTGTTGTTGTTGCCCAAAGGCAAGAAAGATCATGTATAAACCTCCCCTAGAGAGCCCCTGTGAAGGAAACAAGGGGGAATAGTTGTTAGCTGGGCCAATACCAGGGAAACACTGGCGCGGGCAATAAAGTGTTGGGTCCAAGAAAATAGGTTGGGAATCAAGCATGCATATGTAAATAGCAGTGGCATTCATATGTAAATAGGGGTGACTGGCAGCATTGATATGTATATAATGCCCCCTGATGTCATATCCACAGTAATCTCTATCAACCAATCAACAAGCAGAAATCATGTGCTGTAACCTCTAGCAACTACTCATTGAGCCGTAATGATACACTGTAACCTCTGGCAACCAATTGCAATAGCCACCGGATCTGATTCAGTAAACTGATTTTGAGTCTAGCTGCTATTTATTGTATGTCTCAGAGCAGGTGGAGAGCAAACCTGCATGAGGGGGGCCCCAAGAAAAGTTTTGCCCAGGGTCCAATCAATATTAAAGATGGCCCTGGCCATGACCATCTCCTACAGTTGATTCTGCTGTGGGATCGGGGCACCACCAGTGCAGAGCTTGCTCGGGAATGGCAGCAGGCAGGTGTGAGTGTATCTGTACGCACAGTGAGGAGAAGACTTTTGGAGGATGTCCTGGTGTTAAGAAGGCCAGCAAAGAAGCCACTTCTCTCCAGGAGAAACACCAGGGACAAAAGGTACAGGGATTGGACTGCTGAGGACTGGGGTAAAGTCATTTTCTCTGATGAATCACCTTTCCAATTGTTTGAGGCATCTGCAAAAAACCTTGTCCGCAGAAAAGGTGAGGGCTACCATCAGTCTTGTGTCATGCTAACAGTAAAATATCCTGAAACCATTCATGTGTGGGGTTGCTTCTCAGCCAACGGAGTTGGCTCACTCACAATTGTGCATAAGAGCACAGCCATGAATAAAGAATGGTACAAAAACATCCTCCGAGAGCAACTTCTCCCAACACTCCAAGGACAGTTTGGTGAGGAACAATGCCTTTTTCAGCATGGTGGAGCACCTTGCCATAATGCAAAAGTGATAACTAAGTGGCTTGAGGAACAAAACATTGACATTTTGGGTCCATGGCCAAGAAACTCCCCAGACTTTTATACCATTGAGAACTTGTGGTCAATCCTCAAGAGGCAAATGAACAAAAAACATCCCACGAATTTTGACAGATTCCAAGCATTGATTATGCAAGAATTGGCTGCCATCAGTCAGGATGTGGCCCAGAAGTTAATTGACAGCATGTCAGGGCGAATTGCAGAGGGCTTGAAAAAGAAGGGTCAACACTGCAAATATTGACATTTGCATAAACGTAATGTAATTGTCAATAAAAGCCTTTGGCACTTATGAAATGCTTGTAATTATATTTCAGTATACCATAGTAACATCTGCCAAAAAGATCTAAAAACACTGAAGCAGCAGACTTTGTGAAAATTAAGGTTTATGTCATTCTCAAAACTTTTGGCCACAGCTGTAGTTCCGGAGACCTGGGGGTCCCCAAATTTGCAGGGATTTCCTCTCACTTTGTGTTTGGCTATGGGACAGGAAGTAAAGGGAAATCTCAATGGGACACAGACAGTGAAAAAAAATTCTGACAATGGTTATAACCCTCCCTTGCTCTATCTAAAATGAAAAAAATAAAAAATGTTGCCTATAGTTTCAAACTGCAATTTTGTATAAATACATTTCCATTTATAAAGAACACAAAACAGCTAATTTTTCACTTTTGTAAAGAAGGTGCACTTTAAAATATTGAGCTTCCATTTGTGAAGTCAGGCATTGATGTGAAGGAGAAGGCCTGGCTCGCAGTCTCTGGTCTAATTCATCCCAAACATGTTCTTTTGGGTTGAGGTCAGGACTCTGTACAGGCCAGTCAGTGCAGGCCAGTCAAGTTCCTCCAGCCCAAATTTTCTCATCTATGTCTTTAAAGATCTTGCGTTATGCACTTTCCGCTTTGCCAACTTCCCACAGTAAACATGCAGGCGACTGAAACCTGATGACCAGCGAAGAACCGGCCCGGGTTGGAACAGCGCTGGATCCCTGGACAGGTGAGTGACCTTTTATTAAAAGTCAGCAGCTACAGGATTTTTTTTTTCTCAAATAGACTCCTCTTGAGGTTGAGGCTGAGCTACTTTTTCACACTGGCTTTAAAAGCAGGCGTTTCAAATTCATTAAAAACGCCCCTCAAACGTCACATAGTACTGTTCACACTATCAGGACATGATGTGTTAGGCCGCGTACACACGGGCGGACTGTTCGCCCAACTTTGTTCGTCAAACAATCCGACAAACAGTCCGCTCAAAATTTGCATGAACGGACTTGACCACACACGATGAACGAACAGTCTGCTGAAAGCGTGCGCGATGACGTGAACGGCACGTACGACGGGACGAAAAATACGACGTCCAATACACTGCAATGCAACCTTCGCCGTGTAAATCCTTTCTGAGCATGCGCGAAACTTAGTTTGTCGAACAAGCCTACACACGAGCGGACTGTCCGCTCAAACCAAGTTTCAGCGGACTGTCTTACGGGAATTCCGAAAAACTTTGTTCGTCAGACTGAAGCCCACACACGAGCGGACTGTCCGCTGAAACACTGTTCAGCGGACAAAGTTGGGCGAACAGTCCGCCCGTGTGTACGCGGCCTTAGGGTTGCATCACTTCAAAATTGAAGCCTCATGTTGAGTGAGGAAGCATTTGAAGCCTTTCAACTCCTCTCATTCTAGTCTATGGTAATGCTTTGCAAACACTCTGGCAGGCAGTTGTGGTGCAGTTGCAGGGCGTTAAGATATATGGAGCAGTTTTAACGCTCTTTAATGCTCATCAAACGCTTCAAAACTATCCATAGGGTGTTTGGGGAGCATTTTTAACTCGTCATTAACGCTTGTAAAACACCAGACTAATGCCAGTACTAAAGCTCATTAGCGCGAGTCTAATGCCCATACTAACACTATAGGAGCATTTGTTAAGCCCATACACACGATAAGAATATTGTAAGAAATATTTTGCCCGACAAATGATCAGCCAATTATCTGATTGTTAGTATAATGCTTTCGACAGCTGATTATGACTTTTCGGATGACAAATCCTGAAGGTGCAGGCTAGAAAATGTTTATCACATGTAAACACAACGTCCGATTTTCGCTTAATTACTAATTTTCGTCTGAAACAAATCGTAACATCAAGACTACACGCGCTCGGAAACAAAAGAATACATATACATTACAAAACAGTTCAAGAGTTTACATCACTTATACTCTGTCTTATGAGAATTTTCATAAGTTCAGAAACCTCTCTATGTTCGAGATGAGACTAACATGCAAATAAAAGAAAGAAATAAAAAAAACGGATGCTTATTCGTTCCATAATCTCATTGTGTACAAAGCTAAAGACTGCTCTGCTAATGCAATTAAGAGACTGCAGCATTTATTTTTTGCCTATATATTCAATTTAGGTTCTCTTTTATATGTGTAAAAAAATTAAAAGATTATAGTACCCCCCCCCTTTTTTTTTTCTTTTTTTTTTTGTAGGTGGTGCAGGGTGCTGGTGCTTGTTTTGTTATATAATTGTTATTTTAGGCAAGACACAGGCATCTGATTGGCATAGCACCAAACATCTGCTCTGATCATTAACCTCCGACAATGTTTCTGTCATCAAGAGGTCCTGATCACTCTCTGTCTACATATCCTCTATGTCAGCAACATTTGTGTTTGGAGTATCGTTTCAGGTAGACCTCCGCTACATGATAACTGATAGGTAACAATGACTGCTGTGATCCTAAACTTGTGTCCATGTTCCACTGATCATTCTACATTGTACTTCCCTTCCTGCTTTTATGTGCTATTTATATAATATAAACTTTGCTGCTGGCATTGTTTCATGAAAACTAAAAACTTCACTACAAACTCCACAGTGCAATTTTTTATAATCCCCTGCCACACTTTTTAAACTCACTTTATTATACCTTGTTGATTACTTGGTAGAGATTCTCTTTCCTATATCAGGTGCTCTGACCATAATATATCCCCCACATTGGACATGTTTAAAGCTTTAGTAAACCGCTGTGGTTTTTATTTTTTGCAACCTGCAATGTAAAGCCATAATGTACTCAGAACTAAGCCTTCCAGCAGCGTGATGTCACCACTACAGAGGCTTCCATCTTCAACTGGCATTCCTTCCGGGTCCATGGACTCTGGCTCTGTAACTGGTCGATGACGTCAATCCCGCGAATGACACCCAGAGGCAGAGGCATGAAGGGACTTGTAGTTTTGCAACAGCTGGAGGTCCGCTAATTGCATATCCCTGCTTTAGGCTCTATTCACATCTGAGCATAGCGATTTACCAGCATTTTTCAGGCATTTTTACCTTTTTTACAAGTGTTTTTAGAGTGTTTTAGAAGCCTATTACAAGCGTTTCACAGCTTCAGACGTTTCGTCCATTACCAGGCCCTTCGTGTCTGGTATGGATATTAATGGGGAACCCTGCACCAATTTTTTTTTTTTCTAAATGGCGTGGTGGTCCCCTCCAAAGTCAATACCAGGCCCTTCAGGTCTGGTATGAATTTTAAGGGGAACCCCACGCCAAAATGTAAAACAAATGGCGTGGGCCCCCCCCCCAAAATTCATACCAGGCCCTTCAGGTGTGTAGGGAGTGGGGCAAAGATGGACGCGGCCTGCACAGGGGACAGAGGGGGCTTTGTTTGCAGGTAAGTCTCATATAATGGTTTAGTATGCGATACATACTAACCATTATGCTTTTAATTTGCAGGCCTGGGGGTTTACTTCCTCTTTAACTAGAATGTCTTGTTGCCAGAAGTGAAGCAGTGGGGCAACAAAGTGAAATGACTCTCCATCTCAGAACTGAAGATGGGGATGAAGCAGCGGAAGAGATAGAAATTCCTGAATTAACTGGGGAAAGGCCTACAATTAGGTCTCAGGTGAAGCTCACCCATGCGCTCAAAGAATGTAACTTGGCAGAGACACAGGGGGGTTGATTCACTAAAACTGGAAAGTGCAAAATCTGGTGCAGCTCTGTATAGAAACCAATCAGCTTCCAGGTTTCATTGCCAAACCTTAATTAAACAAGCTGAAATTAGAAGCTGATTGGCTACCATGCACAGCTGCACCAGATTTTGCAATCTCCAGTCTTAGTAAATCAACCCTAGAGAGGGGATCCTGTGCCCTCTAATAGAGGCAATACAGCTATAGTGGTGGCCCAATCACAGAGAAACAAATTACCAGAAACCAGGAAACTGTTGAATGAATGGTTAAGTCTCGTCTTGAAGGATAATATACTGTACCACAGAATATTGTTCCCCTATGACTTACCAGTGACCTGACAGGTTGTACTGTCAAGGTCTCAGGCTCCCTCTGAGTCCATGTGTAAGCAGGGTACTGGCGTTTCCACAAACATTTACCTGGTTCAAGAGACAAGCCATATGTGTGTGTGACTGTTCCAGTTGAATCCAATTGTCCATCTGAACAAGTCTGCTGACACTGTTGAAAGGGACTAAGCCATGGATTTAATTTCTGACTTGGCACACTGATCGCTTACTTAACCACTGACCATTGGAAGTACTGAGCATTGACTTTTAGACTCAACATGACAGAAGATGGATACCATGGCCTTGTAATTATGGTGGGCCACTTTATCAAGTTTGCAGTGGTAGTATCAACCCACGACCAGACTGTCAAGACTACCACCCAGATATTGTAGAAGCACTTTTACCTTCCTTATGACTCCCTGCAGAATATACTGTGATAGACTCACCCGAGACAGAGGCTTTTGGAGGGGACTGAATTCTAGCCTCTTGCCTGCCGACTATGGCCCCTGGCATTTGCGGGAGCTACAATCATTTAGGAAGATATTCTGTTATGTAATGCAAAAGGAGATTATTAAGGAGGCCATGATGGTCTCTGTCAGCTTGGGACTCAGTGGATAGATCTATGTGAAAGGAATGCTGATTAATGAGATCTGGAAAGCCTAGGTCTTTCACCCAATAGTTTATGATCTCATTTTGTTGAGTACTCTTTGCTGGGTCATTTGGGGCGTGGCTGTATTCCAGTGTTCTATTGTGTCTGCCTGCCTTGAATATTATGGGATGTGTATGTAGATTAGCTGTGAGATTGGTAGGGGCGAATTCCTCCAACAACTCTCACTGCTGATTGGACAGTCTACCCCATCTGGAATGCAAAGGGGGGGGGGGATTGTCCAGAATATTACCTGTGTACCTGTGTTTTCAATAAACCAAACAAGTATTGCCTTGTTTGTTGTTGGGAGCGGTTGGAAAATTTCTGATATCTATATTTAGACTGGGAGGAAGCAGTATATGACAAAAGCACTCAAGCGGAGAGTGAGACGTTTAGTCACATATACATTTACACCATGGACCCCGTTTTGAAAGCAAGTATTTCCAAGAATGGTACCAGTCCCTAGGCGTTAAGATGTCACACTCTACCCACTAGCCTCCCCAAGGTAAGAAGCCATGTAAGAAGCCTAATAAACGTTCAAACCGCTGCTGAGAGGCCTATCTCATGAGAAACAAAGCACAAAGTGGTCAAAGTGGTCTGGAAATACAACCACATGGTGCATTCCAGAGCCCTACCATGTTATGTTTAGTCATACTCTTGCGGGTTCCACAGACTTTTCTGCCATGGCCCCCACAGAAGAACTGGAGCACACTCAGACTGTATGGATTTGAGAATGGAAGCAACACCTGTCTAAAATCCAATAGTTCTTTAAAATCCTGTAATTGGTGGGACAAGGAGAGTTGAATGAGCCAGACTTTGACCGTTACCTGGGAACATGACTAATCTCAGGGGGGGGGGGGGGGGCGGTAGGCAGAGTGAAACTCATTGGGGACATGGCCTGGTTGGAGTCCAGGCTGAGGTTGCTATGCTACTCACCACTTCAGGACACCTAGACGTGCAACTTTTAGGGGCCACCCCATTGTTCTCTGATACCTGGGAAGAGAGCGCTAGTCAAACACAAAGGTATACATCAGCAAGAAAAACTGCAAACACCATGGAAAGAAGCTCCTTTGAGTCGTCCTACAACAGCCTATTTCAGGTGTGGCAATCTATGATATCCAGAGAGAAGTAACTCAAGAAACTCAGAGATGCCCACACTGTAAGCTCCTCAAACCCAAAGAGAACCACAGAGAGAACTATGTTTTTTTTTCTCAGAGGAGCAGTCCAAGCTCATGAGCCACAAGTGCCTCGACCACCAGAGGTTCAATTCCACCATTACCTTCAAAACCTCAGGAGGAGCCATGGGCCCTGGTAATATTATACAGTCAACTGCTCACCCAGCTCAACTCCATGCTCCTGCGTTGGCGCCCTCTGAACCACCGTCCACTAATTTGCCTTAAGGCAGAGATGCGTTGCCTCTTGTACCAGAATATAGAGCCAAAACTCAGCCTATGAGGCACCCCCAAAGGTTGAACTTCAAGAGACCTGAATGCTTTACGCAGGGTGCCTTTGTTTGATCTGTAAAGTTGTTAGGGACAGCAAGTTCAAGTGAGGTGGAATATAACGGAGTGCCCTTTGACTTGTTACACATGCATTGTTGTTTGCTTGCCAATAACTAATTTTGTCCCTACCTCATTCTGTAGCTAGCGGATACCCTATGTGGTTAGTCCCACCCTTCTTCTTTATTCTTTAGTCTCCATTTACCACATGTACAGTATTCTGCTGGAGCGTCACACGTTTTTGGATTGAAGCATTCAACAATCTGCAAGATGTCACTTGGAGCAAGTCACTGTCTGCCAAGCTATGGAACTGTAAGTTAAGCTATCTCACCACAACTGGATCAGTTATAGAGATCACAGTTTCGGTGCTTAGATTGCAAAGCCGAACAGGCTCCTTTAACTCCTTTTCCCACAATTAATTTTCAGTTCCAACAATCAAAGTAAAAAAAAATTGTTCATTGTTGGTCTTAGGTAATCTTAAGCAACTATTTTTTCCCTGTCTTCCTTTAACTATTCACATATATACTATTAAAGTATTTCAGTTTTTTTTTCTTCATTTGTGTTTTTACTGTCACCTTAACAAAAGCATTTATCTAATTTGTACATACGTACAACGTTGTCATGCTTCATAGCAGAAACATAATTTTTCTGTCATAAACTGCTCAAATTACACAACAAAATGTCCACTTTACAAAGTGCACTCGGTATACTAAAGGTCCATTTACACCAGATATGTTGGCACATTTTTGTCAACAAATGCCAATGCAAAGACCTATAAAAAGGTATCAAAATGGGGGCAGTTCATACCAATGTGTTGCCCTACTTTTTTCAGTATAGTGCAACACAGGCATGGTAACACGTGTCAACATAGAACAGTATGCAAAAACACACAGAAAAAAGCATGTTTGTCTCCTCTGCAGTGCCATAGACCATTTTCACATTTTAGCAACTTAGGAGAAAAATGCATGTTAAATAGCAACTCAGCAAACCGCAATGCAGCATGCCAACTTAAGTTAACAAACATGCATATACCTGCACTCAGCACACACCACAAGTTGCAATGTCAATGGACCCTGAATTTTTTAAACTTAACACTGGTCGAGTTTGATTGCTTATGTCTTTTTTTGGAAGCATAGACAGCAATATTATCTTTGCAAAACAATAAAATACCTTACTTGCCCCCATCCCCATATGGTCTCGTTCACACCAAGGTCATTAGAAATGAAGGTAAAATGCACAGAGATGCCCTTTCAGAGACATGACAATACATGTCCGTCTCAGTGAGTTTTTTTTGTTGGTTTTTTCACAATCAAAATGTATAGAAAGTTTATCATAGTTGACAATTGACCAGTCAGTTTTTTTGCATGTTGATGTAACAAACACCACAAAATATATAGTGGGACTTTAAAAGTGTAAACTGTCAGCAAATCACACAAGTGTGTTAAAAGCAAGTTTTTAAATAATATCAATAGTCTTGTGGACGGGACTCATCGCCCAAAAGGAGGCACCCTCACAAACTCTCCCAGGACAGAGGCACGGGGCCTGCAGTCATGCAAAAACCAGCATTTAGGCTCGGTTCACACTAGCCTGACTCCAAAGTGCAACTTGGAGTCTGACTTTGATATGACATTGATGTGACTTTTTTTACATTCTGTGGTATTGAAGTTTTATCAAAGTCGGACCAAAGTAGTGCAAGAACCTTTTCTAAAGTCAGACAGACTTGGATAGTATCAGTTAAGACTGCTGTCTTAGGGAAACATCGAATTTCACATGTCATCCAACTTGGAGTCTTACAAGTCGGTTCCTATGATGCATCAGTGTGAACTGAGCCTAAGACGGCATCCCAACTTGGAAGCAAGTCGTTGCCTTGCACAATTCCACTTGATCCATTGTAAACTTTACTGTAAAGCACTCATTCCATGTAACCACACACTTTCTCCTTCCATACAAATGCAAAACTTTGAGGGGTACACCGCAGAGCTTGTGTCCCACTCCACCAGCACAGCCATGATTGCCATCTCACTCCCAGTGACAATGTGAGGATCCCACCATTTACACAGCGCAGACCTCTAATACTAACGAGCCTTAATACCTTGTTGGATCCACTTCTCTCTCTCTCTCTCTTTTCCCACACTTCCAGGCTAGATCCATTGGTTTCCTGTTCCGCAATGTCGGTCCCATGTGTGGGGTACCAATCGCTAGGGAGGGGATCAGACTTACCTTCCTCCTCACTACCAGAGTTACCATCTTCCATGTCAAGGTACTAACTCCTTTTGGCTAGCTGCTATAACATTCTTCACCACTTCACTGGTTACCCATGGCAAGAGCGATGGGCCTCGTTTCCTACCAAGCATGGTGTTTCCTCCACAGCATGATTCACCCTTCCATGTTGAACATCTTACATCTCCTCTTCATCCCCTTTTAACACAAGCCTTGTTCTTTTGATACGTTCTTACATGATGTATCCCTTTGTAGGAACTTCAGACCAGGCATGTGTAACTTTGAGAACTTTTACTTGAACTTCTTGCAAATTACAAAATTGATGTGACACAGTCTTTCACAGATTTCTCCATACACTGTTGTAGTTTATCCTAGCTCAGGCTGCCCAATTCATACCTCTTGCTAAGAAGATTCCTTTCATAAGAGTTCATATATGACATCTGGTACCACAAAAGGGAGGCCACATGCTCAGCTTCACATGAGGCATCATTCCTTCCTGTCTTTTCCCATGTGAAAGGAGAGACTGCCTCCCCATGTATTCATAGCCCTCCACAAGGGGACAGAGCTATGAACACCCAGGAGTGAGCAGACTTCCAAACTCCCATGAAGCAGAACATGTCCCAAGAGTAGACAACCTGCCTACAGTCTGATATACATACAATAAAATCATTTTTAGCGTTTTTCTAAAAAAAAAAAAAAAAAGATTGGCAAGGTATTCTATAGCATCAAATGTGAACCATTTTTTTAATATACACCACTAAAGGGGCCACAGTATTCTTCAAATTTCATCTCAAGGTTCAAAGAGATGACTTTTGTTGATTGGAAGGTATTCAACATGTTTTGCATGTTTCTTCATAAGGAATAGTGTACTAAAATCACATATCATCGCAATAAGTATACATATTGATTATACATGAAATGTAATTGTGGAAATGAGATGAGGGTGTGGGAAAGCTGCAGCTGCCCTTGTGTGTGGTTCCACCGTAAAACCCATATCAGCCGAGATAGCAAGGATAACTTACCAGTTGCTACAGGTTTGTGGCAGTGTTGAATTGTAAGTCTTGTTAATTTGCTGCACATTTTTTACTGAAGCACAAGTTCTTGTTGACACTTTTACTAGAGCAAAGTTGCAGTGGTGAGTCAACCTTTTTCAGCCAAGGGACTCTTTAAAATGATGAACAGTCTCAAGGCACCCCATCCTAAAATGTAAAAAATGTTCTAATAGTTTTACATAATGCAGCAACATCCACACATAAGACACCCAACATTAAAGGTGCACACTGATACTGACTATTATTTCAGTGTTCCTCTTTTTCCTCAGTTTTTCTCCATCACTTAGCTAATGGGACCCCATTACTGATGGAGAGAGGCAGGAGAGGGCCAGATAAGGATGCTATGCATCCTCTGATCAACTGATGATGTCATTGGTCATTAGGAGTGTGGCAGCTAGAAAGCCGTAATGGTGCACAATGAAAACCCATGGCTTTGTGTAACTAAAGGCAGGCTTCATCTACTCGTCACCTTGTATACAATTTTTGGGGAATTTTTAGGCATTTTGCCAAGGCACCCCTGAAGAAACCTCAAAGCACCCTGGTTGAAAAAGGCTGGTCTACTGCAAGAGCTCTGCAAGTCTACAGTAAATTCAGCCACAGTGGCCCCTGTGGTGGGATGATTATTGCACAACATAAATGAACCAGAACTTGCAGCAGACTTTCAGAATGTTTCCAAAGAAGTTGATCTGTATTCATGCAATCCAAACCTGTGAAGCCTGGAAAGTATAGCAATAGGTTAGCAAGTAATTTTCAAACTGGCAGCTCAATTGCAAGTTATCTGGGAGACTCTTATCCAGGATTAGGGTCTAATATGAATATAAAGGGGAACCCCTTGGTAAAAATAAACAAAAAAAGTGTGTCGGGTTCCCTTTTAATATCTATACCAGACCCTATTCCAAGCATGCAGCCTGACAGGCCAGGAAAGACGGGGGGCAGCGAGTCTGCGCTCCCCTCTTGAACCATACTAGGTCACATGCTCTCAAAATGGGGGGTACCTTGTTCCAGTGCTGATGAGGACAAAGGCCTCTTCCCCAGAACCCCAGCCTGGTTGGAGGAGGGATATCCGCTCATCACACCAGGAGGGCACCTACAACACAACAGTGGTTTTCTGCATGCCAAATCTGAAATGGGAACATCGCTGTGATCCAGGAGAGGTATAAAGCTGTGGGAACTGAAGTGGTTAAAAACAAGAATACGGCCCGTTACATAAACAGTGTGTAACATTGGTGACTTTGAAACCAAATTTAAGGACTTTGGTTTTTCTGCCGGAGAAGGAAATGACCTGCAGGCCTGAGCCCAGCACTATACAAACCTTTTAGAAAGTGAGTTGCTTCCTATTTCCTCTTCTCCTGATAACACACTTCACTGTCCAGATTGCATCGGAGGAAAGGGGTCACAGCAAACAATGGGCAGCAACAAGAGAGATCATTCCACATGTCAGATAGTCACATTGAGTTTCCTCTTGCCCCCCCCTCCCTGACCAGGATCTCTTTGTTCCCACCTCATTCTCGGCACCAGCTCCTTTCCAGAAAACCATGAAACACCACAACTGGATAAAAATCGAACCTGAAAAAGTTAAAGAAGTTAAAAGAAAAGAATAAAAAAGTGCTTCTGCATATCATGGAACTGTGGAGTAACACATCCAAGGAGATAGAGAAATAGGATGGTGCAATGTGTATGGAGACAAGGCAGTATTTATGAAAGGGGAAATCAAGGATCGGTGTAAAGCATGACAGGTTTAGAAGGGGCGACATTTAGGGCCGATTCCAGTGTGCTGCAGCAGTGCACATTTAACATTAAAGTGGTTGCAAAGGCAGAAGATTTTTTTTACCATACTGCATTAACTGCAGTAAGGTAATAAACCTTGTACATGCAGCTTCTCCTGCAGCCCCCCAAATACATACCTGAGCCCTATCTGGATCCAGCAATCTGCACAAGAGCCGAGGCTCTCTCACTCATTGGCTGAGATATAGCAGCAGGATCCATTGGCTTCTGCTGCTGTCAATCACAGCCAGTGACAAGGAATCGGGGGGCGGGGCTGAGCCCCACTCTGTGTGTCTTATGGGCACTCAGCACGCACAAGTGTTCCCATAGCAAGAGGTTTGCTTTGGAGGCACTTGGTGGGGGAGCGGAGCCAGGAGCAAGAGACCCGAGGAGGACCCGAGGGAGCAAAACCTTTGCACAGAGCAGGTAAGTATGACCTTCGGGTACCCCATTAATGAATAGGCTATCAAAGTTCCACAAATGCACTAAAGGCAAAATACAGTGTTTGGCTTGGAGCTAAGTGAAAATGAGAAGGGTACAGTATGACTGGAGTATGCAGATGAGGTTGGGCAGGGTTTTGGTGAGTTTATTTATGCATATAAAAAAGACACTTACCAGACTGGAGGGTTGAGGGGCTTGGGGGGGGGGGGGTTCATGGTCCTTGGTGTGAAGAGTGGAGGGAGGATTTTGTTGGTGTGTAGGCAGGTGCAGTCTACTTTGTCCACTGTAGTTGGCACTCAACCTCAGCAGCATTGCAGGGGGAGAGGAAGTCAAGGGGAGCATGGTTTCTCTATTGCTTCTAGGGTCATTGGGAAGCTATCAGATTGGATGCTGCGGCCCTATGTGACTAGCAGCCATTTTGGGTGAGGCAAAGCCTATTTAAAGTGGTTCTAAAGGCATAAGGGTTTTTATTTTAATGCATTAAGGTAAAAAACCTTCTGGATGCAGCTCCCCCCCTCCCCCCTAATACATACCTAAGCCCCCCTCAATCCAGCGATGTGCATGATAGCGCGGCTCTCCTGCGTTTCTTCCTCTTAATTGGCTCACACAGCAGCAGAAGCCATTGGTTCCTGCTGCTGTCAATCACAGCCAATGAGGAGAGAGAGGGGGCGGGGCCAAGCCATGCTCAATGTCCATTCACAGGAGTGTGGCTCAGGAGTAAGCCTGCTCGAGTTCCCCCCATAGCAAGAGGCTTGCTATTGGGGCACTCAGCAGGGGGGAGGAGATAGAACCGCTGACAGGGGGCACAGAGCAGGTAAGTATAACATGTTTATTTTTAATAAAAATAAAACCGGAAGCTTTACAATCACTTTAAGGCCCTGGCTCCCAGGCTTGGCACACACATTGCATGTGGGTTGTGTAGGGACAGGTCACCCGTCTGACAGGGACAGTGTTTAGTGGCAGGGAGAGGTTCCAGATGAGCAAGGAAAGGATAGGCACACACCATCCTACCTGGAGACCTCCCCATTTGGCTCTGCAGTGGCCAGGTCGTATTCTACCACTCAAGACAGATGCTGTTGGCATATCTGAGACCTGCTCTGCTACACACTGCTGTTACATGCAGTGAGCATTCCCGGCCAAGTGCCTTCCCCCTGGGTTTGTTGTGAATTACTGGATTCTGCATTAAATAGTTCTATTCTCTACAACTGCACCACGCTGCACCTCCCCACAGATGGATCAGTGCCAGCATTGGACACGTTTCTCCTGCTCTCCCTCCCTGGACAACTTGGGTTGGTGTTATTATGCCACCTTATTATGCCACCAGTGATATTCAAGGTATTTTTTTTTAAATAGCAAACATGTTTTATACTTGCCTGCTCTGTGCAATGGTTTTGCACAGAGCGGCCCCGATCCACACCTCTTCTCAGGTCGCCGCCGGTGCTCCTGGCCCCTCCTCTTCTCTGAGTGCCCCTATAGCAAGATGCTTGCTATGGAGGCACTCGTGCATGCTCACACAAGTATGTTGAGTTCCCATTGCACTGTGCTTGATGTGTCATCATGCGTTGCAGTAAAGTTAAAAAAAGCAAGTTTTCAAAATGTGGTGTGTAAGCTGCATAACCTTTTACCTAGATATTTTGTTGCTTTCTTCTTTTGTTCACTTCTAGCCATTTTTGGTTACGGGGGCGAGGGATGAATGTAATGTTGAGAGTAGTCATAAGACTCTTCATAGTTCAGGAAACATCAAACCATCTCTCCTTTACCTGAACAAAAAGGTAGCTGTAAATAAAAAGTGGACCCATGCAAGAGGGATTTGAGTTTAACAGAAAGTTTGGAAGTGAGAACGCAGCGGGGCAGCGTGAAGCCCCCTTACTGTGCTGGAGAAAGCCCCAAATTTGGGATTTTCTTTCACTTTTAGTGATAACTGTAAGCAGGACAAATAGAGAGGATGTTCTAATCCATATTCATGCTGTCCAAAACAAAAACAAAAAAAGTTTTGCCTTTAGTTATACATTAAGCATTGCTAAAAAGGCATTGTCGCAAATTCCCTAATATGATCCTTACGGCCTATTGTCGTTAAACGAATGTGTGCTTATAATGCATTGAGCTGTTCACCATTTTAGACACTATTGTCCAGTCCACACATACTGGAAAAACTCATTAATTTGGCAACCTTAGAGGATGGTGTTCTTTTAAATCTGTTTTGCCTTTTCAGCTACAGTAGAAGGTTGGTGGACAACAGATTCCATCACTGGCGTCAAATATCAGATCATTTCCGGTGCTGCTTTGACTTGGTACCAAGCACGGAGGAGCTGTCAGCAACTGGAGGCAGAGTTACTGAGCATAACAGAACTACATGAGCAAACGTACATTTCAGGTGAGTTATGGAGGGAAAAAATAAGAATAGGAAGACCTATCGGTAGTCTCAGAGGACTAATAAAACCAATGGACAATATAAGCTGAATCACAAATATTCCAAACCTTCACTAAGAAAATATTTGGAAGTCTTTGGTACGGTGACCAGATTTACAAAATGAAATCCATGGACACCCTATTGACCAAGCCCACGTTTATTGGGGTGGGAAGGAGCAGGGGGTGGGGAAAATATTGGTATGAAAAGAACAATGCTACACCAAATGTTGGATGCGGCCAAATTGTGCTAACAGTGGGAGGGGCTTAAAGGGGTATGGTTTAATAACAGCTGAGCCTTTTGTGCTTTGGGTCAAGAGTACAGGCCCAGGTGTGCACTGCAGGTCGTTATCACAAGCAAGGGTAAGGTGGCAAATGATTCATATCCTTACCTCCTGTAAGAAAGTCTGCACAAGCTGAAAGGGGAAGGACCGGGAAGACCATGTAATATCGGCATATGGCATCATGAATAACCCCAGACACAGTCCAGAGAAGACGCACCCCTCCCTCCTCCTGCTCCAGGCCAATCACAGAAACATTGCTAAGATTGATTACCCTGCAGCCGCCCAGGCCGTGGAAGCCAATATTAAAGTGGAAGTATACTCTCCTATCATTTTCAGACAAGGAAGCTGCATTAAAATAAAACACCTTCTATGTGCGGCAGCCTCCCATCCCCCCTGATGGTTACCTGAGCCCCATCTGGATCCAGTGATGTTGCACAAAAGTCTCCCCTCATTGGCTAAGACAGCAGTGGGGCGCCATCGATTCATGCTGCTGTCAAAGCCAGTGAGCCAATGAGGTGAGAGAGAGGGGGCAGGACTGAGCCGCTGCTCTTTGTCCTGAATGGATACACACAGCAGTGGCTCGAGTGCCCCCATAGCAATCTGCTTGATGTGGGGGCAGGAGGGAGGGGCTAGGACCGCAGAAGAGCAGAATCTGGGCTGCTCTATGCAAAACCACTGCACAGACCAGGTAAGTATAACCTGTTTGTTATTTTTAAATACAAAAATACAAGACTTTCATATAATTTTAATGCGGGAAATCAGGTACTCATTCTTTTAACTGGGTCGAAATTGGGGTATTTTTTCCTAAAAACAGGAACTATTCCTGGAAAGCGGGGAGATCTGGTCACCTTAGTTTTAGGATTAACATATATGGGTGACATTTTTAACAAAATTTCATACAATAAATTTTCCTAAGAAAAATTCTCCCTTGGAAAAATTTGTACAATAATTCCTAGGAAATTTTGTACAATAAATCGCAATACATTTGAATGTCGTTCAAAAGTAATTCAAGATTGAATTTGCTTTTTACATACATTTTTGGAATGAATGGTCTTTGCTGAATGAAAATTACATACGGTACATTGTTTGAAATTTGTCTATTTGCAAAATATTCCCTATCCTGCTCCTTCAAATTTTCTGATCACTGGGGTCAAAAATTAATGTTGATTTGACCCCACCCAATGATTAGAAAAATGAACGAGCATTCTTTCAACGAAAAACGTCAAACAAAATTCTACTAGTGTATACCCAACTTAATGAGAAAGCCAACCAATGACTCCATGTTTTTTGTCAGCCTTGGTAAATTGACTAATTGAGGCAAATCCCATTCTGGAAGCAGAAAGGTTAGGGTGTATCCTTGTTCTAAGCCATTTAGCAGTCTGTGTTATCTGATATCTCCTGCTATCTAGTTCTCTTTTTGGTACAACATCTGTAGAGCTCCTGCTCTTGCACAGCTGAAAATGGTAATATATGTAGAGATGAAAAAATATACAGAGTAGGTGAGCAAGATAGCTTGAGGGATTAGTTATAAGTGTGATATATAGTTTATTTTATAACCAGTCTTGATGAATAGGGTGATTTGTATGTGTATCCAGGCCATCATTACTTTTTACGTTGTTGTTTGTCCATGAGCATACTAACAAGTTTCTCATTGATTATCACAGAGTTTAGTTTTGTTCGAGCTTCTGAATATTTTCATTATATATTATGTCCATTTCTTTTATAGGATTAACCAGTGCTATTACAGCACCCTTATGGTTGGGTCTTAATAGTCTGGACTTTAACGCTGGCTGGAAGTGGGACGATGGAAATCCATTCCGATTCCTTAATTGGCTTCCAGGTAAAAAAGGTTTTATGAAATGTAACGTGTATCCTCACAGGGTGACCCTGTGGATACACTAGTAACAATATGCCAAAGTTCTGATAGTGAATGGAAAAATATGGAATTAAAAAAATGGACTTAGGCACACACATAGGATAAAAAATAAGAAATTGTAATTGGATAAAGTTAAAATCATGATTTACAAAACACAAAAAGAAAACACATCATATTAGTACATGACCCCAAGGACTCAAACAGAACCTCCAAATATTATTTTCTAATCCAATAAAATGTAATTAGTAACAAACAATAGCAGCATCCAAGAGGAATAAAATGCAAATAGAGTGAAAAATCTTCCTGTGACCTCATACTGTTACTCAACCACTCCATGCACTTTATTCCTCTTGGATGCTGTTATTGTTTATTTCTAATTACATCCTATTGGATTAGAATATAATATTTGGAGGTTCTATTTGAGTCCTTGGGATCATGTACTACTATGATATGTTTTCTTTTTATGTTTTGTAAATCACCATTTTATCCAATTAAAATTTCTTATTTCTTATCCTATGTGTGTGCCTATAAAGTCCATTTTTGCAATTCCATATTTTTTCCTTTGGCTTCCAATAAATCATTGACTTTTCAAAATGTCTTTAAAACCCAGCCAATCACATATTCCTTAAATCATTTAGCAGGTTGTACTTAATAAACAAGCCTGACCACTTGGGTTATATATGTACTTTAAGGGACAACTTCAGTTAGGGCCGGTTCACACAGGGGGCGATGCGAGGCGACACCGACTTGCCTCGCCGCGACCTCAGCGGCGACTTGCAAATGACTTCTGTATAGAAGTCAATGCAAGTCGCCCCAAAAGTAGTACAGGAACCTTTTTTCTGAGTCGGAGCGACTCGAGTCGCTCCTCTCAGAACGGTTCCATTGTACAGAACGGGGGCGACTTGTCAGATCGCGGTGAGGCAAGTCGTGTCGCCTCGCATCGCCCCCAGTGTGAACCGGCCCTTAGTGTTTTTTATATGATAAATGGTGCATTGCATTCTCTCACAGTGAAAGGTTTGGGTAGGATAGAATTTCAGATAAATGTACATTGCTTGTACATTTTCTACTCTTCTTTGAGGCTGGAAATGTAATTCCACATTGCTTTATCTTCTGGACTATGTATAAAATCACAAAAGAGGCAATCGTATTGCTGTACTGTAAAATTTGGCATCAAGAGTCCAGCCAGTTTATATCTGCTTAGGTTTACTCTTAAGTAGTGATCTTGAAAATTTCAACTTGCGGACCAGATGTTGCCTTTTGCTTGCCTTTGGTGGGTCTGTGAGACACTACTTCTCCCACTGATATGAGAAACGATCCTTCCATATATACCAATGATGAGCATCTGTTCCATCGACTGGCATCAACAACGGGCAATTTTTTTCCACTGACACCAACAATGGGGCACTCTTCCTCCCTCTGACACCAATGATGGGGCATAATTCCTCCAACTGATAGTAATGTAGGTGCGCTCTTCTTTCCACTGATACCAGGGCACTATTCCTCCCACTGACATCCCATTGGTGGGACACTTTCATCCCTCTGATATCAATGATGAGGCACTATTCCTTCCATTAATACCAATGATGGGGCATGATTCCTCCTTCTACTGACTACAGCTGCTCTGTCATTTTTTTTACTCCCACTAATCATCAAGCATAAGGCATTGTTTAATCCTACTGATACTGGGGCATTTTCTATTCCCACTGGCCACAGTCCAATCCCCCTAAAGATTGAAAGACAGTAAACTGGCCCTTTGTTTCGAAAGTTTGGAGTCCCCTGCTTTAAGGGATAAGTGCACTTACATAAAGCTCATCACACACACTATAATCCAACTGTACAATCTCCTTTGGATTTACCCACCACTTTGTGGTGAAAGGGTCTGCCTCATTGCATACAAATGAATTGAATAGTTTAGAAAAGTCTCATATTAAACCACATAGATTTTGATAAATCTAAATGAAACTGTACAACCAGATTCTAATGTGTATTACCCTCCCCACCTCAGGAAATCTGGAAATACGTGTCAATGCCTATTTGGTTGGAGGACGTTTCATGGGATGCTTACAGCTATAAGGAGCTAGAGATGCCTGTTTTTTGCAGATTTTTTCCTGCAATTTTTCAAAACGCTTTTAACCTATTAGGAACATGTTTATTTTCCAGTAAAATGTCTTTTAATTGTTTCTAAATACAGCACTTTCATTACTTCCTTCAGGAAACCCTTCAACAGAACCAGGGAAGAATTGTGTGGCACTGAATCCTGGAAAAAACGCTAAGTGGGAAAACAAAGAGTGCTCGCAAAAGTTGGGATACATCTGTAAAAAGGGCAACGCCACTTCCTCTTACATCCCTCCATCTGGTAGGAAATAAAAGAATGTTTATAGGTTTATTAGCAATTAGTAGACTACTGCTTCTCATATTAGGTAATAGCTATTTGCTAGTGCTCTCCATCTCTGTCTTCCTGTCTATCACTATCGCCATCTCTCTTTCTCGGTCTATGTCTTTTTCTCGTTATCACTTTTTCTTTTACTCTTTTGCTTAACCACTTCAATACAGGGCACTTTCGCCCCCTTCCTTCCCAGCCCAATTTTCAGCTTTCAGCGCTCTAGCACTTTCAGTGACAATTGCGCAGTCATGCTACACTGTACCCAAATGACATTTTTATCATTTTGTTTGCACAAATAGAGCTTTATTTTGGTGGTATTTATTCACGACTCCGTTTTTTATTTTTTGCGATATAAGCGCAAAAAAGCGGAAATTTGGAAAAAAAAACAATATTTTCTTTTTTCTATTTTAAAAGAAATCCAATAAAATCTAATTTTGTCATAAATTTAAGCCAAAATGTATTCTGCTACATGTTTTTGGTAAAAAAAATTCCGTTAAGTGTATAATAATTGGTTTGTGTGATCACGGACATATGCACGCAAATGATCATGTACATATGTGTGCAGGTGATCACGTACATATGTGTGCAGATAATCATTGGGACATGTGATTTTAGTGGGACATATGTGGGGGACATGTTTTTATTATTAGGGACATGTGTTTTTATTATTTGGGGACATGTATGTTTTGGGGACATGTGTGGGGACATTGTGTTTACACTGTGTGGTGTGTTTACTGTGTGGTGATTTGTGTGTACACTAGACTGATGATCAGTGAGTAAAAAGCTGTAAAAAACAGCTCATACTCACTGATCATCAGCCGGCTGCAGCGATCTGCTCTCCTCTCCTCAGCGACGACTTCTGTGTGAGGAGAGGAGGAGCCGATTGCCTAGCAACCGGCTGTTTGTTTACATCACATGACGGCCGTGATTGGACACGGCCGTCATGTGATCAGGAGGGCCAATCACAGAGCCCTCCTGCCGATCTGAGATGCGCCGTGTCCGGGTGACACGGGCGCATCGGGGTCGCGACGCTGCGCGGGCACGCGCGCGCGCGATCCCGCTACTTCTGATTGACGTTCCTGAACGTCCTATCAGGAGTAGACGGCTCCCACCCGGCCGTATATGTGCATTGGCCGGGTGGGAAGTGGTTAAAGTGGTAATGAACTTAGATTTAACATTTGTACCTACAGGTAAGCCTAGTGTAAGACTTACCTGTAGGTACAGTGAATATCTTTTAAACTTGATCCAATTAGCAGATATCCACATAGTCTCTAGCTGATGATGTCACACTGCCCCTCTGCTTTCAGGACACACCGAATGCATTTTTTTTGTTGGTGGTTGGGGTGTTGTGTTGGAGTTTACTAGTGAAGGAAAATGCTAACGTTAGCTATTCTTAAAAATGTTCCCCCTCTCCCACCAGATTGAAAAAGGTACACAGATCATAGTTACATAGTTAGGTTGAAAAAAGACACAAGTCCATCTAGTTCAACTAATAATAACAAAAAAAATAAAAAATCATACAATCTCATATACACAATCCTATACCCACAGTTGATCCAGAGGAAGGCGAAATCAGAGGCAATCAAATATTCCCTGGATGAACTTTACCTATAAATGTCAGTACCCAGTTATATTATGTACATTTAGGAAAGAATCCAGGCCTTTTTTAAAGCAATCTACTGAGGTTGCCAGAACCACCTCTGGAGGGAGTCTATTCCACATTTTCACAGCTCTTACTATGAAGAAGCCTTTCCATATTTGGAGATGAAATCTCTTCTCCTCCTTGTCCTCTGTGATGACCTTAAAGTGGAGTTCCAGGCTTTTTTAGTTTATTAAAAGTCTGCAGCTACAAAAAGTGTAGCTGCTGACTTTTTAATAAACAAACACTCACCTGTCCCACAGTCCAGCGATGAGCCTCGCTCCTCTCCCCCTCCTCTCCACCGCCATTGAAACTGGGGAAAACCGTCCGTAACAGCTTGCGGCTTCACAGCCAGGCACGCACTGTGCATGCACGAGTTGCGCTGCACTTTCCGAGTGGACAGGCAATCTTCTGGGACATGTGATGTGTCCCAGAAGATTGCAGAGAGAGAGGGGCCACCTAGGGGGAGAGGAGGAGTCACCTAGGTGGCCCGAAGTCGGAAGCAGGAAGTGGAACAGGAAGTCCCACTCAAAACTACACACCCACTCCCCCCCCCCCCCAAAAAAAATGACATGCCAAATGTGGCATGTAAGGGGGTGGGGAGTGCTTAAAGCGGAAGTTCTACTTTTGGGTGGAACTGCTTTAAAGTGAATAACTCATCACAAAGTTCACTATATGAACCCCATTATGTATTTGTATATGTTGATCATATCCCCCTTATGCTGGATTCACACCTATGCATTTTTAGTGCTTTTTGCATTTTGCAGATTTTCACTGCAGTGCATTTACCATGGTTTCCTATGGAACACGTTCTGTAGTGCAAATCTGCAAAATGCAAAAAGCACTAAAAATGCATAGGTGTGAATCCAGCCTAATCTCCTCTTCTCAAGAGAGAATAACTTCAGTTCCTCTAATCTTTCCTCATAGCTGAGCTCATCCATGCCACTTATCAGGTAGATTGACCTTCTCTGCACTTTCTCCAGTTCCCCGATATCCTTTTGGAGAACTGGTGCCCAAAACTGAGCTGCATATTCCAGATGAGGTCTTACTAATGATTTGTACAGGGGCAAAATTATATCTCTCTCTCTGGAATCAATACCTCTCTTAATACAAGAAAAAACTTTGCTTGCTTTGGTAAGCATTGATTTTATTCAGGTTAGGCAGGATAGATAGGATGGAAGGGGAGGGAACATTTTTAAGAATATTTATAGTTGAGGTTTGTCTCTTCTCATTTTTCTCTATCTCTATCTATAGCCCAGCAGTGATCATTGTGTTCTGTTGGCAGGGAAGGCTGTTCACCGGCAGAACACAATAGCACTGCGGGAGGGCCTATCCTGTCTTTTTATCCAAAGTCAGCAGCTATAGTATTTGTAGCTGCTGCCTTTTATTCTTTTCTCTTTCTAGGGTGAAGATTCTTATGTATGTAAAGTCAAAACTATTTTCTCAGTTACTTGCTGACCAGCGTAGGTACTGTTTATAAACTTACTGACAGCAAGTGATTATTACAAGATCACAGCCACAGCTGCAACTTTTCTATCCAAAACCAAAGTAAAACTTTTAAATGATGAGTAATAAAATTGTACCGAACCCAATTATTTATGAAAATGAACTATTTTTATATTGTGTCACAGATACCGAGCCCATCAATTGCCCTCCAACCTGGATCCCCTATGCTAGCTATTGTTATTCACTGCATAAAGAATCAAAGATGTGGAAGGACGCCATGGTGTCTTGTAGGAAAGAAGAAGGGGACCTTGCGAGCTTACACAATATTGGAGATTTCGGCTTTGTTACCTCTCAGTTCGAGTTTGGTGAGTAACACTGAACTGCAGGCTATTATTGTTCCATGTCTTTGGATATGTTAGAATTTCTGGTTCTAAAAACTGGGTGCTTGTTGATAATCTGGTATTTCGGGCACACCCAAAAAAAGAATTACTGACCCATAAGTAATGAATGAGGAGGGATTTCTACTCTGTGCCATGGTGTTACTGTTACAGTTCCATTGAAGGAGAAGTACAGCCAAAGCTTGTTTGGCTGTACTTCTCATGTGGATCACAGGAGTGCAGTCTGATGCCTGTTGTCTGCTGGAAATGCTGGTTCTGCTGGTTGTCTGGGGAAAAGTCGCAACCTTATGGTCAGGATCCACCCAGATCCCTGGACTGGCACCCAGCTTAGCCTCTCAGCAAGCTTCTGAGAGCCGGAGCCAGCAATTCCCATCCCCACCACAGCCCAGCGCTCCAGTAAATGCCGGTGGGGGGGGGGGGGGCAGGGGTCAAGTCCTAGGGAAAAGAGTGTGGGCACTCCCACCCAAGATCCACTCGCCCACCCAAAAAAATAAATAAATAATTATACGCTTATATGCACGAACGCTTCAAAAGTGGTATTTTCCATCCAATTTTCGTATTGTGTGAATGAAGCTTAACTGTTAGTACATAAAAAAAACAATCCTCAATAAACATAAATACGGTAATTCTCTGAATAATCAGCATTCATTCAATTGTGCTTCCATGCAAATGTGAACATCATGTTCTGATCTTTATTGGGGGATGTTATTTTGTATATAGAGTGTTTATGTGGTGAGTTTACACTTTTCATTGAACAGAGTTTGGATAACACAGGGTTAAACGGAAAGGTCATAAATGAACTTCACATTATCTGGACAGAATGCTTGGGGAGATAGTGATGTGTTCCTGCTTAGGAGATGTATGTTAGCTTGGGGGCCTGCAAACTCTGCAGGGCTCCAACACACACTCGCTGCTATTCCAACCCTTCACATATTTCCACATAAACTTCCCTCCTGGCATTAAACGTTGCCAGGTATTGTGCTCAGCTTACCACCCCAAACTGATGTTCCTCCCTCAGCTCACCTCTCTCCCTGCATGTCTTGTGAGCAGAATAGCTGTGCTCCTCCTCTGGGTTCTCTCATCATATGGCACTGAAGATAGAGGAGGGGGGGATTCAGCGGGACACACAGAGTAAGTATGCAGGAAACTGGGTGGGGGGAGATGAGTAGACAGAAAATCAGGAGGGGCCGGAAGGGGAGGAGCGCATCACGAGAGGTCTGACTAAATACAATCTCTTGGCAGCAGGGACCTGATCTACCCGTCAGCTAGCTGTGTTTGACAGGTAGATTGAGGCGGAAGCTGTCATGGGGCCCCCTACTGGCGATGTCTGAATGGTCAGGTGTTCAGCACTTACTATTGCGAGCTGTGTCGGCGGCTGCTGGTGTAGCACCTGCCACACAGCTCGCATACTTCAAAGTCTTGCAGGACATGGCTGCTAACGGGAACTGAGTTCCTGTTGTGGAAAAAGTATGGGAACTCCGTTCCCATGCGTTCCCGCAGGACTTGAGCCCTGGGGGGGGGTGTTTGGCAGAGCAGAGAGCAGGTAAATGACAGTCACCAGCTCTCCAGCTCTCTGCTCATGGAGCACTGAGAACCGAGCGATCAACGGTGTTTGATCACTCGGTTCTCAGCATTAGAGCCGGCGGAGGCTGGATGCAGCCCTGACCTTTTATTGGTTGAACTGTGTGTGTCTTTATATCTTTTTTCAACCAGACTAACCAGGTAACTATGATGCAAGCAGAGGGCTGGGTCCTTGGAGGAGTTATGCAAATATCTAAATGCTTTGATAGTTGGATGCTAGGTAATGTCCACATGTGATGCCGAGCCTCCATGATTAAAAAAAACTGAAATCCAATGAAAATGAATGAAAAGCGTGCTAGGGAGAGTTAGGCTGGGGAGGAAAGGAATAGATCCCGGATATCCTCCAGCTAACAAATGAGGCCTGGTGTATATGACTTGCTGTAGCTTCTAATGTACACTGAAAAATCAGAGTAAGACATGTTCAGTACAGGAGAGGAGTCCGTACAACTGAGCAGGGCTGAAGGTTGGGTTGAAATTCAGCTGATTTAGCTAGAATAAGAGAAGGCTAGAACCTCCATCAATTTTTTATTCCTGTGTTGGACATTTATCCTCACTTCCTGTCATGGCGAAACCTGAGGGTCCTTTCACATAGCCCCGGCTGCAGATGTTTAGTGTGCTGCAGCTCTTTATTCCGACTGCAATGAGCCAGCAGTAGGAGGCTCTTGGTCACCTTGCAGTGTGAATAGGACACACAGAAAACAATTGTTTTCTGTGTGTCATATCCATGACTGGCGAGCTTCGATTGCGGAAAAACACCAATCATTGTGCTAATATATGAATTAGCCCTAAGAGAGGAAAGTAGTAAATACCCCAACGAAAGTTCTAATATCCTTCCCGCCACTCTATCTACAACTAGAAAAAAAGGTATTAGGGGGGCATACATACTGTACATGTGAAGGCAGGTGCAGTCTATTTTCTCCACTGCAGACGGTGCTCTTCTGCAGTGGCAATGCTGGTGGAGGAGGAAGTCGAGAGGAACCTATTTCCTCTATGGTTTCCTCGGTCACAGAGAGGCAGCATTTAATTGGATGCTGGCGCCACATATGGCTTTGGCGACAGATCGGGCAGAGTCTATTTAAGACCCTGGCTCCTGGGTTTGGCACACATTTTGCATGTGGCTAGAGTAGGGACTGGCCACCCATCTGTCAAGGTCAGTGCTTAGCATCAGGGAGAGGTTCCAGACGAGTAGGAAAAGTGCAAGGACACACCATGCTACCTGGAAGCCTCCCCACTTGGGAATGGACCGGCCAGGCTGCAGTTCATAGAATAGAGTGCATAGAATGCATGTAGGTGAAAAACCTTGAGCTGCAGCTAGATGCCATAACCCTGGTATTAAAATTTTCCCCAGACACTGGTCTTAATGCTAAAAGTGATCCGAGCAGCTGATTATCCACTGAATCACTTTTGAAAACGGCGGGGGGGGGGGGGGGGGGGCACATTAAATCAATGTTTTACTTTTATCTAAGGCTTCCAATTGTAAGGAGTACCTGTCATGCTTTATTGTTGTCACAAGGGATGTTTATATTTCTTGTGACAGCAATAAAAGTGATCCACAAATAAAGGGACAGTTTAAAAAAATAAAAATAATAATAACAATAAAATAAAATAAAAATAATTTTTTTAAAGCGCTCCTGTCCCCACGTGCTCATGCACAGTGGTGAACACATACGTAGGTCATGCCCACATATGTAAACAATGTTTGCACCACACATATGAGGTATCACCGCAAACGTCAGAGTGAAATCAATAATTCTAGCACTAGAACTCATCTGTATCTCTAAACTGGTAACCTGTAAAAAATTATGAAGGGTCCCCTATGGAGATTTGATTTGATTGTGTGTGAGGAGGAGATTGCGGTAGCATCTCGTTACTGCCTACAGTGTACACCAATCACACTGATTGCCCCCCCCCCAATAAAGAGGACCTGTCACCACCCCTCAAAGTACCTGTCAATCACAGTCCATCAGAGTACCTGTCACAGTCCATCAGAGTATTTGAGTACCTGTCACGGTCCATCAGAGTACCCGAGTACCTGTCACAGCCCATCAGAGTACCCGAGTACCTGTCACGGTCCATCAGAGTACCCGAGTACCTGTCACGGTCCATCAGAGTACCCGAGTACCTGTCACGGTTCATCCGAGTACCCGAGTAGCTGTCACAGCCCATCAAAGTACCCGAGTACCTGTCACGGTTCATCTGAGTACCCGGGTACCTGTTACAGCCCATCAGAGTACCCGAGTACCTGTCATAGCCCATCTGAGTACCCGAGTACCTGTCCTAGCCAATCTGTGTACCCGAGTACCTGTCCCAGTCCATCTGAGTACCTGAGTACCTGTCAGTTCATCTGAGTACCTGAGTACTTGTCCCAGTCCATCTGAGTACCCGTCACAGTTCATCTGAGTACCTGAGTACCTGTCACAGTTCATCTGAGTACCTGTCACAGTTAATCTTAGTACCTGAGTACCTGTCACAGTCCAAATGAGTACCTGAGTACCTGTCACTGCCCTTCAGAGTACCCAAATACCAGTCACCAAGCCATCAGAGTACCTGTCACCAGGCCATCAGAGTACCCGAGTACCTGTCACCAGGCCATCAGAATACCCGAGTACCTGTCACAGCCCATCTGAGTACCCGAGTACCTTTCCCAGTCCATCTGAGTACCCGAGTACCTGTCAGTTCATCTGAGTACCTGAGTACTTGTCCGGGTCCATCTGAGTACCCGTCACAGTTCATCTGAGTACCTGAGTACCTGTCACAGTTCATCTGAGTACCTGTCACAGTTCACCTTAGTACCTGAGTACCTGTCACAGTCCATATGAGTACCTGAGTACCTGTCACTGCCCTTCAGAGTACCCAAATACCAGTCACCAAGCCATCAGAGTACCTGTCACCAGGCCATCAGAGTACCCGGGTACCTGTCACCAGGCCATCAGAGTACCCGAGTACCTATCTCCAGCCCATCAGAGTACCCGAGTACCTATTTGCAGCCCATGTCTCATAGAATATACGTTGGGGTGTTTGCTTTCCAAAATGGGGTCATTTTGTGGGTAATTTCACTGTCTTGGTGGTCCAGGACCTTCAAAAGTGTGATGGGTAGGAATGAAATGAGATGTGTCATTTATGCTCCTAGAACGCCTGAACGTACTACTTCAATGTTCGGCCTCTCTATGTGGCCAGGCTGTGTAAAAGTCCTACACATGTGGTATTGCCATACTCGGGAGGAGTAGCAGAATGTGTTTTGGGGTGTAATTTTTGCTATATACATGCTATGTGTTAGAAAATTGCGTCTTCATTTTTTTCCACATATTCCAAAAACTTCTGGAAAAAAATGAACCGTTCAAAAGACTCATCATGCCTCACAGATTATACGTTGGGGTGTTTGCTTTCCAAAATGGGATAATTTTATGGGAAATTCCATTGTCCTGGTACTCCAGGGCCTTCAAAAGTGTAATAGGTGGTTGAGAAATGAGATGCGTCATTTTTGCTCGTAGAACGTCTGAAGGTACTACATCAATGTTGGTGCTCTGTATGTGGCCAGGCTGTGTAAAAGTCTCACAGATGTGGTATCGCCGTACTCGGGAAGAGTAGCAGAATGTATTTTGGGGTGTGTTTTTTTTTTGTATGCATATGCTGTGTGTGAGAAATAACCTGATAATATGACAATTTTGTAAAAAAAAAATTATAATAAAAAAAAATCGTAATTTTGCAAAGAATTGTGGGAAAAAATGACAACTTAAAAAAACTCACCATGCTACTTACTTAATACCTTGGAATGTCTACTTTGTAAAAAGGGGTCATTTGGGGGGTATTTGTACTTTCCTGACTTGTTAGTGTCTCAAGAAATGAGATACACCTGATGTACTGAAGGCCTGATCAGATGTGATCAATTTTCAGCGATTGGCACCATAGTTTGTAGACTCTATAACTTTCACAAAAACCAAATAATATATACTAATGTGGGTTATTTTTACCAAAGATATGTAGCAGTATAAATTTTGGCCAAAATGTATGAATAAAAATTACTAATTAGCAAAACTTTACGACAGAAACAAAGAAAAAGTCATTTTTTTCACAAAATTTACGTTTTATTTTATTTATAGCACAAAAAATACAAAACCCACTAGTGATTAAATACCACTAAAAGACAGCTCTATTTGTGTGGAAAAAAGGACGCAAGTTTCATATGGGTACAGTGTTGCATGACTGAGTAATTGTCATTCAAACTGTGAGAGCGCTGAAAGCTGAAAATTGGTCTAGTCAGGAAATTGCGGTTGAAAAACCTCTGCGCAAATACAATATAACATAAAAAATTGCAATGACTGCCATTTTATTCTCTAGGGCCACTGCTTTAAAAACTATAATGTTTAAGGGGTATATAATTTTCCAGCAAAAAAATACTGATTGTTACGTAAACAAAAAGTGCCAGAAGAAGCCTGGTCTGGAAGTGGATATTTATATGCCCCTACTGTAATGCAAACTCATTCAATTCTCACAATGTAATGTTCAACAAACAAAAAAAAAAAAAGATAACTCAAAAATATATTGTCCTTCATGCTGGAAATGAAGTGCAAATAAATGTCCAACTATCACCCAGTGTATCGATGTTCTTTAATTACTCTGCATTAAACTAAATGCCAAAATAGTTGACTACATTTTCTGTGAAATCAGTGCCTCTGCTCCACCATTAATCACACAGTGAAAACTCCCTCCAATGCTCGGAGTTCTGCTTGTAATTGGAGACTTAGATAAGTTCCTTTAACAAATGGCGGCCGTTTCTCTTGACCAGCAAGTGGTTCTGGACATATTTTAGCTTCTACATTGCTAATGCTGCATCAAGTTGTTAGAAATGACAAAACTGATTTCTCTCTTGCAGAAGGTGGAGAGTTTGTTTGGATCGGACTGAACGACTTGAAGACGCAGCTGTTTTTTGAGTGGAGTGATGGCACCCCCGTACATCATACAGTGTGGCAGAGAGGAGAACCTTCTCACCTCACTAACAAACAAGAGGACTGCGTGGCTTTAAACACCAAGGTATGTCATAATCTGGGCATTATGAATATATATTGCATTTTCTATAGCACCAACCATTTACATTATATATATAGATAGATAGATAGATAGATAGATAGATAGATAGATAGATAGATAGATAGATAGATAGATAGATAGATAGATAGATAGATAGATAGATGATAGATAGATAGATGATAGATAGATAGATGTCTATATATATATTATACATTCACATCAGTCCCTGCAATCTAAGATTCCTAACTTACATTCATACATGCTAGGGCCAATTTAGAAAGGAGACAATTAACCCACCAGTATGTCTTTGGATTGTGGGAGGAAACTGGAGTACCCAGAGGAATCCCACACAGGCACAGAGAGAAAATGCCAACTCCGTGCTGTTAGTGTTGAATCTGCAATTTGAACTAGTAAACCCAGCGCTGCGAGGCAGCAGTTCCTACCACTATACCACTATGCTGTTATAATCTCTTAAAAGCGTTTGTTAACCCCCCCCCCCCCCCAAAAAAAAGATACTGTTCCTATAAAGCATGTTATTCAGGACAGTGCTTGTACTGTGTAATTTGGCCCCCTGTATCACCTGCAATACCTGGCTGATCCTGCCAGTTTCTACCCTCCCCCTGTATGCTGACCATGATATATCAGGGCTTCTGAGCCCTGACACTGTTGTCAGTGTATGTGCCTCCGTCAGCCGCAGCCTGCTCTATATCGCTCCTTTTTCCTCTCCTCCATCCTCTCCCCTCTCTGCCTGTCAGATTCGTGTCCACATCGCCCCCTCCCATCCTTCTGTTCAAATTAATGTTCTCTTTGTAATACAATCTGTGGCCCCCTGTGACTGTGCTGTATAAAAATAATGCTCTATATACCTTGTTTACAGAGCGCTGATCTGCGCTCATTGACCCCCCGCCTATCTCCTCTCTCGACCTGACAGATGCAGCGGGAGGAGCCACCTCTGTCCTCCTCCCCTCCTGACTGACGTAAGCGGGGGATCCCCAGACCCGCCCGCTATATCTGTCGGGCTAAGAGAGTAGATAGGCGGCAGAACAATGAGCGCAGATTATCATTCTGTAAACAAGTTATATACAGTATTATTTTTATAAAGCACAGTTACAGGGGGACATTACAGTGAAAAACTGAGAGAAAAATGTAAAGTTACGTTGTTGAGTTAACAACCCCTTTAACTACCTAATGACCGGCCCATGTAGCTTTACTGCTACATGGCGGCCGCTCTGTGCAGAATCACAGATATATATGTAATTTTGCATTTCCATGTAGGGGGTGCGTGCAAACCCCCCCTACACACAGCACATGACGATCACCAGGTCCCAGCCATGGATTGACTGCTGGCATAGGCGTGCCTTGCCACACCCTAATCGCTACGTGCCAATGCTGCATCTGTCCTCCGCTGGCTCTAACACTGGGAACCGAGCGATCAAACACTGCTGATCCCTCAGCACTCAGAGCTCCATGAGCAGAGAGCTGGCCGGCTCCCTGCTTAGTTCCCCTCCCCCCCCCCCCCCCCAAACTCACTGGAGTGCTGAGATGTAAAAGTGGCCGGATCAGGCTTTCAGGTGCTTGCTGATAGGCTGAGCCAGGTTCCAGTCTAGGCATGTGGCAGATCCTGACCATATAGGCGCAATCTTTCCTGAGCCTGGACCGGCTCTCTTCGATGTCAACAGACAGCAAACAGGTCGCAGGAGTGCAGAATGAGCTTTGGCTGTACCTTCTCCCTTCAGACAAATCAACATACTTATGCTGGTTGTCCATCTTTCTGACCATGTAACTCCCATATTTAGGATACATTTCTGTCATTAGGAACACATACTTTTTCTTTTTGAAATAATTTTTTTCATTTCTGTTTAGGAAGGTAATTTGGCAGATAAGATGTGTGAGAAGAAGTTCCCTTATCTTTGCAAGAGGAAACCTTTGCCAAACGATCACGAGCTAAGGCCGCTTATTGAGCCAGGCTGCATTAAGGTACTGCAATGCATTGTACTTTAAGATATTGGTGCTATTAGAATGCTGGTCAGCAATGAAATGATGAATGCAGAAATTGGAGGGGGGTTATTGATCCTGCAACCAGTGGCATGAGTGATCACCGGATCAGAAGGTAGACCTGGTGGCATAAATAGACATTGCAAAGGGCATAAGATCATTCCATAAAATGTATCAAACAGTTTCTTAAAGATCCTGATTGCTTGTTCACACCACAATTTTAGCCTTTTGGAGGTGTATAAAGTGCATAAGTAGTGTTTTCGCAGTCCAGTACATTTTTCTTTTTCTTTTTTTGACATTTGAAAAATCCTTATTTTCATTAGGATAATGTGCATTCCAGTGCAGTTACACACGTTTTAATGCATTCCAGACAATAAAAATGCAGTGTGTTCCACTTTTGTTGAAAGAACTGGAACTGACCACACTGGTGTGATCTAGGGCCATTGAAATACATGGCAAAGACTGTGCATGCAGCCTGGATGCAGCCTAAAAACACACAAACACACTGGAAAGCATCTGGTGATGGGGTCAGCTCACACCATGAAAAAATGCATGCACTACTTTCAAAATGGACAGCAACTGGATCGCATGGTGCTACTATACCATGCAATTTGGTGGAGGCATACGCAGTGTGTTTGTGACCTGCGTTTGGGATGTCGCTAAATTAACAACCGCTACTGCAGATTGCAAGTGTGGTGCGTTTCTGGTGTGAACTGACCTTGAACCAGGCTATGTGAAGAAAACGGAGGAAGAAGGGACTGCAAAGTAAACTAGAATAAAATAAAGAATTCCTAGGGCTAAACAGACAGGATTGTACAATGCAGAAACCTTGTAGTCACAATTTTGAGTGGGGGAATTAGAAACAAACACAAAAAAGAGTAACAAAAGTGTTTAAAATAAATTATAATAAAACAATCAGGACAATAAGGCTAGGTTCACACTGCTGCAATTTGGTTTCCGTCCCTCGTTCGCACTGAATGCAACTTTGGAATCGCACTACTTCAGCGCTAATTCAAAGCAGCTGGTCAGTGACATTTTATGTCCGGCTTGCTGACATCTGTGCAATTTCATGCACAGATGTCAATGCAAGTTGCACATGAAATCGCCCAAAAATAGTGCAGGAACCAAAAATAGTGCAGGAACCAAAAATAGTGCAGGGACCTTCTTCGAATTGTTGCAATTTGCAGTTGCACCAATTTGAACGGATCTATAGGCACAAATAGGGTGTGCCTATGGCACACCCTATCTGTCTTGTGATTTTGAACTATCAATGGCAAGTCGCACTGGTGTGAACGGGGCTCAGTGCAATTATATAATGCTACTTGGATGCAACTTTAATAAGGTTTGTATATTCTATAGGGCCAAAATCATGTTGGATTCACACCAAAGTAGTACAGGAACCTTTTCCAAAATCATTCAGTGCTGAGTTGCATTGATGTGAACAGACACCTTTGAAAACAATATGATTTCCCTTGTAATAAGATTCTTTGCGACTAAAAATGCATCAGAAATCACAATAGTGTGAACCAGTCCTTAGATATATATACCAATAATTTTACCACAATGGAGCAAAGTCATGTAGAAAGCGTTTCCAATTTTCATCCAAACCCTGATGAAGGGGGACTGTTTTGCCCCTGAAACGCATTGGCTACCCCTTGTCTTTCTGTCATCTTAATTTTACCAACAATAAATGGTGATGGACTCTTACAGACCGGAATCAAGCATGTAATACAGAAGCTCTGACTTATACACACGGTCGGAGATTCCGACGGAATGTGTCCTATCAGACCGTTTTGGCGGATATTCCGACTGTGTGTGGTCTACATCGGACTGTTTCCATCGGAGTATCCGACGGACCAAGTTTTCCAACTTGTTGGTAAAATTTTCTGACACAATGCTCCGATCAGACATACTCCGGTCATGTGTAGAGAATTCCGATCGGACAAAGTGCCACGCATGCTCAGATCAAATTCCTACACCAAAGCTATTGGCTACTAGCAAGAACGTAGTCCCGTCGTAACGAAATAACGTAATCACGTCGGATTTTCCGACAACTTTGTCCGACCGTGTGTATGCAACAGTTTGGGACAAAATCCGACGGATTTGGTTGTCGGAATCTCCGACCGTGTGTGTACAAGGGCTTAGACATCATTGGCTACATGCCTGTTGCAGGTCAATAACTTACTACTGTGTTTCTTCAAAAATAAGACCGGGTCTTTTATTAATTTCTTCTACAAAAAAACGCACTAGGGCTTATTTCCAGGAGATGTCTTATCTATGTCCCCTGTTTTCTCTCCCCCTCTCTGCTCAGGAGTCATCATTATGACATATTTAATCGCAAAAATAAACAAAAATATGTAATCCATTTTGTAAAAAGATTAAATAATGTCCAGCGTGTGCCCTTTTGTAACCCTACAAAAATATTATATAATGTCCAGTGTGTCTCCTTTTGCAACTTTATAAAAAATATTATATAATGTGAAATTTGTCTCCTTTCGTGGCTTTATTGTTGAAAATTCCTTATTTACAGTGCCGTTGGGTGCTCACTTGATCTTGAGCCCTTCTTCCCGGCTCTGAGCACTGCCGAAAGAAGGGCCGAGATGCCTGCTGATGTCAGCCCCGCTCCGAGCACTGCCGAGGGAGGGACTGCTGACATCAGCTGGGAGGAGAGGATCTCCAGCGAGTCACATGAGCACCCAGCGGCACTGTAAATAAGGCATTTTTGTCAATACGTTTATGAAAGATACAGTGGACATTACATAATCTTTTTACAAAATGGATTATATATTTTTACATGGACTTTACTAGGGCTTATTTACGGGGTAAGGCTTATATTGCAGCCCTCCCTGAAAATCAGCCTAGGTCTTGTTTTCGAGGTAGGGCTTATTTTCGGGGGAAACACGCTATGTAGTGAGGCTGGGATCAAGATAACAATTATGTAGCCTCTATCATTAAGATATTGCATTTCCTATATTTGGGTCTTCATAGGCTCGCTTCAAGTTATTCTGAAGTTGAAGTGCATGTTAGGGCACAATTTTAAAAAGAAAACATATCCAGTACGTGTCTGCAATACATGCATCATTTCTCATGTTTTATTTTAAAATTCTGCAAAAATACCAGTTGATCTGTGTGAAATCCAATGTGCTCCCTATTTAAAAATGACAAAAGGGTGCCTTTTCTGCTGTGAAGTCAACTCTTAAGCCACGTTATCAGCCCTGCATGCTTAACTAAAGAAACCTCCCCCATCCTTCTCCACATGCATGCTCTGCTTTATTTCTAAGCAAATCGGTTCTGCTGCCTTGATTCCCAGAGCCTGTCCACATTTTGTTTGTAGGTGAAGGGCTCTTGTGAGACGTAGTTCTGGGGGATCTGCCTACATCAATAGGAACTGAGCTTCTGACTTTGACAAGCTTGGTGATGTTTTCATAGGGCATAATAAAAGCTATATTGTGCTACTGGAACAAGATTGCCCCTTAAATCCAAGTTGTCTGAATTTAATTTGTCTTGAATGAAAAGTAGAGAAGCCTTATTTAAAGGGTAAACAGCTAAATTGTTAATTTTGCTGTAGTGGAATATTTTTAGCCCATTCTATTTTTCGCTAAACATATTGTACGAATATATAGATATCTTCTGCAGATAAATACTGAATTGTTTAATAATTGTATTCTCACGTTTGCAGGGATGGAAAAGACATGGCTTTTACTGCTACTTCATAGGGGAAACAGCATCCACATTTACAGAAGCCAACTCCACTTGCAATACCAATGCAGCTTATTTGATGACTGTTGAAGACAGGTATTTAAAAAACAAAAGTGCATATAGCACTTAATCCTGTTCTGATTGGTGGCCCCATTGCTGAATACATTTTGCCTAATAAAGCTCCACCCCATTCTGAAGCCCAATTAATGGGTGTTCCTATGGGGGGAAGATACAGCCAACACTGAGCTCCCCTCCTGCTCTTTTTGTAAGCGGATTGGTTTTTTATTCCTTTGAAGGTACAATCAGGCCTGCTTGTTCATTCATATGAGTAAAAGTTCATTAAACACTGCAGGGCTGTGTAATATATCTGCTAGGGCTGTGCATGTTTACAAGTAGCTGTGCTGTTTGACCTTTTCCTATTGTAAATGAAAAGCCAGCACTGCTTGCTCATTTATAATAGTAAAATATCAGTGAGATATCTGCAGCTGCTTGTTAACCTACATAGCCCCGGCAGATGGATCACACAGTGCCACAGTGCTAAGTGATCTTTTTTTATGAATGGACGACCAGTGATGTCGGGCCAGTGCCATGCATGACACAAGCCTGCAAAGCTGCCTGTTCATTCATAATAGTGACAGATCACTTAGTGCTGTGGTTCTGTGTGATCCATCTGTGGTACTGTGTATTTTTTTACAAGCAGCCATAAATAGATCACACACCACAGGCTGTGCAATCTTTTGTAAATGTCAGCGCTGGTCTCCAGAGCGCCCCTGCTGCCAGAGATCACTACTATCAATCACAAATCTGTCTCCTTTCTAGCAGCATGGTCACATAGCTGAGGGGGGGGGGGGGGGGGGGGCAAACTTTCAAACTATGCTGCTTTGTAATAGCATGCACTTGGCTCGCTAAGGGATTAAATAACCATTTTGAGACTTTTTCTGTAAAGTGGAACTAAACCCATTGATTTAACAGATTAAAAAAATAGTTACACACCCGACACGTTTCGGGAATATAACTGGCACATTGCTTGTGCTCTCAACCAAACTGTCAAAACATCAAATGGCTGGTGTCAAAACTGATGACATGTGCAGCATCATGGCAGCTGAAGATCAAACAGAGGCCAAGGTGGCAGCTTCCATGGCTGAAAACGATAGGAGGGTTTAGTTCATTTTAACCACTTCAGCACCGGAAGATTTACCCCCTTAATGACCAGGGCATTTCTTGCGATACGGCACTGCAACGCTTTAAGAGACAATTGCACGGTCGTGCGACGCTGTACAAAAACAAAACTTACATCTTTTTTCCCACATATACAGCTTTCTTTTGGTGGTATTTGATCACCTCTGCAGTTTTTATTTTTCGCACTATAAACAAAAAAAGGACAGAGAATTTAGAAAAAAAAAACTATATTTTTTACTTTTTGCTATAAAAAATATCCCCGATTTAAAAAAAAACAAAAACACATTTCTTCATCAGTTTAGGCCAATATGTATTCTTCTACATATTTTTGTTTTAAAAAAATCACAATAAGCGTATATTCATTGGTTTGTGCAAAAGTTATAGCGTCTACAAAATAGAGGATATATTTATGGCATTTTTATTATACATTTTTTTTTACTAGTAATGGCCATGACCAATGATTTTTAGCGGGACTGCGACATTGCGGCGGACAGATTGGACACTTTTGACACTTTTTTGGGACCAGTCACACTTATACAGTGATCAGCAAAATGTGTTCCGTGGGAGGTGTTTCAAACTGTGGGGGGAGTGGACTGAATGGGAGTACAGAGAGATTGCTGTTCCTGATCACTCCCCTGACAGAACAGGGATCTGTTTGTTTACATTGACAGATCCCCGTTCTGGCTTTGTGTGGAGTGATCACGTGTGGCCGGTGGACATCTCAGCTGCCGGCCATGCACATCAGCTCCCCCGCCATGCAGCAGGCACGCCTGCTATAGCTGTTAAAGGGACCGACGTACAGCTATGGCGATTCGCGGGATCAAGCCGACTGGTTGGCAAGCGGTTAAAGTGATACTAAAGCCTCGTTTTTTTTTTCTTTAACACTAACAAGCATGTTATATTTACCAACTCTGTGCAATGGTTTTGCACAGAGCAAGCTGGATCCTCCTATTCAGTATCCCTATTCGGTAACCTGGCCCCTCCCTCCTGTTTCTATGGGGGCACCTAAGCTGAGTTGCATCTCTGTGTATCCATTCAGACACAGCTGCGGTTCGGCCCCACCTCATCTGTCTCCTGATTGGCTAACTGACTTTTATTTACAGCAGCGGGATCCAATGAGACTGCTGCTGTATTTCAGCCAATCTGGATGGTTGAGGCACTGGTGTACATCGCTTTATGTAGAGATGGGCTCAGGCAAGTATTAGGGGGGCTGCTGCACACAGAAGCTTTTTTATCTTAATGCATAGAATGCATTAAGATAAAAAAAAAAACCTTCTGGCTTTACAACCACTTAAAAACATTTCAGGTTCATTCAGGGAGTGCTGATACAGATCCTAATGGAAGTACTGACTGTGGCTTTAAAGGGACCCTGTCACAAAAACTGAACTGCTCACTGCTGAACTGTACGAGTTACCTGCAGAAGAAGAGTGTAAATACGTCTCGTGCTTCCCATGCTACCGAACATCGCTCCCGCCAACCTCTACATCACTTCTGTGCTCTGTAGTGATGTGGAGGTCTACAGAATAAACCTAAGAGTACTGTGGGCAACCCAGGAGATTGACACTTTGGGGGGGGGGGGGGCAATTCCTCTACAATGGAGGGGTGTTCTGCAGCGTGAGCAGGAGGAGAGGTATTTACTTTTCTTTTTTGCAGGCAATTCTTTTTGAGCAGTTTAGACTTTGTGAAAGGATCACTATAAATAAACTATTGTAAGCCATCAGCAAGCTTCAAACAGTGCTACATTTCTTGGATGAAGACCATTATCTTCTGCTGCATGGCACATCTCACGTGTGGATATGGTGATGGAGATCTGCAGTTGAACAGATGTCTTCCAGTAGACACTCTATAAACCTGACTTTATGTTTGGGAAGCATGTCCTGCTACAGGTCATACATTTCCGAATGCCATAAGATGAACCATTTTCCAGGACGTGTTCAAATTCTTGACCTTAGAGCCTCCGTTACATTCTGCAAACCTCAGCTAGTACAGATTTACAACAAAGTCTTATCAGTTATGTCAGAACTGCTGAATTGCATCTGCCTTGTCCAAGCTTCCTGGAGACAACTGCCCTACCGAAAGACAAGCCGATAAGAAGAATAACAGGTTATCAGGAAATTTCAGGGAAACTTTGGAGTCATTGACTCAGTAGGAAATGGATAGAAAGGAAGCATGAAGATAATAGAAATCTGTTAGGCTTCAGCCTTGAGTTTCATACAGCGTAGATATAAAATTTTCATAGAAATCACTTAGGGCCATATCACACTTTTTCTTTGGGGTAGGGTGAGGTAACTCGCACGTTAACATGCACAGTGCCACAATACTTGTTAACACTCACTATGTATGTTAGCACCAGGGGCGGACTGACAACTCATGGGGCCCCCGGGCAATAGGAGATTATGGGGCCCCCTAGGCAATCAGACATTATGGGGCCACACAGTATACACAAACATACACACACAGTATACAATCACACAGTATACACAGACATGTTTCTATTGGCTGAGAAGGTACTGAAGAGGTGGGGTAGCTATAATCTCTGGATTTTTAGACCAAAAGGATGTCGGTAAGGAACATTTCAGAGACAGATGTAAAAAAAAAACATAGATTTTTACATACTTTCCATGGTTTTACTGAGGCTGGCAACCTTGATGGGGCCCCCTAGTGGCACGGGGCCCTCGGGCAGTGCCACTAGTTTAAATAAACTAACCTTGCTTTTTAAAGATCATTTTACATACACCTGAGAACAAGTGACCATCCAACGTTCCCTCGTAATAATGTAAATAGTGATGGCCGAACGGTTCGCCCGGCGGTCGTTTCGCGGCGAATTTCCGACATTCGCGGTCCGCACGTTCGAACGCCTTTTTCCGTCGTTCGCCGCGGCGGACTTACGTGTTTAATGTATACAAGAACTTTAACCTTTGGTGACACGTTTATCATGTGATACAGGACAGCCAATTGAGACATGACAGCACATGGACACTTGTACATTCCCCCTAACCTATAAATACACCCGATCCGGTGGCCATTTTACATTCTTTCTTCTGTTACGATAGGGACAGGTTCCTGTGTGGAGTAGGGAGAGATAAACCACTAGCTATTTGGTACACAAAAGTTCTTTTCAGGACTGGTATAGGTGTTAGGTGTTGATAGGTTTGCTGTGCTGCTGATTCTTGCAGCAGCCTGAGTGTCTTTTGTTAGTTTAGAGAAAGGGAAAGGACGGTGTATGCTACAGGGACAGCCAGATTAGTCTTTCATCATCATCATCATCATCATCATCATTAGCTGTTACTATCAAGGTCCACAAAAGAGCTGTTCCAGTAACCACTAATCGTTCTCTTTTTTTGCCAATTTGTATAGGGACAGGAAGGAAGCAGTGTTGTCAGGCAGTGAGGGTAATTTTAAAGACTTGCTGTTATTATTAGTTCCACAAAGGTTCTTTTCAGGACTGGTATCAGTGGTACAGTAATAGGCTTGTACATGTATAATATTCTTTCTTCCAAATATAGAAAGGATATTATACTTGACTGCTGCCCTTCTGCTGCAGTCTGCTAAACATTCACAACTCACTTGTTCCACAAAAGTTCTTATAAGGACTGGTAACTTGGTATAGGGTGCTACGGTACATAGGCTTGAGTGCGGTACAGTCTGCTGTTCTGTAAGGACCGCTATCGGTCCACAATAGATAGGGTTGACGTGCACCACTGCTGACCGCTGCCCTATACTGCAGCAGTCCTTCAGCGGTATAGGGACTGACGTACAGTCTGCTAATCACTAACACACAACCTGCTTGTTCCACAAAAGTTCTTATAAGGACTGGTAACTTGGTATAGGGTGCTACGGTACATAGGCTTGAGTGCGGTACAGTCTGCTGTTCTGTAAGGACCGCTATCGGTCCACAATAGATAGGGTTGACGTGCACCACTGCTGACCGCTGCCCTATACTGCAGCAGTCCTTCAGCGGTATAGGGACTGACGTACAGTCTGCTAAACACTAATACACAACCTGCTTGTTCCACAAAAGTTCTTATAAGGACTGGTAACTTGGTATAGGGTGCTACGGTACATAGGCTTGAGTGCGGTACAGTCTGCTGTTCTGTAAGGACCGCTATCGGTCCACAATAGATAGGGTTGACGTGCACCACTGCTGACCGCTGCCCTATACTGCAGCAGTCCTTCAGCGGTATAGGGACTGACGTACAGTCTGCTAAACACTAATACACAACCTGCTTGGTCCACAAAAGTTCTTATAAGGACTGGTAACTTGGTATAGGGTGCTACGGTACATAGGCTTGAGTGCGGTACAGTCTGCTGTTCTGTAAGGACCGCTATCGGTCCACAATAGATAGGGTTGACGTGCACCACTGCTGACCGCTCACCTATACTGCAGCAGTCCTTCAGCGGTATAGGGACTGACGTACAGTCTGCTAATCACTAACACACAACCTGCTTGTTCCACAAAAGTTCTTATAAGGACTGGTAACTTGGTATAGGGTGCTACGGTACATAGGCTTGAGTGCGGTACAGTCTGCTGTTCTGTAAGGACCGCTATCGGTCCACAATAGATAGGGTTGACGTGCACCACTGCTGACCGCTGCCCTATACTGCAGCAGTCCTTCAGCGGTATAGGGACTGACGTACAGTCTGCTAATCACTAACACACAACCTGCTTGTTCCACAAAAGTTCTTATAAGGACTGGTAACTTGGTATAGGGTGCTACGGTACATAGGCTTGAGTGCGGTACAGTCTGCTGTTCTGTAAGGACCGCTATCGGTCCACAATAGATAGGGTTGACGTGCACCACTGCTGACCGCTGCCCTATACTGCAGCAGTCCTTCAGCGGTATAGGGACTGACGTACAGTCTGCTAAACACTAATACACAACCTGCTTGGTCCACAAAAGTTCTTATAAGGACTGGTAACTTGGTATAGGGTGCTACGGTACATAGGCTTGAGTGCGGTACAGTCTGCTGTTCTGTAAGGACCGCTATCGGTCCACAATAGATAGGGTTGACGTGCACCACTGCTGACCGCTGCCCTATACTGCAGCAGTCCTTCAGCGGTATAGGGACTGACGTACAGTCTGCTAAACACTAATACACAACCTGCTTGGTCCACAAAAGTTCTTATAAGGACTGGTAACTTGGTATAGGGTGCTACGGTACATAGGCTTGAGTGCGGTACAGTCTGCTGTTCTGTAAGGACCGCTATCGGTCCACAATAGATAGGGTTGACGTGCACCACTGCTGACCGCTCACCTATACTGCAGCAGTCCTTCAGCGGTATAGGGACTGACGTACAGTCTGCTAATCACTAACACACAACCTGCTTGTTCCACAAAAGTTCTTATAAGGACTGGTAACTTGGTATAGGGTGCTACGGTACATAGGCTTGAGTGCGGTACAGTCTGCTGTTCTGTAAGGACCGCTATCGGTCCACAATAGATAGGGTTGACGTGCACCACTGCTGACCGCTGCCCTATACTGCAGCAGTCCTTCAGCGGTATAGGGACTGACGTACAGTCTGCTAAACACTAATACACAACCTGCTTGGTCCACAAAAGTTCTTATAAGGACTGGTAACTTGGTATAGGGTGCTACGGTACATAGGCTTGAGTGCGATACAGTCTGCTGTTCTGTAAGGACCGCTATCGGTCCACAATAGATAGGGTTGACGTGCACCACTGCTGACCGCTGCCCTATACTGCAGCAGTCCTTCAGCGGTATAGGGACTGACGTACAGTCTGCTAAACACTAATACACAACCTGCTTGGTCCACAAAAGTTCTTATAAGGACTGGTAACTTGGTATAGGGTGCTACGGTACATAGGCTTGAGTGCGGTACAGTCTGCTGTTCTGTAAGGACCGCTATCGGTCCACAATAGATAGGGTTGACGTGCACCACTGCTGACCGCTGCCCTATACTGCAGCAGTCCTTCAGCGGTATAGGGACTGACGTACAGTCTGCTAAACACTAATACACAACCTGCTTGGTCCACAAAAGTTCTTATAAGGACTGGTAACTTGGTATAGGGTGCTACGGTACATAGGCTTGAGTGCGGTACAGTCTGCTGTTCTGTAAGGACCGCTATAGGTCCACAATAGATAGGGTTGACGTGCACCACTGCTGACCGCTCACCTATACTGCAGCAGTCCTTCAGCGGTATAGGGACTAAGAGTTTTGTCACAGGGTCATTTAAAAAATGACATGCAGAGGAAGAGGCAGGCCCTTCCGCAGGGGTGGTAGGGGTAGGGCAGGAGCAACAGGCTTGAGCCAAAGTGGGAAGTTGCAGAAGGTGCGTTCAATTACTTTAAAGGATGCACCAGACTTGGTTGAGTGGCTCGCTCAGCCTTACTCTTCTGCACCCTCCTCATCCTCTCGATCTGCACCCTCTTCTTCACTCTCTGCTATGTGCACCCCCAAAGACACTACCACCAACAACACGACCACCACCACCACCACCACATACCTTCCGCTTGAGTCACTGGAATTATTTTCCGATCCATATCAAGAGGACATTTCTGATGCGCAGCCACTCTTGGTATTGGATCAGGAAGAGGAGGTAGCAACAAGCGCTACTCAGCAGTCTGACGCCAGTACCCAGATCAGCCCAAGGAGGAGGTTGGTCCCCGGTGTTGCTGCCTACTCTACTTATAGCGGTGGGGAAGGTGACGTTGATGATGACGTGTCTAGTGATGTCACGTGGGTGCCCACAAGAGAGGAAGAGGAGGGGAGTTCAGAGGGAGATATGGACCAGCAGATAGGGAGGAGAAGCAGCAATGACTTACATTGCACAGCAGGGACAAAGCAGACTGCAAATGTATCAGGAGCGAGTCATCGACCATGTACGGTCACATCTGGCGCTCCCAGGACACCGGCACATGGCTCCGCAGTGTGGGCTTTTTTTAACGTGTCCGCTGCTGACAATAGCGTTGCCATCTGCAATCTTTGCAGTCAACGCGTTAGTCGCGGTAAGCCCAATACTCACCTAGGGACGACCGCCTTAAGAAGGCACATGAGCAGCCATCACCGAGCCCAGTGGGAGCAACGGAACACACAAAGCCACACTGCAGGCTCTCACCGTCCAGCCTCGTCTTCTACTTCTCCTTCTCCTCTCTCCTCACAATTGTCCTCCACTCCACCTTCCATCACGCCAAGCTCACATTTTTCTGCAAAAAGGCAGGCTTCCGTGGGCCTAATGTTTGAGCGTAAAAAAATGATGACGCCGGATAACCCTCTTGCCCAACGGTTGGCGGCTGGCTTGTCAGAACTCATAGCCCGCCAACTACTGCCATATAAACTGGTGGACTCGGAGGCCTTTCGCAAATTTGTGGCCATTGGAACACCACAATGGAAGGTCCCAGGAAGGAAGTATTTCTCAGAGAAGGGCATCCCAGAGCTATATGGCCATGTTCAGCGGCAAGTGAATGTATCTCTGGCACACAGTGTCGGTGCCAAGATACATCTGACCACAGACACGTGGTCTAGCAAACACGGGCAGGGAAGGTATATCAGTTTTACTGCCCACTGGGTGAACCTTCTGACGGCCGTCAAGCATGTAACCCGTGGCACCCGTGTAGATTTGGTTTTACCGCCACGGATTGCATGCAGGCCTGACTCTTCTTCTCCTCCTCCTACTCCATCCTCCTCCCTCTCCTCCTCAGCTGCCTCCTCCTTTTCCGCTGCTAGCGTCTCTTCCACTGCACCGCCCAAGCTCCCCAGAACCTATTCCACATGCCAGGTGAGACGTTGCCATGCCGTGCTGCGTCTGTTGTGCCTGGAAGCAAAGAGCCACACTGGCCCGGCACTCCTTTCAGCTTTGCGTTCACAGGCAGATGAGTGGCTAACACCGCTCAATTTGACAGTTGGTAAAGTGGTGTGTGACAACGGTGCCAATCTGCTTAGCGCATTGAAACAGGGCAAAATCACGCACGTGCCGTGCATGGCACACGTCTTAAACTTGGTCGTGCAGCGATTCCTTGTCAAATACCCTGGGGTCCAGGACATCTTGCGGCAGGCAAGGAAAATCTCGGCCCATTTCAGAAGATCTTACACGGCCATGGCTCGCCTTGCTGACATTCAGCGGCGACACCATCTGCCGGTCAGACGTCTTATTTGCGATTGCCCGACGCGATGGAACTCAACCTTCTATATGCTTGATAGGCTGCTCCAGCAGAAACGTGCAGTTAACGTCTACCTGTATGAACTCTGCGAAAGAAACGGTTCTGGGGAGCTGGGTTTTTTTTCACCGCGCCAGTGGCTGCTCATGCGCGACACATGCAGACTTCTGCGGCCATTTGAGGAGATCACCAAACTGGTCAGTCGCAGCCATGGCGCCATCAGTGACATGGTACCTTATGCCTTCTTTCTGGAGCGTGCATTGCGTCGTGTCATTGATCAGGCTGTGGAGGAGCAGGAGCGGGAAGATGAGGAAGTCGCAATGCTGGATGAATTCCCAGGGGGGGCTACTCTATCTGAGACAAGTCAACAACAGGAGTCTGATGAGGAGTCAGAGGAGGATGGTGCCGGGGCGGATGAGCAGGAGCAAGAAGAGCATGCTTTAAACCTTTCTGGGATCCCTGTTGTGCGAGGATGGGGAGAGGAGAATGAAGAGGACGACATTATCCTGGATGATGAGCAGGAGCCAGGCCACCACACCGCTTCCACTTTAGTGCAAATGGGGGCCTTCATGCTCCAGTGTTTTAATAGGGACCCCCGTATAAAAAGCATGAGGGTCAAGGACCAGTACTGGGTGGCAACGTACTTAGACCCCCGGTACAAACACAAAATGGCGGAAATGTTACCGCCGTCGCAGAGGGCTGTCAGAATGCAGCACTTCCAGGCCTTGCTTCGAGAAATGCTGCATTCTGCTTTTGCGTGCGCTGGCAGAGGAGCAATTCCCACTCCCAGAGAAGGATTTGCGGGTACCAATCCAACAGCGCCTGCAAGAAGAGGCCGGTTTGAAGATGTGTTGGTGACTTCGGATATGAGGTCATTCTTTCAGCCGACCCATCGACAGGTGTCATCCGGATCCAGCATCAGGGAACGCCTAGACCGTCAGGTGTCCGACTACATTGGGTTAACGGCCGATGTGGACGCTCTGAGGAGTGATGAACCCCTAGACTACTGGGTGGGCAGGCTTGACCTCTGGCCAGAGCTTGCCCAATTTGCAATCGAACTGTTGGCTTGCCCCTCATCCAGTGTCCTGTCCGAAAGGACGTTCAGCGCAGCAGGGGGGATTGTGACCGATAAGCGTACTCGCCTAGCTCACCACAGTGTTAACTACCTCACATTTCTAAAAATGAATGAGGCATGGATCTCGGAGGAATTCAACACATGTGATCAGTAGACCATGTATATGTCTATAAACAATTTTTGGAATCAAGCACACAGACCTTCTTAATTCATTTGGCTCACTTCCCTGACCCAAAAAAGCACACCGTACTATATGCCCCTACCCTCCTCTTTGAAGAGGTTGAGCGGTGTCATATTTCTACTGGGGCTGCTTATTATGAGGGGTTCCCACCATCCCTGTGCTGTGCTGACTTCCTCCTGGGTGTTCTTATTATGAGGGGCTCCCACCATCCCTGTGCTGTGCTGACTTCCTCCTGGGGGTTCTTATTATGAGGGGATCACACCATCCCTGTGCTGTGCTGACTTCCTCCTGGGGCTGCTTACGGTGCTGCTGTCAGCGCTGTATGTCACGGAGCTGCTGTCAGCGCTGTATGTCACGGAGCTGCTGTCAGCGCTGTATGTCACGGAGCTGCTGTCAGCGCTGTATGTCACGGAGCTGCTGTCAGCGCTGTATGTCACGGAGCTGCTGTCAGCGCTGTATGTCACGGAGCTGCTGTCAGCGCTGTATGTCACGGAGCTGCTGTCAGCGCTGTATGTCACGGAGCTGCTGTCAGCGCTGTATGTCACGGAGCTGCTGTCAGCGCTGTATGTCACGGAGCTGCTGTCAGCGCTGTATGTCACGGTGCTGCTGTCAGCGCTGTATGTCACGGAGCTGCTGTCAGCGCTGTATGTCACGGAGCTGCTGTCAGTGCTGTATGTCACGGAGCTGCTGTCAGCGCTGTATGTCACGGAGCTGCTGTCAGCGCTGTATGTCACGGAGCTGCTGTCAGCGCTGTATGTCACGGTGCTGCTGTCAGCGCTGTATGTCACGGAGCTGCTGTCAGCGCTGTATGTCACGGAGCTGCTGTCAGCGCTGTATGTCACGGAGCTGCTGTCAGCGCTGTATGTCACGGAGCTGCTGTCAGCGCTGTATGTCACGGAGCTGCTGTCAGCGCTGTATGTCACGGTGCTGATGTCAGTGCTCTGTATTACGGTGCTGCTGTCAGTGCTCTGTATCTCCTGCACCCTCTTGTTTGCCTACCCTGGTCCCTGACCTTCCCTCTCCTCCATTGCCTTCATTAGCTCCATAGTCCTGAATTGTCAGAACAATTTCCCAAATAAAAAAAAAATGCTTGTAGTTATCGATCCCAAATTCACCTCATACATGTATTATGCTATTGTCCAGGTGGTGGGACTACGTGCTACCCCCTAATAATTACCCCGTGGCCGCAAATTCGACCTAAAGGTTTGCGAAATTCGCCTCCCATTGAAGTCAATGGAGCCCGCGGCGAACGGTCGTTTTCGCGAACGTTTGTGTCCGTTCGCGTTTCGCGTTCGCGAAACGTCCCGTCGGAAGTTCGTCCATCACTAAATGTAAAATCTTCCTAACAATATGCATTTTCAGTTATTGACTATGCTGATCCAGAAATATATATTGCTCTATGAAGAACTGAGGTCATGGTTTGTAACATGTCCTTTGCTTGAAGATGCTGCTGGTGATGAAACACTTTGTGATGACCCAAAAGCAGCAGAAAAAGTGTTTCTGGAATGAAAACTTTGTAGCATTTGAAAAATAATATTTTTTCTCATATTTGCAAATGACAGCTTTGCTCTCAGCAGAAATTGTATGGTGGAAATGTAGATCAACTGATCTAATGTACCGAATAATGAGACCAACTCTAGATGTTGGTTTCATTATTTTACTGAGAGGAGGAAAAGAAAAGATAATTTACTGACCAGACTATAGGGAAACATTATGCTGTGATGGTGGAGAACATTAATAGGAATCATTTAAGGTTATAAAGATTTGTAAAATTTACCCACTTACATGCCAGTTAAGGCCAGAGAGGACAAAACTATCATCTACTGCAGGCTTTCTCAACCTTTTAACCTAGAGGAACCCCAAAAATAATTGTCATGTCTTGAGGAACCCTTCCTAAAACCAAATCATCAGGGCTCAATACGAACAATGCTCCTTACATTGGTGGTCAATAAGAAGAATGTCCCCCTTAAAGTGGTGCTCAGAATGCCACCCTTTAAGACAGCTAAAAAGATATTTTGTGTCATGCTGCTGGCTTTGCTAAGTGGTGCTGAACCTTGAACTCTGTAGGCATCATCAAAGGTGGTTCATCAACCACAGCTCAAGGAATCCCTAGCAACCTCTGGAGGAACCCCGGGGTTCCACGGAACCCTGGCTGAGAATGGCTGATCTACTGTATCCCAACAATCACCCAACTATAGAAGATATAAGATGGAGCCCACAAGCAAACTAAACTGGAGCCTTTCCCCTGCAGTGCCGCCTAGTGGCAGATATGCATATTTCCCTTTTATGGGAACTGCATTGCAAAGTACAGTTTACTTGTCTTCAGTTGAGAGAACTTGTAATAATTTAAAACTTTACATAAAGTCTAACAAAGCTTTCATTAAGGTCTTTATGTTATATAGTTTGAATACCATATTATAGATACACTATTTTGTCAAAAGTATTAGGACACCTGCCTTTACACGCACATGAAATTTAATGGCATCCCAGTCTTAGTCTGTAGGGTTAAATATTGGGTTAGCCCTCCTGCACTGTAAGGCACATACACTCCCTTTGCAGCTTAACAGCTTCGGCTCTTCAGGGAAGACTGTCCAAGGTTTAGGAGTGTGTCTATGGGAATGTTTGACCATTCTTCCAGAAGCGCATTTGTACATTAAAACCTTCAGACTAAGACCGGGATGCCATTTAAGTTCATGGGCGAGTAAAGGTGTAAAGTACACTATACATTTGACAATATAGTGTATATTAGTTATCATTGTAAAAAAACATATTCCTTCTTTTGTTTTTATGTTTTTTATTGAAAAAAAAAAAGAAACAAAAACTTGTTTCATTAAAAAAGAAAATTTAAAGCCTTTCCATCTCTAGTTGCAGTGCATCACATGTACAGTAATGCACTAGCGTGCCCTGTGTAACAGTTTTATTATATGTAGAGTTTGGCTTTAATTTGTTGGCCAGGTTCATCTAAATCTGCTAGTACATCTAAAACTACCCTCTCCCCAGATTGACAATGATGTTGGCCAAAAAGTGGTTCCATTTCTCTTCCATGCAGAGTGGAGATACCCTAAGATAGAAAGTGTGGTACTGGCTGAATCACCAGATGAAAATAAAGGAAAACAATAAAAAACAAAAACAAATGCAGTAACCACATTTTTATTTTTGTTTTTGGGTGTAATAGTGCTTTCATTTTTAGGCAGCCTGACTGCATCCCACTAATAAAACCTTAAGGTTTAATTGGCTTTTTAGGAAAGGAATGTTGATAATCATCCAACATTATTTTGTCTTTTTGGCATTTGCAGATTTGAACAGGCTTATCTAACAAGTCTGATTGGGCTTAGACCAGAGAAATATTTCTGGACAGGACTCACCGACATGGAAGAAAGGGGGACTTTTAAATGGATCAATAACGAGAGGGTTTTGTACACTCACTGGAATGCAGACATGCCTGGTAAGTCACTCAGTTCTGCTGTTATCTGGGTCAATAGTAATTTTATAACATGGATGATCAACATGAGGGCGGAGCCCATATGAACTGCATTGGGGGCTTTCTTTAACCCCTTGATGCCTAAGCTTTTTTTTTTTTACATGTGTTGTTTACAAGTTAAAAATCTGTATCTTTTGCTAGATAATTACTTAGAACTTCCAAACATTATATATATTTTTTAGCAGAAGCCCAAGAGAATAAAATGGTGGTCATTGCAATATTTTAAATCACACTGAATTTGGGCAGTGGTCTTTCAAATGCAATTTGTTTGGAAAAAATAAACTTTCATAAATTTAATAAAAAAAAAAAAAAAAAAATCCCTCCTTTGCACTTAAAAGCATTAAAAATTTCAAGTTTGGTTGCTTTTATTACTGACATTTTTTTTACAGTCTGGCGCCTTTAAGGCTCCAGTTAAAAAGGTTGTAAACCCCCCCCCCCCCCCAAAAAAAAAACAAAACTGTAAGGCAAAGGCATAATAAGCTGGTATGCATCACATACTAGCTCATTCTAAAATACTTACCTTAGGACTAAGCTGTCCAGTGGTGCCCGCCCATCACTGACACAGCTAACATCTTTCCCAGTGTATCTTTTGGGTTTGCAGGGATTGGCTTGAGCAGCGACAACATCCGTCACATGCATGGTGGAAGTCGCTGGTCACAGCATGGGCCCTGAAGAAACGGCACGGGTGGCCGTTCCTTCAGAGCACATGCGCCGATGACGTAAAATGGTGCAAGTTTAGGAGATATTTACAGTATCTATAGGTAAGCCTTATTATAGGCTTACCTATAGGTACATACAAATTTGGGGAGTTTACTTACTCTTTAACCAGAAGTGATGTCATGACATGGCTTTCAAGTTACTAGATCCGAGACCCAATTAAAGCCGATTCCGGTGAGACGGGAGAGCCCGGGCGAGCCACGGAAGGCGGAAGGAGGGGGAGGTTCCCTCCCGCTGCTTGTAATAATTGCCTTGTGGCTGATTAGCCCCGAATTGGTTGTTATTACAAGAAAGCCGACCGTCTGCTCTAAAAAACGGTACTGGGGTGATGCCTACAGCTGCAAGCATCACCCCAGTACAACCTCTTGAAGCAGGAGGTCACATATTTGCATTATGTTGGCGTCAAGGGGTTAAACAGACCCTGTAAACACCTTACAAAAATTGCAGGTAAGAACTAAGAAAAAATAAGTATTTTAAATGACTACTTGCAGTATTTTTGCTTTCTATAAATTATATTTTTATTCATTATCAATGTGTCAGTAAACTTGCTTGAAAAAACTAGTCAACTCCCTAGCAACAGATGCAAAAAGAATAAAATATTCTAAGCCCCTGTACACACGGTCGGAGATTTCGACAACCAAATCCGTCGGATTTTGCCTGTCGGATCTTGTCCGAAACTTTTGCATATACACGGTCGGACTAAGTTGTCAAAAAATCCGATCATTCAGAACGTGATGACGTAATTTCGTTATGATGGGACTACGTTCAGGCTAGTAGCCAATAGCTTTGATGTAGGAATTTGATCTGAGCATGCGTGACACTTGGTCCGATCAAAATTCTCTACACGTGACCGGAGTATGTCCGATCGAACCAGTTGGTCGGAAAATATTTCCAACAAGTTGGAAAATTGGGTCCAATGGATATTCCGACGGAATCAGTCCGATGCATACCACACACAGTCGGATTATCCGACAACACGGTCCGATAGGACACATTCCGACGGATTCTCCGACCGTGTGTACAGGGGCTAAAAGAGGAAAAGCACAATATATGTTTATGATACAAAGTTCTTTTTTCCATAAACATTTTTATTAAACAAATGACAAAGTTCTTAAGAAAACGAAATAGCTCCCAGTTTGGGAAGAGGTTTGGGTTCACTGCCACCATGGGTTTGAGGCAAAGACTGCAGCTTCAAGATTTGCAGGGATTTGGTTTTTAAACCACCAAATTATAGCCAGCAAGCTTAGGCTGGCCATAGATGATTCATAACTCCATTTCCTCATCCATACACTCAATGTGGATGGGGGGATCCTCCCAACTGAGCTATTGTATTATAATCCCCCTGATGTCACAATATATTGATCAGCGCCACCAGCTATAGCAGGCAGCACTGATCAAGAAGGGAAAGTCTGACAGGATGGTTTTACAGAATTTGATCGGTAGATCAACTTTTGTGCAACTTCCCTGCTCATACATGGATCGAAATTCAGCCAGTCCCTGCTGGTCCAAGTATGGCCGGCTTTAGAGAGCGCTTTTAGATAAGCCAGCCCCCTCAATATAAACAGGGAATACAATGCAGCCATACTTTCAGTGTACTTTTTTTGTTCTAGTAGTAAAGCTTCATCCTGTGCAGTTTATCCCTAGTAAATTTTGGCCTAGCCTAGCTGAGTGATAGACCTAAAGCAAGTATTAAAGAATAGGAATTCTGACCTCAGTTGCAATGTGGAGTTGCACAAGTCCACCTACTGTATAACTAAAGTTCCCCAAGAGCACTCATTTTCCTTCCACTCCCATGCTGCTTTGCTCAGCAGCTAGGAGCAAGAAAAGGAAGTCCTGTGTAGACTTGATGTGGCCAGAGCCTACACAGGGCTGAGGACTGCTTAGGCCAATCGCCAAGCACTTGCAATGCATGGAGAAGAACAAGTCATATGCTTGCAATTCCCTGAAATACTGGGTACTTATCCGTCAGTTGGACGGATTGTGTGAGATCAAAGCAGATGTGAGCATAAGAAAATATTTCACTTTGTACTACATGGACAAAGCACATGATTGCTTTAAGATGCATTAACGTTCCAAAATAAAATTGTATTGACATGAATTTTTAATAAAACTTTGAAGGAAGAAAACAAGGTTGTGTGGTCATGAGAACTGGAAACAGAGGTGGATTATGGGATGTTATCAAATGCGACGAGAAGGCCAAGTTTGTCTGTAAGAAGTGGGCAGAAGGAGTGACACCACCGCCAATCCCAACAACAACACCAGAGCCAAAGTGCCCAGCTGAATGGAAGACAAGCTCCACTTTAAGCTCTTGTTACAAAGTAAGTAGGGCGATTACTATCAATTTTACATTAGTGGGATGCATATTTTTGGCGAATGCTAAAAGACAATCAGATGGTAAATTTCATTCTCCAACCTGCGTTACCTCCAACCTGAGGCTTTTAGGAACTATAGGTTGAGTGTGTGTTACAGTTGTGCTCAAAAGTTTATATACCCTTGGAGAATTGGTAATACACAGGATCTATCATTTTTAACCACTTGCCAACCACCCAAAGTACATTTACTGTGGGTAGGTGGCATGTACAAGGAAACCGCAACACTGCCGGACACAGCGGAATGCAGATACCGGTGCTCGGGATCGGTAATCATGTGACCACAATGTGATCATATGATCACAATGTCAACAAAGATGTTATGAATCAATATGATTCATAACAACCTTGCTTCCTATACTGGTGAGCTATGATTGGCCCACAGCTAACACATGGTACCTGGGCCAATCACAGCACCCCGTACCATATGACACAGTAGTACAATGTCACTATGTTACAGTATCTCACAAAAGTGAGTACACCCCTCACATTTTTGTAAATATGTTATTATATCTTTTCATGTGAAAACACTGAAGAAATGACACTTTGCTACAATGTAAAGTAGTGAGTGTACAGCTTGAATAACAGTGTAAATTTGCTGTCTCCTCAAAATAACTCAACACACAGCCATTAATGTCTAAACCGCTGGTAACAAAAGTGAGTACACCTCTAAAAGAAAATGTCCAAATTGGGCCCAATTAGCCATTCCCCCCCCCCCCCGGTGTCATGTGACTCTTTAGTGTTACAAGGTCTCAGGTGTAAAAGGGGAGCAGGTGTGAAACATTTTGTGTTATCGTTCTCACTCTCTCATACTGGTCACTGGAAGTTCAACATGGCACCTCATGGCAAAGAACTCTCTGAGGATCTGAAAAAAAAGAATTGTTGCTTTACATAAAGGTGGCCTGGGCTAATAGAAGATTGCCAAGACCCTGAAACTGAGCTGCAGCATGGTGGCCAAGATTATGCAGCGGTATAACAGGACAGGTTCTACCCAGAACAGACCTCGCCATGGTCGACCAAAGAAGTTGAATGCACGTGCTCAGCGCCATATCCAGAGGTTGTCTTTGGGAAATAGACATATGAGTGCTGTCAGCATTGCTGCAGAGGTTGAAGGGGTGAGGGGGTCAGCCTGTCAGTGCTCAGACCATACGCCACACACTGAATCAAATTAGTCTGCATGGCTGTCATCCCAGAAGGAAGCCTCTTCTAAAGATGATGCACAAGAAAGCCTGCAAACAGTTTGCTGAAGACAAGCAGACTATAGACATGGATTACTGGAACCATGTCCTGTGGTCTGATGAGACTAAGATAAACTTATTTGGTTCAGATGGTGTCAAGCGTGTGTGGCAGCAACCAGGTGAGGAGTACAAAGAAAAATGTGTCTTGCCTAAAGTCAAGCATGGTGGTGGGAGGGTCATGGTCTGGGGCTGCATGATTGCGGCACTGGGGAGATACAGTTCATTGCGGGAACCACGAATGCCAACATGTACTGTGACATTCTGAAGCAGAGCATGATCTCCTCCTTTCGGAGACTGGGCTGCAGGGCAGTATTCCAACTCCAAGACGACCACTGCCTTGCTAAAGAAGCTGAGGGTAAAGGTGATGGACTGGCCAAGCATGTCTCCAGACCTAAACTCTATTGAGCATCTGTGGGGCATCCTCAAACGGAAGGTGGAGGAGCGCAAGGTCTCTAACATCCACCAGCTCCATTATGTCATCATGGAGCAGTGGAAGAGGACTCCAGTGGCAACCTGTGAAGCTCTGGTGAACTCCATGCCCAGGAGGGTTATGGCAGTGCTGGAAAATAATGGTGGCCACACAAAATATTGACCCTTTGGGCCCAATGTGGACATTTTCACTTAGGGGTGTACTCACTTTTGTTGTTGGCAATTTAGACATTAATGGCTGTGTGTTGAGGGGAAAATTGACACTGTTATACAAGCTGTACACTCACTACTTAACATTGTAGCAAAGTGTCATTTCTTCGGTGTTGTCATATGAAACGTTATAATAAAATATTTACAAAACTGTGAAGGGTGTACTCACTTTTGTGAGATACTGTAACATTGAATGACTCTGACAAAAGTATGTAAAAAAAATACATGCTGTCACCAGTTTAGTGTTCCTGATCACCGCCACAACTTCAAATTCCAATAACTTGTCATGCCTCTTACTAAATACCTCAGACTGCTTTCTAAAAAGGAGTAATTGGGGGATATTTGTAATGTCCTGACATTTTAAGGGCCTCAAGAAATTAGATTGGCCATTGGTACATTAAGACTGATCAATTTTCAGATATGCTGTATATACCATAGTTTGTAGACACTATAACTTTCTCACAGACTATATAATTTACACTCAAGACAGTATGCCCAAAGATTGCACCCTATTTGAACACAACTAAGCGCCTATGGATTAATTTGTACAGATAACCAGTTTACTTTAAAATAATTAGAATCAATATCTAAATCAAGAAGCTGCTTTAAAATGCAATATACCTGTAAAAAAAACAATATAAAAAACGATACTTAATAAAAAGTCCACTTTATATATAGCAGCGCTTATCACTTTTCTCTAAGTGAAAAAAAGTCTCTACACCATTTTTGAAATTCAGATAAACATGTTAGGAGTGATTGGAAAGTTCTTATTGTGGTTGATAGAGAAAGCTTCTACCCAAATTTTCACCACTCGTGGCTCGGGAATCTCCTTTGGGGATGCACTCACCAAAACATCAGAAATAATAGACCTTCAGAAAATCATCAATCCCTTTGTTGATTCCTCCTTATCCACTAGATGTCACTATTAGCGGGTTGGGGCTCCGGTGTACCATGTAGAAGGAATAAAACATAGAACCATAGCGTAATTCTGTTATACCCTTTTATTGATACAATGGCCCCCCAATAAACATTAAGCGTACCAGAAATTATCTATTGAAACAGCAGTTAAAAACTGCACTGTGCCTTTATCCCGGTCCTGATTGTCGGAAGAGTGTCGATGAGGAAGTAGAGTTGTAAGAAACGGTAAAGGTGCGGTTGGATACGTAGGAAGAGAACCAGCGAAGAGTACAGTCACGGAGACTAAAGGTGTGGAGTTTTTTGAGGAGGAGGGGGTGATCAACCGTGTCAAAGGCAGCAGAGAGGTACAAGAGTAGGAGTACTGAATAAAGTAGATTGTTTTTTTCCGTTAGTAGATCGTTTGTTAGTTTTAGGAGAGCAGTTTCTGTGGAGAGTTGAGGAGGAAATCCAGACTGAAAGGGAATCAAGAAGGCTATTATCAGCGAGGTGGACGCTCAGTCGGTTGTAGACCAGACGTTCAAGGAGTTTGGATAAGAAGGGGAGCAAGGAGATGGGGGGTAGGTTGTCGGGATTGGATGGGTCAAGTGAGTGCTTTTTAAGTATGGGTCTAACAAGTGCATGTTTTAGAGAGTTGGGGAAGATGCCAGAAGAGAGGGAGAGATTGAAGATGTGGGTTAGAGAGAGTAGCATAGAGCCAGAGGGTGAACATAGCATTTGTGAGGGAACAGGATCCAGAGGGCAGGTGGTAAGGTGGACATTACCAAATAGTTTAGCAACTTTGTCTATAGTGGTGGGGTTGAAAGAGGGAAGTAATGATTGTGCCTGTGGGCATGAAGCGTAAAGCGTGGAGGGTATCAGAACAGTAGAGATCTCCGCGCGATTTCAATCTTCTGTTTGAAGTGATTGGCAATCTCCTGGGCAGTGAGTGAGTTGGCGGGTGGAGGCGGTGGAGGACGAAGTAGAGAGTTGAAGGTAGAGAAGAGTTGAGGGGATCGGGGTGATAAGTTGTTAATAAGAGTGATAAAATAGGTCTGCTTGGCAGAGAGGAGGCTGGAATTGTATTTTTGGAGGGCAGATTTATATTGGTTGAAATCTTTCTGAGACTTGGTCTTACGCCACAGGTGTTCGTGAGCACGACTACGTTTTTTCAGACTTCTAGTAACATCTGTTTGCCAAGGTTGAAGGGGTCGGGCTTGATTCTGTGTGTTGTGAGTGATTTTGAGCTGCTCTATATGGAACCGCTTCACATATTTCCACAGTTGGGATGGTATTCTTTCTCTCCAAACACAGGGCTTATGATTGTGAATATAAGGCTCTATTTGGTCTTGTCACTCCAGATTACAGTGTGCCAGAAGCTGTGAAGGATGTCAAGGTGTTGTTGGGCAAATTGTAACCAGGCTTTTTTGAGGTATTGTCGCAGTAAAGCCTTCTTTCTGGCAACTCGACCATGCAGCTCATTTTTGTTCAAGTTTCGTCATATTGTGTTTCTGGAAACAATTGTCTTTTTCCAGAGCAGCCTGTATTTCTCCTGAGGTTAGCTGTGGATTTTTCTTTGCATCCCAAACAATTCTTCTGGCAGTTGTAGCTGAAATCTTTTTTGGTGTACCTGACCTTGGCTTGGTATCAAGAGTTCTCCTAATTTTCCACTTCTTAAAGTGGGAGTAAACTCCCATGAATTACTTTTACTCATAGGTAAGCCTATAATAAGGCTTACCTATAGATATAGTAAATATCTCCTGAACGTGCACTGTTTAGGAGATATATACTTTACATGCTGCCAGTGATGTTACCGGCGCATGCGCACTGAAGGAACGGCATACTGTGCCATTCCTCAGAGTCCTGTGCCGTAAACGATGATGTCATCGCAGCTTGGGGCACTCACAACTTTTCCAACTTAATACAGTTCCTTTACCTTGTTACGCAGGTCTTTTTCTGCTCCCCATGGCTCAGTATTTAGCCTGCTCAGTTCATCCATGTAACAAACTCATTGGCTATTTATACACTAATTGCAATTTGCAATTTTGACATTTGAAACCATGTGTGCCACCTTCTGTGTCTGTACCAAGGCCAAACATTCCAGGGGATGTAAACCTTTGATGAGGGCCATTTGGGTGATTTATGTTATCATTATGATTTGAAAAGAAGCCAAACAAATATGTGATATATAAATAAATAAATGGATTCATATGATCACTATCCTTAAAGTGGAGGGCCACCCTAAAAAACAAAAGTACATTAAAAATGAGCAAAAAATCTGAAAAAAAAAATTAAATTTTTTTTTTAACTTACCAGAAATGCCTGTTGCTAGGCATATCGTCCTAATCTGCCTCTTCCTCCTCCGCGGTGATGTTCTGTCTTCTCTCCTCCGTGCGGCGTCTTCTGGGTAATGGGTCGCGCTGTGTTCTGGGAAACGTGTGTCCCAGAACACAGCGCGCCCCATTCACAAAGCGTTGTGTGACTCGCTCATGCGCAGTAGGAAATGGCCAGTGAAGCCGCAAGGCTCCACTGCCTGTTTCCCTTAGTTGAAATGGCGGCGCCGGGATCCGAGAGCCAAGGGACGGGTCAGCTTTGGGCGGCTGACATCACGGGCGCCCTGGACAGGTAAGTCTGCTTATTAAAAGTAAGCAGCTACAGTGTTTGCAGCTGCTGACTTAAAAAAAAAAATTTTTTAAAGCTGGCCCTCCTCTTTAAATAAAAGACATTTTTTTGGCATGATCAATCATAGTTTCAATATCAGTGCCCAAATGTTATAATTTCTGCGAGGGGGAGCAAGCTTTTGAGCACGACTGTATATACTACATCCCGTGTATATGTCCGTACTGTGAGCTCCCTTGCTAAATAACTTGTGTGGAAGTAGCCATCATGCATGGTGAGTGTGTTGTTTGTGTGCAGCCTGAGGCTGGAGAAGGTTCACACGGTAACGCATTGAGGCTGGGTTCACACTATTGCGAATTGGATGCGGTTCCATCGCATCCAATTTGGAATAGCAGGAGATTTTGAGCGGCTCTATATGGAACAGCTTCACATATTTCCACAGTGGTTCCGGTGTGAATTTGCACAGTAGCTCTGTTTGTCTTCTGGTCCATTTCAGGTCCGAATTCAGCCAAAAATTTGGGCTGAAATCTGACCTGAAATGGTGAACGGGGACGCATCGGAGCCCTGCTGTGAGCCGCATGTGAAGGTAGTGTGAACCCAGCCTTAAAGTTTCAATGAAACTCAGTTGACATTTTAGTAAGGCAAGCAGAAAGGCACAGACGTCTAGTGCTACGAAACACAACATAAATATGGCTGCCAACGTGTGCACATGCAATTAAGATCTGTGAAAAAAAAAATACTTTTTTAAAGTTCACAGTAGAAGCACTAATTATGTTCCCTGCAGCTCAGCTCCCCTGCCTCTTAGCAGTGACCCAGCACTGAGGTTTTTCCTGCTTCCTTAGCAATAACCCCTTCTCAGTCTAGTCCCACCTTCCAATGGTTACATAGTCAGTAAGGTTGAATAAAGACACCAGTCCATCCAGTTTAACCTGACTGAGTGTCTACAATTGTCCCTATCCCTGTACATCGCACAATCACATCGGTCCCTAACCTCAAGAAGCCCACAATCCAAGGTCCCCATTCATATACTAGGGCCAATTTTGGACAGAAGCCAATTAACCTACCTGCATGTCTTTGGACACTTAGAATCTCTACTTATCCTTCTCCCTCCTCCCAACTATGTGATACACCAGCTTAGATCTCCCTGCTTCTCCTCCCAGTTGTGATTCACCAGCTTAGATCACCCTGCTTCTCTTCCCAGCAGTGATTCACAAGCTCAGATCACTCTGCTTCTCTTCCCAGTTGTGATTCACCAGCTTAGGTCACCTTGCTTCTCCCCCCGCAGTGAGTCACAAGCTCAGATCACTCTGCTTCTCCTCCCAGCAGTGATTCACAAGCTCAGATCACCCTGCTTCTCCTCCCGGCAGTGATTCACAAGCTCAGATCACCCTGCTTGTCCTCCCGGCAGTGATTCACAAGCTCAGATCACCCTGCTTCTCCTCCCGGCAGTGATTCACAAGCTCAGATCACCCTGCTTCTCCTCCCGGCAGTGATTCACAAGCTCAGATCACCCTGCTTCTCCTCCCGGCAGTGGTTCACAAGCTCAGATAACCCTGCTTCTCCTCCCGGCAGTGATTCACAAGCTCAAGATCAACCTGCTTCTCCTCCTGGCAGTGGTTCACAAGCTCAGATCACCCTGCTTCTTTTCCTGGCATTGGTTCACAAGCTCAGATCACCCTGCTTCTCCTCCCGCAGTGATTCACAATCTCAGATCACCCTGCTTCTCCTTCCCGCAGTGATTCACAAACTCAGATCACCCTGCCCCTTCTCTCAGCAGTGACTCAGAAGCTCGGCTCAGCCCACCCTGTGCTCCTTCCAACAGTGATTTCTCAGCTCACTTTGCTACACCCTTCAAGTAGCTGCTGTCACTGACTGTAAACCATTTATTTATATATACAGTATTTATGTTTTTCTCATTGCAGTATTATAAAAGCAAATCAGACGATGAGAAGAAAACATGGATGGAATCCCGGGACTTTTGCCGAGCAATAGGAGGAGATTTACTCAGCCTGAACAGTAAAGAGGAAGAACTGGTGGTGTCCTCAATGTTGTCGTAAGTAGTAATATGTTTTGTGTAGTAATTTTTTTATATGATTTTAGTTATTTTATCACCTGATGGATTTGATACATGGAAATCTTTTAGGGCTCATTCACACAGGCTTTAGTTTCTGCACATCAATCTGCATTGGGTTCACTCTTCAAAGAGCATTTGATAGGCAGTAAGGAGGCATTGTATCGCTTCCTTACTGCCTACTTTTACCCCTTGGACCTGGCTCTACATGCATTGTTTGTAGTTACAGGGCGCTTGCAGAACCGCCCCATTCACCTGAATTGGTTGAGATCAGCGGGCTGTAGTGCCATAGATGGGGGGTGTGGTTCAAAGTAGCCCCATCTTTAATTTCTGCAAATGTATTTTAGGCACTGTAGTAAAGAAAGTGCAGTATTGCTTTTTTATTTATTTATTTCTTTTTAATTTTATTAGTAAGTAAATAAAGAAAAAGAAGACAAAGTTTAACCGCTTGCCGACCGCCCCACGTATATATGTTGCGGGGTTGGCGGTGGCTCCTATAGGCGAAATCTTGTGCCTGTATGTGATCGCCTCTTCTCGGTTTCCAGGATGCCTGCTGCCGGTGACCAGCTCCCGCTGTGATTGGAAACAGTGGGAGCCAATCAGCAGGTCACTAGGACAGGCCTGATGCCCTTGATGTTAACTCCTTCCCAGCCAGTGTCATTAGTGCAGTGACAGTTCATATTTTTTAGCACTGATCCCTGTATTGGTATCACTGGTCCACAAAAAGTATCCAATTGGTCTGCCACAATGTCGTAGTCCCGCTATAAGTCACTGATTGCACTCAATACTAGTAAAAAAAAAATTAAAATGACATAAAAATAACCCAAAGTTTTGTAGACGCTATAACTTTTGCACAAACCAATCAATATACGCTTATTGGGATTTTTTTTTACCAAAAATATGTAACTGAATACATATTGGCATAAATTTATGAAGAAATTCGATTTTTTACATTTTTTTTATTGGATTTGTTTTATAGCAGAAAGTAAAAATATAGTTTTTTTGTTTCAAAAATCTTTTTTTGATTATTGAGCAAAAAATAAAAAACGCAGAGGTGGTAAAACCACCAAAAGAAAGCTCTATTTGGGGGGAAAAAAAGGTCAATTTTATTTGGGTACAGCGTCGCACGACCGCACAATTGTGGCAAAAAATGGCCCAGTCATGAAGCGGGGTAAATCTCCTGGAGATGAAGTGGCTAAATAGACCAATAACATTTATAATGGACTCTTTCAGGAATGCCAATATCTACCGCAACGTCTTCTGGATGGGTCTAATGAACAGCGATGCCATTGAAAGCTTTCAGTGGTCGGACGGTTCACCTGTAAGTAATGCTGTGTATGTTTCTTAGATCTCATGCTTGACTTTATAATTTCACACATATGCAGAAAGCAAATTATTGAAAGAAAATAAAAATGATAGTTTAAAAAAGCAATTCAAAGACTATGATCTGTCATTCACAGAAAAGTGACAGTCTTTCTGAATAGATTTATATATTTATTGCAGATTCTATTATAGCGTTGTCAATGTACACAGTGCCTAAAGTATTGGGACGCCTGCCTTTACACGCACATGAACTTTAATGGCATTCCGGTCTTATGCCGCGTACACACGATCGGAATTTCGGCCAGAAAACGACAGATGAGAGCTTTTCATCAGAAAATGCGACCGTGTGTATGCTCCATCTGAATTTATCTGTCTGAATTTCCGCCAACCAAAAATTGATAGCATTTTCTCAATTTTCCCGACGGAAAAACTTCCTATCGGTAATTCCGATCGTGTGTATGCAATTCCGACACGCCAAAAATCAAGCATGCTCAGATTCAACTACGAGACAGAAGCTATTGGCTACTGGCTATCGAACTTCCTTTTTCTAGTCCCGTCGTACGTGTTGTACGTCACCGCGTTCTAAACAATCAGAATTTGGTGTGACCGTGTGTAGGCAAGACAGCTTGAGCGGAATTCGGGGAGTTTTTTTCGAGGAGAATTCCGATCGTGTGTACGTGGCATAAGACTCCATTTACACCAATGCATTTTTTCCTGCTTTTTGCAGAAACTCAGGACATTATTTTTTACATGGGTTCCTATGGAACACATTCACATCAATGCATTTTTGTGCATTTTTATTTTGCTTGAAGCCTGGTTCACACCTATGAGTTTTTAATGCTTTTTGCACTTTGCAAATTTGCAATACAGTCCATTTAACATGGTTTCCTATGGAACACGTTCTGTAGTGCAAATCTACAAAAGGCAAAAAGCACTTAAAATGCATAGGTGAATCCAGCCGAAAAGTACATAGTGCATTTTAACTACGATTTGCCAATTAACCTACCTGCCTATCTTTGTAGGCACAGGGGGGAACATGCAAACTCCAGGCAGGTTGTGCCATGGTTGGGATTCAAACTGACAACTGTAGAGCTGCTAGGTAGAAGTGCTAACCACTTAGCCACTGTGCTGCCCTATTGACTTTATTCTTGATATGTGTACTTAGGCTTCAATATTTTATAGAATATTCACAATGTAAAAAAACAAAACAAACAGAAATAGGCTGTAAATTACTTTTATTGTGAAATAACTCAAAGAGCCCAGACTTGCTTGGGCAAATGCAGCACAATTTGAGGTACTTCTGAAATCATTCAAAGTTCATTGCAGGGGCATGACCTGCTCCAGCTGCTTTTGCAACTACAAAGTTTTCTAGCCCTGGTGTGACCTATCAGGCGACTTGCTGCAGCATGTTATACAGGAAGTTGCATAAAAAGTCAAAAAAATATTAATTTGTCTTAATAATGTGACTCAAGTCAGAGAAATGAAAAAAAATGAATAGCCCCTGCACTACTTTTTTTGCGTCTTCCTTGCAACATGAGTGCCATAGACTGCAATGTTAAAATCACAAAAGTCGCAAGCACTTTTGTGATTTGTTTTGCCTTATCTTTGGGACTTTGGCTGCGACTTCAGAGGGTTTTGTAAATTCAATAATATGTGTCACACTGGGGTTGATTAAGGCTGGATTCACACCTATGCATTTATTATGCTTTTTGCATTTTGGAGATTTACACTACAGATCGTGTTCCATAGGAAACCATGTTAAATGGACTCTAGTGCAAATCTGCAAAATGCAAAAAGCACTAAAACTGCATAGGTGTGAATCCAGCCTTACTAAAACTTGAGAGTGAAAAATCTGGTACAACTGTGCATGATAGCCAATCAGCTTCTAAAACCTCGTATACACTATCAGATTTTCGGACGATCGTTCGTCCATTTTTTGTGGCATGCTAGTCTCATGTGGAAAGTGAAGAGGTTACTCACCATACGAAAATTTTCATACAACAGAATACAACTTCAGAAGTGTGTTGAATAGTTTTGTATGTATTCTTTCATTTCTGAGCATGCGTAGTCTTGCTCTTATGATTTTTTTTCATCCAAAAACTGTACTAATTAAACGAAAATCAGATGTTGAGTTCACGTATGACAAAAATTTTATAGTCTGCACATCCAGCTTTTGTCTGACGCTGTCGAAAAGCACCATATCAACGATCCGTTGTTCGCCAGACGAAATTTTATTTTCGATTTTCATATCGTGTGTACGGGCCTTAATGCTGGCCATACATTATACAATTTTCTTGTTCAATTTGCTTTGCATTTACCATCAACTATGTAGCAAGGGCCTGCCTGATTGAATACAAATTGAAAGTGTTTAGTTGTGACCTCATATTATATGGTTTTGGTAAATCAAGAGGAAAATGGTACAAGAAAATTGTATAATGTATGACCAGCCTAAAGCCTCATACACACGGTACAATTGTTGGCCAACCGAGCATCAGATTTGTGTCAAAAGGGCGTGTGCCAGGATCTTGTCTTGCATACTAAGGCCGCGTACACACGCGCGGACTGTTCGCCCAACTTTGTCCGTCCAACAGTTTCGGCAAACAGTCCGCTCAAACTTAGCATGGACGGACATGGCCACACACGACGGACGAACAGTTTGCTGAAACCGTGCGCGATGACGTGAACGGCACGTACGACGGGACGAAAAATACGACGTCCTATACACTGCATTATAGCTTTCGGCGTGAAAATCCTTTCTGAGCATGCGCGCAACTTTGTTTGACGAACAAGCCTACACACGGGCGGACTGTTCGCTGAAACAAGGTTTCAGCGGACAGTTTTACGGAATTTCCGAAAAACCTTGTTCGTCAAACTGTCCGCTGAAACTGTCCGCTGAAAGCCCACACACGAGCGGACTGTCCGCCCAAACACTGTTCAGCGGACAAAGTTGGACGAACAGTCCGCCCGTGTGTACGCGGCCTTACGGTTACACAATTGTTGTGCCACAAGCACAAACGTAGTGATGTACTACAAAGAATTTCAGCTCTTGAGCGCCACCTTTTGGGCCCCTTCTGCTAATTTTGTGTTTGGTGAGCTTTGATTCCGAGCATGCGTGTTTGTACTTTCAGCTTTTGTGTGACGGATTTGTGTACTGACCATACGAAAATCTGACGTCAAACCGACCACCGAAAATTTACTAGCCTGTCATCCAACATTTGTTGGCCGAAAGTTGGCCGTAAGATTTTAGGACAACAGTCTGTCAACAGACAATACCCTGCCAACAATCGTATCGTGTGTACGAGGCTTTACTTCAGTTTCTTCAATTAGGCTTTGACAATAAAACCTGGAAGCTGATTTGTTTCTCTGCAGAGCTGCACCAGATTTTGCACTTTCCAGTTTTAATAAATTAACTCCACTCTGTATTGTTATGATTGGCCAAAGTCACAAAACATCAAGATCGCATGAAAATCACATTAAAGTGGCAAGTAAGTCACAATGCAAAGTCACACAACTTAGGGGTCGCAGCAGTGTGAACCAAGTCTAATGCCCCATACACACGGTCAGACATTCCGACCACAAAATCCGTCTGATTTTTTCCAACGGATTTTGGACGCAATTTGTCTGCATATACAAGGTAGAGACCAGTTGCCAATAGCTTTCGTCTCCAAATTTTTTCTGAGCATGCGTGGCACTTTGTGCGTCGGAATTCTCTACACACAATCAGGAAAAAGTCCGTTTGTATTTTGTTGTCGGAAAAATTTTAGATCCAGCTCTCAAACCGATAGAGCCCACACACGATCGGATTTTCCGACAACATAATCCGATCGGACTTTTTCCGTCAGAATTTCCGACCGTGTGTATGGGGTTATTATACCTTCATGTTTTCTATGCAAGGTAAAAACTCTTTAGTATGCAGATCTCACCGCAGCCCCCCAAATGCTTACTTGAACCTGATCCAGCAATGTACACAAGAGTGGCTGCTGTCTTGGCTCACTGCCTCCTCATTGGCTCAGAGACTGCAGTGGAATCCATTGGCTCCTGCTGCTGTCACTCTCAGCAAGTGAGGAGGGAGCAGGGGTGGGGCCGACCCACTTTCTGTGTGTCTTATGGACACACAGAGTGGGGCTTGGGCACGAGTACCCCTATAACAAGGGGCTTGCTATGGGGGCACACAGCGGGGGTATCACAGAGCGTCCCAAGGAGAGGGGGATCAGGGGTGCTTTTTGCAAAACCAATACACAGGGCAGGTAAGTATACCATGTTTGTTATTTAAAAAAAAGCCTTAAGGCCGCGTACACACGGGAGGACTGTTCGCCCAACCTTGTTCGGCAAACAGTTTCATCAAACAGTCCGCTCAAAATTTGCATGAGCGGACTTGCCCACACACGAGCGGACTGTTTGACGAACAAGGTTGGGCAAACAGTTCGCTCAACTTTTGAAATGAACGGACTCGCCCACGTAAGGCGGAGGCAAGTCCGCCCATTTCGAGCGCGTGTACAGGTAGGCGGGGCCCGCGAAGGAGACGTCGCGGGCTCCGCCGCCTGGAATGGGCTTAAAGGGGAACCCCAACGCCGAACAAAATCGGCGTGGGGGTTCCCCCCAAGTCCACACCAGACCCTTGTCCGAGCACGCTACCCGGCCGGCCAGGAAAGGGGGGCGAGCGAGCGCGCCCCCCCTCCTGAGCCGTATCAGGCCGCGTGCCCTCAACATGGGGGGGTGCCTTGGGGAAGGGGGGGGCCGCGCGGCCCCCCCACCCCAAAGCACCTTGTCCCCATGTTGATGAGGACAAGGGCCTCTTCCCGACAACCCTGGCCGTTGGTTGTCGGGGTCTGCGGGCGGGGGGCTTATCGGAATCCGGGAGCCCCCTTTAAGAAGGGGGCCCCCGGATACCGGCCCCCCACCCTATGTGAATGAGTATGGGGTACAATGTACCCCTACCCATTCACCTGTGAAATAAAGTACAAATAAAAACACAACACAGGGGGAAAAAATATTTTATTGCACAGCCGGGGGTCTTCCGTCTTCGGGGGTCTTCTCGCCGGACTCCTCCGCTATGTGTGTGTAGCTCTTTTGCCAGCGGAGGAGTCCGGCTTTCTTCCTCCCCGCCGCCGGCCTCTTCTCCCGACTTCGGGGGTCTTGTCCCCCTCTTCGGTTCTTCTGCCGGGCCACCGCGCCTGGTCCGGTGGCCCGGTCTTCTGTCGCCGTCTTCCGTTCTTCTGTCGCCGCCTTCGGTTCTTCTGCCGGGCCACCGCGCCTTCTTGTAGCTCTTTTACAGGCGGTGGCCCGGTCTTCTGTCGCCGTCGCCGCCTTCCGTTCGTGTTCTTCTTCTTGTTCTTCTTGTTCTTCTCCAGGCGATGTTGACACGTCGCTCCCTCCGGCCGGAATGCCAGAGCCGCCCTGCGCTGTGACTTATATAGTGACAATGGGGCGGGGTCACATGGTATATGTCACATGGGTTGATGTCACATGGTGACCCCGCCCCCTTACGATGTCATAGTCCCCATGTGACATCAACCCATGTGACCAACCCATGTGACATATACCATGTGACCCCGCCCCATTGTCACTATATAAGTGACCGCACAGCGCGTCCCCGGCATTCCGGCCGGAGAGCTCGTCGAGTCAACATCTCCAGGAGAAGAACAAGAAGAACAAGAAGAAGAACACGAACGGAAGGCGGCGACGGCGACAGAAGACCGGGCCACCGCCTGTAAAAGAGCTACAAGAAGGCGCGGTGGCCCGGCAGAAGAACCGAAGGCGGCGACAGAAGAACGGAAGACGGCGACAGAAGACCGGGCCACCGGACCAGGCGCGGTGGCCCGGCAGAAGAACCGAAGAGGGGGACAAGACCCCCGAAGTCGGGAGAAGAGGCCGGCGGCGGGGAGGAAGAAAGCCGGACTCCTCCGCTGGCAAAAGAGCTACACACACATAGCGGAGGAGTCCGGCGAGAAGACCCCCGAAGACGGAAGACCCCCGGCTGTGCAATAAAATATTTTTTCCCCCTGTGTTGTGTTTTTATTTGTACTTTATTTCACAGGTGAATGGGTAGGGGTACATTGTACCCCATACTCATTCACATAGGGTGGGGGGCCGGTATCCGGGGGCCCCCTTCTTAAAGGGGGCTCCCGGATTCCGATAAGCCCCCCGCCCGCAGACCCCGACAACCAACGGCCAGGGTTGTCGGGAAGAGGCCCTTGTCCTCATCAACATGGGGACAAGGTGCTTTGGGGTGGGGGGGCCGCGCGGCCCCCCCCTTCCCCAAGGCACCCCCCCATGTTGAGGGCACGCGGCCTGGTACGGCTCAGGAGGGGGGGCGCGCTCGCTCGCCCCCCTTTCCTGGCCGGCCGGGTAGCGTGCTCGGACAAGGGTCTGGTGTGGACTTGGGGGGAACCCCCACGCCGATTTTTTTCGGCGTTGGGGTTCCCCTTTAAGCCCATTCCAGGCGGCGGAGCCCGCGACGTCTCCTTCGCGGGCCCCGCCTACCTGTACACGCGCTCGAAATGGGCGGACTTTCCGAGCGGGAACAGTCCGCTCATTTCGAAAGTACAGCGGACAAGCCCACACACGGGTGGACTGTTCGCTCAAACACAGTTTCAGCGGACAGTTTTTCGGAATTTCCGAAAGACTTTGTCCGTCCAACTGTCCGCTGAAACTGTCCGCTGAAAGCCCACACACGAGCGGACTGTCCGCCCAAACACTGTTCAGCGGACAAGGTTGGGCGAACAGTCCGCCCGTGTGTACGCGGCCTTAGAATCATTTAAGCAAACAAAAACACTGGCCAAATATTAGCAAGATCATTATTAGAATCTCTGCCTAATGTTTTTTGTTCCTTTTAGCTAATTTATGAAAACTGGGGTTATGGAGAACCCAACAACCACCAGGGCGTGGAACTGTGCGGAGAGCTAAACTCTGATTACAGGCTGTCCTGGAATGACAGGCACTGCGAACACCCAGCAGACTGGATCTGCGAGTTAAGAAAAGGTAATTATTATTCTTCTTCTTTTTAATTGTCGAATGGCAATTTTATTTTGCGGGACCACACCGCAAATGTGAGCTACATATTCGGCTTGCAGTTGTGGTGCGGCCCAATCAGTGAGTTTCACAGGTGTTCAGAAAGCATGTGTCAGGCTGTAATGTTAGGATTCCGGTGGGTGGCTGGGGGTGGTAAAACCATGTGTGAGAGAGCCCTTAGTCAAGTTCTAAAGTCCCGTACACACCATCGGATTTTCTGACAGGAATTGTGTGATGTTGGCAGAAAATCCGACTGTGTGTACGCTCCATCGGACAATTGTTGTCGGACTTTTCACCAACAAATGTGTGTTGTTGTATTTTCCGAGCGTGTGTACACAAGTCCATCAGACAAAAGTCCAAAGTACAAACACGCATGCTCAGAAGCAAGGAAGAGCCAGAAGCGGTAGGTCTTGTAAATTAGCGTTCGTAATGGAGAATTATGAAATCTCCAAATGCAGCGCACAATTCTCTACTTCTTTAATGGGATAATAATGAAGCTGCTTTGCTGGTGATACTGATGGAGTTACTACAAACCAGAAAATTGTATACTTACCGTATATACTCGAGTATAAGCCGAGATTTTCAGCCTCTTTTTTGAGGCTGAAAGTGCCCCCCTCGGCTTATACTCGAGTCATCGCTGTCTGCCCGCTCGATCAGCGTGTCGAGCAGACAGACAGCGGCCATTCTATGATTCAAAAGCCGCGCCTCCGGCTCCGCCTTCGCCTGTGATAGGCGGAACACTGAATTTCCCAGCAGCCTGTGTTCCGCCTATCACGGGCATCCGCTCATCCTCGTACTACGGACGAGGATGATACGACGTCCGTGATAGGCGGAACACAGGCTGCTGGGAAATTCAGTGTTCCGCCTATCACAGGCGAAGGAGGAGGCGCGGCTTTTGAATTTTACAATGGCCGCCGACGAAGAGGGCACGGGACGGAGGCAAGGCAAGGCACGGCACGGGACGGGACGGGACGGGACGGGACGAAGGCAAGGCACGACACGGGACGGAGGCTCGGGACAAAGGCTCGGGACACAGGTAGGCTGGACACACACACACACACACACACACACACACACACACACACGGATGGAGACACACACACACGGATGGATGGATGGATGGAGACACACACACACACAGGGATGGATGGATACACACACACACAGGGATGGATGGATGGATGGAGACACACACACACAGGGATGGATGGATGGATGGATGGAGACACACACACACAGGGATGGATGGATGGATGGATGGAGACACACACACACAGGGATGGATGGATGGATGGATGGAGACACACACACACAGGGATGGATGGATGGATGGACACACACACACACAGGGATGGATGGACGGACACACAGGGATGGACGGACACACAGGGATGGACAGGCATGTCTCACCCTCGGCTTATACACGAGTCAATAAGTTTGCCAGTTTTTTTGGGGGTAAATTGGGGGCCTCGGCTTATATTCGGGTCGGCCTATACTCGAGTATATACGGTACCTTTCCGTAATTTTCCTTTCCTGTCGCATCTTCATGGCAGCATACACTCTGGGTTGTGACTCCAGATTGTATGCTCCCATGATGCGACAGGAAACACATTTTCAAAGGCTTTTTTTTCTAGTGATATCAATAATAATATTATTATGATTTTTTTGGGCAAGTTACCACAACACGATTATCCCGTAGTTTTTAAGATCAAAGATACAACTATGTTGGTGTCCCTTGTGAATTTTTACATTGTATTACATTGTATTTTTTTAAATGTAACCGCCTACTCCCAAACTGTCATTTGAAGTAAAACACATGTAAGCAAGCCTTAAGGCTGCTTTCACACTGGGGCGGGAGCGGCGTCGGCGGTAAAGCGCCGCCATTTTTACCGTCGTTTTAGCGGCGGTCTGCGGGCGCTAGCGGGGTGGTTTTAACCCCCGCTAGCGGCCGAAAAAGGGTTAAAACCGCCCGCAACGCGGCGCTTTGCCGGCGGTATTGCCGCGCTGTCCCATTGATTTCAATGGGTAGGAGCGGTTTAGGAGCGGTGAATACACAGCTCCTTCACCGCTCCAAAGATGCGGCTAGCAGGACTTTTTTCACTGTCCTGCCAGCGCATCGCTCCAGTGTGAAAGCCCTCACACTGGAGTGAAAGGCCGCATGAATACTTTACTTTCCTGAGCTCCCTATAAGACTGCTTTCATACTGATGTTATGTGTTTTACCTGCACCTGTAGCTTTCCTGCAAGTTAGCTGCACTTTGCCATAAACTTGCAATGACTATGAGTTATACCTTAAGACTAATATATCTTTCAGGTGATTGCACTTTCAGAAAGCGCACCAAACCTGCAGGATATAATCGAAGTCTATGGCTCAGTGCAGCTAACCCACAAGGTCCCTTTAACCGGCCAACCACCTTACATATTAAAAACGTCCTGTTGGCAAATAGTTAAACCAGGATCATGGCTGCAGCTGCAGCCGGCGACCAATTTTCTTGTAAAGTTGATAGGTGTAAAGGCTCAATTCACATCCATGCATGTTGCTTTTGAGCGTTTCTGCAGTGCTTTTTTGCGGTGCTTGCTGCGTTTTTGGACATGCATTTTTTTTTTACACTGTATCTAGCTGATTGCTAAGGAGAGGGCCGGGAAACCGTCCACCGCATCCTTAGCAACCAATGAGTCGTCATCTGTCAGCTGACTTCCCGCTGAATGAATTCGCTGAGCGAATTTGAAAATAAACCTCAGCAAGTCCGAAGTTATGAATGTTAATATCAGCACACAGGAAGAGGAGAACCTCCGATCAGAATTCCGTTTCCCTTGGCGCAAGGAGATTAAATATTTGGGAATTTACCTATCGAACACCATTAGGAAAATATATACGAAGAATTATATCCCCTTACTTGATGAAATTAAAAGAGAATTAAAAAAAATCTCAGCATGTCCCCTCTCTTGGTTAGGGCGTATTAACGCAGTTAAAATGATATTAATCCCGAAGATTATCTATAAGTTTCAGATGCTGCCCATTCCGCTCTCTTCTGCCTATTTTAGATTAATGAAAAATTTAATTTCGAAGTATATTTGGCAACATAAAAAACCGAGAATAGCCATGGGGGTGTTATGCAGGGGGAAAAGACAAGGGGGATTGTCTGTCCCGGATTTAAAAAGATATTACAATGCAGTGGTCCTGTCTCGAGTAGTTGAATGGGCGAAAGAGGCAAATAAAAAGAGGTGGGTGAGTGTAGAGAACACAATGAGTCAAGCACGTTTGGGTCGCATGATATGGAACCCCCCACAGTTTAGGTCCATCGGACCTCACGCTCACGAGATAACACGTTTAGCATTAAAGATATGGGACCGAACACATTCACAAAATAAGTGGGGGTACAATTCACCCTTGATTTTTCTTAAAAATAATGATTTTTTCACACCGGGTAAACAGGAGGTGGGGGGTAACTGGATCAGGAAAGATACGGCACAATTAAAAGATATATTAGTTAATGGTAAAATAGCATCACTCCAAGCACTTAGTCTGGACACAGACCTCATGAAAATGGACGGGTGGCGGTTTCTCCAACTTAGTCACTTCATTTCGAGTTTATCTCAGCCAATTCGGAGTGAAGAGGAATTGAGACCCTTGGAGCATCTATGTCTGAGAGATACATCAAAAAAAAATATTACATTTTTATATAAGATCCTCTCTGAGGGGGAGGAATTGGGGGACCCGCCATACGTCCATAAATGGGAATCAGAGTTGGGGTCACAATGTAGCACATCAACTCGTAATAAGATTTTTAAATTAATTCACTCAGGGGTTGTAGATAATAAACTGATAGAAACGAATTACAAATGCCTTGCAAGGTGGTACGTGACACCCGATAAAATGGCCAAATTTGGATCAGAGCAATCGGCGGACTGCTGGCGTGGGTGTAAAAAAATTGGGACTATGGCCCACATTTGGTGGGATTGCCCCATTATTAAAACTTACTGGAGAAAAATCTTAGAGATAATTAAAGTTGTAACAAAAAAGGAAATAAGAGAAGACCCGTGGACCGTTCTATTCCATGGGACAGACGAACCCATAAAGCATTATAAAAACTCATTAATCCCAACCCTGTTAGACACCGCCAAAAATCTAATTCCAAAAAAATGGAAGGAAAAGGAGAGCCCTAAAATATCGGATTGGATTTTTCGTTTAAATGAAACACAAAAAATAGAAAATTATAACGAAGGGGATGCAGACGTAACAGCAGAGGAGGGAGGCTCAAATAAATGGGCATCGTGGGAAGAATTTAAACTGACCTGGAGATATGTGGAGGAAATTACACAATAAACTTCAGAAGAAAGTAATATCCCGTTTAAAAAAAAAAAAAAAAAACGGTCACTAAGAGGGAACCCACTAGCGGTTCTACAAGGCAAGGGTGGGGGGTGGGGGGGGGGGTGTGGGGGAAAGTAGAGGGGTATATAAAGATTACATATGTGTAGGTTTAATCTAATAATTTCTTTCCTTTTGGTATGTTATATATTGTATTTGTATGAATATGGCCCTTTTCCTTTTCATACATGTATTTATTTGGTTTTGGAAAATTTTTTTGATATAAATAAAGATTAAAAAAAAAAAAAAAAAAAAAGAAAAGTTAGAATTCTGTAATGTGCCACATCATCTGCAGCATGAGCCTAGCCAGTCATTATTTTATGTCCAGGAGTTTTATCATGTTAGCTAGCCTGCCAAGGGCTGCTCTGGCAAGTTCCTGCTCCTTAAAATGGACTTATCATCAGGGGACGACTGGGCTGGACAAAAAAAAAAAAAAATGTTGGGCTGGTGGCCCAATGAAATACATTAGATTGGTGGTACAATGAAATGTGTTGGACTGGTAGCCCAATTAAATATGTTGGGCTGGTAGCCCAATAAAATATGTTGGGCTGGTGGCCCAATTAAATATGTTGGGCTGGTGGCCCAATTAAATATGTTGGGCTGGTGGCCCAATGAAATATGTAGGGCTAGTGTCCCAATGAAATATATTAGACTGCTGACTCAATGAAATATGTTGGGCTGGTGGCCCAATGAAATATGATGGGCTGGTGGCCCAATGAAATATGATGGGCTGGTGGCCCAATGAAATACTGCTGGCCCAATGAAATATGTTGGGCTGGTGGTCCAATGAAATAATACTAGCAGACTGGTGGTTTAAAAAAAAAAAAAAAAAAAAAAAAAAATTGAGGAAAAAAATGGCGCGCCCCCCCCCCCCCCCCCAGGTCCATACCGGGCCCTTGGGTCTAGTATTGATTTGGAGAGGACCCCTATGCCAAAATTAAAAAAGAAAATGGTGAGGGGGTCCCCCCAAAGTCAGTTACATCGTACCCATTCACCTGGAAAAAAAGTAGTGTAGTATAGTGTTAAAAAATACAGTAGACATTTTTGACAAGTCTTTTATTAAAAATCTTCGCCGCGTCTTCCTTCATCTTCTCCCGCATCTTCATCCTCCGGTCTTCTCCTTCTTCTGCTCTTCTGTCTCTGGTATTCTTCTTCCTCTGCCGCCACCACCCCCACTGCCGATGTCCTGAATTCCTTAAATAACGAGGGGGCGTGGAAATCGGATTACGTCACCGGAGACCACGCCCCCTTGTGACGTCACATACCCATCATGCCCCGGGCGGTGACGTCACAAGGGGGCATGGCCGCCGGTTGAAGTAATCCAATTGCCACGTCCCCTTATTTACGGAATGCAGGACATCAGCGTTGACAGAACAGCAGGACATAGCATCGGAGGAGGGTCATCGGCGGGAGCAGCAGCGGCGGCGGCAGGAGAAGAACACTGGAGACAGAAGAGCGGAAGAAAGAGAAGACCGGAGGATGAAGATGCGGGAGAATATGGAGGAAGACATGGCGAAGAAGATTTTTAAAAGACTAAAAGACTTGTCAAAAACTGTCTACTGTATTTTTTTAACACTACACTATAATACTTTACTACACTACTTTTTTTCCAGGTGAATGGGTAGGGGTACGATGTACCCCATACTCATTCACATAGGGCGGGGGGCCGGGATCTGGGGGTCCCCTTATTAAATTCTGATAAGCCCCCGCCCGCAGACCCCGACAACCAATTGCTAGGGTTGTCGGGAAGAGGCCCTTGTCCTCATCAACATGGGGACAAGGTAATTTGGGGTGGGGGTCGCAGAGTACCTCCTGCCCCAAAGCACCCATCCCCTATGTTGAGGGCATGCGGCCTGGTATGGTTCAGGAGGGGGGGGGGCGCTCGCTTGTCCCCTCCCTTTCCTGACCTGCCGGGATGCATGCTCGGATAACGGTCTGGTACGAATTTTGGGGGGACCCCCACGCCATTTTTTTTAAAATTATTTTGGCATGGGGTCCCCTCTGAATCCATACTAGACCCAAGGGCCTTTTATGGACCTGGGGGGGGGGGGGGGATGTGAACATGTTCCATAGGAACCCATGTTAAAAAATTTCCCTGCATTTTTGCAAAATGCAAAATGCATCAAAAAACGTATTAGTGTGAATCAAGCCTTATACAGAGCTCCAAAGTACCACCCCCCTATGATAGCAATGAAATTAAATGAAAAAGAAAATTAAACAAAAAGATTGTAAACAAAAAATTTATTTAAAATAAATAAATCATTTTAAAAATTAAAACCAACCCTTGTCCCCCTGTGCATGCACACAAATGCGCACATATTTCCGACGCACATAAGTGAACAATGATTGCACCACACATGTGAGGTATTGCTACAAATGTCGTGAGAGTAATAATGTTGGGTCCATAATGCGTGGTCAAACTCTGAACTGATAACCTCTAAAGCGTCACCTTAGGCTGGATTCACACCTATGCATTTTTAGTGCTTTTTGCATTTTGCAGATTTGCACTACAGAACGTGTTCCATAGGAAACCATGTTAAATGGACTGTAGTGCAAATTTGCAAAAAGCACTAAAACTGCATAGGTGTGAATCAGGCCTTAGACAATATTGCCATTTCACATGTGTGAACAATTTTAAATCTTGACATATTTGGTATCTATTTACTTGACACAACATTGGGTATTGTCCACTTGCAGACCACCTGTCCGCAATGTACTGCGGATGGGCAGCCCATACAGGCAAAGCGATGCACTGGTACATCACTGCCTGCTTTCAGGTTTGTGATTGCACTCGGCAGGAGTCTGTCAGCAGGTCCCAGCCAATGATTCCTTGCTGGAACCTACTGATCGGCTGCGTCCGGCTGTTGACAATCAACACAGTTCTCTGTACAGAGAGAACGATCTCTCTGTTTCTTATCCCTGCAAAGCAGGAATAAAACAAAGATGTTTAGTAAAAATCAGCACACAGTACACACATTACACATTGTTGGGAACACATTTAACCCATTGATACCCCTCCCAGCCAGTGTCATTAGTAGAGTGACAGTGCATATTATTAGCACTGATTACTGTAATAATGTCACTGGTGATGTCTGTGGCAGTTAGTCAGTTTCCCAAAGCATCAGTAGTGTCAGATTGCTCTCCGCACTATTGCACTCTTGTTTTAAGTCACTGATCACCACCATTAATAGTATAAATAAATATTCCAGTATATATTCTATAGTTTGTAAACACTATAACTTTCATGCAAGCCAATCAATATACACTTATTGGGATTTTTCTTTTTTTTATCAAAATCCCGAATACATTTTGTCCAAAATTCATGAAGATTTTTTTTTTTTTGCATTGAATATGTTTTATAGCAGAAAATAAAAAATATTGTTTTTTTTTGGTTTTTTTTTCGATCTTGTTTCAGTTATTTAATAAAAAAAAGTAAAAAAAAACGCAGAGGTGATCAAATACCACCAAAAGAAAGCTCTATTTGTGTGAAAAAATTGACATACATTTTGTTTTGGTACAGCATTGCATGACCACGCAATTACCAATTGAAAAAAATCAGTTTTAAATAGCACAAAATGGCATGGTCACGAAGGTAGGATTGCCACCTCATCCCTTTAAAGCCGAACACATATTAATTACGCAGGTTCTGTGGCTGATTACAGTGGTAACCAAACTCACTGCTGCCTTATCTGTATTAAATTCGCCTCAAAACCCATGTAATTTAAAGAGGAGTTTCCATTTGAAAAAAAAAAATTAAAAAAGTCAGCAGTTACAAATACTGCAGCTGCTGACTTTTAATAATCGGACACTTACCTGTCCCAGGGTCCAGCAATGCAGGGGGTCGAAGCTCCACTCGTCCTCCCCTCCGCTCGGTGGCACTGGCATTGCAACTGTGGGCACCCGGCTGTGGCTTCACAGCCGGGCACCCACTGCGCATGTGTGAGCAGTGTCGTGTGCCGTGATTGGCTGCACAGTCATCTGGGACCTGTCACGTGTCCCAGATGACTGACAGGAGGGAGGGGGCAGAGCTGAGCCCTTCCTGCGCTGAGGGGAAGTGATGTCACCAGCCCAGGCACTGAAGGAGGCAGACTACGAGGGACCCCCTAGCAACAGGCATTTAGAGGTAAGTTAAAAAAAAAATTCCCAAATGTTTTTATTTTTTTAGGAATTTTAATCATTTTTTTTTGTATGCAACACCACTTTAATATGTGTTGGGTTTTAAAGGGATGAGGTGGCAACCCCACAAGAAGGGAGTAAAACCTTCCGGAGCTAAGGTTGCCACCTCATCCCTTTAAAGTTTAAACCCGAACGTGCATGAATTGCACAGGTTCTGAGGCTGATTTAATGCAGATAAGGCACCAAGTGAGTTTAATTACCACCCTAATCAGCCACAGAACCTGTGTAATTAATATGTGTTCAGTTTTAGAGCCGGTTCACACAGGGGTGACTCAGATCCGACTTCAGGTCGCCCCTAGTCACGCTACATGTAAAAATCTATGTAAGTGAATGAGAGTCTTAATGCACACGACTGAAGGCCCTTCCGACTTCAGAAAAGGTTCCTGTACTACTTCTATCTGACTTGTAGGCGACTGGTACCCATTGATTTTAATGGAGGTTGCCTCCAAGTCGGATCTCCGTCTATACGGAGGCGACTCTCACAGAATTATCAGCTCTCAAAAGGGAACTCCACGCCAAATTTTTTTCGTTCCCCCTCCGAGGTCTGATATGAATTTTAAGGGGACTCACCTATGCCGAAAAAATGGCGTGGGGGTCCCCCCCAGATCCATACCAGACCCTTATCTGAGCACACTACCCGGCCGGCCAGGAAAGGGGGTGGGGACGAGCGAGCGCCCCCCCCCCTCCTGAGCCGTACCAGGCCGCGTGCCCTCAACATGGGTGGGTGCCTTGGGGAAGGGGGGCCCCGTGCTCCCCCCACCCCAAAGCACCTTGTCCCCATGTTGATGACAAGGGCCTCTTCCCAAAAACCCTGGCCGTTGGTTGTCGGGGTCTGCGGGCGGGGGGCTTATCTGAATCCGTGAGCCCCCTTTAATAAGGGGGCCTACGGATCCCGGCCCCCCCACCCTATGTGAATGAGTATGGGGTACAAAGAACCCCTACTCACTCACCTGTGAAAAAAATGTAAAAAAAAAAACACAACACACAAGGGTTAAAATAGTTTTTTGCACAGTCTTCTTCCGTCTTGGGGGGTCTTCTCACCGGACTCCTTCGCTATCTTCTGCTAGCTCTTTTACTAGCGGAGGAGCCTGGCTTTCTTCTTAGCCGCCGCCCTCTTCTTCCGACTTCGGGGGTCTTGTCCCCCTCTTCGGTTCTTCTTGCCGGGCCACCGCGCCTTCTAGCTCTTTTACAAGCGGTGGCCCGGTCTTCTGTCGCCGCTGTCTTCTGTTCTTCTCCTCTGGAGATGTTGCCTCGTCGCTCTCTCCGGTCACAATGTCAGGACACGCAGTGTGCAGCGACTTATATAGGGACATCACCGGATGTCCCCACCCATTATGATGTCACAGTCCCAGAGGATGGTGGGCTGGAATCCGAGGGCCCCCTTATTAAAGGGGGCTCATGGATTCCGATAAGCCCCCCCGCCCGCAGACCCCGACAACCAACGGCCAGGGTTGTCGGGAAGAGGCCTTTGTCCTCATCAACATGGAGACAAGGTGCTTTGGGGTGCGGCCCCTCCTTCCCCAAGGCACCCCCCCATGTTGAAGGCACCCGGCCTGGTACGGCTCAGGAGGGGGGGTAGTGTGCTCGGATAAGGGTCTGGTATGGATCTGGGGGGGGGGCCCATGCCGTTTTTTCGGCGTAGGGGGTTTCCCTTAAAATCCATACCAGACCTAAGGGCCTGGTATGCTCTAGGAGGGGGTACCCACGCCGTTTTTTTTTTTTGTTTTTTTGGCGTGGAGTTCCCCCTTGAGAGCTCATTCTCTGATTGTCCACGGCAGAAGTCGCCTGGCCTGGGGCGACTTAAAGTCGTGTTGTAAGTCGCCCCAAGTCGTGTTTAAGTCGTGTTCAAGTTGCCTCCAAAAGTCATGTTGAAAGTCGTGTTACCCCTGTGTGAACCGGCTCTTAAAGTGATGAGGTGGCAACCCTATGACCGTGGCTGAGGTGATTAAATTGTGCTTGTGTGCTGTAAAATTAATGTCATGATTTCCTTATGCCCTCTGCGTCCTATTGGGGAGATTTCCCTTCACTTACTGTCCCCTAGCCACATAAGGAATCAAGATTAAATACCTCCAAAGTCAAAGAATGTTCTCTGGGTTACCAGAGTGACAACCTTAAATTAGATATTTTCCTTCACTTTTACTCTCATGATAACTTGGAACGGAAGGATCGATGGCCACCTACTAATGGGCATAGCAATAAAAAAATGACCATGGCCCATGCTCTTGCTTTAATTGGACAACACTCAACCTATTATTTGGGGGTACTTTAACCACAATGCTGTGTTGGGTGCAGAAAGCAAACACCGAAGCAGCAGGTGGGACTTCCGTAGAAATCATTAGTGAACGATTGAACAAAATGAACTGCTGTTTGAAAAGGGCGTATCCCAAGGTCAGAATTTTCCATTACAGAACGCCTACTTGCAATGGCGGAACTGGCGAACTTGAAAATGGTGTCTATCACTGTGGGGGCCCGCCGGACTGTTTCGTCACTGCCTATTTGTATGTTGAAAATAATAAATTTCATATTGGTAGATAATTTGATGGGCATTCTATGGTGAAAAGGCAACAAATGGCCAGATAATGGATCAGTTGTTAATTTTATAAACATGTTTTGTTGTCACTGTGTTGGATGCAGAAGAACATCCCTTGGCAGTGTCGGTTGAGCTCCATCCCATCCGAAATGGACGGCTCATGAAGTTTAAACAACGGCCCATACCTACATTCTTTTTTTTTTTTTGGTTAACGGATAAGAAGCGTAAGATTTCTAGTCCATTGCTGACATCTAGTGGTCAAAGTCCGGAGCAGAGTTAAAAAGAAGCTATTTTTCCAATAAAAAAAGGGAATCTCATATTTTTTAATTTTGTAAGTATAACTAAAGGCAAACCTTTCTATTTAGTTTTAGAGAGTAGAGAGGGATTAGAACAACTGTCAGATTTGTATTGCTGTGTGTGCCCCATTAGGGAGATTCACACTTTCTATTTGTCCTCGTGATCACTGAAAGGGAAAGAAAGTCCCACATTTTGTGTGGTCACCAAAAAAGTAATATAGGGGAAATCTTTCAATCGTGACACTAGTGACCAGGGTGGCTACCAGGGGTTTTCCTTCACTTTGGAGGGATTTCATTGCACTTTCTGTTGTGACTATGAAAAGGGAACTCCCTTCCAATGAGACATACATGACAAAAGAAAAACTGACCTATTACTTAATTAAACTTATAACCCCCTATTACTATATATAAAAAAACAAAACAAAAAAACATGTTGCCTTCACTTTTTCATCACCAGTTATAAGATAACAATGGCTAAAGAAAAAATAATTTTTTTTTTTTACAAAGATCTGCTGCGGATCGCTTTTCAGAAGGCTTTTGACCTGCTCTGTAGCTGCAGCTTCTCCTTTGTGAAAATAAAGCTTCATTCACAGGTGAGGCCAGTTAGTAAAACCAGGCGGTTGAGCCAAAGTTTTACTGCCCCGACTACCTGCCTGAACAGTGACATGCAGCTGCTCATGGCTGTACACATACTGTGACCGTAGTACTGTGCTTTGTGGCTGCAGCAAAAATTAAACAGCATGTCCACATCAAAGTGACACTTCACATCAATTGTTAACATCAAAATTCCCCCTTACATCAACTGTCTGCATCAGAGCGCCAATTTACACCAATCATCCCGACAAGAGTGCCCCCTTACATTGTGGTCCCCATCAGAGTGCTCCCTTACATTGTGGTCCCCATCAGAGCGCTCCCTTACATTGTGGTCCCCATCAGAGCACCCCCTTACATTGTGGTCCCCATCAGAGCGCCCCCTTACATTGTGGTCCCCATCAGAGCACCCCCTTACATTGTGGTCCCCACCAGAGCACCCCCTTACATTGTGGTCCCCATCAGAGCACTCCCTTACATCGTGGTCCCCATCAGAGCGCCCTCCCCTTACATCGTGGTTCCCATTAGAGCACTCCCTTACATCATGGCAGAGGCGTAACTAGAATCTTCAGGGCCCCGATGCAAGAAACCATAAAAGGCCCCCACCAGGGGCATTGCTAGGTCTACAAAAGATCTCAGACTAGAGCCCATAGCACTGTAGCAAGTAAAGAAAGTCATACGCTTGGGCTTGTACAATATACGTGTGCGTGTGTGTGTGTGTGTGTATATGTGTGTATATATATATATATATATATATATATATATATATATATATAATGATCGTTACATCTCTGAGTGCCTCTGACCCGGACAGCTATCAGCAAGAGTGTACAAGCAGAGCGACTCACTTGTACACTGAAGAGTGAAACTGATAGCTGCCTGGGGTCCACTGTATACACTGGGAAGGAAAACTACTAGCCCCGCAGGCAACATAGAGCTGCCGATTGTCACCTCCCCACTCCTCCCACTGCATCCAAAACTGAAAGCCAGAGGTGCAGGGGGAGATGCTGGGTCTTGGGGCCCCCCCCACAGCAGCAGAACGGCAGGGCCCAGTCACAAGTGTGACTGCTGTGACCCTGAAAGTTCCGCCACTGCATGATGGTTCCCATCAGAGCCCTCCCTTACATCATGGTTCTCAACAGAGCGTTTCCTTACATCTTGGTCCCCATCATAGCGCTCCCTTATATCGTGGTCCCCTTCAGAGCGCCCCCTTACATCATGGTCCCCATCAGAGCGCCCCCTTACATCATGGTCCCCATCAGAGCACCCCCTTACATCAGGGTCCCTATCAGAATGCCCCTTACATCATGGTCCCCATCAGCGTGCCCCCTTACATCATGGCCCCATCAGATTATCCATTACAACAGAGTCCTTGTTAGGGTTCCCCTTACATCAGAGCCCCCATCCGAGTCCCACCTTACATCTCAGTGTCCCCATCAATGTCCCCCTTGCATCAGAGTTCTCCTTAAATCATAATTCTCATCAGAGCCCCCTTACATTCACCCATATATCAAAATCCACATCAGAGCCCCACTTAAATTGGAATCTCCATAAGAGTTCTCCCCTACATCAAGTTTGACCTGAAGCGAGACCTGTGTAAGAGCATAGTGGGTCAACACTGAGAATACATCACTGACCCTAGCTGTGGGTCACATGAAATATTTTAGTGGGCTAGATTTTGCCCACGGCCGTAGTTTGGAGCCCCCTGGTGCAGAGCAAAAAACAAACACAATGCAGTATCCTGTAAGATCAGTTCCAGGTCAGCTTCACGCTACAATAAGTGGCCAGATGATAAATTCTAATTGAATTCTGCTTCTCTTTCGTACCAGACACCACAATACTGTCATAGAAAACAGATAGAAACGGCCAAATGGAAAATCTGTTGAAGCTACTGGACACACTTTATTAGTTTGGTCTTTGAAACTGTAGGTTAAAAATCCTTGCCCTTCTGTGCAGATTTCATGAGGAGCACGTGGTCACCCCTGGGAAAAGAATGCCAAGAAAATAGAACATTTTCATTATGAAAAGGCACAAGGAGCAAGATGCCTATCTCTAAAATTACAGCCAATGTAACAAAGGTTGAAAAGGGCATTAAACTAATAACAATAATACTGAAAGATGGAGCGAACAAAACTACAGGTTTTAATTCCAATATTACAAGGATGACTGAGCAAAGTATATAGCAGACAGAAAACTGTGTGTGTGTGTGTGTTTGTGTGTGCGGATTTATGTGCAGGTATACCTGTGCCAACCATTGAACCTCTACTAATAACAGATTAAAGTGTACCTGAATGACACACCCTATTGCAGGTGATTACCAAAATAATAGAACTTTTCTAAAATTGATTATATAATAGCATATGCTGGATTTAGACTATGTACATAATATACTTTATCCATATTATAATAGAGATCAATATTTAACTCTTTTAAGAAATGAATTAGAGCAGGGTTGAAATACATTGAAATATAATTATTATTTTTTTCTCTTTTAATGTTCTGCTTATCCCCTCTTCTATCAGATTTGACAAATTCATTATACTATTATGCAATTGAAGTTTCTTTATATTGTATATGATATATCTTCAATAAAACATGTTTGAAACACAAAAAAAACAAGTAGAGCAGGGTTCATCAAATGCCAGGTCGCCATGGTCGACCAAAAATTGCATCTTGGCACCTGGGCTTATGTCAGCCATCTGCATCCGTCTCCCAATTGCCGACTGTACTATAGCCAAAAGACAGCTACAGCATGGTCCTTCAGTTCTGGGAGGGTGTCTATTGATATTCTCCCTGAACCCTGCCCACTGCTCACCCCCGGGGGGCATACATTGGGGCACGCTTTGTGATCACTGTGTCCTTTTAGACACAGTTTATCACAGATCGACGTAAAGAGCCAATCACAGTGGCCCTTTACTATGTGATCAGCTGTTTCCAATCACAGCTGATCACAGGTACACAAATGTTGGTTATGAGGCTTAAATGTCCCCGTCACAGGATAGCCAGTTATCGGCTTTCCTTTCCTCACACACTGACAGCGCTGAGGAAAGGAAAGCCGATAACCGGCTATCCTGTGACGGGGACATTTAAGCCTCATGCACACGCTTTCATTTTTTAGGCAACCAAACATCCGTTTTTTGTTGCATGCTAGTCTCATGTTGGAAGTGAAGAGGTTACTCACAATACGAAAATTTTCATACAACAGAATACAACGTCAGAAGTGACATAATGTCCGATTTTCGTATCGTGTGTATGGGCCTTAACACTGATAATCAGAGCACTGATGATCAGTGCAGCCCCATCAATGCCCATCAGTGAATCCGATCAATGTGGCTTATCAGTGGCCATGAATGCTGCCTTATCAGTGCAGCCTCATCAGTGCCCATCAGTACAGCCTCATCAGTGCAGCCTCATTAGTGCCTCCTCATCAGTGCAGCTTATCAGTGCCCATCAATGCTGCCTCCTCAGTGCCCCCTCATCAGTGCAGCCTCATTAGTGCTGCCCCATCAGTGCCCATCAGTGCAGCCTCATCAGTGCAGCCTAATCAGTGCCCATCAATGCCACCTTATCAGTGCTGCCTCATCAGTGTCCATAAGTGCAACCTCATTAAACCTCATGAGTGACCAACAGTGCCTCCTCATCAGTGCTCATGAGTGTAGTCTCATCAGTGCTGCCTCCTCAGTGCCACATCATGAGTGCCTATGAGTGCCCATCAGTGAAGAAGAAAAATTACATATTTGCAAACTTTTATAACCGAAATGAAGAAAAAGATTTTTTTTCATATGTTTAGCAAAAAAAACAAAAAACACAGTGGTGATTAAATACCATCAAAAGAAAGTTCTAATTGTATCAAAACTTATTATAACAAGTTTCATATGGGTACAGTGTTGCATGACTGCGCAATTGTCATTCAAAGTGCAGCAGTGCTGAAAGCTGGAAGGAGGCAGGAAGGGGGTGAAAGTGCCCAGTGGTTAAAAAAAAAAGAAAAAAAAAGACTCCTAACTTTTTTAGCTGGCTCCTAAATTCAAAGAAAATTTGTCAAGCCTTGAATTAGAGGAGAGTTCTATTTATGGGAGAGCTGGAGCATACAGCTCCACTTAAAAGAAAAATGTTTTAAAAAGTCACCTTAAAAGTAAGCCAAATCACTAAAATCTGATGTAAGCTTTCAATGTAATTTCAAAAGTAATTTCCAATATCTTTTAAAGGCTAAGTCCACCATTTGGAAAAAAAAAAAAAAAATTACCAAATTTCTGCAGAAAAAGAAGATGTGCATTTATTATTTTGTTCCCACAGAAGCCTGGAAAGCATTGCACCCATGATTAGACTTAACTTTTAGAACTGGCACAGCGTAAGTTTGGGCTGTTGAAATTTGAGGGACGTTGGTGCACTGCTAAACTGTTCATTATTCTATAGACTGTAAAGCCTCGTACACACGGTACGATTGTTGGCCAACCGAATGTCTGATTTTTTTCAAAAGGGCGTGTGCCAGGATCTTGTCTTGCATACTAACGGTACACAATTGTCGTGCCACAAACACGAACGTAGTGATGTACTACCAGGAATTTCAGCTCTTGAGCGCCACTCTTTGGGCTCCTTTGGGCTCCTTCTCATAATTTCGTGTTTGGTGAGCATTGATACCGAGCATGCTTGTTTGTACTTTCGACTTTTGGGTAACAGATTTGTGTACTGACTATCCGAAAATCAGACATGGAGCCGTCGTCCACCGAAAAATTATTAGCCTGTCATCCAACATTTGTTGGCAGAAAATTGGAAAACAATTATATAAGTCCGGGTTCACACCAGTGCGGTGCGAATTCCAGCTACATTCTCTCTGTGAAGATAAAAGGCAGCTGTTCAGCGGTGCCGCTCCGTTCTCTCTGCGCAATCAGCTGAGCAGGGAGAGGGGGGAAAGGAGGGGGAGGTGTTGTGAGAAGAAGGAAAGATTTCTTGTTCAGAACGCAATGCATCTGCGAATCAGATGCATTCCCATAGAGGATACTGTGCTTGTAATTCGCACTGCAATGCCCAGAAAACACACACGTTTTTTGTGCAATGCGCAGTGCGAATGCAACGCACATATGTGAACAAGATACATTCATTTGAATGTATTTTAAAATGTCCTGCGAATTGGATGCGGTGTAAACCGCATCTAATTCCCATAGATGTGAATGGGGGCTAAAGGAGCGTACTAACGGTAAGAATTTAGGACAGTTTATCAACAGACAATCCCTTTCCAGCAATCGAATGGCGTGTTCGATTAGGCTCATTCACAGCGGTTTGAAGATTTATCAGAAGAGTGTCAATGCTCAACACTAGAGGGTCTATTTACTAAACATTTGTTGGCCAAATGTCAGAACCATTCATGCAAGCTGAACCAAACGTTTTCCTTTTTCCTTTTTTTTTCTAATAGATTGATTAGTGCGCTGCATAAACTGTCAGCACTATATAAATCCTATATAATAATAATATCTCCTGTATCAGCTCTATCATAGTGGCCAAAATGCAATATATTTCCTCATTGTGGTATATCAGAAAACACAATTTTGGCCACTAGATGGAGCGGCTGATATAGTAAGTAATATATTAGAAAAGTTACGTTCAGCTTGCATGAATGTCTTTGACATCCATGCAACAAATGTTTTATAAATCGACCCCTAGGATTTCTGTTATTTTCATTGGTGCCTATTCACACTTGAGTGTAATGTTGCTTGAAAAAGTATGTGAGCTTCTTTTGGGGAAGAGTCACGGGGTTTAGGCCCCAACAGACTTTAATGGGAATGTCTGCAAAATGTGCAAAAGCCATGTTTTCTTGCCTAGTAACTAGCTTTCTATAGGCTAAAAAATAATAGCAAAAAAAGAAAAAAAACACTCAAGCCTGAAATGGACACAAAAACTAAAAAAAAGAAAAAAATAAACCCTGTACAAAATCCCCCAAAAATGGTAATACTTAGCTTAATAGTTAGCTTAATAGTGACTGCTGCTAATTAGTCTTGTGTAGAAGGAAAAAAGTTTTGCTCTGATTCGTTATTTAAATAATTTCAATTTGTTGGACTTGTTTTTAATTTGTTTTGTTTATTCATTTTCTAATTTGATTCAAATTCGGGATTCGAATTTGAATTTATTCTTTTTGAATTTCAGAAGATGGTTATACCCTTTCTAGTTTAGACTATTGTTTTTTTCCTATTCTATTGTTTTTTTGTTTATTCTAATCTATTATATTCAAACTTCAAATTTCAGAAGATGGTTATATTATTTCTATTTTATTCTATTCTATTGTTTTTTTCTATTCTATTGTTTTTTTTTCTATTCCTATTGTTTTTTCTATTCTAATTCAAATTTATTCTATTTGAAACCGAATTTTGGAAGACAGTTATATTATTTATATTTATTTTTTTTCTATTGTTTTTTCTATTCTATTCTTTTCCATGCTATTTTATTCAAAATTAGAATTTCAGAAGACGGTTATATTCTTTCTATTTTACTCTATTCCATTGTTTTTGCTATTATATTATTTTCTAATCTATTCTAATATATTCTATTCCATTTTAATCTATTGTATTGCTTTATTTTCTATTATAGTTAATTTTATTCTTTTATTTTCTATTTTATTTTATTTTATTCTTGATTCAAATTCTGGTCAAATTTTGTTTCTTTATTTCTTCGATTTCTTTTCAATTGCTTTTATTAGTTTTCAATAGAAAGAAAAAATGCATACCTTTTTAATATAGGTTGTCGTACAGAGTGCAATTTGCATTTCGATATAAAGGTACATGTACATTGTAACTTGACATACCTGCCTGCTTCTTGTTACTGCGGGGACTGCGCGTCCTACTTCTCAATGTGGATGCTACCGGCCCCAATAGGTACGGAGCAGGAAAGTAAACACTCATCAATTTCTTCGATTTCATTTAAATTCCTTACTATTGTAATTCAGATATTTTGGATACATCCGAATTTCCAAATAATGAAAAATGAGTCTGAACGAAACGAACCACACATGTCTAATCGCTAATCAAATGCAGATTTGGCTGCTTGAAGACTATAGCTGGCAGTGCAGATTTCTTCATCCATGCTGTTTAGTATGGATGGAAAAATCTATTAATTTTTTCCTGCTTAACCCATGGGCTGAATGAAAGAACTCTAGTCATGTGTAGATAGTCTAGAAATAGGGTGATATAATCCTTGGGCTGAAGAAACATCTGAACACTTTATTCTTCCTTACTGAATGTAGCAGTTAGAAATCATTTTCTGGAATAAACGAATTGTGTCATGCTTTATCTTCTTATCAGGTGCAGTAGCGAAACCAGAACCTACAAATTCACCAGTTCCTGGTAAGAGCAATTGTTTGTCCCTTTTAAGTGGGTATTTAAACCTGGGGGTGTGATGAACGTCCTGATAATGTGACCACTGTTATTGGCTGTCACAGTGGTCCCCTGATCGTTAGCCTGTCCCACCAGCTCCTGATTATGACTAGACATTGGTCAGCTCAGTCACTGTGTAGTGAGTGCACAACATGCACGCCTTCAGAATCGGCACCTTGGCCATCCATAGATTCATGTGTGCAGCGTGGGTTTTAAAGCCAATGCTCTTTTGCCCATATTGCACATATGCGTTATGTGGGTGGTAATAGGTTAAAATGAAACTGCACCCATTGTTAGATGTAGATACCTCAGAGCCACCAAAAACAGACGGCATGTCTAACAGCAGCTTGGTAATATTTCACATTTAGGTAAGTGGGTACTTCAAAAGCCTGTAGAGGAGTAACAGAGCAAGGGCAGTGTTCCAGTCATTTTTAAGCTTATTAAAAGTCAGCAGCTACATAAAGTGTAGCTGCTGACTTGTAATAAACAGACACTTACCTGTCCCACGGTCCAGAGATGCGGCCACCCAAAGCCTCACTCCTCTCCCTCTCCTCTCCACGGCTCCGGCATTGCAAGGGTGGGCACCCGGCTGTGACAGCTTTTGGCCACACAACGGGGTGCGCACTGCGCATGTGCGAGTCTCAATGCGCCTTCTCAGTGGCTGGGCAATCTTCTGGGACCTGTGAAGATTGTAGGATGGGAAGGGGAGAGGAGGAGTCACCTAGGCGGCAAGAGCAGAAGGGGAGCTGAGTACCTCTAAAAACCAGGTACCCGCTACGTCCCCCAAAAAATGACATGCCAAATGTGGCATGTAAGGGGGCAAGGAGTGCTTAAAGTTGAAGTTCCACTTTTGGATGGATCTCAGCTTTAAGGCTTATTCACACCATATTGGTGTGTCTGGTTTTTTTTTGGGGGGGGGGGGTATGTGTGCATTGCCATTTATTTTAATGGGCTCCTGAATGTGCAGGAACACACAAAAAGTATGGACAGGTGCTATTTTTAAAATCGCACCACACCAAACTGCATGGAACTGCGGTACCATGCGTTTTGGTAACCACAAATGCACCCACGTTTGCTATATATGTGAGGGTGCCATTAAGATAAATAGCCTCCGCGCATGGCAGCAGATTGCCTCGTGCGTCTGTGCTTTTTTTGGTGTGAAGGAGCCCTTACAGGGTTCGTTGTTTCACTGCCTTTTATTTACAGTACCTCATTCCTCAAAAATAACATTTTTATTGTTCAGAGGTCAAGCGAAACAATTGTAGAGAGATGTGTATTTGTTCTTATGATCATTTTGTATAAATTTGTTATTCTGAATAGTTTTCCTCCCTGTCTGTCAGATTATGAAATAAGCAGTGACGGCTGGCTGGTCCGAGGGGACCGGCATTATTATGTGAGTAAAGATGAGATGACCATGGACAAGGCACGAGAGTTTTGTAGGAAAAATTTTGGTGACCTGGTTACGATCAATGGAGAAGAAGAAAGGAAATTTCTGTGGAAATATGTAAGTTTTAAATGTCTGTCTCTTATGTATCAACATTTTTAACAAAATAAATACTGACCGTATCCAATTCGCATCCAAATTCGGCTGAAATCAGAACGGGTACACTGGACCTCTGCTGTGAGCCGCATGTGAAGATAGTGTGATCCCAGCCTCAAGCTGAGGCCTTCATATAAAATGTTGGTTTCGGCCTACAGAGGCCATTGCAGCCTGTAGGTTACATAGTAGGTGAGGTTGAAAAAAGACTCAAATTCATCAAGTCCAACCTATGGCAGATGGTAGTGTGTCTCTGTTTAATTCTGCAATTGCCTGATACAATTAAAGTATTAAAATATAAAGAAACTTTATTTTAAAAGATATACTGTATACAGTGCCGAAAATAATTATTTGATCCCCTGCAGTTTTTGGAAGTCTGCCCACTTACGAAGAAATGAAGGGTCTATCATTTTTATCATAGGTATATTTTAAATGATAGAGACAGAATATCAAACAAAAATCCAGAAAAAAACATGATACAAATATTCTAAACTGAATTGCAGTTCAGTGAATAAAATAAGTATTTGATCCCCTACCAACCAACAATAATTCTGGCTCCCACAGACTGGCTACAGTATGTGCTCATGTTGCACACAAATTAGTCCTGTCAATTTAGGTACTCTTACCAACAGCTCGTTATGTGTAAAAAAGGCACCTGAATCTCTTTCTTTCATTCAAACCATACAATCATGGGCCAGATCAAAGAGCTGTCAAAGGACATCAGAGACAAGATTGTAGACCTGCACAAGGCTGGAATGGGCTACAAGACCATCAGCAAGAAGCTTGGTGAGAAGGAGACAATGGTTGGAGCAATTATTAGCAAATTGAAAAAAAGTACAAAAGAACTATCAATCGCCCTCGATCTGGAGTTTCATGCAAGATTTCACCTCATGGGGTAAGGATGATCATGAGAAAAGTGAGGGATCAGCCCAGAACTACCCGGGAGGAGCTTGCGAATGATCTCAAGGCAGTTTGGACCACAGTCACCAAACAAACCATTGGTAAGACAATATGCCGCAATTGATTGAAATTCTGCAGCACCTCAAGAAAGCACATGTACAGGCCCGTCTAAAGTTTGACAATGAACATCTAAATGATTCAGAGGAGGATTGGGAGAAAGTGCTGTGGTCAGATGAGACCAAAATTGAGCTCTTTAGCATTAACTCGACTCGCTGTGTTTGGAGGAAGAAAAATTCGGACTATGACCCTAAGAACACCATCCCTACAGTCAAGAGATGGAAATATTATGCTTTGGGGCTGTTTCTCTGCTAAAGGTATAGGCTGACTTTGCTGCATTGAGGGGCCAATGGACGGGAACATATATTGTAAAATCTTGAATGAGAATCCCGGGGCATGTTGGGACTGTGACATCATAAGGTGACCCCGCCCCATGCCTATATAAGTCGTTGCGTCGTGTCAACATCGGAAGAACAGAAGAAGAAGAAGACGACGACGACGAAGGAGAAAGCCAGGCCACCGCTAGCAAAAGAGCGGCAAAAGAGCAGAAGATAGCGGAGGAGCCTAGGAGAAGAGGCCAGAGACCCCGAAGTCGGAAGAGACCCCCGAAGTCGAAAGAAGACCTCCGGAGCTGCCTAATAAATTTATTTAAAAATCTGTGTAGCGTGGTTTTTTTTATTGACTTTCTTTCCCCCGGGTGAATGGGTAGGGGTATGATTCACATATGGTGGGGGGATGGGATCTGGGGGCACTCTTATTAAAGGAGGCTCCCGGATTCCGATAAGCCCCCCGCCTGCAGACCCCGACAACCAACGGCCAGGGTTGTTGGGAAGAGGCCCTTGTCCTCATCAACATGGGGACAAGGTGCTTTGGGTTGAGGGGGCCGCAAGGTGCCCCCCTTCCCCAAAGCACCCACCCCATGTTGAGAGCATGCAGCCTGGTACAGCTCAGGAGGGGGGGCGCTTGCTCGTCCCCACCCCCTTTCCTGACCGGTCGTGTTGCGTGCTCGGATAAGGGTCTGGTATGGACTTTGGGGGGACCCCCACAACATTTTTTCGACTTCCCCTTACAATCTATACCAGGCGAAGGGGCTGGCAAGGTGTCAATCTTACAGATAAAAGCAGCGAGATTGACTTCCTTTTCTAGTCCAGTTGTAACTCATCATGTTCAAAATGAATGGACTTTAGGCCGCGTGTGGGCAAATCTGTTCATTTGAAAGTACGCCAGAACTCCGTTGGAACTCCTTCAGGGAGACCGGCGGACCTAGTCTGCCAGAAAGTCCGGTCATGTGTGGGCAAGTCTGTTCGTTCGGAAACTCTGACGGAACTCTGCCGGAATTCCGGCGGGAAGTCCGTTGGACCTAGTTTGCTTGAAAGTCCTGTCGTGTGGAGGGTCCCAACAACGGTTATAGAAATTGGGGCATGATCTGACCTGGATGTGCTATGTATATTAGATCTAGATACCTGTTGTAGCACAAATTTATCAGTCAATATTAAATACATTCTTGAATAGGTATGATGAGATTGAGTCAAAAAGGTGAAGTCCTTCTCTGTGGAATGCATTGTAAAGTTAAAAATCATCAGTATCCACCCTGTCAACATGGAGTCTGTATATTCTTATTGTATTTATATGAGACTCCTTCAGTTGCTGTAAAAGGAACAGCCTTAGGACCATGTGAATAAGGAAACCTTCCATAAATCTGAAATAATTCTGATAATCATTTTCCAGAAATCACATGAAAAAGATCAGAGAGAAAACCACTTGCTGGGCAGATATGAACACAGAAAATATTAATATGCAGTATATTTTATATTCATCTGAGTATAAATAAGGAAACCAAGATTTTAAATGCTGTTTTGCTCCTGACTCCTGACAACCATACTGGTTGCTTTTTAGATCGTATAAATCTGTTTTGTTGCTGATTATAATAAATTGTATGTAAAAAAAAAAACCACTACATTCCTTTTAAATAAAACATTTGGTATTTCTACCAGTTTAGAATTAGGATTTTTATTGCGGTTGTTGGCCTATGAAAAAGCACAACTTCCTTTGTGCAATAGAGGCAAGCCAGATTTATATCATTGTGTTCGTTAGACATTACTAAAGGCAAATCCACTTTGCACTACAAGTGCATTTGGAAGTTCAGTTGCTTTAGATCTGAGGGGAAGATTAGAAATGAGGGGAAGCTCTGCTGATTTAATCCTCCAATCACGTACAAGCAAAAATGTTGATTCTTATTTTCCTTGCATGTCCCCCTCGGATCTAAAGCGACTGCACCTCCAAGGGCACTTGTAGTGCAAAGTGGTTTTGCCTTTAGTAAATAAACCCCTATATGAGCTGTTTTTGGAGCATGTACAAGATACTTGGAATGTCTTGGAATTGTTGTAAACTTTTGCTTATGTGTTTTTATTTCTCAATTAAACGTTACTTAATTTAAAAAGATTTTGATTTGCCGGTGTTCTATCAGATTAGCGTCAGATAATGTAACGGAAGTGATGTTCCGTCAGCTGTGCATACACTTCACCACTACCAGGCTTTCTAATCTGACAGAACACCTGCAGTCAGAAGAAGGCAGCGGACATCTTACTACACCCAGCTACGTCTTGAATTTCAGAGACATCTTAGCAATATAGTGAGCTTCTATAAATAAATATAGTATGTTGACATCTGTGATGCTGTTTGGATGTTTCATTTTTAAAGCCTAAAGGTTTAGCGCTGAACAGTGTGGGGTGTACCAACATGGCCTACGCTACCTTCCTACTGCTGGCGTCCAGCTTCTTTCAAAATGTAATAGAAAAACAGCATCACAGATGTCAACACTCTATATCAGTGATGGTGAACCTTGGCACCCCAGATGTTTTGGAACTACATTTCCCATGATGCTCTTGCACTCTGTAGTGTTGTTGAGCATCATGGGAAATGTAGTTCCAAAACATCTGGGGTGCCAAGGTTTGCCATCACTGCTCTAAATTATTCTGAAATCCAAGATGTACCTGCGTGTAGTAAGATGTCCCCTGCTGCCTTCTTCTGACTGTGAGTATTCTGTCAGATGAGCAAACTTGGTGCCGGGTGGAACACATGAGTAGCTAAAGGAATGTCACTTCTTTTACATTATCTGATGGGTTTGCTTTTCTGACAGAAAACCGGTATTATTATATGATTAGCTTACTTTTCTTGGTGTCCTTCTTTATTCAATAATTGTTACATTGGGTGACCAGTTACTGCCATAGTTGTACACAACCGGATTACATCTTAATACATAGTTCACTTCTCCACTGTTCTTTCCTCTTTAGATTTTAAAGAATGGGAAGGCTGATGGATACTTCATTGGTTTACGTTTAAACCTGGATAAAGAATTTAAGTAGGTGCTTGGAACCTAATCTAGTCTTTATTATTCTGTGTCATGCGATGGTCATTTTTATTGGTTGTCTGATATCTAATGGTGGCTATATGTGTGCTATTTCATTGATGTAAAGCTTTTTTGATAGATGGGAGCTTTTAATTTTGCACATTGAGATTTCTCAGCATGTGAAATGCTTTTCCTTCTAAAATAACAAGAAGAATTATTAAACCTCAAAAGCTCAATACTTACTTGTTAACCAAGGGGAAATCTGCAGAGCAGGTCCTAGAGCAGGGATATGAAATTAGCGGACCTCCAGCTGTTGCAGAACTACAAGTCCCATGAGGCAAAGCAAGACTTTGACAGCCACAAGCATGACACCCAGAGGCAGAGCATGATGGGAATTGTAGTTTTGCAACAGCTGGAGGTCCGCTAATTGCATATCCCTGTCCTAGAGGGTTGGGGCATGGGTGGATTTGTCACTGTCCATCATTCTCAGTGATTAAAATAATCTATTGAGAGTAAATTGGGTTCCCCCAGAAGGGGATTAACCACTTCCCGACCAGCGCACGACGATGTACGTCGACAGAATGGCACGGGCAGGCATATTGGCGTACAGGTACGTCCAATATTCGATGCCGCCCTGCCATCGGGAGCGCGCCGCCGCCGGCGCGCTCCTGCCGGCGCGCTCCCGCGCTGGTCGTGACCCCCGTGAGTCCGGTCGCGGGACCCGCGGACTCGATCGCTGCGGGCATCCCCGCGATCGTCTCACGGAGCGGCCGAATGGAGGAAATGCTGTGTAAACAAAATTTTTCCATTCTGCCTAGCAACTAGTGACGCTGATCTCTGCTCCATGTGATTGGAGCAGAGATCAGTGTACACTTAATGAAAGCCCAACCCCCCCACAGTTAGTAACACACCCCTAGGAACACTTAAACCCTACACTGCCACCCACTGGTTAACCCTTTCACTGCCAGTGTCATTTACACATGAATCACTGCATTTATATAGCAGTGGCTACTGTATAAATGACAATGGTCCCAAAAATGTGTCAAAAATGTCCGATGGGTCCCCCACAATGTCGCAGTCACAATAAAAATCGCAGATCGCCGCCATTACTAGTAAAAAAAAATAATAAAAAATTATTAATAAAAATGCTATAAAACTATCCCTATTTTGTAAACGCTATAACTTTTGCGCAAACCAATCAAAAATCGCTTATTGCGATTTTTTTTTACCAAAAATATGTAGAAGAATACGTATCGACCTAAACTGAGGGAAAAAAATGTTTTTTTATATATTTTTGGGGGATATTTATTATAACAAAAAGTAAAAAATAATGCGTTTTTTTCAAAATTGTCGCTCTACTTTTGTTTATAGCGCAAAAAATAAAAACCGCAGGGGTGATCAAATACCACCAAAAGAAAGCTCTATTTGTAGGAAAAAAAGGAAGTCAATTTTGTTTGGTAAGCCACGTCGCACGACCGCGCAATTGTCAGTTAAAGTGACGCAGTGCCGAATCGCAAAAAGTGGTCTGGTCTTTGACCAGCAAATTGGTCCGGTCTGAAAGTGGTTAAACCTTACCCCCTTTTTCCCCTATTTGAAATATGAGAAAAAAGTAGACTACTTTAATGGTTTATTTTTATTGCTTTATATTTTCATGTACATAATCAGTAGTTTATTTTTTTCATATATGTAATAGAATTATGTCATATATTCAGAAACATATTTTGTATTATTTATTTAGCCCTGAGGAAGGGCACATGGCTTAGCTCCTCGAAATGTGTTGAATTTATTTGATTTTACATAGCAAAAAACTTGTATCTGGACTTTATCATGGTGTGGCACTTCATTTGTAGATTGTTATTCCATTTACTAAATGTGTGCACTGCCGAAAAATTTGTTCTTTATCTTTTTCGTTTCTTTTGTTTTTTGTTTTTGTTTTTTTTCATTTTTTGGGTCATTTGTTATGATCGCAATTCAGAAATTAGAAAATTAGAAAATCATAAAATCATAAAGAAAATCCAAAAATTCTAAATAAATAATAACTAACTAACTAATAATAATAACTATTACTAACTATTAAATTATAGGTATTGCAATTTTCTTTCAAATTTGGCTGTTGAACGTAACGAATACTAATTTATCCGAAGTTACGAATTATCCGAAATAACAAATGCTGCATCTAAACAAATGGAACAGAAGAAATTAATAATTAATAATAATAAAACATTTTTATTATTGTTATTTATTATTATTCATTTGTTACGATCTATTTGTTTAGAAATGGCATTTGTTATTTCCGATAATTCGTAAAATTCATATTCGTTATGTTCACTAACAGCCAAATTTGAAAGGAAATTCCAAAACCTCTAATTTAATAGTTAGTTATTATTTCAGATTTTCACATTTTCGGCTTTTCAGATTTTCGAATTTACGAATTCCCAAGCACCATGCTCAGTAAGACATATGCTTGTGTAGGGCCAGGCTTAACATGTATATGCAGTGCCTTACTATTCATACGGTGGTTTAGGTAGCTTCCCGGGGCACATCATTTCCAGGGAGTCACAGTTCACTATATATATATATATATATATATATATATATATATATATATATATATATATATATATATCTGCCCACTCATAGTATGCCCCATTAGCATCATTGCTGTGCCGGGACGCAACCTATTCTTTCCTAGATAGCTATGGTTTGGCTGCATCTCTCCTATTCCATCCCCAGCACATCCTATTACTCCAGGTCATCCTAATAGCATCATGGGCCCCTGGGCAAAGTAATGCACTGGGGCACCTACCAGCTTGCCCCAATTTAAACACCTACTTTCAAGAATTAGTAATACAGTGGGGATCGAAAGTTTGGGCACTCCAGGTAAAAATGTGTATTAATGTGCATAACGAAGCCAAGGAAAGATGGAAAAAATCTCCAAATGGCATCAAATTACAGATTAGACATTCTTATAATATGTCAAAAAAGTTAGATTTTATTTCCATTATTTACACTTTCAAAATTACAGAAAACAAAAAAATGGCATCTGCAAAAGTTTGGGCACCCTGCAGAGTTAATATCTTGTACTGCCGCCTTTGGCAAGTATCACAGCTTGTAAACACTTTTTGTAGCCAGCCAAGAGTCTTTCAATTCTTGTTTGAGGTATCTTTGCCCATTCTTCCTTACAAAAGTGTTCCAGTTCTTTGAGATTTCTGGGCTGTCTGCCATGCACTGCTCTTTTAAGGTCTATCCATAGATTTTCAATAATGTTGAGGTCAGGAGATTGTGATGGCCATGGCAAAACCTTCAGTTTACGCCTCTTGATGTAATCCCCCCGTGGATTTTGAGGTGCGTTTAGGATCATTATCCATTTGTAGAAGCCATCCTCTCTTTAACTTCAGCTTTTTCACAGATGGCATAAAGTTACCATCCAAAATTTGCTGAAGTTTTATTGAATCCATTTTTCCTTCTACTCGTGAAATGTTCCCTGTGCCACTGGCTGCAATACAACCCCAAAGCATGATTGATCCACCCCCATGCTTAACAGTTGGACAGAGGTTATTTTCATTAAATTCTCTGCCCTTTCTTCTCCAAACGTACCTTTGCTCATTCCAGCCAAAAAGTTCTATTTTAACCTCATCGGTCCACAGAACTTGTTTCCAAAATGCCTCAGGCTTGTCTGTATGTTCATTTTCAAAGTTCAAACGCAGATTTTTGTGGTGAGGACGTAGAAGAGGTTTTCTTCTGATGACTTTTCCATGAAGACCATATTTGTACAAGTATCTCTTTATAGTGGAATAGTGTACCACAACTCCAGTGTCTGCCAGATCTTTCTGGAGAGATCGTACAGTCAAACGTGGGTTTTGAATTGCTTTTCTCACAATCCTGCGAGCTGTTCTGTCTGATATTTTTCTTGGTCTTCCAGATCTTGCTTTAACTTCCACTGTTCCTGATGACTGCCATTTCTTAATTACAGAGGATATTGACATCTGAAAACGCTTTTCTATCTTCTTATAGTCTTCTCCAGCTTCGTGAGCATCAACTATTTTCAGTTTCAGTTTTCTAGACAACTGCTTAGAAGAACCCATGGTGCTGATTGTTGGGGCAAGGTCAGATGAGTCTGGCCATTTAAAACCTTTGAGATTGACATCACCTGGTCTTCCCAGATGATGATTGAGAACAATCCATGACACCGGCAGGTCTCAGCTTTGCAAAGGGGGCAGTGCATGCTATAAATTCTGCAGGGTGCCCAAACTTTTGCAGACACCATTTTTTTGTTTTCTGTAATTTTGAAAGTGTAAATGATGGAAATAAAATCTAACTTTTTTTGACATATTATAAGAATGTCTAATCTGTAATTTGATGCCATTTGGAGATTTTTCCATCTTTCCTTGGCTTCGTTATGCACATTAATACACATTTTTACCTGGGGTGCCCAAACTTTCGATCTCCACTGTAGTTATTAGAATTAAACATATATTTATTAGTACTTTCAATAACATCAATTTTGAACAATAAGAAAATGTGCCATAAATCAAAGACTGAGCAACACAATAACAAGGGCACAATACATGGAATAAGGTGGGCACAGTACAGGTTTTGGGACACTGCCCAGGACACAGCCATCCTGGAACAGTTTAGTAAAAAGTGTTACTGTCCTGGCAATTCCAGGGTAGTTGGCAAGAATTATGTAATGAAAGCAGGGGCGGACTGACCATTAGGGCATTTGGGCACAGACCAAGGGCCTGGGCCAGTAGGGGGCACCATTAGAGGCTCCAGGTACCTCTGTCTTCCTGTGGAATCTGTGCTGATCCCAGAGCCCAGTGTGGAAAGAAGATCCAGCACTGAGCTTCGATTACTGAACTGACAGGGACACGCTAACGTGGGCTCTTGGGACACCTTCCTGGCATCTGCTGCGGGATGTCTGGACTCCCACATGCAGCGATCACCCTGTGTGGCAGCTGTCATTGGATTCTCTCCCCCTTAGCCTGCACATCACACAGAGCTCTCTGAGGATCCTCCTTCTCAGCTTCGATGTACACAGACAGGATCCCCTCTCTGCGCCATCCCAGGATCCCCTCTCTGCCCCATCCCAGGACCCCTCTCTGCCCCATCCCAGGATCCCCTCTCTGCCCCCATCCCAGGATCCCCTCTCTGCCCCCATCCCAGGATCCCCTCTCTGCCCCCATCCCAGGATCCCCTCTCTGCCCCCATCCCAGGATCCCCTCTGCCCCCATCCCAGGATTCTCTCTCTGCCCCCATCCCAGTATTCCACTCTCTGCCCCCATCCCAGGATCTCCTCTCTGCCCCCATCCCAGGATCTCCTCTCTTCCCCTATCCCAGGATCCCCTCTCTACACCCATCCCAGGACCCCTCTCTGCCCCCATCCCAGGATCCCCTCTCTGCCCCCATCTCAGGATCCCCTCTCTGTCCCCATTCCAGGATCCCCTCTCTGTCCCCATCCCAGGATCCCCTCTCTGTCCCCATCCCAGGATCCACTCTCTGCCGCCATCCAGAATCCACTCTCTCCCCCATGCCAGGATCTCCTTTCTGCCCCCATGCCAGGATATCCTTTCTGCCCCCATGCCAGGATCCCCTCTCTATCCCCATTCCAGGATCCCCTCTCTGCCCCCATCCCAGGGTCCCTTCTCTGTCCCCATCCCAGGATCTCCTCTCTGCCGCCATCCAGAATCCACTCTCTCCCCCATGCCAGGATCTCCTTTCTGCCCCCATGCCAGGATATCCTTTCTGCCCCCATGCCAGGATCCCCTCTCTGCCCCCATCACAGGATCTCCTCTCTACTCTTATCCCAGGCCACCTCTCTTCCCTCATCCCAGGCCACCTCTCTTCCCTCATCCCAGGCCACCTCTCTTCCCTCATCCCAGGCCACCTCTCTGCCCTCATCCCATTCCACCTCTCTGCCCTCATCCCAGGGACCCTCTCTGCCCTCATCCCAGGGACCCTCTCTAAACTCATCCCAAGGACCCTCTCTAAACTCATCCCAAGGACCCTCTCTGCCCTCACCCAAGAGGTCCCCTAAAAGTGACTGTGATAGGGGGCTCAGGACAAGGACATTAAGGCCTTGTTTACATTTTCAGTTTAGGGCAGTAAAGCCCCATAGTTGAGCCCTGTTTTTACTCCCCCCCAACTGCACCCCCTTTACCTGGGGGTGTAGGGTGTGCACATGTCTCAGCTGCAGCAGAAATTATACACCCCGTCATGCTTGGCATGTGTAGCGCCTGCCAAATGTAAGTCAAGTGAAAGGGGCCACACTACAAAGGCCGTGCAACCTTGTGCAGTATAGTGACCGAAGGGTTAAAGCAGGCAGTGTAGAGGCATTGTATAGGCTCCTCATCACCTGTTTAAACCCCTTGAATCCCACACTTGCATGCTGCAACTGCATGCATTGCACATGGTCGCAGGGTGTTTGCAAAGTGGCCCCATTCACTTTAATGGGTCGCTATCACCCACCAAAAGCAACAAGGGTCGCAACATGTGTACATCCTCAGCTACTGCCTCTGCGGCTAAAGGGGGAAAGGATGAATGTATGTAATGTTAGGTGTGTAATATGTAGGTGGTGCTTTGTGTGGGTGTGGCGTGAGTGTGGACGGGGACACAGGGGGCCCCATGATCTCAAATTGCCCGGGGGCCCCATGATTTGTCAGTCCGCCCCTGAATGCAAGATTATCATGGGGCCCCTTGCCCCTGGGGTCCCTAGGCACTAAAAAGGGGTGCCCATGCATTAGGATGACCCAGATATCACTGACTATAGAGACATGTGTCTATGTGAGTTTTGCTGATGGACTCCTGAACTTATATTATACTAATTCAACTGATGGACCCAGTTCTCTGAGCACACAGGAAAATCCTAGGACATAACAACTTGTACACTGTGCGCTCTTCTCCAACACAGCCCTTTTCAACCAGGGTGCCTTCTTTGTTGTCAATGGGATGAAATGGCCAAAAATTGTCCACAAGCCAGCAGGTTGATCAAGATGGCTTATATGTTACACAAAGCCACATGCTTTTATCATGCAGCATTACCATTTTGGGCACTGTGCAGGCCAACCGCTGGCATCCTAACAACTGGTGATGTCATTGGTTGATGAGGAGGATGTTGAGTGCCTGCTCAATATCTTGCCTGCCCTTTCCCTGTCCCTCTTCTTCAGCACTGGGGTCACATTCTCTGAGTGGGGGAGAGAAACTGAGGGAGAAGAAAGAAGCTGGAATACTAGTCAGTGCCAGTATGCAAAGGTGTATTCCCTGTACACACGGTCGGAAATTCCAACGGATAAGGTCTGATCGGATTATATTGTCGGAAAATCCGATCCTGTGTGAGCTCTATCAGACTTTTTCCGTCAGAAATTCAGACGGAAAAAATTTGAGAGTAGGATCTAAAATTTTCCAACAAAAAAATCTGATATGACTTTTTCTGATCGTTTGTATAGAATTCCGACGGACAAAGTGTGAGACCAAAGCTATTGTCTACTAGCCTCTACATAGTCCCGTCGAATGTCACCACGTTCCGAACGATCGGATTTTCCGACAACTTTGTTGGACCGTGTGTATGCAACACCAGTTTCGGACAAAATCCGTCAGAAAAAATCGGATTTTGTGGTCAGAATGTCCGACCGTGTGTACAAGGCATTAGTTTTTAACATTTCAGAATGGGGTGCCTCGAATTGCTCATATTTTAATATTTTAGATTGTATTGACTGAAAATAGGTTGAGAAACATTGCTCTAACCTACTGACTGTATTGTTGAAATGTTTTATCAGCAGTTGTTATATAAAAAAATACAATTTGATTTTTTTTACTAAGCCATTGTATTAGAAGCATAATAAATGCATGCCAAGCACGCTGTGAATGAATGCGCTGTTATTGCTACATGTGTCCTTTCAATGCTCCTTTTGAACACATCTGAACTGCAGATCTCATACACCCATGTAAAACAATTATGTGTAGAATGTGAAATGTGTGTTTTGTGTTCTTTAGATGGATGGATGGATCTCCTATAGATTATGTGGCGTGGGCGAGTTATGAACCCAACTTTGCTAACAATGATGAGAACTGCGTATTGATCTATAGAAACCAAGGTACAGTATATCTTGATTGTTTAAAGATGAGAAAAAGACTAAAATGTGGGTAATTTTAGTAGTTCTTCTGCTAAAAATGAAATGAAAAATGGAACAAAAATCTCACACTAATGTAAACTACACCAATGGATGTAGTAAAAGTTAAGCAGAATATCAAATTCAGCACTTCCAGAGATGTCTGTTTCTGCACAGATTTCAGGGAGCATCTTCTCAAACGCACAACAAATGAAGACCGCTAAAGAATTGGGTGAACATGTGTGTTTAATTGCTACTACAAGCTAGCTTGTATATCCCATAGGGATCCATTTGTTCCATTGGATAGCAATAAAGGCCTAGTTTGCACTTGCGGTCAGTGGGACATTTGGTGGGCAGTGCCACCCACTGAACAAGACCCATTCAACTGCATAGGGCTGAGCTACAGTGGCTCCACAACCGCATACCCATTGTAGATCGCTCTTCAGAGGCCTACAGCTAGTGTAAGCAAGCACTTTGTGGTACTCTTCATGAATTATTCACAGATAGTTTTAGTAGCAGGACAGGTATTATCAAATTTAGCCTTATAGCTGAGGCATAAATCATGTAATAATATCAGTTAACAATTTTGCCTTCTTTGCCTCAATGAGGCAGTAGCCGATATACCTCCCAGTATAATGTTGCAAAAGTTTTGCCACAAATTTCAGAAATTTCTAATATTTTGCACCTTATAAGTTATTAGTCAATTATTAACCCTTCGCCAATAATAACCCCTAATTGAAACCTGTAGAGACCTGTAGGGTATGCAAATAGGTACACTATCACTAATACGACAAAATTGGAGAATGTAAAATTTGTGCATGGTAGCCAATCAGCTTCTAACTTCAACTTGTTCAATTACGCTTTGACAAAAAAACCTGGAGGCAGATTGATTTCTATGCAGAGCTGCACCAGAGTTTACACTCTCTAGTTTCAGTAACTTAATATCTATCTATCTATCTATCTAGATAACCATAGCGGTTTCTAACACAGAGTTTTGTAATACCATAGCACCAGGGCTTTTTTTTCTCAGAGAATAGGTGCAGGAACTCCCCCTTTCTGAGTTACCCCATTTTCCCCACCCCCCTACCCACCTCTGAGCATCGTTCCATGGTTCCACCGTCTACCCACCTCCCAATAACACAAGACCCCCAGCAGCAATAACAGATCTCCCAGCAGCCAGCATATATAGACCCCTCCCTCAACAATAGATCCCTCCCAGCAGCAATTGACCACCCAGAAACATAACATCCCCCCTCCCCAGCAACAAAAGACCCTCCAGCAGACCCCGGTACCCCTTGCCATTACATACATTCAGTGCTGGAGGTGCCGGAACTGCGTTCCCCCACGTTCCTGCTAAAAAAAAAGCCCTGTGTAGCACCCTCTTAGTGCAGTGCAGGCTGCTAGGTAAATTTATCTTGCTCCTCTGAAATTAGTAGAGGAGGGATTGAATGGTTAGGGCTGCTCAGTGTCTCACAGGCTGCTGCACCAATTAGTTCCTCTTGTATTCTAGAGGATTCTAGAATTATAGTGGGAGGAGGAACAGGGTGGGCAGCCTGAAAATTTACTGAACTCCAGCCAATCCCTGGGGAGGTGTGCCCAGTAGGTGGTGGGAAAGCCTATAAATAATCGAAGGCCTAAGGCTGCATTGTAGTGATCCTGGGTCCAGTCCCGCTAGAGGAGACTCCTGTGCAGGGGGCAGGAGTGCTAGAGAAGCCTTTGGGAAGACATTGAGGTCCCAGCTAAGCTTAATGGGGGGGGGGGTACTATTTGCAAGCTTTTTTTTTGTAAATTACATTTTATTGAGTTTTTTTGACATACAAACAGTAACCCGCAAAAGGCGGAAACAAACACTGGTTACAGCATAAAACAAAAAGACAAAAAACAAAAACGGGGACCATTTCCCAACCCCCACCCCCCCCCCAAAAAAAGGAGGGGGGAGGGGAAAACCCCCACAAAAAACAAAAACAAAAAAGTGTTAGCCCAGCCCTGGCACGGTCTTATCTAGACAGATACGCCCACTACATTACCCTCCAGCCGGAGGCACAACAGATAGCGATTCTGTGCAGTGACTCCCTGCTCCATCGTACAGGAGAATGTCTACTCATGTGATCCCCCCACTCCCCGCCTAAAGAAAAGGTATCCCTCAGGTACGTGAAAGGGCCATCTATTGGGGAGATCCTGCATTTGGTTCAAGCCCACCCGCACTCCACTCCTTCAGGACTCCACAGGGAACCCCAGGGGCATTGAGCTTAGCTGATCACACAGCAGTTAGTCCGAAGCCGAGTCCACAGAAGCCACCCATCCTCCCCAAACCTTATCAACTATTTGCAAGCTTAAGTCCTGGAAACAAGTTGGGTCTGGAGAAGCTCACCGGAGAGAGGCAGAAAGAAGTTGGTAGGCAAAGAGTCCAGCTGTCCTATGGTGGTGTGGTCCTGCATCTCCCTCACTGGGAAAAGCCTGGTGGATGTCGGAAGGAGGCAACCAATGATCCTGCAGCTGTGTGAGTAGATAAGTAGATAGCGCTAGAAATCATAGTTACTGAAAGTGAAGAGATTCTGTGGGACATTTTTTGTGTGTAGTTTAGCAAGTGTGGTTAAGATGCCCTCAAATCATCTAGTTCCTCAATAATCAGGGTTTCCCATGCTCCCCTCATCCCCCATCCAAGTTCTATGTTCCAATAAAACCTAAAAAGACCCCTAGACTGTTCATTTGAGCCAGTGGAGGAGTAAAGAAAATGCTGTGTGCCTGTATGTGAGTGCTCTAACTGGGGGAATAGGACTAAATTCATCAGCAGCTCTTTAGGGAGTACACTACAAATATGTGCCAGTTGCTTGTGTATATCCAATTGTAGCAAAAAAAGAGAAATGTATTGTTAGGATTTAAAAACAATGTGAGAGAGAATATTGAGATTCTTTCATGAGTCCAATTATGACTAGTTCTCTTTAAGATGGAATTTCAGTTTAATGTTTACGTTTAATTGATTCCTTTTAAAATTTTTATGATAGGTTATTGGAATGACATGAACTGTGGCCATCCATACCCATTCATTTGTGAAAGGAAAACCAGTAACATCAATACAACTTTTGCGCCAACAGTCCCGCCACCCAATGGAGGGTGTCCATCAGAATGGCTGGCATTTGGAAAAAAGGTAATCAGAATACAATATTTTTTGCTTCATCTGTTTCTGAAGCAGAAGTATTTTTGCAGATAGTTTTGGCTGCTGATGTTTTTGGTACAAATATCCGTTAATGGTTGAAAAATGTATTTATTGCTCCTTATATCGTAACAGGGACTCTAATGATGTGCAATCATCATTACATAGAACAATAAAATGATTAAAACTGTAAAGGAATCAGATTGTGATGTCTGATCTTTGCATGTCCACGTTGTGTAGGCTTGATCTGCCTTGATGCTTGCCTACACTCAAGTCTGGTGAGGACTGTGAAAATGAACGTTCTTGTATCTGTGTTAACCAGTTCCCATGACTTTGGCTCATGGTGCATTAATATCACAAATTCTTTAGTTCAGCCCTCCACAATCTTTTTACTGTAGAAGAACACTTGAAATAATTTTCAGGTCTTTTTAAGTCATTAGGGGTTCAGTGAGAAATTCCCCTTACATGGGTGGTCAGTGAAGGATGCCCCCTTTACTATGGTGGCCAGAATGTCACCCTTTCTGACATCTAAAAACATTGTTGGTGTCAGGCTGCTGACATTGCCCAGTGACATTGGACTTAGAACTAAACAGGCACATCAGATGAGAGGCCAATCAGCACAAGGAACCCCTAGAAACCTTTAAAGCAGGGGTATCAACCTCATTTTCCTTGTGGGTCACATCAGCGTTATGGTTGTCCTCATAGGGTCGGTTGTATCTGTAAGACGTTATAATTGTATCTACTCCGTATCGTATGAAATAATTGCCTCTAAATTGGATTATTATTGCTTGTAGTAACTAATAAAAACTTAAGCTAAAAAGGGCAGATGACCAGTATAGAGCCCGCTCACACTCCTGTAGCAGATGATGCAAGTCTGAAAAGGAGGGTAGCATACCATTGCTTTCATTCACAAGAAATTTTATTGGAGACTGCTCAGAGAACCTGGTTCTGCCATGGTGTTCTGTCTAAGCAATCTCCATTAACCATTTGCCCACCGCCTCACATATGAGTATGGTGGCAGTGTGGCTCGTCTGAGCCTTATCACAGACCTAGTATTAGACATAGCACAGGGCAATCAGTGGGTGCCATGCCAATGGATGACTGCTGACATCCACTGATCGGCGAGGAGGAAGGCAGGACAGAGCTCTGTCAGTGTAGACAATACAAATCTCTTTCCTGTCAGGCAAAGCAGAGAATAAAACCAGCACATCCCTTAGTAAAAGCACCTCACAGTAAACACAGAATAAAATGATTACAAGAAGCTAGCAAGAGTGTAACATCAGGATGTCATGGTAAACCACACTTCCAAAAGAAATAGGAGCTGCATAGTAGAAGAGGGTGGTTAGGCTGCTAGTGCTAGAAAAGAAGCATGTGAGCTTGCCTCCTATTGATCCACCAGATCATGCTAAGATGCAACAGTAAACAGTGCTTATCAGCAGTGTATGGAGTTTGACTGTGTTCCATGAAGGAGACCTTTTCTTCCAAAGCTGAGCCAGAAATCTGTAAGTTTTAGGATGTACAGGTGGAGTGGCAAGGGCCTTTTGACAAGGCCAGTGCGCAGAATTTGTTGTATGATCCTGTTCACCAGAGATCGTTCAAAGTACAGTCCTCTAAACTAGTAAGCTTGTTCACAATGTTCAAGTTTGCTGTCTAGGGGCAATACCAGCAAGAGTTTTGAGTATTTTTTTTCTGTTGTTTCAAGAAAAATCATATGCTTGTCTACATTTTTACCTTCTTCTTCACCAACACACTTTCGAGCTTGGAGTGTTCCAATTCTCCTCAACCCTGCCACAGGAACATTTAATACAGCTGACTAACAGGTACATTGTCTATTTAAGTGTTTTAGAATATATGGAGAGGAAGATGATGATTTGGTGGAATGGCACGCCGCAAGATCAGCATGTCAGCAGGTGGGAGGAAATTTGGCCAGCATATCTGATGACGTGGTACAAGGTAAGAAGGAAATACATTTAGCTGATAATGGCTTGTTCGTGTTTGCTTCATGGTTACAGAAAGGGCAGTGCTTACCTTATACCACTATAAGTGATCTAAATGCAAAAGATGGGGCTTTTTCCTGCAGGCACCACCCTGTTTAACTCTAAGCTTAATATGTTATATTATTGAGAGTGTTTAACCCAGAGGATGTTGGAGATGTAATGCTTGAGATGGAATAAAGGAAAAGTGAGCACTCCACTCCGTCATTAGGGGCAAGAAATGTTCTATGATACTGCAATCTTTAAACAGTTGGAATTTTTATTAAGGATTCCAGGAGAACCAGCCTGTTTTGAGGCTCTGCATCCCCATTCATTAGGGCAAATAGACATATTCAGTATTCATCATTAACATAATTGTATAATGCTTTAAAAATGTATTTAACCATACATATGGCAGCTTCCCTATAGGCATTCAATTATTACTTAGTGGTTTTAATATTTATTTATTTATTATCAGGACTAAAGAATACAATCAACTATTTGTTGTTTTTTTTGAATTAGGTATTTACAGAGTAAAATATTGCATATGATTATTTAGCAAAAATTTTCAAGCCAACAGGTCAGGTCAACATTTTCTCATATTGTTCATATTGTCCAGACTATTTTTATATGCCATGCTCACACATTACCTACTGTTTACAGAGTTTAATAGCTCAAGCTAAAAGTTAGGCAGGTAAAAAAATCAGGGCAGGAACTCCTCGAACCCACCCCCTCCCCACTTGATTCTGATCTGATATCTCTGTAAAAAAAATTCACCTAGACCGAGCCTAAAAGCAAACAGCTTCTGTTTGCAGTAAGAATCTGGGAGAATACCATGCATATACAAATACACATGAGGCAAGCATTGTTATTATTTTAAAGGCTTATGTTGACAGGCTTTTATTCACATCAGAGCTGAAGCAGGTTGATGTAGCCTAAAGTGTACATTTTGGATAGAGTGAGGGAGGTTTATAACCCCTGTCTGTTTTTTTACTATCTGTGTTCCATTGGGGAGATTTCCCTTCATTTCCTGTTCCATAGCCAAAACCAAAAGTGTTGACAACCCAAAGTTTGGGATTTCAATGATAATGGTAAACAGGACAAATATAGAGGTTGAATCTCCCTAATGGGGGCACAGACCACAATAAAACCAGACCAGGGTTGTAAATCCTCTCCGCTCTATCCAAAACTAAAAAAAAAAACATGTTTTGCTTTTAGTTATACTTTAAAAGGTCATATGCACCTATGAAGGAACTCTGAATGATTTCAGAAGCATTTAAAATGAATCTCAAATTAAGCAGTATGTACCCTCTATTGACACAACTTCAAAGACTGATGGAAGCGCTAATGCCGGCCATACACGGTTTGAATTTCGAAAGAATTTTCTTTCGAAAATCGTATCTAAGAATTTTCGTATGAATTTCGCACCATTAGTGGGCTGCAGCAACAGCCGATTTTCGTGCGTAAATTAAATTTGAGGAATCGGACATGTTGGAAATTTTTAGAAAAACAAACGATTTTCTAATCAATGATGGGAGAATCGTGCAAGAAACGTAATAAGAAAAGAAAATGTACGGAGATAAAAGAAAATGTACGGAGATAAAAGAAAATGTACGGAGATAAAAGAAAATTTATGGAGAGAAAAGAAGATTCCCAGCCAAGAAAATTATTTTCTGTAGCAATATGAGGTGAAATTGAAGGCTTGGTCGGCCGAATTTCGAAAATCAATGGTGGCATCATCGGATCACAAAAAAAACAAATTTTCTGATTTTGAAAAGAAAATTCGTCCGAAATTCGACCCGTGTATGGCCTGCATAAGAGATATTTTTTGTATATTCATGAATCTTTTTTTTTTTTTTATTATTTCTTTATTTTTGAGATTTTCCAAAATTTACAAACAACTATAATTCATATAAAACCCATTTCACATAGTAAAAAAATACATCATCATTTCTTATAAAGGTTGTCTTTCTTTTCCCTCCCCTCCCCCCCCCCCCCCCTGCCCACCCCTCTCTCACTCGGTCCTACTCCATGGGATTCCTTTTAACTAGCATTCCACCATCTTCAAATAATTTTCAGTTTTACCAAATAGTAGCCAAAGACGCCATTTATTCTGGTACCTTTCCTCCATATTATCCAGTTTGTACATTGACTCTTCAATAATTCGTATCCTTTCTAATCTTTCTACCCACTCCCTCATCGAGGGAGGCTCAGATCTTTTCCATTTTAGCGGTATCAATGATTTAGCAGCATTTAATAAACAGGGGATTAAAGAATACCCATACTCCCTCTCTCCTTTTTCTATATCATGGAATAGGCATACCCATGGATCCCTCCTAATCCTTTCCCCTGTTACTTCAAAGATAGTTTCTATTACTTTATCCCAAAATGTCTGTATCTTAGGACAAAGCCACCATATATGGGCAAATGACCCCATCCCCAAACAGCCTCTCCAGCATAACCGGGGGGTCGCGCTACATATTTTATTTCCTTGTTGTGGGGTTATGTACCATCTTGTCAAAAGTTTATATGACATCTCTCGTGTTTGTGAGTCTATGGCAACCGAATAAGTTCGTCTAATTATCCTATTTCTATGATAATCATTACTTAAGGGCCCAATTTCCCTTTCCCCCTTTTCAAGATAGGGGGGGTAGTTTTGCTCTATTCTTTCTATTAAGATTTTATAAAGTTTTGAAATCCTTTTTTCAAGGCACTGACGATTCACTAATAACTTCTCCAATGGTCTAAATTGTTCCTTACCCCGTAATGGCTGTGGTAGAGACTGAGTAAAATAATATAATTGATAATATCTCCATTTGTCTAATGGTTTGTGACCCCATTTCCCTATAATTTCCTCATATGTGCACATCCTATTATCTTCCATCACCTCCAATAGCTTAATGTTATCTTTCTTAACCCATCTACTATAATATAAATATTCCTCATGACCTGGGATAAAAAATGTAGTGTCCAATAGTGGCATTAATGGTGAGTTGTGCTCCCAGTTATGTCTCTTATTTATTGTGTCCCATATCTGAAGTGAGTTTTTTGTCAGTGTGTTTGTGTTAAGGCCTAATTCTCTATATTTTGCAGGTATCCATACTATTTCCCCTAATTCCCTTCTACTTAACTTAATTTCTAGTTCAACCCAATCCTTACCCTTTTTATTGTGTATCCAATCCGGTATTCGTGAGATTACTATAGCCTCATAATACTTTTGAAGATCCGGCATTGCCAGCCCTCCCCTCTCTTTACTTCTTATCAGGATATTCCGTGCCACCCTCGCCACTTTTTTTTTCCATATAAATCTATTAATCAAAATTTTGAGTTTATTTAAATAAACCTGTGGTAACACTATTGGGATCATTTGGCATGTATAGGTGAAAATTGGTAAAATAAACATTTTAACTACGTTTATTCTACCTGTCCATGATAGAGCTTTATGTTGACACCTTTCCAAATGTTGTTTAATTTTATTTAGTATGGGTATATAGTTGGCATCAAACAGATCCCTCATCTCCGATGTCAACCTTATTCCCAAATAGGCCAATTCCCTCTCACACCATCTAAAGGGGAATTTAGATTGAAGGATGCTCTGCTCTGTTATTGGGGTATTTAAATTCAAAATTTCAGATTTAGATATATTAACCTTGAAATTAGAGACCTTCCCATAATTTGATAATTATTCCATTATTACTGGTATGGAAGACCCGGGGTTGGAAATATAGAGCAAGAGGTCGTCTGCAAATGCTGCGACCTTAAACTCCCTCTCAGCAGCCCATATCCCATGAATGTTTTGGTTCATCCTAATGGACATCAACAGGGGTTCAAGCGACAATATAAATAATAATGGGGATAACGGGCAGCCCTGTCTTGTCCCGTTAAACAGCTCAAGGGGGCAAGACAGGGCCCCATTTATTCTTATTTTAGCTTTAGGGTGGGTGTATAGGGCTTCTATCCAGCCCCTCATCCGCTCCCCCAATCCATACCTTACCAGCACTTCAAACAGGAATCCCCACCCCACTCTGTCAAATGCCTTTTCCGCATCTATTGACATGAGTACCGTGGGGGCACCCCATCTTACAGCTTCTTGGCATAACATAATAGTCTTTAGTGTGTTATCCCGACCTTCTCTCCCTTCAATAAATCCAACCTGATCCTGCAGTATCCACTCTGGCACATGTGGTCTCAATCTTTCAGCCATAATTTTTGCAAACAATTTAATATCTGAGTTTAGCAAGGAAATTGGCCTATAGCTTTCTACTGCGGTTGGGTCCTTGCCCTCTTTCAAGATCAGGACCACATGTGTCAAGAGTGTCTCCTCACGAAATTTTTTGCCCTTCCCCACTGCATTAAAATAATCGCATAATTTTGGCACTAGCTGTTTTTGGAATTGCTTGTAATATGAGATCGGGAAACCATCGGGTCCCGGGCAACCTCCCTTAGCTGTATTTTTAATCGCCATCTCAACCTCCCCCCTTGTTATTGGAGCTTCTAGTACTTCCATTTCTAATTGCTTGCCCCTGGGGATATCTATCCGATTTAAGTAATCATTTATTTCCTCCCCTACTCGATTCTCTACCTTATCCTGTTGCCCGATATTATAAAGGCCCCGGTAATATGTAAAAAATGTATTCACAATATCATCTGGCATATTTTGTAAATCCCCCGCAGCATTTCTTACTTTTGGGATGAAAGTTCTATTTTTCTTTTCCTTCACCCTCCTAGCCAACCATTTACCTGATTTATTCCCCCATTGGTACCTTTCTCTTCCCAGAATATGGTAGGCCATTCTCCTATCCTGCTCCAAATACTCATCCAACTCTCGTTTTTTTATTATTAAATCCTGGGTGTCCCGCAGCCCCCATGGTCTCCTCATCTGTTCTAATCTCTGAATTTCCTCATATAGTAGGGTTTTCTTCCTCACCCTCTCTCTCTTTTTCCCTGCACCAATCCCTATTAATACCCCTCTTATAACTGCCTTGTGTGCTTCCCATAATACAGGGCTGGAGGTTTCCGGTATGTCGTTCAAACTAAAAAATTGTGCAATCTCCTGCTCAATCCTTTCTACTGTATCTTTACCCTGTAATAGAGATTCATTCAGTCTCCAATTCATCCTCGGTCCATGGTCCCCCCCAATCTCCAGCTGGATCCACACAGGTGCATGATCTGAGACTGTTCTTGTCTTTATTTCCGCCTTCTTAAGTGACCTTAAAAATGAGTGTTCCAGAAAAATATAATCTATTCGGGAGAAAGAACCATGGACCGAGGAGAAACATGTATAATCCCTATCTTTTGGATGCAGTGTTCTCCAAGTATCGTATAATTGATATGAAGTTAATGCCCTTAAAAACATTCTCTGTTTATGTTCCGATATCCTAGGGCCCGCCCCTGTGGTATCTATTTTAGGGTTCATACTCCAATTGAAATCTCCTGCCAGGATTAATTTCCCTTCTTTAAAGTCTTCAATTTTATTCAATACTTTCTTCAGGAATCTCCCCGTATTCTTGTTTGGGGCATAGATATTAACAATTGTACATTTAAAATTGAACAGCCTACCTTTTAGGCACAGGTAACGACCCTCCGGATCCACCAGTCGCTCAACTAGGTTAAATGTAGTTGTTCTACTAAACCCTATCGCAACCCCTCTCGAGTAGGGGGATGGGGAGTCCCCATAAAACCACACCGGAAATTTGGCCGAATTCAATCTAACCCCAGAAGTACATGTTATATGCGTCTCTTGAAGACATACTATATTTGCATCCATATATTGCAATTCGTCATTTATCCTATATCTTTTCCTTTTTGAATTTAAACCCCTTACATTATAAGTGGTAACATTAAGGACTACCATACCTCTCTAACCGGGGTAATTCCCCCTCTTTCTTTTTTTTTTTTTTTTCCTTTCCTTTTCCTTCCCTTAAGCGTCTGGTGGGTCCGGTGTTACCTGTCCCCCCCAGCCCCATGGGAGGACCGAGTGAGAGCCCCAAAAACCAACCAAAAACCACCCCCCTCCCTCTCCCTCCCTCCCCCCCTCCCCCCTCCCCCCTCGTCCTATAACGGCACGTCTCGTAAGACTGGGTAGGACATCCCCCTTCCCGTTAAGCCTATGGCATTGGTGGGCCGATATTTGTGTTCGCCTCACCCCCATAGTGTCCCTGGGGCTCATACCCTTATCTGCCCGAGGCTCCCCTCGCCTTCCCTCCCCCCCTCCCCCCATCTCCCCTCCCCTCACACTCCTCCGCTCTCAGCGTGGCCTATTAATCCAACTCAATTCCAGTAATCTACTTTCGACTCCAACTGTTCGGTCGACCATGCCCTTTCCTCCCCTGGGTGCTGTTCCCCTCCCCCCCTAATACATCTTCACCCCCCCATTCTATCTGAGGGGCGGGGTATATGCCTAACTGCTCACAAAATTCTGGGAGGTCTTCAGGGTAGCGCAGAACTGCAGATCGTCCCTCTTTCTTCCCTATGAGGCATGCTGGAAATCCCCATTGATATGGGATGTCCGCCGCTCTCAGTAATTCAGTGAGTGGTTTTAAGCATCTCCTCCTTCCCAATGTCTCACCCGCTAAATCAGGGTAAATCTGCAGTTCCGTGCCCTCATGGACCACCCCAGGCTGAATTCTCCCTCTTCTCATTACCTGCATTTTTTCTGCTACATTATGAAATCTCACTATAACGTCTCGAGGTGCTTCTGTTCTAATCCCCCGGGGTCGAGTCATTCTATGTATTCTATCAATTTTCAATGGGGCTGTAACTTCCTTGTCCAATAAGGGGTTAAAAATCTGTTGAGCTATCTCTCCCAGGACGGACCCACCATATGTCTCGGGGAGACCTTTTATCCGTATGTTCTTCCTCCTACTTCTATTTTCTTGGTCCTCCAACTTATATCTAATTGTTCTATTTGATCTCCGGAGAGCTGTTATCTGCTCTAAGATTCCATCCATCTTACGCTCTTGAGTCTCGACTCTGTTTTCTATCTCCTCAACTCTCCCCAATACCAAACCTATATCGCTTCTTATTGTTGCGATATCCGCCCTTACAGAGATCTCCATTCTCGAGAACATCTCAGAGAGCATCTCCCTAATTTGTGGGGGTTGGGGGGTTTCTTTATGGCTATCCGGAACCATTTCTTCTGCCTCTCTGTTAACCATCTCCCCCTCTCCCCGGGGGTTATTCTGGTCTACTTCTACATTCTGTGGGTTTACTCCGCTTTTTTTTTTAAGCTCACTTGACTTTATGGCAGGATTTTTTACCCCCCTTCCCTCTTCCCCCTTCTGTCTACTTGGGCCCGAGCGGGTAGGTTTTTCTGTTCAGGGGCTATCGGTCCCTTCATCCTCTCTTATACTAGAATTTGCAGCCAGATATTTTTGAATCCCGACCGGACTTGTAACCGGGGTGACTGTCTTGTTGACTTTACTTGTCTTTCCCCTCATTTTGGCAGGACTAAAAACCCTCCTCCCTTTATCTAACACTCACCAGGTGTTCCTTTTTACTATCAACCCCCTCTCTTTTCCTTCCTTCCCCCTCTTCCCCCCTATCTCCACCCTAATCTAATATACCTCCCTCCCGAACCACTGAAAATCTCCCAGAGGCCTAGAACCACCCACAATGAGGTACAATTAAATCAGGGGTAACAACAGCAACGACTAGCTTACTCTCAACCCAAAAAAAAAAGAAAAAAAAGAAAAAAGGGATGGGACCTAGTTCAGCTGCTTTCCACGCCGCAGATAAATCCTCTATCAGAGTCCATACCGTCTAACTCAACGGTATACCTATAGTGTAGTAGGCTAAGCAGCGAAAAGTTATTGATATTAATATTATTACAGCTGTTATACTGAGTTCGTCTTACATTGATGACAAATTTTCCCACCCTAAAATCAAAAAAGCAAAAAACAATATCAAATATATCCAGTCCTTTAACTGTTAAATGGAGGCAGGCAAAACAGTCACACAGCCAGAAAAGGTTTTAGATGAATTTTTCCTGCAAAAGAAACTCTTGCGTCAGATATCAAAACATCGAGATGCATCCAACATCAATTGTTCACAACAGCGCAAACTTCATCCTTTGGTTACCGTATATACATACTCGTTCAGTTGTAGTTTTGTGTTCAAACAAAAGAGGGTTTAGCAGATAAAGCGAGTTCCAGCAGAAAGCAGATTATTATTCTTCCTCTTATTATAGCTTCCCCTTCTCCTCTCCCAGTACACTTATAATCTAGCAGCGGCAGGTTTGGGGTATGCAAAGAAACACTGTCCTTCGAGGGTAGACCTTCAAAGACATTCAATAACAGCCTTCTTATGCCATTAAAGGGAGGGGGGGGGGGGTACTCACAGGTGAGCCCAAGCTATAACCAGGGGGAAAGGACCCTTCCTATCAGGTATACTGTCTTTAGCCACCTCCAGCTTTGGGCTGCCCCCCTCCCCTTCTGACCGCTTGTCTTACCGCACAAACACAGCTCCTTGAGTACACAGCTCCTCTCCTGACGCCAGGTTTCGGGTACAGCTGTCTGCTAGTCAGGGGGTCTTCATCACTGAGGGGTAGGCATCCGCCAGATCTTCCGCCAATTCGCCGAGCAGAGGGTGGCTGTAAGCGTTTGCACAGGCCGCGCATATGCCAGGATCACGAGAGCCGCCGCAGCTTGGTTCGAATCAGCACGGCGTTGCTGGAGCTCTCCGTGGGCCAACAGAGTTGCGCACAGCCCAGCATCGAGAGCGTGACGAGGGGGAGACAGAGTGAGGATCTCGGGAGATCCGGCGTGCAGCCGCTCCTACGTCATGACGCTCCGCCCCCGGAGGTGCAACCACGAAATTCTGTATATTCATTAATCTAATTAATCTATTCCTGCTTTAGCCCAACTGGTGTTGGTTTATAGCTATAGAGGCCTTTGCTTCACATTAGATCCATGGCTATAGTGTCTGGCCCCCTGCTTTGGCTTAGTCTATGCATCTTCCCAACTTGGGCATAGCTTCCTTTCAGAATGTTCATCTATCCTAATATTTTATTTGTGTTTTCCTCCAGCCTTCTTGACTTACAACATAAAAAATTTGAAGAATGATGTCTGGATTGGGATGAACGATGTTAATGCAGAGCACAAGTTTCTATGGACAGACCAGAGTGGAGTGGAATATACCAACTGGGCCAAAGGTCATCCATCTGGCAGCCAATATTATTCCCATGATGATGATGTGAGTTGTAGCAGTTGGTGGATAAACCAGGCTTCTTTGAAATAACTTTGACATTTTCTATAAAAGATATAAGGGCTGAATATTTAATAAGTGCACCATACATTTTTGAGTTGAACTGGCAGGTTACACAGGAAACTGCAAAGCTGAAATTAAAATGATGATGTCACCTGCTTGGCTATGTGATGTGGCAGAGTTGACTGGATTATAAAAGTGGCAGAGGAGAAATAAAGATGTTTTGGAAGGCAAAATAGCTAAAGTATATTTATTGCTGTTGTATATTTAGATTTGTATCTCGCTTTATACTTTAAAGTCAGTCTGTGTTTTGCCTATTCAGAGAAAACTCAGGTTCAATATGAAGAGAAGCAGCCGCTATTGGGCGAATGGGCGTATACAGTGCCTTGAAAAAGTATTCATACTCCTTGAAATTTTCCAATTTTTTTTTACAAAAATGTAAATGTATTTTATTGGGATTGTATGTGATAGACCAATACAAAGTGGCACATAATTGTGAAGTCGAAGGAAAATGATGAATGGTTTTCAAATTTTTTTACAAATAAATATCTGAAAAGTGTGGCGTGCATTTGTATTCAAGTACCTTTACTCTGATACCCCTAACTAAAATCTAGTGGAACCAACTGCCTTCAGACCTCACCTAATTAGTAAATTGAGTCCATCTGTGTGTAATTTAATCTCAACAATCAGCATCATGAAGGCCAAGGAACACACCAGACAGGTCAGGCATAAAGTTGTGGAGAGGTTTAAAGCAGGGTTGGGTTATAAATAAATATCCCAAGCTTAGAACATTTCACGGAGCACTGTTAAATCCATCATCTGAAAATGGAAAGAGTATGGCACAACTGTAAACCTACCAAGACATGGCCGTCCACCTAAACTGACAGGTCGGGCAAGGAGAACATTAATCAGAGAAGCAGCCAAGAGGTCCATGATAATTCTAGAGGAGCTGCAGAGATCCACAGCTCAGGTGGGAGAATCTGTCCACAGGACAACTATTAGTTGCACACTCCACAAAGAAGAGTGGCAAGAAGAAAGCCATTGTTGAAAGAAAGCCATAAGAATCCCGTTTGCAGTTTTCGAGAAGCCATATGGTGGACACACCAAACATGTGGAAGAAGGTGCTCTGGTCAAACAAGACCAAAATTGAACTTTTTGGCTAAAAACAAAATGCTATTTGTGGCAGAAAACTAACACTGTACATCACTTTGAACACACCATCCCCACTGTGAAACATGGTGGTGGCAGCATCATGTTGTGGGGATGCTTTTCTGCAGTAAGGACAGGGAAGCTGGTCACAGTTGATGAGAAGATGGATGGAGCCAAATACAAGGCAGTCTGTAATGCCCGTACACACTCTCGGATTTTGCAACAGAAAATGTTCGATGGGAGCTTTTTGTTGGAACTTCTGACCCTGTGTAGGCTCCATCGGTATTTCCGTCACACAAAATTTGACATCTGGTTCTCAAATTTTCTGCCGAAATTCCAATTGTGTGTACACAATTCCAACACACAAAGTTCCACACATGCTTGGAATCAAGCAGAAGAGCAGCACTGGCTATTGAACTTCATTTTTCTCGGCTCTTCGTACGTGTTGTACGTCACCACGTTCTTGATGTTCGCAATTTCCGACCAACTTTGTGTGACCACGTGTATGCAAGACAAGTTTGAGTCAACATCCGTCGGAAAAAATCCATGGATTTTGTTATCGGAATGTCTGATCAATGTCCGATAGTGTGTATAGGCGGCATTAGAGTCTGAAAAAGACTTGAGACTGGGGTGGAGGTTCACCTTCCAGCAGGACAATGACCCTAAACATACAGCCAAAACTACAATGGAGTAGTTTAGATCAAAGCATATTCATGTGTTAGAATGGTCCAGTCAAAGTCCAGACCTAAATCCTAATGAGAATCTGTGGCAAGACTTGAAAGTTGCTGTTCGCAGATGCTCTCCATCCAATCTGACAGAGCTTGGGCTATTTTGCAAAAAAAAAAAAAAAAAAAATGGGCAAGCAATTCGCTCTCCTAGATGTGAAAAGCTGGTAGAGACATCCCCAAAAAGGCTTGCAGCTGTAATTGCAGTGAAAGGGGGTTCTACAAAGTATTGAATGAAGACAAATGCATGCCACACTTTTCACATATTTATTTGTAAACAAATTTGGAAAACCATTTATCAATTTCCTTCCACTTTATGCTGGTCTATCACAAAAAATCCCAATAAAATACATTCATGTTTTTGTATGTAACACGACAAAATGTGGAAAATTTCAAGGGGTATGAATACTTGTTCAAGGCACTGTATAGGGGTTGCATTATTTAGTCTTTATTACAGAGTTCTTTCTGCAAGGTTCATGTATCCTCCTTATATGGAGTCACTAACTTTGAAGTTAACATGAAAGCTGACAGAACTCCTAAGTCTGCATAACGGTATTAAAAAAAAATCGTCTTGTAGTGAGGAGAATGTAGACAACTACAGTGTGCTGTCAATTAAAACTGTTATGTGCATTTTATAGCTGCAAAATAGCCTTTGTTATCAGCATAAGGACGGGCAGTTCACAGGCCAGCAACTAACAGTCTTCAAATGATCACTAGTCTTTGACTCAACACAAATGTCATCCTTAAGAAAAAAAAGGAAAACAAATTAAAGGGACATATATAAATATTGCCTATGCAAAACTTTGGGCCCTGGACTGTAAAACAATTTATTTGGTGCAGTTACAAGAAGCAGCGAAATCACACGGTTCCAAAATTCTCTCATTATATGCCGTCATCTTTAATTTGTAGGTTCTGCTGTCGCTGATCACACTGCATCTTCACAGCCACTCAGAGGCAGAAAACAGTCCAGGGATAAGAGTTTTTTTGTTTTATTGAGGGATTCGAACTTGAATAGGGATTGGGAATATTATGGGATGTCTACTTGACTTTAAAGAGAAACTCTTTAGGGACAACTCGTCTTATATACATCCTATATACATCCAGCTGGAACACTGAAGACAAAAAGGCACTCAGTCAGATTAAGCAAAAGCCCTTTACAGGCAGGGACCCCGGCCCCCTTGGTTGTGTCCAGTGTCCAGGTACATTCCTGTGGCTGCTGATCCCAGCACCACCTCTTCAGGCACTGCCAGCTGCCTCTTTTCACTAGCCCTCCTGGCTACTTTTCCACAGTCCTCCCAGACTGCCACACTCACCAGCCACCCGGATGTGATCTCCTGCACTTGCTAGTTGGCTCCTGCACTTGCTAGTTGGCTCCTGCTGTCCTCACTCTTGCTCCCGTGCCTCCTCCGTGAGTTCTAAGAGGGTCCCTCCAGCACCTAAGCCTTAGGCTCGAGGTCACCCCCGACCCCTAAGGGCCACCAGCAGCCTCCTCAGCACTCAATCTCCATCTTCCACTCGACTTCCCTTGCTGGCATGACCCCTGAGTATTTATGAGATGACCTACCCCCCTGCCAGTCAATTTTGATGGGGATTATCTGGGGCCCTCATAAATACTTCAGGCAGCCCCTCTCTTCTCACTCAATTTTTCTTTTTCCCTTTATGTCTCTTTTTTCGCTTATCCCCCATCCACCACATCTAGAAGCTTCTCCTAGGTTCTAGCAAGCAGAGGGGAGGGGGGGGGGGGGGTACAAGAGATGCTCTCTGTGGAATTATCCAGCCTCCCTGAGCCTCTCACCCTGACCCAGGTTCAACAAAGGCTTTGCTGCCAGCCAAGCCTTACAATTTATCTACACTATGGAACTATGTACAACCTAGCACTATACATAACCGTTGTCATATGACAACAATAACCTCACATTGAAGTGATACTATAGACATGCTGTATCATTTACATTATCCCTTCTTTTTCTGTATGTGGATAATGGCACTGTAATTGTTAAAAAAACTAAAAAAATTGAAGTACCCTTTTCACTTATTGATATACAACTGTCACATGGCCCAGCTCTTTCCCAACCTGTCTGCAGGGAAACATAAGCAGGAGAAGCTTCTAGTCTTCTTCTACTGGTGACATGTTAAAAAAAAAAAAGTAAAAATAAATAAGTAATTACAATAAATGGTTTTAACTTGTCATACACATATATATTTGAAATCTTTAAAAATCTCCAGCCTGTGTCTTAGAACATGAATAAAGATGTAATATCCCACCCCATTGAGTTTAGTTGGATAATGGGTAGGAAGGAGGGGGGAGGAGAATGTTATTTACCACTGTGTATATACCCACATGTGCGCCTCTATAGTTACCTGGGCTGCTCAGATGTGATAGGGAGGAAATGCTCAGCACAGAAACTCGCTGAAAACTGTGCATGTGCAGATCTGCCAACACTACTCTGCAAAATATCCAACTATAGTGGGGACATGGACAGAAGGTGGAGATAGAGAACAGGAGGATCAACCAGGTTTTTTGCAGAATATAGAAAACAAATCTCGTAGTGATTGAGTGAATATGAACAGCATATGTAATACACCGTTTATTGATAGTTTTTAATGATGTGGATTTAATGACACTCAGAATACCATTCTATTGTAGACTGACTGTGTGGCTATGAAAATAGGAGCATTGGATTCTGGTACCTGGGTGGAAGAGGACTGTGACCTGGATAAAGGATACATATGCCAAAAATCTAAAGGTAGACATGTCAGAACTGTGATTTTTTTTTTGTGTCAGTTTTTAGTATGACTAGAATGAATTTTGGGTGCAGGTTACACTCACTTCTGTGCCTCCATTCTACTGGTACAAAGCCCCTATATTTAGAGTATTCTGCCTTATGCCCATATGAAACTTTATTTTGTTTTTCTTGTGTCCTCTTTGTTAAAATCATTGGAACATTTAATCACTTAAACTCCGGACCATTTTGCTGGCCAAAGACCAGAGCACTTTTTGCGATTCGGCACTGCGTCTCTTTAACTGACAATTGCGCAGTTGTGTAACTTGGCTCCCAAACAAAATTGACGCCCTTTTTTTCCCCACAAATAGAGCTTTGGTGGTATTTGATCACCCCTGTGGTTTTTATTTTTTGCACTATCAACAAAAAAAGAGCGACAATTTTGAAAAAAACACATTATTTTTTACATTTTGCTATAATAAATATCCTTCAAAAATATATATAAAAAAAAAAAATTTCCTCAGTTTAGGCCGATATGTATTCTTCTACATATTTTTGGTTAAAAAAAATCGCAATCAGCGTTTATTGATTAGTTTGCACAAAAGTTATAACGTTTACAATATTCGGAATAGTTTTATGGCATTTTTATTAATTTTTTTTTTTTTTACTAGTAATGGCCGTAATCATCAATTTTTATCGTGACATTATGGCGGACACATTGGACATTTTTGACACATTTTTGGGACCATTGTCATTTATACAGCAATCAGTTGCTATACAAATGCACTGATTCCTGTGTAAATGACACTGGCAGTGTAGGGGTTAACCACTAGGGGGCAGTGTATGGGGTTAAGTATGTCCTGGGGAGTGTTTCTAACTGAGGGGAGCGTGGCTATATGTGACACGTCATTGATCTCTGCTCCCGATCACAGGGAGCAGAGATCAGTAACACTGTCACTAGGCAGAACGGAGAGCGTATATTGATTGGTTTAAAAGTTATAGTGCCTACAAACTATGGGATTTCTTATTTATTTTCGTTTATTTATTTTTACTAGTAATGACGACGATCAGTGACTTATAGCGAGACTGCGATATTGCGGCAGACATTCAAACACTAACTGGCACTTTTGACACTTTTTTGGGAACTAGTGACACTAATACAGTGATCAGTGCTAAAAATATGTACTGTCACTGTGGCTCGAAAGAGGTTAAATATCTAGGGCAATCAAAGAGTTAAATGTGTGACTAGTGTTTGTGTGTACTGTGGGAGGTGCTTTTACTAGGGGAAATAATAGATTTTCTTCCCTGCTTTGCTTACTTTCCCGCTGACAGGATAGGGCTCTGCCTTGTTTACATACAGTGCCTTGGAAAAGTATTCATACCCCTTGAAATTTTTCAGTTTGTCATGTTCCAATCAAAAATGTAAATGTATTCTATTAGTATTTTAGGTGATAGACCAACACAAAAATTATGATGATAAATGGTTTTCCACATTTTTTACAAATTAATATATGAAAAGTGTGGCGTGCATTTGTATTCAGCTCCCTTTTACTTTGATACCCCTGACTAAAATCTAGTGGAACCACCTGCCTTCAGAAGTCACCTAATTAGTAAATAGAGTCCACCTGTGTGTAATTTAATTTCAGTATAAAGACAGCTGTTCTGTGAATCCCTCAGAGGTTTGTTAGAGAACCTTATTGAACAAACAGCACCATGAAGGCCAAGGAACACACCAGACAAGTCAGGGATAAAGTTGTGGAAAAGTTTAAAGCAGGGTTAGGTTATAAAAAAATATTCCATGCTTTGAACATCTCACGGAGCACTGTTCAATCCATCATCCAAAAATGGAAAGAGTATGGCACAACTGCAAACCTACCAAGACATGGCCGTCCACCTAAACTGGCAAGGAGATCATTCATCAGAGAAGCAGCCAAGAGGCCCATGGTAATTCTGGAGGAGCTGCAGAGATCCACAGCTCAGGTGGGAGAATCTGTCCATAGGACAACTATTAGTCGTGCACTCCACAAATCTGCCCTTTATGGAAGAGTGGCAAGTAGAAGGCCAATGCTGAAAGAAAGCCATGAGAAGTCCCGTTTGTAGTTTGCGAGAAGCCATGTGGGGGACACCAATGTGGAAGAAGGTGCTCTGGTCAGATGAGACCAAAATTTAACTTTTTGGCCTAAAAGCAAAAAGCTATGTGTGGCGGAAAACTAATACTGCACATCACCCTGAACACACCATCCCCACCGTGAAACATGGTGGTGGCAGCATCATGTTGTGGGGCTTTTCTTTAGCAGGGACAGGGAAGCTGGTCAGAGTTGATGGGAAAATGGATGGAGTCAAAAACAGGTCAATCTTAGAAGGAAACCTGTTAGAGTCTGCAAAAGACTTGAGACTGGGGCGGAGGTTCACCTTCCAGCAGGACAATGACCTTAAACATCTAAACTGGCTCAGTCAAAGTCCAGACCTAAATCCAATTGAGAATATGTTGCAAGACTTGAAAATTGCTGTTCACAGACGCTCTGCATCCAATCTGACAGAGCTTGAGCTATTTTGCAAAGAAGAATGGGCAAAAACCTCACTCTCTAGATGTGCAAAGCTGTAGAGACATCCCCAAAAAGACTTGCAGCTGTAATTGTAGTGAAAGGTGGTTCTACAAAGTATTTACTCGGGGGGTACGGGCTGAATACAAATGCACGCCACACTTTTCACATATTTATTTGTAAAATATGTTGAAAACCATTTATTATTTTCCTTCCACTTCACAATTATGTGCCACTTTGTGTTGGTCTATCACATAAAATCCCCCGAAAAAGACATTTAAATTTTTGGTTATAACGTGACAAAATGTGGAAAATTTCAAGGGGTATGAATACTTTTTCAAGGCAATGTAGGCATAGCCCTGTGCTGTGTACATTTTTGGTGATTGCCGAGTGTCAGCAGTAATTTATTGGCCGGCACCCAGTGATTGACATCTGCTGCGTTTAATCACAGCACAGCCAGGCCACACCACACTGAACTATTCCCAATCCCCTTGAGCTATTGCAGAGCCACTGTTAAAATCTTCCTGGTACGGCCTACACATTCTCTGCTCTCATTCTTCAATCTCTTCCCAATCAGAAAAGCTTGTGATTGAGTATGATTCAGTAAAGCTGATGATTATGTTTAGCATTTTCAAAACATAGATGCATAGTTACATAGAAGATGAAGTTGAATAAAGACAGTTCAACATGTGTGAGTTTGAGTATGTCATTATGAATTCCAATATCCCTGTATACTGCATTCGTTAAGATGCTCATCTCAGAGTTTTTTTTAAACTATCAACACTTCCTGCTGACACCACTGATTGTGGAAGTGAGTGCCACATTCTTACCACATCCTTACCACAGAGGTCAAAAATGAAAACCCCTATATTTCTCTCCGGACACGTTTACTTTAACCACCTTCAGACCGGACCATTTTGCTGGTCAATGACCAGAGGTCTTTTTACAATTTGGCACTGCGTTGCTTTAACTGGTAATTGCGCGGTCATGCAATGTTGTACCCAAACAAAATTTGCGTCCTTTTCTTCCCACAAATAGAGCTTTCTTTTGATGGTATTTGATTGCCTCTGCGATTTTTATTTTTTGCGATATAAACGTAAAAAGACTGCAAATTTTGAAAAAAAATGATATTTTCTACTTTTTGTTATTAGAAAAATCCAATAAACTCAATTTTAGTCATACATTTAGGCCAAAATTTATTCAGCCACATGTCTTTGGTAAAAAAAAAGTCAATAACTGTATATTTATTGGTTTGCGCAAAAGTTGTCACATCTACCAACTAAGGTACGTTTTCTGGAATTTACGCAGCTTTTAGTTTACGACTGCCTATCTCATTTCTTGAGGTGCTAAAATGGCAGGGCAGTACAAAACCCCCCCAAATGACCCCATTTTGGAAAGTAGACACCCTAAGGAAACTGATAAGAGGCATGTTGAGCCCATTGAATATTTTATTTTTTTGCCTCAAGCGATTGGAAAATGACAAAAAAAATTTATTTTTTTTTTTTTACACAAAGTTGTCACTAAATGATATATTGCTCACACATGCTATGGGCATATGTGAAATGACGCCCCAAAATAAATTCTGCTGCTTCTCCTGAGTACGGGGATACCACATATGTGGGACTTTTTGGGAGCCTAGCCGCGTACGGGGCCCCGAAAACCAAGTACCGCCTTCAGGCTTTCTAAGGGCGGAAATTTTTGATTTCACTTCTCACTACCTATTACAGTTTTGAAGGCCATAAAATGCCAAGATGGCACAAAACCCCCACAAATTACCCCATTTTAGAAAGTAGACACCCCAAGCTATTTGCTGAGAGGCATTTTGAGTCCATGGAATATTTTATATTTTGCCACAAGTTGCGGGAAAATTACAAACTTTAATTTTTTTTTTATTTTTTTTTCACAAAGTTGTCACTAAATGATATATTGCTCACACATGCTATGGGCATATGTGAAATGACACCCCAAAATAAATTCTGCTGCTTCTCCTGAGTACGGGGATACCACATATGTGGGACTTTTTGGGAGCCTAGCCGCGTACGGGGCCCCGAAAACCAAGCACCGCCTTCAGGTTTTCTAAGGGCGTAAATATTTGACTTCACTCCTCACTACCTATTACAGTTTTGAAGGCCATAAAATGCCAAGATGGCACAAAACCCCCACAAATGACCCCATTTTAGAAAGTAGACACCCCAAGCTATTTGCTGAGAGGCATGTTGAGTCCATGGAATATTTTATATTTTGCCACAAGTTGCGGGAAAATTACAAACTTTTTTTTTTTTTTTTTTTTCACAAAGTTGTCACTAAATGATATATTGCTCACGCATGCCATGGGCATATGTGAAATAACACCCCAAAATAAATTCTGCTGCTTCTCCTGAGTACGGGGATACCACATATGTGGGACTTTTTGAGAGCCTAGCCGCGTACGGGGCCCCGAAAACCAAAAACCGCCTTCAGGCTTTCTAAGGGCATTACAGTTTTGAAGGCCATAAAATGCCAAGATGGCACAAACCCCCCCCAAATGACCCCATTTTGGAAAGTAGACACCCCTAAATTTAGGGGTACACTAGTGAGACTAGGTAATAAATGGCGGGTGTCCTGAAACTATAAAAAAAATAACTAACCAACCAGCGTCATCTGTAACAGTTATATGGTGATCACTGGTGAAAGGGTTAACTAGGGGGCAATCAGGGGGCTTTATGCGGTAGTATATGGGGGTCCCTGGCGCTATAAAAAGCTGCGGCGAACCTAAATACCTACCTGCCTAACTAGCGTCACCTGTGACACTAATACAGTGATCAGAAAAACGATCGCTTATTAGGCTGGGTTCACACTGGAGCGATGCGGGAACGCCACGAATCCGCGGCGGGTTCCCGCATCACATGCCTCCCGGCGGCAGTTCACACTGCCCTATGCGAACTGCTGGGAGTGTCAGTGAAATGTTAATGACACCCCCAGATCAGTTCGCATATCGCAGTGCGATCTGCAAACTCGGATCGCATGGTGTGAACACCCATGCGATCCGATTCTGCTGCGGACCAAAAAAAGGGTCCCGTGCGAGTTTGCAGCGGGTGCGACACGAATTCAGCCATACTATCTGTATGGCTGAACTCGAATCGCACAGAGATCGGATGTGATTTGCACTGCAGTGCGGTGCGAATCACATCCGTTCTCATAAACCGCTGCAATGTGAACCCAGCCTTAGTGACACTGGCGACGGGGGGGTGATCACGGGGTTAAACCTTTATTGGGGGGGTTAGGGGGTAACTTAGAACTAAAGGGGGCTAACCCTAACTGCCCTAACAGTTATTACAGTCACAAATGACACCCGCCGGGTGATCAGGGGGTTAAACCTTTATTAGGTAATAAATGGCGGGTGCCCTGAAACTATAAAAAAATAACTAATCAACCAGCGTCACCTGTAACAGTTATATGGTGATCACTGGTGAAAGGGTTAACTAGGGGGCAATCAGGGGGCTTTATGCGGTAGTATATGGGGGTCGCTGGCGCTATAAAAAGTTGCGGCGAACCTAAATACCTACCTGCCTAACTAGCGTCACCTGTGACGCTAATACAGCGATCAGAAAAACTATCGCTTATTAGGCTGAGTTCACACTGGAGCGATGCGGGAACGCCATGAATCCGCGGCGGGTTCCCGCATTGCATGCCTCCCGGCGGCAGTTCACACTGCCCTATGCGAACTGCTGGGAGTGTCAGTGAAATGTTAATGACACCCCCAGATCAGTTCGCATATCGCAGTGCGATCTGCAAACTCGGATCGCATGGTGTGAACACCCATGCGATCCGATTCTGCTGCGGGCCAAAAAAAGGGTCCCGTGCGAATTTGCGGCGGGTGCGGCGGGTGCGGCGGGTGCGACACGAATTCAGCCATACTATCTGTATGGCTGAACTCGAATCGCACAGAGATCGGATGTGATTTGCACTGCAGTGCGGTGCGAATCACATTCGTTCTCATAAACCGCTGCAATGTGAACCCAGCCTTAGTGACACTGGCGACGGGGGGTGATCACGGGGTTAAACCTTTATTGGGGGGGTTAGGGGGGCACATTAGAACTAAAGGGGGCTAACCCTAACTGCCCTAACAGTTATTACAGTCACAAATGACACCAATGCAAAAAAAAAAAAAAAAGCAATTGGTGTCACTGTGACTGGGGGGGCAGGGGTAATTGGGGGGTGATCGGGGGGTAAAGGGGGGGTGTGAGTGTGCCTGGCATGTTCTACTGTATGTGTGGTGTGTTGGTGCAACTCACCGAACCTCTCTCCTCGGTGCCGGAACGAAAAATACCGACACGGAGGAGAGAATACATCACTTCCTCTCCTGTGTTTACATTACAGGAGAGGAAATTATGTCACGGGACATTTTCATTCGTCGGGAGCGATCGCGAGGGGGTGGCCATGAATGAATGGCCGTCCCCTCATCCGGGATCGCTCCCGAACGAATACCGACCGCCGCAGGCACCGGGCGGGGGCCCGATCGGGCCCCCGACCGGCGGGCAGGCAAGGACGTTACGTACATGTAAGCCCTTATGCCTGCCCGTGCCATTCTGTCGACGTACATCGTCGTGCGGCGGTCGGCAAGTGGTTAAACTAGAATTTTTGACATTTTGCCACTAAAAACAGATTGAGTGCAGAATGCGCCTGTAGAGAAAAAAAAGTTTGGACAACCCAAGTGTAACTCTTTTGCTGAGAAAAAAACATTCCCCTCTGGGTGTTTCTATGTACATTGCAAGAATTATAACAACCTTTGTTGCAGATTCCTACCTTTTCTGAAGAAATCACTGTGTGTTTGTCTGTGCCTCTCTACTGAGTGGGTCTAATAGGAATGGTTTCATAATTATCAATCAGGTGTGCAGCTGCAGAGCACTAATGAGGAAAGCTGCTGGGCCTGCATCCCTTTAGAAGTGTTCCTAATGGAAATATCTCACACAAAAATAAAAATAAATTTATTGCAGGGGATGCCTGAAATCTGACTTGTATCTTAGGCAGACTTTTGGGAAATTTGGTGAGCCAATCACACAAGCAGGAAATTATGTTTCTGGGGAGTAGTCAGTACACATTCTGTGTACAGAACAACTCCAGGTAGCCATATTGCATTGCATTTATAGAAAATTACAGCAGCTGTAGATTGAAAAGGAAAGGTCGTTTTTACTACCATTCAATTACAATATGACTTGTGTCGCAATTGTACACGCTATATTATTTTTTCTTTATTTGCGATTCCCCCCCCCCACAAAAGTGGAGTTACCCTTTAAAGCAGAGTGCCACCCAAAAGTAAAACTTCCTCTCATTTGCCCCCCCCCCTCCTCCAGTGCCACATTTGGCACCTTTTGGGCGAGAGGGGGGAGGATATCTGTCTTTGACAGGTACTCTATCCCCACTTTTGGGAGACTGGGCCCAGTCAGCAGCTTGGCTCCCTCCTCTTCCCTCCTCCTTCCCCCACTGCCGGGCCAGTAGGAGAGCGCAGCGGTGCTTCGAGCATGCACAGTGAGGACCGGGCATGAAGCCGTAATGCGGTGCCGACATCGCTGGACTCCAGGACAGGTACGTGTCCTATTATTAAAAGTCAGCAGCTGGAGTATTTGTAGCTGCTGGCTTTTAATTTTTGCAGCGGTGAGCGGACCTCCTCTTTAAAGATCATGGAAGATGTTCCACATAAACTGTATATGTTCCCTGATGCCACCTGGGCAGAGTCTCTGTACAGCTTTGTTACTCTCTATTGAGAGGCCCAAATGATCAGTAAAGGTAGGAAAGAAGAAAGAAATGGCTGCACATCCAAAACTTCCGATTGCCTTTTATTTTGCTTCACAAAGATAACACCAGAGACGCCAAACTGTGGTCACGTAGACGCGTTTCACACATACATCTTGTGCTTAATCATTACCAATGATGTTGATCAGTAAAGGTAGGGCCCCATTTTACCGTGACCACCTGAAACCCCATGTGGCTCCTACTCTACCCTCTGCTATCTCAGCCTTCTCCCACTGGGCACCTTTGGCTGCACAGACAGCAGTAGTGTACTTAGGTTTTGTGCTGCCCTAGGCCTGACTAAACTCGTGCACCCCTAATTTAAATATGACCCTCAACTTCCTGTCAAGGACACACCCCTTGCAGTTTAAGACCTGCCCTGAAATTTTTTGAGTGGGGTCACCAGTTCTGAGGGCGGGGGGGGGGGGGGTCAATGGATTTCCTTAATTTTCATAGATTTCCTCTCACTTCCTTTTTGGCTATGGGGCAGGAAGTGAAGGGAAATCTCTGAAATGGGACAGGGATGGTAAAAAATAAACTGACAGGGGCTATAACCCTCCCTTACTTTTTTGAAAATGAAAACAAAAAGTGTTGCCCGTAGTTCTACTTTAAGCACAAATTTCTGATCATTTTATGGAGAGGACTAAGAAGATATAATCATGCCAATGGTGCAGCATATAGCACACTGAGGAAGGTTTGTGGTCCAGGATGATAGGACAGTCAAAATTAGAAGTGGTGCACCCCCCCCCCCCACAGTTGCGGATTGCCGGCTGCCCGCATACCAGAAGCAGTGCCTAGTTTGCGTCTCAGCCCAGTCCGCCCCATAAGGCTGGTGCTACACTTAAAGCACAAGCTGATGGGACTCTTTCCGTGCTGCCCCCTGCAAAGTGCTGCACTAGGCATGGCTGGCCTAGGCCAGGATACAGCATTGACAGACAGTAAGTGCTTTGTTGGGTTCTTGGTGGGATCTTGAGCAGAAACTGCAGAGAGTCTTATCATTCTGCTCAGCAATCTAAGAACCGCCTTTTCAAGTCAGTTTAGCCAGCAGAGGGCAGGCCGGACTTTTTAGACGGAAAATGTGCGATCGGATCTTGTTGTCGGAAAATCCGATCGTGTGTGGGATCCATCTGACTTTTTGCGTCGGAATTTCCAACACACAAAGTTTGAGAGCTGGATCTAAAATTCTCCGACAACAAAATCCCATTGTTTAAATTCCGATCGTGTGTAGACAATTCCGACGGACAAAGTGTCACACATGCTCAGAATAAATTACGAGACAAAAGCTATTGGCTACTGGCCCGTTTATAGTCCTGTCGTACGTGTTCTACATCAGCACGTTTGGAACGATTGGATTTTTCGACAACTTTGTGCGACCGCGTTTATGCAAGACAAGTTTGGGCCAAAATCCCTAGGAAAAAATCTGACGGATTTTGTCATTGGAATGTCTGACTGTGTGTACAGGGCAATAGGGGAACTAATATTAGATTTAGAAATACATTTTGATGTGCCTTCTCCCACCTTCCTTAAATTGGTACCTGGGTGCTGGGCCATTGTTGCATTTTTTTTTTCTAATTTCTCTTTATTTGATTGCTGTAATTATCATTTTCTCCTCAGACCCCAAACTGCCTTTCGTGCCAACTGTGGCTGCAGCCCATAACCAACACGAGTTTGGTGATGCCATCTACACATTTCAAAAAATGAAGATGAAGTGGGATGAGGCGCGGCGAATATGTAAAAACTCAGACTCTGAGCTTGTCAGCATTTTAGACGAGTACACGGCTTCCTTTCTAAAAGTGCAGCTGAATACATTTAAGGAACCCTTTTGGATTGGGCTTAACAGTAATAAGGTTGGTAAAAAAAAAAATGTGTGTGTGTGTGTGTATGTGTGTATATATAATATACAGAAAATTCTTAACCACTTGTTTACTGGCCACCTAAACCTCCCTTCCTGCCCAGATCAATTTTCATCTTTTAGCGCTGTCACTCTTTGAATGACAATTGCACAGTCATACAACATTGTACCCAAATTCATTTTTATAATTTTTTTCCCACAAATAGAGCTTTCTTTTGGTGGTATTTGATCACCTTTGGGGTTTTTATATTTTGTTAAAAATATTTAAAAAAGACCGAACTAAAAAATAAAAAATACAAAACTGTTTTATATTTTGTTAATAAATTTTGCAAACAGGTCATTTTTCTCCTTCATTGATGTACGCTGATGAGGCTACACTAAAGGGCACTGATAGGCTGCACTGATGGGAACCGATAGGTTGCTTTGATGGACACTGATAAGGCAGCACTGAGGGGCACTAATAAGGCAGCACTGATGGGCACTAATAGGCAGCATTGGTGGGCACTGATGAGGTGGCACTGGTGGGCACTGATAGGCAGCACTGAAGGGCTTTGATAGGTGGCACTGAAAGGCACTAATAGGTGGCACTGATAGCTGGCACTGATGGGTGGCAGTGATGGGAACTGGTAGGTGACACTGATAGGCAGAGCTGCTAGGTGGCACTGATGAGGCACTGATTGGCACCACTGGTGGGCATTGATAGGTGGTACTCGTGGGCATTTATAGGTGGCACTAATTGCTGGCACTTTTATGTACTGGTGGGCACTGATTCATGGCACTGTGGGCACTGATTCATGGCAATGTGGGCACTGGCAGGCAGTACTGGTGGGCACAGATAAGGCAGCTTTGCCTCTTCCTCTTCAGGACTGATGTCCCTTCAACAGAAGTCGGTGATCGACTTTTTTTTTCTCCTTGCGCTGTCAGCGTGAGAAGGAAAAAAACCGATTACCGATCTTCTGTTTACATCACGTGATCAGCTGTCATTGGCTGACAGCTGATCACGTGGTAAGGGGCCGGGATTGACCCTTTACTCCGATCTGTGATCACCCGAGTTTCATTGACTCAGTGATCACAGCACATGCCCTGCAGGCGGCGTGCAAAGGGGAGGACGTTGATTGATGGCTGACTGGCAAAGTAGATACGCACTGTAGCCATCATTCTTCTATAGCAAAGGGGTTAAAAACAGAAATTAGCTAAATATATTTATTGTGGAGTTTCTTTTTGGCACCATGTAGATTATCTGTAATGGAGAAAACTTTATTCAGGAAGTCGGGTCAAGACATTCTTTCTGTAGCACCAGCCAGGTAACAAGCATTTTCCACACTTTGTACAATTGGGGGATAAACTGTTGATTATACTCTTATCCGCGCAAAAGATGAATACGTGTAGTGAATTGTAGGAGCTGGTCATTGTAAAGTTTTAAAACCAATGTGTCAAAAATATATAGATTATATATAAACCGCACACCCTCTTATGTCACATATGCATAAAGTGCAAATCAAGTGCAATATTTACATTTTCCACGCTTCCTCCAGACACAGGGAACAGTATTTGAGCTTGGTTTTTGTTGTTTATTAGGGGTAATAAATTGGATGGGGAATAGAAATTATGGCATGCCCAGCTTGACTGCAACAAAACCAGGGACAATGTGCTCCCTATGTACATGCTCCAATTAGTTTTTAATATATTCAAAATTTGAATTTATTCAAACTTCAGAAGATGGATATATTCATTCTATTTTTTCTATTCTATTATTTTCTATTCTGTTTTATTATATTCTTTTATATTCTATTCATTTATATTCTATCCTATTCTTTTATTTTTCTATTCTGTTCTTTTCTTTTTTTTTTCTATTCTATTTTTTTCTACTCTATTCTTTTATTTTCTATTTCATGATATTCTGTTCTAGCCTATTCTTTTATACTCTATTCTATTCTATTTTATTTTCCATTCTATTCTATATTATTCTATTATTTTATTTTCTGTTTTATTCTATAAAGCAGCCTAAGTAGGAATTATCTTTCACTTTTATACCTTATTGCATTTATTGCAATATGTTTCCATTTCGAATTGGAATTAAAATTTTCATTTTTCAATTCAAATTTTAATTCATTTTCTAATTCGCATTTAGCTCAGCGAAACTGGCCACCCTACAATCACCACAAATAAAAACTCAAGTGTGTTTCTTTAGTGCTACGTTTGTGATGTTTTGCGCTGCTTTTATTTTTACGATATTAGTAATTGTTTTTTCCAGACTATGACATCACCTAGCCCCCTTACAACAGCCAAATGGCAGGAAATCAGGCCACTTCACATTTTACCCCTTTCCTGCGTCCTTTTTTTCCCACAAACAGAGCTTTCTTTTGGTGGTATTTGATCACCTCTGTGGTTTTTATTTTTTGCTTTTTAAACAAAAAAAGAGTGACAATTAGAAAAAAAACAATATTTTTTACTTTTTGCTATAATAAATATCCCCAAACTCTTTTTAAAAAAAAAACAAATTTCTTCATCAGTTTAGGCCAATATTTATTCTTCTACATATTTTTGGTAAAAAAAAAAAAAAAAATCACAATAAGCGTATATTGATTGGTTTGCACAAAATTTATTGCATCTACAAACTATAGGAAAGATTTATGGCATTTTTATTTTTTTTACTAGTAATGGCGGTGATCTTGATTTTTAGCGGTACTGTGACATTCCGACAGACATATCGGACACTTTTGACACTTTTTTGGGACCATTGACATATAAATATGTACTGATTACTGTGTAAATGTCACTGGCAGGGAAGGAGTTAACACTAGGGGGCGATCGAAAGGTTAAGTGTGTGTTCCCTCAGTGTGTTCTAACTGTGTGGGGATAGGAGTGACTAGGAGAGGAGACAGATCGTTTTTTCCTACTTAGTGCCTTGGTGGGTACAGGTGTACAAAGTTTGCAACAGAATCCAGGATAACCTTTTTTATTTTCAAATGGTTTCAGACGGACAATCAGTTCAAATGGATTGATGGCTGGAAACTCCGTTACACCAAATGGGCTTCCGGAGAACCAAAAAAAAAGAAAGCTTGTGTTTACATCGATATAGACGGTCAGTGGAAGACAGCGTCCTGTGATGAAAATTATGCTTCCGTTTGCAAGCAGACCAGCGGTAAGATTGTAGCAAGGTGTTTGCTTTCCTCCTTCCATAAATCTGCAACAACCCTTCTAATTTTTCCTATAGAAGCTGGACATTGTTGTCAGTGGGCATAACAGCTAGACATGTGCAGAATGGAAAAAAACATTTAGTTTTATTTCGGATGGATGTGATATGTTACTGATTTTGTTTCATTGATTCGTTTCGGAATTCGAAACTTTCATTTCATTTAGTTTTTTTATTCATTTTCAAACAAATTCCGATTCGAATTTGGATTGGTCGAAAAATGGGCTAGCAATTTAAATTCTGTGTGAAGAATATGCCACCGCATCCTTAACAGCCAGTGCCAGAGCTGAAATGTAAACGAAAGAATGCGGGCAATGGAAAATTCAGGGAAAAAAACAGTGCAGGATGGTATGGATTTTAAGGGAAACCCCATGCTAAAATGTGAAAAGAAAGGCGTGGCCCCCAAAATCCATACCAGACCCTTATCCAAGCATGCAGCCTGGCATGTATCCCCCCCACCTCCTCTTGAACCAAATTAGGGGGGATGCATGCTCCAGCATGCCCCAGTCGATGATGTCACGAGGCGCAGGGTCACCACCGATGTCATCGGGGGGCTCCATCCCTTAACTATTTAGGAAATGTCCGACGGCAGAGTAGGCAGATGGTGTGATCCTTCGCCCAGAGACCGGAGGTTTCTTGTTTCTTTTGTTCCATCGGTGGCAGCCGGCATCATGATTGGTGATGGATCTACACTGGGGGACTTTTTTTTTTTTAAAGGAACTGTCAAAAGCTTGTGTTGTGTCTTAATTCCCTTTTTACATTTGTTTTTGATGAATGGGTAGTGGTGCCCATACTGCTTCACATGGGGGAGTGGGATTTGGGGGCCGACTTGTTAAAGGGGGCTTTCAGATTTCGATAAGCCCCCCCCACCCACAGACCTCCACAACCACTGCCCAGGGTTGTGGGGTAGAGGCCCTTGTTTGGGGATGGGGACAAGGTGCTTTAGGGTGGGGGGGCAAAGCCCCCCCCTGCCCCAAGGCACCCCCTCATGTTGAGGGCATGTACGGTCAGGCCTGCCAGGCTGCATGCTTGGATAAAGGTCTGGTATGGATTTTGAGGGGGGCCCACTCCAAACTTTTTTTTAAAACAGTGGGCCTGAAGGGTCTGGTATAGATGGGGGGGGGCACACTGTTAGTTTTTCAAATTTTTTGTTGTCAACATTCTTTTGTTTAAATTTCAGCTCTTACTGGGGATGCCCGCTGGTAGCTGATGAGTCATCGGTTGCTAAGGACACGGCGGCCAGCTTCCCGACCCGCTTCTTAACAACCAGCTATTGTTCACACGGAATTTGAATCCGTCAATCATTTTGAATCGTTCTGAAAAATTTCAATGAAATTCGGAAATATTTCATTCGGAGATTCGGATACATCTGAATCTCCAAATAACCCAAAAACTGTGTGAGTTTACATTCAGACTGAAACAAATTACACATGTGTAATAACAGATGTGGCATATATTGCAGAGATGACGCATGTAGGCAAGGCGGTACATACTCTTTTTATGACCAGTGGTCATTGAAGGCTTGGTGCATAGATTCAATTTAGCAATATTAGCATGCATCAGTAAACTAGGCAATAATGCTATAACTAATTAAATGTTATATTGTTTTAAGGACATATATGGCTTTTATTATGTACAGTGTTTTTATCAATTCCCCATTTATGATCTTTTGACAAATGGAAAAAAAATGCTTAAAAATATTAAAATTTTTAATAAATACTTTGTTACTATCTGTAAGAAGTAGCCTGTAGGTTCCCAGTCATTAATGTGAGGCCAGTCAGTAAGAATGGGATTTTGGAACACCGTTGTGGGCTCTTAAGCCTCCTACACACAATCAGACTTTCTGACGGGAAATGTGTGATGACAGGCTGTTGGCGGTAAATCCATGTGTATGCTCCATCGGACAATTGTTGTCGGATTTTCCACGGACAAATGTTTGGTCAGCATGTTTTCAAACTTTCCGCGAACACATTTTTGTTGTCAAATTTTCCGAGCGTGTGTACGCAAGTCCGTCGGACAAAAGTCCAAAGTACAAACACGCATGCTCGGAAGCAAGGACGAGCCGGAAGCAGTCGGTCTTGTCAACTAGCGTTCGTAATGGAGAATTAACATTCGTGATGCGGCAAATTATGAAATCTCAGAATGCAGCGCACAATTCTCTTCTTCTTTAATGGGATAATAATGAAGCTGCTTTGCTGGTGATACTGATGGAGTTATTGCAAACAAATTTTCAAAGGCTTTTTTTTTCTAGTGATATCAAGAATAATATTATTATGCTTTTTTTTTTTATTCGGGCAAGTTACCACAACACCATTATCCCATAGTTTTTAGGATCAAAGATACAACTATGTTAGTGTCCCTTGTTAATTTTACATTCTATTCTTTAAAATGTAACTTCCTACTCCCAAACTGTCATTTAAAGTAAAACACACAGCCAAGTATTATTCTACACAATTTTTTATTGTGCATTAAAAAAGGAAAACAAATAAAATTAGACATGCTATCTGCCAATAGAACTTAACAAAAAAGTGCATTCTATGCATCCAAAAATATAGAAAATATGCCAAATCAAATCATTATTCAGCCAAAAAAATAATGTCAAAGCAATAACTCCAAGGCCAATAATAAATAACACGTTATCTCCTTCGATTCCGCAACATGTCTGGTTGACGAACGGCCGCTCAGAAACGAACTGAAAAGCGCAAACTGAAAAGTGCGAAATGAAAAGCGCGAATCAACACTCACCAAACTTCTACTAACATGAAATTAGTAGAAGGAGCCCAAAGGGTGGCACTAAAGAGCTGAAAAACCACTTAGTACGTCACTACTTTCGTATTTGTTGGCCAACAATTGTGTGGCCGTGTGTCTGCAAGACAAGTCTGGCCCAACGCCCTTTGGACAAAAGTCCACAGTTTTGTTGGCCAACAATCCAATCGTGTGTACGAGGCTTTAATCTGCAGGCTGCCATTGCCAAGTGTTTTAAGTACACCTGCTATAGGATAAATACAGGGGTTCCATAGCTGGCCTTTGGGGAACCATAGTGGCTTGAGTGTGACTGGATTCAATACATCATTGACTCGGAACAAGTACTGTGTGCAGAAAAAAAAAATCAGAGCAGAGTTCGAATTTTTTTATTTTTAGTATTTTTGTACTTAAAAGTAATACTGTTTCATGGAAAATATTTTATTTCTTTTCTAGCTGTGTGTTACATGACGTTACATTTTTTATTTTTTTCATGAAAGTATTGACTCCTTATTTATTGGTTTTAGTTATTGCTCCCACTGAACCACCTCAAAAGCCTGGAAAATGCCCAGATTCTTCATCAAAAGGCTGGATACCCTTCCGCGGCCATTGCTATCTTGTGGAATCTTCATACACCAGAAATTGGGCTCAGGCATCCATGGAATGTCTTCGGCAAGGTGGGTATGACCTCATTTGGCATAGCAGAAGAGCCGGCTTTACACAGAATAAATGCCTTCTCTGCAGAGACAGTTCAAAGTCTGTATACTGCCCCCCAGGATTGTAAGCAGTTGTGTAGAACCAGCACAATCTTCCCAGTTTCAGAGCATCACCATTACTATAAATGGTAGACTTCGGTCTAACAAAAAATATTGAATTTAAATTGACAAAGTCATCCTAATGAGTAGCACTAATTTCTATTGTAATATACACTCACTGGCCACTTTATTAGGTACACCTTGCTAGTACCTGGTTTGAGCCCGTTTTTGCCTTCATAACTGCCTTAGTTCTTCATGGCATGGATTCAACAAGGTGTTGGAAACATTCCTCAGAGATTTTGGTCCATATTGCTCCATATCACGCAGTTGCTTGAGATTTGTCGTCTGCACATCCATGATCCAAATGTCCCCTTCCACCACATCCCAAAGGTTCTCTATTGGATGAGATCTGGTGGCTGTGGAGGCCATTGGAGTACAGAGACCTCATTGTCATATTAAAAAAAAACAGTGGTGAGATGATTTGAGCTTTGTGACATGGTTCATTACCCTGCTGGAAGGAGCCATCAGAAGTTGGGTGCACTGTAGTCATAGAGGGATGGACATGGTCAGCAACAATACTCAGGTAGGCCGTGGTGTTTAAATGATGCTCAATTAGTACTGAGGGGCCCAAAGTGTCCCAAGAAAATATCCTCCACACAATCACCACCACCAGCCTGATCAATTGATACAAGACAGGATGGATCCATGCTTTCGTGTTGTTTATGCCAAATTCTGACCCTACCATCTGAATGTCGCTGCTGAAATCGAGACTCATCAGACCAGGCAATGTTTTTCCAATCTTCTATTGTCCATGTTTGGTGAGCCTGTGCAAATTAAAACCTCAGTTTCCTATTCTTAGCTGACAGGAGTGGCACCTGGTGTGGTCTTCTGCTGCTGTAGCCCACCTGCTTCAAGCTTCGATGTGTTGTGCATTCAGAGATGGTATTCTGCAAATTTTGGGTGTAATGCATGGTTATTTGAGTTACTGTTGCCTTTCTGAAAAATACATTTTGTTCACACAACTGCCTCTTGCTGGAAATGTTATCTTTTTCGGACCATTCCCTGTAAACCCTAGACAAGGTTGTGCATGGAAATCCCAGTCTACTTGCAGAAAAAGAGAACTGTATTAAAGTTGAAGCTCAGTATTGCAAAACAAGTCCGGCGGGAAGACAACTCAACTTGGCATACTCACATAATGTACAACATGGAGTAGGAACAGCAGGTCCCTGGTGTGCAAGCAGAGTCAGCCTCAAGGGGGCGGAATGTGGCCTGGCTGATCCACACTCAAGAGAGGAGGCTTCCAGGAAGGAAGACCTGTCCCTGTACTTTCCCTACTCAACTGTAACCTCTCCCTAAAGCTAAGCACTGTCCCTGACAGACAGATGACCTGTCCATATTCTACTCACATGCAAAATGCCCAAGCCTGGGAGCCAGGATCTTAAATAGACTCTGACTGACACAAGATGGCTGCCAGAGTCACATGTGCTGCCAGCATCCAATCAAATAACTGCCCAAGTGACCCAGGTAACCATAGAGGAACTATGTTCTTCCCGACTTCCTCTCCCTCTGCTATGCCACTGCGGTTGAGTTCCCCCTGCAGTGGAGAAAGCAGACTGCACCTGCCTTCATGTTGATTGCGTGGTCTACTCACTGGCTAGAATGCATGGAGCTATAAAATGATTATTTCTGTACCACACATGCCTCCAGTTCACTGATAGATTGCAAGTGTATGGAAAATAAATAATGAAGGGAAGCTAAGAGACATTTAAGAGGAGATTATCCATGTGACGAGTCATGTACTGTACATGTAGTTATAATGCAAAAGTAAGTGAATATAAACTGTCAAAATCTTTCAAATGGCAGGGAAAAACATCAAGATGGTAACATTCCTATGATGTGCGCCATGGTTTCATCTGCCAACCCCTACATCATATCAGGACTCAACAGTGATGTAGGAGTCAGAGGATGGAACCAAGGAACATGGTTAAATCACAAGCCTCTGGCACTCCCGGAGGCATTGAATGCCAAAGAGGATGACAGAGGCTGCAACACTGGAACAGAATGAGGGTAGGGGTCGTAGACAACTAAAGTATTTTTTGGAACCTTGACATTGTCACTTCTAGACACACATAGACACACTTACTGTATCTATACACCAGTGATCAGTTGTCTGATTTATCATGTGATTGTTTTCAGGAAGCAATTTAGCTTCGGTTGAAGATCAGGCGGAAGCAGACTTTTTATATCACCATATCGAGATACTCAATGATCGGGTGAACACCTTCTGGGTTGGTTTATACAGGAATGTAGAAGGTACAGTAGTTGCTGTTTTGCCTGTTACATAACAAATGTTTATTTCAATGTCTCGACTATAAGCAGGGCATTTTTTCAGCAGGAACACGGGGAATGCAGTTCCGGCACCTCCAGCACTGAATGTATGTATTGGCAAGGGGTGCTGGGGTGGGCTGGAGGGTCTATTGTTGCTGGAGCGGATTTATTTTTGAGTGGTGGTCTACTGTTGCTGGTGGGTCAATTATTGCTGGAAGAGATCTACTTTTGATGGAGGGGGTCTATTGTTGCTGGCTGCTGGGTAGTCTATTGATGCTGGCTGCTGGGGGATCTGTTGTTGCTGCTGGGTGGTATTTTGTTGTGGGGTTCATTGTTGCTAGGGGGGTCTATTGTTTCAGAGTGAATCTATTGTTGCTGTGGGGGGCCTTTTGCTGCTGGCTGCGGGGAATCTATTTTACTACTTTTCTTGCTATCATTAACAAATTTCATACAAAATACTAAGAACCACAAAGTTACACTTGGCTCTGTACTCTGTAAAAGGGGCAGTACTGAGAGGTGGGTAGGGGATGAAACCAAGCAACGGTGCTCAGAGGTGGGTAGGGGGTGGAGATGAAGAAGTGACTCAGAAGGGTGCAGTTCCTGCACCTACTGTATACTCTTGAGAAAAAAAGCCCTGACTATAAGTATACTTTATTTCTATATCTTCCTACTGTATTCTCTAGACTGGAATATATGGAGTTTTAATCTTTTATTGATCTAAGTTAATGTATATCCAAAACTCAAAGTTATTTAATTTTGATAGAATATGGAAGGGTATCACATTGGAGAGATATCCCTTCATTACTGCACTATAGACACAACAGGAAGTTTGAGGGAAATGCTCTTTCAGATATTTGTTTCCAGAACTAGAAGCATGGCCATTGGAAGATTTCCCTCTATTCCTGTTCAGGTCATAACTCATAATTTGGTATTTCCCCCCAATTTTATGTTGGTTATGTGTTAGCCCTTGTACACACAGTCGGAGAATCCGTCGGAATGTGTCCTATCGGACCGTTTTGTCGGATAATCCGACTGTGTGTGGTATGCATCGGACTGTTTCCGTCGGAATATCCGTCTGACCAAATTTTCCAACTTGCTGGAAATATTTTCCGACAAACTGCACCGATCATGTGTAGCCTACTCCGACGGACAAAGTGCCATGCATGCTCAGATCAAATTCCTAGACCAAATCTAAGCTACTAGCCTGAACGTAGTCCCGTTGTAACGAAATAACGTCATCACGTTATGTACAATCGGATTTTCCGACAACTTTATCCGACTGTGTGTATGCAACAGTTTCGGACAAAATCCGTCGGACAAAATCCGTCAGACAAAATCCAACGGATTTGGTTGTCAGAATGTCCGACCGTGTGTACAAGGGTTTAGGATGAGACATTGAGATCTTGAGGAATTTGGAATTCAGCTCGACCAGGGTAGATCAGAGCTCACATCCATGTTTGACCTCTTACTCAAAACTGCACACTACTACAACTTCCTATAATCCCTAGGAAAAAACACACTACTAGTAATTGGAGTAAAATGGCCAAATCAGCCTTTTAAATAAACATAAGCTTATAAAAACAAAAACAATAAACATCAGGTAATAATTCAGGTAATAATGGTTGCAGGTCCAGTACCATACAACTTAAACTTTGTGTCTGTGGCACCAGTTAGCTAAGTTGTGACCCCAGCCGCCAAACACCGCCTCGGGGACTAACCCAACTAACCTCAGACACCCACCGGTCTTTCTATTACCCGGTCACTATGAATGGAACTGTACCAACTAGAGGACACCATACCGAAGATGAGTCCCCACTGTTTTACCAATAACACCAGGTTTAGATCCCCATCAAGGACCCTAAACTACCAAAGAACTACAAAAGTGTAACATTACTACCTGAAAAAATACCTCTGCAAGTGAACTTAAACCACTCCTACCTAGCACTATACTCTCCTGCTCCTCCCATCAGCTCATCACTTAATATAGTTAACCCCTTATGCCTGGTACCCCTTCCCCCCAGTCATGTATGCCTTCTGCCTGTTCCATTCCTTCCAAGCTCCCGGCATACCTTTACCTGCGTCGGAGAACAGCATGCATGTGTGAGAACAGCATTACAGAATAGAACAGAGGAAAAAAAAATCATCCCTGTTTAGGTTCTACAAACATATATAAACACACAGATGCTAGTATATCACCACATCACCATCTATAGTCCGGAGTGCATAGTACAGTACATACTGTTGCACTTCCAACATTTAAAGTCCCAGGTACAATTCCTCACCACTTTATCCAACCAAAAACGTAAATATATTTGATTGCATTTTTATGAGACCAACACAAAGTGACACATAATTGTGAAGTGGAAGGAAAATGATAAATGGTTTCACATTTTTTTTACAAATTAATATCTGAAAAGTGTGGCGTGCATTTGTGTTCAGCCCCCTTTACTCTGATACCATTAACCACTTGCTTACTGGGCACTTAAACCCCCCTCCTGCAAAGACCAATTTTCAGCTTTCGCCACTGACGCACTTTGAATGACAATTGCGCGGTCATACTACACTGTGCCCACAAATAGAGCTTTCTTTTGGTGGTTTTTAATTACAGCTGGGAGTTTTATTTTTTGCTAAATAAAAAAAAAAAGATGCAAAATTAAATGTTTAAATAGTTTTAATAGTTTGTTATAAAATTTTGCAAACAGGTAATTTTTCTCCTTCATTGATATGCGCTGATGAGGCGGCAGTGGTGGGCACTGATAGGCTGCACTGATGGGCACTGATAGGCTGCACTGATGGGCACTGATAGGCACAGTTAAGGGGGCACTGATAGGCACAGATAAGGTGGCACTGATGGGGACAGATAAGGCAGTACTGATGGGCACAGATAAAGCAACACTGATGGGCAAAGATGGGCACAGTTAAGATGGCACTGATGGGTGGCATGGATGGGTGGCACTGATGGGCACTGATAGGTACCATGATAGATGGGACTGATGGGCACTGATAGGTGGAACTGATAGGTGGCTCTGATAGGTGGCACTGATGGGCACTGGTAGATGACACTGATATGTGGCACTGAGGTGCAGCACTGTTGAGGCAGATTGTGGGCACTGATGGGTATGGGCACTGATGGGTGGCACTATGGGCACTGATGGGTGGCACTATGGGCGCTGATGGGTGGCACTGTGGGCACTGATAGGTGGCACTGTTGCCTATTCTTAGGTGGCACTGGCAGGGGACAGGTGGGCACTGATGAGCTGGCATCAGCTCGCCGTGATCGGGGCTGATGTCCTTCTCACAGCCGCCGGTGATCAGCTTTTTTTTTTCTCCTCGTGCTGTCAGCACGAGGAGGAAAAATAGCTGATTACCGGATCTGTTGTCATCACATGATCAGCTGTCATTGGCTGACAGCTGATCACGTGGCGCGAAGGCCGCTCGTGCACGGGATGACGTCAATAGACTTAGTCCCGGCAAAGCAGGTCCACATTGTAGGCGTAATTCGGCTATAGCGTTGATCTCTAGTGGTTAACTAAAATCTAGTGGAACCAATTGCCTTCAGAAGTCACCCAGTTAGTAGAGTCCACCTGTGTGTAATTTAATTTCAGTACAAATACAGCTGTTCTTTGAAGCCCTCAGAGGTTTGTTAGAGAACCCTAGTGAACAAACAGCATGATGAAGACCAAGGAACACACCAGACAGGTCAGGGATAAAGTTGTGGAGAAGTTAAAAGCAACACGGTTAGGTTATAAAAAAAAAAAATATCCCAAGCTTTGAACATCTCACGGAGCACTGTTCAATCCATCATCCAAAAATGGAAAGAGTATAGCACAAATAAAAACCCACCAAGACATGGCTGTCAACCTAAACTGACAGGCCGGGCAAGGAGAGCATTAATCAGAGAAGCAGCCAAGAGGCCCATGGTAACTCTGGGGGAGCTGCAGAGATCCACAGCTCAGGTGGGAGAATCTGTCCACAGGACAACTATTAGTCGTACACTTCACAAATCTGGCCTTTATGGAAGAGTGGCAAGAAGAAAGACATTGTTCAAAGAAAGCCATAAGAAGTCACATTTTTGAGAAGCCATGTGGGGGGCACAGCAGTAAGAAGGTGCTCTGGTCAGATGAGACCAAAATGTAACTTTTTGACCTAAAAGCAAAAACGCTATGTGTGGTGGAAAATAAACACTGCACATCACCCTAAACATACCATCCCCACCACAGAGCATCGTGTTGTGGGGATACTTTTCTTCAGCAGGGACAGATGGGAAGGTGGATGGTGCAAATACAGTGCAATCTTAGAACAAAACTTGTTAGAGTCTGCAAAAGACTTCAGACTGGGGGGAGGTTCATATTACAGCAGGACAACTAACCTAAATATACAGCCAGAGCTACAATGGGATGGTTTAGATCAGGGATCTTCAAACTATGGCACTCCAGCTGTTGCAGAACTACACATCCCATGAGGCATTGTAAAACTCTGACATTCACAGACATGACTAGGCATGATGGGAATTGTAGTTCCTGAACAACTGGAGGGCCGTAGTTTGAAGACCCCTGGTTTAGATCAAAGCATATTCATGTGTTAGAATGGCTCAGTCAAAGTCTAGACCTAAATTCAATTGAGAACCTGTGGCAAGACTTGAAAATTGCTGTTCACAGACGCTCTCCATCCAATCTCTAGAGCTTGAGCTATTTTGCAAAGACGAATGGACAAAAATTTCACTCTAGGTGTGCAAAGCTGGTAGAGACATCCCCAAAATTACTTGCAGCTGTAAATGCAGAGAAAGGTGGTTCTACAAAGTATTGCACGCCACACTTTTCAGATATTTATTTGTCAAAAAATCTGAAAACCATTTATTATTTTCCTTCCACTTGACAATTATGTGCCACTTTGTGTTGGTCTATCACATAACATCCAAATAAAATATATTTATGTTTTTGGTTGTAACATGACAAAATGTGGAAAATTTCAAGGGGTATAGATACTTTTTGAAGACACTGTATGTGGCAGCAAGAAAAGTGGACCTTCATGCCCAGCCGCTGCATATATGCAACCAAGGTGGCAGGAGGTTGCATACGGAGTGCATGCTAACTGCACAATCCCAGCACTGTTACTGGTGTGAGAGCCTATCGCAGTGGTCACATGATACCCTCCCAGACATTAAAACCCACCTAAAGGGAAAAAGCGAGGCGTTAAGGTATTAAAGTCCTATACCCCTTTAGGTTAATATTTTTAACACATTTTTGCTTGAGTATACATTGAAATACCATTTTATCTATTTTCCTATGCAGCTCTGCATTCCCACTCCAGTGTTCTGTGCCAGCAGAGCTGAGTAACAGCCACACGGTCCCTCCAACTCCAGTGCACTCAGCCAGCAGGGAGTAACGGTCTCACCCCTACGTACAAGTGTACTCTCATAGACTTATGTGCTAAAGAAGAGAGGGGAATGTCTGACTAGGTCTGCTAGATCACAGAGTACACTGAACAGCACAGTCAAACTCTGGTGCCTTTCGATGGAGCAGCCACATACAGGCACCCTGTTCAAGCACTAAAAGGGTCATTTCCTACTGACATGGGCACACCCAGGAGGGCCAATGGGGGAGGTACCACTAGTCCTCCTGTAGGGGGGGCAGACACACAAGGGGGCTTTAACAGCATGGGAATCGGTGGAACAGACACAATTGCAGATCAATGCTCTGTGAGGCTCTCTGCAGCAGCTGAATACCGGTTTCTCCCCTCCTCTCCCTCCCGCCAGCTTTCAGCTGCTGGGGAGAGAGACACACATTGCCAGATTTCAGGGTGGGCTGCGCCCACCCAGATCTCTGTTCTGGCCCCCAGGCCAGCCTACACTTTGGGTTTTTGTGCCTGGCTGTCAACTGCAGAGCTTCTTCCCCTACCCCCACCCTCACTCAGAACTGGGGCAAGGAGACGGCAGCCTGGAGGCTGGAGCAGTGAGAGAAGAAGAGGCAGAGAGAAAAGAGCGAGGAGGAGGTGCGCTGTGTTGTGCTCTCGCTTCATGTCAGAACAGTGCTTGTCCATACAGCACATGAGACAGGATCGCTGTTGGATCACATCGGACTGTACACACACACACACACACACACACACACACATATACACACAGTTTAATTACCGCCGCCTATCCACATTTCCTGCTTCCGGATGATGAGCAGCCCTTGGAGGAGATTGGGGGCGATAATCAAACTGTGGGTGTGTAGAGTCCATTGCATCTAAGAGCGATCCTGTCTCGTGACTTCGTCCACATACTTTGTGCTAAATGCTGTCCCACTTTCTCATCTCAGAAAATTGGGAGGTATGCATTTATGATGTTTTCACTGAAGGAAATTACTACAGTTTTAATAATCATAAATAATCATACATTTTTCTTTTTTGCCTATAGCAAAATGGCTGTGGCTGGACAGCACTCCCTTGGACTATGTAAACTGGAACACTGGAGAACCATCTGACCAATCAGACGAGGACTGTGTAGAGATGTATGCTACAAAAGGGACCTGGAACAACATCTACTGCTCTTCCTACAGAGGATACATATGTAAAAGACCAAAAAGTAAGTCCCCATGCATTGTGTGTGTGTGTGTGTGTGTGTGTGTGTGTGTATAGATATATCTATCTATCTATCTATCTATCTATCTATATATATATATATATATATATATATATATATATATATATACAGTATATATCTATATATACTGTATATAGATTTAGTTTTTGGGGGTTTTTTTTGCATTGGGGCCAAGGGGAGTGTGTTTTACTAAAAGACAAGGATTCTGATTTAATATTTCTCTTTTAAGCATTTAATTTACACTGATCGTTAAAAATATTCTTTTGCATTTTATATTTACAGTTCCCCTGCCTACAGAAAAGCCAGTAAAACCAGGTACAGCATAATCTACATTAATATTTCATTGAATCTACTTGATGTTACCCTTATTTATTAATTTTCTACTTACTAAGGTGTTAATGGGTTTGAACTATTGTGCCTACACAAATCTAAACATCCAAAAGAAAACATTGTAATTGGGAATGAGCGTCACATTTTGGCGAACCCAATTTTTTTTCAAAATCTGACTTTTGCTGAAATTTTACCTTGATTGGCCTATAATGTGGCATTGAAGCACTGCAGAATTGTTTTTTTTTTTTTTTACTTTTTTTTTTTTTATAAAGCAAGAGGCAAAACTGTAAGACATGGCTTTGTAAAAACTTCACACCCCATTGCTGCGTGACATATCTTTGTTTATTAACATAAAGTGGTTCATGACCAAAATCGGTATAAACAAAAGCCAAGTGGGGAGCTTAAAGTAAAACTGTAGACAAAATGTTTTTGTTGGCATTTTGGATAGCGCAAGGAAGGGTTAAAACCCCTGTCAGATGTTTTTCACCATCTGTGTCCCGTTGCAGAGATTTCCCTTTACTTCCTGTCCCATAGCCAAACAGGAAGTGAGAGGAATCCCTGCAAATTAAGGGAATTCCTTGGGGAACCCCAGTTAAGCAGAAATAGGGTCCCCATTGGAAGATTTTTGTGGGGGCTATCCAAAATTAGGGATTTTCTTTTAATTTCACTTTCAATGATAATGGTAAACAGGACAAATAGAGAGGGAAAATCCCCCTAATGGGAGACCAGACAACAACTGACCAGTGTTCTAATCCCTCTGCACTCTATCGTAAACAAAAAAATAATATGTTGCCTTTAGTTATACTTTAAGACAGAAGTATGGCCTTTTTTTCAGAATATGGCTCTCCAGAGGCAAGACTCGCCCAATTTTCTGAGACCTCAGATGACTGCTAGGGAGCAAAAACACAGCAATAGGATGGCATGCAAACAAAAAGATGGAAGCTGCACTCCAAAATACTATCTCACAATTAACTTTATTAAACTACAAGCCTTCACATCCTACTTGGGATCCTCCCTCTAGGATTGTGTATGGACGTGTTGGTCAAAAAAGTTGATTGCATCTTTCATCTCTTCTTTTGCACGGTGTATTGGTAAAGCCAAGGATAAGCCATGGTGATGGCCAGTACCCAGGATTGAGCTGCAGCGGGGCTGTGGGATCTGCCATTTCGATAGAGGAGGTGATGGAAAAAAAAAACATTGGGTACACAGACAGCAGTTTAACCCTGACTGAGGTTCTGTGACCGCCTCTTCTAAATTCTTTTTAATTGCCATGTTCCAGCTGAGGAAATTTCTTCTCACTTCCTGTACTAAATGACAGAACAGGAAGTGAGGTGATGAACTCGGGGCACGAACAGCAAGAAAACACAGAGGTTTTTTTCTGAGAGAGTTCTCAACTATCCCAAAAATGGTACAATGTGGGGTTGATATACTAAAGGTACATCCACTCTGCAGTACAAGTGCACTGCAAGAGCAGTGCAGTCACTGTAAATCTGAGGAGAAGATCGGAAATGAGGAAAGCTCTGCTGATTTTATCATCCAATCACGTACAAGCAAAAATGCTGTTTTTTATTTTCCTTGCATGTCTCCCTCGGATCTACAGGGACCGCACTTCCAAGTGCACTTGTAGTGCAAAGTGGATTTGCCTTTAGTAAACAAATCATTATATTTTCAAAAGTATTGGGATGTCTGCCTTTACACACACATGAACTTTAATGACATCCCAGTCTTAGTCTGTAGAGTTCAATATTGAGTTGGCCCACCCTTTGCAGCTATAGCAGCTTCAACTCTTCTGGGAAGGCTGTCCACGAGGTTTATGAGTGTGTCTATGGGAATGTTTGAATGTGGACGAGAAGGCCTGGCTCACAGTTCCCACTCTGATTCATCCCAAACATGTTCTATCGGGTTGAGGGCAGGCCAGTCAAGTTCCTCACCCAAACGCTCTCATCCATGTCTCTATGGACCTTACTTTGTGCACTGGTGCACAGTCATGTTGGAACAGAAAGGGGGCAGCCCCAAACTGTTCCCACAAAGTTGGGAGCATGAAATTGTCCAAAATGTCTTGGTATGCTGATGCCTTAAGAGTTACCTTTACTGGAACCAAGGAACCAAGGGGCCAAGCCCCCACACCATAAACCCCCTTCAACAAATGATTTGGACCAGTGCACAAAGCAAGGTCCATTAAGACATGGATGAGAGATTTTGGGGTGGAGGAACTTGACTGGCCTGCACAGTCCTGACCTCAACCCAATAGAACACCTTTGGGATGAATTAGGGTGGAGACTGCAAGCCGGGTCTTCTCGTCCACATCAGTGCCTGACCTCACAAATGAGTTTCTGGAAGAATGGTTAAACATTCCCATAGACACACTCCTAAACCTTGTGGACAGCCTTCCCAAAAGAGTTGAAGCTGTTATAGCTGCGAAGGGTGGACCAACTCAATATTGAACCCTACGGACTAAGATTGCGATGCCATCAAAGTTCATGTGCGTGTAAAGGCAGGCTTATCAATACTTTTGAAAATATAGTGTATATATAGTAGTAGTTGGTCACATTCAGTGATGAAGACATTTCATAGCTCATCCAAGCCACTTCTTCAGAATAAGTCTAGTTGAATGTAACTATCTACTACTAGATACAACAGAGGTTTTATTATTAGCCTATGAGAATTGTAAATGAGAGCAGTCACTGTAAATTGTTTTAAAGGTTTAGGTAATGGAAGTGAGGGAAAATCTCTCCAATTGGGTCAGAGGCAGAACTTAAAGCCCGAAATTTTAACTTTTCTCCACTCTATTAAAACAAAAATATATGGCCGAATTAGCATTGAAATTTAACTCCACTATTGTTGAAATAAAAACAACCCCATCTGGGTGATCTATGTACAGGGATTTTAACAAACTTTATATCAAATCCCTTTTCTGCTCTGAAGAAAAAGATGTTTGTTTCACTATATCATTTGCAGACTGATATCTGAATGGGAGATTTGTGTTCATTATAACCAGCTGGTCAAATTTCTGTGTTCTAATGAGGAAGGTTGTAGTGTTGGAATCCCTTTAGAAGTATTTTTATCCTTTAGGGAGTATCTGACCAAAAATGATGGCCAAAATCTGACTTGTATCTAATGCCCCATACACACGATTGGATTTTCCGACAACAAATGTTGGATGTGAGCTTGTTGGCTGAAAGTCCGACCGTGTGTATGCTCCACCAAACATTTGTTGCCGGACTTTCCACCAACAAATGTTGGCTAGAAGGTTCTCAAATTTTCCGCCAACAAAACTTTGTTGTTGGAATTTCCGATTGTGTGTACACAAGTCCGACGCACAAACATTTGCGCATGCTCGGAATCAAGCAGAAGGAGCCACACTGGCTATTGAACCTCCTTTTTCTCGGCTTGTCATACGTCTTGTACGTCACTGCGTTCCCACGTTTGTAATTGTTGGCCAACATTTGTGTGACCGTGTGTATACAAGACAAGGTGGAGCCAACAACCTTCTAACCAAATTCCACGGTTTTGTTGTCGGACTGTCCGATTGTGTGTACGCGGCATTAGTGCAGACTTCTGGGGAAAAGCAGTGACCCAATGACACAAGCAAAAAATTACATTTCTGGGGGGCTTTCCATAAACCAATGGGATACAGAATGACTCCATGTTGCCATATTGGATTGCTATTTTGAACAGTTTTAGAAAATTACACTGGTTTCAAAATTAAAATGAAATGTAATTTTTAATATCATTAAAGTGGAATTAAACTCAGGTAATTTTTTTTTATCAAGTGAGCCCTCAGGAGGTTTATGTCATAATATTCTAGTATGCCGTGCATATTAGCACATTATGGCAAACTAACCTGTCAAACGTTGCCTTCCAATGCTGCCGAGTCACAAGTGATTCCATACTCTCCCAGTCCTCCTAGGTTCGGTCACTTGAATGGCCAGGCCACCATGACATCACTCCCATACATGTACATTGGAGTCATAACATCACGTCACATCCTGTCGGTGCTTTTTTTTTTTGGAGTTTAATTCCTCTTTAAATTACAAAATGGCCAGTGTTGCAATTGTATGTTCTTTTATATTTTTTTTTATTAAAAGTGACGTTTTCCTTTAACAATATACACATTGCAAAATGGTTGTTTGAAAACATGGCATTGCATAAAGTGGAATGTTACTATAATACAGTATAACATTATTCCCTTACTTTGCTTTCCCTTACAGAAGAGTCCAAGGCAGATCTGCAAAAGTCATCACATGGTATCACCGGGGGCGTGGTCATACTTGTCATAGTTATCATTGCTGGAACCACTATTGCAGTCTATTACCTGTACAGAAAGAAGCAGAGTAAGGTCCCTCCTCCAGAAGAAAACTTTGACAACACCCTATACTTCAACGGCAACCGTCCTCCCCCAACAAATGACACCAACATTCTTGTGGATAACATTGAACAAAATGAACGTGCAATTTCTTAGTGCTATGAATGTAAAAAGTACGGTAATTCTTAGGTGTGGAAAAAAATCAGTTCCATCTGCAGCTCCTTTTCTAACATAAGTGTAACATTACCTTTTGGCACCTTCCAAGCCCTTGGATATGAAAGGACATAACTGTACCAGTGCAGTCTTACTTCCACTTCATTCTAACTGCCAATTCTAAAATGTATGTCACAAATTTGGTGGATGCCAGTGTTTGGAGTTGTTGGCTTTCTGTCCTAGGGTATGTCCCATTGGTAGGATTTTTTTACATTAAGTTGGGTCTTCTCTTCCATTCACAAGGCCATAACAAAGGTGCACTATCAAATGTGAATTCCCCAATTTTGATTACTTACAGTTTACTTTGCAGATGAGCTGAACCTGAAATATGTTGATCTTGTCAGAGGAGTTTATCATACCATTCTATTTGCCAGTAATCATTAAATTCGGAAATATTACTTTTAATATAAGTTGGACCCTATGTTAATTTAAAGTCTATGTTTAGTTTGCATAGTGCAGGAAATAATTTTTATGAACATGAGCACACCCATTAATTCTTAGCACCACATCCCAGAATTTAATAATGGAAAATCAAGAGAATTAGGATTTAATAGGTGCAAAATAAATTGTCAAATTATCAAATATAATATATAAAAAAAATATATTTTGAGAAGCAAAATAAGATGAATTCATTAAAAAACAGGGGAAACGGGGAGGAGATACACAATGGCTAGTACAATAGATTCCAATTTCAGCAACGCAGCAGTATATGATGAACTTTCCATTCAGCAACGCAGCAGCATATTATGAGAAGTTCATCATATACTGCTGCCTTGCTGAAATTGGAATCTTTTGTATTAGCTATTGTTTATCTCCTCCCCTTTTCCCCTGTTTTTTAATTAATGAATTCTTATTTTGCTTCTCAAAATAAAATAATTTTTTATATATTATATTTGATAATTTGACAATTTATTTTGCACCTACAAAATCCCAATTATCTAGCACAGAAAATAGTTAAAAATGTTGTTTTAATTTCCTTTTTTGTGTTTTTGCTGTTCTAGTCTTACTAGTGTTCCATAGATATAATAGGAATTTAGATCAAATCATTACAAAGTGAAGGAAATCATCCACTTTGGATAGATGTCTTATTTTGGTGACAACACTTAAAAATGTAGATTGTCCATTACTTTCTGTATTGTAGACCACGGCCACCAGAACAAAGCGAGAGTGAATTTTCCCAAAGGGGTAACAGCAAAAAACAAAAATGTTAGCGGTTATAATTTTACCCTTCACTATCCAAAAATATTTGTCTCTAAATGCCCTTCAAACCTATTATAAACCATTATCATTAGTTGCTGTGTTTTTACATGCCTGCTCAACTTTCATGTGTTCTGTCCTGGACCATCACAGCATGACTTCAGGTATACAAGTAGTAAAATGAACTAAAACAAGAATCCTGCCACATCAAAACACAGTTTTTAGCATTAGCGATTGATTCTTATTAGAGTACATATGCTGAAACGCAAGTAAAATGTTTTTAAAAACAAGATGGTGTAAATAGGTTCTTACACAAGACATAATAAACTTTGTAGATGGTTTTTATTATCTCGCCCGAGCGTGCATTTGTAACATTAGGAAACATTCTGGTTTTGCTCATCATCACAAATGAAATGTAACACAAAATGCAGTGCCTACATAAACATTTTCTAGGAGACTCAAAGTAGATTGTCAAAAAAGACTACCAAGAGAGAAGTTCAATCTTGGCTGCGTTATCATTGGACAAAGCAGATACTTCAAACTTCTATATGAGCATAATGGAATACAAAAGGGAACACTATTTACAAAAGTTGATTACCTCAGTGTTAAATGCCAAGTTTTTCAGAAAGATAGAATTGCAATCTATCAGTTACATATACACAATAGGGCAGACATTTTGTGGTATTAATTAATATAAAGTTTAGCCTTTTAGTAATTAGTGATTTCAGTGCAACCTTAGACTCTGGTTCCCAGTGAAATGATAGGTCACATTCTCTGACCAAGCCTACAAAATGGCTTCCTCTGCTGTGTATGGATAAAAGATCAACTAAAGAGCAGTTGGTGTGTATCCACATTGTCTAATGATATGCTCTTGCTTTCAAATAATGTTTTGTACATGAGAAAAAGTCCTTTGTACATGAGAAATGTATCTTGTTTACAAGTAAATAATTAAAATGTTAATGATAAGCAATGGTGTAAGTGTACTTATTTCCTTTTCAGAGTGGAGCAGGACTCTTCCTCTGATAAGGCTTGACTGAGGTGGTTCCCTCTAGAAGCAACAATAAGTTCTCACCTTCTGGCTGTTTACTAATGATACCAATAGAATTTGCTTGTTCCTGTTTCCATGTTGTGTTTGTTGTCACTGTCAATGGATTGAATTACTTCTGCAAAGAGGCAGTAAATGTAAACCGATAGCACATTTATACCTTGATGACTTAAGTTTCTAACAAACAGGGTAAAGGCTAACCATTAGTATCATTAGCCGGTAATGTCTATGAAGGTTCTCACTTATCCAGATCATAGTATAGCTCAGCTTTTCTCAACCTTTTTATATGGGTGAACTCATACAATAACTTTTAGGTCTCAAGGAACCCCTGTTAATAATTATAATGTCTACAGTTCACGGTACATTACATTCATTACATTCATAAGAATAAATAACAGAATTCAAGAGATGTAGTTTATTTTGACATGACACCCACAGCTGTTCTATATGATAAAATGTTATTCAACAATAATAATGAAATGAAACACGGGCAGAAAAGGAATGCAACAGTGAACATTGTAGTGTTCCTTCAAATTAGTGGGGGAAGTGCCCCCTTACATTGATAGGTATACCAGTGGTCAGAGGGAGAAGATTTGCCTTACGTTGGTGGTCAGTGGGAGAAGGACCTCTTATAATGGAAGTCAAGGGGAGAAGGACCCCCTTATAATGGTGGTCTATGGGAGAAGAACACCTTTACGTTGGTGGTCAGTGGGAGAATAAACCCCTTACATTGGTGGCCAATGTAAGAAGGACCCTCTTACATTGATGGCTAGATGGAAAACAACTCCATTACACTATTGTCCAGAAGAGAGAGAGCTTCCTACATAATTGGTCAGTGGGAAGAATATCCCGCTATGGAAGGCACACATTTTTAATTGGAACCCCCATGCAATCTCAGGAGGAACCCTAGGGTTTCATGGCACCTTGGTTGAAAAAGGCTGGTATAGCTAGTAATAGTTAGTCACATTTCACTGGATTTGTTCTATGACATTGAAGATGTTTCACAGCTTATCCAAGCCACTTATTTAGCTCTATGAGTGTCAGGAACATACCCCCAAATTTATATTCACTCAGCTATCTCAGCTACCTTATCTTATTCCATCACACGGTGCCAGGAAGTCTGTAAAAGGTGTAAAGCCTTCGATTCACATAGATGAATATATGAATTGTCAAATCGCCATGGTAGAGATATTAGCCACTTGCTGACCGCCTAAATGTAAATGTACATCATTACTTTGACATTAAATACCAGGGTTATGGCAGAAGCTAGCTGCCATAACCCTTGTATCCTTATTTGCAGCAGGCGGCCAGCTTTTAGATAAAAGTGGTCTCAGTGCCGGGGCTCACCGCAAGATCACTTTTTGGGGCTGCAAGAGAGATGCCCCTCCCACCGCTTCCTGGTGTTTCCCAAGCTTACCGCACCTGTCGGTATTTCACATCCCCTTTGTCCCTAGTTTTCTGCCCAGTGTCCTGCATGCAGTTTTATATAATAAAAACTGTTCTTTATGCCTGGAAACTGGAGATTGTCCATAACAACCAAAACTGTCCCTTTACATCAAAAATGATTTTAGACCAGCTAGAAAACAGCGATAATAAATTAGAATCACTCGTAGAATTGAGCAATAGCGATTTGTGGGGAGATCCGTCATCAAATATTGAAAAGTAATGACAGTGACAATTCTGCAACTGAGCAAATTTCAGTGTTTTTGATTTGATTACATTATTGAATAATTTTTATTATTGTTATATTATTATTTGGTATGATTATTTATAATTATTTATTATATTATAATTTATGATTTCATTTTTCAAACTTTATCATACCCGGGATGTCTGCTAGACTCTGCTTTGGACAGATTTAAGTGAGTTATTGCTAAGAATTGCAGGCCTACAATATAAAACGCCAAATTTTCATGCAAAATAATTGTACCGCTTTTAGCACCTAAAATCTGAAATAATCGTACCGCCAGGGAGGTTAAGATGACTGAGTTAAGCTTACCATACATTATACAATTGTCTTATTCAATTTCCTTTAGGTTTACCTTCAACTATGTGGTGCAAGGGCCTGCTTGATTGCATACAAATTGAAAGTGTTTAGGTTTGACCTCATATATATGGTTTTGGTAAGTCTAAAAGGAAAATTAAACAAGAAAATTGTATGTAGCGGCACCCCCGTAGGGGCTGCTAAGTGATGTGGCCCACCTGTCATCCTGCCCAGTCCGGCATTCACTTCCCAGACACTCCAAGACAATGAGCTTTGTTTGACTGTTTTATTGAGGGAATTTAACGTGGATGGTGTATGGGAAATATGGGATTCGCAGTAGAATAATAGCAACATTGCTAGGGACAGCTTTGTACACTCTTTGTACACTTCTCAAGACTCCTCCTGCACAACTCTTGCTTGCAGATTATTGCTCTCTCTCTCTCTAGGAGCAGCTAGCACATGGTTAGGCCTGACACTGGCTCAGCCAGGCCTTAGGAATTGCCCTCCTGACTGTGCATGTTACTCACCAGCCCTCCTGGCTGCAACCGGCGGTTCCCTCCTGAAGACTTGTCCGGCAGTACTAGCTCCTGCTGTCCTCTCTGACTCCTCCTGTGCCTCCTGTTCAGCTCCTTCATGAATTCTTGAAAGGGCTCCATCCTGCACCCGAGTCCCAGGCCCAAGATCACCCCCTCCAGACTGGGGAGCTCCCTCAAAGGCCCTGGCAGCCTAGTTCTTCCACCCGATGACTCCCCTCCCAGTTGGGCTGACCCTGGGTATTTAAAGAAGGCCTGCCCCCTGCCAATCCTAGTTGGGGATTGGTCAGCGCTCCCTGACACAGCCCAGACAGCTCCACCTCTCTTCCCCTCCTCCTCTTCTAGAATCCTCTAGAACACAGATGCCAAACACAAGGCCCATGGGCTGAATCTGAGCCTTGTCATGTGGCCTGTCGACCACCACCTCCAGCTCTCACCCGCTCTTCCTCCTGTCACTTGTAAACACAGGAACTTCTGTGTTTACAGTGACAGCTATGGTCTCAGCTATGGTCTCGGCTTGGCTCCTGTTACTGCGCATATGCCGGTTTCAGGCTATACACGCCGAGCACAGAGATGCTGCAGCCGAACAGGTTTACAAAATGAACTCCTTACATGCCAAGTGGTTGGGCATGCAGGCACAGGCTGGAATGGAATGGAGGACACACAGGCTGGATGAACCACTTGAATTCCAAAAGTTGAGTGCTTATCCCCTGGGATTTCACAGGGGGTGGTGGTCTGATAGTGGGGGGGGGGCAGTAGTTAGGTGGATGGTCTGCTAATGAGTGGGGCTGGGCATTAGTTGGGGGTGGTAATTTGTCTGTGGGGGGGTCGGTCAGTGTTGAGTGGCAGGACAGTAGTTGTGGGGCAGGGGGGATCTGGTAGTGGAGGGGCGTTAGTTGGTGGGGTGAGCTGAACCCCCCTAAACCCTGAATGTAGCTCACCCATAGATTCTGCACTCTGTACACAAGGCACGTCTGACCCCTGCACTCTGTACTTAGCGCAACTCCTGAACTCTTCACTCTGTGAGTAACGCACCCCTGATCCCTGCACTCTGTAGCACACCCCTAAACACTGCACTCTGTCCACAGCACAACCCTGAACCCTGCACTCTGTCCACAGCTCAACTCTGAACCCTGCACTTTGTCCACAGCACAACCCTGAACCCTGCACTCTGTCCACAGCTCAACTCTGAACCCTGCACTTTGTCCACAGCTCAACCCTGAACCCTGCACTTTGTCCACAGCTCAACCCTGAACCCTGCACTTTGTCCACAGCTCAACCCTGAACCCTGCACTCTGTCCACAGCTCAACTCTGAACCCTGCACTTTGTCCACAGCTCAACCCTGAACCCTGCACTCTGTCCACAGCTCAACTCCTGAACCCTGCGCTCTCTACGTAGCACACTCTTGAACTCTGCATTCTGCACGTAGCGCAGCTCCTGAAACCTGCTCTCGGTACACATCCCACCCTGAGCTCTGAACTAATTATTACTTAAATTAAAAACTAGTTATAATTAAATGCAGAGGCAATTATTCAATATGATGAAGAGTAGATACATAATCTTAGATATACAACTGGCCGCTTGAGGACAACCATATTGCTGATGCGGCCCCCAATGAATTTGAGTTTGAAACCCGTGCTCTAGAAGAAAGAGGGAGGTAACAGCAAATTGATGCTGCCTGTGAGTCATAGCTGCTACTCTGGGCCACTCCCAGCCCACACAAACCAAAAACAAACAGGCCTAGCTTTCAGCTGGGCCTGCTTAAATTTTCCTGCACCACAAAACACTTAACCTCTAGCACCTACCTATTGAAGGGTACTACATGTATAATATATGGCTAGCCTTACCTGTGTGGCTATAAATACTGGGAATATGTTAAAAAGAAGATCGAACAGGCTGAAAAATGTCTTCATTACGGAACAGGACCAGTTGAACGTGAGTAATTACTACTAGCTATTAGCTAATAGAAATTGTTATGTTTATCTAGTCAATTGTGGATCTACAATGTACAATCGGGGCAAAAAAATTAAAATTTCTACAAGTATATAAATATACAAATGTGATCAGCTTAAAGTGTAACTCCACTTTTGTTGAGAAAAAAACATTCCCCTCTGGGTGATCTGTGTACATTGCAATACATTTAATAAACTTTGTTGCAGATTCCCACATTTTGTTATTCTAAAGAAATCACTGCTTGTTCCTCTGTGCCCATGTGCTAAGTGAGACTAACGGGAGTGGCTTCTTAATTATCAATCAGCTGTGCACCTGTAGGGCACTAATGAGGAAAGCTGCTGTGCCTGTATCCATTTAGATGTGTTCCTATTGGAACACCTATCTCAGCAAAATTACATTTTTTTTCATGAGATGGCTGAAATTGGACTTGTATCTTAGGCAGACTTCTGGGAAAATCAGTGAGCCAATCTCGCAAGCAGGAAATTATGTTTCTGGGGGGCATACCTTTACGTCGGTCCGTGCAAGAGATACAATGGGCACTCGCGCACCCGCGGGTCTGGTGGACTCAATGTCTGCCAGCCACCCGCGATTGCGGTACAAAGGAGGCAGAATGGGGACAATACTGAGATTTGCTGTTCCTAGTGATCTTTGTGTTGTCCCGGTGAGCCCATCCCCCACACAGTTAGAACACACCCAGAGAACACAGTTAACCCCTTGATCGCCCCCTAGTGTTATCCCTTCCCTGCCAGTGTCATTTATACATTGATCAGTGCATTTTTTTTTTTTAGCATTCATCACTGTAATAATGTCACTGGTCCCCAAAAAGTGTCACTTGGGGTCAGATTTGTTTACCGCAATGTTGCAGTCCCGCTAAAAATTGCAGATCACTGCCATCACCAGTAAAAACAATAAAAATAAATAAAAGACCATAAATCTACCCCATAGTTTGTAGACGCTATAACTTTTGCGCAAACCAAATAAATATATGCTTTTATATGAATTGTAGCAGAAAGTAAAAAATGTTGTTTTTTTTCAAAACTGTCAAGCCGCGTACACACGGGCGGACTGTATGGCCAACTTAGTCCGCCGAAACACATTTCAGCGGACAGTCCGCTCGTGTGTGGGCTTCAGCTGACTTTTTCAGCGTGCAGTCTGGCGGACTAAGTATTTTTCGGAATTTCTGTAATATTGTCCGTCAGACTTTGGTTTCAGCGGACAATCCGCTCGTGAGTAGGCTAGTTGGACGGACTAAGTATGGCGAATGCTCAGAAAGGATTTACACGGCGGAAGGTTGCATTGCTGTGTATTGGACATCCTATTTCTAGTCCCGTCGTACGTGCTGTACATGTCATCGCGCAAGCTTTCAACGGACTGTTTGTTCATCGTGTGTGGTCAAGTCCGTTCATTCGAAAGTAGGACGGACTGTCCATCGGATTGTCTGACGGACTAAGTTGGCCATACAGTCCGCCCGTGTGTACGTGGCTTTAGTCTTTTTTTGTTGATAGCGCAAAAAATAAAAACCGCAGAGGGTATCAAATACCACCAAAAGAAAGCTCTATTTGTGAGAAAAAGAGGACATCAATTTTGTTTGGGTACAACGTTGCATGATGGCGCAATTGTCAGGTAAATCGACGCAGTGTCGTAATGCAAAAAACGGCCTGGTCATTAAGGGGGTAAATCCTTCCAGGGCTGAAGTGGTTAAGGGACATCTCTTCTATTATAGATACAATTATGTTTCCTTCATAGCAGTAAAGTTTTTTTTTTTAACCACTAAAAAAAAAAAAAAAAAAAAACACCAGCAGCAATTCATGTGGCCCTGATGGTGTTGAGCCTGGCTGCTTCACGAAAACTGTGCACAGACCCCTGTTGTGTAGAAGCAGCTTGTCACTGCAAATCAGCTTAGTGAACCAATTAATAAATTCCTTCAAAACACATTGCAGTCGTTCTACTTAGCAGGCTTTTTCAGTTTTGTATTAACCTGTAAACTCCTCGTTCCGCTCTAGCCAGCCTGTGATCATCTACACTTTGCGGATGTTTATTTTTGGTACTGCAAAAGAGAAAGCGTGATGTGGAATTGGAAGAAGCATCCTTTTTGGATAATAGCTTTTTTCTCAGCCTTTGGTGTAATCTTCATGAAAGAGAATGCTGAATCCCGCCATGAGGAAACCAACCAGACCCAAAGCCATAGACTGCTACAAACTCTTCATAGTTTTCTGCCTGGGAATGAAACTGAACTTCGCAGGAATAGCTCGAGAGAAGCTTTAACGTTGTTGTTGGAAAAGGTTGAATGTCCCGGAATTTTAAATGGCAGACAACAAACTTGTAATCGGGTCAGTAAGTGGATTTAACAATTAAATTATCATTATAATATATTTTTTTTATAATATTTAAATGTAAGTTATTTTTATTTGTATTGAGAATATATTTATAATGTATTTAACAGCGTCCGGTATTTTTATCTTTAGTGTTTATTTGAAATTAATTTTTTTAGAGAATTACTATGTTGGTTTTAATGTTGGTATAGAATATTTTTTGTCTAGGGATTTATTTATTTTTATTCTGGGCTCTTCATTTTTTTTTATAGTTTAATTTTGGGGTTACTTTTTTCTTTTTGCTGTGTTTTGTTTTTTAACATTTTAATCAAATGATCAAGTTTTTTTTTTTCTTGCTCTCTTATATCATATATTTGTTTATTACTATAATATTAGTATTATATATTTACTATATATTTATTGCTATAATATTAGTATTATATATTTACTATATATTTATTACTATAATTATCAGTATTAGTATATTTATTTTTATCATAAACATTTACAACATTTAAAAAAAATGTACTAGTTAAAACTGAATTTTAGCTGTGAAATGTAATTTTTTACATTCTAGAAGATATATTAAACATTTAATGAGCATCATTTATAATTATTATTTTTTAATTGGCTTATAATGTTTTGATACTATGCATCTTTCATATGCTTAAATTGATAAATGTGTTAAATAAATGTTGCCCAATGTGCAAAAAAATACACCCTAACAAGGAAAAGTGTTCAAACTTTAGTTTGAATAAGTGCATTTGGCAGCACACAGGATTGGTATTCCAATGAGATTCTCCATGCTGCACCACAACTAATTGTGTCAGGGTACGTGCTTCGAATGTTTTATCTGCAGGAAAGCTTAGTGTTGGCCTGGTTTTTGAAAAAACTAAATAGGCACCAAGTTGAAAAGGAGGTTAAAATATTTCTAGACAATCTACAAAAATAGAGCAAGTGCTTTTGAAGCAAAAGCATTTAAAATTATCCAAATAAATGATGTGTTCAATTGGAGTAGTTATACTTACAGTGGTTTAGTAAACAGTTTCTTATCTATTATTAAGGTCAGTTGTAACTCTATTAAACTATTAAAAACTTTAGATATGGCACAAAAAGATACACAATATACAGTATAAAATACTATATATATATATACAGTATCTCACAAAAGTACATAACATAAAATATCTCACAAAAATGAGTACACCCCTCACATTTTTGTAAATATTTTATTATATCTTTTCATGTTACAACACTGAAGAAATGACACTTTGGTACAATGTAAAGTATTGAGTGTACAGCTTGTATAGCAGTGTAAATTTGCTGTCCTCTCAAAATAACTCAACACACAGCCATCAATGTCTACACCGCTGGCAACAAAAGTGAGTACACCCCTAAGTGAAAATGTCCAAATTGGGCTCAAAGTGTCAATATTTTGTGTGGCCACCTTTATTTTCCAGCACTGCCTTAACTCTCTTGGGCATGGAGGTCACCAGAGCTTCACAGGTTGCCACTGGAGTCCTCTTCCACTCCTCCATGATGACATCACAGAGCTGGTGGATGTTAGAGACCTTGTGCTCCTCCGCCTTCCGTTTGAGGATGCCCCACAGATGCTCAATAGGGTTTAGGTCTGGAGCCATGCTTGGCCAGTCCATAACTTTTACCCTCAGATTCTTTAGAAAGGCAGTGGTTGTCTTGGAGGTGTGTTTGGGGTCATTATCATGTTGGAATACTGCCCTTTAGCCCAGTCTTCGAAGGGAGGGGATCATGCTCTGCTTCAGTATGTCACAGTACATGTTGGCATTCATGGTTCCCTCAATGAACTGTAGCTCCCCAGTGCCAGCAGCACTCATGCAGCCCCAGACCATGACACTCCAACCACCATGCTTGACTGTAGGCAAGACACACTTGTCTTTGTACTCCTCACCTGGTTGCAGCCACACACACTTCACACCATCTGAACCAAATAAGTTTATCTTGGTCTCATCAGACCACAGGACATGGTTCCAGTAATCCATGTCCTTAGTCTGCTTGTCTTCAGCAAACAGTTTGTGGGCTTTCTAGTGCATCATCTTTAGAAGAGGCTTCCTTCTGGGATGACAGCCATGCAGATTCATTTGATGCAGTGTGCAGCATATGGTCTGAGCACTGACAGGCTGACCCCCCCCCCCCCACCCCTTCAACCTCTGCAGCAATGCTGGCAGCATTTATACGTCTATTTCCCAAAGACAACCTCTGGATATGACGCTGAGCACGTGCACTCAACTTCTTTGGTCAACCATGGCAAGGCCTGTTCTGAGTGGAACCGGTACTGTTAAACCACTGTATGGTCTTGGCCACCATGCTGCAGCTCAGGCCATCTTTATGTAGACCAACAATTCTTTTTTTCAGATCCTTCTTTGCAATGAGGTGCCATGTTGAACTTCTAGTGACCAGTATGAGAGAGTGAGAGCGATAACACCAAATTTAACACACCTGCTCCCCATTCATACCTGAGACCTTGTAACACTAACAAGTCACATGACACCGGGGAGGGGAAATGGCTAATTGGGCCCAATTTGGACATTTTCACTTAGCGGTGTACTCATTTTTGTTGCGGTTAAGACATTAATGGCTGTGTGTTAGGTTATTTTGAAGGGATTTACACTGTTATACAAGCTGTACACTCACTACTTTACATTGTAGCAAAATGTCATTTCTTCAGTGTTGTCACATAAAAAGATATAATAAAATATTTACAAAAACGTGAGGCGGGGTGTACTCATTTTTGTGAGATATTTTATGTACACACTATATCAGTGGTTCTCAACCTCAGTCCTCAAGTACCCCCAACAGGCCATGTTTGCAGGTTTTCATTTATCTTGCACGGGTGCTTTAATGGCTTGGTATTTTGGACAGCTATTTTATCTAAAGCCCCATACACACTATCAGATTTTCTGATCATTTTTTCCTTCAGATTTACCAAAACCATATAATATGAGGTCAAACCTTAGGAGTTTCAATGTGTATGCAATCAGGCAGGCCCTTCACTACATGTTTTTGGAAAATCTGAAGACAAAAATCAGCAGAAAATCTGATAGTGTGTATGGGGGCTTTAGAGAAATTCCCAAAACATGGCCTGTTGGGGGTACTTGAATACTGAGGTTGAGAACCGATGGACTATGTCACCAATTTTATTGGGACGCCTGCCTTTACACACACATGAACTTTAATGGCATCGCAGTCTTAGTCCGTAGGGTTCAATATTGAGTTGGCCCACCCTTTGCAGCTATAACAGCTTCAACTCTTCTGGGAAGGCTGTCCACAAGGTTTAGGAGTGTGTCTATGGGAATGTTTGACCATTCTTCCAGAAGCACATTTGTGAGGTCCATAAAGGTCCATAATGATATGGATGATCAGTGAATTTGGGGTGGAGGAACTTGACTGGTCTGCACAGAGTCCTGACCTCAACCCAACAGAACACCTTTGGGATGAATTAGAGCGGAGACTGTGAGAGACTGTGAGCCAAACCTTCTCATCCACATCAGTGCCTGACCTTATGAATGCGCTTCTGGAAGAATGGTCAAACATTCCCATAGACACGCTCCTAAACCTTGTGGACAGCCTTCCCAGAAGAATTTAAGCTGTTATAGCTGCAAAGGGTGGGCCAATGCATGACTGCGCATTTGTCAGTTAAAGCGACGCAGTGCTGTATTGCAAAAAATGCTCTGGGCATTAAGGGCGTAAAACCTTCCGGGGCTGAAGTGGTTAAACAGCTTCATATTCTCTGTACTTGAATATGATTTAGCAAGGAGCTATACTGTGATGTGCTAAAATGTTGTATATGTACATGACACCCTCTGCAATAGAAGTAATTGGAGATCACCCTGCATGTTCTCTTTCACATCAAACCATATAAATATTAGTCTTCAAGGTGCAGCTCTTATAATGCAGTCACCTTGTATCACTATTGCATCACATTTTTTTGTATTTTGTTTATAGAGATATAGGGTTAAAGCGGTATTAATCTCAAAACCTAAAATGTATTATATTGCAGTTTACCAATCATTAGATGTGGCAGCTGCATTTGTTTTCTTCTTAGCCCCTGTACACACGGTCAGAGATTTCCACAACCAAATCCGTCGGATTTTGCCCGTCGGATTTTGTCCGTCGGATCTTGTCCGAAACTGTTGCATACACACGGTCGCACAAAGTTGGCGAAAAATCCGATCTTTCAGAACGTGATGACGTAATTTCGTTACGATGGGACTACATTCAGGCTAGTAGCCAATAGCTTTGATGTAGGAATTTGATCTGAGCATGCGTGGCACTTGGTCCGATCAAAATTCTCTACATATGATCGGAGTATGTCCGATCGAACCATTTATTCGGGAAATATTTCCAACATGTTGGAAAATTGGGTCCGACGGAGATTCGGACGGAATCAGTCCGATGCATACCACACACAGTCGGATTATCCGACGACACGGTCCGATAGGACACATTCCGACGGATTCTCCGACCGTGTGTACAAGGGCTTAGGCTTTTTGTCATCTGTTTTCACCTGGTGATCTGGCCAGTAGCACACCTCCTGTATTATAGTGCCCCCACTCTGGAAGGAGGAGCACAGGGGGCACCTTTAGACAGCAGCGTTGTCAGTCTGGGGGGAGAGGGGAAGTGTTAGATGAACTAGCAGATTAAAAAACACTGACAAACTTAAGCTAAACTCCAGCTCATACTTTATAAGCAGTTTCAGCGTTTTTTTTTCCTTTTGGGATAAAGGTTTTACATAAATAAATAAAATCTGATCATTGTAAGCACCCCTGCCCGTGTTAAATTTTTTGTCTTATCTCTGTAAGGCCTCTTTCACACTGGGGCGGGAGCGGCATCGGCGGTAAAGCAGCGCTATTTTTAGCGGCAGTATGCGGCCGCTATTGGGGTGGTTTTAACCCCCGCTAGCGGCCGAAAAAGGGTTAAAACCGCCGGCAAAGCGCCGCTTTTGCCGGCAGTATAGCCGCGCTGCCCCATTGATTTCAATGGGTAGGAGTGGTTTAGGAGCGGTGAATACACTGCTCCTTCACCTCTCCAAAGATGCGGCTAGCAGGACTTTTTTCACCATCCTGCTAGCCCTCCGGCTTTCACACTGGAGTGAAAGGGGCCAGATTTTTTCAGGCGCAATACAGGTGCTATTTTCAGCGCTGTAGCGCCTGAAAAACGCCCCAGTGTGACCTGAAAAATCCTGCTGGAGAGCTTGTTCTTTTGCAAAACAACAGCCTTACCGGCCAAATCACCATATGAAAAGAGAAAGCCTAAATAGAAAGTAATGCAGCTATCACATCTATGAAATGGTAAGCTGCAATATAGTAAACGTTTGCTTTTGGGTTTAATACCACTAGTATTAGTATAACTAAAGGCAAAACTTTTTTCGTTTTGGATACAGTGGAGAGCAATTATAACAACTATCAGGTTTTTATTGCTGTCTGTGACCCATTCACTCCAAATTTTGGGATGTCATAAGAACTGGAATAGAGGGAAACTATTTTATTGGGGACACTAGCTTTGGTGACCCTGGTGACTTCCTGTTTTGGCTATGAAACAGGAAGTTAAGAAAAATCACCCCAATGAGACAGAAATGGCAAAGAAAAATTGACAGGGGTTGTAAAAGTTATTTATTTGATTACGCTGCCTGTAACACTATCTGTGAATACGGGAGAGTTTGATCAGTCACAGGATTGTCTCCCCCATTCACAGATCACGCTACATACAGTGAAGTCAGTGAAATAGTCTTTGTCAATGAAAGAGAACAAGGTGGCATGCATTGGGAACTGCATGCTGCTGGCTTTAAATAATTCTTTCTTAAGTGTTAGCATGATGGATTTACTCTCTTGTGTGAATTAGCACCTTCCTGGCTGGAGGCCAAAGTACTACACTGGGCGCCAAGCTAGAAGGATAACATCTTTTCACCTTCCAGTGACACTTTTCCCACACTGACTACAGAGTCATTTTGAGGGAAATAGCATTGAACCCTGATTTTCCCCAACCAGTTCTTACACACGATACACTTTACTCTTACACCCCAAGGCATATAGGGAAGCTGCTTTATACTTCATGAGACCTAGCAAACTCATGGTCCTTGTTTACCCAGTCCATAGGAAGATCCTACTATGCCATGGGCCCTAACTTAGGGCATCTGCTGCTTAGAAGGGTAGACCATACAGCCATCAATCCACCCCTCCAACAGAACCTCCGCTACCAGTCACCACCACCTCCATTCCCAAGCTGGCTTCTCCTCCTTTCCTCTATCTCTTATTCTTCATCACCCAGAAGGTTAAAATATAGGTTTACACTTCTCTCCCCATTCCCATGCACTGTAGGATTTCACTCTCATGGAGCGTACACACGGCCGGTTTTTCCATCTGAATAAACTCTGCCGTTTTTTCCGATGGAGTTCCGCTGAAACGGTCTTGCCTACCAAAAAAACTGTTATGCCGCGTACACACGACTGGTTTTTCCGTCAGAATAAACTCTGACGGTTTTTGAGACAGAGTTCCGCTGAAATGGACTTGCCTACACACGATCACACCAAAGTCCGATCGCTTAGAACGTGGTGACGTAAAACATATACAACGGGACTAGAAAAAGGAAGTTCAATAGCCAGTAGCCAATAGCTGCCCTTGCATCGTTTTTGGTCCATTGGAACAGCATACAAACGAACGGTTTTATCGTTAGGAATTGATCCGTCAGAAAGATTTAAAACATGTTCTATTTCTAGGTCCGTCAGAATTTTCGTAAAAAAAAGTCAGATGAGGCATACACACGATCCGAATATATGAAAAGATTCCATCTGACTTTTTCTGCCGGAAAGTCCGACCGTATGCGCCATTACTCTCTATTAGAATGGGTGACATCTTCAGGCCTCACTGCTGTCCTCCAGGAGACCTGGATGCTCAAAATCCTGCAAGAATGTGGTTTAGCTGATTACAACAGTGCACTCTCATGTGATTAAGGCTTCATGTACACTGCGGCTCCTAAAAATTGAGTTTGGGAGCTTTTGATGTTTTTTTGCCAAAGCTCCTAAACTCAACTCCATAAAAGCTTATGTACAAATAGGCTTTTAACAAAGTTTAGGAGCTGCTGCAGTTAGGGTAGCTTCAACTACTTGCCCCCTGGAAAACGCAAACAGCAGCAAAATCACACCGTGGCCGGCGGTCAAAGTAGGTAGTGTGTGCATGAAGCCTTAGGCCGCGTACACACGCGGGGACTGTTCGCTCAACTTTGTCCGCTGAACAGTGTTTCGGCGGACAGTCCGCTCGTGTGTGGGCTTTCAGCGGACAGTTTCAGCGGACAGTCTGCTGAACAAAGTTTTTCGGAAATTCCGAAAAACTGTCCGCTGAAACTCTGTTTCAGCGAACAGTCCCCTCGTGTGTAGGCTTGTTCGTCAAACTAAGTTCCGCGCATGCTCAGAAAGGATTTACACGCCGAAGTTTGCATTGCAGTGTATAGGACGTCGTATTTTTCGTCCCGTCGTACGTGCCGTTCACGTCATCGCGCACGGTTTCAGCGGACTGTTCGTTCGTCGTGTGTGGGCAAGTCCGTCCATGCTAATTTTGAGCGGACTGTCCGCTGAAACTGTTTGGCGGACAAAGTTGGGCGAACAGTCCCCGCGTGTGTACGCGGCCTTACAGTGCTCAGCTTTCTTGGCAGGCATGGTGACATTAATTGCCTATTTGTATTTGGGATGGGGCATGTAAATAGAGTGGACCTCCTGCTTTAAAACCAATAATATTCGTTTTCTAAGGAGTTGGCAAATAATTTTCAATGACGGTGTTTTGCCTTGATTTTAGTGCCTTCAAGCAGAAACAATTCTTTCAATGGTTGGAAAGGAACCCGGGGATAAGCTCAATGAGGACACCATGCAGAAAATATCAGTGATTCTCCTGTATTATATATTGAATAAAGGAGACTTCTGCTCTTCTCAAGCTGATGTCATCAACATAGACTACCTATTTTACCGCAACAATCTACTTAACCTACACAAAGATGAAGACTGCCATTACCTGTCTGCTAAGGAATTGGAGGACATCCTGCTGGCAACAAAACAACATTTCCAGATATCTGATGGGCAAGGGGTAAGCTGATTACTACCTAGACATTCCACTATAAAATTCTTTGTTAAATAAAGTAGTAAAACTATGAGCCCCACTAAAGCAACCCTGTCCCCCGGTGAAAAGCTACAAAAAAGCAGGCTCTTGTAAAAAGTGATTTATACTAACTTCTCCAGCAAGGAGTTTGTTAAAACTGTGTTATTTTAAAGATATCGAGGTGCTGCTGCTATCAAACACCTACAGGTATGTGTTGGACTTTGTTTTCTCTGATGAACACAATGTTTTTTCCCTTTGACTCCTACCTTACTGCAGAATAGGGATGAGCCGAACACCCCCCGGTTCGGTTCGCACCAGAACTTTCGAACGGACCCCAAATTCGAACGAACTTTAGAACCCCATTGAAGTCTATGGGACTCGACCGTTCGAAATGAAAAGTGCTAATTTTAACGGCTAATATGCAAGATACTGTCCTAAAAAGGGTTTGGGGACCTGGCTCCTGCCCCAGGGGACATGGGTCAATGCCTAAAATGTTTTTAAAAATGGCAGTTTTGGCGGGAGCACTGATTTTAATGACGATTAAAGTGAAAAAAAAAGTGAAATATTCCTTTAAATATGGTGCCTGGGGGGTGTCTGTAGTATGCCTGTGAAGTGCCACGTGTTTCCCGTGTTTAGAACAGTCCCTGCACAAAATGACATTAAACTGAAATAACACCATTTAAAACTGCTTGCGGTTTTAATGTTATATCTGGTTCCTGCAATATGGTTGAAAATCATTGAGAAAAATGGCATGGGTAGCCTTCCCTGCCCATTACCAGCCTATTTGGGTCTTGTACGCATATTAAGGGGAACCCTGTACCCATATTAAAAAAAGGAAATGCGTGTGGCCCCCAGGCCCTATATACTCAGAACAGCTGTATACAGGCGGTGCAAACAAGACAGGGACTGTGTAGGTTTGTTGTGTTAAGTTGAATCTGTTTGTAATTTTCAACTGGTACATTTTTAAAGTGTAGCTCCAGTCAAAAAAACAATTTTTAAGCTTTTTGGAAAACATAGGGAAGGGTTATCACCCCTGTATAATTTGTTTTGTCGTCCATCTTTTTTCATCTCACTTGCTGTTGTCTCCTTGCGTTTGCAAGTAGGAGATGTTTGTAAATTGGATGTTTGAAAGTAGGGGCCTGCCCTATATGCTCTGCAGAAATGGCGGAACAAGGTGTTGGTTTTGCCACAACATTGTAAGCCCTCAAAGTGACTCTTGGTGGGCGCTGGAGCGCCCTGCTGTGAACGATTATATCAAGAATTGTAATTACATGCCATTGTTGAACAGTGGTAGGAAAATTGACCTTTGGTGGTTGTGGTGCTGGTGCCACAACACTATAAGTCCTCACCGTTACCCTGGGTGGGCACAGGAAGGGGCCCTCCTGTGAAATATTATATCAAGAATTGTAATTACATGTCCCTGTTAAACAGGGGCAGAAAAATTTGGCCTTAGGCACTGCTGCTGGTGCCACCACACTGCAACCTCTCCCATATACTCTAGTTTTATTGCAGGAATTAGCCCTGCTGCAAAGCATTGCATCAAAAATTGTACTTAAACGCCCCTGTTAAACAGGGGCAGAAAAATTGGGCCTTAGGCACTGGTGCTGGTGCCACCACACTGCAACCTCTGCCATATACTCTAGTTTTATTGCAGGAATTAGCCCTGCTGCAAAGCATTGCATCAAAAATTGTAATTAAACGCCCCTGTTAAACAGGGGCAGAAAAATTGGGCCTTAGGCACTGGTGCTGGTGCCACCACACTGCAACCTCTGCCATATACTCTAGTTTTATTGCAGGAATTAGCCCTGCGGCAAAGCATTGCATCAAAAATTGTAATTAAACGCCCCTGTTAAACAGGGGCAGAAAAATTGGATCTTAGGCACTGGTGCTGGTGCCACCACACTGCAACCTCTCCCATATACTCTTGTTTGATTGCAGGAATTAGCCCTGCTGCAAAGCATTGCATCAAAAATTGTACTTAAACGCCCCTGTTAAACAGGGGCAGAAAAATTGGGCTGATGGCATCAACCAGAACCAGAAATGTTCTTCCAACATCAGCGGAGGAGGAAGAGGATAGACAATCAACATAACAGGACAGTCACTCAGCATCAGCATAGGCAGTCTTGAAGGGATATGATATTTCAAAAAAAATTATTCTGTTACATCAGCTTCAGGTGCTTGGTAGCTGTGGGTGATCCAAGACTGATTCATCTTGATGAAGGTCAGTCGATCAACTGATTCGGTGGACAGGCGCACCCTGTGATCGGTAACAAAGCCACCAGCAGCACTGAAGGTGCATTCCGAAAGAACGCTGGATGCAGGACAGGCCAGTAGCTCAATTGCATACTGTGCAAGCTCTGGCCAGTGATCCATCCTCAAGACCCAGTAAGCCAGAGGATTTTCGGTGGGAAAGGTGTCCAAGTCTGACCTTGCCCCTAGGTATTCCTGCACCATGTAAATCAGACGCTGGCGATGGGTGCTGGAACCGATCATACCTTGGGGCTGCGGACTAAAAAATTGTCTGAAAGCATCAGTCAGACGGCCACCTTCTCCACCGCTCCTTCTGACCGATGCCTCAGCAACACGTTGTCCAGGACCAGGAGTTTGTAACCTCCCAGTCTCTGGGAACGTGTTGCACAGACCTTTCTGCAAGGCCTCCCGGAGATGTCTCATCCTCTGCTCCCTCTGCGATGGCAAGATAAGGTCGGCAACCTTACCCTTGTACCGTGGATCAAGGAGAGTGGCCAGCCAGTAATGGTCCCTCTCCTTGATCCGAAGAATACGAGGATCCTTCCGCAGGCTTTGCAGGATCAGGGAGGCCATGCAGCGTAGGTTAGCTGAGGCATTCGGTCCGGAGTCCTCTGGGTCACTAAGGACAACATGATCCGCAGCTACCTCCTCCCAGCCACGTACAAGTCCACGTGTTTCTTGGGACTGTAAATCATCCCTACAAGACTGCTGCTGCTGCTGCTGCTGCTGATGCTGATGCTGAGTGCCAGCCTCCACCTCCATGCTGACACAATCATCCTCCTCCTCCTCTTCCTCCTCCTCATCCTCTTCCTGTGTGATGGGTGGCACAGCAGGAACACTGTCTGGATAAAGGGGGCCTTGAGAGGCAAGGAAGTCTTCCTCTTCCTGCCTCTGTTCTGCCTCAAGTGCCCTGTCCATTATTCCCCGCAGCGTATGCTCCAAGAGGTGGACAAAAGGGTACAGTGTCACTGATGCATGCACTGTCACTGCTCACCATCCTTGTGGCCTCCTCAAACGGTGACAGGACAGTGCATGCATCCCTGATCATGCCCCACTGGCGTGGTGAATAAAAACCAAGCTCCCCTGACCCTGTCCTGGTGCCGTAGTCGCACAGGTACTCATTGATGGCCCTCTGCTGCGTGTGCAGCCGCTGCAGCATGGCCAATGTTGAGTTCCATCTGGTGGGCATGTCACATATAAGGCGGTTCTTGGGCAGGTTCAACTCCTTTTGGAGCTCAGCCAGCCGAGCACAGGCATTAAATGATCGGCGGAAATGCACACAGACTTTCCTGGCCTGCTTCAGGACATCCTGTAAGCCGGGGTACCTGCCCAAGAACCGCTGCACCACCAGGTTAAGGACGTGAGCTACACAGGGCACATGGGTCAGTTGTCCCTGTCGGAGGGCGGAGAGGAGGTTGGTGCCATTGTCGCAAACCACCATTCCTGGCTTAAGCTGGCGTGGCGTCAACCACCTCTCGGCCTGCCCCTGCAGAGCTGACAAAACATCCGCCCCAGTGTGGCTCCTGTCCCCCAAACAAACCAGCGCAAGCACGGCATGGCATCGTTTTGCCTGCGTACTTGCGTAGCCCCTGGAACGCCTACGGAGCACCGCTGGTTCTGAGGACAGAGCACTGGAAGAGGCCATGGAGGAAGAAGAAGAGGAGGAGGTGGAGGAGAGAGGTGTGTCACAACCAATAGTAGCATTTTGGAGGCGTGGTGGCGGAACAACCTCCAACACTACTGCACCTTGTCCTGCATCCTTCCCAGCTGCCAGAAGAGTGACCCAATGGGCCGTGAAAGACAGGTAACGTCCCTGTCCATGCCTGCTGGACCATGAGTCAGCGGTAATATGCACCTTACCGCTGACCGGCCTGTCCAGCGAGGCAAGGACATTGCCTTCCACATGCCGGTAGAGAGCCGGAATCGCCTTCCGTGAGAAAAAGTGGCGTTTGGGGACCTGCCACTGAGGAACCGCACATTGTACAAACTCACGGAAGGGGGCCGAGTCTACCAACTGAAAAGGCAGCAGTTGAAGTGCTAGCAATTTAGCCAAGCTAGCATTCAACCGCTGGGCATGTGGATGGCTGGGAGTGAACTTCTTTCGCCGGTCCAGCAGCTGGGGCAGGGACATTTGCCTGCTATAATCGGACGTGGGTGTACCGCTAGCAGAGTTCCCGGAAGCACTTGGCTGTGACACACCTAATTCTACACCTTCATTCCTCTCAGAGCAGGTTTCAGAGAGGACTGAAGGTCTAGTGGGGTTGGAGATGCCAGCTGATGAGGAGCAAGGAGAGGTCCGCTTTGTTCTTTGGTCTGGGTCTTTGAGGTACGCTTGCCAACGAGCTGCATGGCAGGTCAACATATGTCTGGTCAAGCATGTGGTGCCCAAGCGGCTGATGTTTTGGCCACGTGAGATACGCTTGAGACATATGTTGCAAATAGCAGCGGTGTGATCTGATGCACTCGTCTCAAAAAAGGCCCACACCAAAGAACTTTTAGAATAATGCGCAGAGGCAGCGCTCTGCACAGGCGGAGCTCTGCGGTGTGATTCAGTCGGTGTGCTGCCCCTAAGCTGGCCCCCGGAGGGCATCCTGCCTCGTTGGACATGTGCCTCCTCCTCCTCCTCCTCCTCTCTCCTTCCAGGCACCCACGTGGAGTCAGTGCCCTCATCATCCCCTCCCTCTTCATCGCTGTAGCAAACCTGGCAGTATGCTGCAGCTTGTGGAACATGACTGCCAGATTGCTGTCCTTCTTGAGCATCCCCTCTCTCTGCGCTCACGCTACTGCCTTCCTCTAGCTGAGTGTCATCATCAGAGCCCACAAAACACTGGGCATCCTCCTGGAGCATGTACCCAACACTGTGCTCAAAGAGTTCAGGAGACTCCTCAGGAGGACGTGGTGGGTCTAGGGAAGGAGTCACTGATGATGACATTGAGAGGAGGGAAGACGATGCGTTGGCAGCTGCTTTGCTAGTACCCTGAGACTGGGTGAGAGAGGATGAGGAGGATGAAGAGGGCTTGGTCATCCACTCTACCAAGTCGTTGGCATGTTGCGGTTCAACATGTCCAGCTGCCGAAAAGAAGGACAAGCGTGTCCCATGGCCACGTGCTGATGACAATGCACCGCGTCCACGACCAGCACTGTTGTCTCTAGACACAGAGCCTGCTTGCCCTCTTTTATCGGCTCGCGCCTGTCTGCCTCTCCTTGCTGGCCTTCCAGACATGGTAATGGCCTGAAGGGAGTTGGGTAAAAAAGCAGTTGGGTAGTGTATATTGTGCTAGAGGCACACAACACCCACTAACTCCTGCAGATGCCTTTATTATAGAACACCAGAGATAAAGGGGTATATACAGATGTATACTGTGCTGTGCTGGAGGCACACACAACTTCCAATAACTCCTGCAGATGGCAAGTGGGCTCAAATAGAGAACAGCTATGTAGGTGGATATAGCGGTATGTACTGGGTACAGAGCACGCAGACAGCACGCACTATCTCCTAACACTACTGACTGCAAGCTCTATTATAAAAGATAGATCACTAGCTATATAGGTGAGGTGAATATAGCGGTGTATACTGCGGTCAGGGCACGCAGACAATAACCACTACACAACAGCAAGATCGAAAATCGGCCGAAAACGATCGGTGTGTACTGTGTTGAAGGTACACAGAACACCCACTGCTTCAGACGCCAACACACTACACAAGGCCGCCGCGCTGGCGGCCTTATATAGTGTGGGGCGTGCACTACACAGCCTGAGCTATGATTGGCCACAGGCATCCTGCCTGTGGCCAATCATGGCTCTCCTCGCTGCTGGCGCTGCGATTGGCCAAGCATGCGGGGTCACAGTGCTTGCTTGGTCAATCATGAGCCAGCATTGCACTGCGCCATCGCAGTGCATTGTGGGCCTTGAGCGCCACACGAATTTGGCGCGAACGGACCAAAATGTTCGGACTTCGCAGAATGGACGAACAGCCGATGTTCGAGTCGAACGTATGTTCGACTCGAACACAAAGCTCATCCCTACTGCAGAATACAGTAGTGTCATAGGGGTTGGCAGAAGGAACCTCGGTACCTAGCAAGAGCATGATATCCAACACTCCCAGAAGTGTCAGATAGAAGTGCCACCTGGAGCTCCTTAACACACCACCTGCCATACCATAAACCACTTTCTTGTGTTCTATGAGAAGACACCACAAGACACCTGTCATTTCCATTTATTAGCTAAAAAATCATCCTCTGTGCACCCTTTCTGATTTAATTTCAGTTTGTCACTGCCATCTGAATTCATGGCTAAACCCCTAATCCACTGTCCTCCTCAGTAGCCAATAACAGCACTTACTGGACAGGAAAATATGAGTTGAAGCTCAGCCGTGGAGTCAGGCCTTAGTCGCAAACTGAATCTAGATCAGAGGGGAGCATAGATGATGCTTTTCTGGATAATGGCAAACCCTTTCTTAGGTCTTTAACCCTTAACCACTTCCACTTAAGGTTTAACGCCCTTCCTGACCAGAGCACTTTTTACAATTTGGCACTGCACTGTTTTAACTGGTAATTGCGCGGTCATGCAATGCTATACCCAAACGTTCTTTTTTTCCCACAAATAGAACTGGCTTTTGGTGGAATTTGATCACCTCTAAGGTTTTTATTTTTTGCGATACAAATGAAAAAAGACTAAAAATGTTAACAAAATAAGATATTTTCTACCTTTTGTTATAAAAAAAATACAATAAACTCAATTTTAGTCATACATTTAGGCCAAAAAGCATTCAGCCACGTGTCTCGAGTAAAAAAAAATTCAATAAGTGTATATTTATTGATTTGTGCAAAAGTTATAGCGTATACAAACTAGGATACATTTTGTGGAATTTACGCAGCTTATAGTTAGTTTGTGACTGCCTAGCTCATCTCTTGAGGTGCTAAAACGGCAGGGCAGTGCAACCCCCACCCCCCAAAATGACCCCATTTTAGAAAGTAGATACCCCAAGGAATTTTCTGAGAGGCTTGTTGAGCACATTGAATATTCAATTTTTTTTGCCATAAATGATTGAAAATTGAAAAAAAAAAAATTTATTACACAAAGTTGTCACTGAAATTATATATTCCTCACACATGCCATGGTTATATGTGAAATTACACCCCCAAAATACATTCTGCTGCTTCTACTGAGTATGGGGATACCACATGTGTGGGACTTTTTGGCAGTCTAGCCACGTACAGGACCACGAAAAGTAAGTACCGCCTTCAGGCTTTCTAAGGGTGTACATTTTTTATTTCACTCCTCACTACCTATCACAGTTTCAGAGGCCATGAAATGCCAAGATAGCACAACCCCCCTCCCCCCATGACCCATTTTTGAAAAGTAGACATCCCAAGCCATTTGCTGAGAGGCATGTTGAGTCCATGGAATATTTTATATTTTGTCACAAGTTTCAGGAATATTACAATACCGGTATATATTTTTTTCACAAAGTTGTCACTAAATGATATATTGCTCAAACATGCCATGGGCATATGTGAAATTACACCTCAAATACATTCCGCTGCTACTCCTGAGTACAGGGATACTACATGTTTGGGACTTTTTGGCAGTCTAGCAGCGTACAGGACCCCAAAAACCAAGCACCGTCTTCAGGCTTTCTAAGGGCGTAAATTCTTTATTTCACTCCTCACTACCTATCACAGTTTTCAAAGCCATGAAATGCCCAGACAGTACAACCCCCCCCCCCCCCAAATGACCCCATTTTGGAACTTAGACACCCCAAGCTTTTCCCTTGAGAAAGTCACATGACCTGTGACGCAATGTATCGTGAGGAGCCAGTGACGTCACCTTTGGTGTTTTACTACACCAGACATTTAGTGAGGAGGAAAGCTGCGTGCACCACTGATCGTTCCAAGAGCATTTTTTTAACCTAACCAAATGTGATTTAACAGCTAATTGGGGGTTTATGAATTACACAGCAATCTTGCACAATGATGTGTTTTTATTTCTGAGAGCAACTTTTTAGAAGTTATCAGTTGGGAGAGAAACAGACCATTTAAACCACGGGAATCCATAACCGTATCGGAGTGGGGATCCATACTCTGGAGAGTATTATTTTTGAATCAGGTTTTGATTTATTTATTATCTGAAGGTGATTAGGAACCTTTTCTCCCGGTGGTGGTTCATCTCTGCTAGGACTTTCTACACCAGGGGTGCCCAACCTTTTGAAGAGCGAGGGCCACTTAAGTGAATTGGTAACTGGTCGCGGGCCACAATGAGCAGAGCGAGAGGATGACAGGTCCGTGTCCACAGATACAGCCCACTCTACTCTATGGGCCCTCTGATCCAATCTGATTTGCCCAGACGGAAGAGGCAGATCCCTTTCTGCTCTTTTTTAGGTAGGCGGGTGTAAACAGACACAAGTCCATTTACATCTGCTGCTCCATAGAGGTAAATAGTAAGTCCGATTGGGTCGGACCAATCATGTGAAAGGGGCCTAAGGCTGCTTTCACACTAATGCGCTGCGACTTACCCAAAGTGTGGGTGCAGCGGAGTGAACCTGTGGATTTTCTGCGGGTTAGCTGCACTTTGCCATAAACTTCTATTATATTCTGCAGGTGTGGTACACTATGTGAAGGTGCAACAAACCCGCAGGTAATAACAGAAGTCTGTGGCTCAATGCAGGTAACCCGCAGCTGCATTGCACCTGCGGATCAGTTTGAAAGCAGCCCAGTAACCACTGCAAAACAGATATATCCATATATATACTGTGAAATTTGTAGTAAACTTACCTTTAATAACTGTCTTCCATTCTGGTATCGCTGGCTGTTGCTTTCCCAGGTGGAGTGCATTTGGTATCACTCCGCCTGTGACAGGAGCGGGCACCATACATGAAGCATTGGCTTATGTGGCTTTGCTCCGCAGCCACCTGCTTCCACTATCAGTGGCTTCATTCACAAAACTGCTGCTCTGGGATGGCTTGTTGGCAACCCGTGATCTGGGCATGCCATTCTGCCATCTTAGAGCAGGAGGTCGAGGGCCACATCAGAGGGCTCCGCGGGCCCCATGTGGCCCCCGGGCCACTGGTTGCGCACCCCTGTTCTACACATATCTCTTATTATATGTATTCTATTATTGGATTGTATTTCTGTTCACAGAGGGAGCACTAATAATTGTTTTTGGGGGATTATTGGATATTGTACTGCTGTGCAATACTTATTATTATTTATAATTAGGTTTAAGCGCACTATTATTATTTTTATTGCAATATCTTGTATGTGGCAACAGAGCGGATTTAAATAGCTGTAGCTGAACCATTTTTTCACATTAGTAATTAGGTCCATATCAGTGCTTTAGTAACTAAAGGCAGTGATTGGTTTTCGGGGTCCTGCACGTGGTAGGCTCCCAAAAAGTCCCACACATGTGGTATCCTCGTACTAAGGAGAAGCAGCAGAATGTATTTTGGGGTGTAATTTCACATATTCCCATGGCATGTTTGAGCAATACTGTATATCATTTAGTGACAACTTTGTGGGAAAAAAAAAAATATTGTAATTTTCCCGAAACATGACAAAATATAAAATATTTAACTCAATGTGCTTCTCAGCAAATATCTTGGGGTGTCTACTTTCCAAAATGGGGTAATTTGGGGGGGGGGGGGTTGTGCTATCTGGGCATTTCATGGACTCCTAAACTGTGTAAGGTTGTGAAGAATGAAATCAAAAATTGACGTCCTTTACGCCATTGCATGCAAGCACGGGGGAAGCCGGGGTGCTTTTTTTTTTTACACTGTTCCTTTCATTTTTTTATAATTTTTAATGTTATCACAGGGAATCCCCTATGATAGCAATAGGTAGTGACAGATACTCTTTTTAAAAACAAATTGGGGTCTATTAGACGCCTCTCCTCTGCCCTCAAAGCATCTGACCACACAAAAATTGGTGTGATAAGATGCTTTCCCAATTTCCCAATGGCGCTGTTTATATCCGGTGAAACCAAAGCCATGAAATCCTTGTAGCTTCCTGTTTCTTAGGCCATAGAGATGACTGGAACCGTTCTGGTCTTCGATCAGTTCTATGGTCAGCTGGCAGAACCATTGACTGCAGTCTCAGGTTCCCCGGTGGGACAGGAGACCCTGAGAAAACCATGGAAGACAGGGCAGGGGCGGGGACGAACATTCCCTTCGACTGCTTGTAAAGCAGTCTAGTGGCTAATTAGCCACTAGGATTGCTTTTACATGAAAAATGACCGCTGGCTGAAAAGAATGATACCAAGATGATACCTAAACCTGCAGGCATACCAGTACGTTGCTGGTCCTTGTTGGGCATATAATGTAATGTTCTTTTTTTTCATGCAGCCTGTGGGCTGAACAAGAAAAAGAGATTGATCAGTGGGTATGCCCACCATTAGAATAACGCCCTGCATCCACCCACTTCTAATGATGGGCATACATGCATTTTTTTTTTTTTTTTAAATGTGATGGTGCAATCACCTCTTACATCACTGGAGTCGCTAATTTACGTACCGTGAGAGCAAATGCTGTTGCTGTCAAGATAAATAAATCAGTGCTGCAGCTGAATGGCGTACCTGAAATTAAAATAGTGGTTAAGTGTTGCTGCAGTGCTGGATGTACGACCAGGATGTACTAGGCCTCTGGTGCTTGCGAGTTCACCAGAAGGATGAGCAGCACTAGTACTGGCTCTCTGCTCTATACGAGAGCCCTGCAGTTCTTGCACCTCAACAACAGACCACTACTCCGTTATCAGAGCTATCTGCCAGGGTGCTGCTGCTGTCTACAGGATCGTATTCTGAGCCTGAATCTGACAGAAGGGTGACTTCCATTTCACTATCATTTGTCATGCTCAGAAATGTGTAGGCCTCTTCTAGTGTACCTTCAATTGGACATTGAGGGCTCTAAATTTACTGGTACAACTAGTAAAACTCACAGGAAAAAAAGAGCACCTGATTATTCAGCGACTGCTTCAAACACTACCAAAAAAAACTGTTATGCCGCGTACGCACGACCGTTTTTTCCGACAGAATAAACTCTGGCAGTTTTTCCGACAGAGTTCCCCTGAAACGGACTTGCCTACACATGATTACACCAAAGTCTAATCGTTTAGAACATGGTGACGTACGTAAAACATGTACGACGGGACTAGAAATAGGAAGTTCAATAGCCAGTAGCCAATAGCTGCCCTTGCGTCATTTTTGGTCCGTCAGAACAGCATACAGACAGTTTTTCCAATAGGAATTGATTCTGTCGGAAAGATTAAAAACATGTTCTATTTCTAGGTCCGTCAAAATGTAAAAAAAAAAGTCAGCTGAAGCCCCCACACGATCGGAATATCCGAATTAAATAATTCCGTCTGACTTTTTCTGCCAGAAAGTCTGACCATGTGTACACGGCATTAGCATTCATAGGGATCAGACCTGACTCTGTGTTCGCTGCAGTTATGTGTTTTGTAAGTGACAGTGATCGATTGATACTACACTTGGGGGGCTGGGCTGGGCGGAGGGGCTCTATGCAGGTGCTAGCAGGTATCTGGGCTGATCCCGCTAACCCTGCGTTTTTAGGAACCCCAAACTACTGGGGACGCTAGTATAGATTTGATCAGATCAAGGCTATTGATCCGTTCAGACACTATACTACTAAGGGAGGTGTATGGTGCATGCGTGGGTGTTAGTGCTACTGGCACTAATATGACACTGCTTGGGGCGACACGGACCCTAACTGACGCTAAAACCTAACTGATGTCACCCCCGGGTAATCAGGGGGTTAAACCTTTATTTAGGTAATATACGGCGGGTAACCTGACGCTATAAAAAATTACTAACTAACCAGAGTCACCGGTAACACTAATACGGTGATCACTGGTGACAGGGGGTGATCAAGGCATTAAACCTCTATTAGGGTGGGGCTGGGGGGTACCCTAAAGCTTCCTGGGCCCACCACTAACTTCACTGATTATTGTCACAAATGTTACCAGTACAGTGATCAGTGAATAATTCCTTTAATTTTATATTTTGAATAATCTGACAACTGCACTTGGTGACACTACAACAGGGAGTGAAGCAGTTAACTGGGGGGGGGGGGTGATTGGGAGGATGATTGGGGGTAACAAGTGTACCTATGTGTGCTGGTGTTAGTGTAGCAACTTACTATGAGATGTCCTCTCTCTGGAACGAAAAGATTTACACGAGGGGACGAAGGGAGATGACATCACTTTCCCTGCCTGTGTTTACACTTACAAGCAGGTGAAGCATTTCATTTTTCAAAAACGATCTGCAGGTCTAGGCCAGAAATCATTGGCCTGGACCTGAAGATTGATCTTTTCTGGAACTAATCCGATGGTCACGCACACGGCGGCAGAGCGCCCCTTTTCAGTGAGACAGCACCCCGTACAGGTACATTTTGGGAACCATTCTCTAAGCTGTATGACTTAACTAAATTTTGTTCATTATTTTAGCATACTACCCCTACCCCTTTCATGATTCTCCCTTCCTCCCATGTTTTAAGATTTTACCGATAGCCATGAAGGATGTGTATAAACAAGGGGCCTCTCCAGGCCCGGACTGGGACAAAAAATAGACCCGGGCATTTTAGACTGAGCAGCCAACTCTTCCAGGGGCCGGGGGGGGGGGGGGGGGGAGATGTCGGTAGACATTCGCGGGGGTGGCACTGTGATATAAAGGGGACTGCACTATAAAGTAGCACTGTAATGATTACAGTGCAGTCCCCTTTATATCACAGTGTCCCTGTCCTATTGTGGCCATACAATGCTAGTACTGTCTGTCTCCTATTCTGCCCATGCTGCCCAGTGACACTGACCTGCTCTCTTTGGTGGTCCTGGACAGCATGGCGCTCTCTTTCTGGTGTTGCGGTACAGCGTGGCTCGGGTACTGCGTGGCTCTCTGGTGGTGTGGGTACAGCGTGGCTCTCGTGGCTCTCTGGTGGTACGGGCACAGTGTGGCTCTCTGGTGGTGCAGGTACAGCGTGGCTCTCATGGCTCTCTGGTGGTGTGGGTACAGTGTGGCCCTCTGGTGGTGGGGGTACAGTGTGGCTCCCATGGCTCTCTGGTGGTGCAAGTACAGTGTGGCGCTCTCTCTCTCTGGTGGTGCGGGTACAGCGTGTCTCTCTCTTGTGGTGCAGGTACAGCGTGGCGCTCTTTGGTGGTGCAGGTACAGCGTGGCTCTCTCTGGTGGTGCAGGTACAGCGTGGCTCTCTCTGGTGGTGCGGGTACAGCGTGGCTCTCTCTGGTGGTGCGGGTACAGAGTGGCTCTCTCTGGTGGTGCGGGTACAGCGTGGCTCTATCTGGTGGTGCGGGTACAGCGTGGCTCTCTCTGGTGGTGCGGGTACAGCGTGGCTCTATCTGGTGATGCGGGCACAGCGTGGCTCTATCTGGTGATGCAGGCACAGCGTGGCTCTCTATCTGGGGGTGCGGGTACAATGTGGCTCTATCTGGTGGTGCGGGCACAGTGTGGCTCTCTATCTGGTGGTGCGGGCACAACGTGGCTCTATCTGGTGGTGCGGGTACAGCGTGGCTCTATCTGGTGTTGCGGGTAAAGCGTGGCTCTATCTGGTGGTGCGGGTACAGCGTGGCTCTCTCTGGTGGTGCGGGTACAGCGTGGCTCTATCTGGTGGTGCGGGTACAGCGTGGCTCTATCTGGTGGTGCGGGCACAGCATGGCTCTATCTGGTGATGCGGGTACAGCGTGGCTCTATCTGGTGGTGCGGGTACAGCGTGGCTCTATCTGGTGTTGCGGGTAAAGCGTGGCTCTATCTGGTGGTGCGGGTACAGCGTGGCTCTCTCTGGTGGTGCTGGGGCTATTAGTTCCTCAGCACAGTCCTCTTTTTACATGTCTCCTGTAGTGCCTGATTGCAGGTTTTCTCCCCCCAGCAGAGTGCATGCTAGCTAATGTAGCCATCTCCCTGCTGAGATCAATTGGGCCGCTTATCTCTACTACATTTCCCATGATGCCCCACTATTTTTTTCTGATTGGCCCTCTGCTGTGGCCAATCAGGAGAGAAGAACAAGCTCTCATGCTGCAAACAAGCCCGACATGAGAGAGGGGAGGACATCCTGACAGTGGCCCACAGTTTACACCCCCCCCCCCCCCCCACTGCGCAGAGGGACAGAGGAGCAGTAGTCCGTAGAGGCCGAGAGCTGAACTGTCAGCGCGGCTCTGAGGCTGAGCTGTGTGTGAGAGACACACAGCTCAGCCCATGCAGCCGCTAGTTCCGCTGGAGAAGGCACAGGCTGCGGCTGCGGCTGCGGCCGCATGGCGGTAGGCGAGCGGCGGCCGCGGCCTGTGTTAACCCTGTCCAGGCCGCCGCTTACCTCCCGCTGTGCGGCCTGATCATCAACAGGCTGTGGAGCGGGCGGCCCACCGGGCAAATGCCCGGTCTGCCCTATGGCTAGTCCGGGCCTGGGCCTCTCTATATTTAGAACAAGGTAATCCCTGGAATCACCCTAGATTTACTCCAGCTATATATATGGGGCAGTGAACTCCTTGCCATAAAATATAAGGACGTTAGGATTTACTGATGATTTCAGTGGCCATATCAATATTAAAGTCTGTAGACCAAATGTATTATTTATAGGCTAAAGAACAACAATGTGAATCCAAATGTTGCTTTATTTGGTGCAGGATGTTATTTATCCCATATAATTCAATAAAATAAAGCTAAAGTTTAGGTATGCCAATTTTTTCGGCTTGGACCAATGTAACTATGCATGTGCCATACCTAGAAGATCCCTTCTGGAAGCTGGAAATCACTGTAGTAGACACCACTACTGGCACATACACACCTACATTCAGGGGCGGACTGACAACTCATGGGGCCCCCGGGCAATAGGAGATTATAGGACCCCCAAGCAATCAGAGATTATGGGGCCACACAGTATACAATCACACAGTATACACATACATGTACACACAGTATACACGGACATGTTTCTATTGGCTGTGAAGATACTGGAGAAGTGGGGCAGCTATAATCTCTGGATTTTTAGACCAAAAGTATGTCGGTAAGGGACATTTCAGAAACAGATATAAAAAAAACACAGGTTTTTACACACTGTCCCTAGTTTTACTGAGGCTAGCAACCCTGATGGGGCCCCCTAGTGGCCCGGGGCCCTTGGGCAGTGCCCAAGTGGCCAAATGGTCAGTCCGCCCCTGCCTACATTGGACCAAGCTGGATCATGCAACTGTGCAAAAATTGCCATACCTAAACTTCACGTTAGGTGAAGATAGTTAGATAGTTGGCCATAGAGGTTACACAAGCTTGATCCAACTGCCCTCATTCGTGTCTTGAATTGGTTCCTATATAGCAAAAGTCACCTTGAAGTCTGTAGAGGGGGAGGTACTCTGTACACACTTACTATTCCAGCTATCAGGGAAAAGACAATGGCAAATCGGATGCAGTTTTCAAATTTTTTCTATTACTAGTTTTACTGGGAAGCCTCCACCCCTGGGTTCTGATAGACCTTAAAGCCTAAGTTAGTGGGGGAAAAAACGGCACAAGGAACATTATTCACAATCAGTAGGTGTGGGGGTGTTACCTCCTCCATGTTCCCTTCCTCATTGTGCCCTAAATTAGGGTCACAGAGGAGGCCTGCTCCAGGTTGAGTTTTTCTTGGCTACGCTAGGCACCTTGAGCCGGGTCACTACATTACACTTGGGGGTTCTGTTACTTGAACAAATGACTGGACTCTTGCTGACTGCCTCGATGTTAATGTACACCAACAAGGTCACTGTTGCAATTTGGAGAAACACACTGAGCCAATGCCCTCTTCTCCTGTCCAGCATATCTCTTCTACCTCACCCCCAGTAATGGATTAGGGTCCCACAGCACGCCTACTGCATGCACACACTTCCTATATTTTTACTTCTGTACCAGTGCACAGGCTGAGGACCTCTGCGGTACTGATCTGCTCCTGTTGCTATTGCAAGTAGTGGGTCTACTCTTGTGCACGCCACATCCCTGGTAAGTCAAATTTAGCAAAAAATATCCTCAAAGTTGGACTTTAAAGCGGGAGTCCGCCGGGAGTTCCGCCATTTTTTTTTTTTTTTAAAAGCCAGCAGCTACAAATACTGCAGCTGCTGACTTTTAAAATAAGGACACTTACCTGCCCAGCGCGCCCGCGATGTCGGCACCCGAAGCCAATCTCTCGATCGTCTCTCGGGTGCTGCCGCCGCCATCTTGGGTATGGGAATCAGGAAGTGGAGCCTTTCGGCTTCATTTCCCGGTTTCCTACTGCGCATGCGCGAGTCACGCTGCGCAATAAGGATGGTCCCCGCTGTCTCTGGGATCCGTGTGTTTCCCAGCAGGCAGCAGGGGACTTTCGGAAAGGGGCGTAGATTCTGCGGAAAGGGGCGTTCCTTTCTGCAGAATCTACGCCGGAAGTGGGTGCAGATACCTGTACTGTACAGGTATCTGCACCCCCTCCCCCCTGAAAGGTGCCAATTGTGGCGCCGGAGGGGGGGAGGATTCCAATGAGCGGAAGGTCCACTTTAGGGTGGACCTCCGCTTTAAATCAATATATAGCACACATTGTAAAAGCCATATAGTCAATTTGTATTGTAGTACAAAACGAAATATCATAAAAACATTGATACGACTTTTTTCTAAGAAATGTTACAATATCCAAGGACAATATCATAAATGATCCCAACTTATGTGATGTATTCCAATTCCACCCTACGCGTTTCAAAGACATAGATGCTCCTTCTTCAGGGGTGTTAGGGATATCAGTTCACATACAATACAGTACAATACAATCAAAGTTATGTTATGTATCATATAGATAGATATATACTTGTATTTGTGCATTTGATGTTCATTACTCACAACTGCATAAACAGCAAAATCCATACAGGAAAACAGCCATGATATTTAAAATCATGTGCGGTTGTCATTCTCTGCCCCATCAACCACAGGGAGTCTAGATCCTAAATCCCACCAAGAGGAACTCAATGACCGCTAAGGCCCCCAAATGTCTATCCTATGAAGCAGAAGTTTTCTATGTGAAACAGACCATCAGACTGATAGTATGATGATAATGTATATGTAATATGAGCGGAAATTTTATAAAGTTCCTACATCTGAAGGAGTCTTGGATCACTTGTAAAGAACGGGGGCTTTAGTCTTAACAGGAAGTCCATATAAAGGAGATCATAGAATGATGTCTACAAAAAATATATAGTAAATGTATATGAAGTGACGTCTTTACATCATGATTGATTGAGCATAAAAACATATCTATGTTGATTACTCGTATGTTGTCCATAGTGGACATCAAAGAGAACCGCTGGCGACAAAAATGAACGTTTATCATAAGCCCCGCAGTGTAGAAAGAAATAAAGTCAATAATGGAAAAAGCATAACAGTAATCACAACAGTAATCAGTGATTGTGATTACTGTTATGCTTTTTCCAGTATTGATTTTATCTCTTATGCCTTTCTCCACTGTGGGGCTTATGACAAACGTTAATTTCTGTATCCAGCAGTTCTCTTTGATGTGGTTGATGGGGCAGAGAATGACATCCGCACAAGCTTTTAAATATTACGGCTGTTTTCCTTTATGAATCCTGCTGTTTATGCAGTTGTGAGTAATGAACATGGATAAAATGTAAATATGCACATATACGGGTATATATCTATGTATTTGATATGTAACAAGACTTTGATTGTATTGTAGAGATGTAAACTTATATCCCTAATACTCTTGAAAAAGGAGCTTCCATGTCTCTGAAACGCGTAGGGTAGAATTGAAATACACTACATAAGTTTGCATCATTAATGATATTGTCCTTGGATATTGTGAAATTTATTTTAAAAAAGATGTATCAATGTTTTTATGATATTTTGTTTTGCACCACAATAAAAATTGACTATGTCTTTTAACAAATTGTGCTATACTGTATATTGCCTTAAAAGTCCTACTTAGGGGGATATTCTTTGCTATGTACTCCTGTTGCTATGGTAGATGGACCACTTACAGAGAGAGTGCCGACAACAACTCCTCCTGCATGAGGCTATCCCACCTGTAACATGTACACACTTACAACAGGCTGCATGTGAAACCTTCATTACCCTTGGTAACCAATTGCGTATTCACACTGTATTTATTCTTCTATGGCTGTCTTCATACCCCAATGTGTCTCAACTGGCCCGACTGTCAACTATGTGTGCCAGTTACCAACAAAGTGCACAGTCTCTCCCTAACATCCATAATCCCTAACTCGGATTTGATGGCTTCCCCAGCATACCTGCATAGGATAAAGTCCATTATGGCAGAGCTCCAGAACTAATGTCTTCGAACGATTTCTAGATCTCAGTGGCCCTGTACCATGTAGAAGGCTCTTTATCCACAGGTGCACCAGCTTCGGCAATGAGCTGTATGGACAGACTGCGGTAACAGTAAAATATCCTGTGTTATGCGCACCCCATCATCGATTGCATCTCTCACCCTATCTGGACTGGGCCACTGTCCCTTTTTATAAAGTACAGGACCAGTGGGTTGGAACCAAGAAAGCCCTCCAACAAAGACCTGGGAATATTAACACAATCCTTCCCAGCTGGGGCAGCATTAAACTCAACCTTCTTATAAGTATGATGTGTCCCTTTTGCTGCTGGCATCTGGTTTAGTAGAAACCTTAGTCCTCCATTATTCATCCCCACTTCTATAATCTATGGAGGAGGTTAATATAGCTGAGGGACCGGTGACAGGTAATCGTCAGGAGTGTGGACAATGCCCACCTGAAATAGGCAGGATTTGAGGCTGATAGGCCAAACCACCCATGTGCATGTAGTCTAAGGCTCCTTTCTCCTTTGCGGCGGTATCCACCCCCTAAAAAGTGATCCACGGTGAACCGCAGTTCAGAGGACAATGTGAGTAGGTTTGTGATTGCATAGCTGCCTCCTCCTAATGCCTGTTCCTTTTTTTATTGCTGAATGGCAATTTTGCATTGAGGGACCATGCCATAACTGCAAGCCAAGGTAACCTATTCACTCAACCTCCCTGGCGGTATTCCTGAGTGTGGTGGGGGGGGGGGGTTTCATTACCAAAAGCGGTAACCCCCGAGCCACACTTGGGATCGCAGGATCCTGGCAAAGTTACTTACCTTGTCCCCAGGATCCCAGAATGTCTCCCCACTGTGTGTGCGAGCCATCCTCCGCTCAATTGATCACAGTGCCTTGCTCCGTTCCCTGCGAGTGGCGTGACACACGGGGACGGAACCCCGCAACAAATTTCCATTTTGTATCTAAAGCTAAAGGAGAAAACATTTGGCAACTTTTCCTTTCTCATGGTTTTTATAAATCAGACTCAATGAAAGACGGAACTGCATAAGCGCTATCTCGAGTTCAGCTTGGTCAGGAGTAGAAAAGCCACCACTACTGCAGAGAGTTCCTCCACACTTTTATTACAATATTTGTTTTACCCCCACAGTGTACAGATATGGACTCCCTGGAGAAAGACTTCGGATCATTACACAGTATTGATGAACTGACACTCCCCAGATTGGCTGAAGTGATTGTGGCAGCTTCCATCCAACGCATCTGTATCAGAAAATACTCACTGCCCGCTCCAGATATCTTCACTGAGGCCATCTTCAGGACTTTAAACAGGACTAATGAGCTCTTTGCTCCAGGCAAGTGAACTTTATAAGATACCTTCTTATAAGAAAATATGCATCCTTATTTCATTTGTATTAATGAATAGTACCTTTATATATATATTTATATAGTATTTACAGGCATTAATTAATTCATTTATTATGATCAGGACAAAAAAACGAAAAAGTAAAAAAAAAAAAAAAAAATATATATATATATATATATATATATATATATATATATATATATATATATATATATATAATCTCTCTCTCTCTCTCTCTCTCGCTCTATATCCATCCATCCATCCATCTCTCTCTCTCTCTCTCTCTCTCTCTCTCTCTTTCTCTCTATCCATCCATATCTCTCTCTCTCTCTCTCTCTCTCTATATATATATATATAGCCTTCCATATGTATATATCCATCCATCTCTCTCTCTCTCTCTCTATATATATATCCATCCATCTCTCTCTCTCTATCCATCCATCTCTCTATATATATCCATCCATCATCTCTCTCTCTCTCTCTCTCTCTCTCTCTCTCTCTCTCTCTCTCTCTATATATATATATATATATATATATATATATATATATATATATATATATATATATATATATATATACAGTGGTGTGAAAAAGTGTTTGCCCCCTTCCTCATTTCCTGTTCCTTTGCATGTTTGTCACACTTAAGTGTTTCGGAACATCAAACCAATTTAAACAATAGTCAAGGACAACACAAGTAAATACAAAATGCAATTTGTAAATGAAGGTGTTTATTATTAAAGGTGAAAAAAAATCCAAACCATCATGGCCCTGTGTGAAAAAGTGATTGCCCCCTAAACCTAATAACTGGTTGGGCCACCCTTAGCAGCAACAACTGCAACCAAGCGTTTGCGATAATGTGCAATGAGGCTTTTACAGCGTCCTGGAGGAATTTTGGCCCACTCATCTTTGCAGAATTGTCCTAATTCAGTTACATTAGAGGGTTTTTCGAGCATGAACGGCCTTTTTAAGGTCATACCACAACATCTCAATAGGATTCAGGTCAGGACTTTGGCTAGGCCACTCCAAAGTCTTCATTTTGTTTTTCTTCAGCCATTCGGTGGTGGACTTGCTGGTGTGTTTAGGATCATTGTCCTGCTGCAGAACCCAAGTTCGTTTCAGCTTGAGTACACGAACAGATGGTCGGACATTCTCCTTCAGGATCTCTTGGTAGACAGCAGAATTCATAGTTCCTTTTATCACGGCAAGTCTTCCAGGTCCTGAAGCAGCAAAACAGCCCCAGACCATCACACTACCACCACCATATTTTACTGTTGGTATAATGTTCTTTTTATGAAATGCAGTGTTCCTTCTACGCCAGATATACTTGGACACACACCTTCCAAAGAGTTCCACTTTTGTCTCATTGGTCCACAGAATGTTGTCCCAAAAGTCTTGGGGATCATCAAGATGTGTTGTTGAGAAATTGAGACAAGCTTTGATGTTCTTTTTACTCAGCAGTGGTTTTCTCCTTGGAACTCTGCCATGCAGGCCATTTTTGCCCAGTCTTTTCCTGATGGTGGAGGCATGAACGCTGACCTTAACTGAGGCAAGTGAGGCCTGCAGTTCCTTGGACGTTGTTGTGGGGTCTTTTGTGACCTCTTGGATGAGTCGTCGCTGCGCTCTTGGGGTAATTTTGGGCGGCCGGCCACTCCTGGGAAGGTTCACCACTGTTCCATGTCTTCGCCATTTGTGGATAATGGCTCTCACTGTGGTTCGCTGGATTCCCAAAGCTTTGGAAATGGCTTTATAACCCTTTCCAGACTGATAGATCTCAATTACTTTCTTTCTCAATTGTTCCTGAATTTCTTTGGGTCTCGGCATGATGTGTAGCTTTTAAGGATCTTCTGGTGGACCTTACTGTGTCAAGCAGCTCCTATTTAAGTGATGCCTTGATTGTGAACAGGTGTGGCAATAATCAGGCCTGGGTGTGGCTAGAGAAATTGAACTCAGGTGTGGACAACCACAGTTATAGTATGTTTTAACAAGGGGGGCAATCACTTTTTCACACAGGGCCATGATGGTTTGGATTTTTTTTCACCTTTAATAATAAACACCTTCATTTACAAATTGCATTTTGTGTTTACTTGTGTTGTCCTTGACTATTGTTTAAATTGGTTTGATGTTCCGAAACACTTAAGTGTGACAAACATGCAAAGGAACAGGAAATGAGGAAGGGGGCAAACACTTTTTCACACCACTGTATATATATCTACAGGCATACCCCACTTTTAAGTACACAATGGGGTTTATTTACCAAAGCTAGAAAGGTTTTATTACCAAAGCTTAATTGAACAATCTGGGGTTAGAAGCTCATTGTAGAAGTGAGCCTGATTTAGCATTTTCCAGCTTTAGTAAATAAACCCCATTGTGTACTTAAAAGTGGGGTATGTCTGTATCTCTCTCTCTCTCTCTCTCTCTCTCTATATATATATATATATATATATAGATAGATAGATAGATAGATAGATAGATAGATAGATAGATAGATAGATAGATAGATAGATAGATAGATAGATCGATCGATCGATCGATCGTATTTATTGGCATATAACACTTTTCCACCCTTAAAATAGGGGAAAAAATCATTTGTGCGATATAGGCTGCCATCAAGGGGAAGGAGGGTACGAGCACCACCAAAATAGACTGAGCCGGATCTCCTGTGTACTCGGCTCGGCTCGCAGTCACACCCAGTCCCGCCCCCTGGAGGGCTCCTACCATTGATGTTCCGGCATTGGACCGGCGTTATGTCCATGATAGGATCTGGGTCAAGGGACAGGACTGGGTGTGATGCCGAGCCAAGTACACAGAAGATCCGGCTCTGTCTATTTCGGCTAGGCTACAAATGGGCACTGATTAGGCTGCAGTGAGGAGCAAGGCTGCAGAAGGGCACATATCAGGCTGCAGGTGGGCACAGATCAGGCTGCACTGAAGCTGCAGATGGGTACAGATCAGGCTGCACTGAAGCTGCAGATGGGTACAGATCAGGCTGCATTGAGGCTGCAGATGGGCACTAATCAGGCTGCATTGATGCTCACTGACCATTATTTTGCTTCAAAGTGGTTTATTTTAAAAAAAGTTTTTTTTCTTGAAACTTCCCTCTTAAATTGGGGTGCATGTTATACGCCGATAAATACGGTATATATATTTATAACTAGGACATTTTACATATGAATATTCTGTATTTACCTTTCCAACCACCAGGGGGAGCACTAGGCTTTTTTAATGTTTACTAGGCAGCAATATTAAACCCAAAACCAAAAATGTAATATATTGCAGCTTACCAACCATTAGACACGGTGACTGCATTTGTTTCTTTTTTTAGGCTTTGTTCACTCTGTTTTCACCTGGTGTTCAGGCCAGTAGCACACATTCTGTATTAGAGTGCCCCCACTCTGGATGAAGGAGCACATGGGGCATATTCAGACAACAGCATTATCAGTCTAGGGGAAGGAAGCGTAAAGCCCCATACACACTATCAGATTTTCTGCTGAGTTTTTCCTTCAGATTTACCAAAATCATATAATATGAGGTCAAACCTTAGGAGTTTCAATGTGTATGCAATCAGGCAGGCCCTTGCACTACATGGTTTTGGTAAATCTGAAGACAAAAACCAGCAGAAAATCTGATAGTGTGTATGGGGCTTTAGATGTACTAGCAAGTTTAAATACACTAACAAACTTTTTTTTCCTTTTGGGTAAATGTTTTACATAAATGAATAAAAGCTGATCATTGTAAGCAGCGTTAAATGTTTGTTTCAAACCCATAACTGCCATAACTGTAGGTCAGCTTGTTCTGTTAAATAACAGACTTATTGGCAGGATCACTTGGTGAAAATAAAAAGAAAGAACACCGAAAAAAGAAAAACTAATTCAGCCATCACATCTAAGAAATATTAAGCTACAATATAATGCATGTTTGCTTTTGGGTTTAATATCACTTTAACCATTAAACTCCCACTAATGTCCTGTACACAGGATCCGAAAATTGGACGAAAAATACCTCTTTCGACGCGATCGTAAGATAATCGGATCGTTAGTACAGAGCTTTCGAGAGCCGATTACGACAATTCATCCGATATTATTCCATCAGACAAGCACGGAAATTTTCCTCGTAATATACCAGATCATATGAATTTCGTTTAGTCAGTACAGTTGCTGTCCGAAAATACAATACAAATACACTACAACACATGACATCACTTCCGATTTTTTTTTTTTTGTCGTACGGGAAGTTCTGTGACCTATTCAGTTTCTACTTGCGACTATTAATTGAAAAAAGTTTGACGATCTGTCATCCGATTTTCAGATCGTGTGTACGTGGCATAAGCAATGGTTCACATTGATGCTACTTTGAAATCGCGCCCACTTCACTGGAAGTAGCACAATTTCAAAGTAGCAAGGTCAGCGCTACTTCATAGACATCTGTCTGGCTTCATGCACAGATGTCTATTAAAGTCGCACCTGAAATCGGCAAAAGTGCTGCAGGAACTACTTTTGCAAATCGGTGCGGTGCTGCGAAATTGGTGTCGCGCCGATTGGAACAGTGTCATTGCCTCTAATAGGCTGTGACTCTTCATGCGATTTGAGAGATCACATGACAAATCGCTCCAACCTATGCTAAAAATAAATGATATTCAAGCATGTATTTTTAACTCAAAAAAGTCTGTTCTATTGCTCTCAGCCTCCTACAAATCCTTTTTTTTGGTTTTTTTCTGTGACTCAGCTTTCTATTAGACTGTGTATGCGTTCTCTTTCCATGGTTCCCACTGTATGTAGGAACGTAGCCACCCTCTCTTGCTTGATTGATGGACTAGCAGTGCATAGGATCACAACTAACAAGCACTGCTCATTTCAAACAAAGAGCAGTAAGGGAGAAAAGGGAATGGTTTAGGAGATCATGGAGGCAGAAAAACTCAGTAAGAAATTATTTCACGAAAAATAGATTACAGGACCATTAACGTAAACGTAAACCTTCATCTTGTAAAACAACCCATTCGATTTAAAATATAAATGAAAGGCAAAACATTTTTGTATGGATATAAAAAAAACATAAATAGCTTTTATCCCCTTTTTTTATAAGTGAGCACATTCCCTGTTCACAGCAACATAAGAGCCGGGGGAGGAGAAACAGCAGAACTAACTGGTTTTCCCAGTGTATGGCTTTGCAGGGGGGGCATGTCAAGAGAAGTGTGATCATTGGAGGACAGCAGGCTGAGTTCCCAGCATACCTAGAGAACTGACCACGGTCTGCTCTCCTGCTAATGGTCCGTACACACGATCCGAAAATCAGATGATCGAACCTCCATTTTTCCTTGTATGCTAGTCGCTTATCGAAAATGAAGAGTTTACTAATGATATGAAAATTCTCATACGACAGAATAAAAATTCTGAAGTTATGTAATGTGTTGTAGTGTATTTGTATTGTATTTTCTAACCACAACTGTACTGATTAAACAAAAATCATACGATCTGGAGAAAATTTTTCGTGTGTATCCGATCGAATAATATCAGATAAAATGTCCTGATCGCCTCTCAAAAGCTGTGTACTAACGATCCAATATCGTACTAACGATCCGATTATCGCACAATCGATGCAAAAGCGATATTTTTCATCCAATTTTTGGATCGTGTGTAAGGGCCATTAGTGTGGTCATTTTTTAATAGGAAAGCAGAGGGAAGGGCAGGAACAGCAGGGATTTCACACAAATGCCCACCCTTTCCACCCAGCTCCAACATTCACAGAAGGCGAACTACCACTTCTATATATTAAACAGGATCTATGAATGGCAGACGGATATTTCCTCTGCTCCTGGTCATCCTCTCTGACACAATGTAGTCTGTAATAACTGTTGATTTGTACAAATAATTAGAAAATAGTAGTTGTATGGTGAAATTACTTAAAGCAATAGTTCAAACATTTAACAACTTTAAAGTATTAATGTGTAAAAAATACTGGAACTTGTGGAAGAAGATAGCTTAAAAAATTGATGTTTCACGGTCATCAACTGCGTAATGTAGGCTAATGAATAGGATATTAATTATAATTGTAATAGATCCCCTTTAATCAATGCAAATAACTGTTCAATCCTTAGACATCGATGAACTAATTGGGAGGCTTAAAAAAGCGACGTCATGCATCAAAAACACAGATCACAACCACAGACGAAAATTGAGAAGTCTTGTAATACCTGGGACAAATCATGAACCCTTACCTGTTCCATCAATGGAAAGAAGTGAAGAACCAAAGGATGGCCATCATAATATACCGGAGTCTCAGGGTCACTCTGCAGGGTGGAATCAGGTACGGTGTTCTATATCACATAACAATTTTTAGGAGTAACAGTACTGGGACACTGCACCCATCGACTCTCCAATTTTGGATGGACTTGGGTAGGGATTGTAGACCGTGCTTCAAGCGAGATGCAAACTCCAGTCCCAAAGATGCACATTAGGATTCTACCCACTAAGCTACTGTGCTTCGTACAGAGAGCAGATAATAGAGCAGGGGTGTCCAACCTACGGCCCAGGGGCCACATGCGGCTATGAATGCGGTCCAACACAAAATCGTAAACTAACTTAAAAATATTGTTGTTTTTTTTTTTGTTTTAAAAATGCATTTACACTTAGGGAACACATGCAACCCAAGAAAAATGTGACAGTGTCTCTATACTTTGACTTTTATAAGTTGTATCTTCCCAAAGAAATATCTCCCACTCTTCACAATCACGTCTTATTCATGTCATCAGTTTTCGGCAGCACCTATATTTGTGTATTTGTCAGCAACTATTTTCAACAATGAAGCACACAAAGGGAAAAAATAGAACCACATTTTCTGATGAGCACCTTGAGAATTTATTGATGATTGCTACTACTGTGAAAAGGAGGGGATAGGTATGGCGCTGCACTTATCAAGAGGTGACCTACAACCTCTAAATACTTGAGGGGTGTGTGTCACGAAAAGTGACTAAAAGTGCAGAAAAGAAATATCTGTATATTCACAAAAATCCACAAAAAAATCCTACTGTGTAAACTTCCTAACTACTTATATATTATGCATATCGTTATGTTCAAACAAAAATAAAATAAAATAAATACAATCCTGTGCAAAACCTGCAATTCAAAGTGACATTTCTGTGCAAAAAAATCCAACATATATGACTGGTGTATATTGTTGCTGTGAAACTGGGTTCAGAAATATACATATACAGTCCTTAAACCCTGGTGTATAAAAAAAAGTCCAATAAAATGGCAACGTGCTCCTTCAAACTGTCCTGGGCTTCTTGGAAAACAGTGCCCCATAAGAAACGCACTCACCGCTATTATTCACCCCACAAGGAGGTATTTCACCTTCACAGTATAAGCCAATGTGCAGCCTGTGGAGTGGGAGGAAAACGTCCTGTCTTGTGTTCTCCAATTGCCTCCTTGTCTGTGATGTAAGTGGTCTCCTCACTGTTAACCTCTTAGACGTTGGCCACATGTAGAGAGGAAAGCGACTCCATAGTGTGATACCGTACAAATATCCAAAAATGTATTAATACTGATGGGTACTCACATTTAATAAAAATCATTAAAAGAGAAAACAGTATTTAAAAACAGGAAACTGGAGCGATCTGCGCTCCACGGCTCGAAACCGGAAGTGATGCAATGACACTATATAGTCCCGCCCCCTAGTAGTTGCTACTACTGTACATCCAACCAGATATTGATGTGTTATTTTATCACAAACAGTGTTAAATATGGTTTTATGTTGCCCTCTTTTACTTTTATAATTAAGCAAAATTACAAAAAATTAAGTTTTAGTACTTTATTGAATAAGTGATTGTTAACTTGTGATCTGCCCAACCTTTTCTGCTCATCAGTTATCCTTATTATAAGTGTATTTTATGTGTGGTCCAAGACAATTCCTCTTCTTCCAATGTGGCCCAGGACGGTCAAAAGGTTGAACACCCCTGTAATGAAGTGTTTTCCTCTCCCTGTAGCCTTTCTCGACCAGGCTTCTGTGGAACCTTAGGTTCTCAACCAGGGTTCTGTGGAACCTTAGGGTTCCTCTAAAATGGGTTGGGGGGCAAACATTGGCCCTCCAGCTGTTGCAGAACTTCAAGTCCAATCGGGCCTCTGCCTCTTAGGGCCATGCTTGTGGCTATCAGTCTTGCAATGCCTAACAGGACTTGTAGTCCTGCAAAAGCTGATAGGCTGAAGTTTGCCTACCCTTTCTCTAGAAGTTGCTAGGACCCAGAGTAGTGATCAACTTCTGCCTTTCAGGAGGAGTATTCACTGACAATAATGATCTTTTTAAAGCCCAAGTGCAGCCATAATAAAAACATAGAAAAAATAGCATGTGTCCCTTGTGCTGATGCTTCTTCTGTTAGTTGATATCTTCCTCTGTTCATGCCCACACCCCTCTGCCATAATCTTTTGGTGTGGCGGGCATATTAATGGAGCTAAAGAGCTGTCAGAGGTTCTCACAGCAAGAACTAGACAATGCCCACCCTTTACACCCAGCTCCACCATTCACAGACGCATACTACAACTTCTATAGGTGAAACAGGACCTATGAATGGAGGACAGGTGGAGGATTGATAGGTCTGCCCCGTCCATTAATAGATCACGTTTTATTTTATAGAAGCTGTAGTTTATGAATGGCGGAGCTGGCTGGGCAGAAAGTGCGGGCACATTCAGGTTTTCTTGATGAAAACCTGTAACAACCCATTAGTTATATTAACCCCCCGCCGCACTATAACAGTAGAGGCATCAGCACAAGGGACGCATCCTACTGATTGTAGTTATATCTCTTTTGAAAAAAACTAATAGGAGTTGCCCCATGGGATCATGCCAACCTTTCTACCCACAAAATCCCATGGGACAACTCCTATTAGTTTTTCAAGCGTTTTTCTGGGATGTGGTAGAAGCTGCCAGGATTTTTTCACTTTTTGGTGTTCTCTGTTCTCTCTTGATTTGTCCTGTACTTATATCTCTTGTGCTGATAGTGTTTTTTTTTTTATTATTATTATTTTGGCTTCACTTGGGCTTTTAAAGTGAATTTAAATGAGATTTGTTTTATCCTGCTGCTCTATATCCCCCCTTTCTTTCCATGTCCCCAATTCAGCTAGGGATTGTGCAGCTGTGGAGGCAATTTTGCACATGCTCAGTTTTCAGTCAGTTTCTATGCTGAGGAGGTGCAGGGGAACTGGGCCAAGCTGATCTAATTCTCACCTAGGCAAGAATTGCAGAAGTGGGAACAGGTACCTGTTTGAAAAAGGTACCCATCACATCTGAGCAGCCCATGTGACTACAGAGTGCTAAATGACAGCCCATCCCCTTCCATTCCCATCCATGCCCACTAACCAGCTAAACACAAAGGGGTCTGAATATTACATGTCAATTAATGGAGGTTTCACCTTCCTCTAATTCTAAAACACAGACTGGAGGGGCGTGACACAGCCTGTGACTGGCAGAAATCCACCCACACGTTGTTATTGCCAAAAAATAATAAATATTTGATTTTAAATATATATTTATATGACAATTTAAAACAGTTTATTGATATTATTTATTTATTTTTAGTCTGTATTGCAAAGGCTGTTTTTTTTTTTTTTTAACATGGGACCAGCAGCAGAGGACTAGAAGCTCCTCCTGCCTATGTTTCCCTGCACACAGCCTGGGAAAGAGCGGTGTCATGTGACACCTGTATATCAATTAAGAAAAAGGTACTTCGATATTTTTTTTTTATTATTAAAATAATTACAGTGCCATCATCCATATACAAAAATAGAAGGGACAATGTAAATTAAACAGTGGGTGTTTACTATAAAGTTAACTATCTGTAAGAAGGGAATTCTTCCCAAGGACTACAAATGTAAGGGGCGATCTTTCCACTGACCATCACATTAATGTACCCCGAGTGGTAGAAATAGTAATTATTAGCAGGGGTTCCCTGACCACAAAACATTATTTCAAGAATTTGTTCATGTTAAGAAGGTTGAGAAAGGCTATTCTAGTATATTCTCCCCCATGTTATATGTACAGAGTGCACTTAATACAGAGCCACCAGAAGATAAATTTATCCTTTCCCAATTGTGCCAGGAGTAGGGGGACGTCTCCCCATCTGGGTCCAAAAAAGCTGGAAAGACTTAAAGTGGTTGTAAAGGCAGAAGGTTTATTTTTTATTTTTACCTTACTGCATTCTAAGGTATAAAAACCTTCTGCATGCAGATTCCCCCACAGCCCCACTAAATACATCAACATGGGGAGAAGGTGCTTTGGGGGGCTACCCCAAAGCACCCTCCCCATGTTGAGGGCATGTGGCTTGGTACGGTTCAGGAGGAGGGGACCGCTCTCTTGTCCCCCCCTCATTTCCTGCAGCCTGCCAGGTTGCGTGCTTGGATAAGTGTCTGGTATGGATTTTTGGGGGGACCCCCATGCCATTTAAAAAAAAATGGTTCAGGGTTCCCCTTAATAGTCATTCCAGACTTGAAGGGCCTGGTATGGAATTCACGCAATCCACGCAATTTGTTATTTTTTTTGGCTCGGGGGTTCCCCTTAATATTCATACCAGACCCAAAGGGCCTGGTAATGCACTGTGGGGGAATCCCATGCCGTTTTTTTCAATGACTTTTATGTGTATTGCCGGGACCGACAATTCATTATAGCCGCGAGTACTTTTAAATGACTTTCTTTCCTTTAGAAATGTCATTTTGCTCTCGGACTGTTCTAAACACGGGAAACATGCGCCACTTTACAGGCATATTATAGACACCCCCCAGGTACAAAATGTAAAGGAATATTTCACTTTTATTGTTTCACTTTAAAGAATTATTAAAATCACTGCTCCCGAAAAAACATCAGTTTTTAAAACTTTTTTTTGCATTGATACATGTCCCCTGGGGCAGGACCCGGGTCCCCAAACACTTTTTATGACAATACCAAGCATATAAAGCCTTTAAAATTAGCACTATTGATTTCTCCCATAAACTTTCAAAGGGTGTTCCATGGCTTTTCGAATTTGGCGCGAACACCCCAAATTGTTCGATATTCGTAAAACACCCGATATTCGAGTCCAACTTCCGTGGCTCATCCCTATTTAATACCATCCAAGTATGTATTTCTAGCTCAGAAAAGTCCCTTTATCGCTCTCAGCCTCTTCCAATTATCTGACTTCCTGGTAGAGGGTGGCTATAATAATTCTCCATGGTTCCACTGTATGTAGTAATGTAGCCATCCTCTCTTGCTGATGTCTGAGATGGAGTATGGACTATGGCAGGGATAGTCAATTTGTGGACCTCCAGCTGTTGCGGAACTACAAGTCCCATGAGGCATAGCAAGACTCTGATAGCTACAAGCATGACACCCAGAGGCAGGGGCATGATGGGACTTGTAGTTTTGCAACAGCTGGAGGTCCACTAATTGCATATCCCTGGACTATGGGATTTGTACTGTGTATAGAGCACTGTACAGGACTGCAGCTAATGTACTCGACTCATTCCCAACAAACAGAAGTGTTGTGGAAAATGAGAGGTTCAGGAGCTCACTGAAGACATTACAAGTAGATTAAGCATGAAATAAGCATGCTGATAGAAAGACAGAGGAGATAGGAGAAGATGAGCTTATATGTCCTCTGATTCTCCTTTCACTGTCCAGTCACAAGCTCTGGGGGATGGGTGGGGGGCATCAAGAACAGTGTACTTAAAATGGTAGTAAACCCAGTATTTAGAGTTTTACCTACAGGTAAACTTATAATAAAGCTTACCTGTAGGTTAAATGAATATCTCCTAAACATGCACCGTTTAGAAGATATTTGCCTGGCTGGCAATCATTGATGTCACCAGCGAATGTGCTCTGAAGGAACGGCCTCCCCCATGCCCTTTCTTCAGAGCTGTGTGCCGTGGCCGAGACACCTGTGTGCATGCTTTCGTAATGTGCTAGTATGCTGTACATACCGGTGGAGAGATCTCTGTCTCAGCTTAGTAGCACTGCAAGTTTCATTTTGAGCCTCTGTATAAGGATTTATTTTACGTTTCAGGATCAGCTTTGCTTTTCTTCCTTTGAGCTTGTAAAGATCATCCTACAAAACAGCCAGTCGCCAATTTCCAGGGATTACTTCAAACTGATCAGCCCAGCAATTATCCATCAACTTCTTACTTGCACTTGCCCAGTGGAAGACTACACAAGCACCCAGCTCCCTCCTCCAACCACTCTAGAAAGTGAGTCTTACTAACATTCGTGATTTTACATTGTTGAATATGATATATAATAGATATATATATATATATATATATATATATATATATATATATATATATATATATATATCTATATCTATATATATATATATATATATATATATATATATATATATATATATATATGCCATATTGCTTGAAATAAATGTTGTGTGGTTTCTGAATTCCCCCTTGTTATTATAAATATATATTAACTTGTCTATTCCTATAACTAGCTAGTCTATCAAAGCTCTGATAACGTTAACAGTGATCATATAACAACAAGATTAGCTATAAAAATAAATACACTGCTTAAATAAGCAAGGATCTCATTTATTATAAAGAAAGTAGAAATTCTAACATAAAAATACTTAGATTTCAGAGCAAATAAAACAAAAGAACATAGATGATACTTTACGTAAGGGCGTATTCAGTATCTTCAGCTGGGCTCAATGGCAAGAGGAAGTTATTCCAGCCACCCAGTACTTTTAAACTGCACTCAGACACCACCCACACAAAACCCACTGCCAGCCTATCTCAGCATTCTGACAAATGAAAATCGATAAGAGGCCGTCCTTTTTCTGCCCATCCTCCAGAAAACATGCTGTGGCGTCCACTAGGGGCAGCATTGGTCCATGAATCACCGCTATTTGACCTGGATCATCTTTTAGCTGGCCTCTGATGTTGGTGTAGCTCAGGAAATCAGTCCTTTTAACAGCAGCTGACCCTTTAAGTTTTTGTTTCCAGCCATGGTAATCAGGCACTTCAATCTTCATTGCACCAGGTGATTCCTGGTGCAACTTCACCAGGTGAAGTCATATCCCACACTTCCACACCAGGGGGTATGCGTGACCCTTTCTTTCAGATGAAGGTTCTGATATGCATTCTTTAGTCACATAGCCCTGATGGATAATGGCATTCCAGGATGCCCCCAAGAGAGTCAAGGCTAGGTGTAACCAGATTTCATAGTTCAGAAACATCTCATATTAGGAAAAAAAAACATGTTGCTTTCCAACGATGCTGCAACCATATAACGATGTAACAAAGTCATGGAGCTATACACCACTTCCAAAGGGTATAATCAACTTTAATGTTTAGTATATGCAAAACACAGACACTCCACCCCATTCATCCTGCTAATATGTTTCCCCCACATGTAAAGTAGCTTTTCTCAACCTTATAATCACAGAGGCACCTTTTGAAATACTTTTCATATTTCAGGGAACACCCTGCTAAAATGAATTTATTAAGTGGGAAGAATTACACCCTTACATTAGTTTCAGCACGCCACCCTTAACATTAACTAAAAAAAACATTAGTGCCATGCCACTAGTTCTGCCAAATGAAATTGGACCCAGAATTATACAGATGCCATCAGATGTTTTTTTTTTTCTAACTACACTGTAGAAGGATGCTTATACTTACCTATTTTCAAGGTGCTCCACTCCGGTCATGTGAACGGCTGCCAGCGGCCGGTGTTCTGCCAAAATCTGTCCCCCCATCGGATAGTGTCCGCCCCATACTGCTCAGGAGAAGCGCTTGCACAATGCAGAGGACTCCTAAAGTCTCCGAAGAGGAACGCCGCCTGCGCACTCCAGGTTCAAGCCCCACCATCCAAGTGGGCATACAGTTGAACCTGGACTCAGTAAGCAGGCGCCATTCATCTTCGGAGGCCTTCAGCATCTCCTTGTTCTCCGTACTGCGCAAGCACAGTACAGGGCGGACACTATCCGACGGGGGACATTATTCGACACAACACCGGCTTCAAAGGAGAGGAGGGATAGCGGACAATGGATGCTCCATAATAAGCCTATGGGTGATGTCACCGCTCAGGCATTCCAACCATTGTCGGCAATCTCTCCTCTACCCTAATGCCTGGGAAGATCATTTGACCAGACCAGAGCACTCAGGGAATAGATAAGTATAATCATCTGCCTTTTACAGGGTTGTTAATGTAAGAGTTAGAACAGGGGTGGGAGCAATTTTAAGCTTAGTTAGATCTAGCCAGGAATTCCACTTTAATGGAAAAAGAAAAGTTTTATTTAAAAATATATTAGCATGCTGATGAGAAAAAAAGGAGGAATAGGAAAGGTAAAATACAGAATGATTAACCTTTAGCTTTTAAATAAAATCACTATAGTAATGTGAGATTAGATACACTAAGGGTGCTGATCATATCACAAGCACCATGCAAAAGATAACTGCATGAATAATAAATTGGAACCATTGTGATAATATAAAATTAAACATTACAGAAAATACATTAGGGCATTTCTTTTTATCATAACACAAGCACTTTGTCTCTTAGGATATGGCTATAGCACAATTGCTGTGTTGCTCCTGACAGTTGGGTCCATGTTTGGCGCCACCCTCATTATCTTCAGTTCTTGTGAAGAGAGCTACAAACTCATCTTACAGTTGTTTGTGGGATTGGCGGTCGGAACATTGTCCGGTGATGCTCTGCTGCATCTCATTCCCCAGGTAAAGAGAAATTTTTACACAAGTAAACTGATTTTTTTTTCCTTACAAGGAAGGTGTTTTATTTTACTTTTTCTTTTGAATATGTAAATATAAATTATATTAAATTTATATATATATATATCTCAACTGTTCCTGATCTTGGGGGACTGTCCATCATTTGGAACAATGTCCCTCTGTCCCTTTTTGCTCCTCATTTTGGTCTGTTCTATATAGTTGTATATAAAATGTACTGTTTATCTATCAAAAAATGTTTCCCAGTGCTAAACCTTTCTTCCAATTTCTAAATTGCTGCATTTGTAAATTTCAAAAGCCAGTATAAAGAAATAGTAGTGGTAAAAAAAAAAAAAAGTATTTGTGGATTTAACCAAACTTGTCTTATTAAATATTGTTTTACCCAATACTAAGGGGTCTATTTATATATATATATATATATATATATATATATATATATATATATATATATATATATATATAATGCATAGCCCTTTGTATAGTGAATCTGCATGCACATTTGTTTTGTGCAAATTACAACAACTAATGTTCTTTAGGCTATTTTCTCTTCAAAATGATTTTATTATTGGCAATAGTAAAATGCATGCTCATTTATTATGAGCAGTAGTAAAATACTGCATTATGGACACTAGATGGAGCCCAGGAGCACAGGAAATACATATGTTTTTGAAACAAGAGATACAATGTAACTATACTAGAGAACACTAAAGGGAACTAACATTTACATTAATCTACTAATTCCCTGTAGCATTCTCTAGAATAAGTGTCAGCAACCATTGGCATGCGTGCCAGACATGGCACACCGCCACATTCATGATGGCATGCAAAGGAAGCCTGGGACATCCTCCCCACATCAGCAAAGCCGGCCGGCAGCTGTGGCTATGGCTGGGTACGTAGAACAGAGCATGGCTAGTTTCCTCCCACCTTGGTTCCCGCCTTCCTCAAATCTGCCCACATCACTCTGCTTGCCTGCATTGAGTGGTGTTAAGCATGGCCAGATCTTGATGTTGTTGTGTCTGGCCCAGAGCTCCTCGTCCTGTCACAGCACATACCTGAGAGTATTGTTTCTTAGAGACAGGCTCCATCTGCACAATATGTCACTGCCAGCTATGTTGCTGTTCTGACCTGTGAAATCCTCAGTTTGGAACAGCAGCACAGCTGCAGTAGCCAGCTAGACACTGTACATATGGAGTCTATTTGTAAGAGAATCTGATCTCAGCTATGTGCTGTGTGGACATTAGGAGCGCTACTGAGTCCCCTGCCAGCAATGTCCTCTGCCCTCTACCCTGCTGACCCCACATCCTCTGCCATGCTGACCCCTGCACACTGCCCTGCTGACCCCTGTCATATTGATCCCTATATACTGCCTTGTTGACCCCTGTCATATTGATCCCTGTACACTGCCCTGTTGACCCCATATTCTGCCCTGCTGGCCCTTGTCTTCTTCCCTGCTGACCCTTGTACACTGCCCTGCTAAAACCTGTCCTCTGACCTGCTGGACCCTGTTCTTTTCCCTGTTGATCCTTGTATACTATCCTGCTGAACCCTCTCCTCTAACCTGCTGACCCCTGTCTTCTGCCCTGTTGACCCCTCTTCCATGCTGACCTCCCATACTCTGCCTTCCTGACATTTTTTTACTTCACTCCCACATCACACAGGCTAGATCTGGCTCTGTTGTTGAGTCAGATGCCACAGGCTCCCCGCTCCCTGTCCACTGAGCTCCCACTGCCCTTCCAAAGGACGCTGGTAGGACAGTGGAGCTCGGTAAACATGGTGGGGGGGTCATGTCGGGGGAAAAGGCGGCACATCGTGGCAGTGGATGTGGAAGTGTTAGGCGGCTTCACAGCCGCTTGAATCTCTTCCACATGAGTCGGGTTTACTGAAGCCCACACTCACTCCCAGCTGGTCTAGTGGCCGGAGGTGTGTAAAAATAAACACGTGTCTGCAGCTCTCCCCCCCCCCCCGCTCCCATCCTGGTGTCCTAAGGTGGCTGCTTAAGCCGCCTTATGGTAGCGCTGGCCCTGGATGCATCCAGATGACCCCCTGCGGCCATCTTGGGTCAACAGACCCCGCTTCCAGGTTTTGTGTATTGGATAGGGGAGAGAAAGAGTACACGTCTGTCAGAGAAAGTGGCTAGCAGCAGGAAGAGGTTCCTAGCAAGGATGGACAGTATAGCAACACACCATACGTCTGTGGAAGCCTCCTCATTGGGACCTAATCAGCCAGGCTGCATTCTCTCCTCAGAGACGGATGCTGATCTGAATCCACCGTGTTCTCAACTTATACAGACATGTGATTGTTTCACTGGTGTGGTGTCTTCTCACTGGGTTGTTTGTTCAGTTGAGCCTTTCCTTCAATACATGTTCTTGCTCCTGCAGCTGGCCCCTGTATTTGACATAAATACATGTTCTTGCTCCTGCAGCTTGCTCCTGCAGCTGGCCCCTGCATTTTGACACTCACCATTAAGATGACCACACAGGGCTATAAACTGACAATTTGGTAGGCATATAAAAAAAAAAAAAATGAAGACCTGCTTTTCTAACAGTAACAGTTCTACCAGTAAAACCCTTACTCCAAACCCCAACCTTCCCATCCCTAGAACGTCTCCCTTCCAACCTTGGAGCTCCTAAGGGCTGGAGCAGTGAAGTAACCTAACCAGACTCTAAAGCAAGTGTATAATAGCTGAATGAGTCCTCAGGCCAAACGGATCTGAAAGTACCATATATAGCAAATTACAAGGAAAATAGAGAACTCCAATGGTGATTATTTATAAACTGGCCACTCTTACCCAAGTGCCTGATCTACCTGGTGTAAAAGTGTGAGTATCACCAGAGAATTCCCAGTACACACCTGAAAGGTCACCCTGTGGTGGAATAAGAATTTATCCATGCCTGCCAAACCTTTTGAAATGTATTTTCGCAGCCTCTGGAAATATATGTAGCCTTGTAAAAAGGGATCGTGAAATTGACCAGACCTTTCCAGAAGGACATAGTCGGGTGGGACAGGCTTCTTCCAATGGAGAAGAATAGCCTTCCATGCATAAACTAGTATGACATTAAGTGGGGCTCTATGGGCAATATAAACCCATTGATTTAACAATTTCAAAAACAGTTACATTCCCGCCATGCTGAGAATGCCAACTGTCACAGTTGCTTGTGCTCTCAACTGAACTGACAAGCCATCAAATGGCTGATGCCATAGCTGATCACATGTGCAGTACCATGGCAACAGAAGATCAAACAGAGGCCAAGATGGCAGCTTGCTTGGCTCTAAAGGACAGGGGGGATTAGTTCCACTTTAAATAATATCTGGCAATAGCATCATTGTGCAACGAGAAAACTACAAGCCATGGCAGACATATTTTTACACCTTAGTCTCTATTTACTTTAAAGTGGAACTAAACTCTCTCAGTCAATAATAACTATTTTTAATCCTTATGCTGCTAGCATTAGTTACCAGACAGGAAGTATATTATTCCTTGTTTTTTAGAGTTCTTCAGTTGCTTCCTGGTTTCTGGCCTAGGCCAAAATGATGTCATATATCCCAGGAGTCTTCATGAGATTTTTTTTCATCTTTAAAAGGGCAGGAGGGGCTTTCTCAACTAAGCACACCCTCCTGCATGCATGCCTGAGCTAAGGGCAGATGATGGATTCCACAATTTAAACACTACATGAAACATCTGCCTTTACTGAAGAATGCCAAGGCTAGAAATGGTAGGGGGTTGTATTTCAAAGTGATATGAATTCGCTATTGAATTAATCAATTTTTAGATTGTTGGGTTTAGATACAGTTAAGCCAATCCCCCTCCACAGACTAGCGCTCCGGGGGGTGGGGGTTGGGAACAGAGCAGACAGCGATGACTGACAGTCACCACCATGGAGCACTAAGAACAGAACGATCAGCGGTGTTTGATCACTTGGTTCTCAGGGTTGGTGGGGGTCAGATGCAATGCTGCATCTACCTAGGTAAGTATGATTTGAAAAAAAAAAAAAAATCTTTTAATTGATTTAACCAAAACTGGTCATGGTATTATGTGAATGAATGATTTCACAAATGGTGGACAGGTGACTGCAGTTTTTTCCACCTTATGTTGGTGGCATCTTCAGCATCTTGAAGGAGTATGTTTCTTTATATTATCCATGTGTTGAAGCTGCTAATGACCAAACCTGGCTTGAGATCCACTTTAATACAATCTGACTTCTATGAATTTCTAGGTTCTGGGTATCCACGAGAACATTTCCCATGATCACCATGGAAACAATGAAGAACCTTACTTAGAGGAGAAGCAGTACCTGTGGAAGATAATGGGAATGATTGCAGGCATTTATGGATTCTTCCTCATTAATAAGCTCTGCTTTCTCTTTGTTTCTTCTACCAGACAGGTAAGGGAGATTGGTTTCTTTTTCAACAGATTTCGTAATGCACAGTTGCATACATAGTAGGTTCTATTTCAGAAGGAAGGATTGTAGGTGGCTTTGCCTATACAGTCACCAAGTCTTCCAATTTTTTTCCAAAAATTTTTCTCTAAAAACAATGAACCCACTTTGGTAATAACATGGAAGATCCTTATCTCTACAGCAGCCTATTGTGGAAAACGTCATAAACTAACGGTGCTTTAAATTAAAGGGATAGGTCACCTTCACTAAAATAAAACAAAGAAACTTCCTATGCAGATAAGGGGCACCTGCAGCTAAAAGCAAACTTTGCAGCTTTGACTAGAGATGGATAATGCCCTTGCTATTGGTGTAAGCCATTCATTACCATCCTGTCCTGCCTTGTTGCTAGGATGTTGTTAAGACAGCAGTTGCTGCTCACCTACACTATCACAGGAGCAGGCTCTTTCTCTAATTCAAACCCCCTCACATGCTTTCTCTCTCCCCTGCCATAGTAGCTCTGAGCTCAACGATGCTGCAATGGAGGAGTTAGCAAACTGGGTATGTGTGGTGGTTTGAAAGCTCACACCTGGGGTGTCATAGCAATATCCTTGCAACAAAGCAGGACAGGAGATGTCAGGCTTACAGAGTTACATGGATGGTTTACAACCTATAGAAAGGAATTTGTCCAAATTTTGTCAAAGCTGCACAGTTTGACTTCATCTACAGGTGCCCCATACTTGCATTGGCAGTTTTATGGTAAAGGTGAGCTAATCCTTTAAGTCCTAAATTACAGATGAGATCTTTATCTCAAGAAAACCCCAGAACCTATAGTGGTGGATAACAAATTTATTTTACTAATGAATTTTCAGGATCTCTATAAGACCTCCTTTGTTTTTGGCTTGTCAGGACTCTTCATTACCAATGTGCATAGAAAAGTGCACATGATCACAAATGGGTGGCACTGTGGTTGTAGATGGGGGTTCTGGAGTGGATTAAGGGATTCTGCAGCAGAGGATGAGATTTCTGGAGGAACATGGGGTGTACTGTTGGGGACACTATGGTGGACTGGAGGTTCTGCAGCAGGCTGGTGGACAGTGTGGAAGCTGAGGGCTTTAAAGGGCCCTGGGGCACTATGGGAGGTTGGGGGGGGGGGCACTATGAGACCTGGGAGGCACTGTGAGAGATTGAGAGATCTGCAGGTGGCTTGTAAGCGGACTTTCGAATGGCTATGTAATGGCGCCAAGAGCACATGTCCCTTCCTTGATTCTTCTCCTACCAGAACAACAACCCTCCTCAATGAGTATTTAATCTTCCACCATCATGTACCCATCTCCATGCCAGAAGCCTCCTCATTACATTCCTGACCATTGAACTTTGTATCCCAAGGAAGGAATGTCCACACAAAAAGAAGTTAAGATTGCTTCGTTTTACTGGTGGTTCAAGATGGCAATGCAGTCACCTCACATGTAGACACACTACCTAGAGTCACCGAACAGCATTCTGACAATCGCATATAGTGGACGAACTGCATCAGTCAAATGTGAAAGCAGTACACAGTACATTTTAGTAAGCCATCTTCCATACTCAGTCTCTCTCCTCCTGGGGTCATCTGTACTTACTCAGAGGGTCCTGATTTGTCTTAGGCTGCCTGTGTCCAGCTCACTGATAGTCCAGCTCACTGAAAGATAGTCTTTCCTGAGACAGGATCATTGCAGTCACTTCTGCTTGCGTACACTTCTCTCAGGTCTTCTAGTGGGATAGCCTCACTCCAGGCAATAGAGCTGTGATATTTTACTTAACTGAGCTTCTCACTCTGTGATTTTCTTGGGAGACTTGTCTCCAGTTGTTCACGCAAGGGAATACTTGGCCTGGCATAAAAGGACTTTTGCATCCAGCTCTAGCCTTCTCTACCATAATGCCGCGTACACATGACAGGACTTAAGTCCGGCAGACTTTCGACAGAGTTCTGACGGAGTTCTGACAGAGTTCTGACGGACTTTCCGAATGAACGGACTTGACCACACACAATCACACCAAAGTCCGACGGATTGGAACATGATGACGTATGACTGGACTAGAATAAGGAAGTTCATAGCCAGTAGCCAATAGCTGCCCTAGCGTCGGTTTTAGTCCGTCAGACTAGCATACACACGAGCGGATTTCTGGGTCCGGCAGAGTTCTGTCGGAAAAATTTGAAACATGTTCCATTTCTAAAGTCTGTCAGACTTTTGCAAATCAAAAGTCCGCTGCAGCCCACACACGTTCGAATAGTCTGCCGGAATCATTCCGTCAGACTTTTGATGTTGAAAAGTCTGGTCGTGTGTACGGGGCATCAGAGTCAGAATTTTTACATCTGGGTCTTCTGGGTGCAGGATCAACCTCACCCTCTCCTCCAGCCCTGTCCAGGGCCTCCACTAGCTAACTACTGTACATCTGCCTGCTAGTGGGGTCTCTTGCTCCCATGCCATAACTGCACTACAATAGGACTCAAATCTAGCTTTTACATGGGCACTGAGTCACACATGACATCACTACAGGAGGGCTCTAACTAAAGGCTCTAACCAAAAGGGACCTAGCACCTGATTACACAATTCTTTTGTTACCAGCACTATTTTGGGACAGAGCTACGAAGTGTCCAACTAGAGAATCGCTCCTTACATGCCGGAGCAGTCTCTCAACCTTTTCAACATAGAGGAACCCTTTAAACAATTTTCTGATCTCAGGTAACCCCTGTTAAAAATTACTATAGCTACAGCTCATGATACATTTGTGTGATGGTCATGGGGAAGAATGCTCCTTACACTTGTGATCATTGGGAAGAATTACCCCCTTAGGCGGCGTACACACGGGCGGACTGTCTGCCCAAACTAAGTTCGTCAAACAGTCCGCTCAAACTTTTGAATGAACGAACTTGCCCACACACGGCACTTTTTGCGCGGACTAATACGGCAAACTAAGTTCGTCGTACTAAGTCCGCGCAACTTTTGAAATGAACGGACTCGCCCACACACGCGGAAGACAGTCCGCTCATTTCGAGCGCGTGTCAAGGTAGGCGGGGCCCGCGACGGAGACGTCGTGGGCTCCGCCGCCTGTAATGTACTTAAAGGGGAACCCCAACGCCGAAAAAAAAATCGGCGTGGGGGTCCCCCCAAGTCCACAACAGACCCTTGTCCGAGCACGCTACTCGGCCGGCCAGGAAAGGGGGGCGAGCGCGCCCCCCCCTCCTGAGCCGTACCAGGTCGCGTGCCCTCAACATGGGGGGTGCCTTGGGGAAGGGGGGGCCGCGCGGCCCCCCCACCCCATAGCACCTTGTCCCCATGTTGATGAGGACAAGGGCCTCTTCCCGACAACCCTGGCCGTTGGTTGTCGGGGTCTGCGGGCGGGGGGCTTATCGGAATCCGGGAGCCCCCTTTAATAAGGGGGCCCCCGGATACCGGCCCCCCACCCTATGTGAATGAGTATGGGGTACAATGTACCCCTACCCATTCACCTGTAAAATAAAAGTACCCAAAAAAAAACACAACACACGAGATAAAATATTTTATTGCACAGCTCCGGGGGTCTTCCGTCTTCGGGGGTCTTCTCGCCGGACTCCTCCGCTATCTTCTTGTAGCTCTTTTGCTAGCGGAGGAGTCCGGCTTTCTTCCTCCCCGCCGCCGGCCTCTTCTCCCGACTTCGGGGGTCTTGTCCCCCTCTTCGGTTCTTCTGCCGGGCCACCGCGCCTTCTTATAGCTCTTTTACAGGCGGTGGCCCGGTCTTCTGTCGCCGCTGTCGCCGCCGTCGCCGCCTTCCGTTCTTCTTCTTCTTCTTCTTCTTCTTCTTCTTCTTCTTCTCCAGGAGATGTTGACACGACGCTCTCTCCGGCCGGAATGCCAGAGCCGCGCTGTGCGGCCACTTATATAGTGACAATGGGGCGGTGTCACATGGTATATGTCACATGGGTTGGTCACATGGGTTGATGTCACATGGGGACTATGACATCGTAAGGGGGCGGGGTCACCATGTGACCAACCCATGTGACATATACCATGTGACACCGCCCCATTGTCACTATATAAGTGGCCGCGCAGCGCGGCTCTGGCATTCCGGCCGGAGAGAGCGTCGTGTCAACATCTCCTGGAGAAGAAGAAGAAGAAGAAGAAGAAGAAGAAGAACGGAAGGCGGCGACGGCGGCGACAGAAGACCGGGCCACCGCCTGTAAAAGAGCTATAAGAAGGCGCGGTGGCCCGGCAGAAGAACCGAAGAGGGGGACAAGACCCCCGAAGTCGGGAGAAGAGGCCGGCGGCGGGGAGGAAGAAAGCCGGACTCCTCCGCTAGCAAAAGAGCTACAAGAAGATAGCGGAGGAGTCCGGCGAGAAGACCCCCGAAGACGGAAGACCCCCGGAGCTGTGCAATAAAATATTTTATCTCGTGTGTTCTGTTTTTTTTGGGTACTTTTATTTTACAGGTGAATGGGTAGGGGTACATTGTACCCCATACTCATTCACATAGGGTGGGGGGCCGGTATCCGGGGGCCCCCTTATTAAAGGGGGCTCCCGGATTCTGATAAGCCCCCCGCCCGCAGACCCCGACAACCAACGGCCAGGGTTGTCGGGAAGAGGCCCTTGTCCTCATCAACATGGGTACAAGGTGCTTTGGGGTGGGGGGGCCGCGCGGCCCCCCCTTCCTCAAGGCACCCCCCATGTTGAGGGCACGCGGCCTGGTACTGCTCAGTAGGGGGGGCGCGCTCGCTCGCCCCCCTTTCCTGGCCGGCCGGGTAGCGTGCTCGGACAAGGGTCTGTTGTGGACTTTGGGGGGACCCCCACGCCGATTTTTTTCGGCGTTGGGGTTCCCCTTTAAGTCCATACCAGGCGGCGGGGCCCGCGAAGTCTCCTTCGCGGGCCCCGCCTACCTGGAGACGCGCTCGAAATGAGCGGACTTTTCTCCGGGCGGGAACAGTTCGCTCATTTCGAAAGTACAGCGGACTGGCCCACACACGGGCGGACTGTCCGCTCAAACCAAGTTTCAGTGGACAGTTTTACGGAAATTCCGTAAGACTTTGTTCGTCAGACAGTCCGCTGAAACTGTCCGCTGAAGCCCACACACGAGCGGACTGTCCGCTGAAACACTGTTCAGCGGACAAAGTTGGGCGAACAGTCCGCCCGTGTGTACGCGGCCTTACAGTTAGCAAAAAGATCAATGGTGTCAGTGGGAACTTATCTGAGAGGCAGAAACTGCTCATTGCTGGGAGGAACCCCTAGCAAACTCTGGAGGAACCCTAAGGTTCCATGGAACCATGGTTAAGAAACCCTGGGCTGGAGGCCTGGCAGAAGAAAGGCTGCTGCCACAGCACCATGCAGTTTGGTGCAATGTAAATTTGAAGAAGGGTCCAGGAGTTCTTTCTGCATTTTTTTTGCATGTAGGCTAGCCTATTGAAATGAGTGAAGAAAAGGATAATGTATAGGAGCACTGCTGCTAGAAGGGTCCTCACTGGATGCTTGTAATCTATTGGGATCATCTGAGGTGAAAGCTGGTAGGGCACTCGAGCAGCACTTTTAGGAGAGAAGCAGGCTGTGGATGAACAAACGTGCAAAGAAAGGCACTTCTAAGTGCAGTAGGCCAGTGATTTTTATAGAACACAACAGTTAAAAACACTTACAGAATGTAGAAATATAGTAGGCTCATCAATCAGTTGGGTGCTTCTTAAGGAGTTTGTCAGGAAAGGTTTCACCTGCTTGTGGCACTGTCAGATCTTTGGGCCGCAATAGTGGGTGTCTCCCGGCAATCTGGAGCTGACATCATCTCCTGCAATCAGGTGTCACCTGAGACTGATTGCAGGAGGCGTGTATATATACCCGAAAGATGCTCACACATTTGTCTTGGTATTTTCTTTGAGCCCTGACCTATATTCCTGTATCCCTGCATCCATCCCTGGACCCCTGTCTTGCAGACTTATCCCTTCTTCCTGTTGTCCTCTCCCTGTCCCGTCCTGCTCCCTGTTCTATCTGATTGATCTCTCGTTTATAATCCTGGCTTGATTACGTTTATGATTATATCTTACTCCTGTATTCACATTTGGTTTAGAGAGTTATTATTTTGTGTTATTTGCTGGTTTGCTTTATTGTTTATGACTTATCCTTTTAATAGATCTTACTTTTATTACTTTACATGCGTTTTGGTCTTACCTATTCCAGTCCACACATTTCTGGTCGCACCGGTTTATGACAGAATTTCTGAGCATGCACCGAAATGCGTCACTGCCCCCAATTCAGATGTCTCTTCCAGCCTTTGCGTTCTATGCGGCCCCCGTGGGTTCCATGGTGGTTTCCGGAAGTGCAGCGGCAATCTTACTTCCATGGACCCTTTGTTCCTGCAGCTGTTGGTTGGCACAGAGACAGGGAATGCTATCTAAGGAGCCCCTAACTGATTGCTGAGCCTACTTTAGTTTTACAATCTGTAAATGTTTTTAACCGTTGTGTTCTATTAACATCGCTGGCCTACTGCACTTGGAGGCGCCGTTCTTTGTACATATTGAAATGAATGGGCTGCCCTCTATGGCAAGCACGGAAATGCGCTTATGCTCCATTGCACTTGTATGAGATGAATATAGCATTAACAACACAACACTTTCTCTTTTGAAATCATTATTCTTTCCATTTTTTTAGCCTTTGTTTTAAACCATGGGCCATAAAGCCGCAGTCAGATCAATGTGAAAATAAGAGGAAAAGCGTGACTTTGTTTTGACTCCGCTGTTTACCTGTACAATATTGTGCCGGGTTTTATATGTATTTTCAATTACGTAAGTTACAGTAATACACTTGAGCTCATTTAAGGATTACCAAGCCATAATTTTGCTGTTTTCTTTGTTCATTTCATACGGCTTCCCAGAGCTGCAATCTCTTAACAAGCCACGTAAGACTGTTCTCAGCTGTATTCTATATTAACTCACTCGGTATGCGGCCTTTTAATGCTTTCAAACAAGACATGATTTAGAGCGGAGTTCCAGAATGCTTTGTTCTTCACTTCCTGGAACTTACAATGCAATAAACAAATGTGAATTAGCTTAATGCCGAGTTGCCTTTTGGATTTTGGTAAATATTCTCTTACTGGGAGCGTGAATGCTTTTGTTACATAGAGGGGAAAAAATATTATTTAAACCGGTTTAAATTTACACAGGGAGGTTCAACAAAATAAACCTGCAAAGCAAGATACATGGAGGCAGCCATAACTGATCTCCCTTGAGAATGCTGTTTGCCTGGCTGTCACGTTTGGTCCCGGAAGGATTTACCCCCTTAATGACCAGACCATTTTTTTGCGATACGGCAATGCGTCGCTTTAACTGACAATTGCACAGTCATGCAACGTTGTACACAAACAAAATTGATTTCCTTTTTTTTCCCCACAAATTGCTTTTTTTTTGGTGGTATTTGATCACCTCTGTGGTTTTTATTTTTTGTGCTATAAAAAAAAAAATATCGACAATTTTGATAATTACTTAGTGAGTTAGATAGTCACCTTCAGGTGATTGGACACTGGCAACCCTAATTACAAGAGACATACCTGGTGTATACTTACATGCCTTCCAGGATACACGCTTAGTGAAGCCAGTCTGTGAAGCCGCTCACCCCCATCCGCTGCAGACTCTGCCACATGATCTGAAAAGGGGGGATCCCACGAAGTCTATAGGGTCCCACGTAGTCCTCCGGTTGTCTCCTTTCTCGCCCCCGACCAGCACCATGTTGGTCCTATGCACGTGTAGGGAGTGCGCTTTTGCAGCGGATTTCGGCAGGGAAGGAGAGGGGTGCGTGGTTGCTAGCGCCGTGCACATGCGGTGTGCACAGCGCATCAGTGCGCAGGTGCAAGGTGGCTGTTTTTTAAAAGCCCAGAATGCCAGAGCCCTGTAAGCGGTGGGACACACAGCTGTGGGCAGTAAGCATCTTGGTGGGTTCGGCACCAGGCATATCAACGACACCAACTCGACATCATGGTTGTTCAAACTAAGCTAATAATAATATTGTAAGACTAGGCACAACAGTGATTGCATTCATACTAATACCTCTGCTTTTGCCAGCTTAGGACTATGTATCCCCGTAAGAGGGCTTCAGGGGCAGGTAAAAGAGCCTAGATCTAAGGGTTCTATCCCCCCCAGAAAGACTGGAGGTAGCTGCACAGGATGAGCCATTGCCCCTGTCAGGCTTGCAGCCTTTCCCAACAATGCAGCCCTGCATAGGTCTTTTAAAGACGGTTGTTTGCATTTGCAGTGTATGCTGTACAGGAGAAGTTAGCTGCTTAATCGCAGCATCCTCACAAGAGGGCAAAATTTGGGGTAGTTCCCCTTCCCCTGCCCTAAATCCTCAATCAAGAGGATCAACAATCTGATGAAAGATCACCATCAGGGGACAGTGAACAGGTGCAATCTGATGAGGCGGAGGTATCAGAGGCCTCACAAGCTTTCAGAGATTCATGCTGCATATAACTTACCCTCAGCCTAGACGGCTGAAGCCTCTGTCTCCTACTTGGGTTTTTTCTTAAATTCCGATAGGCTTCTTATACCTTTCCAAGTCTGTCCATTACTACAAAGATGTGTAGAACCTCCACAAGGTCCTCATGCAGGTGCTTACTTACAAACCAGCCAAACGCACAATTGCTGAAATGCCCACGGCCATATCACCCTGAAAGCACCCAATCTCGTCTGATCTCAGAGGCTAAGCAGGGTTGGCCTGGATGGGAGACCGTCTGGGAATACCAGGTGCTGCACATGGTTCTGTGCACGTTGTTGCTAACACAAACAGCTAAATGCATGAGTGCGGGAACGCACATCAGCGGAGGATAACTTATTTTTTATTAGTCCACATATTTGCATAAATTACTTGAGTATTGGAATGTACAAGATGCATGTGGCAGAACATGTAATACACATAGTGATACAAGTTTTTTTTCTATTTGTGGTGGACTTACATAGTTGCATGAGAATGCTTGGTCGTTAAGTGCTTACTTGCGCAGAAATGCCTAAAATCGCCTGAATGCCTAAAATCTCATAATTGCCTAAAAACGCATAAATGCCTGTTTGCATAAAGATACGGTGTTGCAAAAGAGTGCTTAACCCCACAAGAGCCCTTGTTTGCCCAGGAATACCTGCTCACACAGAAAGGCTTGTTTTTACAGAAATGCCTAAATTGCATAAGAATGCTTGGGTGCATAAAGTTGCGGGTTCACACCAGGGTGTTTGACTTCACAAGAGTCCTTGATTACCCAAGGACACTTGGTCACGCGGAGAGGCTTGTTTTACAGAAATGCCTAAAAAAAGCATAAAGATGCTTGATTGCATAAAGATGCTGGATCACACACACGCGGAGAAGCTAATTTTTTTTCAGAAATGCTTAAAATCACATAAAGATGCTGGATCGCACAGGGGTGCTTGATCACACAAGAGTCCTTGGTCTCTCAAGGGTATTTGTCCGCACAGTAGTGCTTATAATGCATAGAATGTTTGGTCGCATAAAAGATGCTGAATCGCATAAGAATGCATGATCGCCTAAGGTTGCATGATCACCTAGATTCGCATGGTTGCATAACAAAGCATGTTAATTTAGCCTCATTAATTATACAGGATTCCTTATGTTCACATAAGAATATGTGTCTGCCTGGATACAGGATGTGTAATCTTGCATTGCACATTCAGAGACTCTTGCTTGCAAGGTGCCCGTTCCATAGAACACGTGCTATAGGTATGCGTGTGTACAGCACACATGTTTAATGTTTTAAACATATTATAGAAAATTCATGCTTCCATGAACGCACGCTTCTTTTGAGGCATATGGCGTTAACTCTTACCACTTACACATACGGAGAATCGTTTGCACATGTGTTTTCAGAACTTGTCTGCATTTCCCAGGGAAACAGCACCTCTTCTGGTTGGCAGGCTTGCCCTTGTGGTTTGCCACCATGCTCAAGTCTTTTATAAACTGCTAGGACCCGCCTCTAGCGGGTCTAAAGGGCTCAGGGTATAGCTGTAATGGCATACCAAGGCAGTCTGCTGACGATAGATCAATCGGTAGCATGGCTGGACCTAAGTGTGTCCAGCGTGGTCTTTATAGCCCCTATGGAGCCTAGAGTATTTGGGGACATAGCCCAAAGCAGAGTATCTTTTACCCGAATCAAAGGCCAAGACCATAAAGATATGGCCCAAGTGGGCAAAGCAAGGGATAGACCTTCCATTTACCTTTGTATGAGGTTGTTTGGGATGATGGTAGCCTCATTCAAGGCTGTTCCTTTCGCCCAGTTTTCACTCAACGCCATTACTGAACAGCATACTGTCTACTTGGAGCAAGAGGATCAAAGCCTTTGTTTTTCTCAGGCACCTGACATTAGAAGCACGTAAGAGCCTCAGTTGGTGGTTGTTAGCCAAAAGTCTACAGGAAAATCCTTTATTCCAGTCACCAGGAAAGTGGTAACTATGGATACCAGCCTTATACTGTAGGCTGGGGTGCAGTCCTCGAAGAGCTTTCGCTCCAAGGAAAGTGGTCCAAACCGAAAGGTTCCTGCCCGTCAATATTCTGGAGATTCAGTATGTTTGGCCCTCAGGGCCTGGACTTACATTTCACAAGGCTGTCCTGTCCGGATACAATCCGACAATGCTACAGCAGTGTCCTATATCAAGCAGACACCAGGAGTCCGAATGCCCAGAGGGAGGTGAACCATTTTTGTTTGGACAGAGAGGTATGTTCCTTGCCTCTCTGCAGCCTTCATTCCAAGGATGGAAATTTGGCAGGCGGATTATCTAAGCCTCCAGCAGCTGTGTCCAGGAGAATGTTCTCTACACCCCTCCATATTTCAGGCTATATGCCAGAAATGGGGTACCCCGGCTGTAGATCTTCTATGCTCAACATAAAGCCAGATGATTTTTTTGGCAAGAACAAAGGGTCCACTAGTATGCGGAACAGATGCATTGATAATTCCTTGGGGTCAGTTCTCTCTGACCTAGGTATTTTCTCCAGTTCCGCTCCTGTGCCTTCTTCACAGGATCGGGGCGGGGAAGTAATTGGTTATTCTGGTGACTCCAGCCTGGCCCAGAAGGGCCTTGGTATACAGGAATCGTAAACAAGGCAGTAGGAAGACTATGGATTCTTCCACTACGCCTAGACCTGCTCTTGCAGGGACTAGTATTCTATCCTTCCTTACGGAATCTAAATTGGATGGTTTGTCTGTTGATACCTACATCCTGAAAAGTCATGGGCTTTCGGGTCCAGTTCTCTCTACTCTGGTTAATGCTAGGGGGCCGGGATCCAGGCTCATCTATCACAGAGCCTAGAAGGTGTATGTTTCCTGGTCAAGTCTCACCTTTTTTACAGTTAGGGGTAGAAATGAAACTGGCCTTGAGCACATCAACGGTCAGTTCTTGGCCTTATCAGTTTTTTCAGAGGCCACTCGCCTCTTATTCCGTAGTCCGTGCTTTTTATCCAAGGGGTTTCGCATTTAATTCCGCTAGTTGATTCTCCCTTGTGCCCGTGGGACTTGAATGGTCTGTTTTTGCAAAAACAGCCTTCTGAACCAATACGCCATATTGCTTTGGTTCTTTTGACCAGATGATCGAGTTTTCTGGTTTGTCATATCCTCTGCTAGAAGGATATCAGAATTAACAGCTTTTTGATGCCTAAGATGGTATCAGGATTTCATTTGAAACAAGATGTTGTCCTACCATCCTTGTATGGGTCCGCATTCTGCGGAAGAAAGATTGTTACACTCTCTTGATGTAGAAAGAGCAGTCAAGGTCTATCTGAAAGAGATTGCTCTGATACAAAAAGCTCAAGGGATATCAGAATTAACAGCTTTTTGATGCCTAAGATGCCTAAGATGGTATCAGGATTTCATTTGAAACAAGATGTTGTCCTACCATCCTTGTATGGGTCCGCATTCTGCGGAAGAAAGATTGTTACACTCTCTTGATGTAGAAAGAGCAGTCAAGGTCTATCTGAAAGCGATTGCTCTGATACAAAAAGCTGAATGTTTGTGCTGCTGGAAGGTCCTAGAAAGGGCCAGGCAGCGTCAAAACCCACTATCTCTAGATTGATTCGACAGGTTATTGTTCAGGCTTATGGTGATTCAAGATTCCTCCTTTTCTGGTTAAAGTGCACTCAACTAGAGCAGTTAGTGCTTCATGGGCAGTGCATCACCAGGCCTCCGTGGCTGAGATCTGCAAGGCTGCAACTTGGTCTTCAGTCCATACATTCACTAGATTTTATCAGGTGGATGTAAAAGGACATGAGGATGCCGCTTTTGGGCGCAGTGTGCTGCAGGCAGCAGTATAGGTCCTCTTGTCCGTTGGAGGTCTATGTTTTCTGATCTGTGTCTCCCTCCCCTCAAATTTGGGCATTTAAAAAAAAAAACAGCTTACTTGTAAAATCCTTTTCTTGGGAATACATCATGGGACACAGAGCTCCCCCTCTTCAGGATTATACGTTGGGATACTTATTGCTTTGCTACAAAACTGAGGTATTCTCAATATGGGAAGGGTTATATAGGGGAGGAACTCACCTTGTAATTAGAGTTGCCATTGTCCAATCACCTGATGGTGACTATCTAATCCACTAAGTAATTATAAAAGGCTCTGTGTCCCGTGATGTATTCCCAAGAATAGGATTTTACAGGTAAGCTGTTTTTTAAAAATCCTATTTTACTTTTTGCTATAATAAATATCCCCAAAAAAAAAAAAAATCGTCATCAGTTTAGGCCAATATATATTCTACATATTTTTGTTAAAAAAATAAAAATAATTAAGCGTATATTGATTGGTTTGCGCAAAAGTTATAGCGTTTACAAAATAAGGGATATATTTATGGCATTTTTATCTTTTTTTATTTTATTTTTTTTACTAGTAATGACGGTGATCAGCGATTTTTAGTGGGACTGCGACATTGCCACTGATCACTGTACAAATGGCAGTGGCAGGGAAGGGGTTAACACTGGGGGACGATCAAGGGGTTAAATGTGTTCCCTAGGGAAGGTTTCTAACTGTGGGGGCAGGGGTCTGACAGGGAGTAGAGAGAGAGATCGCTGTTCCCGATCACTAGGAACAGACGATCACATACTCCTCTGTCAGAACGGGGATCTGTTTGTTTATATTGACAGATTCCTGTTCTGGCTCTGTCTCTGGGGAGCGAATGCGGGTGGCCCGGCAGACATCACGGCTGCTGGCCACAAGCATCAGCTCTGGAGATGCGCTGTGGGTGCACACATGCCTTCTATTGTTCCTAGAGGGGCTGAAGTACAGCTACTGCGATTTGCGCAGCCAAGCCAACCTGCCACAAGCGGGTAAGCCTTTTGCTGTCAGAGCTGTTTTTGTGTTTTTTGGGGGTTTTTTTGCACACATGTTAAAGTCATTTTAGGCCTGAAGATTACGTGAAACCCCCCAAAACATTATATCTTTTCTGAAAGCAGACAGGCAGAAGAAGGAGAGCCAGCAACCTTGTAGTCCATATTATAAAGCTCTGATGTAGCCAATAAACTTTATAATATGGACTACAGGGTTGTTGGCTCTCCTTGTTCTGCTTGTTACATCCAGTGTGAGAGGACACACTGAGCCTAGGCACCTATGCTGTGGACCGCACATCAAGGTTGGGTGGCTCCCAGTAGTGAGGGCTACACTTACCTTACTTTTCTGAAAACAACATTTAAATTGTAGTAGCTCCAATGTTTTATGACACACGATATTAGTGAAACCGTTTATAAAATAACTGTCCCTTACGTTAATTCTGGGGCACTCAACCACAAAAAATTGGAAATTTTTGGTAAATAAAATTTGAGGTGGTGCTGAACAAATAGACACCCAACATGTCCAAGCTTTAAAATTGAGTGTGCCCATGAAATGCAACAAACTTTGTTACCCTATATTTTCCATAGGTGATACTTTAAAAGTCCCTGCAAGTCGTCACATTAGAGTTAACCATTAATAATGGACTTAGAATTATTGATCTCAATCCAGCATGTGTAGCAATATGTAACATACATAGTACAATCAACTTTTTTCAGGTGTATAATTAGCATTTTCATGCATAGGTGCCCCTGACACTTGATGGCCAAAATCATTAGACAATCTGTTATTTGGACAGTTCCGTTTTGACATTTTTGAGACCAAAATAAACAAAGGAAAAGTTTGGAAAACTTCTGCCAAACGGACTATAAATCGAAAGGTTAATGTGTTTCTTGCCCGAACAGTTTGCACTAGGCCTATGTGACAAAATGAACAAAAAGCTAATTTATGTCGATTGAATGATTTATAGATCAAAATTCGGTCATTACAAAATTGTTTGCTCTCACGTTTTTGTTTCTCAAAAATGCATTCAAATGATTTTTCTACAGGTGTATGGCTGTAATTAGTTACATTCATATGTGTATGTGGTGGTGGGGGGGGGGGCTCAAAAAAATTGTTGTGGGGTGGTTAGGTGCCATTTAAATTTTTTACACTTTTTATTTATTTTTATTTTTTTACTAAACCTTGTTTTTCCTCACATAGAGAACAAAAAGTCCCCTATTGTATGTGATGCATTTTTTGCTGACAGGTGAGTATGACATATCAGGGGTCTAAAACACCCCTGATGTGTCACCTTTCCTCCAATGAAGCTAATGGAACACAAATCGCCCTCCATTCCGCCTGGCGGCAGTGATCATAGGGGAAGTGTTTAACCACTTCAGCCCTGGAAGAATTTATCCCCTTCCTGAGCAGAGCACTTTTTGCGATTCAGCACTGCGTCGCTTTAACGCAATTAAAAAATTGCTCTTTTTTTTTGTTTATAGCACAAAAAATAAAACCCGCAGAGGCGATCAAATACTACCAAAAGAAAACTCTATTTATGGGAAAAAAAGGACATCAATTTTATTTGGGTGCAAAGTCGCACAAGCCAGTACAGCGGAAGACAGCGCCGTGTCAACATTGAAAGAAGAGAGAAGAAGAAGGACAGAGGAGACCGGGCTCCTCTGCTAGTAAAAGAGCTCCAAGAAGACAGAGGAGGAGCTCGGGAGAAGACGTGGGAGAAGAGGCCGGACACCGGGATAAGTCGGAAGAAGACCCCCGACAACCCCGGAGCAGATTAATAAATTAATTTTAAAACCTGTGTAGTGTTTTTTTTTACACGTTTTCCCCAGGTGAATGGGTAGGGGTACGATGTACCCCTTACTCATTCACATAGGGTGGGGGGCCGGATTCCGATAAGCCCCCCGCCCGCAGACCCCGACAACCAACAGCCAGGGTTGTCGGGAAGAGGCCCTTGTCCTCATCAACATGGGCATAAGGTGCTTTGGGGTGGGGAGCCACAGGGCGTCCCCCTTCCCCAAAGCACCAACCCCCCCATGTTGAGGGCACACAGCCTGGTACGGTCCAGGGGGGGGGGCACTCGCTCGTCCCCATCCCCTTCTTGACCGCAAAGGCTTTGTGCTCGGATAAGGGTCTGGTATGGACCTTAGGGGGACCCCACGCTGTTTTTTTGGCGTAGGGAGGTTCCCCTTAAAATCCATACCAGACCTAAGGGCCTGGTATGCTCCCGGAGGGGGAACCAACGCCGTTTTAAAAAAAAATGGCGTGGAGTTCCCCCTTGAGAGCTCATTCTCTGATTGGCCCCGGCCAAAGTCGCCTGGCCAGGGGGCGAATTACAACACGACAAGTCATGTCCAAATAGCCTCCAAAAGTCGCGTTGGGAGTCGTGTTGCCCCTGTGTGAACCGGCTCTTATAGGACACGCTGCGGAGGCGTATCCTAAATACGCACGTCCTGTCCGTTATCCAATTGGCGGAAGCCGACATGGCGTCATCCGGACCGGCCAACAATGTTACTGCGCATGCGCCCACCGGAGATTAATGCGACCAGTACACAGGAAATGATAGAGCCCATCACATGACAAACACTGAACGGAAGGACGGCAGAAGGGGAGGAACCATCTAATCGAGCAAGTGCAGCATCATATGGTCTAAAGTTGCCCATGACGCTAGGTGGCCACAAAGTAGCCCACACTGCCCACATACAGCGGTGCATCCGGGATCAGACAAAAATGCGCCAAATCATACCCAAGTAAACCAATGAAGTAAAGATATAAAAACAAAAAATACCCCCCCCCCCCCCCCCCCAGGTATAGGTTAGCATAAGCTGCCGCACAGCATGGGACTCTTAAAATACAAACACGTTACGTGTCAATATGAATCTGAGGAGTTCAACAACAAATTCACAGAACTCCCAATGATGATGATCTTGTTCCCTTAAAAAGGTACGTACAGTCCCAATGCCCTGCTCGTGAGGGATGCTGGAGTAAAGAGCCTCCACATCCAGAGTCATGAGCAGGGCATCGGGAGGTACGACCATACCTTCAATATGCTTAAGTAGATCCAGAGTATCTCTGGTGTAAGATGGTAATGCTAATACGTGTGGCAATAAAATGGATGGAGTCCACAAAACAACTGGCATTTTCAGTTAAAGAGCCAATGCCTGATACTATAGGCCTACCCAGAGGAGCAGTAGAATGTTTATGTATTTTAGGTAGGGCATAGAATGTTGCCATTCTGGGATTTTTCACGTTCAAAAATTCATATATGTCGTTATCAATGAGGCCTTTTTGATAAGCGGATCCAATAATTGCTATGTATCCATTCCTGAAAAGTTGAATCTGTGTAGACGTAATTTGCTTATACCATTCCTTATTGCAAAGAATCCTATGTACCATGGCTGTGCAAGATTTGTTAGTCATAAGGACAATGTTTTCGCCCTTATCGGCAGGCTTTATAACAAGGTTCCTCCCAGCGACACCAACAATGGGGCACTATTCCTCCCAGTGACACCAACAATGGGGCATAATTCCTCCCAGTGACACCAATGATGGAGCACTATTTTACCTTTTATTTACTCCCACTGACACTGGGGTATTTTCTACTTCCGCTGGCCATAGTCTGGCCCATGTAAAGTCTAAAGGACAAACTGGCCCTTTGTTCAGAAAGTTTGGAGATCCCTGGCTTAAAGTGTAAATAAAGGCAAAAATAGGTTTTCTTTATTGCGGCGTCCCCGTTTTGGTAGATTCACCCTCTCTGTTTGTCCTGGAGATCATTATCACCAAAAGTGAAAGGGAAAAACATTTTTGGTTGTCACCAGAACAGGAATAGAGGGGAATCTTTTAATGGGGAAATTTGTTTTGGTGACCAGGGATTACCCTCAATTTGCATTCCTCTCACTTTCTACTGTGGCTATGGGACAGGAAGGGAAGGGAAATCTCCTCAAATATTATAGCTTTCCTGAATGCAGAGGCCCCGAAGAATAAAATGATGGCAGTTGCAACACTTTTTATGTTGTACAATATTTGCCCAGCTGTTTATCCAATGTATTTTTTTTTATAGGAAAAAATACAATAAAATTAAAGTGGTTGTGAACCGATTATTATTTTTTTTCAAAATAAAAACTATACTTACAGTACCTGCTCTGTACAGTCGTTTTACACAAAGCAGCCCCAATCCTCTCCCCTGGGGTCCAACGCCAGCGCTCCAGGCCCCTCCTCTTCACCGGGTGCCCCCAGAACTTCCCCTAGAGTCACCTGTGCAGGCTCACTTCCGAGTCCTGCTGCTGGGTCCATTGTCACAGGCAGCGGTACTTGCCCCCCCCCCCTCCTCCTCCCCGTTTCCATGTCACAGGATTTGATTGACAGCAGCAGGAACCCATGACTCCTGCTGCTATCAATCTATCTGATGGAGAGAGCAGTTGCCCCTGTCCCTGACTAGATTGGATCGGGCTTAGGTAAGAAAATGGGGGAGGGGGGGTTGCTGCAGCACAGAGGCTTTAAAACCACTTTTTTAAACCAGACAGCAAGTCTGTTTTTCAAAAGAACAAGCTCTCCAGCAGAATGCATCAGTCACAGTGATAAGACAAACCATTTAACACTGACAGGAGTGCTTACAATGATCAGCTTTTATTTATGTAAAGCCTTTATCCCAAAAGGAAAAAAAAATGTATGTGGTAACTGCTTATACAGTATTAGCTGGAGTTTGGCTTTGGTTTGCTAGTCTATTTAATCTGCTAGAACATCTAACATTCCCCCTCCCTAGACAAGCAATGCTACTGTTTAAATGTGTCCCCTGTGCTCCTTCATCCAGGGTGGGGTCCACTCTAATGTAGGAGGTGAATTTCTGGTCAGATCACCAGGTGAAAACAGAGGGAAAAGCCCAAAACTAATGCAGCCACCACATTTAATGATTGGTAAGCTGCAAAAAATGACATGTTTGGTTTTGGGTTTAATACGGCTTCAAGCTGGGTACACAGTTTGTTTGTTTTTTTTGTCCAACCAGCCAGTTGCAATGACAGGTGCGCTTTAAACATAGAAAAATTACGGCGGAAAAAAAGACGGAGAAGTTCATCAAGTCTGCTCCATTTTTTAAATGTATTTATTTAATTCAACAATTTTTTTTTTTTTGTCTGAGTATAGATCTACTCTATATTGTCAAAAGTATTGGGATGCCTGCCTTTACACACACAAATGAACTTTAATGACGTCTTAGTCCGTAGGGTTCAATATTGAGTTGGCCCACCATTTGCAACTATAACAGCGTCAACTCTTCTAGCTGTCCACAAGCCAGCTTCAACTCTTCAAGGCTGTCCACAAGGTTTAGGAGTGTGTCTATGGGAATGTGTGACCATTCTTTCAGAAGAGCATTTGTGAGATCAGGCACTGATGTTAGACAAGAAGGCCTGGCTCGCCGTTTCCACTCGAATTCATCACAAAAATGTTCGATTGGGTTGAGGTCAGGACTCTGTGCAGGCCAGTCAAGTTCCTCCACCCCAAACTCACTCATCCATGTCTTTATGGACCTTTCTGTGAAATATCATGTGTGGGGGAGGAGGAGAACTTCCGCTACTGATCGCCCAAGGTGAACAGAACGGAAGTGGCAGCGCGTACTTGTCAAAATCAGGTACCTGCTCCCCCCACAACTCCCCAAAAGCTCCATTTTACAAACAGGAGACGGGGAGGAGGCCTTAAAGCGTAACTTCCACTTTTGGGTAGAGATCCACTTTAAGGTTTGCTGAACCTATGTCCAAGTAAGAAGCATACAAATAACAATCTCCATATTAAATGATGGATCACCATGTTCTATACATGGACATGCAAAATATGCAATGATAGCTGAAAATAAAAAAATACATTTTATGGTAAATTATGCATGTGTTATAACTTAGTGAATTGAGTCTAACGTCAATTTTTGCAATAAAACGACACAGGCACTTGACATTATCCACACAGCATGGTGAAATACCAGGGAAGTGAAATGTTTTGGTCTTCTGTTCTCCCGGCCCGTAGGACTCTGTATTATGGTATGTCTGTTCTGACTCAATCCACAGAACTGCTTTCAGCATAAACAAGAGCACTCGGTCTGCCCAACATCAGAAATAGCTGAAATTGTATCAGGCTGAAGAATTTGTGCTCTTGATGCGCAGCTTCTGCTTAAAGGGTCAGTCCACCCAAAACTGTCAGATGTCAAATTTATGAGGGTGGGCTGAGACCTCCGTGTTGGATTTGTCCATCCTAGCAGACTCTCTGCAAGCAGTGTGCGTCTCTGACTGTGTGGCCAACCTACCAGATTGAAATTTACTGACACGACACCCAACATTTAGGCTCCATGCATTTTTTTAAGCTCCTAGAAGCTGTTATTAGCATTTTTTTTTTTCTGCCCCTAGAAGCTAAATAGCTTTATCCTATGTACATAGCTCCCAACTGTCCCTGATTTGGTGCAATGTCCCTCTGTCCCTCATTCCTCATCTGTCCCTTATTTTGGTCTGATCTATATAGATGTATATAAAATGCAGTTTTTATCTATCAAAAATAGTTTTCCAGTGCTAAACCTTTCATCTGATTTCTAAATTGCTGCATTTGTAAATTCCAAGAGCCAATATAAAGGAATAATAGTGGTAAAAAAAAAGCACTTGTGGGTTTAACCAGTTCCCGACCGGCGCACGACGATGTACGTCGGCAGAATGGCACGGGCAGGCAAACCGGCGTACAGGTATGTCCAGTTGAATTTGCCGCCCTGCCATCGCGGGCGCGCATGCTGGTCGGGACCCCGTGAGTCCGGTCATGGGTCCCGCGGACTTGATCACCGCAGGGATACCCGCGATCGTCTCACGGGCAAGGAGAACGGGGAGATACCGTTGTAAACAGCATCTCCCCGCTCTACCTAGCAACAAGTGACACTGATCTCTGCTTCCTGTGATTGGAGCAGAGATCAACGTTCACTAGCACACAGCCCAGCCCCCCACAGTTAGCAACACGCCCCTAGGACACACTTAACCCCTACACTGTCACCCCCTGGTTAACCCCTTCACTGCCTGGGCCATTTACACAGGAATCAGTGCATTTGTATAGCACTAATTGCTGTATAAATGACAATGGTCCCAAAAATGTGTCAAAAATGTCCAATGTGTCCGCCATAATGTCGCAGTCACAATAAAAATCGCTGATCACCGCCATTACTAGTAAAAAAAAAAATTCTTAATAAAAATGCCATAAAACTATCCCCTATTTTGTAAACGCTATAAATTTTGCGCAAACCAATCAATAATCGCTTATTGCGATTTTTCTTTTAACAAAAAATATGTAGAAGAATACGTATCGGCCTAAACTGAGGAAAAAAAATGTTTTTTTTATATATTTTTAGGGGATATTTATTATAACAAAAAGTAAAAAATAATGTATTTTTTTTCAAAATTGTCGCTATTCTTTTGTTTATAGTGCAAAAAATAAAAACCGCAGAGGTGATCAAATACCGCCAAAAGAAAGCTCTATTAGTGGGAAAAAAAGGACATAAATTTTGTTTGGGAGCCACGTGGCACGACCGCGTAATTGTCAGTTAAACCGACGCAGTGCCGAATCCCAAAAAGTGGTCTGGTCTTTGGCCTACAAAATGGTCCGGTCTGAAAGTGGTTAACCAATCTTGTTTTTTTTTTTTTTTTACAATTCTCCTTTAACCCTTCTCCTTCTACTCCCGCCCAAAGACGTCATATGACTTTCAGTGGGAATATCTGAATATCTGAATGATCCCTGCAGCTACAGATATATATATATAGATATATATATATATATATATATATATATATATATATATAGATATATATATATATATATATATATATATATATATATATATATATATATATAGGTGTGTGCCTTTCCAAATCATGTCCAATCAACTGAATTTACCACAGGTGGACTCCAATTAAGTTTTAGAAACATTTGAAGGATGATCAGTGGAAACAGGAGGCACCTGGACTCAATTTTGAGTATCATGTCAAAGGCTGTGAATACTTATGTACATGTGATTTTTTTTTCATTTTTAATATAAATGTAAAGATTTCAAACAAACTTCTTTCATGTTGTAATTTTGGGGTATTGTTTGTAAAATTTTGAGGAAAAAAAATGAATTTAATCCATTTTGGAAAAAGGCTGTAATGTAACAAAATGTGGAAAAAGTGAAGTGCTGTGAATACTTTCCAGATGTACTGTAGGTTCTTCTGATGCATGTGTTTGTTTGTATGTGCTTGTATGTAGGGGTAGGGGGGTTCAAAATTAGTTTTCAGGGGGTTTACGTGCTATAGAATTTGGTTATGACAGGCTCTCTTTAATGAGACATCAGAATTTTTTTAATGGCTCACTTGCCCTCCATTGAAGCTAATGGAGCACAGATAACACTCTATTAGCTTTTTCCCCAGCCTCTGTGTCTGACAAACCTGGAGGTGATGTAATACCCTCCCACTGCTGCTGACATATGTCATACATCAGTATGGTCAAAAGGGTTAAAGACATTGTAAGTACAGTAAAATACCTGTTGGACTGCCAGAAACTCAACTCTTAAAGAGGAAGTAAAGGCAAAAAAAAAAAAAAAAAAACACACCCTGTAAGGCAAAGGCATAATGAGCTAGTATGCATAGCATACTAGCTCATTATGAATAACTTACCTCAGAACGAAGCCCCCGAAGAGGTCCTCCGTCTTCCTCTTCGCCACTGCCATGTATCCCGGAGCGACTTTCGGGTCTCGCTGCTCTGGCGCTGTCATTCGCCGGAGCCAAGATGATGTCACTCCCGCAGGAGCCGACACTCGCGGCATATCGCCGCGATCTGCGGCCTGCCCAGTGCGCCTGCGCGGTGACTGTCTTCGGGTAAATATCTCCTAAACCATATAGGTTTAGGAGATATTTCTTGGACCTACAGGTAAGCCTTAATCTAGGCTTACCTGTAGGTCAAAGTTGGTTGTAAGGGTTTACAACCACTTTAAAGCCGCAGTATAACTAAAATCAGAAGAATCAGAACAAGGAACGTCATTTACAGTTCGTATTATTTGTACCTTGTCCAGATTACTTGTTTTCAGTAGAAATCCTGCTCTATCCGGATCGTGTATTTTCCACAGTCCATAGGCACTTAGTATCTGCTCTTTCCTTCCTCTGCTACCTTTATGAATCACTTCCGACAGTTTTTTCTGACACCAGACAAACCCTGGAAACAGCCCCCCTAGCACATAGGAGGTGATTGACATCCTCAGCTGTGCATGTTTCCCTATACGATTGTTTAGAAGCGTGTGTGTCCCTTCCCTCCACTCAAGTCTCAGGTTACACTCAGCTCTTCCCTTAGTGCTGTGTAATATGTGACATCAGATCCCCACCCCCTGCCTCTTGCAAAGTGGGAAATTCCCTTTGGGTCTGTGCATGTTGAAGCGCTCTGGAGAAGAGAAGACTGCAGATAAACAGGTACAGCTTGTGTAGGAGAATTTACTTCATGACTGTGTATCACCTGAGGCCAGTCTCCTCAGTGGGCTTATGTAAGAGTTTATCATCATATTTAGCATTCGTCTGAGTTTCCATTATACTGTCTTTGTCCAGGGGCTGTCATTGGTCAATGGGCACCTGACACATTCTCATGATCTGCCATTGGAATCCCATTTGAATGATCAGTCAAGAAAAGCAAAATCTACCTCTACAATTCAGCTGGTAAGATGTTTTTCTTTATTATATATTAGCTGTTAATTAAGAGCTTATTTATTACCTTTTTTATTTATTTCTGCAGCAAAACCATAACCATAGTATTTCTTGGAAAGCAATAAAAATTAGGGATGCATTGATACCGGTATTGGTGTCAATACCAAGCATTTGCATACGATTTGCGTCAATACAATGAATGGGCGCAAATCGCACGGCAAAGAATCGCATTTGATTTGAACAGGAATGCGCTGGAATGGGCCCCACCGCTCCTTTGTTTGTGTTTTGTGTGCATAGAAAGGGAAAAGCACCATCTGGTGGACAGTTTAAAACATGTTAGAACTCACAGTACATATCTGGCCACATGCAAAAAAATCTGCATAGGTGTGCCGGTCCGCCTGGAACACCTATCAAATCACGGCCGCTGGAGGTGCTCACAGGGCTAGAGGAGATGTAGAGTAGGGTGACCAGATGTCCCCGGTTTCAGGAGACAGTCCCCGGATTGAGGACACTGTCCCCGGGCCAATTCTGTCCCCGGTTTTGTCCCCGGATTTGACTTCAACAGGGGCTGGGGCAATTTTCAAAGACAGTCAGTGCAGAATAAAAAAAAAATCTGAATTACATACCCCTGCTCCTACTAGTTCCTACTAGCTGTACTAGGGGGTGTATTTTTTCCATTATCTGTGTTCCTTTCTGATGATGATGTGCTGGTCATTTCTTCAGTTTCCGGCACATGTCCATTCAGCTCCGCTCACATGTTCTTCTGCCTTGGCTCAAATCCCAGCCAGCCGTCTGCCTGCTTATCTCCTTGCCTTCCCCGGCAGAGTCATTTTCCTCCTCTCCCCACCCAGTAGTAGCCGGGGCCCAGAGAGTGAGACCTGAGAGGCTGTGAGGCCGGAGGTGGTGACGGGCAGAGAGAGGCAGCTGAGCTCAGCTGATGATATCCAGCAGCAGGAATAGAGGGGAAGCAGATCCAATCGGGGGGCTGCCAGTGCCTTCAAGGCTTCAACACAGGTGTGCTTTAGGGTGTCTGTGAATAGACTACATTTCTGTGTGTCTCTCTGGCATAATGGATGGTATCAGAACTCACAGGCAGCAGCACTTATTGGTCAGAAGTTCACAAAATCAGCACCCAGCAGCCATGGTATGTGACACACTGTGACAGAGCCATCCAGAGCCATGATAGAGCGCCCCCTGCCTGTGAGTTATCATAATGATGATGGTCTTAACCAGTTGCCGATCGCCTGATAGCAAATTTGCTGCTACAGGGGGTCACGCTGCACAAGATCACTTATATACGTAATCCTGCATTTCTGGGTATCAGAGCCAATCAGCGGATCTGGCGGACTCGCCTAGTGGTCTGCCTATGTAAACAAGGCAGTTCTCCATTCTGTCAGTATGGAAGACATTGATCCTGTGTTCCTGCAAAGCAGGTACAGGGATCTATGTCTTCCCTTAGTAAAAGCACTTCCCCCACAGTGAGAAAACACATTTAACTCATTGATTGCCCTAGATGTTATCCCCTTCCCAGGCAGTGTCATTAGTACAGTGACAGTACATATTTTTAGCACTGATCACTGTATTAGTGAATCTTTTCATCGGATATTCCGATGGTGTGGGTGCCTCATCTGACTTTTTTATTTTCGAAAATTCTTCTAAATATTTCCGACGGAACCAATTCCTATTGGGAAAACCACTCGTCTCTATGCTGTTTCGACGGACCAAAAACGACGCATGCTCTGAAGCAAGTACGAGACGGAAGCTATTGGCTACTGGCTATTGAACTTCCTTTTTCTAGTCCCATCGTATGTGTTGTATGTCACCGCGTTCTAGGCGGTCAGACTTTGGTGTGATCGTGTGTAGGCGAGACAGTTTCAGTGGAACTCCTTCGGAACTCTGTCAGAAAAACCTTCAGAGTTTATTCCGACAGGAAAATCAGTCGTGTGTACGCGGCATTAGTGTCCGATTTGTCCACCACAATATCACAGTCCCGCTATGAGTCGCTGATTGCTGCCATTACTAGTAAAAAAAAGTATGTCCCCGGATTTAATTTAAAAAATCTGGTCACCTTAATGTAGAGGTGGTCTGCCCCCAAGCTGACATCACTTCCGCCCTATACAGATGGGGTACATGGATATGTATTGTGAGTTCTAACATTTTTTAAACTGCCCACTAGATGGCGCGTTTCCCTTTCTATACACACACACAGGAGCAGTGGGGGAAAATCGCATGCAATGCGGACAGGAATCGCGCCACAATCCTGTTGAAAACACATGTGATTCTTTGCAGTGTGATTTGCGGCAAATCGCACCGCAAAGTATCGGAAATCGGTATCGCCGAGTACTTGACTGAAAGTATCAGTACTCATACTCGCCGATAATTAAATGGTACCGGTGCAACCCTATTAAAGATGTTACACATCACCTTGAGTTATTGTTTATTGGAAGGGTCTATAACCCTCCCTCTTCTTCATTATAGGGGTCATTTATCTGAATTCCCACCTTTATTCCTCTAAGGGGGCAGTCCAATTTTGAGATGTAAAACTTTACCTTCACCTGAAAATGAAAGTTGCTCTAATTGTTTTTCTTCCCCCAGTTTCTATCTAAACTGCTGAACCTTTTTTGGGGGGAAAGGGAGGGGGTGTACTCAATCACCTAGGTAAGGATGATGTCGCCCAAGCCCCCCCCCCCCCTAAAAGGTCACATTCTAAGCCCCCATACACACAGTTGGACATTCCAACAGAAAATGTCCGATCGTACCGTGTTGTCGGATAATCTGAACGTGTGTGGGCTCCATCTGACTTTTTCCATCGGAATGTCCGAAAAACAAAGTTTGAGAGCTGGATATAAAATTTTCCCGACAACATGATCTGATCGGACTTTGTCCGATCGTTTGTAGAGAATTACGATCGGACAAAGTGCCACACATTCTCAGATCAAATTAGCAGACCAAAGCTATTGGCTACTAGCCTGAACGTAGTCCCGTCGTAACAAACTAACGTCATCACGTTACGTACGATCGGATTTTCCGACAACTTTGTCCGACCGTGTGTATGCAACACCAGTTTCGGACAAAATCTGTTGGAAAAAATCCGACAGATTTTGTGGTCGGAATGTCTGACCGTGTGTATGGGGGCTAAGAGGCTACAGGACCAGTCTCCTTGCACCGCTCAGGTCCCACGTATGCTCAGTGTGAAGTCAGTTGTGAGCCCTCAGGATGCCCAGCCAGATCCACTTTCCTTTGAATGGCTGTTGGGAAGACAGCGGCGGACTCCATGGACTGCAGTCCATCCTAGGAGCCCTTTCACACTGAGCCGCACCGGGTGTTAGAGGTAAATCGCCGCTAGTTTTAGCAGGACATTACACTCATTTTAGCGACGCTTTTCGGCTGCTAGCGGGTGCATTTACCCCCACTAGAGGCTGAAGAAAGCGTTAATAGCGCCCGCTGCTGCCGAAGCGCTTTGCAGGTGCTTCAGCATTGGTGCCCATTCATTTCAATGGGCAGGAGATGTGGAGGAGTTGTGTATACACCGCTCCTCCACCGCCCCCAAAGATGCTACTTTCAGGACTTTTTGTAATGTCCTGCCAGCGTAGCGCCCCTGTGTGAAAGCACTCGGGCTTTCACATTGGGGTGGCAGGGGAGATGTTTTTGCAGGCACTATTTTTAGCCCTTTAGTGCCTGAAAAACGCCTCCAGTGTGAAAGGGGCCTAAATATCAGCAGCAGAGGTGAAGCTTAAAGCTTGTGAGCCCCAGTGCAAAAGTTGATCTGGGCCCCCTTCACTACCACCTGCCCCTTCAACCACTCTAATGCCACGTACACACAACCGGACTTTTCGACAGCAAAGGTCTGATGGAACTAATCCGTCGGACAATTCGATCATGTGTGGGCTCCATCGGACCTTTGCTGTCCAAAAATCTGACGGACTTTAGAAATAGAACATATTTCAAATTTTTCCGCTGGAACTCCACCGGACCCAGTTCCTATCGAGAAATCCGCTCGTCTGTATGCTAGTCCGATGGACGAAAACCAACACTAGGGCAGCTATTGGCTACTGGCTATGAACTTCCTTATTCTAGTCTGGTCGTACGTCATCACTTTCAAATCAGTCGGACTTTGGTGTGATTGTGTGTGGCCAAGTCCGTCTGCCGGGAAAGTCTGGTTGTGTGTACACGGCATAAGTGTCTAAAGAGTTTTTGAGGTCTTGGGGCTGTGCTATGTACAGTGTGAACCAGATTTATTTTTGTGGCTGGGGCTGTGTGCAGGCAGCTTATGTTAGGCCCCTTTCACAAGACAAGCCCACTCGGATCCGTCTCTCCGTTTCTCAGGTGGATCCGAGCGGACCACCCATTGACTCCTATGGGCAGGGGATTGCCCAGCAGACAACATGGCTCTGCAGTGTCACTGTCCGGTAGATCCCATTTCCCCTCCAGGAGGATAACAGCCCAAATCCCATCGCAAGGTGGCCATAAGGTATTTGGACCTTAATTTTTAGGGGTATGCTTCCAAACCTGCTGTTTTTCATGATGTTAGGGCGGGGGTACCGCACTGGACCACTCAGCACTGTATGGGCTATGACCCCTCTAAAACTGTATATCTGTAGTTATGACTGCCCTGGACATATATCTATAGCAGAGAGTGGTCAGATCCAGTAAGGACATAATTTAGCTGCACGTCACACATCACTAGAAAGTTTTGAGGCCTTAATTTTTGTTCTCTGACCAGATAATTCTCCAGCTGGCTAGTTCTTGCCCAAACCTCTGCTTGGGTGTTGGTTCATGTTACTCCTTCTAGTGCTTTGATCTCTACTGCTATCTACGGTCAACACTGCTATGCGATAAGGGATATATTCAGGGTCGCTATGACAGTGACTATTTGTAACCCTTCCGGGAATTAGGAAGGCCTCTGGTCCTTCCTCTCTTTCCCTGTATATTGCCTGAGAGGTGAGAGGGGGAAGATGCTGAGCCACTCCGAATGGACAGGTAAGGACCTCTATGAGGATGCTCCCTGAATAGTTGAGAGGATTCCCTCATCCTTCCCCAAATAAGGGGATGTATTATTATGTCACTAAAAAACTGGGGAGATTTTGTGAACAGTACAGCATTGAATGCATGACCAGCCTATGGTCAGTAGACCAGCTGCGGACAAATGGGCACCATCTAGGATGTACTCTGTGGGTTCACCCTCCCTGCGATGATAAGCCGAGTAGACCATATACCACACGACCTCCAGATTTGGATGCCAGTTTTAATGCATATATCATATAAAAATGTTGGGTATGCTTGTTTTGTATTTTTGGGGGTTTTCTATTTTCCCCTCCCTTTATTATAATTTCATACCGTTACTTATTGTTCAGGCTGGGGTTGCTGGATGGGGCTGGGTTAGCTCCTCTCGGACTAATCCACCCTCTCTCCCATGAGTGCTTCATTGCAAATTCTCTTTTTCCCTGATATAGTTAGTCATGAGAGCAGTGACTTACTGCCCACCATATAACATGTTATACAAATTTTTCTCTTACTTTTCCTCCCCCCCCACCCCCCTCGTTTTCTATTCCTGTCTCTGGTAGCGATGGACTCCATCAAGATAATTTCGCAGAACTTGAAAGGTCTAAATATACCCGAAAAACGGCGTATGCTCCTTAACGACTTATAAAGAGCTAGAGCTGATATAGCATTCATTCAAGAGACCCACTTTAGAGCAGATAGGCCACCTGGCCTTAAAAATAGATTCTACCCTATTGCTTATCATGCCACTAATATTGCTGCCAAATCAAAAGGAGTTTCCATATCCTTCTCTCGGAGATTACCCTGGATTTGTCATGCTACACTGATAGATAGTAACATCCCGTACGATTACTATTCGCCCTATACAATCTCCCGAAGGGAGCGACTTCTCTAACGGCAATGGCTGAATACATTGCTCAGTCTCAGATGCCCCAACTCTCCGCAGACATTATAGAAGAACTAGAAGCCCCCATTACTGTAGAGGAGTTACTGAGTGCGGTAGGTGGATTAGGCCTGGAAAAGCCCCGGGCTCCAATGGCTTTACTTTACAATATTACCAATCTTTACTGCCAAATTTGGGTCTCTATATGGTAAAGGTGTTTAATACACTTAGCTCCGACACAAATTTCCCTAGAGACCCTCTGAAGGCCCACGTTTCTGTACTACCCAAGGAAGGGAAAGACCCATCCTCTTGTGGTAGTTACAGACCTATTTCCCTTCTTAATGTCGATCAAAAATTTTATACAAAGATCCTGGCCACTAGCTTTGCACAACGCCTACAGGATTTCGTTCACCTAGACCAAATGGGTTTTATACCGTCAAGGGAAGCTAGGGACAACACCAAAGTCCATAATCTGGTCCATGTCTCCTCTTTGACCCATACACCTAGTGTATTTCTCAGTACGGATGCTGAAAAAGAATTTGACAGAGTTAACTGGGCTTATATGTCCTCGGTAATCCAACATATTGGCCTGGGAAATAATATGCTTACATGGGTTAATAAGATTTATTCCTCCCCTACTGCCCAGGTCAAGGCCAATTGTATTTTATCGGAACCCTTTCCCATCACCAATGGAACACGCCAAGGGTGCCCACTTTCCCCTTTTCTCTTCACCATATCTCTAGAACCTTCCCTTTGTAAAATTCGGCAGAACCCGGATATATCAGGAATAACTATAGGCGACTCCCAATATAAGATCTCAGCATATGCATTTCATTAACCAACCTTATAGTATCACTTCTCAATCTCCTCAAGGAATTTGAAACCTATGGCACATTCAAATCAACTTTGAAAAATCGTCAGCGATGGGCATCGGAATAACCCCTGCCCTTTTAGCAACATTGAAATCAACTTATAAATTCAAATTAACAGAATGCGCTCTCAAATATCTAGGCACCTATATTCCCAGTGATCTGTCCCACACCTATGAGCTTAATTTCCCACCTCTACTGACCGTGACTCGTGTCCTCGTGGATAGCTGGCATAAGGGATTGCATTCCTGGTTCGGTAGATTCAACCTTATTAAAATTAGTATACTCCCGAAATTTCTCTACTTATTCCAAACCCTACCAATACAGATTCCATCACAAAATAAACAGGAAAAGCACTCTAAACTGTGGAGATTGTGGAATATGTTAATTTTATCTGATGAAGGAGTTTCTCTACTCTACTGTTCTTAGATAAGTGGAAGATACAGGTTCACTTAAGGCCCATACACACGATCAGACTTTTTGACAACAAACATGCAAATTAGCTGTTTTGGAGCAACATCCGACTGTGTGTACGCTCCATCGGACAAACTTTTTTGGTTTTCATCTGACTTTTGTTGGCTGTGCGAATGGACAAACTTTCTGGCAACAAAAGTCTGATGGAGCAAAGTCTGATTGTGTGTACAGAAAACCATAGGACTTTTGTACAAAGTACAAACAGGCATGCTCAGAACCAATGCAAAAGATCAGCCAACAATACAGAAGTTGACCAAAGGTGGCGGTAAAGAGCAGAAAAACCACATGATTTGGTGAAAGTTGGCTGAAAAAGTCCTGCTGTGTGTATGCAATACAAGTTCAGGGCCGACGCCCTTTGTACAAAAATCCAAGGGAAAGTTTGTACAAAGTCCTATCGTGTGTATGAGGCTTTACACATACTACTGTTGGAAGCCCATCGCCAGCCTGACTCACCCAACTCCCCCCCCTTCCCTTCCCCCTCCCCTTCCCCCTCCCTCTGTTTCTTTCTTTTCTTTCTTCTCTATTTCATAGAACCATTTTCTGCTTTCATGGCTCTGCTTGTTGTTAGAAATGTATAACTACAGGGACTAGGCAACACAGAATTGAGTATTGTAACAGTTCGTCACCCAATGAAACTATTGAACGTATCTGCAATATACCACCCTGTGGATGCATTGATTGCACAAGTGTGATAACAAAGTATAAATGTAACTGTGACAGCTCTATGCTATTGTTGTACTTGAGTGTTGCCTTACCTGTACACTAAATCAATAAAACTTTTATATTTGAAAAAAAAAAGAAAAGGTTTTAGGAAACACATTCCCCAGTTCCTTTCAGCGGCCTCAGCTGCACAAAATTAATGAACAGGAAGAACTCTGCACAGCTTTCCTGTTCATTCATAAATGGAAGCATAGTAACACCGCTTACTATGCTTCAGTTGTGAATGAACACCGTGAGTAATTGGTACCAATCACACACTGTGTTCATTTAGAAAAGGAAGCGACCAGTAAATTGCATAGTTACCAGCCCCTTCCCCACTCTCCATCCTGAAGAGTAGTAGAGGGTAGTGGAGGTGAGGGGGTGAGAATCGGCTTTTAGCTACTGCATAGACAGCCAAGTAGAGGATTGGTTCTTCTAATTCCCCCCCTGCAAAGCCTAACGTGACAGGGAGGCCGCATGGGCAGGGTTGCCAATGCGACCCCTGAAGCTCTGCCAGTGGTCAGTAGCTACAGCATTTTGTAGTACTTTTAATTTTCACATGCCCCGAGTGAAGTTCCTCTTTAAGCAATGCCCTATTACAATTTGCTTTAGTACAGACTATAGAAAAAAAGGAGGACTTACTATACAGTTCTAAATCTTCCAGTATAGCCATTGTGGCTATTGTGACTCACAATGATAGGTTTAAAGTGTATGTCAACCCTAATAAACTTCTAACCATTTTTTTCAGGAGCAGTGATTTTAATAATGTTTAAAGTGAAACAATAAAAATGAAATCCTTTAAATATCATGCCTGGGGGGTCCCCTTAGTCTGCATGTGGCACATCTGTGTGATGCGTAGAACAGTGTCATTTAAACTTGCTCATGGCTGTAATGTATTGCTGGCTTCCAGCAATATAGATGAAAAATCAAAGAATAAATCGGCGTGGGTTGAAGATGGATGTACATTGCGGGACACTTCTTTTTTTTTTCTTTTTTAATAAAGGCATTGTCAAATGTCTATTGTGGTTTTTACTTTTTTTTTGGTGAATGGGTAGGGGTACAATGTATCCCATACCCATTCACATAGGGGGTGGGATCTGGGGGTCCCCTTGTTAAAGGGAGCTTCCGGGTTCCGATAAGCCCCCCACCCGCAGACCTTCACAAACATCGGGCCAGGGTTGTGGGAATAAAGTGCTTTGGCGGCCTGCTATGGTTCGCGCCCCACCCCCCCCCCTTTCCTGACCTGCCAGGTTGTTTGCTTGTGTGGGTCTGGTATGGATTTGGGGGGGGGGGACGCCAATTTTTAGAAAAAAAAATGGATACCCAACCCAAAGCACCTTGTCCACATGTTGATGGGGACAAGGTCCTCTTCCCTACAACCATGGGTGGTGGTTGTAGGGGTCTGCAGGTGGGGGCTTATCGGAATCTGGGCTAAACTATTAGGACTGGTTCACATTATGATTCACTCAGGAACACGTGCGTTCCTGTGTGATTTCCATTATCACATGATCGGGTGCAGGCAAACGCACTGCATTTGTGACCTGCATTTTAGGGTGTCATTCATTTAATACCTGTTGCAGATCACAGGTGCAATGCGCTTTGAATGCGGTGTAGGAAATGCGCACGGAATGCAGGTTTCCCACACAACGTAATAGTAAGTACAGTATTCTTTTATGAGGATATATGTAGATTGGCCTTTTTATGGTCAGTCTATAAAGTTTTTTATACATTTTCATAATTTGGACCAAAAATATACTGTAGAGTTTTATAATATTGCCTTGTTGCACTTTCTTATAGAGAATTCCTGAAGACTGTGAACCTACAGAGGGCCCTGTAGCAGAAATTCCACCTATAAGTCTGAGAGTGAGAGAGAAACGTAAGTATCCAATCACATTTTATTTTCCTTTTTCTCTATATAACAGCTTCTACTGCCATATACTGAATAATCCTGGCTACAGGTAAAATGGAACACATTGGAATACTTACAACTGTCTTTAAGACCTCTTTCACACTGGAGGCTTTTTCAGGCATTTTAGCACTAAAAATAGTGCCTGTAAAGCGCCTGAAAGATGCCTCATCTGCAGTCCCAGTGTGAAAGCCCGAGTGCTAGAAAAAGTCCTGCAAGCGGCATCTTTGGGGCGATTTGAAAGCGGTGTATACAGCGCTCCTCCACCACCCCTGCCCATTGAAATGCATGGGCAGCGCTCCCGCCTGAATAGCGGCACCAAAGCACCGATATAACAGCAGTAAAGAGCCGCTTTACCGATACCGCCCCCTAAAGTACAATGCTCTAATTCAGTATGCATTGTATTCTCAGCAACAAACACTGTCAAATATTTGTAGGCTAAATCCAACAACATGTAGCCAATAATCTCATAGAACTCTCAAGGAATCAAAGAAACACCCAAGTTCAAAAAACTCCTACCTGCTCCTCCAGAGCTTTTAGAGTGGAAATCCACCTAAGTAGTATTAAACCCAAAAGCAATCATGTATTATATTGCAGCCTACCAATTCGTAGATGTGATGGCTGCACTAGTTTTCTATTTTAGTCTTTCTTTCTTTTATTTTCACCTAGCCAGTAGGTCTGTTTTTCAACAGAACTAAGCTGTCCTGCCGCTGTAGCAGTTAGAGGGCTGAGACAAATCATTTAGCCCATCTAACACTTTTCTCCCCCCAGCTGCTGTCTAAAAGTGTCTGTGTTCTTCTTCATCTAAAGCAGGAGTCTCCAAACTTTCTAAATAAAGGACCAGTTTACTGTCCTTCATACTTTAGGGGGGCTGGACTGTGGCCAGTGGGAGTAGCAAATGTCCTGGCGTCAGTGGGAGGAATAGTGCTCCAAAGTTGGTGCCAGTGGGAGGAATAGTGCCTCATCATTCGTTTCAGTGGGAGTAATAGTGCCCCATAGTTAGTGTCAGTGAGGCGAATAGTGCCCTTTCGTTGGAGTCAGTAGCAGGAACCATGCCTCACTGTTGCTGACAGTGGAGGGGAATCGTGCCCCAAGGACTGCATAAGAGCAAACAAAGGGCCACATCCGGCCCATGGACCGCAGTTTAGGGACCATTGATCTAGAGTGTAGGCACCTTACCCTGTCCCTATATCTCCACTCAAGCTCTGTCACAGCCCTTGGCATCTTTGGCCTTTTTCAAGGTTCAGTACATTCAGCCATCCTGATTGAAATAACTCCCACCCATGTGCAAGACGGTGTATTCACCCTACTCCCCCCACATACACAGCTCAGTGTACATTTTGAAGATTGTTGGGAACAGGTAGATAAGAAGAAACAAAACTTTCCACTCACAAATTATTGTTTGAAAGTTAAAGTTAGGTATCCAAAGACATGAGACGACACACTGCCTGGTGGTGAAACGCGTAGGGACCTGACCAGGTCCCTATTGCTTCTCCCTTAGATAAGAAATTAAGAAAACCCCTAAGGATGGGACTTTAACGGCACTACCACAAAATATATGTAACAAAAATAACTTCAAAAAGTTATTTCAAGTTATTTTTGTTACATACGTGTTGTGGTAGTGCCGTTAAAGTCCCATCCTTAGGTTTTTTTTTTCATTTCTATTTGCTTTTGGGATGTGGCACACCTTGTTCTTGGCAGTCTGCATCAGATACCTTCTTTCTCCCTTAGATAAGTGGCTCCAGTCAGGGGCGTAACTATAGGGGGTGCAGCAGTCGCGACCGCAACCGGGCCTTGTGCTGCAGGGGGCCCATGCAGCCCCCTCTACATATGGTTGGCAGCAGCATAAGCAGCTAGGGGTACCAGTGCACCATGCACACGGGTGGCTGAAGGTGGAGGGTGACTAGCAGAGCTCCATACTTGACTATCGCACTGGCTGCTCTTTAGTTGTGCATTCCCCGCATGACCTGTGTCCTTGGCCAGCTCCTCAGAGTACCCCTCTCCTGCTCCATGCATTGCCGCTCAGTCTGATGTCTGTTCTCCCCAGCCAGATGGGGCACCTAAAAATAAAAAATAATTAAAAAAAAACTACTGATGCCAGTGGTGGAACTACAGGGCTCACAAAGGTCATACCTGTGACCACGCCCTGGAGTTCCACCACCGGACTTGGAGGGAAGGGCCCTGGCTGGGGTTCAGGGGGGCCCTTCATGGTTTCTTGCATCGGGGTCCTGAAGGTTCTAGTTACGCCACTGGCTCCAGTTCACCTTCCAGTTGCACACAACCAGCAACGTTTGTGTCCTGTGGTCATGTAATGTGCCAAAGTGTGCACAACAATCACCAAAAGAAGGCAGAGCGGTCAATGCCGAATGGAAAGTAGCCTAAAGGGAACTATCCTGTAAATGAGTTCTTTGGGTGTTTGTATACAGCTTTATATAACTGTGTTCTTATACCTATTGGTGTGTGTATATACAGTATATATATATATATGTATATTGTTTTGTTTTTTCCTCCTAGATAAAGGAATCACACTATTAGCAATTATGATCTTGGTGGGAGACAGTTTACATAACTTTGCAGATGGGATGGTGATTGGTTCGGCCTTTTCCTCTTCCACTGAGACTGGTGTAGCCACAACCATCGCCATTCTTTGTCATGAGATCCCCCATGAAATGGGTATGTATGACCGGTCTGTAATGTCTAAGTTGTACCACTATGACTTATTTTCTTCACCCCTCCAGAATCAAAACTCTGCTAATCTTTGTTATTTAGTAAATATATTATTAAAAAATATATATTTATAGGTGAGCCACTATTGCTAAACCACCATGCAGGCAATTCCAGAGCAAATACTGCTGAGTACAAGGAGGATTATTTTCGGCACAGAGGATTACAGGAGAATGGGGCATGCAAACGAAGAGTAAAGCTGCGTACACACGGGCGGACTGTCTGGCCTACTTAGTCCGCCGAAACACATTTCAGCGGACAGTCCGCTCGTGTGTGGGCTTCAGCGGACTTTTTCAGCGTGCAGTCTGGCGGACTAAGTATTTCGGAATGTTGGAAATACTGTCCGTCGGACTCGCATTTCAGCGGACAGTCCGCCCGTGTGTGTGCCAGTCCGCTGTACTTTTGAAATGAGCGGACTTTTCCCGCCCGGAGAAAAGTCCACTCATTTCGAGCGGGTATCCAGGTAGGCGGAGCCCGCGAAGGAGACGTCGCTGGCCCCGCCGCCTGGTATGGACTTAAAGGGGAACCCCAACGCCGAAAAAAATCGGCGTGGGGGTCCCCCCAAGTCCACAACAGACCCTTGTCCGAGCACGCTACCCGGCCGGCCAGGAAAGGGGGGCGAGCGAGCGCCCCCCTCCTGAGCCGTACCAGGCCGCGTGCCCTCAACATGGGGGGTGCCTTGGGGAAGGGGGGGGCCGCGCGGCCCCCCCACCCCAAAGCACCTTGTCCCCATGTTGATGAGGACAAGGGCCTCTTCCCGACAACCCTGGCCGTTGGTTGTGGGGGTCTGCGGGTGGGGGGCTTATCGGAATCCGGGAGCCCCCTTTAATAAGGGGGCCCCCGGATACCGGCCCCCCACCCTATGTGAATGAGTATGGGGTACAATGTACCCCTACCCATTCACCTGTAAAATAAAAGTACCAAAAAAAACACAACACAGGGTTAAAATATTTTATTGCACAGCTCCGGGGGTCTTCCGTCTTCGGGGGTCTTCTCGCCGGACTCCTCCGCTATCTTCTTGTAGCTCTTTTGCTAGCGGAGGAGTCCGGCTTTCTTCCTCGCCGCCGGCCTCTTCTCCCGACTTCGGGGGTCTTGTCCCCCTCTTCGGTTCTTCTGCCGGGCCACCGCGCCTTCTTATAGCTGACGGAAAATGTCCGATCGGACCGTGTTGTCGGATAATCCGACCGTGTGTGGCCTTCATCTGACTTTTTCCGTCGGAATGTTTGAGAGCTGGATATAAAAATTTTCCAACAACATGATCCGATCGGACTTTATCCGATCGTTTGTAGAGCATTCTGATTGGACAAAGTGCCACGCATGCTCAGATCAAATTCCTAGACCAAAGCTATTGGCTACTAGCCTGAGCATAGTCCCGTCGTAACTAAATAACGTCATCACGTTACGAACGATCAGATTTTCCGACAACTTTGTCCGACCGTGTGTATGCAACACCAGTTTCGGACAAAATCCGTCTGAAAAAATCAGACGGATTTTGTTGTTGGAATGTCCGACCGTGTGTACAAGGGCTTAGAGTTAGGATTACAGTGAAGGTAAGTGCTACATAGAGGGTAAAGGTGATGTGTCCTTGGGGTAAGTCTCTCTGCATTATGAACTCTTTTCCAGTAAACACCAGCACTTATCTCCCCAGCATGGAAAGTGCGTGCATCACTTTAAAAACCACTTTTGGGTTGATGGACCCATTAAAATTCCATAGCTACCAACAAGCATCAGCAGCCACATGAGACCAGCAGATGCCTTTACTGTCTCGGAGTTAAATACTAATTCCCAATTTTCAGTTGATTGTCGGCACACTCTGAGTTCTGGCATGAGGAGAATTATGGCCATTTATTATAAAGATAGGTTTCTTGTAATTCTTATAGCAGTGTTTTAAATACATTTAATTATTTTAGAGGCTATACATTAATAAATATGTAAAAAATTATATAATTGAGTAGTGCGTATGCCAAGCACCCTTTTTGTCATTCTCCTATGAATTGGGTCTCCTTGAACTCTGCTTGGCTATCTCGGGGGGGGGGGGGGGGGGGCAGGTTCTCCAAAGCCCCATTCCAGCTTTATACTTCGTTCTGCTAATCTCCTACTGGTTAGATGGACTATCCAAACCTGATAATACTCACCAATCAATTGATTATATATAATTCCTGAATTTATCATACTTGCAGAGTAATCACTATTTGGTGTTAAAGCACAATAAAATGGTCCTGGGCCTCACTAAGACCCCTTTCACACCACACCGCCCATAGCGTGGGCGGTAAAACGCCGCTATTAGGAAGAATGGGGAAATGCTTGTTTACATCGGCATTTCCCCGTCCTTCCTCTCCGTGAAAGGATTACGGGTATCCCCGCGGACATTGAGTCCACGGGACCCACGATCACACTCACGGAGCTTGCGGTGGGCACGCGCGCCCACAATGCCACGTCTTAAAGGCGACGTACAGGTACACTAATATGCCTGCACGTGCCATTCTGCTGAAGTATATCAGTGTGAGCCGGTCAGCAAGGGGTTAATGCATAGGATGCATTAGGTGAAAAAACACAAGGGATTACAATCCCTTTAAATCCAAAGATACGCTATATTACCAAAAGTATTGGGACACCTGACCCCAGATCTCATATTTAAAAGGACCAGTCACACTTTTTTCTATTACAAGGGATGTTTACATTCCTTTAAATAGGAATAAAAGTGATCCATAAATTTTTTTATTTAATTTTTTTAAGTGTAAATAGAGCGATAATTCTAGCCCTAAACCTCCTCTGTAACGCAAAACATGCAACCTGTAGAATTTTTTTAATGTTGCTTATGGAGATTTTTGACGGTAAAAGTTTGACGCCATTCCACGAGCGGGTGCAATTTTGAAGCATGAGACGTTGGGTATCAATTTACTCAGCGTAACATTATCTTTCACAATATAAAAAATAATTGGGCAAATTTTTCTGTTTTCTTATTTTTTTATTCAAAAAAGTTAATTTTTTCCAAAAAAAGTGCGCTTGTAAGATCGCTGTGCAAATACGGTGTGAAAAAAAGTATTGCAATGACCGCCATTTTATTCTCTAGGGTGTTAGAAAAAAATATATATAATGTTTGGGGGTTCTAAGTAATTTTTTAGCAAAAAAAATGTTTTAAACAAGTGGTTACATTTATTTAGCAAAAAAAAAAAAAACAGTGGTGAATAAATACCACCATAAAGCCTCATACACACGATAGGACTTTGTACAAACTTTCCCTTGGATTTTTGTACAAAGGGCGTCGGCCCTGAACTTGTATTGCATACACACAGCAGGACTTTTTCAGCCAACTTTCACCAAATCACGTGGTTTTTCTGCTCTTTACCGCCACCTTTGGTCAACTTCTGTATTGTTGTCTGATCTTTTGCATTGGTTCTGAGCATGCCTGTTTGTACTTTGTACAAAAGTCCTATGGTTTTCTGTACACACGATCAGACTTTGCTCCATCAGACTTTTGTTCCCAGAAAGTTTGTCCGTTCGCACAGCCAACAAAAGTCCGATGAAAACCAAAAGTTTGTCCGATGGAGCGTACACACGGTAGGATGTTGCTCCAAAACAGCTAATTTGCATGTTTGTTGTCAAAAAGTCTGATCGTGTGTATGGGCCTTAAGAGCTCTATTTGTGTGAAACAATTGATACAAATTTCATGTGGGTACAGTGTTGTATGACCGCGCAATTGTCATTCTTAAGGCCCATACACACGATCAGACTTTTTGACAACAAACATGCAAATTAGCTGTTTTGGAGCAACATCCGACCGTGTGTACGCTCCATCGGACAAACTTTTTTGGTTTTCATCGGACTTTTGTTGGCTGTGCGAACGGACAAACTTTCTGGCAACAAAAGTCCGATGGAGCAAAGTCTGATCGTGTGTACAGAAAACCATAGGACTTTTGTACAAAGTACAAACAGGCATGCTCAGAACCAATGCAAAAGATCAGACAACAATATAGAAGTTGACCAAAGGTGGCGGTAAAGAGCAGAAAAACCACATGATTTGGTGAAAGTTGGCTGAAAAAGTCCTGCCGTGTGTATGCAATACAAGTTCAGGGCTGACGCCCTTTGTACAAAAATCCAAGGGAAAGTTTGTACAAAGTCCTATCGTGTGTATGAGGCTAAAGTGTGACAGCGCTGAAAGCTGAAAATTGGCCTGGGCAGGAAACAGTGAAAGTGCCCGGTAGGCAAGTGATTAAGTTGTTCTGCATTCCCTCATTTTATCTTACAGGTGATTTTGCGGTATTACTGAACACGGGACTTACAGCCAAGATCGCCTTTCTAATGAACTTCATCAGCGCTTTAACAGCCTTTGCTGGTCTCTACATCGGCCTTTCTGTGTCCTCCAATCCCGATGTGCAGATCTGGATCTTTGCAGTCACTGCGGGAATGTTCCTCTATTTGTCCCTAGTAGAAATGGTGAGTGAAGGTCCAAGAATTTCTGGGAAGCCACAACTACTTTTGCCACCAAATCCTCAACTAATCCAAGAAAATCATAAAAATTTTTAAAAAACAAACAAAACAAAATCTCAATAGTACTCCTATAGAACAAAACAACACTTCTGCAAGGAGAAAACTCCTTGTATAGTTGTCACACAATGCAGCATGTTCTGTAAATGGAGGAGAGGTGGATGAATGACAGGATCCCCTCCTCCACTTACAGAATGTGTTGCATTGTGTGGAAAAAATACAAGGGTTTTTGGTTAGTGGTTGTAAAACCTTACAACCTCAGGTGATACACAGAGATGAAACAAATCCTCACACATAAGCGTAATCTGCAGCTGTCTCTTCTCTCATGTTCTGTGAATGGAGGAGAGGCGGATGAATGACAGGATACCCTCCTCCACTTACAGAATGGGTTTCACTGTGGGAAAAGAGAGATGAAACAAATCCTCACACATAAGTTGTACCTGTTTATCTGCTGCTGTCTCTTCTCTACAGTCATTCAAAATGCAGAATGTGTAAAGCTTGTCTGAGCTTTGAGAAAACAGAGCTTGAGGTTAAGCTCTGCAGAGCTTAGTGGGGAGAGCTCTCAGAGCTGATTGGAGGGAAGGGACACCCCCCCCCCCCACACACCCCTACCCCACAACACACAGGAACAGAGCAGAGGCTGTCAATCACAGGCTATGTGCTGGAGCTCCCTCTGTTGTCACCATGTTTCTCTTAGTGTCAGAAAACTTGTCAGACATGGCTCATGCTGATAGCAGAGGAAGGAGGCAACAGACATAAATTACACTTAGTGCTCTGGATTGAGACAACTACACACTATAGAAGGATATGCTTTGTTCATATTTTATGTCTGAGGTTTACAACCACTTAGCGCAAATCACTGTCATTGTACGTCGGTACTTTGACGTTAAATACCATTGTTATGGCAGCAGATAGTATTTTCAACAATGGCAAGCGGCTGGCTTTCAGATAAAAGTGGCAGCGAGATCAGGGACGGGAGAGCCCCCCCCCCCTCCTGCCGTGTTCTGGTCATCTCCGTTTACTGGAGCTATCGGTAGCGGCGGAAACTATCGCATCCTTCCCCCTGACAGGCATGGAGCTGAGTGTGGGAAAGATGGCCCCCGCTCGGCTCCAAATGTTACTTTCACCCAATGGTCTTAAAGGGGAAATCTTTTTTATTATTATTCTTTTTTCATTATTATTATTGCATTTTTGTGTAAATATGAGATCTGAGGTCTTTTTGACCCCCAGATCTCACATTTACGAGGCCCTGTCATGCTTTGCTTTCTATTACAAGGGATGTTTACATTTCTTGTAATAGGAATAAAAGTGACCTAAACATTTTTTTTTAAAGAACAGTATCAAAATAAAAAATAAAAAGTAAAATAAATTGAAAAAAATGTTAAAAAATTTAAAGTGCCCCGCCCCGCCAAGTTTGCGCGCAGAAGTGAACGCATACGTAAGTCACACCCGCGTATTAAAATGGTGTTCAAACCACACATGTGAGGTATCGCCGTGATTGTTAGAGCGAGACCAATAATTCTAGAACTGGACCTCCTTTGTAACTTTAAACATGTAACCTGTGGACATTTTTTATACGTCGCCTATGGAGAGCTTTAAGGGTAAAATTTGTCACCATTCCATGAGCGAGCTCATTTTTGAAGCATGACATATTGGGTATCAATTTACTCGGCGTAATTTTATCTTTCACAATATGAAAAGAATTGGGATTGTCTTATTATTTAATCCCAAAAAAGTGTATTTTTTCAAAAAGAAATTGCATTTGTAAGACCGTTGCACAAATACGGTGTGACAAAGTATTGCAACAACCACCATTTTATTCTCTAGGGTTTCTGAAAAAAATATATATAATGTTTGGGGGTTCTAAGTAATTTTCTAGCAAAAAAAGGATTTTAACTTGTAAATAAACAACAAAAAAGAGTCTCGGTCTTTAAAGTGGTTGTAAACCATTTACAACCACTTTAAACTATAGACAAGCCTATAATTAGGCTTACCTGTAGTTGCACCTGCATGGTTTAGGAGATATCCCTGTATTTGCATGTGCCGACATCATCGGTACATATAGTTACATAGTAGGGGAGGTTGAAAAAAGACACAAGTCCATCAAGTCCAACCTATGTGTGTGATTATATGTCAGTATTATATTGTATATCCCTGTATGTTGTGGTCTTTCAGGTGCTTATCTAATAGTTTCTTGAAACTATCGATGCCCCCTGCTGAGACCACCGCCTGTGGAAGGGAATTCCACATCCTTGCCGCACTTACAGTAAAGAACCCTCTACGTAGTTTAAGGTTAAATCTCCTTTCTTCTAATTTTAGTGAGTGGACACGAGTCTTGTTAAACTCCCTTCTCGCTCCATTTCCAGTACATCCTTCCTGAGGACTGGTGCTCAGAACTGGACAGCATACTCTAGGTGCAGCAACCAGCAAGATATGTCCGTGGTGCATACCTCCCAATTGTCCCTAATTTGGAGGGACTATCCCTATATTGAAATTAAATCCCTGTCCCTCATTAAAAAAAAGTGTAATTTCTGTCTGTTGCTTCATTCCTTTGCTATCTGCTTGAGTCACTTCTGACAAGTTTCCCTGACACAGAAAGAAAAATGGTGACGGGGTGGGATCTCCACCGCACAGCCTGTGTCTGACAGCCTTAGCTTTGTTACTGTGTGGAGAGGTGTGTCCCTTCCCTCCAATCAGCTCTCAGAGCTCTCCCCACTCCAAGCTCTGCGGCGTATAATTTCAGCTCTCTTCCCCCTGCTTTCTGAAAGCTCAGACAAGCTGTATAAATACTGGACTTTGAATAGGTGTAGAGAAGACTACAGATAAACATGTACAACTTATATAGGAGGATTTGTTTCATCTCTGTGTATCACCTAAGGATAGTCACTTCACTGGGTAAGGGTCTACATCCACTTTAACCCCTTGAACCCCCCAATAGTGTGCCACAACTGTGTGCATTTCACGCAGTTGCAGGATGCTTGCAGAATGTTCCAATTCACTTGAATGGGTTGTATATAGCAGGTGCTGGGCAACAGAGGGTATCACTACTGCCAAGGCAAAGCAGTGAGGCCGTGGCATGCGAGCATGTCCAACCACCAGCTACTGCCTCTGTAGCTAAAGGGTTATGGCGGACAGTAAATGTGCAGCTCAGCCATAGGGTTTTAGACCCCCCCTAGTGTGAATGATCTCTTAATGCTTGATTTTTATGCCGTTGGCATTTAGGTATGCTTATGCCGAAGTAACATATCTATATTTCTGCACTAATGTGTGATTCATATCTGTCTCTTTTTATAGTTGCCTGAAATGACTCATATACAGACACAACGGCCCTGGCTAATGTTCTTCCTGCAGAATCTCGGCTTGCTGATTGGATGGCTTTGTCTGCTGCTGTTAGCAATTTATGAACATAAAATTAAACTATAACACCAGCCCCCTTAGCCCGAGGACCCGCTGTTATTTTTTTATTATTATAATTCTTATTTTTTTATTTTTAGATTCATGGCTGTACCTGCTATTTCCTGATCCTGAATGTAGGGACAGAGACAAACCTGTAATATACATTTCAATAAATAACAGCTTCTCATCCACCAAACCCCCACCCAAAAATGGGCCACATTCCAATACCCCACATTGCATAATGTTTTACATATCCACAAACATTTTGTATGTTATATTTTCCAGGTAAATTGTAAATCTGGCAAAAAAAATAAATAAATATAAATTGGATTTGCTTATCTAATTTATGTAACTTTATTATTACTATGTTTAATTGTTATTACACATAATTTATACAGTGGTACAAAAGGTAATAAATAGAGATGGGCCAAACGACCCTCTGTTCAGTTCTCGATCATCGCAAAAGTTCGGAACGGAATGACAAACCCCATTGAAGTCTATGGGATCCGAACTAGAAAAATCAAAACTGTCTATTTTGAGGGTTTAGATGCAAGTTATTGGGCATAAAAAGAGTATGGGGGTCTGGGTACTGCCCTGGGGAAATGTATCAATGAAAAAAAAAAGTTTGTAAAAAAATTTATATTATTTTGAACCACTTCAGCCCCGGGCCATTTTGCTGGCCAAAGACCAGACCACTTTTTGCGATTCGGCACTGTGTCGCTTTAACTGACAATTGCGCGGTCATGCGACGTGGCTCCCAAACAAAATTGGCGTCCTTTTTTTCCCTCAAATAGAGCTTTCTTTTGGTGGTATTTGATCACCCTTGCGGTTTTTATTTTTTGCGCTATAAACAAAAATAGAGTGACAATTTTGAAAAAAACACATTATTTTTTACTTTTTTTATAATAAATATCCCCCAAAAATATATATATAAAAAAAAACATTTTTCCCCCAGTTTAGGCCGATACGTATGCTTCTACATATTTTTGGTAAAAAAATCGCAATAAGCGATTATTGATTGGTTTGTGCAAAAGTTATAGCGTTTACAAAATAGGGGATAGTTTTATGGCATTTTTATTAATAATTTTTTTTTTACTTGTAATGGCGGCGATCAGTGATTATTATTGTGACTGCGATATTATGGCGGACACATCGGACATTTTTGACACATTTTTGGGACCATTGTCATTTATACAGCAATCACTGCTATATAAATGCAGTGATTCCTGTGTAAATTACACTGGCAGTGAAGGGGTTAACCAGTGGGTGGCAGTGTAGGGGTTAAGTGTTCCTAGGGGTATGTTACTAACTGTGGGGGGCTGGGCTTTCAATTAGTGAACACTGATCTCTGCTCCAATCAGATGGAGCAGAGATCAGCGTCACCAGTTGCTACGCAGAACGGGGAAATGTTGTTTACAATGGCATTTCTCCGTTCAGCCGCCCCGTGAGATTATCGCGGGTGTCCCGGCCGGCACGCGAGCGTGCTGCCGGCGGCGTGCTCGCGATGGCAGGGCGGCATTAAAGATTGGACGTACCTGTACGCCAATATGCCTGCCCGTGCCATTCTGCCGACATACATCGGCGTGCGCCGGTCCGGAACCGGATAAATGAGCAGTGATTTACAGATACAGAAAAAGGTGTAACTGCACAGACCCTAAATAGTATATTTATCTTACCACATAGCAAAAACAATCTTTATCATTGATTCATCATCGTGAATTCAAATAAAGTGCATATTTAGTGAACTGTAATATTATAAATTAAATGATCCTTCTTAATCAAGAAAATAAAAATAAAATCATGTGTTACACAAAAAACAGTCCCAAGGATTAGGATTATTGGGACATTTTTTTGTTTAACACATTGGCTCCCCCACCCTGCAAGCTTTCTTTATTTTATAAACAACGGCTTGGGGAACCAGTCAGTATGATGAGGCCATAATTTAGTGCACTTAGAACAAGATTAGAGATTTTTTTGGATACATTCTGATGTCTCTTTTGCAGACTTTGGATAGAAGTAACAGGTGCAGAAAAATTGGGCTTTGGGTGCTGGTGGTGCCTTCACACTATATCCCTATAGAGGTACTCTTAATTAAAGCAAGAATTGGCTTTGCTGTCAAAAATTGTAATTATATGCCCGGTCCAACAGTGGCAGAAAAAAATTGATCTTTGGGTGTTGGGGGTGCCTTCACATTGTATCCCTTTAGAGGTACTCTTAATGAAAGCAAGAACTGGTCTTGCTGTAAAAAATTGAAATGATATGCACCTGTCGAACAGGTGCGGAAAAATTAGTCCTTGGGTGTTAATTGTGCCCATGAAACCTACACCAAAAATTTCTTCCAGATAAAATCAACACCCAAAAAATTAGACAGCATAGACAGCCTTTCACTTTCAGAGATTACAGATTCAGAAAACCTCTAATCAGCGACATCGGCATCAGGGGCTTGATAGCTGCTGCTTATTTGTGACTAATTCATTTTGATAAATGTTAGCCGGTCAATGGAGTCTGTGGGCAGACATGCTCAATTGCATACTGGGCAAGTTCTAGCCAGTGATCTATTCTTATGACCCAGTAACCCAGTGGATCTTTACTGGAAAGCTCTTCATGTCTGTTTTTGCCTCTAGATAATCTCCCACCATATGATGCGAACGTTTCTGATGGGATGTGAAAGCTGACAGCCCTGGGCATATTTTTTTTTTTGCAATGCATCACTGAGGCAGTCCCCTTCTCTACTGCTTCTCTTTAGACCAACAGAAGCTAGGAAACTAGCTTTTCCATGAAAATGTAACCTAACAGTCTGAAAAGGCATTTGTCACGTACCTGATGGTTTTGAGCCCAAATTGCAGAGGAATACCTCCCACTCACAGCCCCCTGGTAGGGTAACAGAAGGCACAGTAGTAAGGAGTGGTACGGGTACTGGATAGTGCTTAGCAGACTGGATCAGGTTAGCAGACTGGTTCAGGATCAGCTTAGCAGACTGGATCAGGTTAGCAGACTGGATCGGAACCAGGAACAGATAGGACCGACACATGGATAGTCAGATAGGCCAGGTTGGATATCAGGCGGGCAGCAAGGGTACAGAGGAGTAGGCAGAAGAGTAGTCACAAACAGGCCGAGATCAGGTGCAGGCAGATAACTGGATTGGATGGTCACAGGTAAGCCGGGTCTTTCACAGGTATTAGACACAAGTCAGACTTAAGGCACACAAACGCTGTAGAGCAAACAGTGAGGACTGTATACGACAGGCAGGTTTAAATAGTTCGCCTGGCACCAACAGAGGTGCGCGCCTGCATGCGCAATGGCACCCACGAGAACCTGGGGCGCCTGTTACTGGCAGGATCTTCATAACAGCATTACATAAACTCCTCTTTAAGGTATACTCAAGATATTTTATCCTCTGAGAGGATGGGATGAGTTCCGAGACTTTCCCCTTGTAGCGGTGGTCAAGGAGGGTTGCCAACCATTACTGATCCTTCTCCTTAATGCTACAAATTCTCAGGTCCTTTTTCAGGCTTTGAAGAACTAGGAAGCCCGTGCACCACAAGTTTCCACGCAGAGGCATGAGAAGTATAGTCCTTGGGGTCACTGAGGATTACAGTATCTGGAACTGCCTTCTCCCAGCCACGTACTACTCTGAAGGGTTCTGGGCAAGGAAAAACCATCTCGTAAGGTTTGACGTATGTCTTCCTTTGCTTCAATGCCTCCAAAAGTGCCAGAATTCACCTCCTTCACCTCTTGTGTGTTCTGTGGTGTCGCAAGGATGGTGTATGCATAAAGCAGGCCTTGAGAGGAAAGGAACTCCTCCTCTTCCTCCTGCTGCTGTGCCTAGAGTGCCCTGTCCATAATGCCACCTAGAGTCTGTTCCAGCAGGAATACAACAGGGATTGTGTCACTGATACATGCATTGTCACGGCTCACCATCCTTGTTGCCTCCTCAAATGGTGACAGCACAGTGCATGAATCCTTTATCAGCAGCCATTGGCAAGGGGAAAAAAAGCAGGGCTGGCTTGAGCCTGTCATCCCATACTCATACAGGTACTCGTGGATGACCCTCTACTGCATGTGCATCCACTGCAGCATTGCCAATTTCGAGTTACACCTGGTAGGCATGTCACAAATAATGCGGTTTAAGGGCAGGTGGGATTCCCGCTGAATTTCAGCCATCCGAGCACTGGCTGTGTATGACTGCCTGAAATGGCTACAAACTCTTTTAGCCTGCTTTAGCACATCTTGCAACCCTGGGTACCTGTTTATGAAACTCTGCATCACTAAATTGAGGACATGTGCCAGGCGTGGCACATGTGTCAACTTTCCCTATCTAAGGGCGGAAAGGAGGTTAGTGACATTATCGCACGCCACCAATCCTGGCTCCAGATGGCATGGTGTGGACCACCTCTTGTGCCTGTCCCTGCAGAGCTGAAAGAATCTCTGCTCCAGTGTGGTTCCTGTCCCCTACCCAGACCAGCTGCATGGCATCTTTTAGCCTGACTTACTGAATAGCTCCTTGAATGCTTAGGTGGCACTGGTGGATCATAGGACAATTTAGCAGAGGAGGGCATGGAGAAGAAGGAGCAGCAGGGGGTGGAGCTGACAAATGTCGCAGCATCACCACTAGCTGTATGGAGACATGGCGGCAAACCAAGCTGCAGCACTGATTTAAATTATAAGATAAAAATCACCACCGCTTTATCTTAGTAGGTCAAAAAGTAGGGTGACCAAATACTTGAAATTTCCCCCAGCTGTGTATACCATAACACCTTCCCGTGAAGGCTAGGTGTGGTCTCATAAGGAAAAAGCAGCATATGAATAGAGAGAATTAAAGATCCCCAAGGGTACCTTATACAGAGACACTAATCGGTATTAGAAAATTCACAGCTTTATTGAGACAATGTTACAAACTATAAAAAAACACACCACCACCAGTGCAAAAAGTAAAAAAAAAAAATTACAACGTTGTCAATGTTGTTACAGAAGGCTGATGGCTGCGGATCACATTCAAAAATTCAATCAAACACACACACCAATAGGACCTAAGGAGAAAAAAGTAAATATAGTCAAAACTCGCAGGGCGAGATAGACAGATCACAGTATTCCAATTGTATAAGCTCAGCCCCTATCAAACAGTAAAGCACAGTACAAGTGGAGTAGATCTTTACACAGTCTGACAGAAGATCATCTGTGATTGAATGTGGGTGTTAGTGGATGGAAGCCCAGATGAATTCCTGAAGCTGAATGAAGGTATCAGTGAGCTGTGGTGAGTGGGGCCTGGGTTAAGGAGCTTGTATAGCTATCAGTAAGATTTTCCCCATGAAGGCAGAAGGAATCAAAGTCAGGACTAGTCAGGACTTTGCCTAGAGGTGCTACCACTAGGCAAACAAGGCAACTGCCTAGGGCACACTGCTGCCTAGGGGAGCCTGGCCACTGTTTTCCCTCCTTGTCTGCATGCTCTGTAGTCTGCAGCATATAACTATCTCAGTCCGACTGGTAGTGTAATTAGAGGCGTAGCGCAGCACTGGAGCCAGCGCTAGATGAAGCAGAGCCGATGCTTCCTGTATAGTGGCTCCTTCTATCACATGGGCAGGGCAAAGGGGGTGGAGTGACGGTTGAAGCCAATGGGAGCGGCAAAATGAGATTTCGCCTAGGGTGTCAAAAATTCTTGCACCAGCCCTGATCAAAGTTCTGTGCAGTCTTGTAGATATAGGGAATCTGTGGGTCAGGTGTCTGCAAGTTCAATGGGTGTAAGCCGTGCTGTATAGAAACAGGTTCAGTGTGACAGCACAGGCAATCTGCAGAGAGAAGTACTCACTGTCCACATATGACACTGCCGCAGCCCATCCAGTCAGTCCTGCACATGCTGGCATCTCACCCGGACATTACAATCTGTGTTTTCCCATGTATCCTTCGGTCCGGTTATTTCCTAAGCGTGAATGCATACTTTTGCCGCTCTCCAATCAGAGTGATGATGTCAACTGACGCGTTTTGCCCACCAATGAGAGAGAGCTTCTTCAGAGCCAAATTTATGAATGTGATGTGTGGCCAGCAGCCTCCTTTACCAGCACTGACAACGCTGTCATTTTTTAACTTTTCACATTAGTGGTAGTGTGTTTTTTATAGTTTGTAACATTGTCTTTATAAAGCTGTGAATTTTCTAATACTGATTAGTGTTTCTGTATAAGGTCCCCCTAGGGATCTTTAATCCTCCTTTTTCTCTTTCAATAGTTTTTATTGAGTTTTAACAAATACATCATGTATCATGTACAGCAATCATAGAGTGATCACATGAAATAAAAGAAGATAGAATCTAAACAGGATTCAGTAACTAATTCAGAACAATGTATAACAGTCTTGCACGCCCATTCTTGAGAGACTAGAGTAGTGCATGGGAGACTTGGAGTGCGAAGGTGCATCTCCTATAGGTAAACAGCCCCTAAGTAATAAGTATGCTTAGGAATCTAAAACCATAGTAAAACAGTAATAAACAGCCTATATCGTATCATGACTGTACTTGGGGCCCCTGGGACCTCAAAAAACATAAAAATTGTTGAAGAGGTGGGGCCAATCCCTATCTTAAACTACTTGTACTTGACATGAGCGGAAGGCCATAAAAAGGGAAAAAAATTCCATCAAGATTTCCCCAGGTCAAGTGGCGACTAGATAAGTGGAGCAGACCTCCATTATATAGCTAGAGGAAGGTTTGCTCTCCTTAGTCTTGGTGTCTGTCGCAACAAGGCTTCGGTACTGTCGAAGCTCAATCTTTCGGCAATGATGTAAAAGAAGGCCTGAGTGGGAGGTTAGGAAGTATTGCTATAAACCCGGTGGTGCCTCCCGCGGCAGTCCCCGAGATCACCACTCCACCCCTATGGGCTCACACTGTGGAGTGGGATAGCTCGGGGAGCTCCCGCTAAAGAGGCCCTCACCTGCTTCCCTCCGCTCCCCCCGGGGTCACAGAAGTTATGCCCCCGGGAGGGAGACAGAGGGACATACTCTGGAGCTCCCAGGCCCTCTCAGGTAAACCTTTCCAGTACCAGTTAATTCCAGTCAGTTCAACAAAGATTAACGGAAGGCGAAAACTCTAGGGTGAAGAGAACATCAGACCAGTATCTTATTGTTAGAAATCCTGCGTAAGGAAGGTAAAGAGAAAAAGGAGAAAGTGGGACTAGGATAGGAGAGGGAAAGGTGTGGGGGGTGAGGGTTATACAGGGATCAGGGTCATGGTTCCATCCGTATAGATCTTATGACTGTAAGTGCCCTAGATATAGTGGAACTTTGATGTACTGGGCCCATGGTTCCCAGGTCAACTCAAATTGTTGGGTGGTATTCCGCAGTTTAGCTACTGTTTGTTCCTGAACCATAATCCAGGAGATTTTGTACCTGGCAGCCAAGATGGATACCTTAGAGGTTTTCCAGGCCTTTGCTAAAGTGATCTTGGCTCCCAAGCACATGAAGAAAATTAGTTGTTGAGTGTGCTTAGAGGTGTGGTGTAACCTGCGGTTCAGCAGAATATACGAAGGGTCCTGAGGGATTGGAGCCCCCGTAACCTTCCGCACTAGATGCAGAAATCTGTTCCAAAAATTTCGTATGCGGGGGCATGTCCACCAGATATGGAGCATCGTGCCTAAATGACCACATCCTCTGAAACAGAGGGGTGAAGTCTCTGGGAACATCTTGTAAAGTCGCACAGGGACATTTTAGAATTTTGATGTTAGCTTTGATTAATGAAATGTTCAGAACACCTTTAGATGATTGTCTGAAGACTTGAAACCACGTCTCCGGATCCAGCTGGATGTCCAAGTCCCCTTCCCAAGAGCGGGCGTATGCTGGCTTGTCATTCCTATCTGCCAGGGACGAGTAAATGAGGGAAATTCCTCCTTTGCAGAGACCCTGGTTCGTGCACCATTGCTCGTATATCGTTACCTTGTAGATATTTGGTTTGTCTGGTTCAAGAGAATGTAGGAAATGTCTAATCTGTGAAAATCTGAATTGTTCTGAAGCGGGCATTTCCAGTTTAGAACGGCAGTGGCCTACTGAAATGGGGCCGTTGGGCAAAAGGAAATGTCCAATTCTGAAAAGGCCTTTGTTCAGCCACCAGTGAAATGCCTGGATGTTCATGCCTGGAGGGAAATCGGGATTATGCAATAGATGTGTGAGAGGTTTCAGTGGGGATATCAGGCGTTCATTTTTGTATAGTCGATCAAATAGTGCTAGGAAGTGAGACAGTGTGGGGGCTAAGATAGCGGGTCTGTGCTTTGCTGGTCTCCATAACAGATAATCTAATGTATAGTTAGGCACTGCCTGTCTCTCAATGGAAACCCAGTCGGGCCTAGAGGTCTTAGTATATATTGCTGAGAATTGTACCAGTTGTGCTGCTTGGTAGTATAAACAAAGGTTAGGAAGTCCTAAGCCACCTTGGGTTGTCCGGCGGAACAGAATATCATGTGCCAGTCTATGACCCCGCTTTCCCCAGACAAATCCAACCACCTTTGATTGGAAGTTGGATAGGATCGACTTTGTTACAGGTATGGGGAAAGATCTAAATAGGTACAATACGCGTGGTAGTAAGTTCATCTTGACTGCGTTGAGCCTGCCCAGCCAAGATAAGCCTTCCTTAGACCATTTAGCGAGATCCGCCTCCAGAGATCGGAAAGCGGGGGGATAATTGGCATTGTATAAATTGCTGACACACTTGGTCAAAAAGACACCTAGATAGGGAATCTTATCCGAGGCCCAGGAAAAGGGAAAGAAAGGCGTAAGTTGGGAAACGGTTGATGAGGGAACCGAAATATTGAGGGCGACTGACTTCGATATGTTAACCTGGAGGCCTGAAATAGTGCCGAAGTCCCGTAGTAGTCAAAGTAAATTGGGGGTGGAGACTAGTGGCGAGGTCAGAAATATTAGCATGTCGTCAGTGAAGATTGCGCATTTATGCTCTTCTAAGCCGCAGCGAACACCTTTAATGTTTATGTCCGCTCTAATGGCAATGGCCAATGTCTCTATTACTATGGCAAAAATTAAAGGCGACAGGGGACATCCCTGTCTAGTACCTCTATGGATGTCCAATGGCTTTGAAAGATGGCCTAATAAACGTACTTGAGCAGACGGGGTTGAGTAGAGGGCGTGCAGAATCTTCAGAAAACTTGCCCCAAAACCCCATTTAGTGAGAATTTCAAAAAGATATAGCCACGAAACAGAATCGAATGCCTTCTGCAGATCCAAAGATAGCAGAAGGCCTTCTTGTGCCGAGCCCCCGTCCCATCGAGAATTCAACAGGGATATTAGGTCAATTGCCCTTCTCACCTGATCCGGTCCCTGTCTCCCCGGGATGAAGCCCACCTGGTCCTTATGAATGTTATTAGGTAAAGCTGGACATTCTGTTTGCCAGTATCTTAGTCATAATTTTAAGATCATTGTTGATCAACGATATGGGCCTGTAGTTTCCCACTTCGCAAGTGTCTTTACCAGGTTTCGGTATTACTGAGATAAATGCTGTGTTAAGAGTCATTCGGGAGGGGGGCTCCATCCCGGAGAGAATTGAAGAATTTGGCCATATAGGGAGCTAATCCTCCTTTTTCATAAGCTGCAGCATTAAGCCCTGTCCTGCATCCTTCTGAATTGCAAGCAGAGTTACCCAGTATGCTGTGAAAAAATATATCGTCCCTGACCATGCTTGCTGAACCACGTCACAGCCGAACCATGGATCTTGCGGCTGACTGCCTTGCCCAACGATGCCACAAAATTCCTTTCCACGTGATGGTACAGAGCTGGAATGGCCTTACGCGCAAAGAAATAGTGACTGGGAACTAGCCATTGTGGTACAGCACATTCTGCAAATTCACGAGAAGGGGCAGAATCCACCAGACAGAAAGGAAAGCCAGCAGCTTTGACCAGCTTGAATTTAAATGCTGGACATGTGGGTGGCATTGACTGTTTTTTTTTATTTTGCTGCAGCAGCTGGTAAAGAAAATTTTGCCTGCTATAGTCTACAGCTGGTGGTGTGCTGCAAGGACCTGTGACACCCTTTGCTATACCATCATCCCTGTCAGTAGAGGCTGGGGGGGGGGGGGGGGGGGGTAGACCTGAAATGTGAGGAGCAGAATTGCGTCCATTTTGTTTGGCTTTCAGGTGCTCTTGCCGAAAGGGCTGAGTGGTGGGAGTTTATATGCCTTGTCAAGCATTTGGTACCCAAATGGCTGGTGTTTGGCCACACTTTATCTGCTTGAGGCAAAGTTCGCAAAATGCAACACAGTTGAGCTGTACCAAGTGAGCCGGGAGATAACAGATTGACAATCTGATGGAATAGGGTGGCTGTTCTCTACTCTTCCATGATGGCTGCCTCCTTGGGGCTGTGCCTCACCCTCACTTTCCTCCTCTGCTCTTTCCGCCACCCAAGTCGCATCAGTGACCTCATCATCATCATCCCCTCCATCCTCATCATCACTGGAGCCAACTTGGCATTACGCTGGGAGAACATGACTGTCGATTTGTTGTGTACCAGTGTTCTCCCCTCTCTGTAGGCTCATGTTACTACCTTCCTCAACCTCAGAACCAACATCAGAATAAAGTAATGTCTGTGTATCGTCATGGAGCAAGTGGCTGACGCTGTATTAGAAAAACTCAGCTGACCCTTCCATGCATGTGCTGGGACTATGACAGGAGAAGCTGTGGACAAGGAGGCAGAATAAGCCACACTGGTAGCTACGGTGGACTGCGCACTAGTCTCTGCTTGAGTGATAGAGGATGAGGAGGATGAGGATGAGGATGGTTTATTAAGCCAGTCCACCACCTCCTCGGCATTCTGTGGCTGGATAGCACTGGCAACATCACTAAACAGAGAAAATGGTGTCCTGCCTGATGACAGACCCATCCACCTTTGCTTGTGTACACAGTGCCATGGGAACGTCTGCCCAGACATGATTGGGGGGTGGGGTTCTTATTACCGAAATGTAATAGAGACTGGGAAATATGTATTTGGATGCACTTTAATTAATGGGAAGTGGTGCTTGGGGCACTTTAACTTGAGTACTCACTACACAGAAACACTCCACTGACACACTACAATATAACAATATACTGCACTAAAACTGCAATGATGCACTTCAATATACTGAAGTAAAAGTGCACTAACACACTTTAATATACTGCAGTAAAATTGCCCTGATGCACTTCAATATACTGCAGGAAAACTGCCCTGACACTCTACACTGACACACTTCAATATACTGCAGCGAACCTGCCCTGACACACTAAACTGACACGACAGTAAAAATGAACGGTTGCACTACACTCACTCACGCTGCACTATCACTATAGTCACACTACACTGATACTTTACACTCACAACAGAATTACAATAGCCCACTATAGCACACTAACTTGCTAGTAGCAATGAACCAAGCCCTGTTCTATCTATCTCCACTCCAATGTCACACTGCAAATGGCTGGTCTGAGAAGGAACCTTTTATAGTGTTGCTTGGGTCTATGAGCAATAAGCCATGATTGGACACAGTCTTCATTACTTTCTCCAATCATGGCTCTGACAGTGTTCTGTGCCCTGATTGGGCAAAGCCTTCATTGCTTCAGCTAATCAAGGCTTCCAATGCACTGTGCGGTGGGCAGTGCATTGTGGGGCATTCGGCGGGCCAGACAAATGGTCAAAAGCCTTGACAATTGGGTGTTTGCCAAATGGGCGAACAACCAATGTTCGGCCCAAACTCATGCTTCACCCTTCACCCAGCACTAGCAATAAATATGAGGGAGGAGTTGATGCAGAAGGTCAAAGTACATGTTTTAGGTGGAGGCTGGATATAAACATCAAAGACTTTTTAAAACAAGGCTAAATCTAATCATTAGAGCTTTAACACTTTAATATTATTGCATATGGTATTGTTCTGTTTCAAATGCTGCTTGCTACCCACTGCCATAGCTGTACTTTCAAAAATCAGAAGGTTGGAGGACTGAGGACCTCGATGTCAAAAAATTGGTGGGGGGTGGAGGGTTGAAAGATGGGTGTGACCTGAGGATTTTGATTTAAAAAGACAGGGGACGGTGGATTCTTGTAAACAGATGTAAGCAGATGTAGCTAGTTAATCTTTGTCCCAGAATAGGGCTTGTATCAGAGAATAGAGGGGCCCACTGCGATGAAATCGGATATGATGAAATGCGTTGGAGCGTGGTTACGGGGCAACCTTGTGACATCAGTATAAGAAGTGACAGGGATGTAGCAGCCATCCTGCCCAGCGTGAGGTGGTGAGACCACTGGAAGAGTGTTTCCTGATGCCATTTTTATGTTATTAGTGAATTGATTTTAACCGATTGCTTTCTGTCCCATAGCGGTTTTACTGCTACAGAGCGACAGCTATGTACCGGATCACGTGTTTATATACTGTACGTGATCCGGCTCTTCCGAGGGTGAGACACGCATGCGACCGATTTTAGACTGGGGTGCCACAAAAATGCATTATAACACACTTTATAAAGCATGCCATGACTGAAAAAAAGTTTTAGGCGGCTCTGCCCCGAGGACTGATGATCATTTTTTGTCTTCAGATTTGGATTTGCTAGGAATGATCTGGGCTCTCTTATACATTACATCAGGGAAGTATTCACAGCACTTCACTTTTTCCACATTTTGTTATGTTACAGCCTTATTCCAAAATTGATTAAATTCATGATTTTCCTCAAAATTTTACAAACAATACCCCATAATGACGACGTGAAAGAAGTGTATTTTAAATCTGTGTAACTTTATTAAAAATAAAAAACGAAAAAAATCCCATGTACATAAGTATTTACAGCTTTTGCCATGACACTCAAAATTGAGCTCAGGTGCCTCCTGTTTCCACTGATCATCCTTGAGATGTTTCTACCACTTTTTTGGAGTCCACCTATGGTACATTTAGTTGATTGGATGTGATTTGGAAAGGCACACACCTGTCTATATAAGGTCCCACAGTTAACAGTGCATGTCAGAGCACAAACCAAACCATGAAGACCAAGGAATTGTTTGTAGACCTCTGAGACAAGATTTTATCGGGCAGAGACCTGGGGAAGGGTGCAGAAAAAATTCTTCCCAATGAGCACAGTGGCCTTCATCATCCGTAAATGGAAGAAGTTTGAAACCACCAGGATTCTTCCTAGAGCAGGCTGCCTGACCAAACTGAGGGATTGGGGCAGAAGGGTCTTAGTCAGGGAGGTGACCAAGAACCCGATGGTCACTCTGACAGAGCTCCAGTGTTTCTTTGTGGAGAGAGAAGAACCTTCCAGAAGAACAACCATCTCTGCAGCTCTCCACTAATCAAGCCTGTATGGTGGAGGGGCCAGACGGAAGCCCCTCCTCAGTAAAAGGCACATGACAGCCCACCTGGAATTTGCCAAAAGGCACCTGAAGGACTCTCAGACCTTGAGAAACAAAATTTTCTGGTCAGATGAAGCAAAGATTCAACTCTTTGGCCTGAATGGCAAGCATCATGTCTAGAGGAAATCAGGCTCATCACCTGGCCAACACCATCCCTATAGTGAAGCATGGTGGTGGCATCATGCTGTGGGGATGTTTTTTAGTGGCAGAAACTGGGAGACTAGTCAGGATTGAGGGAAAGATGAATGCAGCAATGTACAGACATATCCTTAATGAAAACCTACTTCAGAGCACTCTGGACCTCAGACTGGGGTGAAGGTTCATCTTCCAACAGGACAACAACCCAAAACACACAGCCAAGATAACAAAGGAGTGGCTACGGGACAACTCTGTGTCCTTGAGTGGCTCAACCAGAGCCTAGATTTGAACCCGATTGAAGAGATCTAAAAATGGCTGTGCTCCGACGCTCCCCATCCAACCTGATGGCGTTTGAGAGGTCCCGCAAAGAAGAATTTTTAGATACTGCCCAAAAATAGGTGTGCCAAGCTTGTAGCATCATACTCAAAAAGACTTGAGTCTGTAATCGATGGCAAAGGGGCTTCAACAAAGCATTGAGAAAAGGCTGTGTACGTAGGATTTAAAAAAAAAAATTGTTTTAATAAATTTGCAAAGATTTCAAACAAACATTTTTCACGTTGTCATTATGGGGTTCTTTTTATAGAATTCTGAGAAAAATAATGAATTTAATCAATTTTGGGATAAGGCTGTAACATAACAAAAATGTGGAAAAAGTGAAGCACTGTGAATACTTTCCGGAAGTACTGTATCTAACAGGACAACTCGGAGTCCCTCTGGATGAGTGAGATAATAAAGATGTGTTCATACTGGAGGTCCCATGGGGTGTTCTGTAGTACAGAGACCTGGGGGTGCCTGTGTTCTGTGCTGTGCTTGTGAACATTTTCTTACACCTCACTGAAATGTGTTATCACTCTAGCGCTCCTCTCCCCATGCACCCCGTACATGTGCTGTTCTTGCGCACAGTAGGGACTAATGCTTTTATACTGATCCACTTTGTTAGCATCTGTCAGGTATTGTGGGCGTTTTATGTGTGGTTTATATAAGCTCACAGAAGAAAAAGAAAGAAGAACACAATTGAAAGAACATTAATATATTAGCTGACAGCTATAGTTGTGGGATGATAAAGCTGTAGAGAACAAGCTGTTAAAGCTCAGAAGTAAGTAGAACAATTTGTATCTGATAAAGAATCTGATATAGTTAGTGAAACAGACTCCGCTATTCTCTCATCCTAAGCTGTATGCTTATGTTGGTGGTGTAATATTTTTATTTTTGTATCAACGGCAGGATAAAATGAGACATTCTTTATACAGACGAAACTATAGCATTAGCCCTCTGAAAGGTGACCCTTATTGGATTGCTTTTCAGAGGGCATTTGAATGGTGGTGAGATGGCAAAATATAGCTTCCCCAATGTCTGTCTTAACCCCTAAAAGTCTGCACCAACATGCATTGCTGCGTGGTTCCATTCAGTTTGGTACTTCATACTGAACATGACAGGGGATCTAATTCTTGCTGTGGCCCCCAAAGCAAAGCATCATCTAGGATGCGGCTTATGTACATCTATGCAGCCTATAAGTGCCCACCAGTGCCTCCTCATCAGTGCTGCATCATCAGTGCCTCCTCATCAGTGCTCATCAGTGTAGCCTATCAGTGCCCACCAGTGCCGCCTCATCAGTACCCATGAGTGCTGTTTTTCAATCCCTGCTGTTGATTGGATAGATGTGTGCTATCACGTTTGCCATTAGTAGGGTGTGGCTGATATATTTATGCTTGAACATGAACTAATGTGGCCTTATTTGCTAACGCAATTCAAAGTGCAACAAGGAGGTACAAAGCACAGACATATAACCAAGCTGAAATCTCCACATCTCATTTACTGGTTCGATCTAAAAGAGTAAACAGACTGTGATGGATTGTGCTAGAGTTTAGGAAGCCCATGCATTCATAATTTTATTTTTTCAGCCAGCAGGTTGAATGAAAAAAAATTGATCCAATTCCTCCATCCACACATTTGATCCACGCTCGGTGCCATTGTGTGTGTTCTGACAAAAGATATATATAATGATTATATAAAGAATACAATAATCAGTGCCACCAGCTATAGCTAATCAATCGGGAAAAACCTGATTGGCTGGCTGTACAGAAACTGATCGGGATATTGACTTTCATACAATCAGGGTGTCCATACATTGATCAAAATTCAGCTGGTCCTAACCCACATGTATGGCCAGGGGGGTCTCCAAACTTTACAAACAAAGGGCCAGTTTGCTGTCCTTCAAACGTTAGGGGTGGCGGACTGCGGGGCCAGTGGGAGAAGAAAGGGCCCTGGTGTTAGTGGGAGTAAACAATGCCCCATCATTGGTATCAATGGGAGGAATAGTGCCCCATCATTGGTATCAATGGGAGGAATAGTGTTCAATCATCGGTGTCAGTGGGTGAAAACGTGCCCCGTCATTGGTGTCAGTGGGAGAAATATTGCTCTATCATTGGTGTCAGTGGGAGAAATAGTGTTCTATCATTGGTGTCAGTGGCTAAAATAGTGCCCCATCATTGGTGTCAGTGGCTAAAATAGTGCCCCATCATTGGTGTCAGTGGCTAAAATAGTGCCCCATCATTGGTGTCAGTGGCTAAAATAGTGCCCCATCATTGGTGTCAGTGGTAGGGATAGTGTCCCATAATTGACAGTAATGGGAGGAATAGTGCCCCATCTTTGGTGTTAGTGAGAAGAATAGTGCCCCATCATTAGTGTCAGTAGGAGGAATAGTGCCCTATCATTGTTGTCATTGGGAGAAATAGTGCCTCATCATTGGTGTCATTGGTAAGGATAGTTTCCCATAACTGGTATTAATGGGAGGAATAGTGCCCCATCTTTGGTGTCAGTGAGAAGAATAGTGCCCCATCATTAGTGTCAGTAGGAGGAATAGTGCCCTATCATTGATGTCAGTGGGAGAAATAGTGCCTCATCATTGGTGTCATAGGTAAGGATAGTGTCCTATAATAATATAAATATCATAATTGGTATTAATGGGAGTAATAGTGCCCAATCTTTGGTGTCAGTGGGAGGAACAGTGCCCCATCACTAATGTCAGTGGGAGGAAAGGTGCCCTTTCATTGGCATAAATGGGAGGAATAGTGCCCCATCTTTGGTGTCAGGAGGAGGAAGTGTGCCCCATCATTGGTATCAATGGGAGAAATAATGCTCCATCATTGGTGTCAGTGGGAGGAATAGTGTCCCATCATTTGTATCAGTGGGAGGAATAGTGTCCCATCATTGGTATCAGTGGGAGGAATAGTGTCCCATCATTGGTATCAGTGGGAGGAATAGTGTCCCATCATTGGTATCAGTGGGAGTAATAGTGCTAGATCATTGGTGTCCGGGAGAGGAATAGTTCCCCATCATTGGTGTCAGTGGGAGGAATAGTGCCCCATCATTGGTGTCAGTGGGAGGAATAGTGCCCCACCCATCATTGAGCACAGGTGTGTCAGGAGAAAGGTGTCTGTGGAGCTCCTCCAGGTGATCGGTGTGAGAGGGGAGTGGTGAGGAAATCTATCCCAGCTCTCCTGGCCCCTTTCTGGGGAAGCCATAGAGGCCAGCAGGGCCTCCCCTGCTGGAAGTTCTCAGCCATCTCCTGGGCCATCGGGTGACATGCCTTCTGGTGGACAAGCGGATCTCTCTGCCCCTGGAGAGGACGAAGGCTCGCAAGCCATTCGGGAGCGAGTGGGGGCCGGGATAAAGGTCGTGAATAGGGAGAGGGATAAGCTTTACAAGCTGCGTGCGGAGCTGAAGCGTCTGAGAAGGCAGCGTGAGGACTTACACAGCCAGAAGCAAGGATCCATGGATCCAGAGATCCAATTGGCCAAAGTCCGTGTGGACCACCAGGAGACCATTGTGGCCATGATGGAAGGCAGAGATGGGCCCTTCAGGGAGAAGTTTAGTAACGACAGGGGGCTTGGAAGGGTGGAAAAGATGGAGGTGGAGGAGGAGACCCCCAATTCCGCCCCCCTGCCCCCCCAGGGAGAGGTAAGCAGCCCCATGCCTTCCCAGGACTCAGTAGGCATGCTGAGGGCCATCCAGGTAATGGAGTCTCCTATGCGGGGGGATCGGTTGGTGTTTAATGAGGAGGACATTACAGATAATGTACCTGATAATGTAAAGCCAGCGAAGCCCCATGTTGTGGATAAGACTGTATTTGTGCCTTTCTCTGATTATGACAATGTGCCTGATAACAGTCAGACTGCTAATCCTGTGTGCAGCCATGTTGTGGCTGATGATGTTGCAATGCAGCAAAACTTACATTTAAAAAGTGTAATTTCTGTGGATGAACTACAGGTGTCAGCAGAGCCCATTAACCCTTCTTTTTTTTTTTTAACAAAGAATTTTTATTTATGTTTCAAACAAAAAAAAAAAAACAGAAAACATACATGCGTCAGCAAGGTACATACATATTTTAGTAGACAGATAATCAAATGTATCACATATAAGCACAGATAGTTCTTAGCAATATATAAAGTCACTAATCATTGCAACATAAAATATAAAACCTCCCCGAGACCTCCCCCCACCACACAAAAAACCACATAAATTACAAAAAAAGGGGAAACCCCCCTCCCTCCACTCCCCCTAGCCTAAACAATAGTCAAATGCTTCGCCTCAACCCAAGCCGCCCAAATCTTCCCAAATTTCCCAGGGCAGTTCCTGCCCAGATATGTAAGTTTATAAAGCGGCAAAGCCGCGTTCACCAGGGACTGCCACAGTTGTTTAGTAGGAGGGAGAGGTTGATTCCATTGCAGTAGTATGGCTTTCCTCGCATAGAGTGTAGTGTAAAAAATAAACAGTTTCTTCCCCCAGGAGATATCCAGAAAATCACAGATACCCAGCAGGAGAGGTATCGGGCTAAGTGGAATCGTAAGCTCCCCCACTGCATTAATATCGGCCAGGACCCCTCTCCAAAATCCCCCTACCCCAGGGCAGGACCAGACCATGTGGAAAAAGTCAGCATCATCTTCTTTGCATCTGGGGCAGGTAGTCAATCGGTCAGGGTAAATCCTTGCCAGGCGTGCCGGTGAAAAATATACCCGGTGGAGGAACTTCAATTGTATAAACCTGTCCCTTGCAGAAATCGCAAGGGTCAGGTATTGCTGTAAACCTTCCTCCCAGTCCTCCTCAGTAAGTTCCGGAATGTCGCCTTGCCAGAGCTCAAACAAATGGGAGATCCTAGTCTCCTCCGATACGGTCAACGCGGCATACACCATGGACAGTGTGCGCGTCCCTCCCCCCTCAGGACCTAGCGCCTCCTCCACCGCCGACACCCCAAGAGTCGCTCTAGATGGGAATTGAGATCGGAAGGCGTGTCGCAACTGCAGGAATCTGAAAAACATATGGTTCGGGAGGTCCCTGGCCTGTTTAATAGCATCGAAGGAGAGTAGCTGCCCCTGGGACACTATGTCCCCCAGTGTTATAACTCCATGCCTGGCCCAAACAATCGGATCCGGGATGGATTGAAAGTGGGGCAAGCGGGGGTTCCCCCAAAGGGGAGTCCCCGGGGCCCACACCCCTGCGCCCACCAACCTTTTGTTCACCAGATCCCATATTTTAAGCGTCGTACGCATCGGGAGGGTTATCCCAGGGTTAGATCGTGGTCCCCTATAGATCAGGTTCCTGAGTTCCGCATGAGAGCCCAACAACGCCGCCTCCAACGAGGACGCAGGGTTGACCGGGCCCTCGGAGAGCCACCACCTGACAGTCACTAGGACTGCCGCCCAGTAGTATTTCAGAAAACAGGGCAGTGCCAGACCGCCCCTCACAAGGGGCCGTTGGAGGGTTGTTTTAGCTATTCTAGGGGGCCTACCATTCCAGACGAAGGACGAAACAATGCCATCTAACTTCTTAAAAAATCTAAGCGGGATGTGGACTGGGGTCTGACGGAAGAGATAGGTAAACCGAGGAAGGACCGACATTTTAATTAAATTGACCCGTCCCACTGGCGAAAGCGGCAAGGACCTCCACCCAGTACACCTCTGGGTCAACTGGGTAACCACCGGACTCAGGTTGAGGGTAATAAATTGTTTCAAGTCTCTGTGTATTTCCACCCCTAGATATTTAAATTGAGAAACCCTCTGTAGTTGCCCATCTACTCGGGGACCACCCTCACCATCATGTAGTGGGAATAGAATTGATTTCGCCCAATTTATACGTATACCCGAGAACTGTCCGAACCGGTCTATATGCGACAGTGCTGCCTGTAGGGAGGCTCCGTCGTCTTTGAGATACAACAAGGTATCATCAGCGTATAACGAAACTTTTTCCTGCAAAGGACCCCGGACAATACCCCGAACCTCAGGAGAGGAGCGGAGAATAGCCGCCATAGGTTCAATTGCCAGTGCAAAAAGCCCCGGGGACAGTGGGCACCCCTGCCTGGTTCCCCTATGGAGGGGAAAGAGCGGGGAGAGGACCGCACCCGTACGCACTCTGGCCGTGGGAGCTCTGTACACCGCCCTGACCCACGAGATAAAGGCTGGACCGAATCCAAATCTACGGAGGACTGCCCACAAATAGTCCCACTCCACTGAATCAAAGGCCTTCTCCGCATCTAGAGAGACCACAACCTCCTCCCCACCTTCTGCATCCCCCGAGGCCAAAACAGTAAAGAGCCTGCGAATATTAATATCTGTCCCCTTCCCTGGCATAAAGCCAGACTGATCCTCATGGATCAAGGTAAGTATAACCTCGTTCAGTCGCCTGGCAAGGATTTTGGTCAGCACTTTCGCGTCCGAGTTGAGTAGGGAAATGGGTCGGTATGACGAGCACAACTGGGGGTCTTTCCCAGGTTTAGGGATCACCACTATGATGGCTTGTGCCATAGATGGAGGAAGTTCCCCCTCCCGAAGGGACGCGGTGAGCATATCATGCATTCTAACTGACATCTCCTCTAGGTAATACTTGTAAAATTCCGGGGGTATCCCATCCTCCCCAGGGGTCTTCCCCGGCTGCATGGACCCCAGCGCCACCCGGACTTCCGCCAGAGTAATCGGGGAGTCCAGACCGTCCCTGGCCTCAGAAGTAAGGGCAGGGAGTGTCACCCCCTCTAAAAAAGCACTTAACTCCTGCGCTGAGTACTGCACCCTAGATGAATAAAGGGCGGAGTAGAACTCTGCAAAGCAAGCGTTGATGGCAAGGGGATCCGTCACCATTGTCCCAGCACTATTCTGTATTCGAGGGATAGTGGAGATTGGGGCCTGCTCCCTCGAGATCCAGGCCAACAATCTCCCCGTCTTTTCGCCCTGTTCAAAAATCCTCTGCGTCTGAGCCAGTTGACATTTGCTTGTTTTAGCCACCCTAAGGAGCACCACCTCTCTATACGCTACTTTCATATCCTGAGCCGTGAGCGGGTTACCCGTGAGGGTGAACCGGGTCTCCAGTTCCTGGGCCCTGGCCTCTGCCTCCTCTACCGTGATCTTATCATTCCTGCGCTCCCGACCAATGGAGGAGAGGTAGCACCCCCTCATATAGGCCTTGAAGGCATCCCAGACCATCCCCCCAGAAGCCGTGCCAACATTTGAGGCCCAAAATCCCCGGATTTCGCCGCCCATCTCAAAGGCAATGGTGGGATGCTCAATCCAGTACCTAGACAAGCGCCATAGTCTATCCCTCTGAGGGGTAGAGGTTTGCAATGTACACAGCAGTGGGGAGTGGTCAGAGATGCCCAGAGGAAGTAACTCTATTCCAAGGACCCTGGGAAGCATGGGGGCACCAGCATAGACTAGGTCAATACGGGAGAGTGTGTTGTGGGAGGAGGAGTGGCACGTAAACTGGCGATCTGATGGGTGTTTCCACCTCCAGACATCCTCCAGCCCAAACACCTGTGCCCAGCGAGAAACTGGAGAGTCTGTGGCCCGGTCAGGCGTCAACCTATCCAGGGAAGGATTAGGAGGAATATTAAAGTCCCCTGCTATAACCACATTGTCAGTCTGGAATTGGGCTATCAGGGCAGTCAGTTTCTGTAGTAGAGACAGATCCGCAGGAGGAGGCATATAAAGACCCACCAGCACCATTTCTATCATGTCAATTGTGGCATGGACCAGTACGTATCTCCCGTCCTTATCTGTGACTATATCAAGAGGCTCAAAATTAAGGGACCTATGGATAAGGACGCTAACCCCCCGGGCATAGCCGGAGTATGTGGCATGATAGTGGTATCCCACCCAGGGCCTCTTCAATCCCATAATCCTTCCCCCCACTAGGTGCGTCTCCTGAAGAATACAGATATGCGGAGCATATTTTTTCATGTAGTCAAAAACAAGAGAGCGTTTAATCTTCTGGTTAAGCCCCCTAACATTCCAGGAGAGGATCTTCAACGGAGCCATAATCTGGAAGGGCAGGGGGGACCAACGGATACGACCACCCGGCCAGGGTCGGGGCACAAATATCTCATCTTAAGTAATGCAATGATATACCTTATACATTCATTATAGTAGCGCTGTCTATACCAGAAAACATGAAAGCATGTAACAAAAAAACAACAAAAAAAACAGAAAAAAAAACAGAACTCCCCTCCCTTCCCACCCCACACCCCAGAAAAACAGCCCCAGGGTGTTTGAGAACCCAAACCAAACATAATCAAACCCATTTAAAGGAGAAATCTCCCGTGGGGGCGGTGCGTATCAACCAGCACACCTAGGACAGAGTCTCCTGCGCAGAGTAGACAAACTCCAGCGCAGCCGCTTCCTGGAGGCAAAGGAAAAGAAAAAACAAGACAAAAGGGAACAAATCGTAGTGTATGTGGCGCCTCAGATTGAAGTGCAAAATTCTCTTGGAATGTTCCAAGGGCCCATTCTTAGTAGCAACTCATCCAACAGGACGACAACATCGGAGTAGCGGGGTCCAGCATCATCAGTACAGATTATTCACATCCAGAAGCAATCTTGCAGACCCCCCCGGGTATAAACTAGGGAGGGGGTAGGGCCCTAAGGCCCGTTAGACAGAAATATGAAGATATGAACCTGTAGACCCCCCCTAAGGAGCATCAGAATATCAGGTCGGCTCCTCGCCCCCTGCCCAAAACCAGTATTGAAAAGGAGAGGGGCACTCCGACCTGCCCTCCAAGTTCCAAAATGGAGGGACAGAGCTAGGGGGGGGGGGGGAAATCCGATCCGCGTGACACTGGGCAAAGCTTATGATGCTTGTGGACCCCAGTCAGGTAATCACCATCAAAAAATTATCTCTGCTGGGGAAGGGAATCGATCCATCTGGAGGCCTCACTCGGGGCGGTAAAGAAACGAACGGATTCTCCGTCAATCACTCTGAGTTTCGCGGGGAACATCATGTTGTACTTGAGACCTTTGGTGCGCAGCTGGGCCTTGACTTGGTCGAATGTCCTGCGTTGCCTCTGCGTCTCCACAGAATAATCAGGAAAAAGCATTAATTTAGCATTTTCAAAGCGCAGGTCCCCCACCTTCCTCGCCTCCCGAAGAACCAGGTCTCTGTCTCTAAAGTTCAAAAGGCGGAAAATAAACGTGCGTGGCGGGGCGCCCGGTGGGCCACGAACCGACGGCATTCTGTGCGCTCGTTCCACGACAAAATGGGGGGAGAACTCAGCGAGCGGGAGAAGTGTACGTAGCAAACGTTCGGTAAAGGCTTCGGTGTCACGGCCCTCCGACCCCTCCGGGAGGCCCACCAACCTCAGGTTGTTCCTCCTATTCCTGTTCTCGTGGTCCTCGGCCCTGGATTCCAGCGCCTTCACCCGCACCTGCAGGGTACGGAGGGAGGCATCATGGTCGCGGGTAACATCTTCCACGTCTCCAACCCTCCGCTCCACCTCGGCAAGCCGCTCCCGGTGTTTATCCATATCTCGCCGGATAAGCCCCATGTCGAGCTGTATCTGCTCTATCTTAGTGGTTAGGGTAGTCTGGCAACCAGTGATCGCTTGCATAAGTGCTTGAAATTGCTCATCACCCATCGGTGGCGTGTCAGCGTGGTCCGTTTGAGACGCCATGTTGGTGTAGGCCTGCCCGCGTGCCGCGCGGGTCTGTATTGGAGTTCCCGGCGGGGTTCCCGGGACCGTATGCTTCTTCCTATGGGAACCGGAGCTACCCCTGCGCATCCCCGAGCCTCACCACCGCTTCACCGGCCCACGGGGAGAGATATATGTCCCTAAATGCCGGATAAATAGCCTGCCAGGTGCGGAGCTCTCTGCAAACACGTCCTAGCTGGTTGCCATCTTGGCCACGCCCCCCCATTAACCCTTCTTTACCGGAGTCCAAAGCTGTTTGCCCCACTGTTGCTGAGGACTCTACAGCGCAGCATCAGGAGACAGCTGGTACTGCAGCAGAAACTATGACCATTCCTGATGGGAAAATTTCTGTGACTGATAACAATCACCCCAGCACCAGTGTGATGGACAATCGTCCTGCTGCGGATTCTGCTTATCCAGTTCAGACAGTTGATAATGCTAATTATGTACAGACTAATGTGACTTCAGTGTGGAGCTTTGCCCCTGATAAACCTACGTTTTCTCAGGTGGTACGCTCTGCTCCTGGTAGCTCCGCTCCCAAGCGGGGTTTTCCCCTACAGGCTACCACTTTGGGCACCCCAGGATCTGGTTTTGGGTCTCTGGCTTCTGCTGGGGGTCCCAGACGTAATGTAGTTATTCTGAAATGGGAAGGTGGTGCAGTCCCTCCAGCACGGCGTGCGGGGGTGGATCTAATTTTAGAAATGGGTTTTGGGGCAAATGACCTGTATGCCTTTATACATGTGTCTGGGACGAGGGATTATACAGTTAGCTTCACCAGGCCAGAGGGTCTTGACCTGTTCTGGGAGCGATATGAGGCTCGGTGCAGGTCAAGACCTGAATGGGAAGGTCTGGCCCCAGTTGCGATCTCTCAGAGGTCAACAGTTAAAAAAATCACCATCATTCTGACCAATGAGTGCGTCCCCGCTCGGGATTTAGAGGTTTGGTTGCGGAACTATGGGGAGGTTTTGATTAAGCCCAGCAAAATCCTTGATGAGCGTAACATCTGTAACAGTTGGTCAGTAACAGTCAGGTTGGCCAGGGATGGGAATGTTGTCCGTCACCTGCCCTACTCAGCTTTTATAGGGAGGGATAGGATGACTGTTTTCTACCCTGGTCAGCCGAAGCTGTATCACCGCTGTGGAGAAAAGGGGCATTTGAGCTCCTCCTGTTCAGCCTTGATATGTTCAGTGTGTCAGGGTCAGGGTCACATGGCCAAGGACTGCACCGATATGATCAGGTGCAACCTGTGCCTGCGCCTTGGCCATCCCTACAGCAAATGTCCTGAAGCCTGGCACAATATGGAGAAGGAGGTAATGGATGACTTGTCTGGGCTGGACAGGATGGAGGGTGAGGCTCCTGCTGTACCATCCTCCTCTGCGGTGACTGACTCCCCTGGTCCTGCTCAGGATCCTTCTCCAGTCCCTATGGCCACCCCTCCTGTGTCTGTAAGTATTCCTTCTGTATCTGTCTCTGTGTGTCCCCAGCCTACTGTATCCTCTCCTCTTGTGTCAGAACCTTCCAAGTCTGTGCCCCCATGTCAGTTCCCCCCCCCCCCTCTAAGTCTGTCTCAAAGGGAACACCACCCCCACCAGCAGTGGTAGTAGGTACTAAAAAGGTCGCTTCTTCCTCTGTAAAGGAGTCTTCCGTGAAGACTCCAAAGAAAAAAAAACAGAGATTATGGCATCTCTGAAGCTGACCTGCAGTACCTGGAGGAGAGAAGGAAGGTTGGGAAGCGGAAGCAGGTGGTGAGGACGGAACGAGCTCCAGTGCCTGTCTCCAACCTTTATAGGACCTCTGAATGGTATATTTCTTCATCTGGAGCTTCTTCAGAACGAAGTTCCGATTCTGAAATGGAGTTTGAGGCGGCCTCAAGAAAGAGAGAGGCTTCTGGTGATGAGCAGCAGATGGGAGCTAAGAAGCAATCCACCCAATAACCCAAATGGCGGTTCCCCCTCTGTTAAAAGTGGTGACAATAAATGTTGCCAGCATTAAGTCAGTAAGAGCTCGTTCCATGGCCTTCTTTTTGTTCAGCCAATTAGACGCTGAAATTTTATTTTTGCAAGAGACTAGGCTCACCTCCTTGGCAGATATTCATATGGCCAAGAGAGAGTGGAGGTATGGTCCATCTTACTGGTCTCTTGCGGCCGAGCCTTACGGCGGTGTGGCGGTATTGTTTAAAACCGGTATGGTAAATGTCCGGCGGGTTATTGAGGTGGAGATTGGCAGGACCTGCGCCTAATTAATGTTTATGGGCCGCACACAAAGTGGGACAGGAAATGCCTTTTTACAAGGATCAAGCCATTTCTTTTTACATCCCGGAAAGTGGTCTTTGGAGGTGACTTTAATACAGTAACTAGGCCCAAGGACATGAAGGACTTCAAGGACAGGCTGGGATATGATAGCGTTTTTTTAAATAGTATGGTTAGGGATGCTGGTCTTGTGGATGTGCACATTAAGCACCTCCCGGATGACACCGGGTTCACCTTTCATCGAGGTAGTAGTCAGAGTAGGATAGATAGTTGTTTTTTTAAGGAGACCTCTGCTTTCTCGCCCCCAGTGGTGCAGGCAGTAGAGTTCACTGATCACTGTATGCTATCTGTGGTCCTGAATGCTTCAGACGCCCCTCAGAGGGGCAAGGGCATCTGGAGATTGAATTCGACTCTACTCAAGGAAGAACATGTTAGACAATCCTTTGAGGAATTCTTTCAGGCTCAGGTGACCATCCTGGACTTTTGTAGCAGCAAGGCTGAGTGGTGGGAGCTGACCAAAAAGAGGATCGCTGGATTCTTCAGGGGCCTAGCCAATAGAAAACAGTTTAATAAATACATGACCTACCAACGTTTATGGAGGAAGCTGGATATTCTTGTCTCGAGAGGAGGAGATCCTGGGGCAATCTCAGAAGTGAAACTCCTCCTCAGGAAGTGTCAATATGACCGGCATGCCTCTTTGGTTCTGGAGAGGGACTATGTGAAGTACCGCTCGCCTGACCCTTACCAGAACTGCAAACAAGGTGTAGCTGTTAAAACGGTTGTTGGCCTTAAGGACAGTACGGGTTCCTTGGCAAAGTCCAGGTCAGGGATCCTGGAGGTCATGAGGTCCTTATTATGCTGACCTTCTTGGGAGGAAAGAGCTTGACCGTGACAAGATGGACAGCTTTTTGGACTCTACTCCAGGTCTAAATGGTGGAGATGTTCCATTGATGAATTTGACAGAGGAGATCACAGTTGATGAGGGCAATTGATCAGCTTGCCATCAAAAAGTCACCTGGACCAGATGGCTTGACAACTGAGTTTTACAAAGCCTTTAAGTCTATTCTGGCCCCACATTTGGTAGAGGTTTTTAAGAGTTGCCTTGCTGAGGGGGTGCTTTCCCCTTCCATGAGGCACTCGGCTGTGATTCTTCTTTCAAAGGGTAAAGATCCTTCGATGATTGAGAATTGGCGCCCCATCAGCCTTCTTAATGTCGATAGAAAGATACTGGCAAAGATTATTTTCTGGCGCCTATCGTCAGTAGCAGAGTCTTTGCTTTCTCGCCATCAGCACTGTTCGGTACAGGGCAGAAGCACCTTCACAGCAGTTTTAGCTGTCCGGGAGGCCTTGGAGCGGTGCAGGGCTGCAGGCTGAGGAAAGTATTTGCTGACATTTGATCAGGCAAAGGCTTTTGATCGTGTTAACCATGAGTACCTGTGGTTGCTCCTTAGTAAGTACGGTCTGCCAGGTGGTTTTGTCGATTGGTTAAAAGTCTTGTATAAGGGGGCAGAAAGCTTTCCTCTTGTTAATGGTTGGGTTGGGCAGTCCTTTGAGGTTGGCGCCGGGGTGCGCCAGGGTTGTCCTCTGAGTCCCCTGCATGTTGTGTGGGGTGCCAGTGGGGCTCCCGGGTGAGCCGCCTTTGAGAGTTGTTGCCTATGCGGACGATGTGTCGGTGATTGTCACTGGGGCAGATGAAGCAGAGGAGGTGGTCTCTCTGACATCACGGTATTCTGAAGCATCAGGCTCCAAGATCAATCAGGAAAAGAGTGAAGTTTTTTGAATGGGAAAGGAAGATGAGGGGTTTGATCTTCCAGACACCTTTCCAGTGCCCCAGGAAAGAATTAAGATTCTAGGCATTGAATTTTGACCCAGCGATTATGGCCTCAAAAACTGGGAAGGCAGACTGGAAATTGCCAATACTAAGGTGGTCAGCTGGAAGAGATGGAAGTTATCTCTGAGGGAAAGGGTTGATCTGATTAAGACTTACCTGATTCCGATATTCTTGTATGTCAGCTTTGTCTGCATCTTGCCAGTGCCTCTCTATGCTAGGGTCAGTAGTGTGTTCTTCCAGATGCTGTGGGGGAACAGACTGAACCCCATCAAGAGGAATGTCACCTATCTATCTAGGAGGGAGGGTGGCTTAGGTATGGTCAACCCAGTTCTTTTCTTTTCACTGCTATTTCTCAAATGTAACATTGGTAATATGCTTGCAGTGGAACCTCCTGGATGGGTAGGCATATTTAGATCTTGGTTTAGGCCTTTTCTATGACTTTGGGAAGAAGGTGGCCAAGTGAAGAATCTCAGGGGTCATCGTGGTCAGCTACCAGTCTATGTTGCTCCGTGCCTGAAGTTACTGCGGCTGTGGCGATTGTCGGCTGAAGATCTCAGATCGGTTCCGAGGAAAGTCCTTATGAGTCGAGTCTTGAGCAAAGTCTTTCATGACCCACTGGCCTTAAGGGATTGCCCAGGCCCAGTTTTGAGGGTGGGGTTAAGATTGATTAATTTGGACAGAGTACCCCCTAAATTTAGGGATCTGGCCTGGTTGTGCTTCCATGGGAGGCTCTATGTTCGGGGCAATTTGAAATTCTGCAGTGGGGTGGATCGTAGCTGTCCTCGGGAGGAGTGTGCAGGTGAGGAGGAGACTATGGACCATTTTCTGCTTCATTGCCTCTTTAACATAGAGGTGTACAAACAGGTGGGGGGGCCCTCGGTGTTCCTTTCCTCTCCAGGCTGGGTTATGCTGAGTGGGCGTACGGAGCATTCAATACTGGTGGGGTTTTTTGTTTGGATACACTTTTTCTAGTTAGCCTAGTAGTCCGTTATTTTACCTGGAACGCACGGTGTCAGGTCAGCATTCCGCATAAAATCCTTCCTGTTGAGGTGGTGGTGTATGACATTCTGCATGAGGTGGAGAAGATTCGGGTGCTTGAGAGAGACAAGCGGAGTCAGTGGGCTTGGTTGAAGGCGTGGAGGGGTTTCAAGCCTACCTGACTGCCAGGAGTCTCTTTCCCGGGTGTGGCTGTCTGTCTCTTATCACCCGAGATTTTATAGCTTATCATTCATTTTTGATAAATGGCTGCATACATAGGTGATGGGTTGTGCCTCTTAGGCCCTCTCTGCTGCTTTATGTAAATAGTTTTCTAAGCATGTTTTGCTAATGGACTATGTATATATTGTATATATTCTGAACGTTGATGTGTATTCCTTTGTTTTCTGTTGAAGTTTTATAATATGGTTTTGTTTTTTACTTTTGTATAAAATTGGTCGCTTGATTCTTTTTAATAAAAGATCAATAGTGCCCCGTCTTTGGTGTTAGTGGGAGGAATAGTGCCCCACTGTTGCTGACATTTGGGGGAATAATGCCCCATGGGTCAGAAAAGATCTATCAAAGGGCATTATTCCCCCAACTGTCAGCAACAATGAGGCATAGTTCCTGTCACTGATACCAACAATAGGGCGCTAATCCTCCTGCTGACATCAACGATGGGCCACGTTCAACCCCCAGGCAAGAGTTTGAAGACCACTTTACTATACATTTGCATTAACAACACACTTTGCAGTGGTTTACAATGTCAGGAAACAGCCTGCTGTCCATCAGATTTCCTAAAAGGAAGGTGCACTTATCTACACACATTTACTGCCATGTTTTATGTGTTTTGTGTGCCCTTATTTCCATACTAACCAGCTGCAGATAATAAAAGAAATGAAAAGACAAATCGAATAGCCCAGTACATTTTCCTCGGTCCCCTAGCACAGTGTTTCTTTAAAATGAAATGGCTTTTTGCACTTAGCTGTCTAGGATGAAATGAATCACAGTACGGCAGTAAGTGTGGCAGAGCCAGCTAGAAGTCATACTGTAGATATGAGTAATAGCGAAGATACATGGCCATATCTCATGTTGTATCTAGGACACTGTAGTCCTCTTGGCACAAGCAATGTTCTCTTCTTTGATCTTGGGTATTCTAGTTGGCTTGAAGTCTTTTCATTCCCGCAAATATTTATCTGGCGGGCTCCTCTGTGTTATGTGCTTAAAAATAAACGAAATGTCTGTAAAATAAAGAAAAAGAAATAAAATAAAACTAGATTTATATCATTGAATTGATATGAATACCCAAGATGAAATTAGAATTTTGCATAGCAAAACCAACCTACAGTATGGAACTTTTAGAATTTATCTCCTAGCACTGTGACCTTAAAAATCCACAAAAATATAATAAAAGCAAACTTTTGTCCCAGAATGCCTCTTCTGCATCTGGTTGTACCATTAGCCATACCCATATACATGCTGCATCTAAAATGCAGGCTTGTTATTATGTTATAAGGTTTATATAGCGCCAACAGTTTGCGGAGCCAGTATAGTTACAATGCAATTCAAGACAAGAGGGTTAGGAGGGTCCTACGTGTGGAAGCATACAATCTAAAGGGGAAAGGTAAGTGATCCAAAAGGTAATGGCTATACTTGTTTGAGAATTAACATTTCAGTTAGGTGGAGGCAGGATAAGCTTCCCTTACCAGGTGAGTTTTTAGGGATCGTGGCAGGTGGACAGAGTTGGAGATAGCCAGATAGATTGGGGTGGAGAGTTCCTAAAATGTATCCATTTCTGTCCAAGGTTAATTAAATGGACTGGTTGTATTTGGTTTTTAAAGAGCTACGTTTAGCACACTTCAAGCTGACTTCTTTAATGTAGCTTACAGCATTTCCTGAAGTCCACAGTCAAATGCAAACCAGAATCTAAAGTAGAACTCCAGCTAAAAAACAGTTAGCTTAGCATAGAACAGGTAAGGATTATATCTAGGGGCGTTTTATCTAGTATTATCGAGTATTGTGAATGGACAAGATTTCCATTCCCAGTTGCCTTCTATGGGGAAATGTGTGGGGTGGAGCCGCATTCTGTGACGTCACCACGCATCAGCCTGCAGGCTAGACATGTACAATTCATTTCGTTCCAAATTAGTTTTTTAACAAATTTCAACAAATTCGTTTATTCTGAAATATCCACATTAACAAAAACTCGTTTAGCTAATTTTTCCAAATATTCGTAACTTTGAAAAAAAATTGTAAGTTAGTAAATCCGAAAAAATCGGAAATTTCGAAAACCTGAAAATTCGAAGATCTGAAATAATAACTAACTAATAATAATTTAACTATTACTAACTAACTAATAAATTATAAGTATTGGAATTTCCTTTAAAATGTGGCTGTTAGTGAAAGTAATGAATACAAATTTATCCAAAGTTACAAATTATCCAAAATGATGAATGCTGCATCTAAACAAATGGGACGGAGCTAATTAATAATAAATAATAATAAAAAGTTTTTTTTATTATTATTATTATTGTTATTTATTATTATGCATTTTTTTCCCCTTCCATTCTTTTAAATGCAGCATTCGTTATTTCAGATAATTCGTATCTTTGGATAAATTCGTATTCATTACGTTCACTAATGGCCAAATTTGAAAGGAAATTCCAATAGCTATAATTCCACAGTTAGTAATAGTTTAGTTATTATTAGTTATTATTTCAAATTTTCTGGTTTTCGGATTTTCAAATTTCCGAATTTCTCAATATACAAATTTTTTCAAATTTACGTATTGCGATCATAACAAATAACCTGAAACACGAAAAAAAAAAACGAATGAAATGACAACGAACACATTTTTCAGCAGTGCACATGTCTACTGCAGGCTAAGTCCGTGGTTGTGTGTCTTACTTGTCTTCTAAACGGTTATCTTCATGTAAGCGCAATAGATACTTTTTTAATAAATGGTTTTTAGAAGTACTGCACTATGAAACCTCTTCATTACTAAATCCCTTATGTTGGAGTAACATTTACAGTGGGATGTTATATGAGGATATTTGAAGGATATACCGTATACGAGTGGAGTAATCTTATCGGGAAGAAAAGCTTTCAGGAACCTTGGGAGTGGAACACCCCAGCTGGTTGACATCTACATAAGCAATTGAGATCTCTAAAATCTGAGATCTAGCCTATCTGGTAAGAGGCGTATATACATACCGTATGTTGTGTGGGGAAGAGTACTGAAGCTCTGATGTTTGGTGAATCACTTTTTATTCTCATGAGGGCACCTTAAAGTGGACTTTATTCACTGGACAACTTCTAAGTTTATTGGGTTTTTGGACTTAATACGGATTAATTGAGTGTTCATATATCAAAGTTTTGATTAGAACATATTTTTTGATTGCTTTTTGGGTTGCACACTTATTAGATTTATATATATTTCAGGTTAAGTATTTAGATATTTAGACCTTTACAAGTAGCAGCACCTTCATATACACAATTTTATTCATTTTTAAGGTGAGTGCGAAATATACTTTTTTATTATATTGTTATAGTATTGTGAATGACCTAGAGCCCCTTGGGACACACTAAGTAGATTAATCCTTTATAGCAGTAAATAGTTGGCATTGCCAGAACCTGCCGAACAGTGGGAGTGATTTTATGGCCATTTATGGATTTAAATTTGGCCGATTCAGCAGTTAGCGGCTGATCCTACCCAAGTTGATCCATCGATCGACTTCGGTACAACATGCCTGTCCTCTTTTTTTACATTTGATTACTGCTGGCGACTATAGCCACTAGCAGTAATAATTGTGTTCTGCCAGTCGTGAAGACTTCCCATGCTCCTCCACCCCTCTTTAGCAGAACACAATAGCGCTGGGGAAAGGTGGAAGCAAAGCAAATTAAATAATCCATGGGCTGCCTTAAACATAAACTGAACCTACCTGCTGTATATGCTGTGTACATATGTTGAAGTTCTTGTACCCACAGAATACTTCTTACTGTGCTGAGGGAGACCGTCTACCAGACACGCATAAACCTCAGGACTCAGTTTTTTAAATAAAGCCCTTACCTTACACATGCTTTTCTGCACACAAAGATGATAGTTTCTGCTCTGACATCACACCTGACCTATGCGGGCAGTATCAGGCTGGATATCACACTGCCCAGTGCTGCTTTGTTAGAGGACTTGTTATGCCCTGTACACACGGTCGAACTTTCTGGCGGAAAATGTGCGATCGGATCATGTTGTCGGAAAATCCGATCGTGTGTGGGTTCCATCTGACTTTTTCCGTCGGAATTTCTGACACACAAAGTTTGAGAGTAGGATCTAAAATTTTCCGACAACAAAATCCGATCGTTTAAATTCCATTTCGTGTGTAGACAATTCTGACAGACAAAGTGCCACGCATGCTCAGAATAAATTAAGAGACCACAGCTATTGGCTACTGGCCCATATATAGCCCCGACGTACGTGTTGTATGTCACCTCGTTAACAGCGATTGGATTTTCCAACAACTTTGTCCGACCGTTTGGCACAAAATCCGTCGGAAAAAATCTGATGGATTTTGTTGTCGAAATGTCTGACCGTGTGTACAGGGCATTAGACCCGGTGCTCAAGACAGGAATGCCCCAGGTAGTTCTGGAAATTTTTTCCCACTGGGAAATGTTCCTACACTTTCCATTATGTTGACAGTTAAACTTCCTGTTTGGGCTTTGAAGTGCATTCTCTATTCTAAAAGACAATCCACTAAGGAGGCAATTGCACTTTCACAAGCTACTGTTTCTGGAGGCCTCTACTTTGTGATTGGCAGATTTATCTGGGAGGTGATAAATGCAATAGACATTTCTTGGCCAATCAGACGTTTGCAGACGATTAGAAGGAGTAGGGAGGTGCAGGAAGAAAGCAGTTGTCTTTCCCTGCTATACCCAATCCATGTCCTGTAGCCTTGAAAGCTTTATCTTTTAACTGGAGACCCTTCTAGACCTGGAATGCCACAATTTGAATGCCAAGTATACCCTTGGGCATTTTGAGAGAAAAGCAAGGAATATACAATATCTAAGATGTTTGCCTTATAACAGGATGTACAAGTACTTGAAAATTGAAAACATTAGTGGAATTGCCCAAACAATCTAATAAGATCCCTTCTTTATTGTTCCAAGATGGAGAAAAAATGAAATCTAATTGGTCAGGGCAACAATTGAATTTTACTTTTATTTTTTTATTTTTCATGTCTTCAGTTTTTATAAACAGACCACATGAGCATCTTAATCAGATATATTCTGCCGAGTCTTTTTTTTTCATCCTGACCGCTCAAGTAATATTCCCTGTACTACCCTTAAATGTCCTTTGTTCCTAAATAACGAATGACTACACAGTATATCTTCTTCTACTTCAAGGAGAGTGCGCTTCACTAGGCCCCTAGGATAGTGCTCTTCATTGTAAACCTCTAGGATAGTGCTCTTCACTAGACCCCTAGAATAGTGCTCTTCACTAGACCCCTAGAATAGTGCTCTTCACTGTAGACCCCCTTAGGTTTAACATATTATGACTTCTGAAACAAGCACTTACACAGAGGTCACTGGAGGTTAAACAAAACAATATAAAGTTGGCGCACAAATGAATGGTCTCTTTAAGAGCGTTTGACTATCTCGTGGGATGTTTGTTTAAAATAAATGTCCTGTAGATGGTCTCAATGTGCGGCTGTTAACCCATTATGGACTTGGCAAAAAATGGATGCAGCAGAAAAAACGATCAAAAACAGCGCATCAAAGGGACTAGTAGATTGATGTGAAAAAGACTTTAAAATGTAATTTATTAAATGTAAAAAATGTAAAAAATGAACACAGACATCTGATCCCTGCAGGATCTCAAACACATAAAAAACACCAATCATAAAACGGACAGATGTTTGATAATGAAAAGCTCCTCAGATCTCTCAATTATAACTTTGGAAAGGTCAAAACCAAAGACCAATGTGCACAGCTTTCGAATGCCTAATGAATGCAATCAATCATCTGAAAGAACCCAAAAAGTCAGTGTAAACGAATGGAACAACGTTCCTAGGGACACTCACTTCATAGGTGTTCAATGGGCTGCAGAGCTGATGAGTCCAGTCTGATGACCGAGGGGGAGGTGTTTATTTCAGCTCCATCTGAAGCGTTCGGCTTGGAGGCAGAGGTGTAATGCTGCACGCTGGGTGGTGAGGATCAAGCTTAGTCACCAGATGATATCAGCTGTACACATAGGCAGCTTGGAGAACGCTGCACTGCTTGCAGTGCCGCTTGTCCGAGCGGCTGTGGATCACATGAGAGGCTTGTCACGTGGAAGGCTGTGAAGGGGAAGGTTGCTATGCCGACTCTCCTGCTTACATGTTTCGCGCTCCTGCGCTCCTGTCGAAGTCTCTCAGGTTAACCCCTAATGTGTCACTAAGCCTCCTTCACTGACACAGACCCCTGTCTAATAAGGTTTTAACTGCAGGAGGCTTAGTGACACATTAGGGGTTAACCTGAGAGACTTCGACAGTCCCCGCCCCTACACACTACCCGATGCCTTTATCTTTCTGGTTGCTGTATGCCGCTCCAGCTTTGACAAAGCGCAGGAGCGCGAAACATGTAAGCAGGAGAGTCGGCATAGCAACCTTCCCCTTCACAGCCTTCCACGTGACAAGCCTCTCATGTGATCCACAGCCGCTCGGACAAGCGGCACTGCAAGCAGTGCAGCGTTCTCCAAGCTGCCTATGTGTACAGCTGATATCATCTGGTGACTAAGCTTGATCCTCACCACCCAGCGTGCAGCATTACACCTCTGCCTCCAAGCCGAACGCTTCAGATGGAGCTGAAATAAACACCTCCCCCTCGGTCATCAGACTGGACTCATCAGCTCTGCAGCCCATTGAACACCTATGAAGTGAGTGTCCCTAGGAACGTTGTTCCATTCGTTTGCACTGACTTTTTGGGTTCTTTCAGATGATTGATTGCATTCATTAGGCATTCGAAAGCTGTGCACATTGGTCTTTGGTTTTGACCTTTCCAAAGTTATAATTGAGAGATCTGAGGAGCTTTTCATTATCAAACATCTGTCCGTTTTATGATTGGTGTTTTTTATGTGTTTGAGATCCTGCAGGGATCAGATGTCTGTGTTCATTTTTTACATTTTTTACATTTAATAAATGACATTTTAAAGTCTTTTTCACATCAATCTACTAGTCCCTTTGATGCGCTGTTTTTAATCGTTTTTTTTGTCACTGGAGGTTAGACTACAACATCTTCGTTATGTCAGATTAATATAGCCCACATCCAACATAAAATGTACAGCCACAGAAAAAAAATTCTCCAGAGCTCTTGACAGACATGAGCTACTTAAAGTCTGGGAAAATATCGAGCTGTTATCACTGTCAGCTGTTGCCCTCTCCTATCTGCTAATTGTTGTGGTCAATGCAATCCTGTCAACACACAGAACATGGAGCAATTTTATGCATTACTGCAACGAGTCTAAAAAGCTGTTAGAGACACGTGCCATTTTACTTTTGAAGGAGATGGGGGAGGGGGTAGACTTTGTTTCCCTAATTGGGTTCATGTTAAAAGATAAATGTACAATTCAGTACTTAAAAATAAAGCTGAAAGCAGGTATATGGTGCAGTTCCTCTCCATTCCTGAATGTGGGGCTGTTCTAAATGAATGGTGGTGGGTAGTGCCCACTCTCTCCTAACCTCACACATTTCTATAGGCCTATACCTAAGAAGGCTTGTCTCACTGGCCAAAAGGAATTTGTGGGAGGCCACGTCCTACTAACACTAGAACGCTCTGGATCTTTACTTGATTAGGCTGGACAAAAATGTATCATGCACCATACTTTAAAACTCCTTCATGGGGTGCATTGGCTACAAGGAAACCATGAAATCCAAAGTACTAAAATGGCCAGCACACCAATAGGTAAAGACCTCAAATCTTCACTGAGGTCATAGTTGCAATAACAGAGTTTTTAGTACCCATAAGTCATCAAAACCACCAATGTTTTGGAGACATTATGGCCTCCTTTCTCAAGGTGACAGACCTCACATGGAAATCATCACATCCACTGACATTTTGGAGACAATATTCTCTCTGTCCTTAAGGTGACAGACCACTCAAGAAATGCATCAAAGCCACCAACATTTCAGAGACACTATGGCCTCCTTTTTCAAGGTGACAGACCACACATAGAAACCATCATAACCACTGACGTTTCAGAGACACTATTGCCTCTGTCCTTAAGGTGACAGACCAACCATAAAAATATCAAAACCACCTTTGTATAGAGACACTATGATCTCCTTTCTCAAGGTGACAGGCCACACACAGAAAACATCAAAACCTAATCAATTTTGGAGACACTGTGGTCTACTTTCTCAAGGTAACAGGGCAGGCATAAAAATTGTAAAAACTACCAACGTTTCAGAGACAATATAACCTCCTTTCTCAAGCTGAGAGACCACACAGAGAAACCCCTCCCATTTCGAAGACACTATGGCCATCTTTCTCAAGGTGACAGACCACACACAGAAATCATCTGTCAGGGGCCTAACGAGAAGCGGAATACACAAAGGCATGACATATTTGCCAATTTCCAACATGGACACGTTCATCAGGAATGCACACAGATGTTTTGGAACTATCACGTATGTTGTGCGCGATAGTTACTGGCACCCAGTGGCCTTCATGACGGCAGATATGCTCAGAAGTTGCTGGTTGTTTGTCAGCTTCCTGTAACCTGTATTCCTATGTGCTCTGTACACTTGGATATCCCGGTTGGCTTGCTTCAGTACCTGTCTTCAGCTTCTCTCCTGGCTCTGACCTGGCTCTGACCTCAGCTTGCTTCCTGTCTATGACTCCGTCCTGCTCCAAACTACTCTCTTGCTCATGTTCCTGCCTGCTTACCATGACCGACCCTGGCTCGGATTCTCCTGACTACACCTCCTGCCTAGCCCAACTGCTCAGACTTGCCTGCACGTCCAGAGAGTCACCTGGTCCAGCTGCCATTCCAGCCCTGCCTGGAGAATCCATGAAGGTAAAAAACCTTCAGTCTTTAGAAGCACTTTCACTTTATTTTTATTTTTTTAATTCACAGAGTCACTTTAAAGAATATTAGCTCTTTGTGTCCAGGGGTACTAAACAGCTTTGCAAATATAAAGTATATCCTCATGCATAAAAACCTTAAAGTGGTATTAAACCCAAATCACATATTTATTATATTACAGCTTACTAATTCTTAGATGTGATGGCTGCATTTTTTTTTTTCACTTGGTGATCTGGCCAGTGAGTTTGTTGTTTTTCAAAAGAACACACTCTGCTACAAATGCATCAGTTAACTCACACATGTCTATGCATGAGGGTTAGTGCTGATCTGCTTTCTAAGACTTTGGATGACCCATACAACCAGCGTGATGACATCATCACACAGCATCCTTGATGTGATTTTCACTGTACAAAGCTTTGCAAATGCAGATCCAGGAGTAGATTTTAGCACAATTTTGCCCTCCGTTCACACCGGTGCGGCATTGAAATCACACTGCCAGATTCATTGCAGCTTGCAACTTCATACAACAGAAGTCTATGCAAGTCGCAATGAAATCGGTAAAAAGTAGTGCAAGAACCTTTTTCATAACTGTGACATGAGTCACGGCAATATGAACGGTTCCATTTTCGACAATAGGGTGCAACTTGTCATGCGATTTAGAACTGTCAAATCACATGACAAGACGCACCGGTGTGAATGGGGGCTTTAAAGTGAACAATGCTAAAAATATAGTAATATAAACAATGAAAAGTAAATAATAGCGAAATAACAAGAAAAAAAAAAAAAGAAAACAAGAGTGATATTCTCAGGCGGCTATTAAAATATGAATAGTTCATGTGGCAATAGTTCAGCTGCACTCTGGGGAAATCCTTTCTGGGACATTCTCAGAAGATCCAAGGGACAGTCATGGACAATACGTGAAAATCTTATGGATGGATGCCCTAGTCTTCTCCATGCTTCTGAATCAGACAAATGTGCACATCGAAAACTGGATACAGAAAAAGTTGAATAAAGTAGATCACTAAAATATCATATAATCTTTAAAGTGGTAATAAACCCCAAACCAAAATTGTAATATACTTCATGTTACCAATCATTAGATACAGTGGCGGCATTCATTTTCTTTTCTTTGGCTATTTCCCCTCTGTTTTTCCCTTGTGATCTGGCCAGTAACACACCACAACTCTGGAACACAGCACAGGAGGCACAGCAGACAGCAACACTGTCAGTCTGAGGGGAGGGGGGTGTTATGCCGCGTACACACGGTGGGAATTTCGGCAAGCAAAAGACAGATGAGAGCTTTTCATCGGAAAATGCGACCATGTGTATGCTCCATCGGAATTTTGCTGGCCGAATTTACACCAACAAAAGATTGAGAGCAGGTTCTCAATTTTCCCGTTGGAAAAAGTTTCTATCAGAAATTTTCTGATTGTGTGTATGCAATTCCGACGTGCAAAAATTCACGCATGCTCAGATTTAACTACGAGACGAAAGCTAATGGCTACTGGCTATTGAACTTCCTTTTTCTAGTCCCGCCGTACGTGTTGTACGTCACCGCATTCTTGACGGTCTGAATTTGGTGTGACCGTGTGTAGGCAAGACAGCTTGAGCGGAATTCCGTCTGAATTCCATCTGGAAAACCATCAGAGCTTTTTCTGACCGAAATTCCGATCGTGTGTACGTGGCATTAGATGTATTAGCAGATTTAGAACCACTAACAAAAATAGCTTACATCAGCATAGCAAAAACATAAAGAAAACGAAATATATCAACCTAAACAAAGCCATAACCTTCACCTAAAACACCCTCAGGCTAAGAAACCATTACACATGTAACCCATGCATGCTGCCTTTTTCCAAAAATACAATCTTATATAAAAATCTAGGGGACGTAAAAGGACAGAAAGAAAGCCACGCACCCAGAGACTGACAAAAAGCAGCTACGGAGACCTGACATTCCTCCATGCCTTTGTCCAGGCCCCCGGCCACCACCTGTCCTTCTCAAGCCCTCGATTCTTCACCCCAATGTCCTGCACCACCACCTCGACAGGAAGGACTTTTTTCCAAATGGAGACTTGACAACGTGCATTCTATGTGAAGAAACTGACTACTAAGCTAACTAGAAAAAGTGTCTCAAAATCAAAATCTCGATGTGTCTCAAAGGCCCCGTGCGATCACTCCGCATAACCCAACCGGGAAAGGAAAGGGATACCCTCCCAGAGCCCCACCCACCTGCTTGTAGACTTCGATATTGAAGGGGCACTGAAACAAGAAGTGGTCTGAGGGGTAGATCTGAAATGTGGGGAAGCTCTGCTAATTTTATCATCCAATCATGTGCAAGCTAAAATGCTGTTTTTTATTTTCCTTGCATGTCCCCCTCGGATCTACAGATACTGCACTTCCAAGTGCCCTTTGTACTTGTAGTGCAAAGTGGATTTGCCTTTCCTAAATAACCCCCATTGTGTTTTTTTTTCAAAATTGTCACTTTTTTTGTTTATAGAGCAAAAAATAAAAACCGCAGAGGTGATCAAATACCACCAAAAGGAAGCTCTAATTGTGGAAAAAAAATGACATCAATTTTGTTTGGGTACAGCGTCGCACGACCGCGCAATTATCAGTTAAAGCGACGCAGTGCTGTACCACAAAAAATGGCCTGGTCAGGAAGGGGGTAAATTCTTCTGGGGCTGAAGTGGTTAATTACCACCAAAAGAAAGTTCTATTTGTGTGAAAAAAATTATAAAAATTTTGTTTGGGTTCAGTGTTGCATGATAACACAATTGTCATTCAAAGTGTGACAGAGCTGAAAGCTGAAAACTGGCCTGGGCAGGAAGGGGGTAAAAGTGTCTGGTATTGAAGTTGTTAACCACTTGCCTAATGGCTCTCACACTTTGAATGACAATTTGCCGGTCATGCAACACTGTACCCAAACAAAATTTTTATCATTTTTTTCCCACACATACAGACTTCCTTTGGTGGTATTTGATCACTGCTGGGTTGTTGTTTTTTTGCCAAACAAAATGTAAAAAAAATATATATATATTTTTCATAGTTTGTTATAAAAATTTACAATTTTTCTCCTTCACTGATGTGTACTGATAAAGCTGCACTGATGGGCACCGATAGGCAGCACTGGTTATCGGTTCTCTTCTCTTCTCACGCTGTCAGCATGAGGAAAGAAAAGCTGATAACCAGCTTGTGCTTAAATCCTGTGATCAGGTGTCATTGGCTACAGCTAATCATGTGGTAAAGGGCCTGTGATTGGCCTGATCTGTGATCTGTGATCAGCCGAGTCCTTCAGGCTCGGCAATCCCAGATCGTGGTCCAGGGTTTAGGTCTGGAGACATGCTTGGCCAGCGCATCACCTTTACCCTCAGCTTCTTTAACAAGGCAGTGGTCGTCTTGGAGGTGTGTTTGGGGTTGATATCATGTTGGAATACTGCCCTGCAGCCCAGTCTCTGAAGGGAGGTGATCATGCTCTGCTTCAGTATGTCACAGTACATGTTGGCATTCATGGTTCCCTCAATAAACTGTAGCTCCTCAGTGCCGGCAGCACTCATGCAGCCCCAGACCATGACACTCCCACCACCATGCTTGACTGTAGGCAAGACACACTTGTCTTTGTACTCCTCACCTGGTTGCCCCCAAACACAATTGACACCATCTAAACCAAATCATTTTGTCTTGGTCTCATCAGACCACAGGATCTGGTAATCCATGTCCTTAGTCTGCTTGTCTTCAGCAAACTGTTTGAGGGCTTTTTTTGTGCATCATCTTTAGAAGAGGCTTCCTTCTGGGACGGCAGCCATGCAGACCAATTTGATGCAGTGTGCGGCGTATGGTCTGAGCACTGACAGGCTGACCCCACCCCCCTTCAACCTCTGCAGCAATGCTAGCAGCACTCATTGGTCTATTTCCTAAAGACAACCTCTGGATATTGCACTCAACTTCTTTGGTCGACCACAGCAAGGCCTGTTCTGTGTGGAACCTGTCCTGGTAAACCGCTGTATGGTCTTGGCCACTGTGCTGCAGATCCGTTTTAGGGTCTTGGCAATCTTCTTATAGCCTAGGCCATCTTTATGTAGAGAAACAATTCTTTTTTTCAGATCCTCAGAGAATTGTTTGACATGAGGTGCCATGTTGAACTTCCAGTGACCAGTATGAGAGAGTGAGAGCGATAACACACCTGCTCCCCATTCACACCTGAGACCTTGTAACACTAATGAGTCACATGACACCGGGGAGAAAAAATGGCTAATTTGGACATTTTCACTTAGGGGTGTACTCACTTTTGTTGCCAGCGGTTTAGACATTAATGGCTGTGTGTTGAGTTATTTTGAGGGGACAGCAAATTTACACTGTTATACAAGCTGTACACTCACTACTTTACATTGTAGCAAACTGTGAGATACTGTATATATCTTCATCTCTCAGTAAAATAAATTCTTGTGATCCTGCTATGATCGTCCTTGGTCAGACCTGACCTGTTTATAGGGTGATGGGCTCACCACTGGGCTTCTACGTTGACAGCCATTGGCACCCCTGGTTAGGTATACTAGCAGCCGTGCTGAGACACATTACAAAGGCATAGTCAAGGGCACCGTTTTCAATATTTGCATATTTGTTTTTTTGGGTGGTGACAAACAACCACCCCCCCCCCCCCCGGTTAGCCAGCACCCCACGACCCCCCACGGGGTCGGTCGGTCAGTTGGTCATCCAACCCCGCACTTACCCATCTAGGTCACCGGCAGGCAGCGCTCCTACGCACAGCGGCTTCCACCTCGCCTCCTCCATCTGTGCATCACAGCGGTGTCTCCTCCCTCCTCCTTGATGTCCAATGGGATCGCCTGTCCTTTCAGCCAATCAGGTGATGGTTATCAGGACTCACTTCCTGATAGGCCGGGGGGAGAATCAGTGTGACAATAGCTAATATTAATTTGCTAATGACACACAAGTGGGTGTGCTCGGCGCGCAGTGCTCTGCACCCTGAGCCCACTCTTTTTTGAAGCCTCTTAGAGTCTCTGGCTCTAATCATGTGCTTCAAAAAGAAAAAAAAAACTCTAGTGGAAACCAATGCGTCTGGCGCCCTGCATGTAGTTTAGTAGGCTGGATGCATGGATGGGGGGGGGGGGGCGTCTCTGGTTGGAACAATGATGTGCAGCCAACACTGGAACAAGTGCATGCAGACAGGAAGTGGAGATGGAGGAGTTCAGCAGCACTAAGAGGACAAAAAATTCTATGTAAAAAAACAAGGCAGTTGTTAACGATACACAGTAGTTTAGCAAACTAAAAGTGAATAGGGTTTACATATACACTATATTACTTAAAGTATTGGGGCGCTTGCCTTTACATGCACATGAAATTTAATGGCATTCCAGTTTTAGTCTGTAGGGTTCAATATTGAGTTGGCACTCCCTTTGCAGCTATAACAGCTTCAACTCTTCTGGGAAGGCCGTCCACAAGGTTTAGGAGTGTGTCTATGGAATGTTTGACCATTCTTCCAGAAGTGCATTTGTGAGGTAAGGCACTGATGTGAATGAGAATGCCTGGTTCACAGTCTCCACTCTAATTCATCCCAAAGGTATTCTATTGGTTTGAGGTCAGGACTCTGTGCAGGCCAGTCAAGTTCCTCCACCCCAAACTCGCTCATCCATGTCTTCATGGACCTTGCTGTGTGCAATGGTGCGCAGTCATGTTGGAACAGGAAGGGGCCATCACCAAACTGTTCCCACAAAGTTGGGAGCGTGAAATTGTCAAAAATGTCTTGTTATGATGACACCTTAAGAGTTCCCATCCCTGGAACTAAGGGGCCAAGCCCAACCACTGAAAAACAACCCCACAACATAATTCCCCTCCACCAAATGATTTGGACCAGTGAACAAAGCAAGGTCCATAAAGATATGAGTGAGCGAGTTTTGGGGACCAAGAACTTGACTGGCCTGCACAAAATCTGATCACTTTCATTACTGTCACAAGGAATGTAAGCATCCCTTGTGACAATATTAGACAGAGACAGGTACTCTTTATGGAGAGATCTGGGGTCTATACCACCTGTGACTTGTGACTTCATTCCTATAGATAAACCTCACTCCTCTTAATAGCTGGGGGGCCACACTGCAAAGATCACTGGAAAGGAGGGGAAGGTAGGTACTTACCAGGCATACTGTACCAGAAGGGTGGCCTTTCTGCAGCCGGGCTGCGGGTGCGGCGGGCGGCATGAGAGAGCCTGGCGGCTGGCATGAGACAGTCAGGGCGGCGGGCATATGAGCGCCGGGTGGAAGAGATAAGCGAGTGGGCAGGCAACATGGCAGGTGACATCATCTTTCACCGCTCTCCTGCCTTCACTCGGCACCCCTCTGGACCAGTGCTGCCACCAATGCAGTGGCAGGCAGCGTGGCAAGTTACATTCTGCATTTTGTGGCAGGCAACGTGGCAGGTGATGTGGCAAGTGACATTTCGCATCTAGTGACAGGCAACATGGCAGGAGACATAGCAAGTGACATTCTGCATCTGGTGAGAGGCAACGTGGCAGATAATGTGGCAAGTGACATTCAACATCTGGTGACAGGCAACGTAGCAGGTGACATGGCAATTGGCATTCCGCATCTAGTGATAGGCAACATGGCAGGTGACATGGCAAGTGACATTCTGCATCTGGTGACAGGCAACATGGCAGGTGACGTGGCAAGTGACAATCCACATCTGGTGGCAAGTAGCGTGGCAAGTGACATTCTGCATCTGGTGGCAGGCGACGTGGTAAGTGACATTCCGCATCTGGTGGCAGGCGACGTGGTAAGTGACATTCCGCATCTGGTGGCAGGTGACATGGCAAGTGACATTACGCATCTGGTGGCAGGTGACGTGGCCAGTGACACACTCCGGGCTCCCACTAATTCTGCATTATGGTGAGTTGTACTATTTTATTTATTACTGCAATGTAATAATAGAAATAATACGCTGACAAACTGCCGACGAAAAATCGATTTCCCCCGCGTGACAACCACGCCCACCCCCCCCCCCCCCAACCGGGATATTCCATGGTCCTCGGTGCCAAAAAGATTGGGGACCACTGGTTTAAAGGGCAAGTGCACTTTGGGTAAAGTTGTCTTTGAAATCGAAGACTGTGTTGCACCAGGCAGGAATAGAGCTCTAGATATATTCTATACAGGCTCTTCCAGAGTGGGAAGCAGAAAAGAATAGGTGTTCCACACAAAAATGGAACTTCCACTTTTCGGAACCCTCCGGTGTCACATTTGGCACCTTTCAGGGGGGAGCAGATACCTGTCTAATACAGGTATTTGCGCCCACTTCTGGGCATAGATCCCCGCGCCGCAAGGGTTCACTTTCTGATTCCCTTACCGAAAATGGCGCCGACTGCACCTGAGAGCCGAGGGACAGATCGACTTCAAGTGCCTACGTCGTGGGCGCCCTGGACAGGTAAGTGTCCTTATTTTAAAAGTCAGCAGCTGCAGTATTTAAAAAAAAAAGTAATTAAAAAAAAGAAACAGCGGAACTCCACTTTAAACCCAAAAGCAGATATTATATTGCAGCTTACCGCATGTGGTGGCTGCATTAGTTTAATTTTTTAGGCTTTCTCTCTTCTATTTTCATGTGGTAATCCAGCCAGCAAGTTTGATGTTTTTCACAGCACAAACTCTCCAGCAGAATGTATCAGTTTACATGGATGGGACAAACCAGTTAACACTGGCAGGGGTGATTTAAAATATTTATTCATGCAAAACCTTTATCTCAAAAGCAAAAAAAAACGCATATAAAGTGTGAGATTGGTGAGTGGGAGTTTGGTTTCAATTTGTTAGTGTACCTGCTAATACCTTTAACACTGTACCCCCCCCCCCCCCCACCCATGTGGACAATGCTGCTGTCTGCTGTGCCTCCTGTGATCATCCCCCCAGAGTGGTGTCTCACTAATACAGGAGGTGTATTACTGGCCAGATCAACAGGCGAAACAGAGGGATGGAAAAAACAAAGAGATTAAAACTAATGCAGCCACCGCATCTAACAATCGGTAAGCTTCAAATAAAACATTTTTTGTTTTGGGTTTAATAACGCTTTAAAACAACAAGAGTGACACAAAGAGAGTGAAATGTATTGTATAGTAGTTTTGTTTAGAAATATATTTCTTCGTTATGGTCAGTGTTCTGTTTCAAATTGTCACTTTATGCAATTGAACAGTCCTCTAGAAACCCAACCTGTGCAGACAGAATGGTCATCTGCTAACTTGGCATAATCCACAGGCATCTTCAACTCATCAAGAAGATTCAGAGTGAAATCCAAGGATGTTTTCTGAGCATTTCATGAAGGTGGAAAGAGTTTCATGGAGAAATATGCCTTCTATCCCTATTGTGGGGAGCTCTTTACTGCTTTAGGGGGGAAAATGCAATTAGAGAGCATGAGGAAGCAGGGAGGGTCAGCTACGGGCTGGTCTAACGAGTGCATAACAGGAGGCGGAAACAGCGTAAGGTACCAAGGCAAGCTCCCAACTGTCCCTGATTCGGGATAAAGTCCCTCTATCCCTCTATCTTCTTCATTTGTCCCTTATTTTGGACTGATCTATATAATTGTACAGAAAATGCATTATTTATCTTTCAAAAGGTGTTTCCCAGTGCTAAACCTATCATCCAATTTCTAAATTGCTACATTTGTAGATTTCAAAATCCAATATAAAGGAATGGGGGTGCTAAAAAAAAAGCACTTGTGGGTTTAACAAATTTTTTTTTTTTGTAGACTTCTTCTTTTGAGGGGGTGGGGCAGGGGGTGTGTCCTATGCCTATATACTTTTGCTAATAGGTGTCCCTCATTCCCATCTCAAAAAGTTGGGAGACATGAAAAATATAGCAATAAACTATAATAAAGCAGACTGCCGGAAGTTAGTATTAAATATTCCGTGGTAATTTACTACAGACTGGAGCAGACAGAATCTGGAGAAGCTGTGCATACGGTAGTAACCAATCAACTTCTAGGTTCAGGTTGTTCAGTAGTGAAACATTACTCTGTGAAATGACTTGGAATCTGTGACTCCGCTCCATATTCCAACAGTAATAATAACTTTTTTGTTTGTTTTTTGGGGGAGATAGGGGGGTTGGGATGTTTCACTTGTTTTTTTTAGTAGCCCTGTCACCATTCTGGCCTAAGCCAGAATGAAATGTCATGCTGCAGCAGCCCATTTATAGAGTAGCTCGGGGCAGAGTTGCTACATCTTCGGGGGCCAGGCTGCCTAAAGCCGAATGCGGCAGCCGACTAAATAGGATCAAGATGACAGCGGAGGCTGGGGGCTCTGATACCCAAATGGTGGATCGCTGCTGAACAACGCTGGGCAGATAAGTGTGTTTTTTTATATATAACCCAGCAAAGCAGCTAAGAGGGGATAAAAAGGAGGAAAAGCATGGGGGAGTTAAAGCAGAGCTCCATCCAAAAAGGGAAGCTCCACTTGTTCCCACTCTCCCCCTCTCTGTTACCACATTTGCCACTTTATTTGGGGGGGGGGTGGGTACTAGGTTTTCACAGGTACCTGCTCCCAATTCCTGCTAAGACCCTCCTCCTTTCCCCACTGTCTTCTGGGACACATAGAGGTCCCAGAAGATGGCGGGACCATTCAGGAAGTGCAGGGTGACTCGCCGCAAGGCTTCACTTCCTGTTTCCCTTACTACAGATGCCGGCGCCTGCCCCCGAAGCTGACTGACAAATCGACTCGAGTTGCCGACATCGCAGGATCCCTGCACAGGTAAGTGTCCTTACAATAAAAGTCAGCAGCTACGGTATTTGTAGCTGCTGACTTTCCATTTTTGTTTTTACAGGCTGGAACTCCTCTTTAAGTTGTGATTTACATTTTAGAAATAAAAGCTAGAAGCTGATTTGTTTGCAATGCATAGCTGCTTCAGATTCTGTCTACTCCAGTCTTAGTCAATTTCCTTCCACGTTTATAGGGCTCAGCAGCTCAAGATAAAATATGCACATATGTGAAAGTGACTCATTCACGATCAGGAGACTCCTTCTACGGTTTCACTCAGGCGTGACCCTCTTGGATACCTTAGCACGTTAAATATTTGCAAAACAAAGGTTGTATAATATAAATGTAGCGACGGTACTCCTAACGAGTACGCGATATATGTTTAAATTTAGTTTTTTCCTAAAACTGTAATGAGTTTTGGGACTAATTGTGCTAAATTGTACTTTGGCATCAGTTTGGCTGGGCTGTATAAAAGTTCTGCCTGGTCATAGGTGGGGTTGTACACCTGTGGAAGGCTATAGAACACAGTCTGGTTGGGCGCATTGGGTACCAATCGCTGTCTCGGAACCAATCAGTGGGCGCGTTTGTCTCACTGCATAATCCGGGAAGGGGTACTTAAGGTGCCAAAGTCACGTGGTTCTGGGTTCCGGTCCAGAAGTTGTTGCTGACTCCGTGGTCCTGGTCCTCCTGACCAGCCCCCAGGGGCCCTCATGGCCTGGGGTGCGGATCCATCTGTTTCCGTGCCTCAGAAATGGCTAGTTCGAGGCACAGTAACTGGAAGGAGGATTCTAAGGTGTTCCAGTGCCGTCACGGGTTTTGGAGAGGTCCAGCAACTCTACATGTGACCAGGGGAGGACTCTTTGGTAAGAGAGCCACGCACAAGGCTGGCTGCTTGGTAAGAGCCTGGAAGCTGAGCTGCTATGGACTTTGATTGAATCCACAATTCTTACCGTATCGCTGGACCAGCTGAAAGATTCTGGTACAGTAAGAAAAGTTCCTACTTCTACCCTTCCAGTTGTAACTAAGTTTCCAAGTTTCCAACCAAGTCTGCGTGAGAGACTTTGAAAAGCTAGAATTACCTGTTGGCTGCTAAACCCAAAACTTAAGGATTTATCCAACAGTTAAAGAGTCCAGTTGCGAGTGGCTGTTCCCTGGATTATGTACATAGAGAGAGACTTTTATTAAAGTTCGCAGTTCCAAGCACCTGAGCTAAACTCTACCCTGATACCCTCTATTCCCAACTTAGAGACTGAGTTTGTTCAACCATTTTATGCAAAATAAAAATCCTAACAAGGAATTCAAGTGTCGGTCTCTGCAGTTACTGGGTTGTCAACCCTGGGAACCCCTAGACAAGGACGAGTACGAGCTGGAGGAGGTAATCGGTAAGCCCAGAAAAATTCAGCCGCTCCTTCGGGGGTAAGTGCTACATAAAACAGAGATATAAAAAAATCTGTTTTATAAAATAAATGCTAAAAAGCAAAAATAAAATATTACTCACTCAAAATCATTATATTACCCCATTAATAGGCTTGATTTGGGGATCTAAGCAGTAGTTCTACATTAAGCAACTCGTTTTTGTTTAAATGGCAGTTATTCTTCTCAGACCATTGCTGATTGGTATGATGGGCTGGGATTCTTCAGCTCTCATTGTTAGGCTCTTCTCTCCTTTCCATAGACTTAGGCCCTTAGGCTGCAGCGATAAATATCACAAGCAAACTTCAAAAGCACAGATACTGATCATAAACTTCAGCAGGCGCAATGCTACAGGGACGTGTACGGCTGTAATACGTGACGCTGTGTCTTGTGCTCAATTACATAGCAATGCTAGTTATGGAATCCCACATTGAGAAGGGAATGAAAAACAGCGCAATGGTAAAACAAAGCAACCCATTTAACAATTAAAGGGTTTGCAAAAGTGGCGGCTGGTGTTTTTTTTTTTTTTTTTTTTTGGGGGGGGGTGGGTGGCAAACAACCCCCCAGCCTAGTCTACCGGCTGGTCTGGAACTTACCCCATCTAGGCATCAGGCATCGGACATCAGGCACCAAGCAGCGAGCAGTGGGCATCATCTCCTGTGTCCCTTTCCTCCATCATGGCGGCTGTGCTTCTCCTCTCCTCATCCTAGGCGTCCAATAGGATCACCTATTCTTTCAGTCAATCGGGTCTCTATATGCTGTATTCCTGATTGGCTAAGAGGAGGATCAGTGTTACAATAGCGAATTTTCATTCGCTATTGTAACACATCTGGGTGGGCTGTGAGTGCATTCTCTGCGCCCTGAGTCCACCCTATTATGAAGCTTATTAGAGCCTTTGGCACTGACATTGGGGTTTAATAGAGGAAGTGATATCACATGTGTTATCAAATAAAGGGCATGTTAGCCCCCTGTGATAGCAATAACAGTACAAAAAACTAAAGTATAATTAAATAAATTAAAAGCACTCCTGTCGCCCTGTGAACACACCCGAATGCAAATGCACATGCAGGACATGCACATGTATGTAAACACCGATTGAGCCATACATGTGAGGTGTCCCTGAGAATGTTGGATTGCCCTAAATCACAGTTAAAGTATATGTACATGATCATATTGTAATACAATCAATTCGGTTTAACCTTCCAGACGGTAATCCCAATTGTGGCTCGGGGTTAATTTTCAGTGCCAAAAGTGGTGACCCCCAAACCACACTCGGCATTACACTGTAGTGTTACTTAGCTTGTCTCTGTGATCCCGGATGTCCTCACACTGTGTCCTCCAGCCGATGCCGGTGTTCTGTCAGATTAGGCGATCCGTCATATCTTGTAACGGAAGTGACATTCCGTCGCCGCCATCTTGCTTCACCTCACACTCGTCCGCAGTAAGGATACAGTGAGAAGGCGGCAACGGATATCTTATTACACCCACCGGAGTTTTGCATTTCACACTTATTTGTAACAATAAACTGAGCTTATATAATAAAATTCACTATTTAGAAATAGGTGACACTCTTTTCAGAGGTTTGCTGACCTGACAGAACACCGCTGCTTCTATAATTCAACATCAAAACAGTCTGATGGATTTGAAAATACTGTATTGATGTTTTTTTTTTCTGTTTTTAACTATATAAGCTTTGTTCACTGTTACAAATAAGTGTGAAATGCAAAACTCCGGTGGGTGTAAAAAGATGTCCGCTTGGCGCCTTCTTATTGTATCCTTACTGCGGACGAGTGCAGAGTGTAGCAAGATGGCGGCGACGGAACATCATTTCCTTTACAAGATATGACAGGTCGCCTAATCTGATGGAACATTGGCATCCGTCTTCCGGGTTCCCTTCCCTGCAAGTGGCCACGATGCAGGGAGGCAGAACCAGTGCGAAATTCAAAATAGTAAACAAAACATAACATACACACAATACATTGTAATCTGTTAGGATTACATTACTGTATCAAACCATTTCACCTCAGTTTTGTCCCTAGTGCTTTGTCCAGTAACCAGCTAGAAAACAGCGATAGTGTCCAGGGCCGTCTTTAATATTGATTGGACCCTGGGCAAAAATTTTCTTGGGCCCCCCATGCAATTTTACTCTCCACCTGCTCTGAGACATACAATAAAATGTAAAATCAGTTTACTATATCAGATGAGGCAGCAATTGCAATTGGTTACCAGTGGTTACAGCATATAATTACTGCTTACTGATTGGTTGCTAAAGGTTACAGCACACATTACGGCTCACTGATTAGTTGCTAGAGATTACAACAAATGATTTCTGCTTGTTAATTGCTAAAGATTACTGTACAGTAATACTGCTCACTGCAGGAGGGCATGATCTACATATTAATGCTGCCTTTATTTACATATCAATACCGATGGTCACAGCTATTTACTTATGAATGCCGCCACTATTAACATATGAATGCCGGTTATTTGCATGTAAACACAGGTCTGCAGGTGAGTTATCTGTACACAACAATAGGGCAGAGCTGGGCAGCATTATTACCAGCACTTCACACTGAGATATCGAGACACAGCACAGGACTAAAACTTCAAAGGACAAGGAAATTTAAACCAGAATAGTTGGCAAGTATGAAGCAGCTGCCTTGGGCCCCACAACAATGACAGGGCCCAGGGCAGCTGCCCCTTTTGCCCTGCCTTAAAGACGGCCCTGATAGTAACTTAGAATCACAAGCAGAATTGAGCGATAGTGATTCATTTGGACAAATTTCAGTGTTTTTTGTTTGATTACATTATTGAATTAATTTTTTTTTTTTTTTTACGTATAATCCTTTATTCAAAAGATTTTTCCATTTAAAACAAAACATCTACATAATAACAGAAAAAGGAAATAGACCCATTTTAGAATGTAAAATAAATCAAAACCAACCTCACAAAACAAATATAACAGATAGACCAGCATATTAAATTCATGATAAAGAATAATACAAATTATAAAATAATACAATAATAATACGCCACACTAATAAAAATTAATTATCAAATCTAATAGGGTCCTATAGCCTCAACATATACCTAAAATGTAATATTTACATCAACTAGTAATCTATAATACATTATATTTATATCGCTGCTTAATATCTTCCTTTATTATTCCTTGGCTTATCTACTTTTACTACTACTAATACTACAAAAAGGGAGGAGCTGACTAGCTCAGATTCAGAACTTCATGGCTTCTGACCCCCTTCCCTTCCCCCCCTGACTTAACCCGTCGAACCCAGCCTGCCATTATAGGTCTTCATGCCTCACCTAGACAGGGAGGCAATAGAAATACTGGGGTGTGCAAGCAAAGGTCATCCATGGCCACCAGGTATCCCTACATTCCTCCTCTCTACCATAGAGAAACGCAGTCATATATTCCATTGTCCTAATTTCATCTATTCTAGAAATTTTATGTTTCAAAGAAGGTGTAATGGTAGACTTCCACAGGTCTGGGATACATGCCCGGGCAGCATTCAGCATATGAGCTGTCAGCGACTTTTTATAATGATGGAGAGGCGGCTCATTTAGATGCAGAAGGTATCCCAGAGGATCTGAACCAAGGTCAACTGATGTCAAATGTTTGATCAGGTTTCCCACTTCCTTCCAAAATGATGCAATTAAAGGGCACAACCAAAAAATATGTAGTAATGTCCCTGTCTCTTTATCGCAGCGTCCACATAACTTAGAAGTTTGGGGATAAAGTTTATTAAGTAAGACCAGGACCCTGTACCACCTGACCAATAACTTATATACCTGTTCTTGAAAGCAGCTTGCTATAGAGGATTCATGAGCCAATGAAATGATCCTGTTAATTTGGGATCTTGTAAAAAGAGTCCGCCTCCCCGAGACGTATATACAGAGGTATATAACTTTCTGAAGGTTCAATAATGTGTTTATACAGAAGTGATAGCATATGTGGTACATGTTTCCCCTCTGTACATAGGCGCTCAAATCAAATTTAATTTATTAGATTATTATTTTTTATAATTATTTATCATTTATTATATTATAATATATTATTTTGTGTTTCAAACTTTATCATTCCAGGATGTCTACTAGACTCTTGTTTGGACAGATTTAAGTGAGCTATTCCTAAGAATTACAGGCCTGCAATATAACAAATTATAACAATATAACAAATTTCCATGCAAAGCAATTGTACCGTGTTGACATTCAAAAATACTGACATAATCAGATTGCCAGGGGAGTTAAAATAAAAATGAAAGGCTAAACATTTGTGTATAGATATAAAATACACACATATATATATATATATATATATATATACACAGTACCTGACCACGAGATTGTGCTCTGTTGCTCCTCGCGCTCGCCACCCCCAATACATTCCTATGGATACGCTGCATCTCTTAGGGGCGGTGAGCGTGAGAAGCACAGCCCCGCAGCGATGATTTCCAGTGCGATACGATCACAATCTCGCGGTCAGGTACTGTTTATATATATATATATTTATGGTCGGAGCCCTCCGCTCTAAGAGATATGAAAGAACACATAAACACGTCACAAGACTAACAACATAAAATAGACCTGAACTGTGCCCTTGGTCTGCTGTAAGGTAAGCCCTGGTGAGCTGGGCGGTGAGCCCTGGTCTGCTGGGCGATATGCCAAGAGAAGGCCGCATACCTTAAGAAAGTAAATGGATGTTTCTGTAGAGAAACGTGTTTTAAGTGAAGTACTCTGAGAAGGGAAATGGGTGGGTGGGTACCTTGCACTGGAACCGACACAGACCGTTTGTGGATGGTCTGATTATATACCCTCCGGGCTCCTCCCATAATTACGGGCCACCATATTGGCCCTCTTATTTATGGTCGGAGCCCTCCGCTCTAAGAGATATGAAAGAACACATAAACACGTCACAAGACTAACAACATAAAATAGACCTGAACTGTGCCCTTGGTCTGCTGTATGGTAAGCCCTGGTGAGCTGGGCGGTGAGCCCTGGTCTGCTGGGCGATATGCCAAGAGAAGGCCGCAAAAGATTTGGTTTAGGGAGGTAATTATTAATTTATGTACAACAAGACACTAGGGGGCAAAGTTGCTGAAGGCTCAGGACATTTCCACTTGTGGATTGGAGATGTATCGAGTAAAGCAGGTGGTTTCCCGCCTGCCCATCTTTGATCGCGTGGACTGGGACCCCGTTTCGTGAGGCTGCTGATGCTGCTCCGATGCGAAAGAATGTCCAAGAAAATGACCAAGGTCCTGGCCTAATTTGCTCAAAAGGAACCTGACGTGACTAATGAACTGGTTGCTGCCTGGGGTACTAATCGGGAACGGTAGTAATGGGCTGTCCTGCGAGGGATCAAACATATGGGCCAAAAATTGATCTAGGATGGACACGGGGCACCAGGCTTTGAGAGTTTGGAAAGGTTTGATGTCAACCCCTGGACCGGACTATTGTGTTTTGGACACCCTGAGGAGCAAGATGAAGTAAGTCTGATGGCGTGTGAGGTGGCGTTTACGTAACACTTTACAACTGGGATGGTGACAGTATTCACTGGGGCGTAAGAAGCTGTAGAAAGCCAGGTAGATGGCTGCTTGAACGAGCAGGCTGAATTTAGCCAAAGGGGAATGTGACAGGATGAAAGACACGTCTCGGAATATGGCGCTGGTGACGGGTAGCCGTTTGATACTGATTTGGGGTCATTTGCCTGTGAATACCACACAACATGGTCTTGACCGTATGGGCGGCAAACAAGACGGTTTGTTAGGATCTCATAAGGGGATGAAATACTGGATGTCAGCTGAGTGGGGTCTAAGGTATTGTGTGACAATGCCAACTGTGTGTGGTGGCATAATATGAAGACCAGGATGTGATGGAGAACTCTTGGTATTGCTCTGGGGTTTGAGGCTAGTAACCTGACATAGAACCTCTAGGCTGCACGGTAGGCCTTCAGGGTGTTGTGAGATAATGAAAGATTAATAAGGCAGGTAGCGTCTTGAAAGTGTTGTTTGAATCCGAGGTTAGCTACGACCAGTGTTGGATAAGAGATATGGTCGGGTCGGTTCCAGGTTCCTGCAAAAAATAACGAAGCAAAGTTAACGGGTAGTGCGTCGGCCAGATTATTGCGTTTGTCTGGGATGTGGACGCATAGGACGTTAGATTGGTGCTGTGGGGATAGTGGCACCAGCCTGCGCAGGAAGGCCACGATGGCAAGCCACTAGGACCTCCTTTATTCATAATACTGGCTGTGGCTTGGTTGTCTGTGGCGAACGTCACTGTTTGTCCTGCCCAGTTGTTGCACCAGACTTGAGCTGCTGCGACAATGGGGTAGAGGTCGAACAAAGAGGAGGACTAACTGAACCCAGGAATCAAGAGGTTTTCTGACGGCCATGGCCCTATAAACCCAATTTGGCCAAAAATTGAGGCGAGGACCTGTGGAGGCTGCGGTGACCATGACTACCTGAGATGAAGAGAGAGATGCTGAGGAAATGCACATTGGCATGCCATTCCAATTTGTGAGAAATTCGACTCCCATGGGCAGATCTGCTATAGCTGGCACATCTTAATTTAAGGATTTAGTCAGGGTCTTTACCTGGAAGAGAAACACTAAAAGATGAGAGGTAAAGGATCCCCTTGAGTCTGGCTGCTGCCTTGGCTGAAAATGAGCGGTGATAGTCAAAGGATGGGCATCCTGCATACTTGTGACCTGCTGCATGCAGATACGGGTCCAATTCTACCCTCCTGTTGGGGTTGCTCTGCCTAACGTCTCTGACTGTCCCCAAGGCCAGCGCAAACTCTGTGACAGTGAGCTTGCGATTAAGTAAAGGGTCTCTGGCCTTCAGGATGACGGAGACATCTCCCCGCGAATATGACTTGTTCTAGGCCAAGTTGTGTACTGCTATGAGGAGGGATGCTAAGTTAACGTTGTTGTCATCCAAGATGTCCTCCTAGATGCCCTGCTAGGACAAGGTGTGCAGGGAAGACGATGGTGCAGAAGTTGGGTGTATCTGTAAGTGAAGGTACGGGAATGACGGTGGTGACTGGAGCTGGTAGGGGCACGGCTGGGCGTACCTCCAGGGCTGTCACTCTGCTTGGACTTCGGCGACTGCTGTTGACAGTGTGGTTACCCAGGAGTGCCGCTGAGTAGTCGCAAAGAAGATAGACTGAAGTGGTGCCTGGAAGGGGTGCCACTGGCAGTGGAAACAGTAGCCTAAAGGCTTGGTTTCCTGGCTGCGGCAGGGTAGGATTTACTCCTGCGACACCGTTCTGCTATGAGTTTTTTATTTATTTTTTTCTCTTTTTTTTTTATTTTTTTATTGGTCCAAGCTCTTGTGAGACTGTAAACCGCCGCTTGCTGAGCCCATAAAGGGTGATGGCAGGGCTGAGGCAAAGTCCTCACTGTCTGCCTGCGACATGGCGTCAACTAAAAGCAAGGGGGGGGTGCGTATGTTTGAGGTAAGTTGCAAAGGTAGGAGGGGATAGTTGCGTTGGGTAGATAAGATGAAAGGCGTAAGGAAACAAGAAGAATAGGACAAGGAACGACAACCATAGTGACAGTTGGTTTGCGCTCGAGCGCTGTTGAGTGTGACTTTAGAAAACTCAAAAGAATGCGTGACAACCGAGGTGAGCCAGGAGGTGACTGGCTAGGTAACCGATAGCTCGGGTGTCAGTCTGTGCTCGGCACAGACTAATGAACCAGAGCGCCCCAGGGCGGACTGGGGTGGGTAGCTGAAGTCTGGTATACTAAGTGGGAATGTTGCGATCTGTAGTTAATTGACGTGGGTTCGGTCTACTAATGCTTGCACTGCCAGCAAGTATGGAGATTAGGTGACCTTGTCTGCGTATTGAAGGCTTGTGCTTCGAAAACAGAGTGAAGTGCACAGAAGTATGTGACAGTTGCTAACGCCTCAGGAGCAGGTCAAATTCTGTATGTGAAGTAAAAATATGTAGTGAAAGAGTGTTTAAGAGAAAGGGGGAATCCCATTGAACTAAACACCTGACTTTATGCACTAGTTGTGAAGTCGACTGGTTGGGGTCGAGAACTGAGTTGACCGGGAGCCTGTAGTAAGGTGACATGAGAATTTCGTTTTGACAAGGGGGATTGCAAAGAGCTCTTTGGGGCAAAGCTGGCCCCCTGGTGAAGATGCAAGCCCTCGACAATGGGTTTTTTTTTTGTTTTTTTTTTGTTTTTTTGGGAGATACTGTCCAAACCTGGTGCAGGGTGGACTAACTGGTGTTCTAACTGGCCTAAAAAGGGGAAAGCGACAGAGAAAATGATGAGCAGCCGTGTTGCTACTGGAGACGATGAGTGGCAGTTTGAGCCCCTTGCTGAAATGCTTGCAGCGATTGCAAGGAAGCGGCTTTATTTGAATTATGAGGTGAGAATGAATGAATGGATGAATGAGGTGAGCAGCTGTGTTGCTACTGGAGATGAGTGGCCGTATTTAAGCTATTGCAGAGATGCTTGCAGCGATTGCAAGAAAAGCAGCTTTATTTGAATCTATAAATTAAATTATAAGTGTGTAGGAATGAGGAGAGCAGCCGTGTTGCTACTGGAGATGAGTGGCCGTATTTGAGCCATTGCATTGATGCTTGCAGCGATTGCAAGGAGCTTTGTTGAAAGGCGAAAGAAAAGGTTTATAGAGGAAATGTGATTATGTAGGAATGACCGTGCGCAACACTGAGCAAATTGGTGGAGAGAATTGTGTATGATCATGTATGGATAGAATGAGAAAGTCAAACGTAAGTACTGCTGAATTCGTACAGTCGATGTGACTAGTTTGAACTGGGCTATAGCTATGGAATAGTCTGCGAAAGATTTGACTCATGAGTCAGAGATGCAACAGGATTCGGCTTGGTTGTTAGAGTTGCGTTTGGCAAGGACTGGAATCGTTGCGCCCATGCTGCGACTAGACTCGAATCCTCCGTAGATGCGACTGAGAGGCTCATATATGGGATCCGACAGTATCGCTAAGGATATGGCTGGGTTCGGATTGATTGAATTGTGATGGTGGTTGAAGGGGCTGGTGATTGCCAATGATCCGAAACATAGAAGCGAAGTTGCGACTAGATTCGAATCGGCCGTAGATGCGAGGTGACTACAGGGCTCGTATGACAGATCTGCCCGTATTGTCGATGATATGGCTGGGTTTGAATCGACTAAATGGTGATGGCGGTTGAAGGGGCTTTATGATTGCCGAGGGTCCGAAACATAGAAGCGAAGTTGTGACTAGTTTCGAATCGGCCATAGATGTGAGGTGACTACGGGGCTCGTATGACAGATCTGACCGTATTGCCGATGATATGGCTGGGTTTGAATCAACTAAATGGTGATGGCGGTTGAAGGGGCTTTGTGATTGCAGAGGATCCGAAACATAGAAGCGAAGTTGCGACTAGTTTCGAGTCGGCTGTAGACGCGAGGTGAGTAAGGGGCTTGAATGTCGGATTTGACCGCATCGCCGTGAAGTGAACGACTCGAGTAAACCCGCGTTGGGTAGAAAGCATGAAATACATGAAAGATGACATAGAAAGACTTACGGTGGCATAAGTGCGACTTTTTGCAAAACGAACATGATAAACGAACATGATAACGTAACTACTAGAGTTTAGAGGAGCGGTAACAACAAAGTCCTACCTGCAACAGCGAGTGTGTAGCGGTCCGAGCGTGGGACAATCGATGAAGATATACGACCGATCTTAAAGGTACAACTACGTGGACACGCAGTGAGTTGGCAGAGTCAGCCTGTGCAATGCATTTGACACGAATCAGCTTAAAAAATGTATGAGATGAATCTGATATAAATTGGCAGTAAGGAGTATCTGATACGAATTGGTTGTAGAGTGTATGCCATTCCTTACTGTGAAACCAAACACCTATCAACCACCCATCCCCCAGGCTAGTCAAGTGCAGGAAAGACATCAGGTGGGTTTAATTACACCTCAATCAGCCACAGAAACCCATACAAACAATACCTGTTTATCTCAAAAAAGGATGAGAACAGTGAATTTTATAACCAGTGAAGCCTATGGCGAGTGATATTGGAGAACGACCGACAGCGACTCGGAGGCTTGGATCTATGAATGAATCGTATGTTTGGTAGAAGGAATTTACGAATGTACAATGCCTGTGCCGAAAGATGTCGGGACATGAGTGTCAACAACTCAGAGGTAGGTTTTGCGAAAGGGGTGCAGGATAGTAAGCATGATAAGCCGCAAGTTTGCACATGATATGAAAAGATTCGGATACTACTTATCTGCGACCATGAGCGGGAACCGCCGACGAAGACCACGAATGAAGAAGCCAAAGTGCACCTGCGATTGGACGCACAGATAGCCGACCGTGAGGGAACTGAGAAGTGTCGGCCCCTTGATGTGCAGTACCTTGCACTGGAACCGACACAGACCGTTTGTGGGTGGTCTGATTATATACCCTCCGGGCTCCTCCCATAATTACGGGCCACCATATTGGCCCTCTTATATATATATATATATATATATATATATATATATATATATATATATATATATATGTATATGTATATATATATGTATATGTATATGTATATATATATATATATATATATATATATATATATTTATTATTATTTTTTTATTTTTTTATTTTTTTATTGGAAGTGTTGGAAGTGTTGGGAGTTAGTGCATAAATGCAGTGGTTTTTTTTTAGCGTTTAACATTCGAATTTTTGAGAAGCAACATTCACATTCGTTTTTTTTACATTTTTGCTCATACCATGGGGATCCATTTTAGAGTGGGTTCAGCCTAAAGAAATCATGGTTGTTTTTATAATTTGTTTAGAGTTTCAGAAGTCAGGAATACTAAGTTCCAAGGAGGGAACTATAAGTAAACATAGCAAGCGAGCAGATATTGTGGATTAAGAATTTCATTCTGCTCTTGTTTTTCACTTCCAGAGTCCTGGTGGAGCGAGATTGGAGAGGTTTCTGGAACAGAGATGAAAGATGTTCATCTGGTTGGCAATTTGTCTGTGCCATACCACACCACAAATTTGTTCTGATAAACATTCAGGAGAGAAGAGACAAACGAAAAGATTTAGATTAATACTTGCAATATAAGGTTTCTTTTTCTTATGGACAATTTAGTTAGTTAGTTTAAAGTGGAGTTGCCCCCCAAAAAATAAAACTACTTAAAATTCTTAAAAAAAATCAAAAAAAAATAATTGGCAAAAAAAAAAATTTTTACTCACCTCTAAATACCGGTTGCTAGGGGGTCCCTCGTAGTCTGCCTTCTTCATTGCCCGGGCTGGTGACATCACTTCCCCTCGCGCCGCACATTCACCTGGGACCTGTCACGTGTCCCAGGTGACTGTACGGCGTATCACGGCGCCCTGCGCCGCTCGCGCATGCGCAGTGGGTGCCCGGCTGTGAAGCCACAGCCGGGTGCCCACAGTATGCATGACGGCGCCACGAGCGGAGCGGGGAGCGAGGGGGGGGCTTCGTTCCCCCGCATCGCTGGAACCCGGGACAGGTAAGTGTCCGATTATTAAAAGCCAGCAGCTGCAGTATTTGTAGCTGCTGACTTTTAATTTTTTTTTTTTTTAGGGGGTACCCCACTTTAATGCTGAATCTGAAAGACTTTGCCCAGCCACAAGACTGGTGAAAAATGTTGCCGGAGTCTCCCCTGTCATTTATGAATGCAAACGTGCTATTAATACATGTGGAATTGGTTGGAGGTTTGGGAAGGAATATAACCTATCCAATCCTTCAGGACATGAAATGTAAAATATGTTTTTTTTTGTTGGAGGGAGGAATTGAAAGAAGGAAATTATGTTTTTAATGTGTGATATGTATTGACATAACTGAATTAATATGGTGCAGGTACCCAGGAGACTGGCACTTACACGTAAGTAAGATGTCTGTTGGCCAGGTGACACATCAATGGGGTGAAAATTTCCTTGTAGGGGTGGTGACTCAATCTTAGCAGTCCTACGGAGAGGTTCTCGGTTACTGGACATGTGGGACACCAGAGCTGGATATGGGGGAGATACGCCTGGTTGATGTCTCACCTGAGAGGTTGAAACCCAGCACAGGTAATGGCAGTGATTACACATGCTCCATTAGAGAAAGGGGAACCACTACAAATAGATCTAAGCTCTTTCCAAACGCTGGCTACCAGGTTACAGTATGCCTTCACCACATGGCGCTTCAACATCTCACAGTGGTTGTAGAAGCCTATTAGCCGATATGTGCTGAGAATACACTGAATCAAGTGCGGTCATTGTACCAGTGGCTTACTCCCAGAGATGTGCGGACACAGAAGGCATTCAGGACGCTTATTTCTGAGGAGTAACCAAAAGAGGAGGGATGTATTCAGCACTATATTGGGGGGGAATAGGAGCTGGAGTGGGTGTTGTCAATGCAGGGTATAAGTATCCTGAAGAACAAACTCTCAGCCATAGTTTCAGACAGTAAGCGGGGCTTTGTTACTCAGAGAGATTGGTGACATCCTTCATAACATTCAACAAAGTCACATAAATACCCAGGTTAAAGTGGCTCAGGATTTTGTCCACCATGTTGAGAGGTTGGTAGAGAGTGTGATGGTACAGGACACAAATCTGTCATGGGCTCTGGCATGCACACAGGGGCAGGCGGATGTATCAACCAACTTCAAGCTGATTGTACAGTCTCTGTAGAATGGGCAGAGGCCTTATGAGTTAGCATCACAGCTCAGTAAGATTTTGCCAAAACACATCTCATACTAATCCAAGGCAGTGGTCGAATGCCTGGATTGGCTATGCTATTTTGGATTATGAGAGATGTTATGCTTCCTCATTGATCCCATATACAGACGTGCAGACTCAATCTGTGTATTTGGTGGTATTGGTGGGCTTCCTGACTGGGGATTCTACCTTGTTGCATCTGAGGCTAAATTACCCACATGTGATCAGAGAGGATGGAAGCTGGGGGCAGGTTGATATTTCCTTCTGTTGGAGGCATGACCATGATGTCCTTTGTGTGCCAGGTCAATACATGGTGGTGAATGAGTAATGTTGGGAAGATTTCACTCTGTGTTCTGGATGGAGAGATCATTGCTGGGAAGGAGTTTGTTTCTTTGTCCTAAAGGATACCGATATAATGTTAGTCATGGAACTAGGGTGTTCCTTGAACCTAGCAGTAGGTAGAGGTGCGTTGTATACCCTGGGCATGGTCTCTGAAATCTAGGCACAGGGATGAAATTTTGTGGTTTTGTCACGTACCTGGTAGGTGAGCCCAGAATGCAGGGAGCGGCCTCTCGTAACCTCTGGCTCGAGAACCCCTGAGGGTGGTAACAGGGATTCAAAAGTTCAGAGGGCACAAGTGCCTGGCAGGTGTAAGGCAGATCCGGATTGTCAGCAGCAAACACAGGCAGCAGATAAGAACGGCTGGTGACAGTCGACAGGTGGCAGCAGGCACAGGCAGATGGACTGGAGTAGCAGAAGATCGTCAGCAGGTGATAGCAGGCTCAGGCAGTCAGGCTGGAACAGCAGAAGGTCGTCAGCAGGTGACAGCAGGTATTGGATATCCGATCGGATCAGCAGGAGGTAACAGCAGAGTCGGGTACAGGCTGGGTCGGTAACAGGCGGACAACAACGGTACAAGGGAAGAGGCAGAGACGTAGTCAGACAGGCAAGGAGTCGGTGGCAGGCAGCAAACGAACGTAGTCAGGAACAGGCCGGGTAACAGGAATCAAGGCAACAGATAGCAAGTAACAGAATTTCCGGACACGCTGTAGACTGGACAGCAAGAGGGAAGCGGAGGCAGGGTCCTTAAGTAACCTTTAGGGCGCCAAAGCGGTCGCACGGCGAGTATGCGTGCCCCCGCGAGTACCCGTGCGTCCGTTCGTGACCCCGCGCACCCGCGTGCGCTCGTTTGCAACATTGCGCACCCGCGTGCGCCCGACCGTACCAACGTGCACCCGCGTGCGTCCGTTCGCGTTAACACGCACCAAAGGGTAACGACATGTTCTCAGAAACTGGCCCCTGCGAGCCGATCTCCCATGTGCGATCGGAACGCCAGGACGGTCATGACATTGCCCCCCCCAGGGGCAGCCTCCAGATGCCCAATTGTGCCATCTTACCCGGATGGGACCTCTTAAAAGCAAGGATTAGTCTCTTCACATGGATGTTGGATTCTGGTTCCCAGGAATTTTCCTCAGGCCCATATCCTTTCCATTTAACCAGGAATTTAATCTGGTTCCGTCTCTTCCTACAGTCTAGAATGGATTCAACCTCGAATTCGATTTCCCCATCGATAATCACGGGTTCCGGAGGACTGGTATCTCGGTTGGCAAAAGAATCCAGAACTGCAGGCTTGAGTAGGGATACATGGAAAACTGGGTGAATCCGAAAAGATTCCGGAAGCTTCAATTCGAATGCCACGCTATTTAACTTCCTCACGATCGGAAAGGGACCCACAAATTTTGGGCCCAATTTCTTGGATGGGCAAGACAGCTTTAGATTCAGGGTGGAAAACCAGACCTGATCCCCGACCTTGAGATCCAGTTCCCCCCTTCTCTTTCTATCAAACACTTCTTTATTGTACTCCTGTGTTTTGGTCAAAGTCTCTTGCAGAAGCTTGTTGTTTGTCGTGAAGAAGTTGAGGTTCTCCTGCACCGCCGGTACCGGACATTCGGGGAGATTGCCAGATAGAAATAGCGGGTGAAAGCCGAAGTTCGCAAAAAACGGGGATTGCTTGGTGGCAGAGTGAACAGAGTTGTTGTAGGCGAACTCAGCCAAGGGCAGAAGCGAGGCCCAGTCGTTTTGAGAAAAGGAAGAGAAGCAACGTAGATACTTCTCCAACGTCTGATTCGTCCTTTCGGTCTGGCCGTTGGTCTGGGGATGATATGCCGAGGACAAGCAGAGTTCAATTTTCAGGGCCCCGCAGAGCGCTCTCCAGAACCTAGAGGTGAACTGCACCCCCCTATCTGATGTGATATTAGTGGGGATGCCGTGGAGCCTCACAATCTCCCTAATGAAGGTCTTGGCCATCTCTGTGGCTGAAGGAGTGCCCCTCATGGGCAAAAAGTGGGCCATCTTGGTGAGCCTATCTACCACTACGAAAATTGTAGAATAATCCTCCGAGGGGGGTAACTCGACGATAAAATCCATGGAGATCATCCTCCATGGTCTGTCAGAAACGGGCAGTGGCTTCAGCAGACCCCAGGCTCTCGACATACTGCCCTTGCTCCGAATGCAGGTGGTACAAGCCTCCACATATTTCCTGCAGTCTTCTTTCATCTGTGGCCACCAGAACGTACATTGAAGTAACTCCAAAGTCTTATGCACCCCAAAATGGCCGGCCAACAAATGGTCGTGACAGGAGCTCAGAACTAAAGTTCGTACTTCCTGGGGAACAAAGATCTTATCCTTGTACCAAAGGAGATCAACGCTGGATAATAGCGGGATGTCGGGTGGAGAGGCAGTGCCTATGGAGGCCTGCTTAATTTGGGACAGTAAGTCTCCCTGGAGCAAGAGAAAGTTCCCTGCGGAAAGGATGGTATCCAGAGACGAAGGGCTTTCTGGTTGACTATACATGCGAGACAGGGCGTCAGGTTTGGTGTTCTTGGATCCTGGACGGTAGGTAATATGAAACGAAAACCTGGAGAAGAGCGCCCACCTGGCCTGACGTGGTTTCAGTCTCTTAGCAGATTTAAGATATTCCAAATTCTTATGGTCTGTATAAACCAGGATCGGGTGGGTGGCGCCCTCAAGAAGATAGCGCCATTCCTCGAGTGCCGCCTTTATTGCCAGTAGCTCACGATCACTGACATCGTAATTCTTTTCCGCCTCGGATAGCTTGCGGGAGAAGAAGGCGACCGGGTGCAGCAGAGACTTGGGCCCCTGTCTCTGGGAGAGCACCGCCCCAACCGCTATTTCTGAAGCATCCACCTCTAGGATGTATGGCAGAGTTGAGTCGGGATGTTTTAGGACTGAAGCTGATACAAATAAGTCCTTCAAGATCTTGAAGGCCTCCTGCACCTTGGGGGTCCATTGGAACTTCTGACCCTGTTTGGTCAGTCCGGTGATGGGGGAAATGATAGAGGAAAATCCTTTAATTAATTTTCTGTAGAAATTAGCGAATCCCACAAATCGCTGAACCCCCTTTTTGTCAGAAGGGGCAGGCCAGTCCTGGATAGCAGAAATTTTCTGGGGGTCCATCTCGATTCCTTTTACTGAGATGATCAGACCGAGGAACTGGATGCTTTGTTGCTCGAAGACGCACTTTTCAGGCTTGGCATACAGGCCGTGAAGACGGAGACGAGCTAAGACATTCTTGACATGTTCTCGGTGATCAGCTAAAGTGGAGGAAAAAATCAGGATGTCATCAAGATAGATTATTACAAATAGGTCAAGGTAGTCTCTAAAACTATCATTAACAAAGTGTTGGAATGTGGCAGGGGCATTGCACAAACCAAACGGCATAACTAGATATTCAAAGTGCCCGAAGCGGGTAAGGAAGGCAGTCTTCCATTCGTCACCCCTCCGAATACGGACAAGGTTGTAGGCACCCCGAAGATCCAACTTGGTGAATACTTTAGCAGATCCTAGTCTCTGAAATAGTTCGGGTACTAATGGCAGGGGGTAACGGTTTTTGATAGTAATCTTGTTCAGTGCCCGATAGTCCACACATGGGCGTAGGGAATGGTCTTTCTTTTCAACAAAGAAGATCCCTGCACCCGCCGGGGAGGTGGAAGGTCGGATGAATCCCTTCTCTAGGTTGTCATCTAGGTAGGATCTCAGGGTACTCAACTCAGTCTCAGATAGAGGGAAAATTCTTCCGAAAGGAATTTCTGCCCCGGGTAGCAATTCTATAGGGCAGTCGTATGGCCTATGGGGAGGTAAGGTTTCGGCACCCTTCTTACTGAACACGTCCAGAAAGTCATGATAATCCTTAGGTACGGCTTGTCGGATCTCAGCGTCTGTTTCCAAGCAGAGGAGGGCAGAAGAGTCCCTGTCGACAACCGGGCAGCAATGCTGGAGGCAGTAGGCTGAGGGGAACTCAATTCTTCCTGTGGCCCAATCGATGCGTGGGTTGTGTGCCCTCAACCAAGGCATGCCTAGAATGACAGGGAACAATGGAGACTTGATGACATCTAGGCATAAAAACTCCTGGTGAACCCCGGCAATGGTAGCGGACAATGGGGAAGTCTCCTGAGTCACTGGTCCGGACTCAAGGGTAGAACCATCGGCCAGAAATACTGAAAGTCCTTTCTCCCTAGGCCGAAGAGGAATATTGTTCCTTAGGGCAAAAGACGAGTCCACAAAGCCACTACACGCCCCGGAATCAATAATTGCGTGGGTTTGGATAGTCCTTCCTGGAAGCTGCAAAAGAACAGGAACAGCCAGGTGAGAAGTGTTATTAGACAAAACGGGTGAGGAAGCAGGTGGGATGAAAAGGCACTTACGCATCTTAGCAGGGCAAGTGCGAACAAAATGTCCCGGTTCTCCGCAATAAAGACAAAGGTTGCTGGCCCGGCGGCGTTGGCGTTCTTCGGGTGTCAGAGATGGTCGGAGTAACCCCAGCTGTATGGGTTCGGTGTGGCCGTGGCAGGAGCAGAAGGGGCCGAATGAGTGGAGCTTGGCACACGTGGCATCATCCAGACGGGGCGAGTGGTTGTGGAGGAACGCTCCTGACGACGCTCTCTTAAGTGTCTGTCGATTTGGACCGAAAGGTCTATGAGGGCTTCCAGAGTCTCGGGGATACCTACTCGGGCCAGTTCGTCTTTCAGAGACTCTGACAGGCCCATACGGAATTGGTATCGAAGAGCTGCGTTGTTCCAGTCCGTGTCGGAGCTCCAGCGTCTGAATTCCGACACGTAATCCTCCACGGGCCTGCGACCTTGTTGCAGAGCGTGTAAGGCTGCCTCTGTGGTAGCAGCAAGTTGAGGGTCTTCATATAACCTTGACATTGCCAGGAAAAAGGTATTCAGGGTGTCTAGAGATGGATCCTTCCGCTCCAAGAGGCGGTGTGCCCAGGCCTGCGGTTCGTCCGTCAATAGGGAAATGACGAATCCTACTTTGGTTGCCTCGAGGGAGAAGGTCCTTGGTTGCAGGGCAAAAAAGAGTTCGCAGGAGTTACAAAAGGCTCTAAACTTATTCCGGTTGCCCGAAAACCGTTCCGGAGTAGGGACCCTAGGTTCGGGCGGCATCATCACCACCGATGGTGGGGCAGAGGACCCGGAGGTGGCTGGCGAGGTAGCAGATAGGGATTGAACTTGTTCTTCCAGTCTGCCGTAATCTTCCTGCAGGTTCTTCACCGCCTGGGTAAGGCCGGCAAGATGGCGGCAGAGCTCGTCCATAGGGGAGGCTCCCTGCGTGGGCTCGGACATGGCTGTCCAGTACTGTCACGTACCTGGTAGGTGAGCCCAGAATGCAGGGAGCGGCCTCTTGTAACCTCTGGCTCGAGAACCCCTGAGGGTGGTAACAGGGATTCAAAAGTTCAGAGGGCACAAGTGCCTGGCAGGTGTAAGGCAGATCCGGATTGTCAGCAGCAAACACAGGCAGCAGATAAGAACGGCTGGTGACAGTCGGCAGGTGGCAGCAGGCACAGGCAGATGGACTGGAGTAGCAGAAGATCGTCAGCAGGTGACAGCAGGCTCGGGCAGTCAGGCTGGAACAGCAGAAGGTCGTCAGCAGGTGACAGCAGGTATTGGATATCCGATCGGATCAGCAGGAGGTAACAGCAGAGTCGGGTACAGGCCGGGTCGGTAACAGGCGGACAACAACGGTACAAGGGAAGAGGCAGAGACGTAGTCAGACAGGCAAGGAGTCGGTGGCAGGCAGCAAACGAACGTAGTCAGGAACAGGCCGGGTAACAGGAATCAAGGCAACAGATAGCAAGTAACAGAATCTCCGGACACGCTGTAGACTGGACAGCAAGAGGGAAGCGGAGGCAGGGTCCTTAAGTAACCTTTAGGGCGCCAAAGCGGTCGCACGGCGAGTCTGCGTGCCCCCGCGAGTACCCGTGCGTCCGTTCGTGACCCCGCGCACCCGCGTGCGCTCGTTTGCAACATCGCGCACCCGCGTGCGCCCGACCGTACCAACGCGCACCCGCATGCGTCCGTTCGCGTTAACACGCACCAAAGGGTAACGACAGGTTCTCAGCAACGGGCCCCTGCGAGCCGATCTTCCATGTGCGATCGGAACGCCAGGACGGTCATGACAGGTTTGTCATTGTTTCAGGGTTATATGTGTTAGACTCAACATTTATATAGAAGGGTCTCGCATTCATCTATGCAAGTTGAGGGACAAATTGATGGTAAGGTCTCTTACAAGTACAAGTTAGAGGCTTTGCTGGCAATTCAGAGCCCTGAAATACCGCTGACGTGTCAAAATTGTAGGAAAGGCCATTGTGAGCAAGCCTGCCTAATCCCGACCCATATTTACAGTAAAGAGTTATAGGAGGTTGGGAGCGGAATGCGTAATTTGATGGGTAATATATATATGCATATATTATGGTAATGAGTTGATTTATGTTATGATATAGTGTGACATATGTATATTTTAGGTTAGTAATATGCGTGAGTAAGGCCTTCCTCGAGACTCTGTATCTGAAAGCTGGTTAATATGTTGCTCTGAGTGTGTGCTGGTGAATGGTGAGTGAATGGACACCCCTTGCCTGTAGTGCACCCCGTCATGAAGGTACCGGAAAGGAGAAGACACAGAATGGTGACAAGGAAGCTGTCATTCAAGAATGATGGTGGTGTGTTACTCTGTGGCAAAGCGGCACACGTTGGGAAGCACAACACGTTAAGACCGTTATGGACTGTTCCATAGGGACTGGTTCTGAAACACGTGGGGAAGCGCAACGCGTTAAGACAAGTATAGACTTTTCCATAGGACCCGTGGCTGAAAAAGGGTGATATGCACCCTTTAGGCGCAAAGTCTAAAAGTTTAATATCATAGTTCCGGAGTTTCTTTGTGGTTGGTACAACCAAGTTGGAATGCAACAAGTTGCACATCAAAGCTTTGTAGCATATCAGAATATTTAGAGATCAGGCCTCCATCAAGGTCAAGGCTGAACAAAGCTTGGCCCCTGGTCATCTGGTGTGATAACATGGAAATTGATTAGCCCTCTGCAAGCCAGCTTCAAAAGGACCATAGCTGACAAGATGATTAATGATTATCCTGCAAAGATCAAAGGATCAAAAGGCATTGAAGATAAATGGACAATGCTGCCTCTAGAGGCCAATACAGCAGGACAGACAGAAATATAATATATTGAGAAGAACTGAACCGGAACTACTCATTCGTTAGAAACCTAAATGGGCAGGCAATGGGGTTGGGTCTGAACGGTGTATGACTGAAGTATAAAAAGTGCAAACAGGAGGGAAGTCATCCCTTTTTCACTTTTGGCTCATGCCTGGTGGCTCTCTGAGCCGCATGGCTCTCTCCCCAATTTGGGCCACATGGCTTTCTCTCTATCATCTTGAGCCCAGCAGAGGAGACTTTGCAATAATTATCTTTGATGTTCTTGTATTATATGTTCTGTTGTTATATGTTTTGTAATATCTTTCTTTAGTATTTTCATGTTAGCGTTTTCCTATTTTCTTGGGAAATAAATAAGACGTTGTTACTAAGGCCCCTTTCACACTGGGGCAGTGCAGGTGTCGGCGGTAAAGCGCCGCTATTTCTAGCGGCGCTTTACCATCGTTTTAGCGGAGTGAAAGGGGCCGTTTTTTTCAGGCGCTACACAGACAACCGCCTCGGTGTGAAAGGGGCCTAAGTGTGTTTTTTTTTCATAGCTAACCTTACATTATTGTGCTATGAACAGTAACTATCAGAGTTTAAATAAACTAGCTAACTATAGGAATAGACAAATTAAAGAGGAAGTAAACCCTGATGGGTTTACTTCCTCTTAGTCTCCCTGCAAAAGTAAAGCATAATGGACTACTATGCATCACATAGTAGCCCATTATGTGTCACTTACCTGACACAGGAGCCAGCAATGTCACAGCTGTCAACCATAGCACGAAGTGTCCATCTTCTTCCGGGTATTGCTGATCCGGCGCTGTGAGTGGTCGGAGCAGCGATGACGTCACTCCCGTGCATGTGCACGGGAGCCACCACTAACAGCATATCGCCATTAGTATGCCCAGTGCACCTGCGCATGCGCCATAGACAGCGGTGCCTGTTGTTTTTGCAAATATCTCCTAAACCGGGTAGGTATTTCATGGACCTACAGTTAAGCCTTAATATAATCTCACCTGTAGGTCAAAGTGGTCTGTAAGGGTTTACAACCACTTTAATACATATATGAAATAAATAGAGGGGATCCGTAATCACCTTGGGATAATTTTTAGTTAAGAAGTTATTGCAATTTCAGGATTTATTTCAATAAGTGCCCTCTGTTCTCAGCTGCATAAGGAGCTCAGAGAGATAAGGGAGGAGAAAAAACAGTACACCAATCTTCCCAGTGCATGGATGTGTGGGGGGGGGCTGTCTGGTTAGTTCTGATGTTTGGAGGAGAGCAGGCTGAGTTTGAAAGCACGGACAGAAAACTGACCATGCTTGTATGGATGCGCTCTCATGCCTAGTGTGGTCAGTTATTAATAGGAAAGCAGGGGGACTGGCAGAAAAAACAGGGAACAAAAGGAAGAAATACAAAGAGAAGAGGAGAATTTTTCATACAGGCACATATCAGGAATATAAAATGTTGTGGGTGGGGGAGTTTTTCTCCAATTTTAAGGCTTGAAATGTTGTGTATGCATTTACCTGATTCAATTTCATCTTTTTCAATTTTAACAAAACATTCAATTACATAGTACATTGTGTGAGCTAAAACTTATTTTAGTGTATTTTTTCCAGAAAAATATCATGAGCCATAAAAATGTGCAACTGTTACCATTTTATTTCACTTTCAGAAAATATATCATTGTTTGGGGTGAGGGTATAGCAATTTCTAGAAAAAATTTAAGATTTTAACATGTGTGCAAAAAAAAAAAAAAAAAAAAAAAAAAAGCCAAATTCGACAAGTGGTAAAGCATTAAACCACACACAATCTATGCAGAAGAAGGTTAAAGTGGAACTTCCACTTTAAGCATTCCTCGCCCCTCTTACATTCCACATTTGGCATGTAATTTTTTTTTGGGGGGGGGGGAGTGGGAGCTTTGTTAGGAGAGGGACTTGCTGTCCCACTTCCTCCTTCTGCCCAGGGACCGCTAAGGCGACTCCTCCTTTTGCCTTAGGCTGCCTCTCCTTATAGGAGATCTCCTGGGACACGTCCCAGGAGATCGCCTGTCCACTCCGGGAGCGCAGCGCGACTCGCACATGCTCCGTGTGTGCCTGGCCATAAAGCCAAGAGTGCCCAGGGTAGCAATGGAGGCACTGGCGGAGAGGAGGGGGAGAGGAGCGATGCTCCGTTTGGCCGCACCGCTGGACCATGGAACAGGTAAGTGTCTGTTTACTAAAAGTCAGCAGCTACACATTTTGTAGCTGCTGACTTTTAACTCCATGCCGACCAACCACTAGAGTTGCCCTGTGGCAGCATGGCTCGGCTGCGCAAATCGCCGTTATGCTACGTTGGTAGCATAAACGCCCACTAGGGGGGGCTTGCGCAGCGCCGGAGTCACGCGCGCCCCTCGCTCGCTCCCCAAGCCGATGTGAGTGCCCAGCAGTTTCGATCACCACCGGGCTCCCGCGATCGTTCGGGGCACACAGAGAACCGGGAGCTGTGTGTGTAAACACATAGCTTCCAGTTCTCTGAGCAGTGAACTGACAGATCGTCTGTCCATACAGAGTATGAACAGCGATCTGTTAGTTTCCCTGCACAGTCCCATCCCCCCTTCAGTTAGAACACTCCCTAGGATACATATTAACCCCGTCACTGCCCCCTAGCGTTAACCCCTTCACTGCCAGTGACATTTTTACAGTAATCAAAGCTATTTTAATCTCACTGATCGTTGTATTAATGCCAATGGTCCCAAAAATGTGTCAAAATTGTCCGACGTGTCCGCCATAATGCCGCAGTCACCATAAAAAAAATCGCTGATCGCCGCCATTACTAGTAAAAAAATATATATATTAATAAAAATGGCATAAAACTATCCCCTATTTTGTAGACACTATAACATTTGCACAAACCAATCAATATACGCTTATTGAGATTATTTTTTACCAAAAATATGTAGAAGAATACATATTGGCCTAAACTGAGAAAAAAATGTTTTTTATATATTTTAGGGGGATATTTATTATAGCAAAAAGTTAAAAATAATGAGTTTTTTTCAAAATTGTCGCTCTTTTTTTGTTTATAGCACAAAAAAAAAAAACGCAGGGGTGATCAAATATCACCAAAAGAAAGCTATTCAAAATCAATCGTTCCCTATGAGAGCCGTCTGAACTACAGCAGACGTACTACGTGGTTTTTCAGCTCTTTAGCGCCACCCTTTGGGCTCAGTTAGTTTCTGGACGGCTGTTCGTCAACCAGACATGTTGCGGAATCGGAGGAGAGAACGTGTTATTTGTTATTGGCCTTGGAGTTATTGCTTTGACATTATTTTTTTGGTTGAATAATGATTTGATTTGGTAAATTTTCTATGTTTTTGGATGCATAGAATGCACTTTTTGGTTATTTTCTATTGGCATATAGTATGTCTGTTTTTTTTTAATGCACAATAAAAAATTGTGTCGAATAATACTTGGCAATGTGTTTTACTTCAAATTACAGTTTGGGAGTAGGCAGTTCCATTTTACAAAATACAATATAAATTTAACAAGGGACACCAACATAGTTGTATCTTTGATCTTAAAGCAAAGTCCGCCGGGACTCCGCGTTTTTTTTTTTTTTAAAGCCAGCAGCTACCAATACTGCAGCTGCTGACTTTTAAAATAGTGACACTTACCTGTCCAGCGCGCCCGCGATGTCGGCACCCGAAGCCGATCTCTAGATCGTCTCTCGGGTCCTGCCGCCGCCATCTTGGGTATGGGAATCAGGAAATGGAGCCTTTCGGCTTCATTTCCCGGTTCCCTACTGCGCATGCGCGAGTTGCGCTGCGCAATAAGGACGGTCCCCACTGCCTCTGGGATCTGTGTGTTTCCCAGCAGGCAGCGGGGCACTTGCGGAAAGGGGTGGGCACTTGCGGAAAGGGGCGTAATCTACGCCCCTTTCCGCAGAGAGCTATCCCGGAAGTGGGTGCAGATACCTGTACTGTACAGGTATCTGCACCCCCCTCCCCCCTGAAAGGTGCCAATTGTGGCGCTGGAGGGGGGGAGGGTTCCGATGAGCGGAAGGTCCACTTTAGGGTGGACCTCCGCTTTAAACACTACGGGATAATAGTGTTGTGGTAACTTGCCCAAAAAATAAAAATAAAGCATAATATTATTCTTGATAACGATAGGGAAAAAAAAGCCTTTGAAACTTCGTTTGCAATAACTCCATCAGTATCACCAGCAAAGCAGCTTCATTATTATTCCATTAACCACTTCCTTACTGGGCTCTTAAACCCCCCTCCTGTCCAGATCATTTTTCAGCTTTCTGCGCTGTCGCACTTTGAACGACAATTGCGCGGTCATACAACACTGTACCCAGATGACATTTTTATCATTTTTTCCCCACAAATAGAGCTTTCTTTTGGTGATATTTGATCACCTCTGCGGTTTTTATTTTTTGCAAAAAAAAAACTGAAAAATACCAAATTTATTTTTTTAAAAAATTTTTTATATTTTGTTATAAAATTTTGTAAACATGTAATTTTTCTCCTTGCCTGATGTACGCTGATGAGGCGGCAGTGATGGGCACTGATGGGTGGCAGTGATGGGCACTGATTGCTTACACTGATAGGCAGCACTGCTAGGTTGCACTGATTTGGCACCATTGGTGGGCATTGATAGGTGGCACTTATGGGCATTGATAGGTGGTACTCATGGGCACTGCGGGCACTATGGGCACAATGACAGGTGGCACTGGCAGGGGGTACTAAATGGCACAGAGGAGTCAGAAGTGCCTCCTTCCTCTTCGGGACCGATGTCCTTTTAACATAAGTCGGTGATCGGCTTTTTTTTCTCCTCACGCTGTCAGAGTAGAAAAAAAAAACGATCACCGAGCTTCTGTTCACATCATGTGATCAGCTGTCATTGGCTGACAGCTGATCACATGGTAAGGGACCAGGACTGGATCGGTGATCAGCTGAATCTCTGCGTGACTCGTGATCACAGGGCGCACGAGGGGCGCGTCTACAGGGGAGGACGTCCTATGACAGCCTCCTGGAAATAGAGGTCCGGGCTGTACCCGTCATTCGGCTATGGCCCGGACCTCAAGTGGTTAAAGAAGAAGAGAATTGTGCACTGCATTTGGAGATTTCATAATTTGCCACGCCACGAATGTTAATTCTCCATTATAAACGCTAGACCGACCGCTTCTGGCTCGTCCTTGCTTCCGAGCATGAGTGTTTATACTTTGGACTTTTGTCCAACGGACTTGTGTACACACAATCGGAAAATCCAACAACACACATTTGTTGGCGGAAAAAATTGAGAACATGCTAGCCAACATTTGTCCGTGGAAAATCTGACAACAATTGTCTGATTGAGCGTACAAACGGTTGGACTTACCGCCAACAGCCTGACATCGAACATTTCACATCGGAAAGTCTGATTGTATGTACAGGGCTTTATAGTAACCAGTGCTCCTGCATTGCAGCACTTGAGTCCTGAGTTCAGTTGCTGCCAGTGTCTCTGTTTATTGAACTCTCCCCCTATGTCTGTGTGTGTTTCCTGTAGGGCCTGTTATCTCTCACCGCTTGCAATGGCTGTTTGCTTACGCCGGTTCTGCGATTCCTTGTGATTGTATGAAAAGTTTGCCTCTGGAATATTCTGGAACTTTCTGCTGCAGCTGGATAAATGCAGCTCTTTTAGTTTTGAAAACTGCTCTCAGCACCATCAATCAAGGCCCCATCCTGCAAGTGGCCCGTGCCTCTCTGTTTATTTAATAACACACGGATGTTGCAACATCTCCCAGTGGTTCCACTTCAAGTGATTTATGCTGCGAACATGACCTTTAAACACTTAGCTCTTTGTTTTGTTGTATTGTGAAAAAATCTGACAGATGATGACACCGAGTAAGGGGGTCTGATATCAGTCCCCTCTGTGATAGATCAGGGTCATCCCCACAATCTTTCAAGTATTAACCACTTCACTGCCACCCTATAGCAGTTTTACTGCTACAGGGCGGCCGCTGTGCGCCAGATCACCTATATATATACGTGATCCCACACTTCTGGGTAGTGGGTGCGAATGCACGTTGCCGGAAGTTGCTCCCACTATGAGTTGATCAGCGGGTACCCAGGGGCAGATCCAGGGCATGCGCGGGAGTGATGTCACCGTGGCTTGTCCATTCAAAGGACTGAAGCCACCGAGTGAAGATGGAAGCCCTGTCAGTGGTGACAGTGCATCGTGGGAGGGCTTCCTTTTAAGGTAAATTTCCCATAATGTGCTAGTATGCATCGCATTATAACTTTGCCTAAAAAAATAAATAAAGCGGTTTACTAACGCTTTAACCACTGCCGGATCGCCCTCCGTTGTTATACATCGGTACTTTGAAGAGGAATATCGTTATTATGGCAGCAGCTAGCTACCATAACCCCGTTATCCTCTTCTTCAGTGAGCGGTCCCGTTTCAGATAAAAGTGGCCCCTGCGGCGTATTCACCACAAGATCACTTTTATCGGTAGCGGGAGAGAGGACCCCCTACTCCGGTGCCCTCTGCCGCGTACCGGAGTCTTCGGCAGCGGCAGAGGCGATCAGATCTTCACCCTTGCTGGGTATGGAGACGCGAGTGAGGGGAAGATGGCCCCCACCCGTCTCAATAACATTGCAGGGCGGAAGGGATGTCAAAATGTCACTTCTGCCCATAGCTCTTAAAGGCCCATTTAAAAAAAAAAAATTTAAATGACAAAACTTTATTTTTCTATTGCATTTTAGTCAAAATATGAGATCTGATGTCTTTTTGACCCCAGATCTCATATTTAAGAGGTCCTGTCATGATTTTTATTTTTTTTAAAAACATTCTAAAAAATAAAAGGTAAAAAAATAAGTAAAACATTTTTTAAACACGCTCTGTCCCAATGAGTTTGCGTGCAAAAGCGAACGCATATGTGAGTAGCGCCCGCATATGAAAACGGTGTTCAAACCCCACCCGGCGATCGGTAGAGCGAGTGCAATAATTCTAGCCTCAGACCTCCTCTGTAGCTCAAATCATGCAACCTGTAGTATTTTTTTTTTTTTTTTTTAAACAATAGATTTTTATTCAAGTTTTTCATAGGGTATAAAATATACAAACCGACTTTCGTACATAAAACATTTGGTTGTAACAGTCCGCTTCAGAAGGAGACAGTAGAGACAAATTCCATTAACAAAGTAATTGCAAAAGTAGCAGGAGAATGCGATACATTACAGACACACATTGCTATGCAAATATTATCACCACTAACTAGGACCGTATTGCCCTCCCTCTGCAGGTGCCCCTTGCGGGATCTAACTGCACCCGCAAAGGAGAGCCCGGGCAGAGCCGTTGTACAATCATGTGTCTTGCAAAAGAAAAGGAAAAATCCAGCAACATGTATTACCATTACTCCACGGGTATAAGAACTACTCAAAATACTACACTGCTGGCTCCCTATGATATCTGCTATACATCATAAAGAAAGTCATAAAATAAACAAAAACAAAACCATAACAGGTAAGAAACAAAAGGGGAGGGGGAAGGACAGGGAAGGAGTCCATAACTAGGTTCCAAAGCAGGGTGCTGTCACTTGCCAAAAGGCGTTAGATGTAAAGAAAAAAAAAAGGTAAGGTGTAATGCATCAAATGGCTATGGTACATTAACCTTATACCAGTCGCACCACGGTTGCCAATTATTCAGAAAAGCAGTACGTTTGCCCGATGCCAATGCCAAGATTAGCTCATAGTTATAGTGAATAGCGAGAGTCCGAATGACCTCTAGAGCATCCGGGGGGTGAGGGGCTTTCCAAATCCTGAGAACTATTAACTTAGCGGCCAAGAACAAGTGGGTCGTAAACTGTCTAAGTGAAGGCGGAATATCTTCTATCCCTACATTAAGCAATGCCAAGGCAGGGGAGGGAGGTAGTATTATTCCGGTAACCTGGCGGAATATTTCAAAGATTCTCATCCAAAACCCAGCCAATTTGCTGCAGGACCACAGTACGTGGAGGATAGTTCCCACTTGGGAGCAATTCCGCCAACACAAAGAAGAGATAGAAGAGTTGAATTTAGCTAAGCGGTACAGAGTAAGATACCATCTTTGCGTGGTTTTGTGTGCTAATTCCCACAGGGAGGTACATTTGGTGGCAGTATATGTGCGGTGGATAGCCAAACTCCATTGCTCTTCGGAGATAGGGATACCAAGATCTCTCTCCCAGGCCAGCATGGGCCCAGTCTTTTCTAACAAAAATTTGTCATCAAGAACGCTGTAAAATAATGAGATCCCGCCTTTTTTCTCACTCCCACTGTCAAGATACTGTTTGACACGCCTATGAACCTTATAAGGTGTAATATGTTTGCCGGTAATGTAAGACTGGACTCGATAGTAATTAAAGTATTCCGAATGCGCTAGTCCGTATTCCTCTTGCATTTTTGCAAAGGGTTTGGGCTTTGATGCACTGAACAAGTCGTGAACCCAATAGATTCCCGAGTTGTACCAATTTTGCAAGGAAAGCTCCGGGATTAGTAGTGGTAATATTGATAGGGGTATGGGCATTGTGGCGGATAACCCACTCCGGGGTTGTGTAGAAACCAGTAGTTTCCATGATCGCAAGGATGCCAACCCCGGGAGCGGAAGGCCAGCCGGCGTCCGCGCCAGGTGTGGGAATGCCAGGGCAAAATCTCTCAAGATGTTACCCGGGACACAATGTTGCTCTATTGCCCCCCACAGCGAGGATGGATTATCAGCAAACCAGTCCCCTAGCTGAGCTAAGATAGCTGCTCTGTAATAATCCGCCAGTACAGGCAAGCCGAGGCCCCCAGCCTTACTCAATTTTTTAAACGCGCTCCTAGCTCTCCTACCCTCCCAGAGAAATCCTGAGAGCATAGTCTGTAGTTTATTAAAAAATTGGTTTGTAACCGGAACAGGGACCGTCCGGAAGATATAAAGCAGCTGGGGCAATATTTGCATTTTGAACGCCGTCAGGCGACCCGACCAGGATAGAATATGTTTACTGAGGGATTGGAGACCGGACTTCAATTTGCCCACCAAGGGAATATAATTAGCTTGAAAGAGTTGGTTAGGTTGGGGGGTTAACGTAATCCCTAAATAAGAGATCCCCAAGTCTTGCCATAGAAACGGGTAGGTATTCTGTAGGAGCTTCCTTTTCGTGTAAAGGGATCCCCAGATCCAGAACATAGGATTTGGATGAATTAACTTTGTAATAGGAGACTTTACTAAAATTATCGAGAATCTTGGTAACGTGCAACAGAGAAGCCGATGGTCTAGAAAGCATTAGAATCACGTCATCTGCGAAAAATCCGATCACGTGTTTGCGACCATTGATTACGAACCCATGAACATTAGGGTCTTGTCTGATGCACGCAGCCAACGGCTCAATAAGCATATTAAAGATCAGGGGGGACATAGGGCACCCCTGTCGGGTGCCGTTCGTAATTGGGAAAGGCTTTGACATCATTCCTGAGGAGTATACCCTAGCTGAGGGAGAGGTATAAAGAGCCAATATGGCCGATAAAATATGGCCGGTAAAACCGAATGCACCCAGCACCCCAGACAGATAGCCCCAATGGACCCGGTCAAACGCCTTCTCCGCATCCAAAGCAAGTAGCAGAGAAGGCGTTCGCCGAGCCCGTGCTAACTCGATGACATTAATAACACGCCTCGTGGCATCCGAGGTCTGCCTCCCCTTAGTGAAACCCGATTGGTCAACATTAATGATAGTAGGTAGCATCGGAATCAGACGTAGTGCAAGCATTTTAGCATATATCTTAAGATCATTGTTTAACAAGGAAATAGGCCTAAAATTTTGAGGAACCTCCGGGGCTTTACCCGGTTTAGGCAACGTCACAATAATTGCTTCCAACATTTCTGGTGGGAAGAGGGCAGAGGCAGCAGCATTCTCATAGACCTTGAGAAGATGGGGTCCTAGGACCGCCTTGAAAATCTTATAATATTCCCCGGTCAGTCCGTCAGGGCCTGGGGATTTGTTGCTTGGTAATATGTCTATAGCCCTGTACATCTCAGTAAGCGTGAAAGGCAAATTCAGGCTATCTAGCTGTTCAGAAGTTAAAGTGGGGACCTTTGCCGTTGCTAAGAACTTCGCTATATCTTCCCTAGAAGGCTGTGGGGTAGAACTATCGTTGCCCAGATTGTAGAGAGATTCATAGTAGTCGCTAAAAGAATCAGCTATCCTTTGCGGGTCATATTCCCTGTTATTAGTCTTAGGGTTGAGCAAGTGAGGTATCTTCGATTTGAACCGTTGTCCCTGAAGTCTACGCGCCAAGGCCTTCCCGGCCTTATTGCCCGTGGAATAAAAGGACAATTTTAACCTCTGCTCCATACGTTCAAACTGGTGTAACAACACAAGTCTGAGTTCATGCCTCAAACGTCCTAAAGCTGTATGGTAAGATGGAGAGGGAGTGGTTTTATTCAGGTTCTCTAGAATTGTAATCCGGTTAAGAAGGTCGTCAGTCTGCCTCTGCCTCTGCCTCTTCAGCCGTGCCCCCTGCTGAATAAAAATTCCACGAATAACTGCCTTATGGGCATTCCATACTGTGACAGGAGAAATCTCAGGGGTAGCATTGATCTGAAAATACTCAGAGAGGTGCTCCTCCAATAAGCGTTTGGTAGTGGGGTCCTGCATTAATTGGGAATTAGCTCGCCACAAATAGGCGGCGTTGGGGGGATTTTTATCTGCGATAGTGACCAAAACTGATGCATGATCTGACCATGTGATTGAATTAATTTTAGTGTGCATAATATTCTGGAGGAGCCACCTGTCCGAGAGGAAGAGATCAATCCTACTATACGAGCGATGCCGATGAGAGTAGTAAGAATAATCTCTCTCATCTGCACGCCATACATCAAAAATATCATTTGTCCTAAGAAAACTGTGCAGAGAGTGAGATTTTCTAACGGAAGCACAGGTGGAATCCATCTTTGGATCTGGTACAATATTAAAGTCTCCGCATAACAGCAGTGCTCCTTGGCGAACTTTATCTACTTTCTTCATAAGTCTATTCAAGAAACGGATCTGGCGGACATTAGGCACATAGACATTCACTAGTGTATACCGAGTATTGTCAATATCACACACTAATATAATGTAGCGACCATTAGAGTCGGACAGTTCCTGGTGCAATGTAAAGGAGACAGTATCCCTAATAGCTATCATGGTGCCTCTCTTCTTCTGCTGGGCGCTAGATAGAAAATAATGTTGGAAACCTCTTGATGTGCATTTGGGGGGGGAATCTTTATGGAAGTGCGTCTCCTGAACACAAAGCACATCACAGTGCGATACTTGGGCCTCTTTCCACAGAGAAAATCTCTTAGCCGGGTGATTTAGCCCGTGGGCATTGACTGACAAGATGTTAAGCGGCATGACATCTACAGAACGGGGTGCTGTTCACGGGGAAACGTAGGTACTCACCGCCGAACACATCTGAGTGTAGCTTGGAGTAGTAGCGGCGTTGAGGCAGTAAGTAACTTGTCTCCACCATAGCCTCACCAAAAAGTGAGAGTGTTGGAATCCTGGATTTGGAAAAGCTTGGACTTGATAGTAGAACAGACAGCTCCTGCGGGGAAAACAAAAAGGGGGAAAAACAACCAAAACAAAAACTGAGTAAAAGGAGGGTTATCATAACCCGTGTGCAGATCATATCTGCTCAGGCAAATGGGGTCTGTATTGACCAACAGAGCACGGCTCCGTCAGGCGGGGCCCAGAAAGGGCTGGGAAAAAAAAGTGCACAGCAGCCGTCAGAAAGCAGCCAGACTGACTTCCAGTGTCCTAGTGCAGTTATTCAGTGTGCAACCGACCTTGTGGGCTACGTGCATCAGAGGGTGGGGGAGAGTCGTCGGTAAGGATCTTCCATTTCCTCAAAAGCTGAAAGCCCTTGTCAGGTGAAGAAATCACATAATTAGACCCCTCTCTGTTCACAACCAGCTTAGTGGGGAAACCCCACTTGTAATTGATGCTGTGGTTCCTCAGAACCTTGGTGATGTTGTTCAGATTTTTGCGAAGTTGCAAAGTATGCTGTGAGAGGTCCGCATAGAACTGAATATTAGCAAACTCTGTGTTGCGGTGCTCCCCTTTTCTGGTAATTTGCATTAGACGGTCCTTGGTCTGGTAAAAATGCATGCGAAAGAGAACATCCCTGGGGATATTTTCAGGAATAAATGAAGGCTTAGGGATGCGGTGAATTCTGTCTATAGACACCTCTATAGATGAAAGATCTGGCATAAGAGTGGTCAGTAGGTTGGTAACATAGGGGCGCAGGTCTGCTGGGGTCACTGACTCAGGGATACCCCTGAGCTTCACATTGTTCCTCCTGGCCCTGTCTTCCAGGTCTGCCAGCTTAGCTTTAATCCATTGTTGCTCTTCCTCCACTGAGTCATGGGCATCAATGAGATCATTTATGGTGGTGGCGTATTCCCCCATTTTGTTTTCAACATGACTCACCCTGTCTCCCACTTCCTTGAGGTCAGAACCAAACTTTCTCATACAAGACATCATGTCTGTATGGATAGTGCTGCGCAGAGAAATAAGCATGTCTTTAAGGGTGGTGTCAAGAACAGGTTGATTCGATGTAGGAAAGGCAGTAATGGAGTCAGGGAGTTCCCTAGTGTCATCCTGGGAGTCAGGGGGGGATCTCACCTCGTGCTGCTTGTGTGGATCATCGCTATCCCTTCTGCTCCTGGCCTTGGCTGGACTCCTGGTCAGCGGGGTGGATGCCTGTGAGTCCCCCGGGGATTGATCACCACTAGGCTGTGTTTTGTCTGCGGACCGCTCCAGGCTTCTGGATGTGGAGAGCGGAGTGGAGGACGCGCCGGCGCCATCTTGGCCATGCTGTCTCGGCGGCTGCATGAAGTATGCAGTCAGTTTGCGGGGCTTTCTCTCCGCTCTTTTCCTCCTGGACATGTCTGCGAGCTTTGCCCGGACCGAACCGCCGCAATAGGGCTGCAATCCAACGCCTCTGTGTTCCGTGAGCAGGTATATTAGAATAGGGGCCTATTTACTGTTCTTGGTATCTCAAACACACCAACATGTTGGTCTGCTGTCTGCATAGTAACTAAGTTACCCTATTGTTCGTAGAGATGGCCATTTCAGATATAGTGCCTCTTCCTCTGCCACAAGTCCTTGAAATGCTAATTTATGTTATATCAAAGAGGGCTGACGGTTGTAAATCAAGAGATAATTAAACAGGTACTTAGATTTTCAGACACAGAGGCACCAGCGTTAGTCCCTTGCTGGTGTGGGAAGCATGCTTCTTTACCTGGGCTTGAAAGTACAACCAATCAGAATTTGAGGCAAGAATTTGAGGCAACTCAACCAATAAACATTAGGCTGCAGGGGTAGCTAATCAGGATTCAATGCCACTTCTGAACCAATGAGGTGACCCTGAGTTCTGATTGGTAGGAGTGGGGTATTCTAACAACATAAAACCAAAATCCCTAGAGATGCTAGATCTCTTAAAGAGGAAGTAAAGGCTATTTACATATTTTTTTTTTAAATGCAACCTGCAAGGCAAAGGCATAATGAGCTAGTATGCATAGCATTATGAATAACTTACCTGAGAACGAAGCCCCCGAAGCGGTCCTCCGTCTTCATGTTCGCCGCTGGCATGAGTGACTTCCGGGTCTCGCTGCTCTGGCGCTGTGATTCGCCAGAGCCGTGATGACGCCATGCGCATGGGAGCCGACACGAGCGGCAGATCGCCGTGATCTGCGGTCTGCCCAGTGCACCTGCGAATTCGCCGTAGACAACGGTGGCTGTCTTTTTGTAAATATCTCCTAAACCGTGTAGGTTTAGGAGATATTCCTTGGACCTAAAGGTAAGCCTTAATCTAGGCTTACCTGTAGGTCAAAGTGGTTTGTAAGGTTTTACAACCACTTTAAGCCTCATGGACTGGACACGTAAGATTCCTGTGTAATGTATTCCCTTATCTCTCTTCATCCCGGTGTGTCTCCCCCCCTTGCAAGAATGGTCATTTAGGGGCAGTAATAATAATAGACCTGTATTATTATTACGTCTCTTTCCTTTTCTGTAACCCTTTCTACCATAGGACTTTGCCTTAATATAATATTACTTTCTTGAAAGGATGTGTATGACCATTATAGCAATATTTGGTAACATTGGTAACATCGTCGTTTTTAAGGTTGTATCCTCCACATTATAATGGTCAATCTCTAACATTTCTTTTCTGTACAATAGTATGTTTAAATAAATTAAATTGTTACCCTTTTGGCACAGGTACCCTGTTTCCCCGAAAATAATACCTAGCGTGATTGTCAGTGATGGCTGCAATATAAGCCCTACCCTCCAAATAAGCCCTAATCTGTTTCCCCGAAAATAAGCCCTACCCTCAAAATAAGACTTAAGGCCCGTACACACGGTCGGACTTTTTGACAACAAACATGCAAATTAGCCGGTTTGGAGCAACATCCGACCATGTGTACGCTCCATCGGACAAACTTTTTCTGTTTTCATCAGACTTTTGTTGGCTCTGCTTTTGACAACAGAAGTCCGATGGAGCAAAGTCCGACCTGTGTACGCAAAAGCATCGGACTTTTGTACAAGGTACAAACACGCATGCTCAGAACCTATGCAAACGATCAGACTACAATACAGAAGTTGACCAAAGGTGGCGCTGGAGTCATTAAACGTCCTCTTTTGAAGTGGCGTCCGTACGTTGTGACGTCACCACGTTCGTGTTTGTTGTCAAAAAGTCCGATCGTGTGTATGCAATACAAACTTGTGGACCACGCCCTTTGTACAAAAGTCCACGGGAAAGTTTGTACAAAGTCCGATCGTGTGTATGGGGCTTTACAAGGACTTTAACTAGGGCTTATTTGGAGGGTAGGGCTTATATTGCAGCCATTACGGACAATCGTGCTAGGTCTTATTTTCGGGGAAACAGGGTATCATTTGTTCTTAATTTCATGGTTTGATTCATATTGATAAAAGGTTTTTAATCACTTTTTTTATGTATAGGTAAGTATATAAGTGAGGTAGGCAAAATAGCCTTAACACATGTTGGGTATCAGTTTACTTGGCGTAACATTATCTTTCACAAAATAAAAAAATTTGGGCTAACTTTACTGTTGTCTTATTTTTTAATTCAAAAAAGTGTATTTTTTCCCAAAAAAGTGCAATTGTAAGACCGCTGCGCAAATATACGGTGTGACAGAAAGTATTGCAACAACCACCATTTTATTCTCTAGGGTGTTAGAAAAAAAATGTATAATGTTTGGGGGTTCTAAGTAATTTTCGAGCAAAAAAAACTGTTTTTAACTTGTAAACAAATGTAGCACTAACCCCCGAAGGAGCTGCTGGTTATTTTTGGGCTTAACGTTACCTTTCGTTCTCCTTGTTTCACGTCTAGGGGATGTCTCATGGTAGATGACCCAGTAACCTGAGACTGACAATAGATCCAGTTGAATGGATTTTATTTGCAAAAAACTCAAACCATTGAACAGTCTTTCAACTTGGGATCAGAGGGTTGAGAAGGAATTCAGGTACTCTCAATGTCAAAGTCTATAAATGTTAAGGAACTTGCTTACTTTGACTGCATCCAGAGAACAGCCATTCGCAGCTGGATGAGCACTCAGGTTGGACAGTCCCTCTCTCACAAGGCCTAGCAGCCAACCAGGTGCTTACTCAGGAACAAAGTCTTATCACCAACGTTGTTGCAGAACATGAAGGGAAACTAAGCTGTAGAACACTTGTAGGATACCTGGATCTTTCAGACCACTTGGCGATAGCCACAAGACCGGATTCTCTCGGTTACTTCAGCCCTTCCAGGCTCTTGTTAAGAAAACCAACCCGTGCGTGATGTTCTTCTAAAGAGTCCTCCCCTGGAATGCTTGAAGTCACTGGGTCTCTCCCAAGCCGGCACCCATCCACCTCAGAATCCTCCTCTAGTTTCCATGCCTTGGGCTAGCCAACCCTGAGGCATTAAAGTCGGGTGGATCCGCACCCCAGGACATAGCCTTCCTGGGGGCTGGTCAGGAGGACCAGGACCATGTAGTCAGCACAGCATACTGGACTGGAACCCAGAACCATGTAAGTCCGTGTCTTAAATACCCTCTTCCAGAGGGCACAGCGGGAGGCCACTCCCACTGACCTGACTCCGAGAGGGAATAATTCAAGCGCCTAACCAGACCATAGTTCCACGCATGCCACTGTAGACAGTGCCCCCTGTGGCCAGGCTGAACATCTCACAGCCCAGTCAGACTAACACAGAAGTCAAATTTAGGCAAATAGACCCAAACCAAACTGTAGTTTGGGTAAAGTAAAATTTTGAAAAACACATAGCGCATGCTCTTCAGGAGCCCGCCGCTACACAAAAAAACTCAGACGGAGGCTCGGTCCTTAAGTGGTTAAAGTACAAGTGTTTGTAAAAATACTTTGTTAAAATCCCCCAGGGATTCACAAAACATATTGCCCGATATTGCTCGACGCCCGTGATTTGTAGTTTTAGGCACTGGGCAGTTCGTCCTTTTTTACATTTATCCCTGCTGTGGGTGAGCAGCAGGATTTCCTTTTCATTCTTTTTTTTTTTTATACCCCTTAAATGGAGCAGACTTCAGAGCTTGATTTGGCTGCCCAGCATGTGCTTGTACTGAGCATCCAAGTGCTTTCCTGTGTGAGGGTAAATAAAGTTTATTTTATTTTATTTTCTCATTGGGGCCTGTGCCTCATTTACTTACTCAGGAAATGCGCTTCTGCTGAGCGTTAGGAGAGCCCGACACGCCCCTTTCTTGATGAGCATCCAATAGGTGCTCATCACACTGCAAGGTCTCTCCCCTCCCTGCTAGTCTCCGGGTGTGGCGATACAGCAGGGAGGAGAGAGATAAACAGCGCAATGTTAAAAACATTAAACATTTAAGTCGCCATAAAGCCTCTTTCATTTTTTAACCACTTCATGACCAGCCGCCACAGTTATACTGCGGCAAGTTGTCTCTCCTGCGCGAATTGCACGTGACGGCGATCTGTGGGCACACAGGGGAGCTAATCACCGGCCACCCATGATCAGTCCACAGAGGCAGAACGGGGATCTGCCAATGTACACAAACGGATCCCCGTTCTGTCAGGTGAGTAGACTGAGATTGTCTGTTCCTAGTGATCAGGAACAGCGATCTTTCTCTACTCCCTGTCAGTCCCCTCCCCCCACAGTTAGAAACACCTCCCTAGGGAACATTTAACCCTGTGATTGGCCCTGGTGTTAACCCTTTCCCTGACAGTGTCTTTTATACAGTAATCAGTGCATTTTTATAGCACTGATCGCTGTATAAATGTCACTAGTCCCAAAAAAGTGTCAAAAGTGTCCAATCTGTCCGCCGCAATGTCACAGTCCCGCTAAAAATCGCACTAGTAAAAAAATAATAATAGTAATAATAAAAATGCCATAAATATATCAAGCGATAACTTTTGCGCAAACCAATCAATATACGTTAATTGGGATTTTTTTTACCAAAAATATGTAGAAGAATATATATTGGCCTAAACTGAGGAAGAAATTTGTTCTTTTACATTTCTGTTTTTGGATATTTATTATAGCAAAAAGTAATAAATATATATAATAAATAAATATATATATATATATATATATATATATATATATATATATATTTTTTTTTTTAATTGCCGGTTTTTTTCTGTTTATAGTGCCAAAAAATAAAAACCTCAGAGGTGATCAAATAGCACCGAATGAAAGCTCTATTTGTCAGAAAACAAACGATATCAATTTTGTTTGGGTACAAGTTTGCAATTGTCTGTTGAAGCGGTGTGGGGGCGATGCAGTGGCGTATCGCAAAAAAAGGCCTGGTCAGGAAGTGGGTAAATCCTCCTGGGGCTGAAGTGGTTAAAAATCCCAGACATTAGTAAGACACCTTTAACACTGAAGACCGGCCTGCGCTAGTGGTAAAGCGCAGCTCGTTTTAGCATCGCTTTACTGGTGCTGTGCGGGTGGGAGCGGGGTGCCTTTAACCCCAAAGAAAGAGGTTTAAAGTTCCCGAAACGTGCCGCTGCCGAAGCACTTTACAGGCGCTTCGGCAGTGCTGCCCATTGATTTCAATGGCAGGCAGTTTAGGAGCGGTGTGTACATCGCTCCCGCTTCGCCCCAAAGACGCTGATTTCAGGACTTTTTTTTCCATCCTGCAAGCGCACCGCCCCAGTGTGAAAGCACTCAGACTTTCACACTTGGGAGGCTCTTTACAGGCACTATTTTTAGCGCTAAAATGCCTGAAAAGTGCCTTCAAGAGGAAGTAAACCCTGATGAGTTTACTTCCTCTTTTTTTCCCTGCAAAGGTAAAGCATAATGGACTACTATGCATCGCATAGTAGCCCATTATGTGTCACTTACCTGATACAGGAGCCAGCGAAGTCGCGCTGTCCCCTGTAGTCCGCCGCATCCATCTTGCTTGTGGCGTCTCGCAGCTCCGACCAATGACAGCGGCGAAGCCGCGATGACGTCACTCCCGCGCATGCGCACGGGAGTCGACAAATGCGGCAGCTCCATTCTTGGAACTGCCGCGTTCAGTGCGCCTGCGCGCTGCTGTCTACGGCGCATGCGCTGTAGACAGCGGTGCCCGTTTTCGGGCAAATATCTCCTAAACCATATAGGTTTAGGAGATATTGCTTGGACCTACAGGTAAGCCTTAATCTAGGCTTACCTGTAGGTCAAAGTGGTTTGTAAGGGTTTACAACCACTTTCAGTGTGAAAGGGGTCTAAAAGCATCTTTGCCTAATAAAAAAACATCAACCCTTCACCTTATTTAAATAAGGTTTTGGTTAAAATATATATTTTTATCAGGACAAGTAGATCGTCATGAGGGACAAGTAGACCGGGAAACTGATTTAGTCCCTTGGACAAGTATTTTTTTGTTTTTTTAATGTTCACATCCCCACACATTTCCTTCCTTGAATTCTGTGCCATGTAGTCTCTATACCCTGTGGGTAGGCACTGCTGTGTCAGTGTCACACATTTCACAGAGCCTGCCTCCTGATCTACAGAGGTTCTGAGAGGAGGAGTTTCAGGAGGCGGAGTCAGTACAGGAAACACTGCTTGCAGGCAGCAAGGTACCATGGGATATGTAGTCCTTGGAAATTGACAGTAAACAGCAGAGGAGAAACTGCAAAGCATGCAGGGAATCCAGGAAGATTTGGAAAGAAACAACCAGCAGACAGGCAGGGCTCATAGCATGAAAGGAGATTCAAGTAAGTTTATATCGGATTGTCAATAATATCTATTGTTTGTATTGTTATTACAATGCTGATGTTATAAAATGAAAGTGTATGCTGTGATCATAGATACATCATCATACATGTTACATGATCATTCATAGATACATCATCATACATGTTACATGATCATTCATAGATACATCATCATACATGTTACATGATCATTCATAGATACATCATTATGTTATCATTATTATATTGCAATCATTACCTTACAATATAATTTAGATCTACCAACAACTATGTAGTATAAGGGATTGCCTGATTGGATCCAGATTGATTACATAGTATAGGTATGTCCTCATATTACATAAACTTGGAAAATCTAAAGTGGATTGTACACAAATTGTATGGTCAGTACATGTATGGGCACTCTTGGTTGGTTCTCACTAATGCCGCATACACACGACCGGACTTTCCAGCAGACTAGGTCCAACGGTCTTCCCGACAGACTTTAGACTGAGTTCCGACAGACCTTCGAAACAAACGGACTTGGCCACTAAGTCCGTTCGTTTTGAGGGTGATGACGTAAGACAGGACTAAAAAAGGAAGTTCAATAGCCAGTAGCCAATAGCGTCCCTTGTGTCGTATTTGGTCCGTCAGACCAGCACACAGATGAATGTTTTTCCCGATAGAAATTAAGTCCATCGGACAGGTTTGAATCATGTTCTATTTCTAGGTCCGTCAGATTTTTTATGTGAAAAACTATCGGATTAGCCCGCACACGATCGGATTGTCTGACGGACTGATTCCGTCAGACCTAGTCTGCCGGAAAGTCCGGTCGTCTGTACGCGGCATTAGCCTATATTCAGACCTTTGCATATTGGTAACACATTTAAAATCATGTTTTCCTGACACGCAGAGAAATGCGCTGCCATTTAGCATACGTGCGACCGCGCCATTAATGAATGATTGCACGAAAAATGCGTGGAAATGCCTCCACGCCTAAGGCGTTGTTCACACTACAACTGAGAGAAAATGAAGTACTTTACCGCTCCGGCAGCTGTCGCTGGTTGCAGTAGGGGGCAGTGTGGTGTGCGATTCAGTGTATCATATGGCTCTCATTATTTTGGACAAGCTTTATGTGAAGTGTACAAAGCCTACACTTCATTCATGTACAGTGCGATGCGATATGGCATGGTGCGCTGCGGTAAAATGCAGCTTGCTGCAGCACAGTCCTAGGCTGCATTGCAGTCTAAATGGGACACATAGGAAACAATGCAGTGAAAGTCTGTCACCGCACGATGTGTGACTTCAGCCCTGTGGTGACCATACACGTTTTATAATTTTTTTAGCTGATCAATGTGCAATTCAATCAAACCAATCAAATCTGCAAATGATCGAAAAGCCATAGCTTCCCTTCCGATGCATATTCAAATTCGAACAGATTAGATCAACCTGAGTTGATCAGTCAGGGCTTATTATTGATCATCTTGCATCAATCAACAGGACTGAGATATTTTGTTGTGTGATTGTAATTCGATCGGTCAGATTATAAGATTCCATGGTGGAAACGGAGAAGCAGTTGATTACTTGCAATTGTTGTTTATGATTGTATCTTAAAGAGAAACTTGACTTTTGTTGAGGGGAAAAAAAAACCTTCCCCTCTGGGTCATCTATGTGCATTGCAGGGAGTTTAACGAACTTTGTTGCAGATTCTTTCCTTTTGTTATTCTGAAATAGCTGTTTGTCTGTGTCCTTGTGCCCAGTGATTGTGATGTGAGAGATTTTATTGTTATCAATCAGCTGCTGCACTGATAGGTTGGACTTGATGGTCTTTTTTCAACCTCACCTACTATGTAGCTATGTAACTATGATGAGGAAAGTGGCAGGGTCTGCATCCCAGTCTGACACCCCACAACTACGATCTTGGTAAAGAGTCTCTGGCGGAGACTCTTTACCATGTGATCAGCCGTGTCACGGCTGATCACAGTGTAAATAGGAAGAGCCGGTGATCGGCTTTTCCTCACTCGCGTCTGTCAGACACGAGTAGAGGAGAGCCGATCGGCTGCTCCTCTGACGGGGAGGGGTCTGTGTTGAACGATTATCAGCGCAGCCCCCCGAGGATGCCCACACTGGACCACCAGGGACGCCACAAGACCACCAGGGATGCCCAACACCAGGTATGCCACCCTAGCCCACCAGGGATGTCAGTCAGTGCCCACAATGGATGCCAATTAGTGCCCACAATGGATGCCAATCAGTGCCCACAATGGGCATCACTGATTGGCATGCATTATAGTTTGGCACTGATTGCCATCCATCAGTACAATATAATGCTGCCTATCAGTGCCTATCCATGCTGCCCATCAGTGCCCATCCGTGCCACCTATCAGTGCCCATCCATGCTCATTTGTGCCACCTATCCATGCCCATCCATGCCGCCTATCCATGCCAATCCGTGCCAGCTATCAGTGCCAATTTGTGCCACCTATCAGTGCCCATCCGTGTCACCCATCAGTGCCACCTATCAGTGCCCATCAGTGCCACATATCAGTGCCCATCAATGCCACCTCATCAGTGCCACTTCATTGGTGCCACCTCATCGGTGCCCATCAGTGCCGCCTTATCAGTGCCCATCAGTGAAGTCCCATCAGTGAAGGAGAAAACGTACTTATTTACAAAGTTTTGAAACTGAAACAAAAAAAACAACATTTTTTTTTCATAATTTTCGGGATTTTTTTATTTGTTTAGCAAAAAATAAAAACCATAGAGGTGATCATATACCACCAAAAGAAAGCTCTATTTGTGGGAAAAAATGATAAAAATTTAATTTGGGTACAGTGTAGCATAACCGCGCATTTGTCATTCAAAGTGCGACAGCGCTGAAAGCTCAAAATTGGTCTGGGCAGGAAGGTGTTTAAGTGCCCGGTATTGAAGTGGTTAATAAAATGAAATTACAATATGACTTGTGTCGTATATGCTATATTGTTATTTTTTATTTGTTTTTGTTTTTTGTCCATGGCCCAGGGATCTCCAAACTACGGCCCTCCAGCTGTTGCGGAACTACATTTCCCATGAGGCATTGTAAAATTCTGACATTCACAGATATGACTAGGCATGATGGGAATTGTAGTTCCTAAACAACTGAAGGGTCATAGTTTGGAGATCCCACCCCTTCCCACAGCCGTATAGTAAAATGACGAGCAGGCAGAACCGCTCTCGTTTTGGGAGGACGTCGTATGACCTCCTCCCATCCTAGCCTCGGACACATCGCATCATTGGGGTAAAGAAGAGTCAATGACGTAGGCTCTTTACCATGTGATCTGCTGTGTCCAATGACAGCTGATCACATGTAAACAAATTGTGGTTATCAGTATTCCCTTTCCTTGGTGCTGTCAGTGTCTGGGGAAAGGAAAGCCGATAACTGGCTTTCCCAGGACAGGGGACATTTACACTGATAATCAGGGCACTGATCATCAGTGCGGCCCCATCAGTGCCAATCACTGTCCATCAGTGCAGCATATCAGTGCCAATCACTGTCCATCAGTGCAGCATATCAGTGCCCATTAGTGCAGCATATCAGTGCCCATCAGTGCAGCATATCAGTGCCAATCAATGTCCATCAGTGCAGCATATCAGTGCCCATTAGTGCAGCATATCAGTGCCCATCAATGCAGCATATCAGTGCCAATCACTGTCCATCAGTGCAGCATATTAGCGCCCATTAGTGCAGCATATCAGTGCCAATCAGTGTCGATCAGTGCAGCATATCAGTGCCCATTAGTGCAGTATATCAGTGCCCATCAGTGCAGCATTTCATTGGCAATCACTGTCCATCAGTGTAGCATATTAGTGCCCATTAGTGCAGCATATCAGTGCCAATCAGTGTCGATCAGTGCAGCATATCAGTGCTCATCAGTGCAGAATATCAGTGCCCATCAGTGCAGCATATCAGTGGCAATCACTGTCCATCAGTGCAGCATATTTGTGCCCATTAGTGCAGCATATCAGTGCCGATCAGTGCCCATCATTGCAGCTTATCAGTGCCGTCCCATCAGAGCCCATCAGTGCAGCCCTATAAGTGCTCATCAGCGTACATCAGTGAAGAAGAAAAATTACGTATTTGCTAAATTTTATAACAGAAACAAAGAAAATTTAAAAAAAATGCAGTCTTTTTTTAATGTGTTTATCAAAAAAATTCAAAACCCAGTGGTAATTAATTGCCACCAAAAGAAAGCTCTATTTACCTGAAAAAAAATCATTTGATTACAGTATTGTATGACCGCGCAATTGTCATTCAAAGTGCGAAAGCACTGAAAGCTAAAAATGCCCCGGGTTAACTATCAGTCAAAATCCACTTCCCTGTGTGTGGCATATGAATTGACTATAGATTGATTATTCCTATCGGAAGAACATAAATCGATCATTTATCAAAGCGTGTATGGCCCATAATAGGAGATTGAGTGCCTGCCTATGTATGCATAGGAAAAAAACATGACGGAGTATCTAACCCTTCCTTATGAGACCCAAAGCTAGAAAAAAATAAAAAAAATAAAATAAAAAAAGTTTTGTCTAGAGATACACTAAGGACCAGTTCACACCACAAAAACGCACTCCAGATCTGTTCCAGATGCGTTTCTGCATGCACGTTTTTAACGCGTTTTGATGCAATCCAGTGCGTTTTTGATGCGTTTCCAGATGCATTCCAGGTGTTTTTTTTTTTTTTTTAGGGCCAGTTCACACCACATGCAGTCCCCTGTGTTTTTATTCTACATCAAAAAAGCATGGAAAGTAGGCTATATGGTTCCCAATGGCCTAGTTCACAGTTGCGCAGTCAGTTCCAGTGCTTTTCAGTTCCAGAAAAAAAAGTAGAACGTGCTGCATTTTTCCTGCACTGGACTGTACTGAAATGCAGTAAAACGCATCAAAAATGGACTGAAACGCATCAGAAACGCATCAAAAACGAACTGGACCCTAGTATAGTAAAAGAAAAAAAAAACAGGAAAAAATAAGGAAAAAAAGCACCTGGAATCCATTCGTAAACGCATCAAAAATGCACTGGACCCTAGTATAGTAAAAAAAAACAGCACAAAAGAAGAAGAAAAAAAAAGCACCTGGAATGTATCTGGAAGTGCATCAAAAATGCACTAGACCCTAGTAAAAAAAAAAAAAAAACCAGGACAAAAGATTAAAAAAAAGCACATGTAATACATCCGGAAACGCATCAAAAATGCACTGTACCCTAGTATAGTAAAAAAAAAAACAGGACAAAAGAAGAAAAAAAAAGCACCTGGCATGCATCCGGAAAAGCATCAAAAATGCACTGGACTCTAGTATAGTAAAAAAAAAACAGGACAAAAGAAGAAGAAAAAAAAGCACCTGAAATGTATCCAGAAGTGCATCAAAAATGCACTGGACCCTAGTATAGTAAAAAAAATAAATAAAAAAAAAAACAGGATAAAAGAAGAAAAAAAGCACATGTAATGCATCCGGAAACGCATCAAAAATACACTGGACCCTAGTATAGTAAAAAATAAATAAAAAAAAAAGCAGAAAAAAAGGCACCTGTAATGCATCCGGAAACGCATCAAAAATGCACTGGACCCTAGTATAGTAAAAAAAAACAGGACAAAAGAAAAAAAAAACACCTGGAATGTATCCGGAAGTGCATCAAAAATGCACTGGACCCTAGTATAGTAAAAAAAAAAAAAACAGGAAAAAGAAGAAAAAAAGCACATGTAATGCATCCGGAAACGCATAAAAAATGCACTGGACCCTAGTATAGTAAAAAAAAAAAAAAACAGGACAAAAGAAGAAGAAAAAAAAGCACATGTAATGCATCCGGAAACGCATCAAAAATGCACTGGACTCTAGTGTAGTAAAATAAAAAATAAAAAAAATAAAAACAGGAAAAAAAAGGCACCTGTAATGCATCCGGGAACGCATCAAAAATGCACTGGACCTTAGTATAGTAAAAAAAAAAAAGGAAAAAAGAAGAGGAAAAAAAAGCACCTGTAATGCATCTGGAAAAGCATCAAAAATGCACTGGACCCTAGTATAGTAAAAAAAAAAAAAAAACAGGAAAAAAGAAGAAAAAAAGCACATGTAATGCATCCGGAAACGCATCAAAAATGCACGGTACCCTAATATAGTAAAAAAAAAAAACAGGAATAGAAAGGCACCTGTAATGCATCCGGGAACGCATCAAAAATGCACTGGACCCTAGTATAGTAAAAAAAAAAAAAACAGGAAAAAAGAAGAAAAAAAGCACATGTAATGCATCCGGAAACGCATCAAAAATGCACGGTACCCTAATATAGTAAAAAAAAAAAACAGGAATAAAAAGGCACCTGTAATTCATCCGGGAACGCATCAAAAATGCACTGGACCCTAGTATAGTAAAAAAAAAAAAAAAGGAAAAAATAAGAAAAAAAGCAAATGTAATGCATATGGAAACGCATCAAAAATGCACTGGACCCTAGAAAAGTTCTAGAGTGTGTTTTTTTACTGTGAACTGGCCCTTCCTATACTAGGGTCCAGTGCAATTTTGATGCGTTTTTGATGCGTTCCAGTACACTCCAGTGCATTAAAAATGCAGCATGTTCTACTTTTTTTCTGGAACTGAAAAGCACCGGTGTGAACTATGCCATTGGAAACCATATAACCTACTTTCCATGCGTTTTTGATGCAGAACAAAAACACACTAGACAGCATTTGGTATGAAGTGGCCCTAAAAGCAGCATTGCTAGAGCATGGTACATTTGTGAAGAGCTCATAGAGAAAGGAGTGTCGGAGAGGGGAGGACAGATGTTGGGGGGGGGGGGGGGCGTTAGCGGCAGGTGCCGGGGGCAGTGTGACACCTGGGCTCAGCGTGGCCCCCCCTTAGCCGGTGTTAGCTCAGTGTATGTGTATAATGTGTATGTGAGGCTGGCCTCTCCTCCTCCTCCTCCTCCTCCTCCTCCTCCTCCTCAGCCTGCTGGGGAGGTGGCTCAGCTGCAGCTGCTCTCAGCACAAGTCACATCAGAGTGAAGTGGATGAGCGGAGATCGCAGAGGAAAGCCAGCAGCCATCCTAGGACCATGATACCATATCAGGCAATTTGACCAGACCCCGGCTCTCCGCAAGGAAAAAAGCTTGCCGTCCCGGCTGCCTTTATTTCCAGCCATTCGCCTCCCCAGCTGAGGGACACTTTTCATCACCAATGGTCCAAAACAACATGTCCAAGACTCCTTCAACCTCACAGGAGATCCACATGGATGTTCTGGAGAACCCCACTGTAGTGCAGGTACGCACTCACTGCCGCACATTATTGCTTGCATTTGTTTTTTTATGATTTTTTAGGTTGCTGCAATATTACGGCACATCGAATTATTTAATACAATGGCGTACAGATCAAGGATTACGAGCGGTCGGGTCGTTGGCAGCTGGCCCCCGTTTTCTGGGACGGTCCCTGGAAACAGTTAAAAAACGGATCAGCTGTACCATAAACCTATCTGCAGGTTTGGGCGAAAAAGCTTGTCATCTATTTTATATTTTACATAGCCGGCGCCTGTAAGTATCCTGGGCTGCGCAGTCAGCGCTCTCTTGTGTTGCAGAGCTGGGGTCCCGGGTTCAGTTCCCAACACTGACATCATCTGCCTGCATGGAGTTTGCATGGAGTTTTATGCTCTCCCTCTCTTGGCGTGAGTTTTATCCCACACTCCGAAAACACGCTGGTGGGTTAATTGACTTCCACCCCTCAATTGGCACATGTGTGTGACTTTGGCGGGCTGTTAGATTGTAAGCTCCTATGGGGCAGGGAGCGATGCAGATGGTCGGTGTAGTCTATAAAGCTCAGTAGACTTTGTTGGCACTATAAAAAAAAAAAAATGAAAGAAAGAAATATTTATTATAATATATATTTATAGCAACTCTGGGACCTGCCACACGGCACTGGGCACGATGAGCTGAGATACAACAGCTGAGCACCAGCGTCCTGACATATTTATTCTTTATATTGCTGGCAGCCATGCACTGCGACTGCGGCTGGTCTATTTAGCTTGTCCTCATCGTTACCCAGGACAGTACAGAGCAGTCTGAGAACAATGAAATGTCAATATTGATTGGCTGAATTGGGTTACTGTGCTTTGTCACTTGCACCGTGTATTCATCCTATTTCATTGTTTTCTACTATGTGCCACAAAAATGCTTTCAGCTTCCAGTATTACAGTTGTTGGCCCTGGCAACCAGACCACGCCAGGAAAATGGATAGAACTTGTAGTTCTTCAGCCATAGGTTGGCATTCCCATCTGATGTCCGTCATCTGTAGGTGTTCTGTTATAGCTTAGTGCTGGGGACTCTGATGTGAAGAGGGGAAGGGGGCTCTAATGTGAAAGGAGGACTCTGATGTGAAAGGAGGACTCTGATGTGAAGAGGGGGCTCTGATGTGAAAAGGGTGATACTGATGTGAAGGGAAGCTGTGAATTTAAAGGGGGACTCTGATGTGAAGGGGGAGGGGGGCTCTGATGTGAAGGGAGGAGGTCTCTGAGGTGAAAGTGGAACTTTGATGTGAAGAAGGGGCTGTGATGTGAAAGGGCGACACTGATGTGAAAGATGGACTCTGATGTAAAGGGAAAGGGGGGCTCTAATGTGAAAGAGGGACTCTGATGTGAAAGGGGGACTCTGATATGATGGGGGAGGGGGGCTCTAATGTGAAAGGGTGACACTGATGTGAAAGGGGGACACTGATGTGAAAGATGGATTCTGATGTAAAGGGCAAGGGGGGCTCTAATGTGAAAGAGGACTCTGATGTGAAAGGGGGACTCTGATATGATGGGGGAGGGGGGCTCTAATGTGAAAGGGTGACACTGATGTGAAAGGGTGACACTAATGTAATGGGGGAGGGGGGCTCTAATGTGAAAGGGGGACTCTGATTTGAAGGGGAGCTCTGATTTGAAGGGGGGCTCTGATGTGAAAGAGTGATACTGATGTGAAGGGAGGTTGTGATGTGAAGGGGCGACAATGATGTGAAGGGGTGCTCTGCTGTGAAGGGTGAGGGGGGCTCTAATGTGAAAGGGTTACCCTTATGTAAAAGGAGGGACTCTGATATGAAGGGGGGCTGTGATGTGAAAGGAGGACTCTGACCTGAAGGGAGATCTGATGTGGATGGGGGACTCTGAAGGGAAGGGGGACCCTGATGTGAAGAGGGATAGGACTCTGATATGGGTCGGAGGACTTCTGGTGTGAAGGGGGGTGTGCTTTTTTTTCAGCCCATGAATATTTGTAAAACATACAATGTGACCTTCATACTGAAAAGACTGGAGCCAGCGACTTAGTAAATTGAAAGACAAGCTGGGACTTTTAGTTCCCGATTAGCCAGAGAGTCACATATTACGGTATACAGCGGGGAAAATAATGATTTGATCCCCTGCAGATTATGTTAGTTTGCCCGCTTACAAAGAAATGAAGGGTCTATCATTTTTTATCATAGGTGTGTTTTAAATGATAGAGACAGAATATCAACCAAAAATCCAGAAAACCCCCCATGATCCAAATGTTATTTTATTCACTGAACTGCAACTCAATTTATAGGACGCCTTTCACACTGAGGCGATTTACAGGCGATTTTACCACTAAAAAAAAAGCACCTGAAAAGCTGAAAACTGCTTCCCATTAATATCAATGAATGCTTTCACACTGTGGCGGTGTTCTGACGGGGCGCGGGGAAAAAAGTCCTGCAAGCAGCATGTTTGGAAAAGCTCCTCAAAAACGGCCCTCTCCATTGAAATGAATGGGTAGCGCGTCAAAAGCGCACGAAAAGTGCATCAAAAGTGCCACAAAATAGTGCATTTGAGTCATGTGACCATGTAAAAATAATGTAAAAAAATGCACTGCTAATGCCTCAAAAGCACTTGAAAAGCGCCCAATGTTTTATTTGCACATATCTCAGGAGGCATTTTGGTCCACTCTTCTTTACAGATCTTCTCTAAATCCTTAAGGTGCTTGGCAACTCAAATTTTCAGCTCCTTCCATAATTTTCTATAGGATTAAGGTCTGGAGACTGGCTAGACCACTCCATGACCTTAAAGTGCATCTTCTTGAGCCACTCCTTTGTTGCCTTGGTGGTATGTTTTGGGTCATTGTCATGCTGGAAGACCCATCCATGACCCATCTTCGGTGTTCTGGATGGGGGAAGAAGGTTCTCATCCAAAACGTTACAATACATGGCCCCGTTCATTGGCGCCCTCAATAGGGCAAAGTCGGTCTTTAGCTGAGAAACGGCCCCAAAACATCATGTTTCCACCTCCGTGCTTGACTGTAGGGATGATGTTCTTCATAGTCAGCATTTTTCTTCCCTCAAACACAGCGAGTCCTCCTCCTGAAGAAGGCACATGTACAGACATGCCAATGAACATCTAAATGATTCAGAGAAGGATTAGGAGAAAGTGCTGTGGTCAGATGAGACCAACATTTAGCTCTTTGGCATTAACTCGACTCGCTGTGTTTGGAAGAAGAAAAATGCTGACTATATAGGTTCAGTCTCACTGCTATCTTCATATCCTAACTACTCTCCTCGGCACCCCCTCCGTACTAAAACCCCCCTAAAATCCCTTCCCTTCCCCATCACCCGACATATTTCGGGATTATTTCAATCCTTCATTGGGGGTTATAATGTGCCCACTTGGCGCTCTTTGTGCTCAGTGCTTCATCACACAACATCAGTATAGGAACGGCTTCCTAAATAAAGACGATGATGTAAATAAATAATCACACTCACACAGAGATCAGATAATAATTAAGGAAGGATTTTATTTACTGTAAATAAAAAATAAATGTTTAGACATGCAAAATCATAGTTCTATGTCACAATGTATTACACTAGATCAGAGGTCTCCAAATTATGACCCAATGAGGTCTACAAGGTATTACCTGGTCCACAGCATCCCTGATGTGATGAAGGGCCTCTAATATAAAAGGGGGATTCTGAAGTGAAGGTGGGAGGGGGTGTGATGTGAAAGGGGGACACTGATGGAAGGGGGGGGCTCTTCTGTAAATATGGGAGGCTCTTATGTGAAGGGGTGGTTTCTGATGTTTAAGTGGGACGCTGATGTGGGGGGGGGGGCGGGGTTGGCTCTGGTGTGGTGTGGGGCTTTTTTGATGTAATGGGGGCTTCTGGTGTGACAGGGAGAACTTTGATGTGATGGTGGGATGTGATATGATAGGTGAAACTCTGAAGTGAAAGGTGGACTCTGTTTTGATGTGGGGCTTCTAATGTGATGGGGGGAACTCTGATATGATTTGGGGGGGGGGGGGGTATTCTGATTTGAACGGGAGCTCTGATGTGAAAGGGGGGCTCTGATGGAAAAGGATTTCTGACTCTGGTATTATGGCGGGCGGGGGGGTCCTTCTGATCTTATGTGAAGGCAATGTGATGGGGAAGCTTATGATGTGCAAGGTGGACTCTGATGTGAGGGGCCGTATGGGGCTTCTCATCTAAAAAGGGTCTAATGTGATGAGGAGCTTCTGATGTAAAAAGGGGGCTGTAATGTGATGGGGGATGCTTCTAATGTGAAGAGAGGGACTCTGATATGATTAGGGGCGATTCTGATTTGAAAGGGAGATTTGATGTGAAAGGGGGGCTCTGATGGAAGAAGAGGGGCTCCAATGTGATGAAGTGCTTCTGATGTCAATGAGGGACACTGATGTGATGGAAGGGGGGCTTCTCTTGTGATAGGGAGGTACTCTGATGTAATGGGGGGCTTCTGGTGTTATGGGGGGGCTTTTGGTGTCAAAGAACAGATTTCTGATTTCTTACTCTGGTATGATGGGGGGGGGGGGGGTGTCTTCTGATCTGAAAAGGCCATCTGATGTGATGTGAAAGCAATATGATGGGGAAGCTTATAATGTGCAAGGTGGACTCTGATATGAGGGGCCGTAGGGGGCTTCTCATGTAAAAAGGGGGACTTTTGATGTGACGGGGCTTCTCATGTGAAAGGGGGGACTTCGGATGTGAACAAGGGAATGTTCATGGAAGAATTTTTTCAGCCCACCCTGCCCTAGATAAAAAACAGGACCTACAGAAGACAAGGTCATACTCACCTGTTCTGAGCAAAGACGGGACAGGTGAGTACAACCTGAGTTTAACTTACCGACAAGGTAGCTTTAAGCAGATACTTCCTCTTTTTTATTACGATAGGAAACAAAAACACAGGGAGATTGTGCAGAACTGGTCACTCGTCCTAATCGCACACAGAGCCCCGGTGCTGCAAACCAAACCTTTGCACCTATTATTACAGTTGAGTATCATATACAGGCCCGTACACATGATAAGAAAGTCGCACGAAAACCTCTTATATGAATAAGGAGGTCACACAGCCCTGTACTGTGATACCCAATGGGCAGAAATTTCTGGTTCCGTAGATGCTTTCAAATAACCCCATCAAGGAAAGCCCAGAGAGGAGAGGCTCATATATACTCATATCATACAAAATTTATTTTTATTATTCTAAATTGGTCAAATCCAAAAATTAAATAAATCAAATGTACTCGGCCCAGCACTAGGAAACAAAGCATACAGTTGTATCAAGGACCATGTCACCTTCACATCCTATCTCCTACGTCACTGATTGTGTCCGTGCCTCATGTAAGTGGTGACGCCACCGTACTTTGCACCGCCCAACATGTTTTGTCTCTCCAGACGTTATCAGGAGCGGTCCTGGTAGTTAAATGACTGATAGCTTGTACTAGAACTTTAAAGTAGAACTAAAGTCAAAACTTTTTTTTCCATTTTGGATAGAGTAAGGGAGGGTTACAACCCCTGTTGTTTTCTTTTTTTGCCATCTGTGTCCCGTTGGGGAGATTTCCCTTCACTTCCTTTCCCACGGCCAAAACTGGAAGTAAAAGAAAATCCTTCCAAAGTGAGGGAATCTCTGGTTGTCAACAGAACAGGTGTCCCCATTGGTGACAGACAAAAATGTGGGATTTTCACTCTCAAATGTCCTTAATGGGCACACAAAAGGCAATAAAAATCTGACAGGGGTTCTACCATTCTATCCCCCCCCCCCCAAAAAAAAATTCTCCTACTTGTACATTAAGTTTCTTGAAAGCTGAAGAAATAGGCACACCAAATTATCTTCTTTGAAGGGAACATAAAATACTTCCAGGGACGTCATGCACAAAGCACTTGGGAAAGATGGCCGTACAGCAATATACATCTCACTCTGACATTTCCATTAAAATGAGCTAAATTTTATTAGTTTTACCTGAGGCTTGTTGGTGAAAAAAAGTAGAAAAAAGATAGATGTTATATTTCATAATGAAAATAGGTAAGTATAGACTTTTTGTGGGGCTACTCTCAAGAGAACCAGTTAATTTCAGATAAAATACACCCTTTTTAAAAAAAACTTGTATGTATATTTTTTTAGATTTGCAGTGTGGAGGGCATTATAATAAGGCCTTAATATTTATCACGGTGACCACTTTCACTGAGACAGAAAGTAATGGAATGTCCAATATTTTACTGTTGCATCAGAATAGAAGTAGTGTAAACTTTTTAATGAGGACACATGTTCCAGTGACTCGTCTAATAAGAGGGGAATCCCTTTAATTTAATGTTTGCAGGAATCGGCATAGGAGCTCCAACTTTTCACAACTGTAAAGTAAACTTAAAAGTAAGGCCCCATTCACACCTGAGCATAGCGCTTTCAGGCAGAAAATCGCGCAATTTTGCTTTTTTTTTACACCGATTTTGCAGCGTTTTTACCGTATATTTTGTAGGGCAAAAGGTCACCAATGTAAAAAGAAGAAAAACTCCCAAATCTGCCCGATTCGAGCGAAAAAATAGGGTCCAGAACTTGTTTGAGCTTCAGGCGTTCAGCTTCAGGCGACTTGGAGTAGAGATGTGAACCATCTCCATTGAGAATAATAGATTTTTTCCCCTCCAGCGTTTTGTGGCTTCAGGCTTCAAGCTACAAAACGCTCAGGTGTGAATGAGGCCTAAATCCAAAAGTCCCTCCCTCTTTCCCCATTTTCCTTTCTGGATATTTTTATTGCTTGAATTTGGGACTGATACCAGGTTTTGGGAAATCTTGCTGCCCAACTGTTAAAACCATAACTTGTAAAGTAAACCTGTCATAAAGGAACAATTATGTAGGCTGCCATTGAAGTTAGTGGAGCACAGACTGTGCTTAGTTAGCTGCTTCCCCAGCTGTACCAGCTCTGAAGCCGAAAACAAAATCCTCATTGCTTCCGGGTTCATTTGTCACAGAGATGTTCCTCCATCTCCTTTGTGGGAAGTAGTCCCACAGGGACGCTTAGGTTCCCGGGCTTCCCAGAAGAATCAGAGACCCCAGGAACCAGGGGAGGGAACGACCCTTTACAGAGCTGTAAATGTGATCACTTTTATAAAACAGCCAATCACTGGCTGAAAAAAATGGTACCAATATCTTGTAAAAAACCACGGTGGGGTGTTTATATATGTATGTTGGTCAGCAAGTGGTTAAGCTGAAGTCCAGTGTAGGCCTTAACTGTAAGGCCCCTTTCACACTGGGGCGGTTTTCAGGCGTTACAGCGCTAAAAATAGCGCCTGTGTAGCACCTGAAAAAACCGGCCCCTTTCACTCCAGTGTGAAAGCTGGAGGGCTTTCACACTGGAGCGGTGCGCTGGCAGGACGGTGAAAAAAGTCCTGCTAGCCGCATCTTTGGAGCGGTGTATTCACCGCTCCTAAACCGCTCCTACCCATTGAAATCAATGGGACAGCACGGCAATACCGCCGGCAAAGGGCCGCTGCAGCGGCGCTATGCAGGCAGTTTTAACCCTTTTTCGGCCGCTAGCGGGGGTTAAAACCACCCCGCTAGCGCCCGCAGGCCGCCGCTAAAACGACGGTAAAGCGCCGCTAAAAATAGCGGCGCTTTACCGCCGACGCCCGCACCGCCCCAGTGTGAAAGGGGCCTTAGACCCCCTGCTTAGAGGAGTGTAGAGAAGTGTACTTTGATTTGTTGCCAGCAGATTGGAGTATTAGAGCCATGCAGTTAAATATTCTGAACAGTAATTACTAAACCTGACCCCAGTGAAATTTCGTTTGAACATTCATACGAAAATTCTGAAAAATATTTCCTTAGAGCATTTGATCTTGCCATCATTTTGTCAACTCCTTTTGCTGGAAAGTCCCATACATGCTACTTGAATGGAATCCTAGACATAGTAAACAGGTTTATTTTGTGCCTACAACATTTGGCAACGAAAGCCACATTTCTGCTAAGACTAGAGGTAGAGAGGTAGGTCCAGAAAAATGCAACTCTTGGTGTAGGGTTCACACAACATTTATTGAAAACGTGTTTGAAGGGAATAGACTCACCCCTTCTCAGGGCTGTTAGTGTGTCTTATGGGTGGGGGTAAATTCTGGAGTGATTTCTTCATTCCTAACTTCCAATAGGCAGAGTGTGGCTTGTGGTTGTGCCGAAGCTGACCAAGAGTTGCATTTGGACACCAGGCGCTCCTTCGTTCTCCCTCAAGTCTTCTTGCTGAAATGACCGCACGGTTGATATCAGAAAGGTAGCAGCCCAAGCCCCCAAGGGGGTTCATCATCACAATTCATCGTTGGGCTCTACCCACTGAAAGTCATTTCTTCCTCATTGCCTGCGGCCACCTTCCAATGACTAGGCACTGATCAACTCAGTCCAGTGCAGTCTCCAACCCACACCAGACATTTACAGTAATTCCGCCTACACACGACTGGACTTTTCGATAGACTTGGTCTGGCGGACTGGAATCCATCAGGCAATTCGATCGTGTGTGGGCTCCAGCGGATTCCCAGAAGTCCGGCGGACCTAGAAATAAAACTTTCTTCAAATCTTTCCGACGGACTCGAGTCTGGTCGAAAAATCCGGTCGTCTGTGTGCTAGTCCGACAGACTAAAACCAACGCTAGGGCAGCTATTGGCTATTGGCTATGAACTTCCTTATTCTACATCATCACTTTTGAATCCGTCTGACTTTTGGAGTGATCGTGTGTGGCCATGTCCTTTTGTTTGAAAGTCTGGCGGACCTTGGCTGCAAAGTCTGTCGGATTGTCTGCCGGACCAAGTCCGTCAAAGTCTGATCGTGTGTATGCGGCATTAGTCATTTTGTTTGTTTGACAAAAATTCCCCATAATGTTTAATTGAATTTTTTTTTTTAGCTGACCAGTTTTACCCCCTTCACTCCCACCACCAGCACCCTCCACAAAGTGAAAGTCTCTTTGCTAACCTACTACTGGGCCCCTTATAGGCAAAGCAACTTTTCGCATACACCCCCAGCTGCACAAATTAATGATTAAATTAATATATCTGGATATTGAGAACAGATATCATCATACCCTATATCTCCCCACAATTCAGAACTTGGCCAGGAATGTCAGGTGGCACTGGATCAGAGGGGATGGATAGCACTTGGAAAGCTACATACTGACTTTTTAGTCTCTTGTAAAGCAACAACATTACATTGTCTAGTATGGGAAATGTAAAGGTCCCCTTTTAAAGGCAGCTGCAGCTATATTAAAGCTTTTGGAAAGAGCAGGGAGGAATTAGAAACTCTGTTTGGTTTTTATTGCCAGCTGTCATCTTTTTTAACAAATGAACGCTTAAACACCCTCATATACTTGTATGGATGCATCATTGACTGGCAAAGTTCTGAAGCCAGAGGATCAGCATGACAGCCAGACACCTGGAATTTTAACAAGGAGGCCAGTATTGGCAGCCCTCATGTACCTTTCTATGTAGGTTGCCTTTGAGAAGTTTGATAGAAAGTCTCCTTACAAATTCAGTGCAGAGTGGATTTGCCTTTAGTAAATCAACCCCAATATCTTTAGATTTTTGCTATAATAAATATCCCCAATTTAAAAAAAGAACTAACATTTTTTTTCCTCAATTTAGGCCGATATGTATTGTTCGACATATTTTTGGTAAAAAAAAAATCACAATAAGCGCATATTGATTGGTTTGCGCAAAAGTTTTTTTTTTTTTTTCTACTAATTGTGGCTATCAGCTATTTTTATCAAGACTGCTATATATACAAACCAGACACTTTTGACACATTTTTGGGACCAGTGACATACAGTGATCAGTACTATAAAAATGCACTGATTACTGTATAAATATCACTGTCAGGGAAGGAGTTAACACTAGGGGTGATCAGGGGATAACTGTGTTCCCTAGGTGTTCTAACTGTGGGGGGATGGGACTGACTAGGGGAAGAGAGATCAGTGTGCATACTTAGTATGAACACACAATCTCTCTCCTCTCCCCTGAAAGAACCGGAATTTGTGTGTTTACACACACACACATCCTGTTCTCGTTCTGTAACGAGCAATCGTTCACAGCAGTCATCGTGCCCACCGGGCACTTGCATCAGCTCCGGGGACACACTTCGGGCACGTGGAGACGTCCTAAAGAGCCAGCGTACAGCTACGACGGCTCACGCAGGGGAACCAACCTGCCGCAGTATAATTGCGACGGCTGGTCCAGAAATTGGTTAACCACTTAACGACCGCCACATGCCATTGTACGTCATCACAATGGCATGTACAGGCACAAGCACGTACATGTACGGGCTTGCCTTTCAGCGGGTGGGGGGTCAGATCGGACCCTCTCCCGCTGGATGCGGCGGTCCGTTTCGCTTCAGGAGCGATCCGGGATGAGGGGATGGCAGTTGGTTTCTGGCCATCCCCTCTCGATCGCTCCTGGCGAATGAGAAGCTTCCTCCCACTGTGTATTGTATACACAGGCAGGGAGGAAGTGATGTCATTCTCCTCGGGGCGGTCTTTTTGACCGGACTACAAGGAGAAGACTAAAAGTAAGTGTGCACCAACACTACACTGACATGTAGGCACACACAGGCACACAAACCCCCCCCCCGATCCCCCCCCCCGATCGCCCCCCGATCCCCTCCCAGTCACAGTGTCACTGATTGCAGTGATCATTTATTTACTGATCACTGCATTCAGTGTCAGTTGTAAAAGTAAAAAGTGTCAGGTCAGTTAGTGTTAGGTCCAGGGTAGCCCCCTACCACCCCCCAATAAAGGTTTAACCCCCTGATTGCCCCTAGAGTTAACCCTTTCACCCCCTTTTGCCAGTGTCACTAAGCGATCGTTTTTCTGATCGCTGCATTAGTGTCGCTAGTGTCGCTAGATAGCTAGTTATTTTTTAGGTTCACTGCCAGGTTTTTATAGCGGTAGGTACCCCAATATACTACCCAATAATGGTTTTAACCCCCTGATTGCCCCTAGTTAACCCTTTCACCCCCTTTTGCCAGTGTCACTAAGCAATAATTTTTCTGATCGCTGCATTAGTGTCGCTAGGTAGCTAGTTCTTTTTTTAGGTTCACCGCCAGGTTTTTATAGCGCTAGGTACCCCGATATACTACCCAATAATGGTTTTAACCCCCTGATTGCCCCTAGGTAACCCTTTCACCCCCTTTTGCCAGTGTCACTAAGCGATCATTTTTCTGATCGCTGCATTAGTGTCACTAGTGTCGCTAGGTAGCACATGTTCACATTTTTTTGTGAAAAAAAGATATTTTCTACTTTTTGTTATAAGAAAAATCGAATAAACTCAATTTTATTCATACATTTAGGGAAAAATTTATTCAGCCACATGTGTTTAGTAAAAAAAATTTCAATAAGCGTATATTTATTGGTTTGTGCAAAAGTTATAGCGTCTACAAACTAGAGTACATTTTTGGGAATTTACACAGCTTTTAATTTATGACTGCCTATCTCATTTCTTGAGGTGCTAAAATGGCAGGGCAGTACAACCCCCCCCCCCCCCCAAATGAACATTTTGGAAAGTAGACCCCCAAGGAAATTGCCGAGGGGCATGTTGAGCCCATTGAATATTTTTTTTTTTTTTGTCCCAAGTGATTGAATAATGACAAAAAAAAAAAAAAGTTTACAAAAAGTTGTCACTAAATGATATATTGCTCACACGTGCCATAGTAATATGTGGAATTGCACCCCAAAATATATTCTGCTGCTTCTCCTGAGTACGGGGATACCACATATGTGGGACTTTTTGGGAGTCTAGCTGCGTACGGCACCCCGAAAACCAATCACTGCCTTCAGGATTTCTAAGGCCGCGTACACACGGGCGGGTTGTCTGCCCAACTTAGTCCGCTGAACCGTGTTTCAGCGGACAATCCGCTCGTGTGTGGGCTTCAGCGGACTTTTTCAGCGGACAGTCTGACGGACTTTGTCTTTCTGAATTTCCGTAATTTTGTCCGTCCAAACTTGGTTTTGTCCGTCCAAACTTGGTTTTGTCCGTCCAAACTTGGTTTCAGCGGACAGTCCGCTCGTGTGTAGGCAAGTTGGACGGACTAAGTATGGCGCATGCTCAGAAAGGATTTACACGGCCGAAGGTTGCATTGCAGTGTATTGGACGTCGTTTTTCTAGTCCCGTCGTACGTGCTGTACACGTCATCGTGCAAGTTTTCAGCGGACTGTCTGTTCATCGTGTGTGGTCAAGTCCGTTCATTCAAAAGTTGAACGGACTGTCTGTCGGATTGTCTGACGAACTTAGTTGGGCAGACAATCCGCCCGTGTGTACGCGGCCTAAGGGTGAAAATTTTTGATTTCACTCCTCACTACCTATCACAGTTATATCGCAAAAAATAAAAATCGCAGATTCAATCAAATACTATCAAAAGAAAACTCTATTTGTGGGAAGAAAAGGACGCAAATTTCGTTTGGGTACAACATTGCATGACCGCGCAATTACCAGTTAAAGCAGTGCAGTGCGAAATTGTAAAAAGACCTCTGGTCCTTAGGCTGCGTACACACGGGCGGATTGTCTGCCCAACTAAGTTCGTCAGACAATCCGACAGACAGTCCGTTCAACTTTTGAATGAACGGACTTGACCACACACGATGAACAGACAGTCCGCTGAAAACTTGCGCGATGACGTGTACAGCACGTACGACGGGACTAGAAAAACGACGTCCAATACACTGCAATGCAACCTTCGGCCGTGTAAATCCTTTCTGAGCATGCGCCATACTTAGTCCGTCCAACTTGCCTACACACGAGCGGACTGTCCGCTGAAACCAAGTTTGGACGGACAAAACCAAGTTTGGACGGACAAAATTACGGAAATTCCGAAAGACAAAGTCCGTCAGACTGTCCGCTGAAAAAGTCCGCTGAAGCCCACACACGAGCGGATTGTCCGCTGAAACACGGTTCAGCGGACTAAGTTGGGCAGACAATCCGCCCGTGTGTACGCGGCCTTAGGCTGAAAATTGGTCCGGGGCTAAAGTGGTTAAAGTGAATGGGACTGGCGGTGAGTCAACAGCGGGTTAGAGGAGGAGCCACTGCGGGACAGAGATGACAGTTGCTCTTTAAAAATTAGGATTTAAATCGTGTTGATTTAAATCAAATCCACCCTGTGTCATTCCAACTTTAAATGTATGAATTACATATGGATTTGTTGGTACTTTGCTGCATAGACTGTTCTGGCTGGACGAGGAAACTGTGAATGCCAAGTAAAAATTTTTGCAGAAGCTGAAAGTCAGGGTCAAAGGTGTAATTGCATGCTGAGCATTGCAAGTTTTTACTGGCTGGTGTTAAGTCTAATGAGGGACATGGAGCAGCACTAAAGTTTCATTAGTCTGTAGTGCAGAACAGTAGCCTGAGTAGATTACAACACAGAGGTTTATATATACAGCACAGAAGTTTGGTGGTTTGCATAGTTCACACAACTGTCAAGCAATTCAGCAGAGGGCTGGTTACATGTCACAGCACAGCAAGGTTGCCACTTGTCCCCATTTCCTGGAGACAGTCCCCGTTTTGAAGGGTCTGTCCCTGGGATTGGGCACGTCCCCATCAGTGTAGAGATTACATTGTGCAGGCGCTTCGGCTGCCTCAAAATGGTGTTGCTGGCCTCTATAACTAATAGTGAAAATACTCATCATGCGGTGGGCCGACTTTCTATTCCTGGCTTCTGGTTACCTAGTCTGTACGTTATTATGACTAGAGTTGCACCGATACCACTTTTTTAAGACCGAGTACAAGTACTTTTACTCTCCGATACTGATACTTTTTTTTATGTCATGTGAAATGTGGACTATGTCAGTAGTTTTTTCCTTTATTATTTTTTTTTTTACAATTTTTTTTTTATTATTATTTTGTAAAATTTTATATATATTTTTTTATTTTTATTTTTTACAATGCTTTCCTTTTGGAGGGAGCGGACAGTGCCAGTGTTTTTTTTAATTCTATTTCTATTTTTTTTTTTTATATTTATTAAATTGTTGTTGTTTTTTTTTGTGTTTTTTTATCAGTCCTGTTGGGGGGTGGCTAAACAGACCCCTGACATCTCCCCTTTGAAACAGGGAAAGGGACTGAGGACACAGATTCCCCAGTCCCTGGACCTCAGGTGCACTGAAGATGAATGGATAGGAGACAGCGGCTCCTCTCCATTCATAAACTGAGATATCGTAAACACAGTTTACAATGTTTCAGTTATGAATGTACAGTCAGTGATCAATGCCTCTGTGCATTCAGATAAGGAAGGAGCTGGTAAATTACAGATTTACTGGCTCCTTCCTCCTCTCTCCATCCTGACAGATCCAGGACAGGGGGGACTAGTGGAGGACAGGAGGGACCAGAGGAGGAGAGAATGGGGGACAAGGAAGGGGACTGGAGGAGGACGGGGGGGGGGAACCAGAGGAGGACAGGGAGGGACTGGATAAGGACGGGGTGGATCAGAGGAGCACGGAGGGGGACTGGAGGAGCACGGCGGATATGGAGGGGGACTGGAGGAGGACCGGAGGAGCACAGAGAGGGGGACCACTGGAGCACAAAGGAGAACACAGAGGAAGACACAGGGGACAATCAGGGGTGATGGCTGCGGCAGTGGGAGGAGTTACAAGCACCGATCTCCCTGTATAGATTTTAATAAAGCAGTTTAAAGCAGCGGGGGAGATCAGTGCTTGTAACTCCCCCCACTGCCTCAGCGATCACCCCTGATTGTCCAGGTATCAGGTCAAGCATCAGAGCATTTGCAAGTACTCGTGCAAATGCTCAGTATCGGCACAGATACCGATACTAGTGTCAGTATCGGTGCAACCCTACTTCTGACCTCTCCTCTCCATCCATCACATACTCCTGACTTCTGCACTTTTTCCATTACTTACTTCTGACCTCTGCACTCTGCCCATTACTTCCGACCTCTCCTCTCCATGCATCACTTACTCCTGACCTCTGCACTCCATTACCTCTGACCGCTCCACTCTGCCCATTACTTACTTCTGAGCTTTGCTCCCTGTGCATCACCTACTTCTTAACCTTTGCTCTGTGCATCACTTACTCTTGACCTCTTCACTCTGTGCATTACTTACTACTGACCTCTGTACTCTCTCCATTACTCACTTCTGACCTCTGTTCTCTGTGCATCACTTACTTCTAACCTCTGCGCTCTGCCCATTACTTGCTTCTGACCTTTGCTTTCTGTTCATCGCTTATTCCTGTCCTCTGTACTCTGTGCATTACTTATTCCTTACCTCTGCATTTTGTCCATGATTTAATTATGACCCCTGCTTCCTATGCATCACTTAATACTGTCCTCTATACTCTGTCCATTACTTACTCCTGACCTCTGCAATCTGCCATTATTTACTTCTGACTTCTGTACTCTGTCCATTTCTTACTCCTGGCCTTTGCACTCTGTGCATCACTTACTCTTGACCTCTGAACTCTGCATCACTTACTCCTGACCTCTGAACTCTGTGCATCACTTACTCCTGGCTATTTTTTTGTGTTTCTAAGGTGTAGGGCAGCCCATTGATACAAATGGACTGCACTAATTGTGATACGCAAGTACGCACGCACACTCTATTGCACCTGCATGCTGTGATTGGAGCTTTAGACCTAGGCCTACTTTGCTTAATGATACACATGCTGACGCCAGACTGTTAGGATTAATGCCACTTACGCCTTCTACTATGTGTATTCATCTGTAATCCTTTCTTGCAGAGGTTTTCTGTCACTTCCTATGCACCATTTGACTTTTCAAATAAGGCTGAAAGTACTTGCATTACCTGAGACATACAGTAAGTGGCAATGCACACACCCAAACTCTCTTAGCCACACTATATTGCCAAGAGTATTGGGCCACCCCTCCAAATTATTTGGTGGGGGGGGGGGGGGGGTTATGGTGTGGGGTTCCAATATGACTGCGCACCAGTGCACAAAGCCAGGACCATAAAGACATGGATGAGTGAGTTTGGGGTGGAAGAACTTGACTGGCCTGCACAGAGTCCTGACCTCAACCCGATAGAACACCTTTGAGATGAATTAGAGCGGAGACTGCAAGCCAGGCCTTCTCTTCCAACATCAGTGCCTGACCTCACAAATGCGCTTCTGGAAGAATGGTCAAACATTCCCATAGACACACTCCTAAACCTTCTAGGACAGCCTTCCCAGAAGAGTTGAAGCTGTTATAGCTGCAAAGGGTGGACCAACTCAATGTTGGACCCTACAGACTAAGACTGGGATGCCATTAAAGTTCATGTGTGTGTAAAGGCAGGTGTCCTAATACTTCTAGTAATATAGTGTATATGAGTTTCCTTATGGTGCCCTGGAAAGAAATGAAGGGGGTATTTATTTTGGTCAATGAAAAATGAGTCAATTAGTTTGCAAAAATCTGTACCTAGGTGTGAATGAGCTCTATGCTCTGAAGCCTCAATTGTCGTTTTATGCAAAAGACATATTTTTTAAGACCCAATTTATAAGGACGAGATGGTAATTTGCTGACTTGACAAGATTCACAGGCAGTGGCAATTCACCAAAATTCGCCACCACTTCAGAACTAGAATCCAATGTAGTTTATTCCAACTTTGAAGATTACAGAGAATGGTTTTCTTTGTTTTCTTAGAGGTGAAAAGACATTCTTATTTGAAAGCCTCCAGAAACTAAAAGGAGACATGGACAGTCTAAATAAAAGCTGGTTTAGACCTTGTTCATCCAGGCTTACTTAAAGTAGAACTCTGGGCTAAACTCTAGTCCTAAACCTGCTCTGCTCTATACATCAGAGGTCTCCTATACATGAGTCCTCCCATAAAGGTCAAAGTCCCTGCATCACATCAGAGCCTTCGCATCACATCAGAGGCCCCCCTATACATCAGAGGCCCTCCATAAAATCAAAGTCACTGCACAGGAGGTGGAGGAGATTTCCATCCTCTGCTAAATGCTGGGGTTGGCCCTGCCATCTGCCTCTCCTGGATCAGAGTCATTCATTGCAATCAGGGCCGGATTTCCAACAAGGCCACCGAGGCCAGGCCTTGGGGCGGCAGTGGTGCAGGGGCGGTGCCGCATGTGCTGCCCGCAAATCAGCGCTGAAAATCCCCACTGTTTGTCACAGTCAGCAGACAGCCAGCATGAGCAGCACGCACATGCAGTGCCAGTCCTGCTTTTTATTTGATCAAGGAGCGGGCCGCGAGTGGGCGGGGCCTTAAGCTCCACTGACTCTCTGGCCCCGCCCCTTGCTATGCTCCCTGCAAGCAAGCGTGATTGGACTCGGAGGAACAGAGGCCTTGGTAGGAGGAGTCTGACCGTGACGTGGAGTGGAGTGGGGTCAAGTGAAATTAGCAGCAGTGTGGAGGAATTGATCAGATTCGGAGCTGAGCTGGCCAGGAGGACTTCTTTCTCATCCCCTGGCTCCTGCACCCCATGTGTAGAACTGGAAAAGTAGAAAGTTTTAAAATTTAATGAGCACACTGGCTGCATTTGATGGGCACACTGGCAGCATTTGGCAGTATTTGATGGGCACAGTGGCAGCGTTTGATGGCACAGTGGCAGCGTTTGATGGCACAGTGGCAGCGTTTGATGGCACAGTGGCAGCGTTTGAGGGCACAGTGACAGCGTTTGAGGGCACAGTGGCAGTGTTTAATGGGCACAGTGGGAGCATTATCGATCATGTTTGGGTTAAGAAAGACTGAACAGTTAAGCTTTACTTGCCATTGAGTCAGAACTTTTAAATATTTTGTGCTATGAAGATATTATCGATGAGTTTGCCAAAAGAAACGTTAGAACTAAAAAATTGTAGGGAGTTTCTTATTGGTATAATCTTTAAAAGGCATTTTCTGCATTACAGAGTATTTTCAGTCTGTACAATTAAAGCCAATTATTTTCAGTGTTCTTGTGTGTGGAGATATGTTTTTAATTCATTGTTTTTTTATGTTTTTAATTGATCTATTTTAGCAGTCATCAATAGAGGACGAGAATGCTGGTGTGTGTGTGTGTGTGTGTGTGTGTGTGTGTGTGTGTGTGTGTGTGTGTGTGTGTGTGTGTGTGTGTGTGTGTGTGTGTGGGGGGGGGGGGGGGGGGGGGGGGAGGGGGGGAGCGTGATTGAAGGACCCGGCCTTGGGGTGGCAAAGGGAGTAAATTCAGGCCTGATTGCAATGGTGTTGGAGAGCTGGTCATCATTACCATAAATGATGCCATGCTTCCTGGCCCTGGAGCCTCAATAGTTGCTATGGCTCTGGCGGCCAGCCCACCTGCACCATGGCAACTCTGGCGCTGATCTAGGGTAAACACAGACTGGATCAGATGATAGAAGTGCACACTGCATCACCAAGCTTAGTGTATGTTTACTATGAACAGTCCTCAACTAGGATCGTAAATCAACCCCAGTAGGTCCTGTGTGGCAATAGCAGGTTACTGACTAATTACTGTATTTATTGGAATATAACACTCACTTTTTCACCATGAAAATCGGGTGCAAATAGCATGTGCGCCTTATACACCAATACTTCAATTTTAGCTGCCTCGGAGGGGACAGGGAGGGGGGTGGGATGAGCACCGTCAGATTACATAAAGTGAGAATCTCCTGTTTACTTGACGCCCTCTGTAATAGGAAGTCACATCTCCTGGGCCACCACTGGACCACTGTTCTGTCTATCATAGGAGATTCTCATTGTATGTAATCTGTCGGCGCTCGTCCTGCCCCTCTCCCTGTGCCCTCTAGGCTGCAGATGGCCATCAGTCAGGCTGCGGTGATGGCAATGGTAAAGCTGTTGCATTGATGGCAATGGTGAGGCTGCTGAATTGATACAATAGTGAGGCTGCTGCATTGATGGCAATGGTGAGGCTGCATTGATGTGGACTGATGAGGCTGCATTGATGGCAATGGTGAGGCTGCATTCATGTGGACTGATGAGGCTGCATTGATGGCAATGGTGAGGCTGCAGATGGGCACTGACCCTTATTTTGCTTCAAAGTTCCTTATTTAAAATGTACGTTTTTTTTTTCCTGAAACTTCCCTCTTAAAATGAATGTGCGTGCTATACGCCGATAAATACGGTACTACTTACTTGTTCCCCGGAGTGACTCTTTAAACAGAGCTGGCGTTGAGGCAAGAGGAGGAAAGAACGGTGGTAGAGGGTGTGATGACCTTTTTTGTGATAATTTTGAAAACGTACTAAAGAGCTTTTAGAAGTCACTGAGAAAACGTCTTGGAGTGGCTGAGCCAAAGTGAGAAGGTGTGAATTGCAATGCCGCCGAGGTGAGCCATTGATGTGCGCCCGCAGGTTATACAAAGAGAGCTCCCTGTAATTATTCATCTTCAGCGCCAGAACAAATTGAATTGTCGGCATGGCAACTATCGCATGCTATTTTATCTGTAGGCCGCAGAACAGTTTAAATAAACATTATGTATAGCACAATGTATGGCTCTGAAAAGAAAGCACATTAGCTGAAGATATTTGAACTTTATATGATAACAATAACCTCGCCTCAAATACCGCGCACACAAACAATCGCTACCAAATTGCTTGTCTTGCAGAACAATTACCTTTATAAAATAAGAAATGATACAACATTTAACTGTAAATCCTAAGGGATCGTTTACACTTGCAGTCGGGGGCGGTAAAAAAAAAAAAAGCAGCTGTACTTTTTTCACTGCACTGTAACGGTGTGAAGGATTCCCATAGTATAATCTGGATTTTGGGCTCTCTATGCAGTTGGAATGCAGTCAAAAATGCATACAACTGCATCTGGTGTGAATGGGCCTTAAATGCTGCACGGGTCTTGGAGTCCAGTCACACTTGTATGACTCCAAAGTTGCACGACTTTAGAGTGCAACTTTGACACAACTTTGATGCAACTTTGAATAGGTACAATTTGGACATGACTTTGGCTTCGATCAATGATGCTGGACAGCTGTTGCACAGGTACAACTTTGATACCACTTTTGAGGGTGAACATTGAAGGCCCTCAAGTTGCATGAAAGTCGGACCAAAGTAGCGCATGAACTACTTTAAGTCACACAAATACGAATTTGGTAAACATGGGGAATGACTTGTCACGCTATTTTGATGTCCAAAGTTGCATGAAAAGTCGCACAAGCGTGAATGGAGCCTAAGGCCCCTTTCACACTTGTGCGACTTCAAAGTTTGCGCGATTTTGCGGCCGCTATTTTGACAAAACAGTCGTACGACTGTGGATCTGACTTTGCCCTGTGACCTGAAGTCAGACTTCAATGAACAGGTATCCTACTTTGATCCCTGACAATACCAGGCACTGTCTGGTATCAATCTTTGGGGGGGAACTCGGCATGGGTTCCCCCTCCCAAGAGCAAACCAGGCCCTTTGGTCTGGCATGGATTTTAAGGGGAACCTCCAAACCGAAAAAACAGTGTGGGGGTAACCCCCAAATCCATGCCAGAATGTGTCTCTCCCCTAAATGTCCCAATGCGAGTATTTTGTACACATATTATATACAGAATTTTCTGCCAGCAAGAACCTGCATTCTATGCAGAAAATACACTTATGCCTTGACAGACTTATGCACATGGCACAGTGGCAATGCTTTTTTTCATGGAGCTGCAAACATTATACCTACTGCCTGGCAGGCAGTACCACTGCCAAACGTGAGCCTTTCAAGCTTAACCACTTGCCACCCACAATATATAAAATGACATTGGCAAAGTGGTTGCGATATCCTAACCAGATGTCATATGACGTGATCATGATAACAAGCTGCATCTTGGCCATCGTTGTTACGGCGTGTCAGTCTGACACACTGCAACTCCGTTCTCTGACTGAAACTCTTTACCATGTGATCAGCCGTGTCCAATCACAGCTGATCACGATGTAAACAGGAAGAGCCGACACGGCTCTTTTTATCAGTGAGGCCCCCCCTCGGATGCCCACACAGGATCACCAGGCATGCCACCAGGACCACCAGGGATGGCCACCACTGATGACCACCAGGTATGGCATTCCTGGTGGCAATGTGTGCCCACACATGATGCCAATCAGTGCCCATCAGCAATACCTGCCAGTGCTTCCTAATCAGTGATGCCAATCAGTGCCATCTATCAGTGACAATCAGTGCCATCATCAGTGGCCATCAGTGCCCATCAATGCCCGCCTTTTAGTGCCCATCAGTACCGCCCTTTAGTGCTCATCTATGCTGCCTATGAGTGATTATCAGTGTTGCATATCAGTGCCACCTATCAGTGCTCATCATCGGTGCCCATCAGTGCCACCTCATTGGTGCCACCTCATCCATGCTCATCAGTGCCATCTTATCGGTGCCTGGCAGTGCAGCATTATCAGTGCCCATCAGTGAAGGAGAAAACGTATTTACAAAGTTTCATAACAGAAACGAAGAAAAAATATTTATTTTGTTCAGCAAAAAATACAAACCGCAGAGGTGATCAAATACCACCAAAAGAAAGCTCTATTTGTGGGAAGAAAATGATAACAAATTTGTTTCGGTAAAGTGTAGCATGACTGCGCAATTGTCATTTAAACAACGACAGTGCTCACAGATGAAAATTGTTTGGGCAGGAAAGTGCCCAGTATTGAAGTGGTTAACCACTTCAGCCCCGGAAGGATTTACCCCCTTAATGACCTGGCCATTTACGCTGTATCCAAATAAAATGTATGTCCTTTTTTTTCTCACAAATAGAGCTTTCTTTTGGTGGTATTTGATCACCTCTGCAGTTTTTATTTTTTGCGCTATAAACAAAAAAGTGCGACAATTAAAAAAAAAAAAAAAAAAACAATATTTTTTACTTTCTGCTATAATACATATCCAAAAAAAGAAAAAAAAACACATTTATTCATCAGCTTAGGCCAATATGTTTTTTGATATCTGATACATATTTTTGGTTAAAAAAAATCGCAATAAGCGTATATTGATTGGTTTGCGCAAAAGTTATAGCGTCTACAAAATAGGGGTTAGTTTTATGGCATTTTTATTAATATTTTTACTAGTAATGGTGGCGACCAGAGATTTTTATTGTGACTGCGACATTATGGTGGACACATCGGACAATTTTGACACATTTTTGGGACCATTGTCATTAATACAGCGATCAGTGCGATTAAAATTGCATTGATTACTGTAAAAATCACTGGTAGTGAAGGGGTTAACACTAGGGAGCAGTGAAGGGATTAATATGTATCCTAGGGAGTGTTCTAACTGAGGGGGGATGGGACTGTGTAGTGAAACTAACAGATCGCTGTTCATACTCTGTATGGACAGAAAATCTGTCAGTTCACTGCTCAGAGAACCGGAAACTGTGTGTTTACACACACAGCTCCCGGTTCTCCGTGTGCTGTGTGCGCCGAGCCTGGCGGCGATCGAGACCCCCGGGCACTCGCATCGGCTAAGGGGAGAGAGCGAGGGGTGCACAAGCGCCCCCCTAGTGGCTGTTTATGCTACCAATATGGCATAACGGAGATTCGCGCAGCCTAGCCATGCTGGGTGGCGGCGGCTGGTCGGCTAGCGGTTAAGAGAAGGCATTTAAGTGGTTAAAGGGTTAGTTCACCCTTACCACAAAACTGCCTATGCAGATAAGGGGCGTCTGTAGATAAAAACAAACTGTGCAGCTCTGGCTAAAGTTGAATAAAGCCCTTTCTATAGATGTAGGCCATTTACATACCTTGTAAAGCCTGACTGGAATACTCCCAGGACGTTGCTAAATGAGGCCTAGTCATCACTGCTCACCTCCTCCAACTCAAGTGAGTTCTCAAAAGCTGAGGAGAGAAATCAGGGGAGAAGAGTATGTGAGGAGTAGAAGAGTTGCATGATTCTAGATAAAATGCGAATCACAATTGTTTTGCTTAGAATAAAGATCACGATTCTCGCGGCAAAATATCATCTTTCACATTATACAAGAAAATTGAGCTAACGTTACTGTTTCGTTTTTTTTTTTATTCACTAAAGTACTAAAAATATATATATATATATAATGTTTGGGGGTATCTGTTTTCTAGCAAAAATTAAATACTGACTTAACTTAACTTAAGCCACAAGTGTCAAAAAAGGTTTAGTCTTTAAAGCAGAGTAACACCCAAAAGTGGAACTTCAGCTCATTTGTCTCCTCCCTCCTCCGGTGCCACATTTGGCACCTTTCGGGGAGTGGGGGGGAAGAGAGTCCTTTCTTTGACTTGTCCCCACTTCCGGGAGTCCGGGCCATGAGGCATTACGTCACAGCTCAGCTCCCTCCTCCTTCCCCTGCTGCCGGGCAAGTAGGAGAGCACAGCGGTGCCTCGCGCATGCTCAGTAGGGTTCCTGGCGTGAAGACGTAATGCTTCACTGCCCATGTTCCCTTACCTGCAATAGCGGCAGCACTCGACAGCCGATGGAAACGTCAGCTGCAGTTCCAACATCACTGGACTCCAGGACAGGTAAGTGTCCTATTATTAAAAATCAGCAGTTGTAGTATGTGTAGCTGCTGGCTTTTAATTTTTGCAGGGGCGGGCGGACCTCCTCTTTAAGTGGTTAAACTGACTTCATTTACAGACCGAAGTTCATCCCTTTAATCTAAAAGAACTACATGTTACAATGTTTCTCCCGCTGCTTTCAAATATAATCCAATGATGCAGGAGGTGGGGCGGGGGCGGAGCCGAGTCCTGCTGTATGTGTCAATAGACGCAGCAGCGGGACACGGGAGCACGTCCGCATGAGTGCCCTGAGGGAGATTGCTTCTCCGACAGGGCACTCAAGAAGAGGAGGAGCCAGGAGAGCCGCTGAGGGACCCCAGAAGAGGAGGATCAGGGCCACTTACAGGAGGTAAGTATGACATGTTTGTTATTTAAATAAAACAAAGGTTTAGTTATCCTTTAAACCTTCAAACATCCCTTACCTGCATAGGCAGGTTTTTTGTAAAGGTGAACTATGCTTTTAAGTCTATGTGTGTTCCAGCAGCAGCTGCACATCATCAATGCTCAGGGGGAGATTTAGAGTTTATTCACACCAAAGATTTAGGCGAGTGCGAATTGCAGCGGCAGGAAGTGCGTTCAGCAGCAATCACCGCAAGTAATCGCTGGCCATGCGGACAACTGTAAGAAGCTGCAGCAACCAGCAAGTTAATATAGTCTTAGTAAATTTTAAAATGTGCCCCTTTTAACATTAGATTCATTTATGGGGATGAGCAAAATTAGGAGGTTTGATTTTCCTGAAAATGTAGTTAAAAAGGGATATTTGGGAAAAATGTTGACATTTTGGCAATGTACATTGGAGTCGATGGGGTTGTTAAAATTAAGTGTTTTTGAGGGTGCAAAAAATATTAACTGGCTCCTGTGAGTTATGGAAACTATTTTCTACTATGTTGGAGCTTCTCTTTTGCCAAGAAAAATCCTCTCTTGTTTCATTATATTATAGAAAAAACTGCCATAAAAAACGTGAAATAAGAAAAATTTAAAATGACAGTTCATCTGTGCACATGGAAAAGCACCTATTATAACAGTAAGGAAGACATAGATACTTCACATTGGATTTCACAAGATTACGGTGATCAGAGACTTTCCTTTATATAATGATTCTCGACTGCACACAATTTTTTAGGGTGTTTTGAGATATAATATTACAGGATATTATATATCATTTGTAATTAAAGAATTCACAGTTAAAAAAAAAAAAATGTTTGAAGGGTAGTGTCTTCACTTTTAGACAGTACACAAAAACTATAAAATACAAATAAAACTGAAAAAAAAAAAAATTATATAGATTAATCAGAAATTTTGCAGAAACAATTGCACTCATCCCTAGTCATTGCCAGATACACTACTAGGATTGGATTTAATATGCAGGCTAAATTAGTTTAATACGTTTTTTGGGGGGTATTTTTTGTACATTTTAAATTATGCTTTTAAATCTTATGCTTTTTTTAATGTTTATATTTTTGTGTTTTTACTTTTATTTATTTTTTTATATTTTATGTTATTTTATTTTATGTTTTTATATTTATATTTTATATATTTTAATATTGTTTATATTTTTTTTATATTTTATATATTTTAATATTTTTGAAACGTTTCTTTATTTTTTATGTTATTTATGTTTTTATTTATTTATGTTTATATTATACATAGTGATGGACGAACTTCCGACGGGACGTTTCGCGAACGCGAAACGCGAACGGACACAAACGTTCGCGAAAACGACCGTTCGCCGCGGGCTCCATTGACTTCAATGGGAGGCGAATTTCGCAAACCTTTAGGTCGAATTTGCGGCCACGGGGTAATTATTAGGGGGTAGCACGTAGTCCCACCACCTGGACAATAGCATAATACATGTATGAGGTGAATTTGGGATCGATAACTACAAGCATTTTTTTTTTATTTGGGAAATTGTTCTGACAATTCAGGACTATGGAGCTAATGAAGGCAATGGAGGAGAGGGAAGGTCAGGGACCAGGGTAGGCAAACAAGAGGGTGCAGGAGATACAGAGCACTGACAGCAGCACCGTAATACAGAGCACTGACATCAGCACCGTGACATACAGCGCTGACAGCAGCTCCGTGACATACAGCGCTGACAGCAGCTCCGTGACATACAGCGCTGACAGCAGCTCCGTGACATACAGCGCTGACAGCAGCTCCGTGACATACAGCGCTGACAGCAGCTCCGTGACATACAGCGCTGACAGCAGCACCGTGACATACAGCGCTGACAGCAGCTCCGTGACATACAGCGCTGACAGCAGCTCCGTGACATACAGCGCTGACAGCAGCTCCGTGACATACAGCACTGACAGCAGCTCCGTGACATACAGCGCTGACAGCAGCTCCGTGACATACAGCGCTGACAGCAGCACCGTGACATACAGCGCTGACAGCAGCTCCGTGACATACAGCGCTGACAGCAGCTCCGTGACATACAGCGCTGACAGCAGCTCCGTGACATACAGCGCTGACAGCAGCTCCGTGACATACAGCGCTGACAGCAGCTCCGTGACATACAGCGCTGACAGCAGCTCCGTGACATACAGCGCTGACAGCAGCTCCGTGACATACAGCGCTGACAGCAGCTCCGTGACATACAGCGCTGACAGCAGCACCGTAAGCAGCCCCAGGAGGAAGTCAGCACAGCACAGGGATGGTGTGATCCCCTCATAATAAGAACCCCCAGGAGGAAGTCAGCACAGCACAGGGATGGTGGGAGCCCCTCATAATAAGAACACCCAGGAGGAAGTCAGCACAGCACAGGGATGGTGGGAACCCCTCATAATAAGCAGCCCCAGTAGAAATATGACACCGCTCAACCTCTTCAAAGAGGAGGGTAGGGGCATATAGTACGGTGTGCTTTTTTGGGTCAGGGAAGTGAGCCAAATGAATTAAGAAGGTCTGTGTGCTTGATTCCAAAAATTGTTTATAGACATATACATGGTCTACTGATCACATGTGTTGAATTCCTCCGAGATCCATGCCTCATTCATTTTTAGAAATGTGAGGTAGTTAACACTGTGGTGAGCTAGGCGAGTACGCTTATCGGTCACAATCCCCCCTGCTGCGCTGAACGTCCTTTCGGACAGGACACTGGATGAGGGGCAAGCCAACAGTTCGATTGCAAATTGGGCAAGCTCTGGCCAGAGGTCAAGCCTGCCCACCCAGTAGTCTAGGGGTTCATCACTCCTCAGAGCGTCCACATCGGCCGTTAACCCAATGTAGTCGGACACCTGACGGTCTAGGCGTTCCCTGATGCTGGATCCGGATGACACCTGTCGATGGGTCGGCTGAAAGAATGACCTCATATCCGAAGTCACCAACACATCTTCAAACCGGCCTCTTCTTGCAGGCGCTGTTGGATTGGTACCCGCAAATCCTTCTCTGGGAGTGGGAATTGCTCCTCTGCCAGCGCACGCAAAAGCAGAATGCAGCATTTCTCGAAGCAAGGCCTGGAAGTGCTGCATTCTGACAGCCCTCTGCGACGGCGGTAACATTTCCGCCATTTTGTGTTTGTACCGGGGGTCTAAGTACGTTGCCACCCAGTACTGGTCCTTGACCCTCATGCTTTTTATACGGGGGTCCCTATTAAAACACTGGAGCATGAAGGCCCCCATTTGCACTAAAGTGGAAGCGGTGTGGTGGCCTGGCTCCTGCTCATCATCCAGGATAATGTCGTCCTCTTCATTCTCCTCTCCCCATCCTCGCACAACAGGGATCCCAGAAAGGTTTAAAGCATGCTCTTCTTGCTCCTGCTCATCCGCCCCGGCACCATCCTCCTCTGACTCCTCATCAGACTCCTGTTGTTGACTTGTCTCAGATAGAGTAGCCCCCCCTGGGAATTCATCCAGCATTGCGACTTCCTCATCTTCCCGCTCCTGCTCCTCCACAGCCTGATCAATGACACGACGCAATGCACGCTCCAGAAAGAAGGCATAAGGTACCATGTCACTGATGGCGCCATGGCTGCGACTGACCAGTTTGGTGATCTCCTCAAATGGCCGCAGAAGTCTGCATGTGTCGCGCATGAGCAGCCACTGGCGCGGTGAAAAAAAACCCAGCTCCCCAGAACCGTTTCTTTCGCAGAGTTCATACAGGTAGACGTTAACTGCACGTTTCTGCTGGAGCAGCCTATCAAGCATATAGAAGGTTGAGTTCCATCGCGTCGGGCAATCGCAAATAAGACGTCTGACCGGCAGATGGTGTCGCCGCTGAATGTCAGCAAGGCGAGCCATGGCCGTGTAAGATCTTCTGAAATGGGCCGAGATTTTCCTTGCCTGCCGCAAGATGTCCTGGACCCCAGGGTATTTGACAAGGAATCGCTGCACGACCAAGTTTAAGACGTGTGCCATGCACGGCACGTGCGTGATTTTGCCCTGTTTCAATGCGCTAAGCAGATTGGCACCGTTGTCACACACCACTTTACCAACTGTCAAATTGAGCGGTGTTAGCCACTCATCTGCCTGTGAACGCAAAGCTGAAAGGAGTGCCGGGCCAGTGTGGCTCTTTGCTTCCAGGCACAACAGACGCAGCACGGCATGGCAACGTCTCACCTGGCATGTGGAATAGGTTCTGGGGAGCTTGGGCGGTGCAGTGGAAGAGACGCTAGCAGCGGAAAAGGAGGAGGCAGCTGAGGAGGAGAGGGAGGAGGATGGAGTAGGAGGAGGAGAAGAAGAGTCAGGCCTGCATGCAATCCGTGGCGGTAAAACCAAATCTACACGGGTGCCACGGGTTACATGCTTGACGGCCGTCAGAAGGTTCACCCAGTGGGCAGTAAAACTGATATACCTTCCCTGCCCGTGTTTGCTAGACCACGTGTCTGTGGTCAGATGTATCTTGGCACCGACACTGTGTGCCAGAGATACATTCACTTGCCGCTGAACATGGCCATATAGCTCTGGGATGCCCTTCTCTGAGAAATACTTCCTTCCTGGGACCTTCCATTGTGGTGTTCCAATGGCCACAAATTTGCGAAAGGCCTCCGAGTCCACCAGTTTATATGGCAGTAGTTGGCGGGCTATGAGTTCTGACAAGCCAGCCGCCAACCGTTGGGCAAGAGGGTTATCCGGCGTCATCATTTTTTTACGCTCAAACATTAGGCCCACGGAAGCCTGCCTTTTTGCAGAAAAATGTGAGCTTGGCGTGATGGAAGGTGGAGTGGAGGACAATTGTGAGGAGAGAGGAGAAGGAGAAGTAGAAGACGAGGCTGGACGGTGAGAGCCTGCAGTGTGGCTTTGTGTGTTCCGTTGCTCCCACTGGGCTCGGTGATGGCTGCTCATGTGCCTTCTTAAGGCGGTCGTCCCTAGGTGAGTATTGGGCTTACCGCGACTAACGCGTTGACTGCAAAGATTGCAGATGGCAACGCTATTGTCAGCAGCGGACACGTTAAAAAAAGCCCACACTGCGGAGCCATGTGCCGGTGTCCTGGGAGCGCCAGATGTGACCGTACATGGTCGATGACTCGCTCCTGATACATTTGCAGTCTGCTTTGTCCCTGCTGTGCAATGTAAGTCATTGCTGCTTCTCCTCCCTATCTGCTGGTCCATATCTCCCTCTGAACTCCCCTCCTCTTCCTCTCTTGTGGGCACCCACGTGACATCACTAGACACGTCATCATCAACGTCACCTTCCCCACCGCTATAAGTAGAGTAGGCAGCAACACCGGGGACCAACCTCCTCCTTGGGCTGATCTGGGTACTGGCGTCAGACTGCTGAGTAGCGCTTGTTGCTACCTCCTCTTCCTGATCCAATACCAAGAGTGGCTGCGCATCAGAAATGTCCTCTTGATATGGATCGGAAAATAATTCCAGTGACTCAAGCGGAAGGTATGTGGTGGTGGTGGTGGTGGTCGTGTTGTTGGTGGTAGTGTCTTTGGGGGTGCACATAGCAGAGAGTGAAGAAGAGGGTGCAGATCGAGAGGATGAGGAGGGTGCAGAAGAGTAAGGCTGAGCGAGCCACTCAACCAAGTCTGGTGCATCCTTTAAAGTAATTGAACGCACCTTCTGCAACTTCCCACTTTGGCTCAAGCCTGTTGCTCCTGCCCTACCCCTACCACCCCTGCGGAAGGGCCTGCCTCTTCCTCTGCATGTCATTTTTTAAATGACCCTGTGACAAAACTCTTAGTCCCTATACCGCTGAAGGACTGCTGCAGTATAGGTGAGCGGTCAGCAGTGGTGCACGTCAACCCTATCTATTGTGGACCTATAGCGGTCCTTACAGAACAGCAGACTGTACCGCACTCAAGCCTATGTACCGTAGCACCCTATACCAAGTTACCAGTCCTTATAAGAACTTTTGTGGACCAAGCAGGTTGTGTATTAGTGTTTAGCAGACTGTACGTCAGTCCCTATACCGCTGAAGGACTGCTGCAGTATAGGGCAGCGGTCAGCAGTGGTGCACGTCAACCCTATCTATTGTGGACCGATAGCGGTCCTTACAGAACAGCAGACTGTACCGCACTCAAGCCTATGTACCGTAGCACCCTATACCAAGTTACCAGTCCTTATAAGAACTTTTGTGGACCAAGCAGGTTGTGTATTAGTGTTTAGCAGACTGTACGTCAGTCCCTATACCGCTGAAGGACTGCTGCAGTATAGGGCAGCGGTCAGCAGTGGTGCACGTCAACCCTATCTATTGTGGACCGATAGCGGTCCTTACAGAACAGCAGACTGTACCGCACTCAAGCCTATGTACCGTAGCACCCTATACCAAGTTACCAGTCCTTATAAGAACTTTTGTGGAACAAGCAGGTTGTGTGTTAGTGATTAGCAGACTGTACGTCAGTCCCTATACCGCTGAAGGACTGCTGCAGTATAGGTGAGCGGTCAGCAGTGGTGCACGTCAACCCTATCTATTGTGGACCGATAGCGGTCCTTACAGAACAGCAGACTGTACCGCACTCAAGCCTATGTACCGTAGCACCCTATACCAAGTTACCAGTCCTTATAAGAACTTTTGTGGACCAAGCAGGTTGTGTATTAGTGTTTAGCAGACTGTACGTCAGTCCCTATACCGCTGAAGGACTGCTGCAGTATAGGGCAGCGGTCAGCAGTGGTGCACGTCAACCCTATCTATTGTGGACCGATAGCGGTCCTTACAGAACAGCAGACTGTACCGCACTCAAGCCTATGTACCGTAGCACCCTATACCAAGTTACCAGTCCTTATAAGAACTTTTGTGGAACAAGCAGGTTGTGTGTTAGTGATTAGCAGACTGTACGTCAGTCCCTATACCGCTGAAGGACTGCTGCAGTATAGGTGAGCGGTCAGCAGTGGTGCACGTCAACCCTATCTATTGTGGACCGATAGCGGTCCTTACAGAACAGCAGACTGTACCGCACTCAAGCCTATGTACCGTAGCACCCTATACCAAGTTACCAGTCCTTATAAGAACTTTTGTGGACCAAGCAGGTTGTGTATTAGTGTTTAGCAGACTGTACGTCAGTCCCTATACCGCTGAAGGACTGCTGCAGTATAGGGCAGCGGTCAGCAGTGGTGCACGTCAACCCTATCTATTGTGGACCGATAGCGGTCCTTACAGAACAGCAGACTGTACCGCACTCAAGCCTATGTACCGTAGCACCCTATACCAAGTTACCAGTCCTTATAAGAACTTTTGTGGACCAAGCAGGTTGTGTGTTAGTGTTTAGCAGACTGTACGTCAGTCCCTATACCGCTGAAGGACTGCTGCAGTATAGGGCAGCGGTCAGCAGTGGTGCACGTCAACCCTATCTATTGTGGACCGATAGCGGTCCTTACAGAACAGCAGACTGTACCGCACTCAAGCCTATGTACCGTAGCACCCTATACCAAGTTACCAGTCCTTATAAGAACTTTTGTGGAACAAGCAGGTTGTGTGTTAGTGATTAGCAGACTGTACGTCAGTCCCTATACCGCTGAAGGACTGCTGCAGTATAGGTGAGCGGTCAGCAGTGGTGCACGTCAACCCTATCTATTGTGGACCGATAGCGGTCCTTACAGAACAGCAGACTGTACCGCACTCAAGCCTATGTACCGTAGCACCCTATACCAAGTTACCAGTCCTTATAAGAACTTTTGTGGACCAAGCAGGTTGTGTATTAGTGTTTAGCAGACTGTACGTCAGTCCCTATACCGCTGAAGGACTGCTGCAGTATAGGGCAGCGGTCAGCAGTGGTGCACGTCAACCCTATCTATTGTGGACCGATAGCGGTCCTTACAGAACAGCAGACTGTACCGCACTCAAGCCTATGTACCGTAGCACCCTATACCAAGTTACCAGTCCTTATAAGAACTTTTGTGGACCAAGCAGGTTGTGTATTAGTGTTTAGCAGACTGTACGTCAGTCCCTATACCGCTGAAGGACTGCTGCAGTATAGGGCAGCGGTCAGCAGTGGTGCACGTCAACCCTATCTATTGTGGACCGATAGCGGTCCTTACAGAACAGCAGACTGTACCGCACTCAAGCCTATGTACCGTAGCACCCTATACCAAGTTACCAGTCCTTATAAGAACTTTTGTGGACCAAGCAGGTTGTGTATTAGTGTTTAGCAGACTGTACGTCAGTCCCTATACCGCTGAAGGACTGCTGCAGTATAGGGCAGCGGTCAGCAGTGGTGCACGTCAACCCTATCTATTGTGGACCGATAGCGGTCCTTACAGAACAGCAGACTGTACCGCACTCAAGCCTATGTACCGTAGCACCCTATACCAAGTTACCAGTCCTTATAAGAACTTTTGTGGAACAAGCAGGTTGTGTGTTAGTGATTAGCAGACTGTACGTCAGTCCCTATACCGCTGAAGGACTGCTGCAGTATAGGTGAGCGGTCAGCAGTGGTGCACGTCAACCCTATCTATTGTGGACCGATAGCGGTCCTTACAGAACAGCAGACTGTACCGCACTCAAGCCTATGTACCGTAGCACCCTATACCAAGTTACCAGTCCTTATAAGAACTTTTGTGGACCAAGCAGGTTGTGTATTAGTGTTTAGCAGACTGTACGTCAGTCCCTATACCGCTGAAGGACTGCTGCAGTATAGGGCAGCGGTCAGCAGTGGTGCACGTCAACCCTATCTATTGTGGACCGATAGCGGTCCTTACAGAACAGCAGACTGTACCGCACTCAAGCCTATGTACCGTAGCACCCTATACCAAGTTACCAGTCCTTATAAGAACTTTTGTGGAACAAGCAGGTTGTGTGTTAGTGATTAGCAGACTGTACGTCAGTCCCTATACCGCTGAAGGACTGCTGCAGTATAGGTGAGCGGTCAGCAGTGGTGCACGTCAACCCTATCTATTGTGGACCGATAGCGGTCCTTACAGAACAGCAGACTGTACCGCACTCAAGCCTATGTACCGTAGCACCCTATACCAAGTTACCAGTCCTTATAAGAACTTTTGTGGACCAAGCAGGTTGTGTATTAGTGTTTAGCAGACTGTACGTCAGTCCCTATACCGCTGAAGGACTGCTGCAGTATAGGGCAGCGGTCAGCAGTGGTGCACGTCAACCCTATCTATTGTGGACCGATAGCGGTCCTTACAGAACAGCAGACTGTACCGCACTCAAGCCTATGTACCGTAGCACCCTATACCAAGTTACCAGTCCTTATAAGAACTTTTGTGGACCAAGCAGGTTGTGTGTTAGTGTTTAGCAGACTGTACGTCAGTCCCTATACCGCTGAAGGACTGCTGCAGTATAGGGCAGCGGTCAGCAGTGGTGCACGTCAACCCTATCTATTGTGGACCGATAGCGGTCCTTACAGAACAGCAGACTGTACCGCACTCAAGCCTATGTACCGTAGCACCCTATACCAAGTTACCAGTCCTTATAAGAACTTTTGTGGAACAAGCAGGTTGTGTGTTAGTGATTAGCAGACTGTACGTCAGTCCCTATACCGCTGAAGGACTGCTGCAGTATAGGTGAGCGGTCAGCAGTGGTGCACGTCAACCCTATCTATTGTGGACCGATAGCGGTCCTTACAGAACAGCAGACTGTACCGCACTCAAGCCTATGTACCGTAGCACCCTATACCAAGTTACCAGTCCTTATAAGAACTTTTGTGGACCAAGCAGGTTGTGTATTAGTGTTTAGCAGACTGTACGTCAGTCCCTATACCGCTGAAGGACTGCTGCAGTATAGGGCAGCGGTCAGCAGTGGTGCACGTCAACCCTATCTATTGTGGACCGATAGCGGTCCTTACAGAACAGCAGACTGTACCGCACTCAAGCCTATGTACCGTAGCACCCTATACCAAGTTACCAGTCCTTATAAGAACTTTTGTGGACCAAGCAGGTTGTGTATTAGTGTTTAGCAGACTGTACGTCAGTCCCTATACCGCTGAAGGACTGCTGCAGTATAGGGCAGCGGTCAGCAGTGGTGCACGTCAACCCTATCTATTGTGGACCGATAGCGGTCCTTACAGAACAGCAGACTGTACCGCACTCAAGCCTATGTACCGTAGCACCCTATACCAAGTTACCAGTCCTTATAAGAACTTTTGTGGAACAAGCAGGTTGTGTGTTAGTGATTAGCAGACTGTACGTCAGTCCCTATACCGCTGAAGGACTGCTGCAGTATAGGGCAGCGGTCAGCAGTGGTGCACGTCAACCCTATCTATTGTGGACCGATAGCGGTCCTTACAGAACAGCAGACTGTACCGCACTCAAGCCTATGTACCGTAGCACCCTATACCAAGTTACCAGTCCTTATAAGAACTTTTGTGGAACAAGTGAGTTGTGAATGTTTAGCAGACTGCAGCAGAAGGGCAGCAGTCAAGTATAATATCCTTTCTATATTTGGAAGAAAGAATATTATACATGTACAAGCCTATTACTGTACCACTGATACCAGTCCTGAAAAGAACCTTTGTGGAACTAATAATAACAGCAAGTCTTTAAAATTACCCTCACTGCCTGACAACACTGCTTCCTTCCTGTCCCTATACAAATTGGCAAAAAAAGAGAACGATTAGTGGTTACTGGAACAGCTCTTTTGTGGACCTTGATAGTAACAGCTAATGATGATGATGATGATGATGATGATGAAAGACTAATCTGGCTGTCCCTGTAGCATACACCGTCCTTTCCCTTTCTCTAAACTAACAAAAGACACTCAGGCTGCTGCAAGAATCAGCAGCACAGCAAACCTATCAACACCTAACACCTATACCAGTCCTGAAAAGAACTTTTGTGTACCAAATAGCTAGTGGTTTATCTCTCCCTACTCCACACAGGAACCTGTCCCTATCTTAACAGAAGAAAGAATGTAAAATGGCCACCGGATCGGGTGTATTTATAGGTTAGGGGGAATGTACAAGTGTCCATGTGCTGTCATGTCTCAATTGGCTGTCCTGTATCACATGATAAACGTGTCACCAAAGGTTAAAGTTCTTGTATACATTAAACACGTAAGTCCGCCGCGGCGAACGACGGAAAAAGGCGTTCGAACGTGCGGACCGCGAATGTCGGAAATTCGCCGCGAAACGACCACCGGGCGAACCGTTCGGCCATCACTAATTATACAAATACACAAATATACATGTAACAATATGATAAAGGATTCCTAGAGCACTATAGATTACCTAAAAAAAAAAAAGAGCAGCAGCCTGCCATGTAGCTTGGTTTGTCTAACTAAAACCTCAGATGGGCCAACTCAATATTGAACCCTACGGACTAAGACTGGGATGCCATTTAGATTCATGTGCGTGTAAAAGGTTTTTGCTTAGAAGATAGATCACGGTTCTCGTGGCGTAACATCATCTTTCACATTAAAACAAAAAAATTGTGCTAACTTTACTGTTTCTTTTTTTTTTTTAATTCATTGAAGTGTATTTTTTCCCAAAAAATGTATTTGAAAGACCGCTGGGCAAATACAGTGTGACAAAATATTGCAGAAATTGACATTTTATTCCCTAGGGTCTCTGCTAAAATATATATTTTTGGGGGTTCCAAGTAATTTTCTAGCAAAAAATATTTATTTTAGAAACAAGTGTCAGAAAAAGATTTAGACTTTAAGTGGTTAAACTTCCTGCATTTACACTTGTTTAAAAACTTGGCAGACTGCCTGGATTTTTTTCTTTACACACAGAAGTTTATCCTTTTGATCTAAGAAGGAAGTTAGTTTCAATGTTTAATTTTAAAAATCTGGCAGACTGCCAGGATGTTTTCTTTTGACAGCTGAGTGAGCAGATAAGTCTCTCCACTTGTTATATGAAAGAATCTGCAAACTCTGCAATAGAGATCGTCAGAGATCGCAATTTTTTTAACGATTAATTGTGCAGCTCTAATGTGCGGTGGCAAAAGAGTGTGCTCCCAGCACAGAAATAGAGATATGAAAGACAGCTCTTGGTCCCCACTAATGATCAGTAACTGGTGGGACCGGCTCTTGATCAGGTGACCATTGTGACAGCCAATTACAGTGGTCATGTGAGCGACCCATTTTTTACCACCCCCAGCGTTCAGAACTTTTTAAATGGATGCCAGGGAGGGCAGCAGAATAAACATTTTATTGACTAGGTAGACTTTTTTGTTCTGTAACATCCTCTCCGGAGGGATCTGCAGTATGTAACGGTCGTACTGACCACTGGATAGGCGAGGATAAATGGACAGGTCTGCGCAGAACAAGTGCATCTGTTGCCAAAGCAAACAGCGATCATTTTGTGTTATACATACAAAGCTATTTCATTCTGTCGAGCGTTTCTGTGTTCCAGTAGCTAGACCAAACTTCTGTACACCGCAACAGTTTACAGAATGTCTTACAGAAGATCAGAGTAATGAAGTGATGCAGACAAGAATATAGAAGAAGGTGCATATTCCTCTGACAGCTGTTACTGTCACCATTGCATTAGAACAGGCCTAAGAGGAGGCCACAGTGCACAAAGGTTTATAGAAACCAGGCTTTTAATCACATCGATTGATAAATGTGAAAAAAAAAAATGATGAGAACATTACCGTAACAAAAAAGATTTAAGGATTTAGGATAACGGTTCTCGTCCAAAGAAAAAAAAGGTTCTGGACGAGCTAGGCATTTATCGCTAGGTAATTTTAGAAAAAAAATGTATATCCGATCATTGAAAACCCACTAAAATACCCAAAAACATGTTCTGAAAGTAGAGAACCAATAGAATTAACATTAATTATTACTACTTATCTATTACTAGTAATACTAAGCTTATGATTAGTGTCTTTCTGGCTTTGGCCCAATCAGACCAGGTTACAGATAGTCCCCGATCCGCGGTTTATCAAGCTTCTCACCTTCAGCAATGTAGAGCAGGGGTCTTCAATAGACATGTGCAATTCCGAATTCTTTTTTCAACAAATTCATTAATTCGGAAACATTTGAATTAAGGAAAACCCGTTTAACTAATAATAATTATTAACTATTAAATTATAGGTATTGGAATTCCCTTTCAAATGTGGCTGTTAGTGAACATAATGAATACGAATTTATCCAAAGTTATGACTTATCCAAAATAACAAATGCCGCATTTAAACTAATGGAACGCAACAAATTAATAATAAATAATAATAATAAAAACGTTTTATTATTTTTATTATTAATTTGTTACATTCCATTCATTAACCACATACAGATTGGACCATTTTGCTGGTCAAAGACCAGACCACTTTTTGCGATTCGGCACTGCGTCACTTTAACTGACAATTGCGCAGTCGTGCGCCATGGCTCCCAAACAAAGTTGACGTCCTTTTTTTCCCACAAATAGAGCTTTCTTTTGGTGGTATTTGATCACCCCTGCGGTTTTTCTTTTTTGCGCTATAAACAAAAATAGAGCGACAATTTTGAAAAAAACGCATTATTTTTTACTTTTTGTTATAAAAAATATCCCCCAAAAATATATATAAAATTTTTTTTTTTCCCTCAGTTTAGGCCGATACGTATTCTTCTACATATTTTTGGTAAAAAAAATTGCAATAAGCGATTATTGATTGGTTTGCGCAAAAGTTATAGCGTTTACAAAATAGGGATAGTTTTATGGCATTTTTATTAATAATTTTTTATTATTTTTTTTTTTACTAGTAATGGCGGCGATCAGCAATTTTTTATTGTGACTGCGACATTGCGGCAGACACATCGGACATTTTTGACACATTTTTGGGACCATTGTCATTTATACAGTAATCGCTGCTATATAAATGCAGTGATTCCTGTGTAAATGACACTGGCAGTGAAGGGGTTAACCAGTGGGTGGCAGTGTAGGGGTTAAGTGTTCCTAGGGGTGTGTTACTAACTGTGGGGGGGGGGCTGGGCTTTCATTTAGTGAACACTGATCTTTGCTCCAATCACATGGAGCAGAGATCAGCGTCACTAGTTGCTAGGCAGAATGGGGAAATGCTGTTTGCACGGCATTTCCTCCATTCAGATGCCCCGTGAGACGATCGCGGGTATGCCCGCGGCGATCGAGTCCGCGGGACCCGCGACCGGACTCACGGGGGTCCCGGACGGCACGCGAGCGCGCCGCCGGCGGCACGCGAGCGATGGCAGGGTGGCATTGAAGATTGGACGTACCTGTATGCCAATATGCCTGCCCGTGCCATTCTGCCAATGTACATCGGCGTGCGCCGGTCGGGAACCGGTTAAGATGCGGCGCTCGTTATTTTGGATAATTTGTAACATCGGACAAATTTGTATACATTCACTAACAGCCAAATTTGAAAGGAAATTCCAATACCTATAATTAAATAGTTATTATTATTTAGTGTAGCACTGACCCCCGAAGGAGCGGCTGGTTATTTTTGGGCTTACCATTACCTTTTCCTCCTCGTGCTCGTCTAGGGGTTTCCTGAGGTTGCTGGCCCAATAAACTGTAGAGACCGACACTTGAATCCGCTTTAGGGATTTTTATTTGCAAAACGTTGAACAGAACACAGTCTCTCAGTAGGGAATAGAGGGTATGGGTAGTAAAGCTCAGGTACTCTTGGAACTCATAATACTTGAATGTCTCTCTCTATACAATCCAGGGAATACCCATTCGCAACACAGTCTCTGCCACAGACTTGATTGTAGAACTTCAGAATGAGAAAAGTCTCTGCCACAGACTTAGTTGTAACTGAAGGATGAAACTAGGAACTTTCATACGGTACCCGTATCTTGCAGCCGGTCCGGCGATACCATAAGAATGCGGATTCACCTTGGTGTCCTCTCCAGCTTAGCTTCCAGTCTCTTACAGAGCAGCCAGCCTTTTGCGTGGCCCTCTTCTGAAGAGTCCTCCCCTGATTGCGTTTTCAATTGCTGGGCCTCTCCAAAACCCGAGACGGCACCGGACCACCTTGGAACCCTCCTTCCAGTTATTGTGCCTCGGGCTAGGCAGCCCCGAGACTCGGAAATGGATGGATCCGCACCCCAGGCCATGAGGGCCTCTGGGGGCAGGTCAGGAGGACCAGGATCAGGGATTCAGAACATACTTCTGGACCGGAACCCAGACTCACCCGACCTCACTTTTAGTACCCTCTCCCGGAATACACAGCGAGAAAACGCACCCGCTGATTGGCTCAGAGAGAGAGATTGGTACCCAATACGTCCAACCAGACTGCGTTCCAATGCCTACCATAGGTGACACCCACACCCATGTCCAGGCAGAACATAATACAGTCCAGCCAAACTGATGCTGAGACCATAATTTGCTGTAATTAACCCTAAAACCCAACTATGGTCTTAGGAACATTTAAATTGACAAAAAAAAGTGCATGCTCTGCAGGAGCCCGTCGCTACATTAGTTCGTTGTTATTTTGGATTTTAAACAAACACAATTTTTCGGCAGTGCGCATGTCTAGTCTTCAATCTTTTTAGTACAAGGGCCACAGTGTATATTCTACAAATATTTGTGGGCCAAAACAAAATTACCCCCACGCTTAATCAGATTCCCCCTTTAACATCAGTTTCAAATCAGAAGCCCCCCCTTCACATCAAAGTCCCCCCCAGATCATCCGCAGGATTGGACGGATGATCTGTCTATCAAAGTGCCCGGACAAGGGGGAGGGGCTGTGTGTGACGGCGCGCGGCCGGGAACACACAGCTATTGAAATGAAAGCTGTGATGTTCCCGGCGCTGTAAACAAACAGGCGGCAGAGGCGGCTCTCTTCCCTGCACAGGCTGGCTGCAAAATGGCACACACTGGCTGCAAAATGGCACACACTGGCTGCAATGGGACACAGTGGCTGCAAAATGGCACACACTGGCTGCAAAATGGCACACACTGGCTGCAAAATGGCACACACTGGCTGCAAAATGGCACACTGGCTGCAAAATGGCACACTGGCTGCAATGGGGCAATGGGGCACACCGGCTGCAAAATGGCACACCGGCTGCAAAATGGCACACTGGCTGCAAAATGGCACACTGGCTGCAAAATGGCACACTGGCCTGCAATAGGGGACACTGGCCTGCAATGGGGGGATGCCTCCTGTACCACATCCTCTGTCTCTGACCATCTCCGGTACCATGTCCCCAGTCTGACCATCTTCTGTACCACGTCCCCAGTCTCTGACCATCTCCTGCACCGTGTCCCCAGTCTGACCATCTTCTGTACCACGTCCCCAGTCTCTGACCATCTCCTGTACCGTGTCCCCAGTCTCTGACCATCTCCTGTACCGTGTCCCCAGTCTCTGACCATCTTCTGTACCGTGTCCCCATGTCTCTGACCACCTCCTGTACCATGTCCCCAGTCTCTGACCACCTCCTGTACCATGTCGCCAGTCTCTGACCACCTCCTGTACCATGTCGCCAGTCTCTGACCACCTCCTGTACCATGTCGCCAGTCTCTGACCACCTCCTGTACCATGTCGCCAGTCTCTGACCACCTCCTGTACCATGTCCCCAGTCTCTGACCACCTCCTGTACCATGTCCCCAGTCTCTGACCACCTCCTGTACCATGTCCCCAGTCTCTGACCACCTCCTGTACCATGTCGCCAGTCTCTGACCACCTCCTGTACCATGTCGCCAGTCTCTGACCACCTCCTGTACCATGTCGCCAGTCTCTGACCACCTCCTGTACCATGTCGCCAGTCTCTGACCACCTCCTGTACCATGTCGCCAGTCTCTGACCACCTCCTGTACCATGTCCCCAGTCTCTGACCACCTCCTGTACCATGTCCCCAGTCTCTGACCACCTCCTGTACCATGTCCCCAGTCTCTGACCACCTCCTGTACCATGTCCCCAGTCTCTGACCACCTCCTGTATAAAAATATTTTTTAAAAACAGTCATTTTCGGTATCGGTGCTGTTTCGGTATCGGTTTCGGTTTTCGGCCTAGTGTATTTTTCATTTTCGGTATCGGTTTCGGCACCAAAAAACCCATTCGGTGCACGCCTAGTTTTAAATCTTTCCGACGGAATCAATTACTATCGGGAAAACCGTTCGTCTGTATGCTATTCCGACGGACCAAAAACTACGCAAAGGCAGCTATTGGCTACTGGCTATTGAACTTCCTTTTTCTAGTCCCGTCGTACGTGTTGTACGTCACCGCGTTCTAAACGATCGGACTTTGTTGTGATCGTGTGTAGGCAAGTCCGTTTCAGCGGAACTCCGTCGGAACTCCGTCGGAAAAACCATCAGAGTTTATTCTGACGGAAAAAGCGGTCGTGTGTACGCGGCATTAGATGCACTTAAAGCTGTGGTAGCCAAAAAAAAACATGGTCACCCTGCAGGATAATACCATAATAGGCTAGTATGGACTGCATAATAACAAATTACAGCAAACCTCCTTTTCAAACAAAGCCCTGTAATCGCTGCTGGAGCTTCCATCTTCACCTGGCCTTCTTTCTAGGTTTGCGCCAGGGGCGGCCCGTCCAATAAGGGCGCACGGGTGATCGCCACCCCCCCATGTGTCAGGCCCCTTTCTGGACATTGGCGCATGGATTCCTATGAGGTGGGGTGTTTTTTTAAAGCACCGATTAGAGCCAGAGGCTCTAATAGGCTTCAATATAGGGTGGGCTCGGGTCGCAGAGAGAGTGTGCTCTGATCTCACCCAGGTGTGTTACAACAGGAAATGTATATAACACTGATCCTCCTCCCGGCTAAACAGGAGGCCAGTTTTGACACAGGTCACTTGATTGGCTAAAAGGACAAGTGATCCTATTGGACACCTAGGAGGAGGAGTGGAGGAGCTGGAATCCGCCATGAAGGAGAGCACATAAAGCCGCTGCACCAAGCTGCTTGCCACCCGCAAATGCGGTAAGTGCCGGAACTGACTGGCAAACAGCAACCCCCAAAAAAAACACCAGCGGCGTTGGTTTGCGCCATTTGAAGAGCTGCTATGAAATCACTACTCTTGAGCAGCGCTCTGAATTGACATACACTCAGCGTGCCCTCAGTACAAATCGCAAGTCACATGTGTCGATGACATCACCGGCTGCTGAAATTGTGAACATTTAGAATATTGTCATTGTACCTACTAGTAAGCCTTATTATAATCGGAGATTACTACTACTTTCATAGCTCCATATATCATTTCTGCTACAGACTTACCACCTGCACAGTATGGAAACATTCTCACCCTCTGGTATGTTTATATTATACTTCTGTCTTCCACATTCATTGATGAGGAATGCGGGTTTAATTGTCATCTTGGAGAATTTTTTGTAAAATCCCCCGTGGAATGTTTCATATTGGCGGCATACCAGCTGATCCATCTTTAAATTATAGGCTTACGTTGTCAGAGGTCAGTTTTGATCCCCAGTCTTCACAATCCTGCGTCATTTTCTATCCTAGCGCTGACAGGGAAGGAATAATCTGCTGCTCTGAGTTATGTCTGGAGAGGCTGTCACTCCTCATTCCCCAATGCTGATCTCTCCTCGTTCACATAGGATGGAAGTAGCAGGTACAGACAAGTGTGTTATGTGAGTTAAACCCCACTATTCCTGACTCATTCACCATCAGTGGTCTTATCGGAGGATTGAAGTCACACTAGAAGGTGTAATGTATGTGTTTATGGAAAGTGTATTACTGCTGAATGAAGGTAGATGGTAACCCAATCACTAAAATCTCATATCAACTTCCACACGTTAATGTCATTTCAAAAAGTAATTTTTAATCTTTTTTAAACCTGCAGCATTCATTAAAGTGTTACTAAACCCACAACAGTAATTTCAGTCTTTATATGCAGTAAAGCATGCTTGTTATACTCACTGTGGAACCTAAGGGGTTAATCCTCTGCATTGTGTAAAAAGGCTGTTTGATCCTGTCAACCCAGATCCTCCCCTTCTCGCATTGACTTCAAAACATGTCTGGATAAGACAGAGTTACTGGAGTCAGGCTGCACATGCTCAGTTTGGTGTGTATTGCTAGAGAGTTTTTTTTTCTTTTTCTAGGGAGGATGCATGTGATCAGCACAGGGCCAATCAACACTGTCCAGACAGAGTGTCAGGGGTCCTGTATACTGTTAGGACAACCAGTGTAGTATGAAAACATCTCCTACAAGCTTTAACCAGACACTGAAGAAAGCCACAAGACTCCTATAAACTACTCATGAGAAAGGGTATTTAGCGGTTTATATTTACTAAAATAATTGCATTTCCATGCTCCGTGTACTGTGGGAGACCAGATATAACGAATGCAGGTTCCTGGGTTTAGTAACACTTTAAAATAATTCCTGGTGATCTTGCCACGAAGGTCGTTGTCCAGGTACTTCCTGTTATGGGGTGACAACTGTTTGCAGATTGTTCTTCTGCATTGTTACCCTCTCACATACGCCCAGATGGAGACTACAAGCTCATGCGCATTATCACCTTCAGGAAGGCAGCCCAATGCAATGATGTGCAGCCAAACAGAAGCAAGTGCATGTAGAAAGGAAGTGGCTAAATTAAAGCGGGATTCCACCCTAAAGTGGAACCTCCGCTGATCGGATCCCTCCCCCCCTCCGGTGTCACAATTGACACCTTTCAGGGGGGAGGGGGGTGGAGATACCTGTCAAAGACAGGTATTTTCACCCACTTCCGGGCATAGACTCCCGCGGGAGTCTACGCCATTTCCTGCCCTGCCGCACTGTCTGCTGGGACACACACGGGTCCCAGTGACAGCGCGGAGATTTCCTATTGCGCGGCACGGCACGCGCATGCGCAGTAGGGAACCGGGAAGTGAAGCCGATTCGCTTCACTTCCTGATTCCCTCACCTAGAATGGTGACTACAGCAGCCGAGAGCCGAGCGATCGATCGGCCTCGGCTGCCGGCATCGCTGGAACCCGGGACAGGTGAGTGTCCATTTATTAAAAGTCAGCAGCTGTAGTATTTATAGCTGCTGGCTTTTAATATTTATTTTTTTGGTGGAATCCCTCTTTAAAGTGACATTAAAGCCTTTTTTTTATTTTTTTTATTATTAAAATAACAAACATGTTTATACTTACGTGCTCTATGCAATGGTTTTGCACAGAGCAGCCCCAATCCTCTTCTTCTGGGGTCCCACGCTGGCGCTCCTGGCCCTTCCTCTTCAGCAGGTACTCCCATGGAAAACCACTTTCCATGGGGGCACCTATGCATGCTCACTCCCGAGCCCCGCTTCTGCAGTCATTGACATAGACAGCGAGATTCAGCCCTGGGGGGAGCTGCAGCACAGAAGGTGAAAAACCATAAGGCTTTAGAACCACTTTAATGCCCCGTACACACGAGCGGACTTTTCAACATCCAAAGTCCGAAGGACCGAGTCCGTCAGACTATCCGATCATGTGTGGGCTGCAACGGACTTTTGATTCGCCAAAGTCTGACGGACTTTAGAAATGAAGCATGCTTCAAATTTTCCCGAAGGAACTCCGCCGGACCCGATCCCCTTCGAAAACTCCGCTCGTGTGTATGCTACTCCGACGGACTAAAACCGACGCTAGGGCAGCTATTGGCTACTGGCTATGAACTTCCTTATTCGAGTCGGGTCGTACGTCATCACGTTCGAATCCGTCGGAGTTTAGTGTGATCGTGTGTGGCCAAGTCCGTTCGGCCGAAAAGTCTGTCAGAACTCCGTCGGAACTCCGGCGGAACTCCGGCGGAACTCCTTTGGAAGTCTGTCGGACATAAGTCCTCTCGTGTGTACGGGGCATTAGGCTTACCATACATTATACAACTTTCTTGTACAATTTTACTTCATATTTACCAAAACCAAATAATATGAGGTCAAGCCTAAACACTTTCAATTTGTATGCATTCAGGCAGCCCTCTCGTACTACATAATTAAAAAATGAACAACAGGGCACTAAGGTCAGTATCCAATAAAAATCACTATTAAAATAAGCAGCACACTTACATTGAAGTTAGTATGAAACAGCATGGATAGTGATTGAGGTAATCTCACCCAGATCTTCTGCGGGAGCTGCAAAGATTAGAGTCTCAGGCACTTCTCCTGCTCGTCCGTCCATTAATCGATTACTCTTTCATCCATCCAGTTGCCTCATCTCTTCCTTTACCACAGGGGTCTCCAAACTTTTCTAAACAAGAGCCAGTTTACTGTTCTTCAGAATTTAGGGGGACCGGACGTTGGTGTCAGTGGGAAGAATTGTACCCCGTCGTTGTTGGCAGCGGGAGGAATCGTAACCCCATCATTGTATCAGTGGGAGGAAGAGGCCAAGCCCAACCCTTGAAAAACAACCCCACACCATATTCCCCCCTCCACCAAGTGATTTGGACCAGTGCACAAAGCAAGGTCCATAAAGACATGGATGAGCGAGTTTGGGGTGGAGGAACTTGACTGGCCGACACAGAATCCTGATTTCAACCCGATAGAACACCTTTGGGATATATAAGAGCAGAGACTCTCAAATGCGCTTCTGGAAGAATGGTCAAACATTCCCATAGACCAGTCTCAACCTTTTCAACACAGAGGAACCCTTGAAATAGTTCTCTGGTCTTGGGGGACCCCTGCTAAAAATTAGAAATCTACAGTTTAGGGTGTCAGTGGGAAGAATGGTCCTTACACTTGAGGTCATTGGGAAGAATTACCTCCTTACAGATAGCTAAAAAGATCATTGGTGTCGGGGGAACTTATCTGAGAGGCAGAAATGGTCCAATGCTGAAGGAACCCCTAGCAACCTCTGGAGGAACCCTAGGATTCCACGGAACCCTGGTTAAGAATCACTGCCATAGACACACTCCTAAACCTTGTGGACAGCCTTCCCAGAAGAGTTGAAGCTGTTATAGCTGCAAAGGGAGGGCCAACTCAATATTTAACCCTATGGACTAAGACTGGGGTGCCATTAAAGTTCATGTGTGGTATATATATATAAAATATATATGACATGTTCCTGAAACCAGTGGTAAGATCATATGAGCTTTCTGACATGGTGCATTATCTTGCTGGAAGGAGCCATCAGAAGATGGGTACACTGTAGTCATAAAGGTAGGCTGTGATGTTTAATTGGTGCTAAGAGGCCCAGAAAATATCCCCTGCACCATTACACCACCACCAGCCTGAACCGTTGATACAAGGCAGGATGGATCCATGCTTTCATGTTGCTTATACCAAATTCTGGCCCTACCATCTGAATGTCACAGCTGAAATCGAGACTCATCAGACCGGGCAACGTTTTTCCAATCTTCTATTGTCCAATTTTGGTGAGCCTGTGCGAATTGTAGCCTCAGTTTCCTGTTCTTAACCGACAGGAGTGTAACCCGGGGTGGTCTTCTGCTGCTTGTTTTTATTATAAACTAAAATGTTTTATGTTTTTTTTTTTTACAAAGGGAGGGTTCACATATACTTGTATTGCCTCCTCTCTTAATTCTTAATTGGCCCAAATGTATGTCTGCATATGAGATAGGGATCTTAGAGTGCAAGTCCCTTCAGGGCAGGGACTGACTATATTATGTAAATGTTATCTTTAGAAGTATTTATATCACTAAAAGCTAATTAGGCTGCTGTTATGTTTCTGCTCTATAATCTCTATTACTACTTTACTTTATGGAATACATTTGATAGCTTTAAAATTTTTTATTTGCGCGCTCTTCTGAAAACACATTATTATATTAGATTGGTAATAATATCCATGTCTTGGTTTTCATTTCAGACTTATGGAAAAGGAGCAAGAAGGAAAAATAGATTCAAAGGATCGGATGGCAGTACGTCTTCTGACACTACCTCAAACAGCTTTGTACGGCAGGTAATAAGACTTATCTTTACTTTTCTAGGCTGCATATGTTGAAATATTGTGTGTCAATAGTGTGCTGGCGTGCAAAAAGCTTGTCACCTGCATATCTTATTTAATACCTAAAGCCTTGTACACACGATTGGATTGTTGGCCAACAAAACCGTGGACTTTTGTCCGAAGGGGGTTGGCCCAAACTTTTCTTGCATACAAACCGCCACTCAATTGTTGGCCAACAATTACGAACGTAGTGATGTACTAGACGTACTATGTATTTTTTCAGCTCTTTAGCGCCACCCTTTGGGCTCCTTCTGCTAATTTAATGTTAGTAGAAGTTTGATGAGTGTTGATTTGCGCTTTTCAGTTAGTTTCTGAACGGCCGTTTGTCAACCAGACATGTTGTGGAATCGGAGGAGATAACGTGTTATTTATTATTGGCCTTGGAGTTATTGCTTTGACGTTATTTTTTTGGTTGAATAATGATTTGATTTGGTATATTTTTGTATATTTCTGGATGCATAGAATGAACTTTTGGGTTAAGTTATATTGGCAGATAGCATGTCTAATGTTTTTTTTTTTTTTTTTTTTTAATGCACAATAATATAAAATAGTGGAGAATAATACTTGGCTATGCGTTTTACTTTAAATGACAGTTTGGGAGTAGGCAGTTACATTTTAAAAATACAATGTAAAAGCACAAGGGACACCAACATAGTTGTATCTTTGATCCTAAAAACTGCAGGATAATGGTGTTGTGGTAACTTGCCCAAATAGAAAAAAAAAATAATAATAATATTATTTTTGATATCACTAGAAAAAAAAAGACCTTGAAAATTAATTTGCAATAACTCCATCAGTATCACCATCAAAGCAGCTTCATTATTATCCCATTAAAGAAGGAGAGAATTGTGCGCTGCATTTCAAGATTTCATAATTTGACACATCACGAATGTTAATTCTCCATTAGGAATGCTAGTTTACAAGACCGACCGCTTCCGGCTCATCCTTGCTTCCAAGCATGTGTGTTTGTACTTTGGACTTTTGTCCGACGGACTTGTGTACACACGCTCGGAATAACAACACACATTTGTTGGCGGAAAATATGGGAAATGCTAGCCAACATTTGTTGGCGGAAAGTCTGACAACAATTGTCCGATGGAGCATACACACGGTTGGACTTACTGCCAACAGTCTGACATCGAACATTTCCCATCGGAAAGTCCTGTGTACGGTGCTAAAGTGTAGCAAAAAAAACTAAAAAATCAGCACAAGGGATGTTACTTACCCTCAGTAGGATGTGGCCCTTGTGCTGCTGTATACTCTTTTAGTTGAAATCCTCCTCCATCCTGCCATCCCTCCTCCTACCGCAATAATCCCCTTCTAGTGCGGTAGCAGTTAATACAGCTAAGGGGCTATCACAGGCTCTTATCAAGAGAGTCTGAGTGTGCCCACCCTTTCCACCCAGTTCTATGATTTAAACAGATTCTATGAATGAAGGCAGATGATTGATAGCTCTGCCCTCTCCATTCATAGATTCTGTTTCATTCATAGAAGCTGTAATATAACTTCTATGAATGGGGCAGCTGGGGGAAAGGCCAGGCATAGTCAGACTCTCTTGAGGGAGCCTGTGATCCTTAGTTGGAGGGTCTGGTTCATTATATTAACTTGGTGCACACTCACTTTTGTGTTCAGAAAAGTTGCATGGTCTGCATCCTTTCGGAAGTAATTAACCCTTAAGGAGTAACTGCCCCTTTATTGAAAGGCACCTTGAAGTGGAGTTCCACCCAAAAATGGAACTTACTCTGTCCGGATTCGCGCATGCCCACTAGGGAACCAGTCTATGAAGCTACAAGGCTTCACTTCCTGATCCCCTTACTAGCAATGCTGGTGCCTCCATCCAAGAGCCAAGGGACAGGTCGGCTTTGGGTGAGGACATTGCGGGTGCCCTGGACAGGTAAGTGTCCTTATTTTAAAAGTCAGCAGCTGCAGTATTTGTAGCTGCTGACTTAAAAAAAGAGAATTTCAGGCGGAACTCCGCTTTAAAGTGTATTGTATGTCAAACCATGTATAGTATGTTTTAGGCAGCCCAACTAGGCAGTCACTTCCAATTGATATTTAGGCCCCTTTTACACGGGTGCCTCTATTATGCGGATTACACTTGCTTAGTGGGGGATTGCTCCGCTGATCCCTACTGAGGAGGCGGATGACACATCCTTTCTGCTCCACTGTGCATAGTGGAAACAGACACAGTTCCTCTCTCCTCTATGGGGGAAATTGGGTGGAAATGGACAGGTTTTCATCCAGACGGTTGGAAGATAGGACCACCATCTGTCTGGATTTTGTGGGCAGGATCGGATCGGATAGTGGCAGATGTTAGCTGACATCTACCGCTCTATAGGGGAGACTAAAGGGTCCGATCAGGTCCACCTGAAAAACTGTAAGACATACCTAATTGGACAGCCCGTGTGAAAGGGCCTTTAAACAGGTTCTGTAAATGAAGGCTGATGATTGATAACTCTGCCCCCTCCATTCATACATCCTGTTTCATTCATAGAAACTGTAATACATGTTCTGTGACTGCGGTAGCTGGGTGAAAAGGCTGAGCATAGTCGGAGCCTCGTGATGAGAGCCTGTGATAGCCAATTACCTGCATTAACCCCTGGCACACCAGAAGATTATGGCAGTTGGGGAAATTGGAGGAGGAAGATTTCATCTAAAGCAGCACAAGGGACACACCCTACTAAAGATAAGTAATGTCCCTTGTGCTGATTTTCGATTTAATTAATCTATTTATTTTAGTCAAACCTAGGCTTTAAAGAGTAAGACCCCATACACACTATTAGATTTTCTGCAAATTTTTGTCTTCAGATTTATCAAAACCATGTAGTGCAAGGGCCTGCCTGATTGCATACAAATTGAAACTCTTAAGGTTTGACCTCATACTATATGGTTTTGGCAAATCTGAAGACAAAAGTCTGCAGACAATCCAATAGGGGATAAACTCTTTTGTTGAGAAAAAAACAATTCCCATTTGGATGATCAATGTGCATTGTATAGATTTGGACACACTTTTATTAATTCCTACCTGTTTCTGCTCTGAAGTAATAGCTGTTTGTTTGACTATGTCCTTTGGATAGTGATCCTTAGTTGGAAGGTCTGGTTCATTATGTTAACCTGGTGCATGCTCACTTTTATGTTCACAAACGTTGCATGGTCTGCATCCTTTCAGAAGTAATTAACTCTTAGACTGGGTTCACACTATTGCGAATTGAATGCGGGATCCCCAAATCCAATTCGCAATAGCAGATTGTGACCAACTGTGGAGCCGCTTCACATATCTCCGATGCGGCTCCGGTGCGAATTTGTTCAGTAGCCTTGTTTGTCTTTTGGTCTGTTTCAGGTCTGAATTCAGACAAAAATTCAGGCTGAAATCGGACCTGAAACTGTGAACAGGACACATCAGAGCCCTGCTGGGAGCCGCAATCAGCATTAGGTGTGAACCTAGCCTTAGGGAGTAACTGCCCCTTTATTGTAAGGCACCTTAAAGTGAATGTCAAACCATGTACAGCATGTCTTAGCCGTTGTACACACGGTCGGAAATTCCGATGGAAAATGTCCGATCGGACCGTGTTGTCGGATAATCCGACCGTGTGTGGGCTTCATAAGACTTTTTCCGTCGGAATGTCCGACCAACAAAGTTTAAAAGCTGGATATAAAATTGTTCCGACAACATGATCCGATTGGACTTAGTCCGATCGTTTGTAGAGAATTCAGATCGGACAAAGTGCCACGCATGCTCAGATAAAATTCCTAGACCAAAGCTATTGGCTACTAGCCTGAATGTAGTCCCGTCGTAACTAAATAACGTCATCGCGTTCCGAACGATCGGATTTTCCGACAACTTTGTCCGACCGTGTGTATACAACACCATTTTTGGACAAAATCCGTTGGAAAAATTCAGACGGATTTTGTTGTCGGAATGTCCGACCGTGTGTACAAGGGCTAAGGCAGCTAGAGTTGCCACCTCATCCCTTTAAACCCGAACACACATGAATTACACAGGTTCTGAAGGCTAATTTAATGCAGATAAGGTAAAAGTGAGTTTTAATTACCACCTTAATCAGCCTCAGAACCTGTGTAATTAATGGGTTTAAAGGGATGAGGTGGCAACCCTGTAGGCAGCCCAACTACAAGGCATTTCCATCCAGTTGATATTTAGACATAAAATCAATTGCTTGAACACCTGTAACACATACTGGATTCTTTCCAATTTGATTAGCCTTCTGTCCCAAGACATACTCCATAGAAGCCGTAGGGGGACATTTACTAAAACTGGAGCAATCAGAATCTGATGCAGCTATGCATGGTAGCCAATCAGCTTCTAACTTCAGCTTGTTCAATTAAGCTATGACACTAAGGCTGGGTTCACACCATAGCGATGCGGGAACCCCGCAAATCCGCGGCGTTTTCCCGCATCGCATGCCTCCCGCCGGCAGTTCACACTGCCCTATGCGGACTGCTGGGAGTGTCAATGAAATCTTAATGACACCCCCAGACCAGTCCGCATATCGCAGTGTGATCTGCAAACTCGGACAGGAATCGGATCGCATGGTGTGAACACCCATGCGATCCGATTCTGCTGCGGACCAAAAAAAGGGTCCCGTGCGAGTTTGCGGCGGGTGCGACACGAATTCAGCCATACTATCTGTATGGCTGAACTCGCATCGCACAGACAGATCGGATGTGATTTGCACTGCAGTGCGGTGCGAATCACATCCGGGTCTCCCACCCGCAGCGGTGTGAACCCAGCCTAAAAAGTAGAAAATGATTGGTTACTTTGCAGAGCTGCACCAATTTTAGTAAATCCCCCCCCCCCCCATAGTTCCCATATACTGCACTTATGATTTCCAAAAAGCCTTAAATATCTGTTTGCAGATTGGAATAATTGGCTCTACAATGTTAGGCTATAATTGCAGTATGCACCAGCAGGTCTGGATGAGCATCTGGCATTCACGAAATTCTGGAGAAAATTGCCATACAAAGTGCGACATCCCTCATAACGTGAACAGTCTGCTAGTAAACCTAAACCTGATTGGCTGCTGTGGTTAGAAAGTTTATACTTTGTAGTTTAGTTTAGCTCAACATAATATTTTAATATGGATGTTGGAAGAGTACGGGTACAACTTTGTTAGTAAACACATTTTATGAATGAATGATGCTATATATTCGTCATTGTTTTTTTTTTTTCTCATTGTAAAGAAGGATTATGGTGCTGCCATTCCATCTGACCTTGTAACATGTGTTGGAAATCTGGAAGTAGACGGTCGGATCTTTTTCTCTTGAGACTGTTTGCCAAGTTTCTGCGGAATCATTCCATTGACTGTAAAAGTCATCCTTGTCATTGGCGTGTGAAGGATTAGGCTCTAGAGACTTAGCATGTGTTGGTACAGTTGGTTTCCATACCTTGCTGCGTGGCGTTGCATAGCATTGAGCAATGTGGACAGGATTTTCTGTTGGTGTTTTTCTGCATAAAACATTGGGCTGTTCTTTAGCAACCCCCCTCCCAGAATCTGTTACATATTTTGTCAGGAGTTTTTGAAAACGTAATTTCGGTAAATTCAGCATTTTGAAGGAAGGGATTGCAACTCTTGCATTAAATCGTGGTCTCCAAACATTCTAAACAAAGGGCCAGTTTACTGCCCTTCAGACTCTATTTAGACCATGGGGGGGGCCCAGGTTTGGGGGGCCCCTCATACACAGAGTTACACAGAGGCACACATTTTTAAAGAGCATGACACGTCATTCTGAGGTCATGCGTGCGCACACACACACATACACACGCAGTCATAGTCCTCTATATGTGGTTCGCTTGAGCTGCCAAAATTCGCTCTTAAAAATGATACAATATACCAGTCCAGAGTCAAAATGTTTACAGATGATGGCTGCCAAAATATTACTTCCCTACATACATTTAATAAAATGTAAATTAAATTATTCTTCCCCCAAGCTCTTGGTTGTTGGAGGCTCCTTTGGACTTCGTGAATTTTCACAAATTCGTTATGATGCCCAAAAGCTTAAAAGTAAACTAAATATTACCAGGGTACCTAGGAGTGGGTAATTTCCAGAGTGCCGCACAGTGGCAAAAACTGTGAATGTCTCATACCCTTGGCGGGGGAATAATTTCTGGTGGGTGCAGTTACAATAAGAGCACAAATAAACCACGTATATGCTGTGTTCACCCTTCAAGGGGAAATAGAGCAGCGGGGGGGGGGAGGGGGGGGGTTCTTCCTTCACCAGCACAAAGCACTTTCACCTATTCTAAAAAAAAAAAAAATTTGGTACTATGAACTTTATCATTTGTTTTTTACATTAATATTGAAGTAGGATTATTCACGTTGGAGATATATAATTATTTTTGCACATGTTTACGGATTTTTTTATGAATTGTGGGTAGTTCTATATTTTATGTTTTTTCTGCATTTTTCTGCATCTTTTCACATATATTTTTTGTATATGAGCTTTAACATATGAATTTCATAAGATACATTAATTAATTGTATTAGGCACATTACTATATCACTAATCATTTAAGATATTTAACCGAACAGTGCCACACCTACTTTTAATTTTTATAATTCTTTTGCTTTCCCTATGACTCTGAATCCAGAAACGTCAGTACAGCACTGGATGAAAGATGTAAGGGTCTGTCAGGAGTCCAGAAACTCATTGAGCTTTTATATACACACACACACACACACACACACACACACACACACACACACTAATTACAAGCAAACAGATCACAGGTGAGGATGGTTACCTTTTAATAGCCATTCAAACCCCTTTGTGTCAACTTGTGTGCATATCAGGCCAAAATCACCAGGGTTTGTAAACTTTTGATCGGGGTCATTTGGGTAGTTTCTGTTGTGATTATGATTTAAAAAGAGTAAACACAGTTGATTGATAATAAATATATATACGGTGAGGGAAAGTATTCGATCCCCTGCTGATTTTGTACCTCAGGAGGGATTTTGTTCCACTCCTCTTTGCAGATCCTCTCCAAGTTATTAAGGTTTCGAGGGTGAGGTTTTGTAACTCAAACCTTCTACTCCCACATATTTTCTATGGGATTAAGGTCTGGAGACTGGCTAGGCCACTCCAGAACTTTATTCGTCTTGAGCCACTCCTTTGTTGCCTTGGCTGTGTGTTTCGGGTCATTGTCATGCTGGAATACCCATCCATGATCTATTTTCGAATCCCTGGCTGAGGGAAGGAGGTTCTCACCTAAGATTTGACAGTACCATCATCCCTTTGATGTAGTGAAGTTGTCCTTATCCTCTAGCAGAAAAACACCCCCAAAGCATAATTTTTCCACCTCCATGTTTGATGGTGGGGGTGGTGTTCTTGGGGTCATAGACAGCATTCCTCCTCCTCCAAACACGGCGAGTTGAGTTGATGCCAAAGACCTCGATTTTGGTCATTGGGCATTGCAGGATTTCAGTCCTTTGTGGCGTAGTGTTACCAATTGTTTTCTTGGTGACTATGGTCCCATCTGCCTTGAGATCATTGACAAGATTCTCCTGTGTAGTTCTAGGCTGATTCCTCACCGTTCTCATGATCATTGAAACTCCAGGAGGTGAGATTTTGCATGGAGCCCCAGACCGAGGGAGATTGACAGTAATTTTGTGTTTATTCCATTTGTGAATAATCGCACCAACTGTTGTCACCCTCTCACTAAGCTGCTTGGCGATGGTCTCGTAGCCCATTCCAGCCTTGTGTAGATCTACAATCTTGTCCCTGACATCCTTGGACAGCTTTTTGGTTTTGGCCATGGGGGAGAGATTGGAATCTGTTTGATTGCTTCTGTGTGTCTTTTATGCAGATAACAAGCTCAGATTAGGAGCACTCCCTTTTACCTAATCTCAGCTCGTTACCTGTATAGAAGACACCTCGGAGCCAGAAATTTTGCTGACTGATAGGGGATCCAATACTTATATCACGCATTAAAATGCAAATCAATTTATAACTTTTTTGAAATGTGTTATTCTGGATATTTTTGTTGTTATTCTGTCTATAAATTTTCTTTAGCCGTTTGCATAGAACTAAACTCTCTCAATCAACAGTAACTATTTTTAATCCTTATGCTCCTAGAATTATTAAATGGAATTGAAGGCATGTTATATTTACTTGTTTTACATTTTTTTGTTTACATTTCTTCAGTTGCTTCCTGGTTTCTGATGATGTTACACAATAATGTCATACATCCCAGGAGTCTTTATGTTCATTTTTTTTCTTTCATCTGGAGGAAGGGAGGGGGGCTTTCTCATCTAAGCACACCTTCCTGTCTGCATGCCTGACCTAAGGGCGGATGGATACCGAGAAGTAAATGCTACATACATCATTTGCCCTTAGACCCCTTTCACACCAGGGCGTTTTGCAGGCGCTATAGCGTTAGAAATAGCGCCTGCAAAACGCCCTAAAGAATCTGCACCATTGTGTGTAGTGTGAAAGCCCCGAGGGCTTTCACACTACAGCGGTGCGCTGGCAGGACGTCAGAAAAAGTCCTGCCAGCAGCTTCTTTGGAGTGGTGAAGGAGCGGTGTGTTTACCGCTCCTCCACCGCTGCTGCCCATTGAAATCAATGGGGCAGCGCTGTAATGCCGCCGGCAAAACACCGCTATTGCGACGTATTGCCGGCGGTTTTAACCCTTTCGCGGCCGCTAGCGGGGGGTAAAAGCACCCGCTAGCGGCCGAAATGCACCGCAAATCCGCCGCAAATCCGGCGGTAAAATGCAGCTAAAAATAGCGGCGTTTTACCGCCGACGCAAGGTGCGGTGTGGTGTGAAAGGGGTCTTACTCAGGATGGCTTGATGTGTGTTTTTTCAAAGTGACATGGATGGATTTGTGGGGTTATTTTAAATATTAAAAAATGAATTAGTGTTTTCAGTTTTTGGTGCTCAGATACAGTTAAGTTCTACTTCAAGTACAGGGCGGGAGGTCGCGTTTGTCCGTTTTTTTTTCTGGTTTTCCTTGAGCAGTTAGTCGTAATGATGCTAATTTTGGAACTGGGGAAACAACAGGCAAGAGGAGTTTCTATTTTAGGATTTTGCCATTTAATAAATATTTTCATCCCATTTAAATTTCTGCCATTTCCCATGTACTCGATGTTTATTATAGGATAGTGAAAGAGCCGCACTAACATTACAGTAAAACATTAACAGTGGAGTTACAAGTAATAAGTCGTAGGTAATGGGAGACATTTCTATTAAAATGCTTGTGAAGGCAAACGTTTCTTTTAGGTTTTGGATACAGTAAGGAAGGGTTATACCCTTTGAAAAGTTTTTATTGCTGTCCGTTTCCCTGTTGGAGAGATTCGCCTCTATTTGTCCCGGTGTTCATTGCCATATAGATTGAAAGTGAGAAGAAACCCAAAAATTTGAGTTGTGATTAGAGCAAGAGGTGAGGAAAATTCATACTACCTTGGGAACCCCTGTTCCTGTGACAACTCTCTGAGATCGGACATTTTTTCACTTTGAAGGGATTGCATCTTATGTCCTGTTACGTCCAGAGCACAATGACAGGATATTTCCATAATGAGAAGTTTTGGCTTTACATACACTTTAATACAGCCATTCTCAACCAAGGTTCAGTGGAACCCTTTGGTTCCTCCAGAGGATGCTAGGGGTTCCTTGAGCTGTGGCTGACCAACCTTCCATTTGATGGTGCCTGCAAAGTTCCAAGGCCAATGCCATTGGCAGAGCCAGCTGCACGCCACCAAAACATTTTTTTTTAACTGCTTTTAAGGGTGGCATTCTGACGGCCAACGTAAGAGGCATTCTATCCATTGGCCACCAATGTGAGGAGCATTTTCCCCCCTGTCCACCAGTGAATTGGCTTTAGCAGGGTTTCCACAAAACCTGAAACTTGTTTCAAGGGTAGCTCTGGAGTAACCAAGAAGCCAGCATTTTCATTGTATTTAAGCAAGTCATTCATAACCAGGGTTCCATGGAACTCAAGGTTCATCAAGAGGTTGCTAGGAATTCCTTGAGCTGTGGCTGACTGATCTTTCATTTGATTAAGCCTAAAAAACTCCAGGGCCGATGGCAGAGCCAGCTGCATGCCACCAACAATATATTATACTATTATACATTACAGGTACTTATATAGCGCTGTCAAATTTGTGCAGAGCCTTACATATATATTGTACATTAACAACAGTCCCTGCCCTCAGGGAGCTTAGAGTCTAAGGTCCCTAACACCCATTTATACGTACAGTAAACATACTAGGGCCAATTTAGACAGGAGCCAGTTAACCTACCAGAATGTCTTTGAAGTGCGGGAGGAAACCATAGTACCTGGAGGGAAAACAGGCACAGGGAGAACATGCAAACTCCAGGCAGGTAGTGCCGTGGTTGGCATTTTTTCCACTGATGCACTAACCTCCAATGGATTTTAACAAGGGCTCCCCAAAACCTGAAATTAGTTTCAAGGGTTCCTTTGGGGTTAAAAGGTTGAGAAAAGCTGCTTTAATAAATGTAAAACTGTATTTGCTACTTGTTAAACAACATCAGTCTGTGTTGCCGCCAGGTTCAAAGCTGCACCGCAGATTGACCAGGGGTTGCAGCAAAGTTTATTGAAATGTTCAGGGCAAAAAGGTTATGACCTGTAAGACCTGCTTAGTACTAGGCATGCATGACTTTTCTCCATAGGCCATTAAGAAAAAGCAAGCTTACAGACTTATGTAATTTCAAATTGAAAGAACTGGGGGGGGGGGGGGGGATTACAATTAGTATGTAAAAGTATAATTATCCTTTAAAATAAATTAAAAAAACTTAACCAAATTATTGCCCAAACATTAGAAAAAAAAAATTCCCTAGCAGATTTTTAAATAATAAAAGTAGCTCTGGCTGCAGTACTTACCTCTTTTCTGTGTGCTGTTCCTTTAAAATAAATGTACCGGTAATTTTTTTTTTTTTTACATATTAACATATGTATTAATACATATTAACATATGTATTTACATATTAAAAAAAAAGAGTAAATTTTAAAAATCTTTAAAAATATTAAAATCATTATTAAAATTTAAAAAAAATATTGGCCCAGGTATTTTACAAAAGTTTTTTGCTAGGAAATTACTTAGAATCCCCAAACATATATATATTTTTTCAGACACCCTATAGAATAAAATGGTGGTCGTTGCAATACTTTATGTCACACCGTTATTGCGCAGCGGTCTCATAAGCGCAATTTTTGTTGGAAAAAAATATATTTTGTAAAATGAAAAAATAAGACAACAGTAAAGTTAGCCCAATTTGTTTCTATTATGTAAAAAATAATGTTACGCCGAATAAATTGATACCCAAGATGTCATGCTTCAAAATTGTGCCCGCTCATGGAATGGTGACAAACTCTGACCCTTAAAAACCTCCATAGGCGATGTTTACATTTTTTTTACAGGTGACAAGTTTTAGGCCCCTTTCACACTACCGATCCGTTCAGGTCCGCCTGTCAGTTTTTCAGGCGGACCTGAACGGATGCTTCATAGAGCTCTATGGAGTGTCGGATGTCAGCGGTGACATGTCCACTGACATCCCACCCACTGCGGTCCGTCGTCACCCGATCTCCCATAGGGGAGAGCGGCGCTGTGACAGGTCCGTCCCTGCGCAGTGTGCAGAGACAGACCTGTCATCTTCCTGCTCAGCGGAGACTGCTCCGGCGATCCCCGCTGAGCAAGCGGATATCAGTGCTGATCCGCCCCGTGTGAAAGGACCCTTAGACTTACAGAAGAGGTCTTTTGCTAAATTGATTACTCTCGCTCTAACGATCGTGGCGATACCTCACATGTGTGGTTTGAACACCATTTTCATATGCGGGCGTGATTTATGTATGCGTTTCCTATTACAAGGAATGTAAACATCTCTTGTAATAGAAAAAAAAGCATGACAGGACCTCTTTAATGTGAGATCTGGGGTCAAATAGACCTCAGATCTCACATTTACACTTAAAAGCAACAAAAAATAAAAAAATTCCCCTTTAAGACCATTGGGCAGAAGTGACGTTTGATGTCGCTACCGTCATCCAATGGTATGTAGCCAACTGGGGGCCATCTTTCCCTCACTTGACTCCATGTCTGTAAGAGGATCATCTCCGCCTCTACCAATGGCTTCGGTAAGCGGCGAAGACCACCGGGGAGCGGTGGGAGGTGGTAATCTAACGCCACTCCCCCCCCCGATAAAAGTGATCTTGCGGTGAATCCGCTGCAGAGACCACTTTTTTATCTGAAAGCCGATCTGCTGCCATAACCAGGTATTTAATGTCAAACAGCTGCCGTATAACGATGGCCGGCGGTCCGTAAGCTTAATATATTAAAGCAGCGCTGGTTGCAATACTCACCTCTTCTCTGGTGCTGTTCACTGCAGCCTTAGTGCTTAGCAATCCAACGTCCGTTTTCTTCCAGAGGAATTATGCCCAGCATCATTTAATCTGCTTCTTGTGTGCTCAGGGTAGGTCATCAAACTGCTTTGAATTCACAGAACAACATTATTACATGGCACCAATCTCTGCTGCCTAAGGAAACCTGCCCAACTCCCTGATGTCATGCAACTGGACAGGATACCTCAGGAAAAAAAGGTATCACTATCTATACAGAATAATTATCAGCCACAAGCCGAGTTTGTGAATTTATAGGGCTGGATTTACTAAAGAAGTGCAAATGACAAAAAAAAAAACAGTATTTTTGCTTGCAAAAGATAGGATGACTAGCATAAACGCAGCATTACCTTTTTAATGAGGCTAAATTCCTAGTGCTCACCCTGCAGTTCTTTGGCACTTTTTGTGCGGCCCTCAGTGCCCCTGCAGACTGCAGTCTGTGTTTTCCTTAGCTAGGTGTTTGTTTGGGCTGGTGGAGGAAAATTATTTTTTAAACTGGGTTCTTGCAGTTTAATGGTTTGGTTTATTTCTTCCATCCAAATTGGTCTTACAACATTAGAGGCTTGTCAAAATCTATTGAATGCTTTGCAAGTCTACTCAACTTCACCGCAACTGCTGGGAACGGAAAAACAGAAACAAGCTAATTACCGTTGTAGGATCTTTTCTTAATTCTACTTGAACTCTGAGAACCTCACAGCATATACAAACAGTGAAATGTATTAAAGATGAACCTGTAATGTCAAGTAAATCCCATTAATGAAAATTGATTCAGTTTAATGGGTATCTTGGCTGCGATGTAAGTGATTTTTGTAAAATTATAATGTGTCTAGATTAGCTGTTAAAGAAAAATTGTTGGCTAGGCCATGTTTTGCTTGCTATGTGGAGGGGGATGGGTATAATTATTCCAGTATTCCATTATGTGTTTTGGCTTATGGAAACTGGAAGAATTGAAAGTGTTCTCTTAACAAGCAGTGCGATCTAAAGGAGACCTCCAGGGAAATCACAAAATTTAGTACTACATTTATAAAACAAAATGCTAATTACCTGTGCATGTACTGTCTTTGGATGCAACGTTTGGAAGAAAAAATGTTTCAAAATATTTTAGATCACTAGCATGGCATTACAGTAGCCTGCGTTTATACTTGGTCGCTCTGAAAATACAGGAAGAAGCACGTGTTTCTGTCTGTGTTTTGAGAAATGTGTCAAAATGTGTGATACGCTTGTGCTGCCACTATTTCCTTTTTTTTATTATTATTATTTTTTTTTTTTTCATTTGCATCCATATACAAACACTTCAATAAAGTGCAACATGCAAATAAGTACAGTATGCATTTCCGTCCCTTCACGCAACTACTAAACACATCCCCACCCCCCTCCCTTTCTTCTTGCCCTCTATTCCCATCCTTTGCCATTACTAAATTTCCTTATTTTGCCCTGTTCTCCTAGTTTAGACCATTATTCTCCCACTTACAACCTCCGCATATCTCCTGGTCTTCTTAAACACCCTCCAATCTTTCCATCTTTTTATCACTCCCACTATTTCTTCCTCTCCACTATCTCTCAGATATTCCGTATTATATGTACCTTCTACCTTTCAAAACCAGCCTTTTATTGTAGGACTTTCTACTTCTTGCCAGTGTCTTGGAATCTGACTTTTAGCTGCTTTTAAAAAGTGAGGTATCAAAGATTCTTTATATTATTTTATTGAACTCGCTGACCCATGAAATAAGCACGTCCATGGATCTTCTACGATTTCCTTCTTAGTGATTTATTTTATTAACTGTATTATCTCACTCCAGTACTTTTTAATTTTGGGGCAGTCCCACCATAAATGAGCCATTGTTCCCACTATTTTATATCCCCTCCAACAAAATGACAACTTCTCTGTGTGATACCTACTTACTTTATCCGGGGTTCTATGCCACCCTGATAAACATTTGTAGTTCATCTCTGCTGTGTTAGAATCCACTGCAGAGGTGTGTACCAGTCTCATAATCTTTTCTAATTTAAGTTTATTACTTCTAACTCCTAATTCTTCCTCCCATTTTTTAATGTATGGCGGGGCTTCCAGCCCATCCGCTGCCAAAATTTTTTTTTATAAATATGTGATATCCCGTTTTTTGTGCTTGGCGCCTGACTCAACCGTTCCAGTGGTCTAAGATCTTCCCCTGATCTTATTGGTTGAGGTAGCGTACTGACAAAATGTTTCAGCTGGAGGTACCGCCATTCACTAATCGTCATCATTTCTGTCTTGTGCTTTAATTCTTGATATGTGTATATTTTCCCCTTTTCTATTATATCCTTTAATTATATGTTGAAGGAGAAGGGATCTCACCGCTCCAGGAGCACACATGTAGGCTGTAAACTGTCTCTTCGGCTGGGAAGCCACAGGTGCTGGCTATTACCACTAGCAACAGACAAAAAACAAGCTCTGGACTGCAGCACTCTTCAGAACGTCACATCACAGCTCAACAAACACAGCAAACAATCATAGCTATGATTAAGCACTACAGCTAGTGCGAAGCGTCAGCAATTTTTCCTTGTTCGCCATGTTTGTTGAGCTGTGATGTGATTTTCCAATAAAAGAAAGTGGTTTTCTGAAGAGTGCGGCAGTCCAGAGCTTGTTTTTCATCTGTTGCTTTAATTGTATGTTATCGTGTTTTATCCATTCTCCAAATAATTTCCCTTTACCTGGTAAAAAATAATTAGTTTCTTTCAGTGAAATTAGTGGTGAGTTATATTTCCATCTACTTTGTCTATGTATTAAATCCCATATTCTAAGTGCATTACCTGTCATAATGTAAGCTCTAACGAGCAGGGCCCTCTGATTCCACTTGTCTTGAATTGTATTGTATTATAATGTCTACCCCAATGTTGTAAAGCGCTGCGTAAACTGTCGGCGCTATATAAATCCTGAATAATAATAATAACAATAATAATATGTGTATCTTTACCCAGTGCTCTATATTGTGATGCTCATTATGTTCTCAATTTGTACCCATCTTTTTTACTGCCTTAGACCATTCCACCACCCATGAAATTAACACTGCATTGTAATGTTTTTGCAGGCCTAGTACTTTTAGCCCCCCCCCCTTCCACTTTATCTCTCTTTAGTATCAAGAATGCGATTCTTGGTTTGCTGCTCTGCCAGATGAACTTAGATATCATATTTTTTAATATTTTAAAATATGTCTCAGGTAGTGGGATAGGTAGCATTTGGAATTTGTGCAAGATTTTCAGTACTATTACAATTTTTATGGTGTTTATTCTACCTGTCCATGAGAGAGGTTGCTGCCACTGTTTCCTAATGCCATCATAACATGGTGCAATTTTGGCATGTTTGTTGGGTGACAAAACCTGCAAAAATGGTGGCAAAACGAGCATTGCCAAATGCGCTTGGCTTGGTGACAACATTTGGTACACAAGCTTCTTTGGCATGTTTGTTGCCCATACGGCAGCCCATTAGGTATCCCTATACACAATGCATGGAAAAGTGTAGAAAAAAGCACCAAAAAAAAAAAATACAAATGTGTGCTGGAACGAATGTTCCTGCTGCTCCCAATGTGAATGGGGTCATAAGCTTTCCTCAGACTACACCCTGATTCTTTGTATGAGATAAAAAGTATACTGTATGTATGTGTATATATATATATATATATATATATATATATATATATATATATATATATATATATATATATATATATATATATACACACATACACATACACGCACATCTATTCTCGATCCAGTGCCGTCTCATCTGCAGCAGCTCTTCTTCTACCTTTTCATGGTCTCACAGGCTTTACTGATAGCAGCAGGATCCATTGGTCCCTTTCAAACAAACATAGTGAGGAGTGAGCAAGGTGTGGGGCAGAGCCATGCTGTGCATGTCTATGGACACCCAAAGCCTGGCTCAGGAGCACGCCTGCACAAGTGCCCCCTTAGCAAGTAGCCTGCTGTGGGGGGCACTTTGAGAAGAGGAGCAGCGGAGAATGCAGACAGGGAACCCCTGGAAGATGAGGTTCGAGGTCCGCTCTGTGCTCAAACATTGCACAGAGCATATAAGTATAACAAGTTTTTAATTTTAGGAAAAAAAAATATTGGTTTTACAACTGCTTTATTATGTAGCAAGAATCTAAAACCGAGGGTTACAGCATACATGAGTTTTTTTTAAATGTTCATCAGACAAAAAATGTATAACGTGTAAGTGCTGCTCAGTACAAGGCATGCATGATTTTTCCCAATAGGCCATGAGCGCGTGGGGGGGGGGGGGGGGGATTACAATTTGTTTGTAAAAGTATAATTAGCTTTTAAAATAAATACAAAATGATTAACATATTTAAAAAATATTAAAAATAAACAAATAAGTAAATAAAAATAAGTAAATTAAAAAAAATATAAAAAACAAATCTTTCCCCCGGCTTTAGAAAAAAAAACATTTTCTACCCGTTTTTTACAATATAAAAGCAGCTCTGGCTGCAATACTCGCCTCTTCTCTGGTGCTGTTCACCGTAGCCTTACTGCTTAGGAATTCAACGTCAATCCTCTTACAGGGGAATTATGCCCAGCATCATTTTATTTCTACTTCCTGTGAGCTCAGGGTATGTCATCAAGCTGCTCTGGACTCACAGAACAATATTGTTACATGGCGCCGCTCTCTGCAGCCTAAAGGAATGCGCCCAACCCCATCATGTCATGTGACTGGACAGGAAGCCTTCGGGAAAAAAGGGAGGTGCACCTAAGGAGCAAGGAGGGGGCTGTAGATGAGGAAGGGGGGCTAGAGTTGAGCTTTAAATTATTATTATTATTATTATACAGGATTTATATAGCGCCGATAATTTACGCAGCGCTTTACAACATTGGGGTAGACAGTACAATGCAATACAATTCAAGACAAGGGGAATCAGAGGGCCCTGCTCGTTAGAGCTTACAATCTATGTTGAGCCTTTATTTGTTCATGGGATTCCCCTTTAAAAATAGGCAAATATTATTATATTATAATACAGGATTTATATAGTGCCAACAGTTTCCGCAGCGCTTTACAATGTAGAGGGGGACAGTACAAATACAATACAGAAGGAATATTTGACTTTCCACTGCATGGCAAAAGTAATGTCCCTGTATGGCAAGTGCTATCTATACCAACCAATCAGATTTTATTTTTTTCCCAAAACTGTACTAAGACTAAAATCATGATTAGGATCTGATTGGTTTCTGGGCAATATGACAACCATTTCCCAGTTGTCATTAATACCCCGCAACGTTATCGAATTGTAATAACCACTTGAGAACACATCTGAGATGTTCCCTCTGGCTTTTGTTTCTGAGTCATTCCGCTCTTATCTGTTCTGTGAAAGTGAAGACTACAATAACAACCCATTACAATGATAACTATCTTTATTGAGTAGCTCAGAAGATATTCTACCTTGACAAGTTAAATAGACTTTAAATTACAGCAAAATCAAAGTACGTAATTTGTTCTAGGGAAAATATTTCTCCCTTTTTAGGAACACTGGGAAGCTCTTCCACATTACGGCACTGTAGATGGCTGACAGCATACAATGGCGGGTGGCTTGTGTCACAGTCTGTTGTATGAGTTGGCTAAGGTCTGAGTAAAGGATATACAAGTGAATTCCAACTATGGATATTTTTCATAGTTTCACTGGTCCAGCTTGGACCAATATAACTATATATATACACTGTACCTACCCGCTCACCTTTGAAGCTGGAAATTAAGTTGGCCATACATGGATCGAAATTTGGCCAGTGCAGCCTGTGTTCACTATGAGATTGGATTGAGCTAAATCAGGGGTCTCAAGCCGGTGGCCCTCCAGCTGTTGCAAAACTACAAGTCCCATGAGGCATTGCAAGACTGGCAGTTACACGCATGACTCCCAAGGCAGAGGTATGATGGGACTTGTAGTTTTGCAACAGTTGGAGGGCCACCAGTTTGAGACCCCTAAGCTAGACTACGCTTGACTGATTAGGTTATTCTTAGTCGATATTAAGTGGTGCCATGGTGGGGTGGTGGTGTTTGGCTCCCTTTTGGAAATATGGGATGCTACCTTATTGGTACGACTGCGATGTTGCTTCAGTGAAAAAGATATTTAATATAGAGAGATAGGAGCGTCCAGTGTCTCGAGTGATGCCACACTTGATAGAAGTATTACAATCTTTTATTGAAAATAACGAGTGTACAGATGTAGCCAACGTGAGTCGGGGGATAAGCCTCCCCCTTCTTGAGTGAATGTTGGCTAGAGTTAGCAGAAGCATAACTGACATTCACTCTCATAAGAGACCCAGGTACCACCTCAGAGCCTACCCTTCTCCATCTACATATACCAACAGCCCTGAAGAAGGGGGGAGGCTTATCCCCTGAAATGTGCTGGTTCTATCTGTACACTCGTTATTTTCGAGAAAAGATTGTAATCCTTTCATTAACCTCCCTAGCAGTAATCCCGAGTCTGGCTCGGGTTGGGATTTCAGCACCATAAGCGGTAACCCCGAGCCCGACTTGGGATCGCATCGCTGGATACAGGGAGAAGTTACTTACCTTACCTTGTCCCCTGGATCCAGCGATGTCCTCCGAGCTGTGTGATCGGACTGTCCTCCAATCGATTCACACAGTGCCGAGTGCCGCCGATCTCCATTCCCTGCAATGTTACGACGCACGGGAGCGGAGATCGGCGCCAAATTCAAAAAAGTAAAAACACACAAAACACACACAGTAGTGTAATCTTACAGATTACAGTACGGTATGAAAACATTACACATCCCCTTTGTCCCTAGTGGTCTGTCCAGTGCCCTGCATGCACTTTTATATTATAAATACTGTTTTTTCTGCCTGGAATTTGGAGATTGCCCATAGCAACCAAAAAGGGTCCCTTTATGTCAAAAGTGATTTTAGACCAACTAGAAAACAGCGCTAATAAATTATAATCACTTGCAGAATTGAGCGATAGCGATTTGTGGGGAAATTCGTCATCAAACACTAAATCTAATGACAGCGCCAATTCTGCAAATGAGCAAATTTCATTGTTTTTGGATTTGATTACATTATTGAATAATTTTTATTATTTATTATATTATAAACTTTATCATACCCGGGATGTCTGCTAGACTCTGGTTTGAACAGATTTAAGTTGTTCCTAAGAATTACAGGACTACAATATAAAATGCCAAATTTCCATGCAAAATAATTGTACCGCTTTCAGCACCTAAAATCAGAACTAATCATACCGCCAGGGAGGTTAAGTATGGCATCACTCTGGATACCACTATGTGCATCTCTCTCCCTATCACAGGCAGGTTTTCCCTTGAGACAGTCATGTGATGCTGTGATGGAACGCATGCGCAGAGCTTATGGCATCAGCGTGCGAACCCAGAAGTAGGTGTCAGAACTGCACATTTAAGTTGCTAATCTGAAATCCTCTTTAGGGGGCAAGGTCCAGATAAAGTGTTATACACTGCGGTGCACCAGAACATTGTGCACTATATGTTTTTTTTGTTTGTTTTTTTTTTTAATTGGTAAATGTCGTAAGCAGTAAGCATGATGATGTTTTTTTTTTTTTTTTGAGTTATAAGTGGAAGATGAGCACTAGTGGAAAGTGGTTGGTACCATCTACATTCAGACAGCGGTGTGGAGATCATCGGGAGGATACCCTGGAGGTGTTTTGGCCCCTTAAAGGGGAAGGCACAATTTGACCTATTGTTACACATGGGTCAAATTCCTCAGGTGAGAGCTTGATCTGTCAGGTGGTGGAACACTCTGGATTCAAGGTCTCCAAGTCACCTATTGGGGTTTTTTCCATTCTTTATGTAATCACTTTAGGGGCTTTATAACTAACTTTTTGGGGGCAAATTCATGTTGTAATGTGGAGTGTTATTCACTATTTGTTAAGATACTATTTCAAGTACATATTATGACATTACATATAGTTTCCAACATGCAAGATATTGTGTATATTTTTAGTATGTAGAGTATATTTTTTATATTTTTATTTATATTGTTTAAATTTTGATAATTGAAAATAATTGTATGGCCTAAAGAGTGAAAGGAGTTGCTCGGCACTATATAATTATTTATTTGCTTTGAGGTGTGGCAACACATATCAGTGCTCGTGGTAGTTCCAGGTAATAACACTGTATATACATACGGGGTAGTTAGTTGGCCCACAGGGGGACAGGGAATGGGCTTCAAGTATTCAGGGCAAAAATTCATTAAAAGCACCCGGGGTCGATCCTGTCCCATACTGTCTCCTATCAACTAGAAGGTAGAGCAGCATACAGTGCCTTGAAAAATTATTCATACCCCTTTACATTTTTCACATTTTGTCATATTACAACCAAACACGTAAATGTATTTTATTGCGATTTTATGTGATAGACCAACACAAAGTGGCACATAATTATTAAGTGGAAGGGAAATTATAAATGGTTTTCATGATTTTTTACAAATAAATATGTGAAAAGTGTGGCGCGCATTTATATTCTGCCCCATTTACTCTGATACCCCTAACTAAAATCTAGTGGAACCAATTGCCTTCAGAAGTCACCTAATTAGTAAATAGAATCCAACTGTGTAATTTAATCTCAGTATAAATACAGCTGTTCTGTGAAGCCCTTAGAGGTTTGTTAGAGAACCTTAGTGAACAAACAGCATCATGAAGGCCAAGGAACACACCAGACAGGTCATGGTTAAAGTTGTGGAGAACTTAAAAGCAGGGTTAGGTTATAAAAAGCATTGAACATCTCATGGAGCACTGTTCAATCCATCATCCGAAAATGGAAAGAGTATGGCACAACTGTAAACCTACCAAGACATGGCCGACCACCTAAACTGACACACCGGGCAAGGAGAGCATCAAGCAGAGAAAGAGCCAAGAGGCCCATGGTAACTCTGGAGGAGCTGCAGAGGTCCACAGCTCAGGTAGAAGAATCTGTCCACAGGACAACTATTAGTTGTGCTCTCCACAAATCTGCCCTTTATAGAAGAATGTCAAGAAGAAAGCCATTGTTCAAAGAAAGTCATAAGAAGTCCCGTTTGCAGTTTCCCAGAAGCCATGTGGGGGGACACAGCAAACATGTGGAGGAAGGTGCTCTGGTCAGATGAGACCAAAATTTAACTTTTTGGCCTAAAAGCAAAATGCTATGTGTGGCAGAAAACTAACACCGCACATCACCCTGAACACACCATCTCCACTGTGAAACATGGTGGTGGTAGCATCATGTTGCGGGGATGATTTTCTTCAGCAGGGACAGGGAAGCTGGTCAGAGTTGATGGGAAGATGGATGGAGCCAAATACAGGGCAATCTTAGAAGAAACCCTGCTAGAGTCTGCAAAAGACTTGAGACTGGGGCGGAGGTTCACCTTCCAGCAGGATTACAACCCTAAACATACAGCCAGAGCTACAATGGAATGGTTTAGATCAAAGCATATTCATGTGTTAGAAGGGCCCAGTCAAAGTCCAGACCTAAATCCAATTGAGAATCTGCGGCAAGACTTGAAAAATGCTGTTCACCGACGCTCTCCATCCAATCTGAATGAGCTTGAGTATTTTGCTATTTTGCAAAGAAGAATGGACAAAAATGTCTCTCTCTAGATGTGAAAATCTGGTAGAGACATCCCCAAAAAGACTTGCAGCTGTAATTGCAGTGAAAGGGGGTTCTACAAAGTACTGACTCAGGGGGGCTGAATACAAATGTACACCACACTTTTCACATATTTATTTGTAAAACATTTAGAAAACCATTTATCATTTTCCTTCCACTTCACAATTGTGTGCCACTGTGTTGGTCTATCTCATAAAAAATCCCAATAAAATACATTTCCTTTCTTGATTGTAACATGACAAAATGTGGAAAATTTCAAGGGGTATGAATATTTTTTCAAGGCGCTGTATGCATCCCTGGTTCTAGTGCTGGTTTCTAATAAAAGCTGCAGGTTTAAACCTTCTAAAAATACATTTTTATTTTGCATGGACATAGTAAAGCTTTCATGAGATTTTGAGTTTACATAATGTACACTTCAACTAGGCAAAATATGTTAAAATATGTTTATTTTTTTCATACTTCTTCTTTAAATAATAATTATTATTGCTCCATACAGTTTAAAAAATATGTATACAGTTTACACTGCTGTTGAGTAAGGGTGTCCTTAGAAGACCCCATAATTACAAGTGTTGTTTAGGATTTAAAGCATTGCTTGTCATTACCTGGCTTTTTGGAGCTCTCAGGAGACTAATACAAGCACTTTCTGTGGTCGGAAGTGCTGGTGATGTGTTGGGAAATTGCTCTGTGAGTGGGATGATCCTATGCTAAGGAAGGCACATCTATGCTCATCTGCCCTTCTATGACTACACTTAAAGGATAAGTCCATTTAAAATCAATACTTATTGTTATTGTGGTTGCTAGGGAGTGAAACCATGTGAAAATTGGATATCTATCTTGTTTTTGGCTGTACCTCCATTTAGGAAGAAGTTCCGCATTAAGCATTGTAAATAAAAAATAAAAATAAAAAATAAAAAATAAAAATGGAAGCTAATTGGTTTCTATGCAGGGCTGCACCAGATTTTGCACTCTTCTTTGTAGGAATTCAACCTCATTGACTTATTACACTATAGATGATATATATATATATATAAAACCCCCTCCACCTTATCTGAAGAACAATTGCATTGCATTCAAATTCTGTTTTGTATTGAAGCATTAACCCACCCCCCAAAAATGTAAAGTCAGCAACTACACATACTGTAGCTGCTGACGTTTAATATTTGGGCACTCACCTGTCTTGGAATCCAGTGATGTCAGTACCCCAGCCAACGTTTCCATTTCTGGCAAGGGAACCCCCGCAGTGAAGCCTTGTGGCCTCACAGCCAGGTCCCTCCTGCGCATGCGCAAAGTGCGCTGCGCTCTATTACTGGCCCGGCAGCAGAGGAAGGAGGGCGTGGGGGGGCCGGACTTCTGATGTACCTTGCCACAGCTAAGTCCGACAGAAGTGGGGACAGGGTACCTGTCAAAAACAGGTACCTGCTTCCCCCTCCCTCCTAAAGGTGCCAAATGTGGCACTGGAAGGGGGGAGGAATCAGATAAGCGGAAATTCCACTTTTGGGTGGAACTCCACTTTAAGGTGCCTGTGGAAGGTGCTTAGTAAGCAGGTGACCATGCTGTCCAGACTGTCTGGGTCTGAAGTGGTATGCCAATGCATAAAGTGGCATTTGAAAGAGAACACTTGATCTATATAAAAGGCTCTTAAAGCGGTAGTAAACTCCCTCAAAGATTATTATTATTATTATTATTATTATTATACAGGATTTATATAGCGCCAACAGTTTACGCAGCGCTTTACAATATAAAAGGAAGACAATACAGTTAAAATACAATAAAATACAAAAGGATTAAGAGGGCCCTGCTCAGAAGAGCTTACAATCTAATAGGGTGGGGCAGATGGTATAAAAGGTAAGTAAGTGGTGTTGCACTCCACAAAAATTAATAAATCAAGTGAACTAAATAAATATATAGAAATAGATAATGCACAAAATAATAAAGATGACTACATATGACTATTCAAAGTCAATTAATTTGAATGTGCAGCTTCTAGAGTGCATTGGCGCCAACCAAGCAATGTTCAATCCAATGCAATATGAATAGTTGGATGCTCCAAATAAAGTGCATGCAGTGAAAATTAATTATTACTGAAAATGCAAATAAAATTCAAACAGTGAAAATAAATAATTAATCAAAATACAATAGAGTTCAAGATTGTGTCTCAATCCATAAAGTGCATACAGTGAAAAAGTAAGTTAATACTAAAATTGCAATAAAATTCAAAATTGTGTCTCAGTCCATAAAGTGCATACAGTGAACAAAATGTTGGTAAAAAAAGTCCAATAAAAATTTGTGCGTCTCTTATCTATAACATCAAAGCAATCCGTATCAAATCATGCAGTATGTGAATCCACACTGTGCCATGAAGTAAACTAACTCCGTGAGCAAAAAGAATAATTCCACCGGTGATCTTGTGAATCCTCAGAATCAGGTGTTCACACACTGAGTGCAATGGCTACCTTACCTCACTGCTGTAAGGTAAACAGCAATTCATTCTCAATTCCAGCAGTTAAAATGTTGTTATCAGCTGGTATAGGTACTACAGGTTCTCAGCCATAAACCACGGATCATATCCATAAAAGAAAAAAAAGGAGCTCCAATAGTATAGGCCGACCCGAATATAAGCCGAGGCCCCCAATTTACCCCCAAAAAAACTGGCAAACTTATTGACTCGTGTATAAGCCGAGGGTGAGACATGCCTGTCCATCCCTGTGTGTGTGTCCGTCCATCCCTGTGTGTCCGTCCATCCCTGTGTGTCCGTCCATCCCTGTGTGTCCGTCCATCCCTGTGTGTCCGTCCATCCATCCCTGTGTGTGTGTGTGTCCATCCATCCATCCATCCCTGTGTGTGTGTGTCTCCATCCATCCATCCATCCATCCCTGTGTGTGTGTGTCTCCATCCATCCATCCATCCATCCATCCCTGTGTGTGTGTGTCTCCATCCATCCATCCATCCATCCCTGTGTGTGTCTCCATCCATGTGTGTGTGTGTGTGTGTGTGTGTGTGTGTGTGTGTGTGTGTGTGTGTGTGTGTGTGTGTGTCCAGCCTACCTTTGTCCCGAGCCTCCGTCCCGTGCCTTGCCTCCTTGCCTCCGTCCCGTGCCGTGCCTTGCCTCCTTGCATCCGTCCCGTGTCGTGCCTTGCCTTGCCCCCGTCCCGTCCCGTCCCGTGCCGTGCCGTGCCGTCCCGTGCCCTCTTCGTCGGCGGCCATTGTAAAGTTCAAAAGCTGCGCCGCCGCCTTCGCCTGTGATAGGCGGAACACTGAATTTCCCAGCAGCCTGTGTTCCGCCTATCACAGACGTCGTATCATCCTCGTCCGTAGTACGAGGATGATACGACGTCCGTGATAGGCGGAACACAGGCTGCTGGGAAATTCAGTGTTCCGCCTATCACAGGCGAAGGCGGAGCCGGAGGCGCGGCTTTTGAATAGAATGGCCGCTGTCTGTCTGCTCGACACGCTGATCGAGCGGGCAGACAGCGATGACTCGAGTATAAGCCGAGGGGGGCACTTTCAGCCTCAAAAAAGAGGCTGAAAATCTCGGCTTATACTCGAGTATATACGGTACTGCCAAATATACTTTATTATAAAAAGGACATAGTCCTGGGTACTCACATTTAATCACATATTCATAAGCAAAGTTACAGCATACAACGAACGGGCTCCACGTTCGTACCCCGGACGTCACTTCCGGTATCGGATACCGGAAGTGACGTCCGGGGTACGAACGTGGAGCTTGTATGACAATCCTCCAAAGGAAGTTCACTTACCAGATATCACTGGATATACTGCATATCTTTGGGTGTGTTGTTGTCAGCAAGGCTCCGTGAATCTTCATCCAGTATTGGTAGGTAGGTGTATGGATGTCAGGTGGCTATAATCAGCAATCACTGCATATTTCCATCTATATATTGCTCGTTACAAGCAGAAAAAAAAAAGGGGGTGCACATAGCGTAATCCAATTTTTCAAAAAGGTGTGTTTATTGGATAACTCCTCATAGATGTACACTTACAATAAAAACATATGTTAAAAGCATAAATAGAATTATAATGATGAAGTCGCTCCCTCCTGATATACCTCTACACCACTACAGCGGTGTTCCCGGGTAAGGCAAATTGGAGAGCCGACAGCGTGATTCAGTCGCGTGGATTGCTGCTTGATCAGGCCCTCATTTAGTTTAGAAACCTGCAATTGTCAATTTAAATAAAAGTGTGGAATGGGTATACAACTACTTTAAAGTGGTGTTACCACCAAAAAATAAAAAATAGTTTAAAATTCTTAAAAAAAAATTGGAAAAAAAATTAGTTTTACTCACCTCTAAATGCCTGTTGCTAGGGGGTCCCTCGTAGTCTGCCTTCTTCATTGCCCGGGCTGGTGACATCACATTCCCTCGCGCCGCACAGTCATCTGGGACCTGTCACATGTCCCAGATGACTGTGCGGTGATTCACGGCACCCTGCGCCACTTGCGCATGCGCAGTGGGTGCCTGGCTGTGAAGCCACAGCCGGGTGCCCACAGTAAGAATGACGGCGCCACGAGCAGCGCGGGGAACGAGGGGGGCTTCATTCCCCCGCATCTCTGGACCCTGGGACAGGTATGTGTCCGATTATTAAAAGTCAGCAGCTGCGGTATTTGTAGCTGCTGACTTATAATTTTTTTATTATTTTTTTTAGGGGGCACCCCACTTTAAGAAAACATCTTCAGTAGACTAGTGCATAATGTAGCAAGCCATAAGCACCAACCAGATTTCAGTTAAAGTGTTACTAAACCCAGGACCCTGCATTCACTATATCTGGTCTCCCACAGTACACAGAACATGGAAATGCAAATATTTTAGTAAATATAAATTGCTAAATACCCTTTTCTCATCAGCAGTATATAGCAGCCTTGTGACTTCTATCAGTGTTTGGCCAAGCACTGGTTAAAGCTTGTAGGAGGAGTTTTCTGACTGTCCTTTGAGACCCCTGACCCTCTGTGTGGACAGTGCTGATTGGCCCTGTGCTGATCACTTGCAAAGGGACAAAAAAAAAAGCCTCTCTAGCAATACACACCAAACTGAGCATGTGCAGAGTGCTTCCTAGAGCTCTGTACTATCAGCAGACTGATTAGGGACTGTGGAAGAAGGAGAGTATCACAGAAGACAGGAAACAGCCTTTTTGCAAAATGCACAGGATTAACCCCTTAGCTTCCATAGTGAGTATAAAAAGCATGCTTTATTGCATGTACAGACTGATTTTACTGTTGTGGGTTTAGTAATACATTAACAGAACTAAGAATTCTGTGGATGGATTTTGTTTAGCTTGCATGTTTTACTTGCATGTTCACTTGCTATTTTCCATATTAAAACCACAGACTGTCCTTTCAGCCTAGTCATAAACAAAAATTGTACAGTAAGGTAAGATAAGTTTCCTTACTGACTGTGCGTGCGTCTGATCGGAAATAGTGTGGTCCTAGCATTAGGACCGAACAGAATTTATGATTTATTGACTATCTCAAGAATGTTTGGAACGCAGTGATCTATAGGTTATTTGCCAGAGATGTTGCTATATAAAGCTCTGAATCTACTGTAGCTGAATGATGCTCGGCTGGCGGTAGTTTTTATCTGGAATTTATGAAGATGTCAATGTAGGAAGTCTTGTATGAAATAATACCGTAGTATTACCAATCTAAAAATAGTTTTCCTTGCTTTAGCCGATGTTGCGTTCCATGTGGGCTATGTTCAGTTAAAGGTATATCTCAGCCAATGATAAAGAATCTATTTCAGGCTAAGTTCACATCTATGCTTGAACTTTATGGAGTGATGAGTGACGTAACGTGTAGGGCAGAGCCAGGCAGCGGCGGCCTGTCCATAAGGAGCGCAAGGGGCACCGCCCACCCTAATCTCTATGCGCCCAGCCCCTAATCTCCATGCAGGGGGCCGAGTGCATAGAGTTCTATGGGTTTTTTTGTTTGTTTTTCTATGAAGCATATGATTAGAGCCTGAGGCTAATTGACGTAAAAAACGGTGGGCTCAGGGGGGCAGAGCACTGCGTCCTGAGTCCACCCACTTGTGACAATGGAGAATCAACATTCACTATTGTTTCCTGCTTCTCCTCCTGGCCAATCAGGACAGGAGGAGTACAGCACAGGCAGAGAGCACAGGAAGTGATCAAGTTAGCTGTATGTAGTAAAGGATATGCAATAGAACAGTTTTATTTTATTAAAATTAGCATACTGAGGTTTGTACCATCTGTTACATACTCGCTTGTGGCACAGTCATTAACCACTTGCTTACTGGGCACTTAAACCCCCCCCCCCCCTCCTGCCCAGAACAGCTTTCAGCACTAATGCAATTTGAATGACAATTGTGCGGTCATACAACACTGCACCCAAATTAATTTATATCATTTTTTTCACAAAAATAGAGATTTCTTTTGGTGGTATTTAATCACAGCCGGGATTTTTTGCTAAACAAACAAACAAAAATGGAAAAAAAAAAAAGGTTTCATAGTTTGTTATAAAATTTTCCAAATAGATAATTTTTCTCCTTTATTGATATGTGATGATGAGGCGGCACTGGTGGGCACTTATATGCTGCACTGATGGGCACTGATATGCTGCACTGATGGGCACTGATAGACTGCACTGGTGGGCACTGATAGACTGCACTGATGGGCACTGATAGACTGCACTGATGGGCACTGATGGGCACAGAAAAGGCAGTACTGATGGGCACAGAAAAGGCAGTACTGATGGGCACAGATAAGGCAGTACTGATGGGCACAAATAAGGTGGTACTGATGGGCACAGATAAGGCGGCACTGATGAGTGGCACTGATGGGCACTGATCGGTACCACTGATAGATGGCACTGATGGGCACTGATTGGCAGCACTGATGGGCACTGGTAGGAGACACTGATGGGTACTGATAGGTGGCACTGATGTGCAGCACTGTTGATGAGGCACTGATTGTGGGCACTGATAGGTGGCACTATGTGCACTGATGGATGGCACTGTGGGCACTGATGGGTGGTGCTGGTGGGCACTGGTAGGTGGCACTGTTGTGTACGGTTGGTGGCACAGGTGGGCACTGAGGAGCTGGCGACAGTGACCGATGTCCCTCTCACAGCGCAAGGAGAAAAAATAGCCGATTACCGGCTCTGTTTACATCACATGATCAGCTGTCATTGGCTGACAGCTGATCAAGTGGTAAGGGGTCGGGATCGGCCCCTTACTCTGATCTGCGATCTGCGATCCAGCGAGTCTCATAGATTCACTGATCACAGAGCGCACCGTGTGCCCTGCAGGAGGCGCGCAGGCCGCTTCGACACGGAAGGACGCCAATAGACATAATCCCAGCAAAGCAGGTCCACGCTGTAGCCGTCATTCTGCTATAGCGTGGATCTGAACAGGTTAAAGCATATGGCCCTTTAGGCCCCTCCTCCCACTGTTGATGCAATATGACCACACCCACAGTTTTGGCGTGGTGCCACTATACTGCCACATACCATTTATTCTGGGGGGCAGTCCAAAAAAATGTCCAGCCCAAGGTGCCAGATGTGCTAGCTATGCTACTGGGTCTAGGGGTGTTTTTGCGGCAAAAGGGGAACCTACTCAATGTTAGATGGGTGGGCATAATGTTTTAGTGAGTGATTGTAATGTTATGGTGGCTGGTCATAATCTTATGGCTGATCAGTGTACAACAGAGCAAAAGGCTGTAAATAAGAGAAATGCATTGTTTGGGTGTACATACAAGGGACAGTACTGTGTATCACTCAGGATGCATTCTCACAGCGTTTTGAATCGCAGTCAGATTTGCCGTGATTCTGCCTGCGATTTGAAAGCGCTGATGTGTGAATGACAAATTGCTGGGCTCACATTTGAGATGCCATTCTTTTGAATTTTGCAGTACAAAAAAATTGCAGTATAGGTCTGCCGCAGTAAATTGCAATTGCGGCAATCCGCATTGCGTGAAGCATGTCGCTCCAAAAAAGTATCGTGCGACAATCGCGGCAGACCCGCAATTTTAGGTGTAATTCAAAGGAATGGCATCTCAAATGTCAGTCCCGTGATTTGCCATTCACTCATTAGGGCTTTCAAATTGTGGACAGTATCACAGTGTTCTGTCAAAGTGCCTGCTATGGACAAGTGCCTGGGACGAACGGCACATGAGTCGTATGAAACAACACAACAGCTGATTTTACAATCGGCTGTTGTGACGGTGAGACGGTGCCTGTGCATAATAGCTGACAGAAGATTTTTTTCTGTCAGATTGTGCTCCACGCTCCTGTGGCGAGTTCATGTTGGCGAGGGGCAGATTTCCACATGTTGTAGGCAGATTTATAAACGATGGGCAGTTGGGGGGGGTGGAATTTTTTAAAGATGGACAGTTTCATAGTTTCATAGTTAGTAAGGTTGAATAAAGACACCAGTCCATCCAGTTCAACCTGAGTGAGTGTCTACCCCTATCCCTGTACATTGCACACTCACATTGGTCCCTACCCTGAAGGAACCCACAATCTAAGGTCCCCATTCATATACGAGGGTCAATTTTGGACAAAAGTCAATTAACCTACCTGCATGTCTTTGGAGTGTGGGAGGAGGCTGGAGTACCCGGAGGAAGCCCATGCAGGCACAGAGAGAACAAGCAAGCTCCAGGCGGGTAGTGTCGTGGTTGGGATTTGAACCAGTGACCCTTTTTACTGCTAGGTGAGAGTGCTAACCACTACACCACTGTGCCGCCCACAGTGCTTTAAAACAAAACGTATTATGCTGAATATGCCCTGCAAACCTGCCCATCAGTTGGCTAAACAGGCCCCGCAAGTGTCCAGAAAGAATAGCATAACATTTTTTGTTTTGCAACAGTGCCCATCATTTAAAAACATGCCCACAACATGTAGAAATCCGCCCCTCGCCGACATGAACTCGCCGCAGGAGCGCAGGGCACGATCTGACAGAAAAAATTCTAATGTTGGCTATTGTGCGCAGGCGTTGTCTCGCAGTCACAACAGCTGATCGTAAAATCAGCTGTTGTGGTGTTCTGTGGCGCATGCGCCATTCGTCCCGGGCATGTCTCGATAGCGGCCACTTCTAGACACAACACCGGTGACCTGTCAAATAGTTTCCCCCATCGGATAGTGTCTGAAGTGTACTGCGCATGCGCAGTACACAGGACAAGCAAATACCTGAAGATGAATGGCGCCTGCGCCGTGAGTCCAGGTTCAAGCCCCACCATCCAAGAATAAAAAGAGCCGAGTGAAGCGAGGCCCTCTAATATGTGCAGCCCTATGTCCACTTGGATGGTGGGGCTTGCACCTGGACTCACGGCACAGGTGCCGTTTATCTTCGGAGATTTTCAGAATCTCCTTCTGAAAATTGAAAAGTGTCCGCTCTGAACTGGGCAGGCGCAGCGCTTGTGCAGTATGGAGCAGTACTGCACAAGCGCTGCGCCTGCCCAGTTCAGAGCGGACACTTTTCAATAGACGGACTGTATCTGTCACAACACTGCCAAATCTGCCCGCAATTCAAAGCGCTGTAAGTGTGAATTCAGCCTAACATGGACATTGAGCAGTTCTATAGGGAATGACTAGGTATGTGGGACAGAAGAGAAAGCGGACAGATAAATACAGAGAAAAAGAAGATAAGAGAGATTAGCCAGGAGTGGGGCAGCCATTAGGGATCTGGAAGAAGTTTTAGTAACAGAAGTGCAGTGATTGGGAAGATGACAGACAATAGCCAGAAGCAGAGAATAGGAAGCTGATGGGGATTACATTGAAGTGTTATTTTAGCTTAGATTGATTTACATCTCCTACCTGTTTCTGTAGAATGACTTGTCACTTTCTGACACTTCAATAAAGTAAAAAAAAAAATGCTAAAAAAAAGTACACAGTACAATGTGTTATAACAACACACCACCCCTACACAGCACACATTTGTGTGCAGGCTGGGGTGAACAAGTCCTATATAAAAAAAAAAAAAAAATAAAAAAAAAAAATGGCCGTACAGATTTATGAATCTTTGGTAGACAAAACGAATATGTATTTTCACTCTATTTAGCTAGTTGCTTGTAGTTTTACTTCCCACTTAGCCCCGACATCCCTGAATCTCAGCACCCAGAGGCAGAGTTAGTGCAAGGATTTTTCACACCCTAGGCAAAACCTAATTTTGCTGCCCCCCTTGGCTCCACCCCTGACTCCACCCTTTTTGCCCTGCCCATGTATACCCCACCTTTTTATCAATACGCCCATCAAATGTATCTCACCAGAGCCCATCAAATGCAGCCTCACCAGCGCCCATCAATGCAGCCTTCCAGCACCCATCAATGCAGCCTTCCAGCACCCATCAATGCAGCTTTCCAGCACCCATCAATGCAGCCTTCCAGCGCCCATCAAATCAACCTACCAGCGCCCATCAATGCAGCCTACCAGCGCCCATCAATGCAGCCTACCAGCGCCCATCAATGCAGCCTCACAAGCACCCATCAATGCAGCCTTCCAGCACCCATCAATGCAGCCTTCCAGCGCCCATCAATGCAGCCTACCACTGCCCATCAATACAGCCTACCACTGCCCATCAATGCAGCCTATCAGCGCCCATCAATGCAGCTTTCCAGCGCCCATCAATGCAGCTTTCCAGCGTCCATCAATGCAGCCTTCCAGCGTCCATCAATGCAGCCTTCCAGCGTCCATCAATGCAGCCTTCCAGCGCCCATCAATGCAGCCTTCCAGCGCCCATCAATGCAGCTTCACAAGCGCCCATCAATTCAACCTACCAGTGCCCATCAATTCAACCTACCAGTGCTCATCAATGCAGCCTACCAGCGCTCATCAATGCAGCCTACCAGCGCTCATCAATGCAGCCTACCAGCGCTCATCAATGCAGCCTTCCGAGCGCCCATCAATGCAGCCTACCAGTGTCCATCAATGCAGCCTACCAGCGCCCATCAATGCAGCCTACCAGCCCCAATCAAATGCAGCATCACCAGTGCCCATCAATGAATGTTTGCTTGCTTCCATTCATTCGGGAGTCGGGATACAGACACAGTTCTCTGCCACCACTGCGCCTTTGACACTATGTGCGAATGGAGCGACAGCTGCCTGCTGATGCTGAGACTTAGTTGCTTGCTGCAGAGAGAAGAGAGTAGGAACACCTGTGGCTGGGCGTCCTAGGCAGCAGGGCACCCTAGGCGGCTGCCTAGTTTGCCTAGTGGTAGCACTGGCCCGGCCTGGAGGCAGGATGGACATCCTGATTGGCTATCCCAGTGGTCATACCCTGTTTCCCCCGAAAATAAGACCTAGCGTGATTGTCGGTGTTGGCTGCAATATAAGCCCTACCCCTCAAATAAGCCCTACCCTGTTTCCCCAAAAATAAGCCCTACCCTGCAAATAAGACCTACAAGGACTCTAACTAGGGCTTATTTGGAGGGTAGGGCTTATATTGCAGCCATCACCGACAATCACGCTAGGTCTTATTTTCGGGGAAACAGGGTATGAGTGGGAGTCTGTCTTGCTGCATTGTCTTTGACAGCTCGGTCACTACTGAGAGTGCATAGTCAGCAAAGAAACCTCCTCCATCCATGGATGCATATGTGCGGCATGTACATTAAAGCCCACCCTCTTTGCCACCGCGCATATGTGTTACGTGGGCAGCAAGAGGTTAAAGGTAAAAATTACAAACCATCCCACATTTAGGTCTAGGGGAAACGTTCTTCCTAAAGGCTAAACATATTTGACCTTGATGCATTTACTACATTAACGTAAAAAATGTTGCAGTATTTATTCCCCCACTAAATACTTACCTCACTCAATCCAGCACTGTGACTCGCTGTTGCGATTCTCTCCTCTCTCCCTGCATTCACAGCACAGGGAGGCAGCATTGTTCCTGCTTCTGTCAATCAAATCCTGAGAGCAGGGAGCAGGGGCTGAGTGCGCTGTGTGTCTCTATGGACGCACACAGCCTGGCTTGGGATCAAGCCTGCATGTCTTCCCAAGAGCTAGTGGCTTCAGACACTGAAGAGGAGGAGCCATGGGGGTAGGGAGGGGGAGACCCCAGAAGAGGAGGTTTGGGGGGCGGCTGTGTGCAATACCATTGCACAGAGAAGGAAAGTGTATCACATTTGTTATTTTAATTTTTAACCACTTCCCACCGGGACGTCCTCCCATTTCATTGGTTATACCGGTATGATGTCTGCACCTACAGACAATTGATCTTTTCAGACAGCAATTCCCTGCACTGTAAGAACAATCATAGCAGCTGTTCAGCTGCTTGATTGTTCTGAAAGGTGGCAGGAGGAGACGCTTCCCGCCGCCTCCCACCACCCTCCCATGCTTTTACCAGCTCGCCCACGTGATCGACGAGCCGGAGAAGGAATCCGCCGCCGGCAGTAGTTCGACAGAGAATACCGGTGACTAGATGGTCCCCAGCAATCTCTGACTCGCGGAGGCGCAACGTTATGATGTCACGTCTGGTCTGGCAGTTGTAAATACTGACATGTATTTGGCTGGGAAGCCAAGATCATTTTTTTTTTTTTGCCGTAGCATAAGGGGTTGCAGGGGTCACAATCGCAACCCTGTCCCTAGCTCTAGGGGGCCCCTGCAGCCTCCCTGTCATATTATCATATCCTCCACAAAGTCCAGCTCCCCCAACACCTGCCGACACTGACAGAGAAACCTTCAGAAAACAAATCCTTTAACATCTCCTGAGGGGCTAGAGGCTCCAGATTTCATGTCACATGGCTTTGCTCCCCCAGATCTAAGTCCCCCACCCCCAAAGCCCGTTGACCACCCCCTCCGCCCTGGATGCTATGCCCGCTGCTGAGCTCCTTTCCCAGTATATCACTCTATACGGCTCCTCCTCAGCAGGGCTGAAATCACATTCCTTTACAACACAGCCAGTTAGCCATGATCTGCACAGGGGGTATCTGCCTACTGCAACTACACTGCCGTTCTGAACAGAGAATTTCACAGGTCAGAAGGGCAACATAAAAGCCAGATACACCCTGTGAAGGCTGATAGACTGTGTGTAAAGGAATGTGATTTCAGCCCTGTGTATTGTGGGGGGGGGGGGGGGGGGGAGCTGTATACAGTGCTGGGATGGGAAAGGAGCTCTGCCAAGTGACCTGCCAGGGGTCCCTGTCCTATGATTCTCCAGCGGTAATTCCTGTCCTCTAATGTAAGGAGGAACTCTGGGAACTCTAAACTCTTAAGCCCATTTTAGTATCTTTGCTTGCGGCGGGTGTATCTGCACACACAGGGGAAGTGGTGGGTGGTAGTGGGGGGGGGGGGGGGGCAGGTGTTCTTTTGTATCGGGGCCCACAAGCTTCAAGCTATGCGTCTGCGTTGCACCCACATATGTAAACGGCCACACATGTGAGGTATTGCTGCAAACATTAGAATGAGAGCAACAATTCTATCCCAAAACCTCCTCTGTAACTTTAAACAGGTAATGTATAAAAAAATTTAAAGTGTTGCCCATGGAGATTTTTAAGTACCGAAGTTTGGTGCCATTCCACGAGTGTGCGTAATTTTAAAGCCTGTCATGTTAGGTATCTATTTACTCAGCGTAACATCATCTTTCATATTATACAAAATTGGGCTAACTTTAGTGTTTTTTTTTGTTTTGTTTTTTTATTCATTCAATTGTTTTGACCTCCTCTATCTTAGAAGTGAGCATGTTTTGGCATATGGATATAGCATCCAGTACTTTCGTTGTGTTGGCTGCGGTTTGCTCAGAGTCAGAAGAGGTGCCGGCACCATCTTTGGCCTGCTGGTCTTTGCCTTGCCATTGGAACCTTCCAAGCTGGCTGCTCGTATTCGGGACTTTCTTTGGTGGAGACAAGATCCACAAGAGTGTAATAGCCCACAGGAATCAGGTAGGTATCAGATATTGGCAATTATTCGAGCAGGATAGGTAAAACACGGTGGAATGTGCACGGAGCTGTCAATACCGGCATCTCCTTCATTGCACTCCAGGCCACGCCCCCTTTAGAGCTTCTTTAACCGCATCAGCCCCGGAAGATTAAACCCCCTTCCTGACCAGAGCACTTTTTGAGATTCGGCACTGCATCGCTTTAACTGACAATTGCTCGGTCGTGCGATGTTGCACCCAAAGAAAATTTAAGTCTTTTTTCTCCACAAATAGAGCTTTGTTTTGGTGGTATTTGATCACCTCTGCGATTTTTAATTTTTTTTTTTTAACAAAAAAAGACCAACAATTTTGAAAAGAACACAATATTACTTTTTGCTATAATAAATATTCCCCAAAAATATATAAAAAAAATATATTTTTCCTCAGTTTAGGCTGATATGTATTGTTCTACATATTTTTGGTAAAAAAAAAAAAAAATTGCAATAAGCGTATATTGTTTGGTTTGCGCAGCGTCTACAAAATAGGGGATAGTTTTATGGCATTTTTATTATAATTTTTTTTTTTATTAGTAATGGCGACGATCTGCAATTTTTATCAGGACTGCGACATTATGGTGGACACATCTGACACTTTTGAGGATATTTTGGGACCATTGGCATTTATACAGCGATCAGTGCTATAAAATTGCACTGATTACTGTGTCAAAGACACTGGCAGTGAAGGGGTTAACCACTAGGGGGCGATGAAGGGGTTAAGTACCAGGCTCCATTCCCTGCGAGCATTGCGACGCACCGGGCCGGAGAACGGCGCCAAATTCAAAAAAGTAAAAACACAGTACACATCCAGATTATACAGATTACAGTACTGTATAAAAAAAAATACACACCCCCTTTGTCCCTAGTGGTCTGTCCAGTGGCCTGCATGCACTTTTATAATATAAATACTGTTTTTTTCTGCCTGGAATTCGGAGATTGTCCATAGCAACCAAAAAGTGTCTCTTTATGTCAAAAGTGGTTTTAGATCAGCTGGAAAACAGCGATAATAAATTAGAATCACTTGCAGAATTGAGCGATAGCGATTTGTGGCGAAATTCATCATCAAACACTAAAAGTAATGACAGCGACAATTCTGCAACTGAGCAAATGTCAGTGTTTTTGATTTGAGTACATTATTGAATAATTTTTATTCTTATTATATTATTATTTGTTATGATTATTTATAGTTATTTATTATATTATAATTTATGATTCATTTTTCAAACTTTATTATACAGGGGATGTCTACTAGACTCTGGTTTGGACAGATGTAAGTGAGTTATTCCTAAGAATTACAGACCTACAATATAAAACGCCAAATTTCCATGCAAAATAATTGTACCGCTTTCAGCACCAAAAATCTGACATAATCATACCGCCAGGGAGGTTAATGCCCCGTACACACGAGCGGATTTCCGCTCAAGCTTGGCTTGCATTCACACGGTCACACAAAAGTTCTCTGAACTTTCGACCATCAAGGACACGGTGACGTGCAACACTACGACGAGCCGAGAAAATTAAGCTCAATGCTTCCGAGCATGCGTCGAATTTTGCGTGTCGGAATTGGTACAGGCGATCGGAAATTTCCGATCTGAACTTTTTCCGACTGAAAAATTGAGAACCTGCTCTCAATCTTCCGATGGAGCATACACACGCTCGGAATTCCCGACCAAAAGCTCTCATCTGACTTTTTCTGGTGGAATTTCCGATCGTGTGTACGGGGCATAAGCCTTTTGTTTTTTCAGTCATAAAATGTTAATGAAAGAATGTATGAAGGTTAGCTTGCAGGAAAGGAAGCAATGCATTTCATTAGATGAATGTTTGTGCCTATTAATAGTAGCGGCACTCCAAGACAAAGAAAAAGTCTTGCTGGCTTTATTATTTACACAAAGCCGCATATCCCGGCTGCTTTCAGCCGCTGCAAAGAGGTAAGTGGGTCGTGTGCCAGGGTAAATAACAAGAGACATCTCGCACTTAGAACAGAAGCCTGCTGTGGATTCCAGTGCCGGGAATACATGTCAGTGTAAACATGGTAATGCTGCACGTTGGCGGGTGCAGGAGGGAGAGCCGCTGGGAGACGGGTCACGGCTTCACAACACAGAAGAGATTACATTGTACAAAGAAAGAGAAAATGATGAATGTTCCGGAGTAGCACATTCGCTTTGAAAGCGCATTATTGTTTATTTTCTTTAAAACAAAGGTTTTCAAAAAGCCTCATAGTCTATGTGCACGAGGCAGCCAGAACTGCTGGCAGAAGAAACTCTCCTATGGAGCATATTGTACGTACACTATATGACCAAAAGTATTGGGACGCTTGCCTTTACACGCACATGGACTTTAACCGCTTCAGCCTCACTTCATCGCACTCCAGACTATGCTTTTTTATCTGCTTCAGCCCCGGAAGATTTTATCCCCTTCCTGACCAGAGCACTTTTTGCGATTTGGCACTGCGTCGTTTTAACTGACAATTGAGCGGTCGTGCGACATTGTACCCAAACAAAATTTACATATTTTTTTCCCATAAATGGAGCTTTCTTTTGGTGGTATTTGATCACCTCTGCGTTTTTTCTTTTTTGCGCTATAAACAAAAAAATAGCGCCAATTTTTAAAAAAAAAATTTTTGCTATAATAAATATCCCCCAAAAAGATATAATTTTTTTCCCCTCAGTTTAGACCGATATGTATTCCTCTATATATTTTTGGTAAAAAAAAAAATCGCAATAAGCGTATATTGATTGGTTTGCGCAAAAATGATAGCGTATACAAAATAGGGGATCCTTTTATGGCATTTTTTTAATTACCAATGCCCAGCAAATGTATCCTTACCAGTGTATATTGGATAGACCTTGCGCTAAGGAAAATATGAAGTGAGCAATTCATTGTTAAAATTAAATACATAAGCTGCTCCCCTCGAAGTATAGACAATGCGAACTTAAAGCAGTTCTGCACACATTTTTCTCTCTTATTGCTATTTGTTTTCCGCACCTCCAAATACCTCTCAATGTCCCGTTATTTTAATTTTTTTTTCTCCTACCTCTCATTCTCTACAATTTTCTTTTTTTTCCCCTGCGGCTATGGGCGGGGGTTTCTGCAGGGATCAGCATCATTTCCGCTGATCTCCGCACTGTCTCCTGGGATCTCGTCTAACTAATCCCAGGAGTCACTGCGCCTATCAGTAGCGAAATCTCGCGAGATTTCAACGACGTGACGTCATCACGCCGCCCGTTGTCCTGGCAACATTGAAAATTACACAGCTCGTAGCTGTAGCCACCGAGCTTGCGCGGGAACCAGCAAGGAATGCTGCTTCCTCCGAAAAGAGGGAAGGAGGAAGTGATTGCTTGTCGGCTTCAAATGCCCACAAGCAAAATGATATTGACCTAAAAACTTTGAAATAAAGAAGAATTTACACTGAAATATGGACGCGGATAGTGGGCGAAGTCAGGAAAAGTAAGGTATTTTTTTTAAACACATATAGTTTAAACATTCCACAAAAAAAAAAAAAAAAATTGGTCAGTGCAGATCCGCTTTAATTATCAGTGAAAGTGGTAGGGGGCGCTAGTGTAAAATTGATTATCTAGATTCTATAATGTTATACACCAGGGCAAGGGCCACTTAAGCGAATCGGTAACTGATTGCGGGCCACAATGAGCGGAGTGGGAGGATGACAGGTCCGTGTGCACGGACACAGCCCACTCTACTCTATGGGCCCTCTGATCCAATCCGAAGGGGCAGATCCCTTTCTATTTTTTTTAGGTAGGTGAGTGTAAACAGACACAAGTCCATTTACATCTGCTGCTCTATAGAGGTGAATAATAAGTCCGATTGGGTCTGACCAATCATGTGAAAGGGGCTTAAGGCTACTTTCACACTGATACGCTGCAATTTGCCCAAACCGCAGGTGCTGCGCAATGAACCTGTGGATTTTCTGCTGGTTAGCTGCACTTTTCCGTAAACTTCTATTATATCCTGCAGGTGTGGCGCACTTTTTGAAGGCACAACAAACCCGCAGGTAATAACAGAAGCCTATGGCTCAATGCAGATAACCTGCAGGTGCACTGCGCCTGTGGATCAGTTTGAAAGCAGCCTAGTAACCACTGCAAAACAGATATATCCATATATACTGTGAATTTACTCAGGAGCAGGACAGGAGCGGGCACCATACAGGAAGCATTGGCTTATGTGGCTCTGCTCTGCAGCCATTTGCTTCCACTACCAGCGGCTTCATTCACAAAACTGCTGCTCTGGGATGGCGGGTCGGCAACCTGTGATCTGGGCTTGCCAACCTGCCATCTTGGAGCAGGAGGTCAAGGGCCACATCAGAGGGCTCCGCGAGTCACATGTGGCCCCTGGGCCACTGGATGGGCACCCCTGTTATACACAGTATGATTATACAATAAGCAACCACGTATAAATGAAAGTGCTCCGTGAAAAACTATAATTACATTCCAAGAAGAATCTGTTCTATTTGGAATGTAATTATGGTTTTGCACAGAGCACGTTAAAGAGGAAGTAAACCCTTCCAAACAACTTGGACCTACAGGTAAGCCTAGATTAAGGCTTACCTGTAGGTCCAAGTAATATCTCCTAAACCTATATGGTTTAGGAGATATTTGCCCGAAAATGGGCACCGCTGTCTACGGCGCATGCGCCGTAGACAGCGGCGCGCAGGCGCACTAAATGCGGCAAGTCCAAGAATGGATTTGCCTAATTTGTCGACTCCCGTGCGCATGCGCGGGAGTGACGTCATCGCGGCTTCGCCGAATGGAAGCGGCGGAGCTGCGAGACGCGACTCCCGTGCGCATGCGCGGGAGTGACGTCATCGCGGCTGCGCCGCTGTGATTCGTCGGAGCTGCGAGACGCCACCAGCAAGATGGATGCGGCGGACTACAGGGGACAGCGGTGACTTCGCTGGATCCTGTGTCAGGTAAGTGACACATAATGAGCTACATCATTGCTGTCAATAATGTTGCATTCCCGTTTAGAAGCACTGTGAAGAGCCTGCTGAATATGACAATGGTGGGCTATAAAAAAGTTGGATGAAAGGTAAATAAAGTGTACTTTCAGCTATCGTTGTGGCTTTTTTTTAAAGAACATTAGCGGTTTGGCTGATTTGTTTTCCCCGAGTTGCTTGCTAACTTTCTGTTTATTGGTCTTTAATGGAAGCTGAGAAATGACCCAGTCGTACCGCCGGAGAGGAAAGTGCAAAGTCATTTTTTTTTTCTTGACAATCGAGACTTCTTGCAGAAAGCTGTCTTTGTATAAATATTATGCTGGTGGCTAAGCGCAATTTAAATAAACCTTATAATAACATTTTGTAGGGCTGGCAAAACACAGATTTGTTATAGAAACACTCTGCTATGATTGGGGGCGGCTCGCACTCCAAAAAAGCGCTGAAACGTGCTGAACATGCGACCGGTCTACATCGCAGATTTTTTAACCCTTTAGAAGCAAATCATCAGACAGGCTTCATTTTATCGCATGACATTGTACAGCCACGCAGCGCAGTTAGTGCTTCGAATGAACATACAAAAAGAGAAAAAAGTTGGGACTTTACAAGTGCCGAAACCTCCTCTCCTTCATACACAATCATAGATTTAAAGCGGGATTCCACCCTAAAGTGGAACCTCCGCTGATCGGATCCCTCCCCCCCTCCGGTGTCACAATTGGCACCTTTCAGGGGGGAGGGGGGTGGAGATACCTGTCAAAGACAGGTATTTTCACCCACTTCCGGGCATAGACTCCCGTGGGAGTCTACGCCATTTCCTGCCCTGCCACGCTGTCTGCTGGGACACACACGGGTCCCAGTGACAGCGCGGAGATTTCCTATTGCGCGGCGCGGCTCGCGCATGCGCAGTAGGGAACCGGGAAGTGAAGCCGATTCGCTTCACTTCCTGATTCCCTCACCTAGAATGGTGACTGCAGCAGCCGAGAGCCGAGCGATCGATCGGCCTCGGCTGCCGGCATCGCTGGAACCCGGGACAGGTGAGTGTCCATTTATTAAAAGTCAGCAGCTGTAGTATTTATAGCTGCTGGCTTTTAATATTTTTTTTTTTGGTGGAATCCCTCTTTAAAAGATACATTTTATTGCACAATTCATTATAAACTGTCCAATGTGAACTGATAGACACCCCCTAAAAAACATAAGAGATCATCAAAAATCATATTAATACCAAATTTGACTATATGTTTACTAAACTATGAATTATGATACAAACAAATATGTTATAAATACATGTATTTTGAAGAAGCCGACAGGGCAAAACGCGTTGGAAGCGTTGTTCCTCCCTATGTGATAAAACAATGTGTTTTGTGCATATATAGTGTGATCTGGCCGCAATGGCAGGGACGCATTGTGCGGCGACTTATATAGGGACAAGAGGCGGGGTCACCGGGTGATGTCACATGGTGACCCCGCACCGTTATGATGTCACAGTCCCAGCATCCTCTGGGACTGTGACATCATAAGGGACGGGGTCATCATGTGACATCACCCGGTGACCCTGCCCCTTGTCCCTATATAAGTCGCCGCACATCGAGTCTGCGGGTCCCGCAGGCATGGTCACTCCGTACGCAGCGGGTGTGCGTTTGTCCGCTAGCCCCACCAATTAAAGGGGACGTGCAGGTACGCCCATGTGCCCACTGCTGCCATTGTGCCGACGTATATCGGCGCACATTGGTCGGCAAGTGGTTATAGTGTTACTAAACCCACAACAGTTAAATCAGTCTGTATATGCCTTAAAGCATGCTTGTTATACTCACTGTGGAACCTAAGGGGTTAATCCTCTGCATTGTGTAAAAATTCTGTTTAAACCTGCCTTCTCGGATCCTCCCCTTCTTCCACTGTCCCCAATCTATCTCTTGTTAGTATAGAGCCTTTGGAGTCACTCTGCACATTCTCAGTTTGGTGTGTATTGCTAGAGAGTTTATTTATTTTTTCTTAAGAGGGAGCATGTGATCAGCACAGGGCCAATCAGCACTGTCCAGACAGAGGGTCAGCCTTACAGGACAGTTGGAGGAGAATGAAAACTCCTCCTACAAGCTTTAACCACACACTGATAGAAGTCACAAGACTGCTATGTACTGCCGATGAGAAAGGGTATTTAGCAATTTATATTTACTAAAATGACATTTCTATGTCCTGTGTACTGTGGGAGATCAGATATAGTGAATCTCCTGGGTTTAGTAACACTTGCACATGGAGATTTTATGTATATGGATAATATGTAGAAATATTCCAGTTTACTGGCCAAATGTTGTTTTATTTATACACTTTGAGAGCGGTGCTCCATTAGGGCCGGTTCACACAGCGATGCGATGCGAGGCGACACGGCTCGCCTCGCCTCGCTCCCGCAAGTCGCCCCCGTTCTGTACAATGGAACCGTTCTGAGAGGAGCGACTCGAGTCGCTCCGACTCAGAAAAAAGGTTCCTGTACTACTTCTGGGCGACTTCGGGGGCGACTTGCATTGACTTCTATACAGAAGTCATCTGCAAGTCGCCGCTGAGATCCCCGCAGGTCGCGGCGAGGCAAGTCGGAGACGCCTCGCCGCGCCTGCAGTGTGAACCGGCCCTTATATATTTATTTATATTTGTGATAAGGTGTTTGCTACACTTGATTGTGCAAGCAGCAGCTAAACAGGATAATTGTGTGGAGTGAATATATTGTTTATATTTTTTTAGTTATTTGTTATTATGCAAAAGTCTATTGTTACACATTGTTCTCATTACAGACTTTATATGACCTAGTTATGTCAGCACAGGGTCTCTGTGCTTCTCTATACAATACAGGCAGGTCATAGATGGTGGGCGGGGCCTGTAGGGTGCTTACATCACAGTTCTCCTCTTAAGAGACCGGATGCATAGTAAGAACTTAATCAAAAGCACTGGAAAAATCTTCCACTATTTCACTACAGAATGGTATTTTATCTGAGTTGACGAGTAGCACTGCATACAAAGAGGCCCAGAAAATGATCGGCCCGGTATGGATATCAGTCCTGCACTGTGGTCTGTGAGCACTTCATTATTGAGATGCTAGGGGGCACTAGTGAGATGATAGTCCAACGCATTGGAGGTTGTGCTCTTTCAGGGAAGCTTTGGAATGCAGATATTTAACGGGCTTTTAGATAAATGAAGATATGAGGATATACAGCACCACATACACTCACCGGACACTTTATTAGGTACGCCTTGCTAGTACCGGGTTGGATCCCCTTTTACCTTCAGAACTGCCCTAATTCTTTGTGTCATAGATCCAACAAGGTGTTGGAAACGTTCCTCAGAGATTTTGGTCCATATTGACATGATTTGTGGGCTGCACATTCATGATGCAAATCTCCCATTCCACCACATCCCAAAGGTTCTCTATTGGATGAGATCTGGTGAGTGTGGAGGCCATTGGAGTGCAGAGACCTCATTGTCATGTTCAAGAAACCAGTGGTGAGATGATCTGATCTTTGTGACATGGTGCATTATCCTGCTGGAAGGAGCCATCAGAAGATGAGTACACTGTAGTCATAAAGGGATGGATATGATCAGCAACAATACTCAGGTAGGTCGTGGGGTTTAAACGATTCTCAATTGGTACTAAAGGGCACAAAGTGTGCCAAGAAAATATCCACCCACACCATTACACCACCAGCCTGAACCGTTGATACAAGGCAGGATGGATCCATGCTTTCATGTTGTTTACACCAAATTCTGACCCTACCATCTGAATGTCACAGTTGAAATTGAGACTCCTCAGACCAGGCAACGTTTTCCCAATCTTCTATTGTCCAATTTTGGTGAGCCTGTGCAAATTATAGCCTCAGTTTCCTGTTCTTAGCTGACAGGATTGGCACCCGGTGCGGTCTTCTGCTGCTGCTGTAGCCCATCTGATTCAAGGTTCGATGTGTTGTGTGTTCAGAGATGGTATTCTGCATACCTTGGGTGTAACGAGTGGTTATTTGAGTTATTGTTGCCTTTCTATCATAAACAGCCTGCGAGCCACTTACTCAGGGTGGTCATACAGTGGTCACAAGGGGGATAAGGGGGTCGCAGGCTTTTTCATAAAAAAAAAAGAATGCCATGGCGGGGGGAGAAACGACGTTAGCTTACGTTGCTTCGCATTTGGCCACTAGGGGCACACGCATGCCTGCAGCTCATGCCCGGAGCCGATGCCAGTGCCCAGCGGGGGTAATGACCGATGGGCACCCGCGATCGCTCGTGATAAAGCAAGAACTGGGATCTGTGTGTGTAAATACACAGATCCTGGTTCGTTTAGGGGAGAGGAGACAGAGTGTGTGTTCATACTAAGTTTTAAACACTGATCTCTCTCTCTCCTCCTAGACAGTCCCATCCCCCCACAGTTAGAAACACACCTAGTGAACACATTTAGCCCCTTGATCGTCCCCTAGAGTTAACCCCTTCCTTGCCAGTGACATTTACACAGTAATCGGTGCATTTTTATAGCACTGATCGTGCAACGTCAGTGGTTTCAAAAATGTGTCAGAAGTCTCCGATGTGTTTGTCATAATGTAGCAATCCCGATAAAAATCGCAGATCGCCGCCATTACTAGTAAAAAAAATAATAGTAATAAAAATGCCATAAATCTTTCCCATAGTTTGTAGGCAATATAACTTTTGCGCAAACCAATCAATATACGCTTATTGCGCTTTTTTGTTTTGTTTTTTACCAAAATATGTAGAAGAATACATATAGGCCTAAACTGAGGAAAAAATAAAAAATGTTGATAAAAAAAGTGGCATATTTATTATAGCAAAAAGTAAAAGATATATATTTTTTCTTTTTTCAAAATTGTCACTTTTCTTTTGTTTATATCGCAAAAAATAAAAACCGCAGAGATGATCAAATACCACCAAAAGAAAAATTTGTGGGAAAAAAATATTAAATATTAATGAAATATTAATAAATATTATTTTAGTAGTGTTGCATGACCGTGCAATTGTCAGTTAAAGTGACAAAGTGCCGTATAGCAATATATGACCTGGTCATGAAGGGGGGGGTAAATCTTCCAGAGGTCAAGTGGATAAACTTAACATTATTGGCTTAGAAACAGGAAGTTGATAGAGGGGGCTAAGGGAGGATAATTGAAATAATGGGGGGGGGGGGCAAGTTCTTTTCTGCACAGGCATTGGATGCCACTGTACCATCCCGTAAGAAGCCGATTGGTTGCCAAGGATTACACTAGAAACTGTGTTTATAAATAAGATGCTTTGTTGCAAGAATTTAAAGCCGCCCGCGTGTCTTCATATCTCTTTATGAATATAAAACAATGTCTCAAAGTCATGCAGAAGAGGACACCATAAGATAAGGAGACACTTCTGGGAAAAGCAGAGGGCAGCTGGTACATCGTGTGCATAAATGGTATAACAAAAGCAAACAAAACCTCCTTGGCCGGCTTTGTGTAATCTCCGTCCTAATTAAGCCAGGCTGGTAGTAATGAGAAAATCACAGGAAGAAGCTGGATTGTTCGAGGATGAGCAAGAAATAATTGCTTTTATTATAATTCATGGGGGAATCAGCCTTTCATTCACATGGCTCACGGCTTATCGCAGCCGTCCAAACTTCGCTCCATAATTTCTTTTCTCATTTCACTACTGGCCAGAAGTTTTCATTCAGAGAATGATGAGCAGAATAATACTTGTCTCTAATTTATACAACAGCGTTATTGGCAACGCTGTATCCTGGCCCAGGCCTAGGGCAGCACTTTGCAGGGGGGGCAGCACAGAAAGAGACCCCGCTGGCTTGAGATACACTGTTAGTGTAGTGCCAGTCTTATGGGGTGGACTGGGCTGAGAGGCTAATTAGTCCAGTGCCCCCATAAAGCGGCCACACTGCTTCCAATATGCAGGCGGCTGGCATTCCACAACTGGGGGGGGGGGGGGGGGTTGGCGCTTCTAATTTTGACTGTCCTCTCATCCTGGACTACAAACCTTCCTCACTGTGCTATATGTTTTCTGCTGCACCATTGGCATATATATATCCCATAGTTTGTAGAAGCTATAACTGTCACACAAATGAATCAATATATACATATTGGGATTTTTTATACCAAAGACATGTAGCAGAATACATTTTGGCTTACATTTATGAAGACATGTTTTACAATCTTTTATTTTCATAGCAGAAAGTAGAAAATATTGTACTTTAATTCTTAAATTGGGCAGGCTTGTAAGGGCCCCAAAGCATTACTTTGCCCAGGGGCCCATGATGCTATTATGATGGCCCTGGCTATGGGTCTGTATGTTTCTATTGATGCACACAGTGTAAAGAGACACAGCTCTAGTCCCTGCATGCAAGACTTGCTCCATAAGATGCTGCAAGAGAAAGTAGTCAATCTGAAACTGGAAACCTGGGGCAATGATCATGGCACCAGCTTAAACTGGAACATAGGCATTGCAAACTCAGTAAGTAATTAAATAATGATGTCACTTTAAGGATGTTGCATTCGTTTTTGTGCTTATTAAAAGTCAGCAGCTACAAAAAGTGTCTGCTGATGGTCTGAACACCCTCCCCCCCCCCCCCCCCCCCCGGCCCCACCCACCCCCGTTAGGTTGGTTCGCAGCAGAACTTCCAAACAGGGGAAATGTTCTAACCTGAACTCCAAACCCCATTAAAATCTATAAGTCCAAACAGGAAAAATCAAAAGTTCCCATTTGGAAGGCTTATATGCAAGTAATTGGCCATAAAGGGTGTATGGGGGTCTGGGTACTGCCCTGGGGGGCATATGTCAATAAAAAAAAGTTTTTTTTTCTCAGGAGCAGTGATTTTAATTATGCTTAAAGTTCAACAATAAAAATGAAAAATTCCTTTAAATCTAGTGCTTGGGGGATCCCCTTAATGTGCCTGTAAAGTGGTGCATCTGTAGCATGCATAAAACATACTACAGCAAAAATGACTTTTCTAAAGAACAAAAAAAGGAGTAAAAAATTACTCGTGTTTGCAATTGACAGCACCTGGCTATTGAAAAAATAAAGAGAAAAATGGAGTGGGATCCCCCTCCCCCCAGTCCATACCAGGCCCTTCGGTATGGTACAGGAGGGGGGCCTCACTTGCCTGGATAAGTGTCTGGTATTGATTTTTGGGGGGCACTTCTTTTTTTTTTATTCAGCTGTCAGCGGGGAAACCCATTGACAGCTGATGACTCATCAGTTTTTAACCGGTTCCCGACCGGCGCACGCCGATGTACGTCGGCAGAGTGGCACGGGCAGGCATATTGGCGTACAGGTACGTCCAATCTTTAATGCCGCCCTGCCATCGTGAGTGCGCTGCCAGTGGGACCCCTGTGAGTCCAGTCGCGGGTCCCGCGGACTCGATCGCCGCGGGCATACCCGCGATCGTCTCACGGGGTGACTGAATGGAGAAATGCCGTTGTAAACAGCATTTCCCCATTCTGCCTAGCAACTAGTGATGCTGATCTCTGCTCCATGTGATTGGAGCAAAGATCAGTGTTCACTAAATGAAAGCCCAGCCCCCAACAGTTGGTAACACACCCCTAGGAACACTTAACCCCTACACTGCCACCCACTGGTTAACCCCTTCACTGCCAGTGTCATTTACACAGGAATCACTGCATTTATATAGCAGTCATTGCTGTATAAATGACAATGGTCCCAAAAATGTGTCAAAAATGTCCGATGTGTCTGCCACAATGTCGCAGTCACAATAAAAATCGCTGATCGCCGCCATTACTAGTAAAAAAAAAATTATTAATAAAAATGCCATAAAACTATCCCCTATTTTTGTAAACGCTATAACTTTTGCGCAAACCAATCAATAATCGCTTATTGCGATTTTTTTTTTTTACAAAAAATATGTAGGAAGAATACGTATCGGCCTAAACTGAGGGAAAAAAACGTTTTTTTTATATATTTTTGGGGGATATTTATTATGACAAAAAGTAAAAAATAATGCGTTTTTTTCAAAATTGTTGCTCTATTTTTGTTTATAGCGCAAAAAATAAAAACTGCAGGGGTGATCAAATACCACCAAAAGAAAGCTCTACTTGTGGGAAAAAAAGGACGCCAATTTTGTTTGGGAGCCACGTCGCATGACCGCGCAATTGTCAGTTAAAAGCCCTGCTCCCTGCAACCCGCTTACACTGCACCCTGATTGGGCAAAGCTTTGCAGCGCTCATCGCAGGTTGTTCATTGGAGTGGACACCCTGCAATTTCGGGTGTTCATCGAACACCCGATAAATGTTCGGCCCGAACTCATGCTTGGGACAAATCATTCGTCCATCCCTACTGCTAACTTTTAATAAACACACACTCATCTGTCCCACGATCCAGCGATGTGGCCGTCCAAACCCTTGGTTCTCTTCCTCTCCCCAGCGCCGGGGGTTACAAGTGTGGGCACCTGACTGTGACAGCTCTCAGATTCACAGCCAGGCATGCATTGCGCATGCGCGACAGTGGCGCTGCGCCTCCTCAGTAGCCGGGCAATCTTTTGTGACCCGTGATGTGTCCCAGAAGATTGCAGGGAGGGAGGGGGAGAGGAGAACTTGCGCTTGAGTCGCCTAGGTGGCCCGAGTAGAAGTGTGAGTGCGGTACCTGTCAAAACTAGGTACCTGTCCCCCCCCAAAGAAAAATGACATGGGAAATGTGGTATAGAAGGAGTTGAGGTGTGCTTAAAGCGGAACTTCCACTTTTGGGTGGAACTCTGCTTTAAGAGTGAAACGGTTAATAATCATTTAATGTAAATGTAAATCCTTTCATGAAAATAAGTATTATAAGAAAAAAAATTAAAATACACAATGCTATAGCAAACTGTCACTCACTTAAGGTTTACATCTACTTAAAGCGGGATTCCACCCTAAAGTGGAACCTCCGCTGATCGGATCCCTCCCCCCCTCCGGTGTCACAATCAGGGCCGGCGCTACCACTAGGCGGACTAGGCAGCCGCCTAGGGCGCACTGCCGCCTAGGGCGCAGCCATGGCCTGTCACCTCCTCATCCCCGCTGGATGTAACCTATGGATCCGCTGTCCCCGTGTGGCGGGTCTGCAGGAGTGTGTCCGGAGGAGGAGAGGGAATGTCTGTTGCCAGGGATGGTGCAGGGGCGCCGGGAGGGAACTATCACATGTATTACACTGACAGATCCGTCCCCCGGCTCACCAGCTGCAGAGCTGTTCAGCGGCTCAGGGCTCTGATTGATACCGAGGAGTTGGCCCACCTCCTTCATTGTCACTGGTCGGGACTTGTGAGGGGGTGTGGCCAGCAAGGGGATGATCCCACATGTCACTGGGGGACGGGGGACAGGGGGCGGAGCAGCCAGCCTCAGGGATGATCGCAGGTCCTTCTGGGCAGAGCATCATGGAGGTAAAAAAAGGCTCTAAAAATTCTGTTTTGTTTGTTTATGCAACCACTGGACTGGGAGAAATTGGGTTAAAATCTGCTCTGCCCGATATCTCAGTCAAGACACTGCTACAGGAAAGACCAGATATCATCTTGGTCTTTGTCAACTTTATTATTTCTATCTTTAGACTTTTAAACATAAGTAAAAAAGTGACAAAGATCAAGATGATATCTGGTCTTTCCTGTAGCAGTGTCTTGACTGAGATATTGGGCAGAGCAGATTTCAACCCTATTTCACCCAGTCCTCTGCCCTGCTGTCACCCAGTCCTCTGCCCTGCTGTCACCCAGTCCTCTGCCCTGCTGTCACCCAGTCCTCTGCCCTGCTGTCACCCAGTCCTCTGCCCTGCTGTCACCCAGCCCTGCTGTCACCCACCCCTCTGCCCTGCTGTCACCCAGCCCTCTGCCCTGCCGTCACCCAGCCCTGCTGTCACCCAGTCCTCTGCACTGCCGTCACCCAGCCCCCTGTTGTCACCCAGCCCTCTGCCCTGCTGTCACCCAGCCCCCTGCAGACACCCAGTCCTCTGTTGTCACCCAGTCCTCTGCCCTGCTGTCACCCAGCCCTGCTGTCACCCAGTCCTCTCCCCTGCTGTCACCCGGTCCTCTGCCCTGCTGTCACCCAGCCTTGCTGTCCCCCAGTCCCCTGCTGTCACCCACCCCTCTGCCCTGCTGTCACCCAGCCCTCTGCCCTGCCGTCACCCAGCCCTGCTGTCACCCAGTCCTCTGCACTGCCGTCACCCAGCCCCCTGTTGTCACCCAGCCCTCTGCCCTGCTGTCACCCAGCCCCCTGCAGACACCCAGTCCCCTGTTGTCACCCAGTCCTCTGCCCTGCTGTCACCCAGCCCTGCTGTCACCCAGTCCTCTCCCCTGCTGTCACCCGGTCCTCTGCCCTGCTGTCACCCAGCCCTGTTGTCACCCAGTCCTCTGCCCTGCTGTCACCCAGCCCTGCTGTCACCCAGTCCTCTCCCCTGCTGTCACCCAGTCCTCTGCCCTGCTGTCACCCAGCCCTGCTGTCACCCAGTCCTCTGCCCTGCTGTCACCCAGCCCTGCTGTCACCCACCCCTCTGCCCTGCTGTCACCCAGCCCTCTGCCCTGCCGTCACCCAGCCCTGCTGTCACCCAGTCCTCTGCACTGCTGTCACCCAGTCCTCTGCCCTGCTGTCACCCAGTCCTCTGCCCTGCTGTCACCCAGCCCTGCTGTCACCCAGCCCTGCTGTCACCCACCCCTCTGCCCTGCTGTCACCCAGCCCTCTGCCCTGCCGTCACCCAGCCCTGCTGTCACCCAGTCCTCTGCACTGCCGTCACCCAGCCCCCTGTTGTCACCCAGCCCTCTGCCCTGCTGTCACCAGCCCCCTGCAGACACCCAGTCCCCTGTTGTCACCCAGTCCTCTGCCCTGCTGTCACCCAGCCCTGCTGTCACCCAGTCCTCTGCCCTGCTGTCACCCACCCCTCTGCCCTGCTGTCACCCACCCCTCTGCCCTGCTGTCACCCAGCCCTCTGCCCTGCTGTCACCCAGCCCTGCTGTCACCCAGTCCTCTGCACTGCTGTCACCCAGCCCCCTGTTGTCACCCAGCCCTCTGCCCTGCTGTCACCCAGCCCCCTGCAGACATCCAGTCCCCTGTTGTCACCCAGTCCTCTGCCCTGCTGTCACCCAGCCCTGCTGTCACCCAGTCCTCTCCCCTGCTGTCACCCGGTCCTCTGCCCTGCTGTCACCCACCCTTGCTGTCCCCCAGTCCTCTGCCCTGCTGTCACCCAGCCGTGCTGTCACCCAGTCCTCTGCCCCGCTGTCACCCAGTCCTCTGCCCTGCTGTCACCCAGCCCTCTGCCCTGCTGTCACCCAGCCCCGCTGTCACCCAGTCCTCTGCCCTGTTGTCACCCAGCCCCCTGTTGTCACCCAGCCCTCTGCCCTGCTGTCACCCAGCCCTCTGCCCTTCTGTCACCCAGTCCTCTGCCCTGCGTTCACCCAGTCCTCTGCTGTCACCCAGTTCCCTGTTGTCGCTCAGTCCTCTGCCCTGCATTCACCCTGTCCTCTGAACTGCTGTCACCTAGCCCTCTGCTGTCACCCAGTCCCCTGTTGTCTCCCATTCGTCTGCCTATCACCCAGTCCCCTGATCTGCGTTCACCCAGTCCTCTGCCTGCTGTCACCCAGCCCCCTGTTGTCACCCAGCCCTCTGCCCTGCTGTCACCCAGCCCTCTGCCCTGCTGTCACCCAGACCTCTGCCCTGCTGTCACCCACTCCTCTGCCCTGCAGTCACCCACTCCTCTGCCCTGTTGTCACCCAGCCCTCTGCCCTGCCGTCACCCAGCCCTGCTGTCACCCAGTCCTCTGCCCTGCTGTCACCCAGCCCCCTGCAGACACCCAGTCCCCTGTTGTCACCCAGTCCTCTGCCCTGCTGTCACCCAGTCTTGCTGTCCCCCAGTCCTCTGCCCTGCTGTCACCCAGTCCTCTGCCCTGCTGTCATCCAGCCCTGCTGTCACCCAGTCCTCTGCCCCGCTGTCACCCAGTCCTCTGCCCCGCTGTCACCCAGTCCTCTGCCCTGCTGTCACCCAGCCCTCTGCCCTGCTGTCATCCTGCCCTGTTGTCACCCAGCCCTCTGCCCTGCTGTCACCCAGTCCTCTGCCCTGCTGTCACCCAGTCCTCTGCCCTGCTGTCACCCAGCCCTCTGCCCTGCTGTCACCCAGCCCTGCTGTCACCCAGTCCTCTGCCCTGTTGTCACCCAGCCCCCTGTTGTCACCCAGCCCTCTGCCCTGCTGTCACCCAGCCCTCTGCCCTTCTGTCACCCAGTCCTCTGCTGTCACCCAGTTCCCTTTTGTCACTCAGTCCTCTGCCCTGCGTTCACCCTGTCCTCTGAACTGCTGTCACCTAGCCCTCTGCTGTCACCCAGTCCCCTGTTGTCTCCCATTCGTCTTCCTATCACCCAGTCCCCTGATCTGCGTTCACCCAGTCCTCTGCCTGCTGTCACCCAGTCCTTGGCCCTGCTGTCCCCCAGCCCCCTGCTGTCACCTAGCCCTCTGCCCTGCTGTCACCAAGCCCTCTGCCCTGCTGTCACCCAGACCTCTGCCCTGCTGTCACCCAGCCCTCTGCCCTGCTGTCACCCAGCCCTCTGCCCTGCTGTCACCCAGCCCTCTGCCCTGCTGTCACCCAGTCCTCTGCCCTGCTGTCACCCAGCCCTCTGCTGTCATTTAGTGCCCTTTTGTTGCCCAGTCCTCTGCCCTGCTGTCACCCAGCCCTCTGCTGTCGCCCATTTCTCTAAAAAAAAGAATTTTAAATGTTGTCAACTATGCTCGCTGTGTACAACAGTTCAATGGGGGGGGGGGGGCAACAAACATTACAGGGGGGTATAGATAGGGCCGGTGCTAGACTATTTTGCGCCCATTCTATACCGTATAGAGGTATATAAATTATATTTTAGCGGTTCAGAAGTTTTTTTTTTTTTTTTGGGGGGGGGGGGTGGGGGCGCAAGTAGCTGGTCTCGCCTAGGGCGCAAAATAGTCTAGCACCAGCCCTGGTCACAATTGACACCTTTCAGGGGGGAGGGGGGTGGAGATACCTGTCAAAGACAGGTATTTTCACCCACTTCCGGGCATAGACTCCCGTGGGAGTCTACGCCGTTTCCTGTCCTGCCGCGCTGTCTGCTGGGACACACACGGGTCCCAGTGACAGCGCGGAGATTTCCTATTGCGCGGCGCAAGTCGCGCATGCGCAGTAGGGAACCGGGAAGTGAAGCCGATTCGCTTCACTTCCTGATTCCCTCACCTAGAATGGTGGCGGCAGCAGCCGAGGGCCGAGCGATCGATCGACCTCGGCTGCCGGCATCGCTGGAACCCGGGACAGGTAAGTGTCCATTTATTAAAAGTCAGCAGCTGTAGTATTTATAGCTGCTGGCTTTTAATATTTTTTTTTTTAGGTGGAATCCCTCTTTAAAGCAGACCTTCAGTCATTTTTTCAACTTTCCATCTATTAAATCCTCTGCCCTTGTTGTTTTAACTTTGGATAGTAAAAATTTTTTTGCCAGTAAATACCGTATACAGCCCATTTCCTGTATCTTGTCTGGTCATTAGCCTAGACTTGACATCATGCACAACTCTCTCTCTTTCACTCCTGTGAGAGTTTGCCAGGAAGGGAGGGGGATGAGTCATATGAGGGCCAATGAAAGCTGCAGGGCTGCAGAGCTGGAGGTGAGCCTCTGTGTGTCTGTAAATCTAGGAAGTGAACAGGCAGCAGCTTCAGCTGCCCACAGTTAAAATGGCTGCAGCCAGACTCAGTGGAGGGAGATTTCTGCAGCATATTTGGCAAGTACAGAATCACAGTATATATAAAATAATATGCAAAGTGATTGGAGGGAAGCTTCAGAATGGCAAAAATGTTTTTATTACAAATTATGTGAGCAGACTGCAGTTCCTTTTTAATATTCATTTTGTAACCTGAAAATACTTCTAAAACATTGATTTTCATTGGCCGTCGTGAACAATTCTCCTTTCCTTCAGTTATGTTAGCCAAAAATTTCCATTCCCAGAGGAGACATTTAGCAGACCAAATGTCATTCAGTTAGGGTTTCCATCTTCATCATTTTTGTAGTTCTTTTAAATGAAATGAACTAGATACTATAGAAGCATAGGAGTCTGCAAGGTACTATATATAGAACGGTAACAGGTTTAGATGTGTAATTTGTGTGCATTCATATAGCTATGCATACATTGTCATTACTGTACATAAGCATAATCCTTAACATGTACTGTACAGTATATTGTACTTTCACTTCTAGTGTATATGATAAGAAGCACCATGAATTAGACACACTGATGCTGCAATCAGTGCAATAAACCCAAAAACTAGTTGAGATAACTTAAAGTGTATGTTAAGGCAAATATATAAGTCTATGCCAGCCCCTCTATTCGACAATGTGTAAGTTATACATAAAAATGAGCCGTGTAAATACTGAATATCAGCTGTCTTCAGGCCGGTCACGTGACTCGCGGCCACTTTCCAGCTCTGATAGATGTCTTGAGGGAGGGGTCATGATCTACCTCTGATGTCAGCGGGAGATCACGTGGCCGCTTGTCTCCGCATAAGACACCCATTGGAGCTGGAAAGCGGGCGCAAGTCACGTGACCTGCCTAAATACAGCTGATATTCAGTATTTAAAGCGTTGGTTTTTAACCAAAATATACAGTGTGCTATGCAAGAGAGGCTAGCAGTGACAAAGGCTCGATTCACACGAATCCGTTTTTTGATGCATTTTGCAGAAATGCAGGGACATTTTTTATCATGGATTCCTATGGAACATGTTCACATCAATGCATTTTTGTGCCTCTGTGTTTTTAGAGGGTCGGAGACTTTTTTTCCTGCAAAATTCAGCGTTTTGCATGTAATAGAATTCGGTGGACCCGCATCCAAAACGCAATTGACGCGTATTTGCCGCGATTTGCATTTTTTATATCTTTTTTTTTTTTTATACGGTATATAGCTAGTTGCTAAGGAGGGGGCCCGGAAGCCGGCTGCCATGTTCTTAACAACCGATGAGTCATCAGCTGTCAGCTAACTTCCCACTCAATGTTAAAAAAAATGCCAGCATGGGGTCCCCCCCAGTCCATACCAGGCCCTTGGGTCTAGTGTGGATTCGGAGGGGACCCCCACAAACCAAAATCAATACCGGATCCTTATACGAGCATGCAGCCCGGCAGGTCAGGAAAGGGAGGGGACGAGCGAGCCCCCCCCAAACCATACCAAGCCGCATGCCCTCAACATGGGCCTGCGCCCCCCCACCCCAAAGCACCTTGCCCCCATGTCGATGGGGACAAGAGCCTCTTCCTGACAATCCTTGCCTGGTGGTTGTCAGGGTTTGCAGGCGGGGGGCTTATCGGAATCTGGAAGCCCCCAGATCCCGGCCTCCCCCATCTGAATGAGGTATGGGGTACCCCTGCCCATTAACTAAAAAAAAAGTAGTGTAGTGTTAAAAAATACAGTTGACAGTTTTTGACAGTCTTTTATTAAAAATCTTCTTCTTCTTCCCCGCTTCTTCCTCCGGTCTTCCTCCATCTTCTCCCGCATCGTCATCCTCCGTTCTTCTCCTTCTCCCCCTGCTTCTTCTTCCGCTCTTCTTCTGTCTTCTTTGTCCGGTGTTCTTCTTCCTCTGCTGCCGCTCCCGCGAACGACCCTCCTCCGATGCTGATCTGTCAGCGCCGATGTCCTGCGTTTCATAAATATTGATAGGGGCATGGCAATTGGATTACATCATGCGGAGGCCACGCCCCCTTGTGACATCACAGACCAATTATGCCCCATGCGGTGACGTAACAAGGGGGCATGGCTTCTGGATGACGTAATCCAGAGGCCACGCAAAATGCAGAAAGCACTAAAAATGCATAGGTGTAAATCAGGCCTTTAAGTGGTTCTAAAGCCCAAACATTTTTTTACCTTAATGCATTTCTTATATTAAGGAGAAAAATGTTTAGGCATCAGTATCCCCCTCACCCCCCCTTTTACCTGTACCTGAGCCCTCATTTGATCCAGCACTGTGCACGTCTGCCAGCCACCCTTGATCGTTCCTCAGAGAGGCAGAACAGCGATCTGCCTATGTAATCAAGGCAGATCTCTTTTCTGACAGGGAGGAAGATAGAGATCTGTGTTCCTCTGTCTTCATCCAGTTAGACCATCCCACACACAGTTAGTAAGCACCTCCTAGGGACACACTTAACCCCTTGATCACCCCTGATGTTAATCCCTTCCCTGCCAGTCATTGGTACAATACGAGTGAATATTTTTTTAGCACTGATCACTGTAATAATGTCACTGCTTCCCAAAAAAGTATCAAAAGTGTCAGTTATGGGTCCGATTTGTCCACCACAATGTCACCGCCATTACTAGTAAAAGAAAAAAAAAATTCCATAAATCTATCCCCTATTTTGTAGACGCAATAACTTTTGCGCAAACCAATCAATATACGCTTATTGGGATTTTTTTTTACCAAAAATATATAGCAAGATACATATTGGCCTAAATTTATGAATAAATTTGATTTTTTTTAATTTTATTTGATGTGTTTTATAGCAGAAAGAAAACAATGTTGTTGTTTTTTTTTTTTTTTATTATTGTTGCTCTTTTTTCGTTCATAGTGCAAAAAATTAAAACCATAGAGTTGTTCAAATACCACCAAAAGAAAGCTCTATTTGTGAGGAAAAAAAGGATATACGTTTTATTTGGGTACAAAGTCGAACAATTGTTAGTTAAACTAACGCAGTGCAGTATTGCAAAAAATGGCTTGGTCATTGAGGGGATAAATCCTTCCAGGGCTGACGTGGTTAAACAGGGTGGATATTGGTTTTAACCCTTTTAACTTGTATATCCACAAATGCAATTTTTATTGCAATGCATTCTCTCCCACAGTGTCTTTTCCCCTCCTTTTATGAATTAGTTCCAGAGTAAAGAGCAAAGTCTGGTTGCTTTTGTTAAAGGGTAACTCCACTTTCCTGGGGAAGAAAAATAGCAAATAAAGAAAAAATAATATAGCGTATATAATTGCGACACAAGTCATATTGTCAGGGCCGTCTTTAATATTGATTGGACCCTGGGCAAAATTTTTCTTAGGGCCCCCCTCCCCCCATGCAATTTCGCTTCCACCTTCTCTGAGACATACAATAAATAGCAGCTAGACTTAAAATCAGTTTACTGTATGAGATCAGGCAGCGATTGTGATTGGTTGCCAGAGCTTACAGCATAACATTACTGCTCACTGACTGGTTGCTAGAGGTTACAGCACTCCTTAAGGCTCACTGATTAGTTGCTAGAGGTTACAGCACATTTCTGCTTGTTGATTGGCTGCTAGAGATTGCTGTACAGTAATACTGCTCACTGGTTGCTATAGGTTACAGCACATCTTCTCCTCACTGCAGGGGGGCATGATATACCTATGAATGCTGCCTTTATTTACATATCAATGCAGTTGGCCTCAGCTATTTACATATGCATATCACTGCTATTTATATATGAATGCCAGTATTTACATGTAAACACAGGTCTGCAGGTGAGTCATCTGTACACAACAATAGGGCAGAGCTGGGCAGCATTAGTAGCAGCACAGGACTAAAATTTCAAGGGAATGTAAACTGGGATAGTTGGCAAGTATGAGGCAGCTGCTTTGGGCCCCACAACAATGACAGGGCCCAGGGCAGCTGCCCCTTTTGCCCTGCCTTAAAGACGGCCCTGCATATTGTAATTGAATGTTGATAAAAAAATACCTTTTCTTTTCAATCTGCAGCCACTCTAATTTTATAAAAATGCAATGGAATATGGCTACCCGAAGTTGTTCTGTATGCAGAATGTGTACTGACCACTCCCCAGAAACATAATTTCCTGCTTGTGTGAATGGCTCACCAATTTTCCCAAAAGTCTACACTAAGATACAAGTCAGATTCCAGGCATCCCCTGCAACAAAAGTTTGATTTTTTACACGATACTTCCAATAGGAAATCACGTGTAAAGGGATGCAGGCCCAGCAGCTTTCCTCATCAGTGCTCTGCAGCTGCACAGCTGACTGATAATTATGAAACCACTCCCATTCGACCCACTCGGCAAAGAGGAACAGACAACCACACAGGGATTTCTTCAGAATAACAAAAGGTAGGAATCTGCAACAAAGGTTGTTATAATCCTTGCAATGTACATAGATCACCCGGGGGGGGGGGGGGGGTTTCCTCAACAAAAGTGGAGTTTTGCTTTAAATGTTTTAAAGGCATAATCCAGGCTCACCCCTTCCACCAACTCCCCCTCTGCTATATTTTGTGATTTTTTATTTTTAGTTATACTAACCTTACCAGAGTTCTTTAGGAAGGTCATTGATGCACAGGGTCATTATCCTCTTTGTGGCCGGTGGTCATCGAGGATGCAAAGCGTGGCGTTATTTTAAGCGTAACTCCACTTTTGTTGAGAAAAACATTCCCCTCTGGGTGATCTATGTACATTGCAAGGATTATAACAACCTTTGTTGCAGATTCCTAGCTCTTGTTATTCTGAAGAAATAAAATAAGATTTATTGTTATTGTAGATACAAGTCACAATGAAATTACATTTCTACTCCACACATTATTCATACATCATAATTTTCAACCATGTATTTAGCACATAGGATTTAATTATACCAAAAAAAATTATAATATTTGTAAATATATAAAAGTGTCCCCATATTATAAAAGTATTAATAGTGCCCCCATATTAAAAAAAAAAGACTAAACAAGACAAAAAATAAAACTATGTAACCTCTTTCATTTCATTCCTGCACTGATAGCTTTAACAGCACTGGGAAAGAAGCACTCTTTAAATCCTCTGTACCTCTGTTCTGGGTGGGTCTAATGGGAGTGGTTTCCTAATTATCAATCAGCTGTGCAGCTGCAGAGCACTAATAAGGAAAGCTGCTGGGCCTGCATCCCTTTAGAAGTGATTTCCTATCGGGAGTATCTCACCAAAAACAACATCTTTGTTGCAAGGGATGCCTGATATCTGACTAGTATCTTAGGCAGACTTCTGGGAAAATTGGTGAGCCAATTACACAAGCAGGAAATGATGTTTCTGGGGGGTGGTCAGTACACTGTCTGTGTACAGAACAACTCCAGGTAGCCATATTGCATTTTCAGAAAATGACTGTGGCTGCAAATTGAAAAGGAAAGGTTTTTTAATAACATTCAATTACAATATGACTTGTGTTGCAATTATATACTCTATATTATTTTTTCTTTATTTGCTTTTTTTTTTCCCCACGAAATTGGAGTTACCCTTTAAAGCCAAGTCTGGTTTACTTTAAGAAGTAGCTATAGACATGCACTAGAATGCTGCGTACACACGACCGGACTTTTCGTCAGACTTGGCCCGGTGGACAATCCGACGGACTTTGCAGCTGAGGTCTGCCAGACTTTCAAACGAACGGACTTGGCCACACACGATCACTCCAAAAGTCAGACGGATTCGAACGTGATGACGTAGAATAAGGAAGTTCATAGCCAGTAGCCAATAGCTGCCCTAGTGTCGGTTTTAGTCAGTTGGACTAGCACACAGACAACCGGATTTTTCGACTGGACTCGAGTCCGTCGGAAAGATTTGAAGCAAGTTTTATTTCTAGGTCCGCCGGACTTTTGGGAATAAAAAGTCCGCTGAAGCCCATACACAATCGAATTGTCCGACGGATTCCAGTCCGCTGGACCAAGTCCGGTCGAAAAAGTCTGGTCGTGTGTATGCGGCAGAAGAAGCATAGTTTTATCATTGACGATATCCTGTTTATGTTAACCTCACGCCTAACCACAGTGCATTTTTTTCTTAACCTTCTTCATCACTTCAAAACTTTTTTTGGGCTTAATATGCAACCACAAGAAGTCTGAGGCTTGACTTAAGCCTCGTACAGACGATCTGATTTTAGTCCGGAAATTGTGTGATGACAGACTGTTTGCCTAAAATCCGACGATTAATACACTCCTTCAGACAATTGTTGTCCAACTTTCTGCCAACAAATGTTGGATGGCAGGCTAGTAAATTTTCGGCGGACAACATGTCAGATTTGCGTATCGTGTGTACACAAGTCCATCACACAAAAGTCCAAAGTACAAACACGCATGCTCAGAATCAGTGCATACCAAACACGACATTAACAGAAGGTGCCCAAAGGGTAGCACTCAAGAGTTGAAATTCCACGTTGTACGTCACTACGTTTCTTGTTTGTTGGCCGACAATAGTGTGTCGTTAGTAGGCAAGACAAGTTCCTGGCACACGACCTTCAGACAAAAGTCTGACACTCGGTTGGCCAAAAATCTGATTGTGTATACGAGGCTTTAGGGTCAATCTCTCCAGTCTGTAGCTGTAGTTACAGAAAATCCAGGCAGTGCATTGAAGTTACCAGTTACGGGTTCGGGCTCCTCCGTGTGCCCATGGCCAACATCACTTGTGCTTCTTCACCATGGCTCTGTGCAAGCCAATGATTGCACCAAACCCTGAGCCGATGCATGTCCCACCTGTAAAAGCAGCTCTACTGCATACACCGCTGATGCCGCCCCTTTATTCTCATCATATCGACTTACTCTGAAGCAGTCAGATTCCACATCCAATACTGTATTTTCTGAAGTGCGGATTTATTTAACTGGTAGACAGAAATATCAAAGGTCAGGCAAGGTTTAACAATATGTTCTCGTTTTTAACTTTACACAGCCAAGTTCTCATGAGTATTATGTCAGATTCTAAAATAACATTTCTGTTTAGTTTTGAGCTTTCCATTCATAGAAACGTTGGAGAAACGATCCCAGAATCCCCCCCCCAAAAAAACACCTCTGTACTATAAACGTAGCTTTTTATGAAATGAATTACGAGTATTAAAGCTGAAATCTAGGCTAGCAGCTACATTTGCACCCGAAATCCATATATTTAGAATATTTTAGCTGCCAATAAGTTTTCAATTCTGCCTGGCCAGCCTTGTAATCTGGTCACCCTGCCAGACAGTAGTGCCTGGTCGTTGAGCTCACTTCCTGCAAAGCAGTTAAAGAGCAACTAAAGGCACAAATACTTACCTAATTTCCAATGGTCTGACTTTGGCAACGTCCCTCACCAGCATCCTCTTCCTGGGTTCTTCTGGTTGCTAACCTTCGCCCATTTTACACGGGATGACGTCACTCACATGCATGCACAGGACTGCAGTCATCGTGGCACACTGCCAGCGTAACAGAATTTAAACTGAGCTGCACATGTGCAGCTTATTGTACATTCCACAAAATATTGCGAATAGATAGGTAAATGTATTTTTATTGCAGAAGAGACCAAGCTTGGCAGTTTACATTTTTTTTAACATTTAGCCCCATACACACGATCAGATTTTCTGCAAATTTTTTCCTTCAGGTTTACCAAAACCATGTAGTGCAAGGGCCTGCCTGATTACATACAAATTGAAACTGCTAAGGTTTGACCTCATATTATATGGTTTTGGTAAATCTGAAGGAAAAACCCAGCAGAAAAACTGATATTGTGTATGGGGCATTAGTTCCACTTTTATCAGTACAGCTTAGTAGAAAGGACCCAAGCCTCTTTCAGTTGAACGAGAACCTCCAGAGCCAAGAACTGCTGATATCCTTCCATACAGAGTGGGTTGTACGGCATAGTGGGTGTAGTGTAAAGTAAATTCATGGGCGCCAGGCACTTCTTGAATACATATTTCTCTTGAACAGAACTTTGGGAGAGAGGATTAGGGCCAGGACCCCCTTAAGGGCTCTTTCATCACGGATCCGCCCCGTGGACATCCACTTGCTCAGCGGGAATCGCTCCGTCGATCCCCGCTAAGCAGAAAGATGACAGGTCTGTCGCTGCACACTGTGCAGGGACGGGCCTGTCAGAGCGCCGCTCTCCCCTATGGGACATCGGATGACGACAGACCACAGAGTCCATCGTCACCCGATCCTCAGACGGATGGAAAAGTAGGTTTTTCCTCCGTCACACTTTTTCGGATCGGAGCGGGTCGGATGTCAGCGGACATATCACCACTGACGTCCGACGCTCCATAGAGCTCTATGGAGCATCCGTTCAGGCCCACCTAAAAAACTGACAGGCGGACCTGGATCATTCATGTGAAAGAGGCCTAAGCAGTTGCAATGTTATTTGGCATACTCAGAGACTTCTACAGGTAGACAGCCATGCAGGGAAAAGCATCCAGCAAGACGCCACATCTGCATGTGTAGGAATGCCGTCTCCTATGGCAACAGTGATGTGAAAAATATGTAAATTGTGTATGATAACCACAAAATTACAAACAAAATAAGTGATCAAATATGAGATCAAAAAATATAGTTATTCAAAAAGTTCATTCAATTCTTGTGAATCTTCAAAATCTTGATATATAACATTGATCTCATATTTGATCACTTATTTTGTTTGTAATTTTGTGGTTATCATACACAATTTACATAATTTTCACATCACATGTTTGATTATGTTTGCTGGTTTTGGTCTATGCTAGGGTTGTCCAGATACCGATACTAGTATCAGTATCGGGACTGATACCGAGCATTTGTGCGAGTACTTTTACTCACGCAAATGCTCCCCATGCTCGACCCGATACTTGGGAGAGGCAGGTGGAGTCAGAGGCTGCGCGCAACCGGAAGTTGGCGGGCGGAGTCAGCGGAGCGGAGAGCGAATCCAGAACGGCAGTGAAACTAGCTAGGTAAGCTGGCAGGGGTGCAGGGCGCAGCCGCATCAGGATCGGTGACTGGAGCAGTCGCATACGATCGCCGTCAGTAGTCGAAGTAAGCCAGCAGCGGACATCTTGTTACACCCAGCCCAAACAATATTGGCTGGGTGTAACAAGATGTCTGCTGCTGCTGACTGTAGCCGAGTGCAGGGTGTACCAAGATGGGCGTTGCAGCATAGCATTACAAAATAAATCCTTTCCTCTCATGTAATTTATTGCATTTCAGTGCCTGCCCATCAGTGCCACCTATCAGTGCCATCTAAAAGTGCCGCCTATCAGTGCCAGCCACCTGTCAGTGCCCATAAGTGCCACCTATCAGTGCCATCCATTCGTGACAATCACCTATCAGTGCCCATAAGTGCCACCTATCAGTACCAGCCACCTGTCAGTGCCGCATATCAGAGCCAGCATTAGTGCCAGCCACCTATAAGTGCCACCCATCGGTGCCAGCTTCCTATCAGTGCCCATCAGTCAGTGCAACCTATCAGTGCCCATCAGTCAAACTGTCACATGACATAAAAAAAAAGTATTGGTACTTGTACTCGGTCTTAAAAAAAGTGGTATCGGGACAACCCTAGTCTATGCAATTAGAGTATTTGCACTTTAAATCACTTTGAAATATTATCTCTAAGAGAGTGCGGTTCTAATTAATTAATTTATTAATTAACGAGCTGCTCTCATTACCACTGTTTGATTACTATTGCAATTTGTCATTTGTGCAGGTTTAGTGGTATTTTCACTTATATAAATTTTCCCATTAGGCAATGCTGTATCCTGGCCTAGGCCGACCAGGCCCAGGGGAGCCTTCCTCACTGTTTTATGTTTTCATGCTTCACCATTGGCATGGTTATATCTTCTTAGTCCTCTCCATAAATTATCAGAAATTTGTGCTTAAAGTAGTACCATAGGCAACTTTCTTTTCATTTTGGATAGAATAAAAGAGGGTTATAGCCCCTGTCAGTTTATTTTTTGCCAACCCTTTCCCATCGCAGAGATTCCCTTTCACTTCCTGCCCCAAAGCCAAACAGGAAGTGAGAGGAAATCTAAGCAAATTAAGGGAATCCATTGCCCCCGGCCCTCAGAACTAGTGTCCCCACTCGAAAATTTCAGGGCAGGTGGGTCATATTTAAATTAGGGGGTGCATGCGTTTAGTCAGTCCTAGGGCAGCACAAAACCTAAATACACTACTGTCCTTATGGTGAAATCAATTGATCCCTAACAATGAGCCAAAGTAACTAAACCTGTCAGGTAAATTTAGAAGCAACCCTGTCTAAACACCAGGGTGCTACAGCTTGATCACCGATCCTGCCCCATCCTCCTCCCATTTTTTATACCGACAGACATGAGCAATGCCTGGCTCACAGTTTTGCCCCTCCCTCTTCCAGTCTTGTGACCTCTCACCTCTGACCCTCATGCCTAAAGCGGAACTAAACCTAAGGTGTAAAAAATTGTGATCAGGTAACTCTTTATTGCAGAGAGAGACATTGGGTTTGATTTACTAAAACGGAAAAGTGCAAAATCTGGTGCAGCTATGCATGGTAGCCAATCAGCTTCTAACTTCAGCTTCTTCAACTAAGCTTTGACAAAAAAAAAAAAACTGGAAGCTGGTTGGTTTCTATGCAGAGCTACTGCAGATTTTGCACTCTCTAGTTTTAGTAAATCAACCCCATTGTGTCTCTTCTGCAATACACGCACACTAACCCGCTTGCTCGCAGACTTCTATTGAATGTACACTGAGCTGCGCATGCACAACCCGGCTGTTGAATGAAAATGTTTTGAAAGCTGCCATTGTCGAGTTCCACTTTTAGGAATGATAGTGCCCTTGTTGTTATTTATAACATGCTTGTTCCAGGTCAGTGACTTTGAAAGCTTTGCAAAAAGAGGCTGGTAATGGTGGGCCCTGTATCTTAAAAAAGAACTATGGGTATTTTAATTTAATTTTTTTTTTTATTCATACTTACCTAGGTGGATGCAGTATCGGTCTGATGCTGCATCTGTCCCCCAACGCCTCTTATCCTCTGTACACACAGTCGGACTTTCTGACAGAAAATGTTCGATTGGATTGTGTTGTCGGAAAATCCGATCATGTGTGGGCTCCATCGGACTTGGAATTTCCGACACACAAAGTTTGAGAGCAGGATCTAAAATTTTCCGACAACAAAATCGTTTAAATTCCGATCGTGTGTAGACAATTCCGACGGACAAAGTGCCACGCATGCTCAGAATAAATTACCAGACGAAAGCTATTGGCTACTGGCCCGTTTATAGTCCCGACTTACGTGTTGTACGTCACCGCGTTCAGAACGATCAGATTTTTTCCAACAACTATGTGCGACCGTGTGTATGCAAGACAAGTTTGGCCCAACATTCGTCGGAAAAAATCCAATGGATTTTGTTGTCGGAATATCCAACAGTGTGTATGGGGCATAATACTGAGAACCGAGCGATTGAACACCGCCGATCGCTCAGTTCTCACAGCTCTGAGAGCAGAGCGCTGCAGACTGTCAGTCACAGCTCTCTGCTCTGCCCCCTCCTCACTCACTGAAGCTCTGGGCTGTGGAGGAGGCAGAGTGGCCAGCTCAGACTCTCAGTGGCTTGCTGGAAGGCTGAGCCAGGTGTCGGTCCAGGGATTTTGGTGGATCAGGCTCAGGCTCTCAGTGGCTCACTGGGAGGCTGAGCCAGGTGTCAGTCCAGGGATTTTGGTGGATTAGGCTCAGGCTCTCAGTGGCTCACTGGAAGGCTGAGCCAGGTGTTGGTCCAGGGATCTTGGTGGATCAGGCTCAGGCTCTCAGTGGCTCGCTGAGAGGCTGAGCCAGGTGTTGGTTCAGGGATCTTGGTGGATCAGGCTCAGGCTCTCAGTGGCTCGCTGGGAGGCTGAGCCAGGTGTTGGTTCAGGGATCTTGGTGGATCAGGCTCAGGCTCTCAGTGGCTCACTGGGAGGTCTTGCTAGGTATTGGTCCAGGGATTTGGTGGATCAGGCTCTCAGTGGCTCACTGGGAGGTCTTGCTAGGTATTGGTCCAGGGATTTGGTGGATCAGGCTCTCAGTGGCTCGCTGGGAGGCTGAGCCAGGTGTCAGTCCAGGGATTTTTGTGGATTAGGCTCAGGCTCTTAGTGGCTCGCTGGAAGGCTGAGCCAGGCGTTGGTCCAGGGATCTTGGTGGATCAGGCTCAGGCTCTCAGTGGCTCGCTGGGAGGCTGAGCCAGGTGTCGGTCCAGGGATCTTGGTTGATCAGGCTCAGGCTCTCAGTGGCTCACTGGGGGGCTGAGCAAGGTGTCGGTCCAGGGATCTTGGTGGATCAGGCTCTCAGTGGCTCGCTGGGAGTCTGAGCCAGGTGTTGGTACAGGGATCTTGGTGGATCAGGCTCAGGCTCTCAGTGGATCACTGGGAGGCTGAGCCAGGTGTCGGTCCAGGGATCTTGGTGGCTCAAGCTCAGGCTCTCAGTGGCTTGCTGGGGGGCTGAGCCAGGTGTCGGTCTTGGTGGATCCTGACTCCAAGGTCGTGATCAAGCCCGAGCCTGGACCGGCTCTGTGACATCAGCAGAGAGCGAACTTCAGCCCTTCGGGGGAGCCCCTACCCTAGTACCTGGGCGGGTCTGTTTCTGCAGACCTTCCGGAGAAAGGCGGTCGTCCGGTTTCGGCTGGATGGGCCATGTATTTGGTACCTCATTCCCCGTCTGGAGCCTAACGCCCCAGGGGATCAGGGTAAGGTCCTTCCTTGTGGAGGACAGCAGACACCCGTTGCATGTTTCTGTGTGTCACTCTTGATGTGTGTGCACTTTTTTTGGGACCGGGTGGAAGTGTGTTTTGCACGCCACAGGCTTTTCAAAAGAACCTGTAAGGGTCCGTTCACACAGGGGCAACACGACTTTCAACACGACTTTTGGAGGCAACTTGGACACGACCTGAACACGACTTGGGGCGACTTACAACACGACTTTAAGTCGCCCCAGGCCAATCAGAGAATGAGCTCTCAAAGGGAAACTCCACGCCAAATGTATGAAAAAAAATTTGGCGTGGGTTCCCCCTCCGAAAAAAACGGCGTGGGGGTCCCCCCAGATCCATACCAGACCGTTATCCGAGCACGCTACCCGGCCGGCCAGGAAAGGGGTGGGGATGAGCGAGCGCCCCCCCCCCTCCTGAGCCGTCCTCTGGGACTGTGACATCATAATGGGCGGGGACATCATCCGGCGCTGTCCCTATATAAGTCGCCGCGTGTTCTGTCATAGTAAACGGAGACAGCGGTGAGGCAACATCTCCAGAAGAGAAGAACAGAAGACCGGGCCACCGCTTGTAAAAGAGCTAGAAGAAGGCGCGGTGGCCCGGCAAGAAGAACCGAGGAGGAGGAAAAGACCCCTGAAGTCGGAAGAAGAGGGCGGCGGCGAAGAAGAATGCTGGGCTCCTCTGCTAGTAAAAGAGCTAGAAGAAGATAACGGAGGAGTCCGGCGAGAAGACCCCCGAAAACGGAAGATCCCCGGAGCTGTGCAATAAACTATTTTAACCCTGTGTTGTGTTTTTTTTGTACTTTTTTTCACGTTGTACCCCATACTCATTCACATAGGGTGGGGGGCCGGGATCCGTGGGGCCCCTTATTAAAGGGGGCTCCCGGATTCCGATAATCCCCCCACCCGCAGACCCCGACAACCAACGGCCAGGGTTGTCGGGAAGAGGCCCTTGTCCTCATCAACATGGGGACAAGGTGCTTTGGGGTGGGGGGGGCCGCGCGACCCCCCCTTCCCCAAGGCACCCCCCATGTTGAGGGCGCGCGGCCTGGTAAGGCTCAGGAGGGGGGGGACGCTCGCTCGTCCCCACCCCCTTTCCTGGCCGGCCGGGTAGCGTGCTCGGATAAGGGTCTGGTATGGATCTGGGGGGGACCCCACGCCGTTTTTTTTGGCGTAGGGGGTTCCCCTTAATATCCATACCAGACCTAATGGCCTGGTATGCTCTCGGAGGGGGAACCGACGCCAAATTTTTTTTCATACATTTGCCGTGGAGTTCCCTCTTGAGAGCTGATAATTCTGTCAGAGTCGCCTCCGTATAGACGGAGATCCGACTTGGAGGCGACCTCCATTGAAATGAATGGGTACCAGTCGCCTACAAGTCGGATTGAAGTAGTACAGGAACCTTTTCTGAAGTCGGAGCGACTTCAGTAGTGTGCATTAAGACGGCTCTCATTCACTTACATTGATTTTTAAATCTTGTCCGACCTGAGGCGACTAGGGGCGACCTGAAGTCGGATCTGAGTTGCCTCTGTGTGAACGGACCCTAAGGCAGTGGCGGAATTATAGGGGTCGCCAAGATCGCCATGGCGACCGGGCCCCTTGCTGCAGGGGGCCCTCAGGCCCCCTGTACTCTTCCGTAGGAGGGGAGGCTGAGAGGAGCTCCTCTATCATCAGCCGAACTGAAATCGGCTCTGTGCGGGAGCTCCTCACATTAGGGTAAAGTGTGTGCTCTTTGTCTCCCCCTACAGTGCAGTACCCGGCAGGAAGAGCCAAGGTACTGTAAATGTCTGCCGTTTTTTTTTTTTATAAGACTAGCTACTGCATTTGTGTTTATATGTGTGTGTGTGAGCATGCTTGTATGTGTGTGAGAGCATGCTTGTGTGTGTGTGTGTGTGTGAGAGCATGCTTGTATGTGTGTGTGTGTGTGTGAGAGCATGCTTGCATGTGTGTGTGTGAGCATGCTTGTATGTATGTGTGTGTGAGCATGCTTGTATGTGCGTGTGAGCATGCTTGTATGTGCGTGTGTGAGCATGCTTGTATGTGCGTGTGTGAGCATGCTTGTATGTGCGTGTGTGAGCATGCATGTATGTGTGTGTGTGTGTGAGCATGCTTGTATGTGTGTGTGTGTGAGAGCATGCTTGTATGTGTGTGTGTGAGCATGCTTGTATGTATGTGTGTGTGAGCATGCTTGTATGTGCGTGTGTGAGCATGCTTGTATGTGCGTGTGTGAGCATGCTTGTATGTGTGTGTGAGTGAGCATGCTTGTATGTGCGTGTGTGTGTGAGCATGCTTGTATGTATGTGCGTGTGAGCAAACATGCTTGTATGTATGTGTGTGAGCATGCTTGTATGTGTGCGTGTGAGCATGCATGTATGTGTGTGAGCACGCTTGTATGTGTGCGTGTGAGCATGCTTGTATGTGAGTGTGTGAGCATGCTTGTATGTGCGTGTGTGAGCATGCTTGTATGTGCGTGTGTGAGCATGCTTGTATGTGCGTGTGTGAGCATGCATGTATGTGTGTGTGAGCATGCTTGTATGTGCGTGTGTGAGCATGCATGTATGTGTGTGTGTGTGAGCATGCATGTATGTGTGTGTGTGTGAGCATGCTTGTATGTGTGTGTGTGCGTGTGTGAGCATGCATGTATGTGTGTGTGTGTGTGAGCATGTATGTATGTGTGTGTGTGTGTGAGCATGCATGTGTGTGAGCATGCATGTATGTGTGTGTGTGAGCATGCATGTGTGTGTGTGTGTAAGCATGTATGTGTGTGTGTGTGTGTAAGCATGTATGTGTGTGTGTGTGTGTGTGTGTGTGTAAGCATGTATGTGTGTGTGTGTGTGTGTGTGTGTGTGTGTGTGTGTGTGTGTGTGTGTGTTCATATATGTATGTGTATGTATGCATGTGTGTGTGCGCATGTATGTGAGTGTGCATGTATGCATATGTATGTATGTGAATGTGCATGTGTTTATCAGTGGTGGTGCATCCAAAAGGGTGCACAGGTGCCACCCCCTCTCTCCAGCCACACCTTCTATGACCAGTGGATAGATTCGTGCATAGCATAGCATGAATCTATCCATAGCCACCACTGGCACCCCCATATTTAGGTGTCTGGTCCCTTTTGGGGTGTCGGGCGCCTGAATTACAGCGGCGGGGGTGTTTTTGCAGCACCTGATTAGAGCCATGGGCTCTAATAGGCTTCAAAATAGGTGAACTGCGAGCGCCATGCTTGACGCTCACAGTCTACCCAGCCAGGTGTGTTAGAAAAGTGAATTAATATTCACTTTCCTAACACTGAACCGCCTCTCCACCAATCAGGTGTGTGGGTCTGTTACCCATCACCTGATTGGCTGAAACGATAGGCGCAGCTATTGGACGCCTATCAGGAGGAGAGGACAGGAGATGAGGATGGCAGGAGATGCATGGAGGACCCCGCTCATGGCCGTTACCCGCTGCCCCACCCAGACAGGGTAAGTGGCGGGCAGACAGCCAGCGGGTGGTGGGGATTCACAGTGGCAGCATTTGATGGGCACACCAACAGCATTTGATGTGCACAGTGGCGGCATTTGATGGGCACAGTGGCAGCATTTGTTGGGTACACTGGCAGCATTTGATGGGCACAGCGGTGACATTTGATGATGGGCACAGCGGCAGAGTTTGATGGGCACAGCGGCAGAGTTTGATGGGAACAGCGGCAGAGTTTGATGGGCACAGTGGTGACATTTGATGGTACAGTGGTGGCGCTTGATGGTACAGTGGTGGCGTTTGATGGGCACAGTGGCTTTAATTGATGTTTTTTAAATCGGTTCCTTTATATGCGGCCACCCACTTGGGACTGGGCCCTGGTGTTCCACCATCGGGCTTGGAGAAAAGAGCCCTGTCCGGAGGTCGGGGGGGGGGGGCCCTCCAAGGTTTTCTGCATCGGGGCCCTGAAGGTTCTAGTTACGCCACTGCCCTAAGGGAAAGTGCAAAATCATGTATGCGTACGGGATCCTGCACAGCAGGGTCGCCCAGTAGCAGTAAATTTGCTATAGGGCAGCCCTGAAGTGGTTAACTAAAATCAGCTTGAAATATAACATTGAAAGTGTTTTGTTATATTTGTCTGATAAATGCAAAAAACACACCCAAGCAGTGTTATCAGGCCTGCTTAGTTCTCCGCTACTGGACTACAAAACACAGGGTGGTTGATAAGGCAGCGCAGCCAGTCCTCCTGTACAGGGCCCCAGTTCAAAAGGGGCGCCTGGGCACCTGTTGAACAGAAGGTCCAGCTTTACTCTCTTATTGCAGACACTGATCCTCTTCTGCCTCTCCCTACCAGCGCTGCCAGCTTCTCCTTTTCTTACTCCCTACAGCTGCACTGCAGGGGGATTGGCTCTAGACCACTTACCCCTTCTATCTGCTGTCCTGGCCCCTCTCCCCCCCACCGTGTGCCCCTTTCCCTTGAGATGCTGTCGGCTTCCGTCCTCTCGTGCCGGCAGCTGCTGCGAGCACATAGGGGGATGTTTCAAGATGGAGAGTGGGGGAAGGAGCCTTTAAATACGTAATTTATTGGCCCCTTCCTTTCCCGAGTGAATATAGTGAGAGATCGGTACCAATCACTCACTCCTGTGTCCATTCACTACGGAAACATAGTAAACTGTATTTACTATGCTTCAGTCTGTGAATGAGCAGGAAGCCTCAGAGCACTTCCTATTCATTCACCTGTGTCGCTGAAGCTACAGAGAAAGGGACTGATAAATCTATGTCCTTAGTCACCTTCAGATGGGAGAAGGGAGCCCTGTCAGGAAGGCTGTATGGGGTAATTTCTAACAGCAGCCCTGACAGAACACCTCCTTTCTGTGCAATAGAGATGAGGAAAGGGGCAGATGTTATGTTCTCCAAATCACAAGAAATCAGCCTAGAGTGACAACTCTGCTCCTCCACAGATACAGCGAGTGAGTGAGCGTTGCCTCCCTATGACAGAAAGTGTGTTAGCCCTTGTACACACGGTCAGACATTCTGACAGAAAATGTCCGATCGGACCGTGTTGTCGGATAATCCGACCGTGTGTGGGCTCCATCGGACTTTTTCCGTCGGAATGTCCGACCAACAAATTTTGAGAGCTGGATATAAAATTTTCCCACAACATGATCTTATCTGACTCTGTCCGATCGTTTGTAGAGAATTCCGAACAAAGTGCCACGCATGCTCAGATCAAAGAACGAGAGCAAAGCTATTGGCTACTAGGCTGAACCTGGTCCCGTCAGAACAAACGAATGTCATCACATTCCGAACAATCATATTTTTTGTCAACTTTGTCCGACCGTGTGTATGCAACACCAGTTTAGGACAAAATCCGTCGGAAAAAATCCGACGGATTTTGTGGTCGGAATTTACAACCGTGTGTACAAGGGCTTACAGACAGGATCATCAGGAGATAATAAAGGGAAAGAAAAGCCTGAAAAAATAAAAACGAATGCAGCCACCACATCTAAGGACTGGTAAGCTGCCTGTTTACACAATAGGGAGACCCACCTTGCGCCTGTATGTGGCCGCTCTACAAATATTAGTGGTGTGTTAAGAAGTTTTTTTATTTATGTGACCTACTGTAAGGCTGCTTGAATTTAAAGTGGCAGCTTTACATAGCAAAAAAGTGTCATGGTTGTAAATTAAGATGTGCTTATATTAAATGTTGCTATCTCATCTGTCTTTTTAACATATTTACCATCTGCCTCTGAGTAAATAATTAATCACTCAGTTTCGCAGTGCGGTACCATCACCTCTTACAGTAAAGGAAGTCTCAGCAAGTGGGGCAGGAATGAATAATTCCATGTCACTTAAAGTGTATTTCCACTTTTGCAGCTAAACTGGGATAACATCTACTTCACATTTATTTCATGTTCCCATTCACATAGCATGAATTGCATTTTTTAAATATATTTATATACTGTGTGTGTGTATATCTATAGATATCTATATTTATATATATATAAATATATATATAGATATAGAGAGAGAGAGAGAGATGTAGTTATTTATTTATTTTTAAGTCTTTTTTTTCAATATTTTTATCTATCTATCTATCTATGTGTATGTATATATATATATATATATATATATATATATATATATATATATATATATATATATATATATAGTTTGTGAAAAGCAAGCGCTACACTAATAATTTGAAATATTGTATGAGAGGGTGTGTGGAGCACTTTGACTATCAGCAGCAGCTTAATTAGATAGCATTACAGTGTATATATAAGAGGTTTTGATTGCACAGGAGTATATTTATATATGTATTAAAGAATTATCATATTTATCGGCGTATAACACGCAACCTAAGTTTAGGAGGGAAGTTTAAGGAAAAAAAAATACCTTACATTTTAAATGCCCATCAATGCAGCTTTCCCCAGTGCCCATCTGCAGCCTTGCTCAAAATTGCACCATGATAGTTTTTTAAATGTTAGCACCGCCGAGATACACACAGCCGGGTGTCCTGTGTATTTGGCTCCTCTCGCAGTCCTGCCCAGTCCTGCCCCTTGGCCCGCCTCCTATGATGGACACAACACCTGCCCAATGGCGGGATGTAAAGTCTAGGAGGCGGGACTGGGTGTGACTGCGAGCGGAGCCAAGCGGAGCTGAACCTAGCCGAGTACACAGTACACTCAGCTCGGTCTATTTCGGCGGCGGTCACCCCTCTTCCCCTCAGAGAGAGCAGGGATCGGCGTATAACACGCACCCACAATTTTCACCGGATTTTAAGGGGAAACAAAGTATATATATATATATATATATATATATATATATATATATATATATATATTGAAAAAAAAGACTTAAAAATAAATAACTACATATATATATATATATATAAGTGAGTACACCCCTAAGTGAAAATGTCCAAATTGGGGCCCAAAGTGTCAATATTTTGTGTGGCCACCATTATTTTCCAGCACTGCCTTAACCCTCTTGGGCATGGAGTTCATCAGACCTTCATAGGTTGCCACTGAAGTCCTCTTCTACTCCTCCATGAAGACACTACGGAGCTGGTGGGCCTCCCCTCATAAAATAGAATCAATAGTAATTTTTAACAATCAAATATAAGCTTAATTGAAAGATCTCAATGCATGCTGTGCGTTCTGCCTGTCTGCTGGTCCCTGCATGCTCTGCAGCTTCTCATCTGCTGTTTACTCCATTTCTAAGGACTACATATCCCATGGTACCTTGCTGCCTACAAGCAGTGATTCCTTTATTGTCTCCGCCTCCTGAAACTCCTCCTCTCAGCACCTCTGTAGGCTCTGTGAAATGTGTGACACAGCAGTGCCTACCCACAGGGCACAGAATTTAAGGAAGGAAATGTGTGGAATTCAAAGTAAGTTTACATCAAGATTATTCAGAATATTAGCAGCAGGCTAGAAGTAATTGAAATTCAATGTGGAAATGGATGTATGATTTTACATTTTGACCATAGATATTCTTTACCTTCAGCAACTGGATAAGCAGATGTTGTATATCATAGACAAGAATTCATTTTATGGCCCATGATGTCCAGCTCAATGTTATGAGCCCTATCACCATCTAGAATTACATACGGGCCATTTTTCAGTGGGATGTGAGGGAATGGAATTCTGGCACCTCCAGCACTGAATGTATGCAATGGCAAGGGGTGCTGGGGTGTGCTGGAGGATCTACTGATGCTGGCTGCTGGGGTATATATTGTTGCTGGAGGGGATCTATTTTTTGCGTGACAATCTATTGTTGCTGGTGGAGGATCTTTTGTAGCTGGAAGGGATCTACTGTTTAGAGAGGGGTCTACTGTTGCTTGCTGCTGGAGAGCCTTTTAATGCTGGCTGCTGGGAGATCCGTTGTTGCTGCTGGGGGTCTATTGCTGCTGGAGGTTCTATTGCTGCTGGTGAGTCTTTTGCTGCTGGGGAGTCTATTGCTGCTGGGCAGTCTATTGCTGCTTGGAGGTCTGTTGCTGCTGGAAAGTCTATTGCTGCTTAGAGGTCTATTGCTGCTGGCGAGTCTTGCTGCTGGGAGGTTTATTGCTGCTGGGAGGTCTATTGCTGCTGGCGAGGCTTGCTGCTGGGAGGTCTATTGCTGCTGGAGGATCTATTGATGATGGGGGGTCTATTGCTGCTGGGAGAATATTGCTACTGGGGGTCTATTGCTGCTGGAGGGTCTATTGCTGCTGGGGGGGTCTATCGCTGCTGGGGGGGGTCTATTGCTGCTGGGGGTCTATTGCTGCTGGCGAGTCTATTGCTGCTGGGGGTCTATTGCTGCTTTCTGCGGGGGATCTGTTTTAATGCTTTTCTTGTTACCATTACCAAATTCCATACAAATTACTTAGCACTACAAAATGATACTTGGTTTTATATTCTCTAAAAGGGGCCATAATGGGAGCTGGGTAGGGGGGGGGGGGGGGGGGGGGGGCGGAACCAAGGGTTAGTGCTCTAAGTGACTTAGAAGGGGGGAGTTCCTGCACCAATTCTGATTAAGCATATCTTAAGCACTGATTAAGTATATCTTTTTTTAAATGCAAGCAGTATAAATACCTCAACCTAACCTGGTATCGGTCTCTTGTAGTCCCTGTGCAGCAGGGCTGGAGTGTAAGAGGAAGAAGCAGTACAAGAAGCCAAGCAGTTCATGTGCTGACAAGAAGCATGCTGATAGGAGGAGAGCGCAGAGTGACAGAGAGATGAGCTCATCCCTGTGCTGCTTCTCCTTTCACTTTATAGACACTGGGAGGGGCCAGATCCAGTACGATCTGGGCTCAGAGGAAGTGGGCTGGATTTGTTTATCTTTTATTGCACTATTCATTCTTCATTTGTTATTTTTGGTTGGAGTTCTGCTTTAACCATAACCTGGTTATGAAGGAGTCAGGCAGCTCAGTGTCCTCTTGGTGGTTGTATTACGGTTACAGTTTGCAGGAGGTGAAGCTGGCAGTTTGCATACCAATGAGGGTTTCACCTTATCTAGCCAGAGTAGATCACTTACATTAGAATTCTATTACACAAAGGGGTGTTCATATAACCTCCCTTCACTTGTAGAAAGCAGTTGTATGGAGTACTATAGACTCAGACTGCAACATCATGACGGCAAAAGAGAAGGTAAGTTATCCTTTGTGTTATGTGTGCCCCATACAATGTTTTATTATGTATTGTACTGTATGGCATTAGGTTTAATATTTTTACGCCTTAGTTGCTGAACGGAAGCTGAATTCCAGGCAAGCAAGTACACACGGGGTTGGAATACCAACATAGGAACCTTTTCTGCCAAGGATCTGTAATCCTGTTTAGCAAATATTTTGATCCAGACACCCCCGCTGGATGGCACAGCCGGGTCCTTATGCTCCACTGCACATGCTTGGTAAAGAATACACCCAAACTGTAAAAGGAACACATTTGTGTCCTCTTTCCCCCAGTAGACTACTGATTTGACAAAGACAGAGCAGCCATAGACTGTTGAGGTTTTCTCTCTGCTCTCTTCTCCTAAGGTGACCAGATTTTTAAAATGAAATACGGAGACATTTTTTTTTTTACTAGAGATTGTTGCAATCAGCGCTCTCTGCCCATTGCCACTGCCGCCCGCCTCACAGCCTGTCAAGTCTTACTCTCCGGACCCCGGCTGCTACTGGGTAGGGAGCGGAGGAAAATCATTCCGCCGGGGAAGGCCAAGGCAGAAGAACATACGAGCGGAGCTGGATGGGCATGCACCCCAAACTGAAGAAATAGTCCCTCCGCTCCGACCAGCACATGGTCATCAGAAAGGGGCACAGATAATGGTAAAAAATAAGCTGGAGGGCTTTCACACTGGAGCGGTGCGCTAGCAGGATGGTGAAAAAAGTCCTGCTAGCAGCATTTTAGGAGCGGTGAAAGGAGCGGTGTATTCACCGCTCCTAAACCGCTCCTACCCATTGGAATCAATGGGCCAGCACAGCTATACTGCCGGCAAGCTTTGCAGTTTTAACCCTTTTTCGGCCGGTAGCCGGGGTTAAAACCGCCCCGCTAGTGGCCGCAGACCGCCGTTAAACCGACGGTAAAGCGCCACTAAAAATAGCGGCGCTTTACCGCCGATGTCTGCACCGCCCCAGTGTGAAAGGGCTGGATTCACACCTATGCATTTTTAGTGCTTTTTGCATTTTTCACTACAGAACGTGTTCCATAGGAAACCATGTTAAATGGACTGTAGTGCAAATCTGCAAAATGCACTAAAAATGCATAGGTGTGAATCCAGCGTAAGGCCCCTTTTACACTGAGGCATTTTTAGGCGCTACAGCACTAAAAATAGCACATGAAAGAAAATGGCCCCTTTTACTCCAGTGTGAAAGCCGGAGGGTTTTCACACTGGAGCGGTGTGCTAGCAGGACGGTGAAAAAATCCTGCTAGCAGCATCTTTGGAGCGGTGAAGGAGCGGTGTATTAACTGCTCCTAAACCGCTCCTACCCATTGAAATCAATGGGGCAGCGTGGCTATACCATTGGCAAAGCGCCGCTGCAGTGGTGCTTTGCGGGCGGTTTTAACCCTTTTTCGGCCCGCTTGCGGCCGAATACCACTGCTAAAACGCCGGTAAAGCCAAGCTAAAAATGGTCGGGTACTTTGATGGGCTGTGACAGGTATTCGGGTACTGTGATGGACTGTGAGTGACAGGTACTATGATGGGTGGTGACAGGTCCTCTTTATTGGGGTCAGAGCACAAACCAAGCCATGAAGTCCAAGGAATTGTCTGTAGACATCCGAGACAGGATTGTATCAAGGCACAGATCTAGGGAAGGGTACTGAAACATTTCTGCAACATTCATGGTCTCAATGAGGACAGTGGCCTCCATCTATAAATGGAAGAGGTTTGGAACCACCAGGACTCTTCCTAGAGCGGGCCGCCTGGGCAAACTTAGCGATTGGGATATAATCAGTGTGTACACTGTAAGCAGTAACGAGATGTTACCGCAATCTCCCCCTCGCACAGGATCAGTGTGTGAGGAGGAGAACCCGGTAACATCTCGTTACAGCGGTTTGTTTACATTTAGTGATCGGCTGTGAAACGTTCACAACCGATCACGTGGGTAAACAGCCGGCCAATGGCTGTTTACCAGTGTCGGTGACGAGCAGTGTTCCCGGGAACACACCGCCACCGAAATGCACGCTCAGTGTGATCGTGTGCACGTGCCATGCACAGTGGGGGTGTTACCATCTGTGATGAAGTCATGGCCGATCACGTGGTAAACAGCCATACCCAATGGCTGTTCATCCCCCTCGGTGACGAGCGGGGTCTCCGTGATACACCACCACCAAAGGAACAAGGATGCACGCGCACTATCGCACGCATTCCCTGTTTAAATGGGATGGCCTCCCGCCACAAGAGCCACGCCGCCTGGCCGTCATTTGATAGTCGGCGGTCGGCAAGCAGTTAAAAGTACGGCTCAACCTCGGGGTTTTCACCCCTCCACCAACCTAGAGTGTGAATGAGCCCGTATGTTTTCTTCCACTTTTATTAATTTTATAGTCTTTTATATCTGTCTGGAATTCAGCTTTAACCCCTTCCTTACCAGCCCTGGCGTTCCTGTAAATGGATCTGCCCAATGAGCAGGGCAGACCCCTCGATCACGTGATTACTGAGATTGGCTGTCAGAGTGGTCACATGATCAGACATCCCAGACATCCAGTACAGTATAAATCTGCCTGACAAAGGCTCAGAAACCTTGTACTCTTCTGTATATGATGTAATGGTTCTTCAATAAAAAAAATTGTTATATCTGAAGATCTGCGGTGTGCTGGCAAATAACTACAGTGTACTGAGCATGTGCCAATTCCCAGCTGGTGGTTGCTGCAGCACCCATTATTTTAGAGCAATTCTGGGAATGTGTGCAATGGGAGTATGGATGATTATCTAGGATCAGAAACCTATTCTGACACTTCCCAGTCGGGACTAGAGACCAAAAGCTGTCTACCACAGCATGTTCTCAGCGCAGAAGCCTCGGGTGCCCATGTGCAATGTATGGACGTTAAGGGCACATTCACACTGCCAGCGCCCTATTTTTACCGTAGTTTTTACAGTGCTTTTTGGGCACTAGCAGGGCACTTTTAACCTTCGCTAGTGGCCGAAAAAGGGTTAAAACCGGCCTCAAAGCGATGCTACAGCAATGGCTCGGCGGCACTGCCCATTGATTTCAATGGGCATGGGCACTTTAGGAGTGGTGTATTCACTGCTCAAACAGCGCTGCAAAGAAGCTGTTTGCAAGACTCTTTTTGACGTCCTGCCAGCGCAGCGCCCCAGTGTGGAAGCACTCGGGCTTTTACACTGGGATTGCAGCTGAGGCTTTTTTCAGGCGCTTTACACGCGCTATTTTTAGCACTAAAGCGCCTGAAAAACGCCTCCAGTATGAGAGGGGTCTAAAGCCCGCCCTCTTTACCGATGCACATATGCATTATGTGGCCATCAAGAAGAAAAATAATAATAATAATGCATCAATTTAGGTTTTTTTTTGTTGTTTTTTTATATCTGCCTGGAGTTTGACTTTAACCGCATGCAGACCGCCCAGCTTAGATATACTGTGGCAAGGTGGCTGCTCTGCGTTGGGATCATGTAGTACGTGATCCGCACACTGGTGTAGGGAGCGTGCCACGCATCCCCCACAGCCCTGGCTGTGCCACATCACCAACCGGTCAGCGGGTATCCCACCGCCCCAGCTGTGCTGCGATTGGCTGCAACACTAACCATTCAGCGGGTACCGGCTGCTGATTGGTTGCCAGTACCCGCTGATCGGCTCCAGACATTACCGAATAGAGCCCTGTGTATGTAAACAGGAAAACACAGGGCTCTCTTCTGACAGCAGCAATGTGCTTAGTAAAAACAGCACACAGCATGCACATTAACACGTTAGGCACACATTTAACCCTTTGATTACCTCTGATGTTAACCTTCCCAGCCAGTGTCATTAGTACAGCGGCAGTGTATATTTTTAGCACTAATCATTGTATTAGTGTCACTGGTTCCCAAAAAAATCTCAAAGTGTCAGGTAGTGTCCGATTCTCAGCCGAAATATTGCAGTCCCATTATAAGTTGATCACCACCAGTACTAGCAAAAAAAAAAAAAAGAAGGAAATTAAAATATAAATATCCCATAGTTTGTAGATGCTATAATGTTTGTGCAAACCAAACTACACTTATTGGGATTTCTTTTTACCAAAAATATGTAGCAGAATACATATTGGCCTAAATTGATGAAGAAATTCGATTTTTTTTATTTATTTATTTTTTTTAGTTTTTATTGGAGATGTTTTATAGAAGAACATTTTCTTCTTTTTTTCTTTTTTTTTTTTATTGTCGGTATTTTTTGTTTATGTCGCAAAAAATTAAAACCACAGAGGTGATCAGTTACCACCAAAACAAAAAAAGGACATCGATTTTATTTGGGTACAGCGTCGCACGACCGCGCAATTGTTCAAGTAAAGCGGTGCCCTATCGCAAAAAAAGGCCTGGTCATGAAGGGGGGGGGGGGTAAATCTTCCAGGGGTCAAGTGGTTAAAGAGGCACTCTGATCTAAATGATAATATACATAAGAACAGCAGACAAGCCCATCTTGACACTTTATCCTTATGTCTGTGTTGGAGTGAGACTTTTGAAAATCAGTCTTAGAAGACCTAACGCTTTCCTATATGAGAGCCCTTGGAAGGAGAATTCCAGCTTCATTTATTTTTCTTCTCTCATATAAATGAAAAGGGAATAATCGGTTCACTGTCAAGCAGCGGCACAGGAAGGAACCGGGGTCAGCAGGAAGGAAAACGTGCCAGGACTGTCTGACAAGACATCAGGGATCGTTCCATGTGGATAGCGAGATGTGATTATGGCTTATCTGTCACCAGCCAGTAATTGAGACTGTACAATGCCAATTGAAGCGCTTTCAAATGAGTTTCCTGTACAGCGCTCCTCATTAATGTCACCCCCAAACAAAAGCACGCTTCATGTCTGCAAGAATATACATCACTTCCCCAAATATCCATCTTATCTGACCGGTAGTAATGGGAGCTTTAAGGCTGAACTGCAGACAAACCGCTAAATACTTGACTGCATTACATCCACAGTAGTTGTTTTACAGTGCCAAAAAAATTGCATTTCTTTCCCAACATTAAAGCGGGAGTCCGCCGGGACTCCGGGTTTTTTTTTTTTTTTTAAAAGCCAGCAGCTACAAATACAATACTGCAGCTGCTGACTTTTAAAATAGTGACACTTACCTGTCCAGCGCGCCCGCGATGTCGGCACCCGAAGCCGATCTCTAGATCGTCACTCGGGTGCTGCCGCCGCCATCTTGGGTATGGGAATCAGGAAATGGAGCCTTTCGGCTTCATTTCCCGGTTCCCTACTGCGCATGCGCGAGTCGCGCTGCGCAATAAGGACGGTCCCCGCTGCCTCTGGGATCTGTGTGTTTCCCAGCAGGCAGCGGGGCACTTGCGGAAGGGGGCGGGCACTTGCGGAAAGGGGCGTAATCTACGCCCCTTTCCGCAGAGAGCTATCCCGGAAGTGGGTGCAGTTACCTGGATTATCCAGGTAACTGCACCCCCCTCCCCCCTGAAAGGTGCCAATTGTGGCGCCGGAGGGGGGGAGGATTCCGATGAGCGGAAGGTCCATTTTAGGGTGGACCTCCGCTTTAACTATATTGCCAAAAGTATTGGGATGCCTGCCTTTACATACACATGAACTTTAATGGCATCCCAGTCTTATGCCCCATTACACACGGTCGGACATTCCGACCACAAAATCCGTCTGATTTTTTTCCGACAGATTTTAGCCAAAACATGTCTTGCATACACACCTTCACACAAAGTTGCTGGAAAATCCGATTGTTCCGGAACGAGGTGACGTTCAAAATATATGACAGGACTACGTAAAGGCCAGTATAGCTTTCGTCTCCAAATTTTTTCTGAGCGTGCGTGGCACTTTGTGCGTCGGAATTCTCTACACACGATTGGAAAAAGTCCGATCGGATTTTGTTGTCGGAAAATTTTAGATCCAGCTCTCAAACTTTTTCCGTCGGAAATTCTGACAGAAAAAGTCCGATAGAGCCCACACACGATCGGATTTTCCGACAACCTAATCCAATCTGACTTTTTCCATCGGAATTTCCGACCGTGTGTATGGGGCATAAGTCCGTAGGGTTCAGTATCCCGCCCTTTGCAGCTATAACAGCTTCAACTCTTCTGGGAAGGCCGTCCACAAGGTTTAGGAGTGTGTCTATGGGAAGGTTTGACCATTCTTCCAGAAACACATTTTTGAGGTCAGGCACTGATGTGGACAAGAAGGCCTGGCTCGCCTTGCAGTCTCCGCTTTAATTCATCCCAAAGGTGTTCTATCGTGTTGACTCTGTGCAGGCCGGTCAAGTTCCTCCACCCCAAACTCGCTCATCCATGTCTTTATGGACCTTGCTTTGTGCACAAAGTTGGGTGCATGATATTGTCCAAATTGTCTTGGTATGCTAATACCTTAAGAGTTCCCTTCACTAGAACTAAGGGGGCAACCCCAACGCCCAAAAAACAACCCCATACCACAATCCCCCTCCACCAAATGATTTCCACCAGTGAATAAAGCTTGAGGTCATGGTTGAGGTCAAGACCAGTCATGTTCCTCCACTCCACATTAAGACATGGATGAGCAAGTTTGGGGTGGAGGAACTTGACTGGTCTTGACCTCAACCTGATAGAACACCTTTGAGATGTTTTAATGGACCTTGCTTTGTGCATTGGTGGAAATCATTTGGTGGAGGGGGGATTGTGGTGTGGGGTTGTTTTTCGGGGGTTGGGGTTGGCCCCTTAGTTCCAGTGAAGGAAACTCTTAAGGCATTAGCATACCAAGACATTTTAGACAATTTCATGATCCCAACTTTATGCACAAAGCAAGGTCCATAAAGACATGGATGAGCAAGTTTGGGGTGGAGGAACTTGACTGGCCTGCACAGATAGAACACCTTTGGGATGAATTGGAGCGGAGACTGCAAGCCAGGCCTTCTCGTCCACATCAGTGCCTGACCTCACAAATACGCTCCTGTAAGAATTGTCAAACATTCCCAAAGACATACTCCTAAACCTTGTGGACAGCTTTCCCAAAAGAGTTGAAGCTGTTATAGCTGAAAAGGGTGGGCCAACTCAATATTGAACCCTTGGGATTAAGACTGGGGTGCCATTAAAGTTGCGTGTAAAGGCAGGTGTCCCAATACTTTTGGCAATATAGTGTATCTATGGATACATTACAGTATGTAAGTCAGCAACTTCGGTGCATCCGCACCTGACAAATCCAGCTACTAGCACTTAAACAGGAACATCTTGGGCAACAGTAGAAAAAACAAAAAATGTAGCCTGAGCTGATGTTTAGCTTTTCTGGACTCTGTAGGTTTCCCTAAGTTTGGGATGTTGATTTCTTCAGCCTATTGCTGGAAGGAGGTTCCAAAAGTCTGTGTGGGAAGTGCAATCCTTAGGTCTTGAATAATTATGTGACCCAGCCAATCTCTAAGCATCTAGCTTCTGAGGTCTGGGGAGATTATAAATGTTTGGGAGCCCCTTTTCAGAACTCGCTTCCCCTGGGGCTCTCCCCCTGGGAGGATGCAATGTGTGAAGACTTCTGTTTGAGCCAGGCCTCAGTATGTGCCATGTGCTGAGCCCCCTGGAAACCAAGTTAGAGCTGGAGCAGATCTCGGAAGGGATCTGGACTGAACAGAGGTACTGTTGCCTGAAGATGGTCTCAGAGGAGCTGTGGGGTAAGCTGCCGTCTGGTGTTTGAAGAGGGAACTTTGCCCTAGGGTTTCAGGTATTTTATTCAGCTTACAGAAGGACAGAAGTCAGATCGATGAAACATTTGGAAGCAAAGGTACAAGAAACCACAAAGTGCTCCTTTTGGCCCCCAACTGGGGCCCTTCCCACTGATCCCGGGGCCCTTTATTCCCACCGTGGGACCCTTTATTATGGTCCCGCAGCGCCACCTTCATGCCGTCTTGGCGGTCCCCCCACCGTGGTGAAACGCCAGTGCCCAGTCGCAAGTGTGACATTTGCAAAACCTGGTAGTTCCGCCACCAGTGTCAGTAGTTTTTTATTTTTGTTGTTTTATTTTTTATTCTTTACTATTTTATTTTTTTCACTATTTTATTGGGGATCTTTGCTGAAATATGAGGCATCTAAACAGACCCCTGATGTCTCACTTTTGAGACAGAGAAAGTGACTGAGGCCAGATTCATCAGTCCCCTTTCTCTGCAGCCTCAGCTGCACAGAACGAATGCACAGGAATAGCTCTGTACAGAGCTTCCTGTTCATTCATAAACGGAGGCACTGACTATTCATTAAGACAAGGAAGGGGGGGGGCAGTAAATGGTATATTTACCGGCCTCTTCATCCTGAATCATCATCCTCCTACTGCAGGACGTGGGATGGGGAAACCCAGCAGTGTTGGGGGGCGGTAGGGAAGCATGCAGGGACCCGGGGCAGCAGAACAGCAATAGGGAGGCAGGGGGAGCTGCAATTGAAGGAAGCGATCCCTCTATTTCCCCCCTGCTGCCGCTGAATCTCTCCGGAGAGGAGGAGAAGCAGGCATTCAGCAGCTACATAGAGGAATTGGGTTCCTCTATATGCCACCGCCCTCCTATCCAGGAGTACATCCAGGAGTACAGGGGGGCTGCATGTCCCCCCTGGAGCATGAGGCTGAGTCACAATGGTGACCCCTGTATGCACGCCCCTGCTGGAGAGAATTCAGTAAGAAACTTAAGACCACACCAAACTCATCAAACCATGTCTTTATGGAGCTGGCTATGTACACACTGGCAAAGTCATGCTGGAACAGAAAAGGGCCTTCACCAAACTGCTTCCACAAGGCTAGAAGTTGCGCAATTATCTAACATAACGTAGCATTTGGAATAAATTACCTAAACTCAAAATGTGGAGGGGTTTCTACATATATTTGACCATATGATGATCAGGTGTTCTGCTCCATCTTCATGTACTTTTATGTCCTGTATTGCACTACATTGTTGTCTTTATTTTGTAGTATGCTGACATCTAGTGGTGGTTTTGAGCCGCTCCAATTTGTTTACTAATGTGATTTTGGTATCTTCCTGTCCTCCCCCCCTGTTTAGGACTAGTGAGTTAAATCTTGACTATACCCTCCCCACTTCTTTAACCACTTCCCATCCCGCGTATAGACATATGACAGCCGCAAGGTGACTCTCCTGGGTGGCCGTCATATGACGTCGTCGGCTTCCCGGCAGTCTAGGGGGCGCGCACGCTCCCACCGTGTCACTCGGGAGCCAATGAGCGTGCCTGGCAGCACCTTCCCCAGTCAGTCCCCTCCCCTCACAGTAATGCCGCATACACACGAGCGGAATGTCCGACAGAAAAAGTCAGACGGGAGCTTTTCATCGTATATTCCGATCGTGTGTATGCCCCATCTGACTTTTTACGTCGAAAATTCTGACGGACCTAGAAATAGAACATGTTCTAAATATTTCTGACGGAACCAATTCCTATCAGGAAAACCGCTCGTCTGTATGCTGTTCCAACGGACCAAAAACGGCGCATACTCTGAAACAAGTACAAGACGGCGGCTATTGGCTACTGGCTATTGAACTTCCTTTTTCTAGTCCTGTCGTACCTGCTGTACGCCACCGCGTTCTTGACGATCGGACTTTGGTGTGAGCATGTGTACGCAAGACAGTTTCAGCGGAATTTGGGAAAAACGGTCATGTGTATGGGCCTTTATAAGTGGAAGAACAGGGAGATGCCTTTGTAAACAAGGCATTTCCCCATTCTGACTAGTGACATGACAGGGATCTAGTGCTCCCTGTGATCGGAAGCAGTGATCGCTGTCATATCAGTGGTAACCCATCACCCCCCACAGTTAGAACACCTCCCTAGGTAGCACATTTAACTCCTTGATCGCCCCTAGTGTTAAAACCCTTCCCTGGCAGTGACATTTACACTGTAATCAGTGCATTTTTATAGCTCTGATTTCTGTATAATTGCCGGAGGTCTCAAAATAGTATCAAAATTGTCTGATATGTCCACCGCAATATTAGTGTTGACAAAAATCGCAGATCGCCGCCATTATTAGTAAAAAAAATAAAAAAATTATAATAAAAATGCCATAAATCTATTCCCTATTTTGTAGACGTTATAACTTTTGCGCAAACCAATCAATATACACTTATTGTAATTTTTTTTTTTTGATTTTTTTTTTTTTTTTACCAAAAATATGTAGAAGAATACATATCGGCCTAAACTGAGGAAGACATTTTTTATTTTTTTTAAATTGGGATATTTATTTATAGCAACAAGTAAAAAATATTGTGTTTTTTTTTCTTCAAAAGTGTCGCTCTTCTTTTGTTTATAGCGCAAAAAAATAAAAACTGCAGAGGTGATCAAATATCACCAAAAGAAAGCTCTATTTGTGGGGGAAAAATTATCAAAATTTCATATGGGTACAGTGTTGCATGACTGCACAATTATCATTCAAATTGTTACAGCTCTGAAAGCTGAAAATTGTCCTGGGCAGGAAGGGGGTGAAAATGCCCTGTATTGAAGTGGTTAATGTTCCTGTAGTCAATGGTAGTTAATTCAGAGAGAAAAGGTCATTGTCTTTTTACACTTAAAAAGATTGGAAAAAACATCCTCTGCACTGCTATCAGCTGAAGCAAAATTGTGTTGGATTCAACTTCTGTGTTTTATTGAAGAGTTAAGCTGCCTGTGGATGGTGCCAAGTCAGCTGCTGACCACACTGTCTGGACAGATCGGGTTTAAGGAAGTATGTCAATGTAAAAGTGGCATTTGAAACAGAATTTCAGGTGTCCACAATCATTTGGCATTATACAATATTTAACTACTTGCCGACCAGCCGCCGTCATTATACTCCCCTGTGCGAATCACCGTAGCTGTATGGCAGGCGTTTTAAGGGCTGTAGGGGGCATGTGCACGCGCCTGCGGTGCAACCCTGGAACTAATTTGCGTGTGGCCGCCATGCCCCCCAGCCACCCGTGATCGCTCCTCAGAGAGCCAGAAAGGGGATCTGTCAAAGTAAACAGATAGATCCCTTTTCTGACAGGGGAGTAGAGAGAGATCGTCTGTTCCTAGTGATTAGGAACAACAATCTCTCTCTACTCCCTGTCAGTCCCCTCCCCCCCATGGTTAGAATCACCTCCCTAGGGAACATTTAACCCCTTTATCACCCCATAGTGTTAACGCCTTCCCTGCCAGTGACATTTATACAGTAATCAGTGGCTATTTTTAGCTCTGATCGCTGTATAACTGTCAGTGGTCCCAAAAAGGTGTCCAAAGTGTCCGATCTGTCCGCAGCAATGTCGCACCCTCGCTAAAAATCGCTGATCACCGCCATTACTAGTAAAAAATAATAAAAATGGCACAAATCTATCCCCTATTTTGTAGACGCTATAAATTTTGCACAAACCAATCAATATGCACTTATTGCGATTTTTTTTGTTTTGTTTTTTTACCAATAATATGTAGAATACCTATTGGCCTAAACTGATGAAGATTTTTTTTTTTTGGATATTTATTATAGCAAAAAGCCCCCAAAAAAACATTTTTTTTCAAAATTGTCGCACTTTTTTGTTTATAGTGCAAAAAATAAAAACTGCTGAGGTGATCAAATACCACCAAAAGAAAGCTCTATATGTGGGGAAAAAATGACCCCAATTTTGTTTGGCTACAGCGTCACACGGCCGCGCAATTGTCAGTTAAAACAACACAGTGCCATATCGCAAAAAATGGCCTAGTCATTAAGGGGGTAAATCTTCCGGTCCTTAAGCGGTTAAAGAAGCTGCAAAGGAATAATGTTTTTGTACACATTGATAAGATTATGTATATTGAGCTGATGGCATTTATAGACAAAGCTAATGGCTTTAAAAGAGCGGTACATTCCATTGAAACTAGAGTTTTCCCCTGGTAATAAAAATAGTACTCGATAATAATAGAGTCCATCTTTCCTGGGATGGAGGAGAGGCCAGGCTGGAGAACGGACCCCCTCCCCCGATTTCCGTCAGTTTCATCTTGTCATCCCTAATCTCTATTTAAATGGGAATAAACTCCGCCGTTTCAGCCGTAGTTCGGATTGGACTCCCCGGCCAAACAAAGCCTGGAAGTTTGGAGAGGACACGTTGGGACTTTGCCAAGCCAAATGAAATACACCATTTTCAAAGTCCGTGCAGTTAATCAATTTAAAAAAAATGCCATAAGGGAATTCCATTTTAGAAGTTTTATTTCCAGCTTCCATGTTTCAATGAGAAAATATGTTTTTTTGGCAGTAGCTTTCCCTGTCCCGATGAAATAAAATAGTCGTTAATTATGAGCACTATTTGACATCGGTAATTGGGAGGTTCAGTAGGCCAGAGAGGATCTGTAGCTTGTGTGCTATGGAGGGGAATTCAGACATGTTTTGCCGATTTGTAACATTGTTTTACCACAATCCCTGCTGTTTAAATCACGGATTAAAGCTGACCTGTCATGTAAAGGCTAATTCTGGTCATAGCCATCAGATAAGGCTGGATTTGTAGAGCCTCAACTCTGGCCAAAAGCCCAAAGCTAAAAAATATAAGAGATAAATATTCCACCTATCAGAAAATTCCCCAATTCACTTCTTTTGAAGAGAAGGGCGGAAGATCCTCAGAAAAGAAACCCAGAAAACCTCAGAAACATCGCCTAAAATCCTAGCCCTGAAAGTATACATAAAGCCAAAACTTTATTTTTTCATTTTGTACGGAAATGTTTAAAACCCCTGGCAGTTTTTTTTTTTTTTTTTACATTTGTGCCCCATTGAGGAGATCTGTCTGATCTAATTTATTTGACCTGTAGACACAACAGGAAGTGAAAAGAAATGTATTTAAAGTGAAGGGATTCCCCTTTTAGGCAGGGCTGACTATTTTGTGCCCTAGGCAAGACAAACACCATCCCCCACCCGGCCCAGCCTAGGGCATGGATGACTACAACAGGGTCAGAGTAGACTCACCGGCCAGCAGAATTTCTCCTACGTCTGGAGACCTGATGGTTCCCACCTCCTCTGCCTCCCCAGCTGTCCTCGTGTCCAAGGCTTCCCCCTCCCTAGTGTCCCCTTCCCACTGTCCTGCTCCCCTCCCCAGCTGTGCCCACCTCCCCCTTATCAGCTGTCCTCGTGCCTGCCTCCTCCCCCTCCCCTGTATCACCTTCCCACTGTCCTCCTCGCCTCCTCCACCTCCCCAGCTGTGTCCGCCTCCCCAGCTGTGCCCACCCCCACCTCCCCAGCTGTCCCCATGCCCTCCTCCTACCCCTCCCCTGTATCCCCTTCCCACTGTCCTCCTCGCTTCCTCCGCCTCCCTAGCTGTGCACACCTCCCCAGAGGGGAGGGTATAATCCAAAAGTGCAAAATGTGAAAATACGAACAAGTGAAAGATCAATCCATATAAAGTGCAATTAGTCTTTTGCAATATAAATCACATTCAATATCCAAAAAGTGCAGCATGCAGCAAATTGATTGATAAGGTCCACCACCATGCAAGAAACGCTCAGCAAACACCTCTTACCAAATGTGCTGGACCATAAATTATAATGGTCAAGAAGGAATGTAATGGGGACCAGGAAGCCAACATCAACATGGTCAAGGATGGCACTCAACATCGGGAACATACAGTGGTGTGAAAAAGTGTTTGCCCCCTTCCTCATTTCCTGTTCCTTTGCATGTTTGTCACACTTAAGTGTTTCGGAACATCAAACCAATTTAAACAATAGTCAAGGACAACACAAGTAAACACAAAATGCAATTTGTAAATGAAGGTGTTTATTATTAAAGGTGAAAAAAAATCCAAACCATCATGGCCCTGTGTGAAAAAGTGATTGCCCCCCTTGTTAAAACATACTATAACTGTGGTTGTCCACACCTGAGTTCAATTTCTCTAGCCACACCCAGGCCTGATTATTGCCACACCTGTTCACAATCAAGGCATCACTTAAATAGGAGCTGCTTGACACAGTAAGGTCCACCAGAAGATCCTTAAAAGCTACACATCATGCCGAGACCCAAAGAAATTCAGGAACAATTGAGAAAGAAAGTAATTGAGATCTATCAGTCTGGAAAGGGTTATAAAGCCATTTCCAAAGCTTTGGGAATCCAGCGAACCACAGTGAGAGCCATTATCCACAAATGGCGAAGACATGGAACAGTGGTGAACCTTCCCAGGAGTGGCCGGCCGCCCAAAATTACCCCAAGAGCGCAGCGACGACTCATCCAAGAGGTCATAAAAGACCCCACAACAACGTCCAAGGAACTGCAGGCCTCACTTGCCTCAGTTAAGGTCAGCGTTCATGCCTCCACCATCAGGAAAAGACTGGGCAAAAATGGCCTGCATGGCAGAGTTCCAAGGAGAAAACCACTGCTGAGCAAAAAGAACATCAAAGCTCGTCTCAATTTCTCTACAACACATCTTGATGATCCCCAAGACTTTTGGGACAACATTCTGTGGACCGATGAGACAAAAGTGGAACTCTTTGGAAGGTGTGTGTCCAAGTATATCTGGCGTAGAAGGAACACTGCATTTCATAAAAAGAACATTATACCAACAGTAAAATATGGTGGTGGTAGTGTGATAGTCTGGGGCTGTTTTGCTGCTTCAGGACCTGGAAGACTTGCCGTGATAAAAGGAACTATGAATTCTGCTGTCTACCAAGAGATCCTGAAGGAGAATGTCCGACCATCTGTTCGTGTACTCAAGCTGAAACGAACTTGGGTTCTGCAGCAGGACAATGATCCTAAACACACCAGCAAGTCCACCACCGAATGGCTGAAGAAAAGCAAAATGAAGACTTTGGAGTGGCCTAGCCAAAGTCCTTACCTGAATCCTATTGAGATGTTGTGGTATGACCTTAAAAAGGCCGTTCATGCTCGACAACCCTCTAATGTAACTGAATTAGGACAATTCTGCAAAGATGAGTGGGCCAAAATTCCTCCAGGACGCTGTAAAAGCCTCATTGCACGTTATCGCAAACGCTTGGTTGCAGTTGTTGCTGCTAAGGGTGGCCCAACCAGTTATTAGGTTTAGGGGGCAATCACTTTTTCACACAGGGCCATGATGGTTTGGATTTTTTTTCACCTTTAATAATAAACACCTTCATTTACAAATTGCATTTTGTGTTTACTTGTGTTGTCCTTGACTATTGTTTAAATTGGTTTGATGTTCCGAAACACTTAAGTGTGACAAACATGCAAAGGAACAGGAAATGAGGAAGGGGGCAAACACTTTTTCACACCACTGTATGCCCTTGTACACACGATCGGAGATTCCGACAACCAAATCCGTCAGAGTAATTCCAATGGATTAATTCCGGAAGAGGTCCGGAAGTGATGTTGCATACACACGGTCGGACAAAGTTGTCGGAAAATCCGATTGTACATAACGTGACGACGTTATTTCGTTACGATGGGACTACGTTCAGGCTAGTAGCCAATAGCTTTGGTCTAGGAATTTGATCTGAGCATGCGTGGGAATTTGTCCGTCGGAGTAGGCTACACATGATCGGAGTATGTCCAATCGGAGCATTTTGTCAGAAAATTTTACCGGCAAGTTGGAAAAGTTGGTCCGTTGGATATTCCAACGGAAACAGTCCGATGGAGACCACACACAGTCGGAATATCCGACAAAACGGTCCGATAGGACACATTCCATTGGAATCTCCGACCGTGTGTACAAGGGCTATGAATGTCAGGAAGATGGAAGTTTACAATTTATTTAAAAGTTATAAAAAGTACCTTTAGGCAACTTGTATGATGACAAAATGAAAAATCCAGCATGCTGCACTTTTTGGATATTGAGTCATGTAAGGCTAGCTTACAACTCCATTTACCTTCTCCTCATTACCTATGAGCTATGAACTATTCCCATGTCCCTGCATCGTTGCCAACTCGTATAGTTGAGTTTCTTCAGCCGTCCAGCTAGTGATCGAGAGGCATATACGGGGAATGAAGTGGTTGCATTTTGGTAGAATGGCCAGTGTATCTTGACCATCACAATGTTGGAATTCATGTTTGCAACATTTGATTTGCAAAGGTTTCTGCCTTATAAGATGCAGAGATTACTACATCTCAAAACGGGCCATATACCTTAGATCACATACCCAACTCAAGGTTCCTGTTCCTCTCTTTACTTTATTTTCATGGTACCTTTAGATGCAGAAAACTATTTTCAGAGAGGTACCACAACACTTCTGGCCTGCCTCTTCCCACCCTACATATCCTTCTATTGGCCACCAAATGCAGCGAGAGCCTTGGTGGCTAATAGGAAAACACAGAGGGTGGAAGGAAGTGGGCCAAGTACAATCAGGTAAGCATAGTGGCTATTTGTGACATGACTTTGGGGTTCCCTCGCTCACCGTGAAGACCATCTGGAGATGACAGCAGGAAGCTGTGTGTGTCTGCTTTAAGAATCAGGAGCTGTTTTTAGAGGTAAGTATCTCGCACAAGTTCCCACTGCACTTAATGCAGCGAAAATAAACACTGTATGTAATAAAGAGTTATTAGGTACTGTATGTAATAGAGGGGTATTAGGCACTGCGTGTAATGAAAAGGTATTAGGCACTGTATGTAATGGAGAGGTAGTAGGCCCTGCATGTAATGGAGAGGTATTAGGCACTGTATGTAATGGAGAGGTATTAGGCCCTGCATGTAATGGAGAGGTATTAGGTACTGTATGTAATGGAGAGGTATTAGGCACTGTATGTAATGGAGAGGTATTAGGCCCTGCATGTAATGGAGAGGTATTATTCACTGTATGTAATGGAGAGGTATTAGGCATTGCGTGTAATGGAGAGGTATTAGGCCCTGCATGTAATAGAGAGGTATTAGGCACTGTATGGAATGGAGAGGTATTAGGCATTGTATGTAATGGCAAGGTATTAGGCATTGGGTGTAATGGAGAGGTATTAGGCATCAATTGTAATACAGAAGTAGAAGGCACTGTATGTAATAGAGAGGCATGAAGTAGTGTATATAATAAATGTATTTGTAACATAAAGGCATATAGAACTGTGTGTAATGCGGAGATTTGTCACTGTATTTGTACAACAGAGGTATGAAAAAATGGTCAGATCTGATCTGGCTAATGCCTAAAATATCTAATGTCTATGGGCACCTATAAAGTGGTTATGTACTCTTTTAAAAAAATATATTCTTAGAAGTGGATAACACAAAATGGTTTCAGCAATAAAAGCAACTATTTAGTGTCCCTGTGTTACCGGGCCCAACTTTCCCTAACTTCATGGATAAGCCCTGCCAACTGCCATTCCTTTGTCAAATGAAATGATCTCAGAGGTCAGTAAGAGCGATCTCATTGGACAGGGAGATGGCAGTTGGTGGAGCTTAGCCATGCAGTCATGGAAAATCTGAACCAGTAACAAAGTGAAACTAAATCAGAGAGGGGCACAGAGGAAGCTGTTCTGGCTAAAAAAGGAAAAAAACTCAAGACCTTCCTCTTCTAGAAGCTGGACAACAAAGCTCCGCACAGCGCCTTGATTCAGTTCGCTTTGTGCGCTATACAAATCATTCATTCATTCATTCAACAGCAGTCATGTAGTATCTTCTGTTAGGCAGGACTTCAGTACGGGTTCAGTTTAAAATATTTCTGGACTGTAAATTGCATATTTTAAATGGTTTGATGACAGTGATCTTTACTGAAGTGATCCCTGTAAAGGTAGGGAATCTCTGGGGGTTTTGATGTGTGGCTCTTTAAGACTTTAAACACTTTGGATGTGTACCTAAAGATTTTTTTTTTTGTTTCAAACCCACAATCAAAGACAGGCCTAGGCCAAGGGGTGCTTCTGCAAGAGGATGGGGGGTAAGCGCATAGGACAACCTTCGGCAACGTATGCTTCTTTAGTCTATTGCAGCTCATGTAGTGTTGCACATTTTTACTTTTTTTGTCTAGAGTGCCAAGGGGTCTTGTTCTTGTACCGAACAAAAGTATACCCCTTTGTATGTAAAAATGTAATAAATCTGTAATAATTAGTCACACGCCACCCAGAGGTAGGAAATAGTCTTTGGTAACTTTTTTAGCAGTTTCTGAAAGTCACTTGTAACATGCAAGCATTCATTATAGCATAGATGTCTCTGTTTTTTTAGTTTAAAGGCAATTTGTAAAGACAGATATGTGTACTGCTATTCTTGACTCCTTTTAAAAATGACAGTCCCTGCAAAGTCGCACTAATCTTCAGCTTCACTGCGTCACTGGCTGACCTGGAGCAAGAATGTAGATGGTGTAGTAAAAACTGTGAATTTGTACATTTTTTTCTGGGTTAGTAGATTACTGGCTTGTGAAGCTGAAGGATCAACATGACACCCAGGGAACTAACACTTTAAAATGCGAGTTAGGGATACCAGCAAATATATTTCCCCAGTTGAAGGCGTTCAAAGAATAACTTGAGTACCATTGCCATCTAGTGGCAGAAATCGAAAATGCACACCTACTAGGTACTATTCCATTGCTTGTGCAAGAAGCTCTATATTTAAAACTATGTTTTGGTTTATTATACTGGGAAGAATAGTGTATAATGCCACCCATGATATTATCACTTAGTGCCAATTCAAAGCCAAAGAGCTATTACTAAACATGTCAACTGCAGTCCTCCTGCTGCCTCTTACATACCGAAAACGTGATATTTTTAAAGTACTTTTTTTTTTGACAGCACTATTTAAAGAAATGCAAAAGAAATATTGTGCTCTGTATGATGATTACAGAAAACTCAGATTAATGTAAAAGAAGTGAACTTTTATTAGGCAATTCGCCCAATATTCACCCAAAATGCATTGATCAACATTTATTGTATGTATCAAGCCAAGTTAGGGGACACTTACCTTACATTTTCCAATGAAAATTACTTTCTCTGATTTTCAATGGAAAAAAAAAAAAATCTTAAGCCCCCCCGTTCACACCGGTGCGACTTGTCATGCAATTTGACAGATCCATATTGCATGACAAGTCACACCCCATTGCCAGCAATGGAACCGTTCATATTGCCACGACTCATGGCACGGCAATTATGAAAAAGGTTCATGGACTACTTTTTTTATTAAATTGTTGCAAATATGACAGTTCACTAAGACAAAATGTGATTCTGCGCTACTTTTTACCCATTTCATTGCGACTTGCATAGACTTCTGTTAAATGAAGTTGCAAGACACAATGAAATCTATAGTTCAAATCGCACTGATGTGTGGCTTTGAATCCGTGCAAAAGTAGCGCAATTTCAAAGCCGTACTGTTTGAACCTGAGCTTACTGCCCATTCAGGTAGTATAAAGCTGTTTTTGGCTAAAATTCATAAATCCCTACTTTCGATATAAGAATAATAATATATATACAGTAGTTTTTTTTTTTTAATGTGACATACAGTATCTCACAAAAGTGAGTACACCCTTTTTGTAAATATCACTACCCATATTTGGAATAAGACATTTTCAAATTAAAAAGACTATTTACATTTTGCGAACTTGCATCTTAGAGGGCCTGTTCACCTATCTCTGGACTGTTGCAGTGCATTATGTTGCACGTGAATGCATCAGGGTACCCTATTCATTATGAATGACCTGCTAACACATGGCAACAGCCCAAAAACTAAACAAGGCTAAGCTTTTTGCATCATATTGTGCCGCAGAGTGCATTGCCTTCTACTGTAATAGTGCAACACAGCAATGCTACACCATGCTTGTGTTATTGTGCATTGTGGCCATGTGCAGCAAAGTGTGCATTTTACATCATGCTACCAAACACGTAAATGTGTTTTTTTATATTATTTATTGAAGTAATTTGTTGCTGTATGCTGAGTAGGTGGGTCTGACTTTGCTACTTTCAAATGTACCATCAAAGGGAATACGTAATGGATTTTTTTTTCATAGTTTTTTTGTTTATGTAGCACCCTAGAGTTTAGGCAGGGATGATCCTCAGAAATTTACTTGCCAGTGGTCAGTAGGGGTGCAACGGATCATCACCGATCCGTGATCCGAGCAGGTCACCCCGTTCGGATCGGCACGCGCCGCGATCTGCGGAGCACTCCGCGGCTTCGGCCTAGCATGTCATGATGACATCGGTTCCTCTCACCCCTCTGTGTACAGATCTGTACAGTGGAGGGGAGAGATCGGATGGCAACAGCGCTGTGGGCTGCATCTGTAGTGTAGTGACAGCCATCCCTCCATACTCTGCCAATACCCAGCCAATACTCTGCAATACCCGGCTAATACTCTGCCATACCCTGCCAATACTCTGCCATACCCTGCCAATACTCTGCAATACCCTGCCAATACTATGCCATACCCTGCCAATACTCTGCCATACCCTGCCAATACTCTGCAATACCGTGCCATACCGTGACAATACTCTGCAATACCCTGCCAATACTCTGCAATACCATGCCAATACTTTGCCAGTACTGTGCCATACCTTGCCAATACTCTGCCATACCCTGCCAATACCAAGCCAATACTCTGCAATACCCAGCCAATACTCTGCAATACACAGCCAATACTCTGCCATACCCAGCCATACCCGGTAATACCCAGCCATACTCGGCGATACCCAGCCGTACCCAGCCATTATTACAGTGGGGGAGATGACGTGGATATTACAGTGGGGACTATATGGTGGTGGAATTTTCACAGGTTTTTGCAAATTCAATTATTATTTGCTGATCCGAAAAATGATCCGATCGGTGTCTCTGATCCGAGGAACGATCCGATCCGTGAGTTTTTTGATCCGTTGCACCCCTAGTGGTCAGAGGTAGAGGGGAAGCTGTCGCCACAAAGGGACCATCCGCCTTATTACCAGGGACCACAGTGAGTAGCTGAAACAAGTACTGGAGTCACATTATGAACGAATGGGCACAGTGGAGAATCGTGGAAACGTCAGACAGTGATCAAGTCAGGGACCCAGCCATCAGAGGTGACGCTTGCAGAGCAGCCTTGTGTGTCAAGTCAGGGACCGAGCAGGCCAGCGGGGTGAAGTTTAAGAAGTATCGGGAGTGCCAAGCTAGGGACCCAGCAGAGAAGTGGGGGTGACATTCGAGGAGGATACCACCGTATAGATTGGAGGAGCTCAAGGGATTCGGGGGCAGTGAATCAGAGGGTCTAGTGAGAGACCCGGAGCTCAGTGGGCTGAAGAACTACAAGGAGAAGTTGTGGTGAAAGTAAAGGAACTGTTACGTTGGGTGTTAGGAACTGTTAAAGACTGTTGCCATAAGAGACAGTATCCCTGCACATGCAGATGTGGCTTCTTGCTGGAGGCCTTTCCCTGCATGGCTGTCCTCTTTTTGAAGTCTGCTACTCAAGGGTGTCCTGGCCCTAACCCTCTTTCCTCCGCTTTCGAACGGTAGCTGGTCTCATTCAGAATTCAGTGTGCCCGTCAGTGTGGGCTGCTTATGAGAAGATTTGGAGTGAATGGCATGTGCTGGTAAGTGAGCTGGGCGGTTGCTTCGGGGATGAGGATCGCTTGTGTACACTGCTGTACTTTATCGGTAGGAACGTGGAGGATGGGGTTTCGATCTCCATGTTGAATCGAATGATGGCCAGCTTAGCCTTTTTGTTTAAATTATTCAGCTTATCGGATGTTACTATGGATTTTTTGGTTAGGAGGGCTCTGCGGGGCTATAGGTCGGTTAGGGACATCACGGATACGCGCTCCTCAGTCTCCTTCGAGATGCTGGGGTCTATCTTGGTGCGCCTGGAAGAAATTTGTTGCTCACCTTATGAGGTTGTGCTCTTTAGGGCGTTGAGAGTGAGTGAGCTGGTTTGTCAGTCCAAGCATGGGGTGTCGGGGGTTAGAGTTCGCTGATGTGGTTTTGCAGGGCGACGGGGTTTCTTTGCTCATTCGAAAATCTAAAAACGACCAAGGGGGAAAAGGGTCCTGTGTGAAGTTGCGAGAGGTCCCCAACTCTCCTGCGTGTTCGGTAAGGGCGGTACAGGAGTGGCTGGTGGCTAGGCCGGCAGAGTCCGGGCCTTTCTTTAAGCATGAGGATGGTTCCACATTGTCCAAGTTCCAATTTGGGTCAGTTTTTAAGAAATGCCTGTTGGTAGCTGGATACACGGCGCTCAATTACTCCTCACATTCATTCCGGAAAGGGGTGGCCACTGAGGCAGCCTGCTGGGGCCTGGATGACAGGGTGGTTCAGAGGATTGGTCGCTGGGAGTCTCAGTATTTACAGCTATATATATGGCATAATATGCATAATAGGCCGTCCTTAGGGGTGGAGGGTACTGATGGTTTCTGTGCTTATTTATTCTTAGTGTTTTTCTCTATTGTTCCTGTCTTCACTGGTATGTTTATTATCACTATCCTTTTTGTATTGTGGTTCACTATCCTTTTTTGTGTTGTAGTTTCCCTCTGTTATGCGTGGGGTTGCTTCAGGGGTTTCTTGTTGCTTTTTATGTTTAGTTTCTTGTTTTTCAGGTTCAGAATGCTTGGTGTGGATCCTGGGCCACTCATATGTTTTTTTTGGGGGCAAAAAGGTAGCTGTTAGGCCCTAGGGTCGGCAGTTGGGTTTTCCCAGGGGTGAAGTTAGTGTGAGATGGCTAGGGGTACCGGGCATGTTGTGGTCCAGGGTGTTAACAGAGGGACATCACTATTTCAGGTTGGATAGACCCCCTGATGTGTTACTGCTACACTTGGGGGGGTAACGACCTCTGGCTCCTCTGCTCACGTGAGCTGGTAAGAGATATCAAGTTTGATTTTCTTCGCTTCAGATACTTTTTCCCTGACACTATCGTGATTTGGCTGGACATAGTTGCCAGGACCTCCTGGTATCTGGCCAGATCAGTGGACAGGGTCAACAAGGCCAGAATAAAAGTTAACAAGGAGGCGGCAAAGTTTTTTGTCCGAAATGGTGGGCTGGGATTTCCCAATTTGGAGTTGGAGAGAGACTCTTGGCTGTTTTTGAGAGGGGCCGGGGTCCACTTAAACGCTGTAGGCATTGACCTTTGGTGTTTAAGTCTGCAGAAAAGTATCCAGCGAGCTCTCTGGGTGTGGAGGGGCCGCCCAGGCATAAGGTCTCACGTTGGGTGTCTGTGGCAGAGGTCGCAGGATTTTTGAAGGCGAGGATGGTTTCGTTTTTTGGAGAACGATGGGTTGGGCCCGTCTTCGGTATGGGTGTACCTGCCCGAATAAGTGACGGAAGTATATGGGATTGGTTAGCTGGCTGTATCGGCTGGAGAATTGATAAACAATTGTGCCCAAGCTGGTGTAGTTACGGCTGGGGGCCCGTGGAGATGCAATTTGGTGGCAGATACAGCTGGTTGGTCATTCAAGTGTGCCTTCAAATTTCCTAAGACCTAGTAGAAGAGCCTGTAGTTACATCAGGATGTTATGTTTTTGTTTAATTGAGAGTGTAATGTTAATATAATATAGAGATTATATTGCTATTGATGGTCGTTTTAATAAAAGGGCTGCTATGGCCATTTAAACCCAAAGAAAGATGTTTGGTCTTTGTTATTAGAGTTGATTAAGGTGGTCGGAAGTAGAAGGAAGGGGATTTGGGTAAGTGGCATGGCAGCTGTAACATGGGCAATACCCCAGTCATGGATATATGAGCAATTCCAGGCTAAGGACTATGTATTCAACCCCACGTTGTTTGCCTTTGAAGCTGCACTCCAGGAAAACAGCTAAGTACACATTTGGAAAGCAGATATCAGACCTGTCATCTGCCGGTCGGTCGTAGGATGTGCAGAACCCTTCCAGAGAGCACAGCCAGCCTTGTGACCTGACTTTTCTTTGCTGCAGCTTAGCAAAAATAAATAAAAGCTTGGTCACCTCCCTTTCTTCCAGTCTGTGATTGGACAGCGAAGAAGCAGCAACAGTTCACCCCCTATTCACACTGCTTTGCCCTCCTGTCAGCACCTAATTGGCCTCTAGTAATGTCCCTCCATGTTCCAGACTGAGCTCTGCTGTACAAGAATTACACAAGGCTGATCATTTGGTCAAATTCAGGTATTACCAGTAGCTGCATATTAAAAAAAGTTCATTATTTGAAACCACTCGACCTCAAGATTTACCCCCCCCCCCCCCCCATGACAAGGCCATTTTGTGCGATACAGCACTGCGTTACTTTGACTGACAATTTCGCGGTCATGCAACGCTGTACCCAAATAAAATGTATGTCCTTTTCCCCCCCACAAATAGAGCTTTCTTTTGGTGGTATTTGATCACCTCTGTGGGTTTTAATTTTTTGCGCTATAAACAAAAAAGAGCATCAATTTTAGTTAGTTGACGGTTTTTATATTTATATTTTAGTTGGCTTTGAAGTGGTTTTAAAGGCTTGCTATAGGCTACTCGGCAGAGGGGAAGAGCCAGGAGCACGAAGGGGAGACCCGAGAAGAGGAAGATCAGGGCTGCTCTGTTGAAATTTATTGCACAGAGCAGATAAGTATAACATGTTTGTTATATTTAAAAAAATTAGGGCCCAACCACACTGCCCATGTGCTAAACACGGCATTTTACAATGCAGGCAGCTGTCCATTTTGGGCTACGGTGGGGTACAGAAGGAGGCGGTGTAATGCATTTTTTAATACATCACACAGTTCCCTTTTTTTTTGTTCGCTTTATTTAACCCTTCATTTATGTCACTGCACAGAAGTGAGGTGCGCTGCACCTCTGGCTGCATTAGTGCCTTGAAAAAGTATTCATACCCCTTGAACTTTTCTACATTTTGTCATGTTACACCCAAAAACATAAATGTATTTTATGTGATAGACCAACACAAAGTGGCACATAATTGTCAAGTGGAAGGAAAATGATAAACGGTTTGAATTTTTTTTACAAATAAATATGTGAAAATTGTAGCGTGCATTTGTATTTAGACCCCTTTACTCTGATACCCCTAACTAAAATGTAGTGGAAACTATTGCCTCCAGAAGCCACCTAATTAGTAAATAGAGTCCACCTGTGTGTAATTTAATCTCAGTATAAATACAGCTGTTCTGTGAAGCCCTCATAGGTGTGTTAGAGAACCTTAGTGAACAAATAGCATCATCAATACCAAGGAACACACCAGACAGGTCAGGGATAAAGTCGATCTGTGTTTCTCTGTACTGAGAACACACCATTGGTCTCCTCTCCTCTGACAGGACCGTGGTTCTGTGTGTTTACATACACAGATCCACAGTCCTGCTGTGTTACTGGGCAATCGCGGATGCCATGCAGACATCGTGGCTGCCAGGCACGTGCATAGAGTCCCCAGTGACACGGCAAGCGCGCACCCCCTGGTGGGCCGGGAAGGAGAGGGTGTCATATGACGCCCTCCCGCAATGAGAGCTGCGCCGCCTGCCCATCAATTGACAGCCGGCGGTCGGCAAGCAATCAGACAAGCAGTCAAGAGGCTCATGGTAACTCTGGGGGAGCTGTAGAGATCCGCTGCTCAGGTGGGAGAATCTGTCCACAGCACAACTATTAGTGGTGCAATCCACAAATCTAGACTTTATGGAAGAGTGGCAAGAAGAAAGCCATTGTTGAAAGAAAGCCATAAGAAGTCCCGTTTGCAGTTTGTGAGAAGTCATGTGGAAGAAGGTGCTCTGGTCAGATGAGACCAAATTTGAACTTTGTGGCCTAAAAGCAAAAGACTATGTGTGGTGGAAAACTAACACTCTCCCTGAACACACCATCTCCACTGTGAAACATGGTGGTGGCAGCATCATGTTGTGGGGATACTTTTCTTCAGCAGGGACAGGGAAGCTGGTCAAGGTTGATGGGAAGATGGATGGAGCCAAATACAGAGCAATCTTAGAAGAAAACCTGTAATGTCCCGTACACACGATCGGAATTTTGGTTGGAAAAAGCTCTGATGGTTTTCCCAACGGAATTCCGACAGGATTTTGCTCAAGCTGTCTTGCATACACACGGTCACACCAAATTCCAACCGTCAAGAACGCGGCGACATACAACACGTACGATGGGACTAGAAAAAGGAAGTTCAATAGCCAGTAGTATAAACCAGAGTTTTTGCACGTCGGAATTGCATACACACGTTTGGAATTTCTGATGAAAAGCTCTCATCAGTCTTTTGCTGGCCGTAAGTCTGATCATGTGTACGCGGCATTAGAGTCTGCAAAAAACATGAGACTGGGGTGGAGGTTCACCTTCCAGTAGGACAGCAACCCTAAACATACAGCCAGAGCTACAATATAATCATTTAGATCAAAGCATATTCATGTGTTAGAATGGCCCAGTCAAAGTCCAGACCTAAATCCAATTGAGAATCTGTGGCAAGACTTGAAAATTGCTGTTCCCAGACGATCTCCATCCAATCTGACAGAGCTTGAGCTATTTTGCAAAGAAGAATGGGCAAAAATCTCACTCTGTAGATATGCAAAGCTGGTAGAGACATCCCCAAAAAGATTTGCAGCTGTAATTGCAATGAAAGGGGGTTCTACAAAGTATTGACTCAGGGGGGCTGAATATAAATGTATACCACACTTTTCATATATTTATTTGTAAGCAAATTTAAAAACCATTTATAATTTTTCTTCCTCTTCACAATTATGTGTTGGTTTATCACATAAAATCCCAATAAGATACATTTATGGTTTTGGTCGTAACATGACAAAATGTGAAAAATTTCAAGGGGTATGAATACTTTTTCACTGTAGACAACAATAGTTCTCTATGTGCCCTAGTGGTGACTGGCATTTTTCCAGTACAGTAAAACCGCCAGTCACTGTACTAGTGTGAACAAGCCCTAAGGTTAGATTCACATTAGATTTCAGTGTGGGAAACCCACGATCTGTGCGCTTTGTCCCGCACCACGTTCAGAACATACTGTAGTTGCAATCTGCATCGGGTGTCATTGTTAAAGCATAGTTGCCAACGTTGTAAAAAAAAAATTCAGGACACTTTTTTGGCAGTAGGCGGAGTCGTGGTATAATTAGGTGGCGGGGCATGCGTTTATAGGTGTGACATAGGACAAGGTAGCGCGTTGCTGCAAAATATGGGCGTGGTTTACGTAAATAGTGGGTGTGGCTTACATGGGGCGTGGCTCAAAGGGGTGTGGTTAGAGTCTGAGATGAATGCAGGATGGAGAGGGAAAGGGGGGGAGAGGGAAAGGAGAGGAAGTAGAGGGAAAGGAGGGACAGCAGCCCCCCGATCCTACACCACAATAGCAATATGTGTTTTCCAGAGTTTGACAATCAGCAGATAAAGATACTCCAAATACCTGGTGTTGGCGCTTCAATCATCTCGGCGCCATGATTGTTATGGTGTCAGGATGATTGAAGCGCATTATTTCTATTATTACATTGTAATATGAAATGAAATCATTCAACTCACCATAATGCAGAATCAGTGGGAGCCATGAGCGCGTCACTAGCCACGTTGCCTGCCACCAGATGCCATCAGGTGTCCCAAGCGGAGTCTGTCCTTACATCAGGTGCCCCATCAGAGGTACCTTCCTCACATCTGTGTCCATCAGCGGAGCCCCTCCTTACATCTGGTGCCCCTCTGACATCCACAGACCGGCCCCCCCACATCCACAGACCACCCCCCCCACATCCTGCACAGACCTGCCCCCACATACTCCACAGACCGGCCCCCACATCTCCAGACTGGCCCCGACATACCACTGGCCCCCCACATCCACAGACTGGCCCCCCACATCCACAGACTGGCCCCCCACATCCACAGACTGGCCCCCGACAACCACAGACTGGCCCCCAACATCCACAGACTGGCCCCCGACATCCACAGACTGGCCCCCCACATCCACAGACTGGCCCCCGACAACCACAGACTGGCCCCCGACATCCACAGACTGGCCCCCGACATCCACAGACTGGCCCCTGACATACCACTGGCCCCCGATATCCACAGACTGGCCCCCACAGACTGACCCCCGACATACCACTGGCCCCTGACATCCACAGACTGGCCCCCACATCCACAGACTGGCCCCCGACATACCACTGGCCCCCGACATCCACAGACTGGCCCCGACATCCACAGACTGGCCCCGACATCCACAGACTGGCCCCCGACATCCACAGACTGGCCCCCGACATACCACTGGCCCCCACATCCACAGACTGGCCCCCGACATCCACAGACTGGCCCCCGACATACCACTGGCCCCCGACATCCACAGACTGGCCCCCGTCATCCACAGACTGGCCCCGACATTCACAGACTGGCCCCCACATTCACAGACTGGCCCCCACATTCACAGACTGGCCCCCACATTCACAGACTGCCCCCCTACATTCACAGACTGGCCCCCACATTCACAGACTGGCCCCCACATTCACAGACTGGCTCCGACATCCATAGACTGGCCCCCACATCCACAGACTGGCCCCCGACATACCACTGGCCCCCGATATCCACAGACTGGCCCCCGAAATACCACTGACCCCCGACATCCACAGACTGGCCCCCGACATCCACAGACTGGCCCCTGACATCCACAGACTGGCCCCCGACATCCACAGACTGGCCCCCGACATCCACAGACTGGCCCCCGACATCCACAGACTGGCCCCGACATCCACAGACTGGCCCCGACATCCACAGACTGGCCTCCAGATTCACAGACTGGCCCCCGACATTATCATACCACTGGCCCCCGACATCCGACTGGCCCCCGCCCCGACATCCACAGTGACAGACTGGCCCCCGACATGCCGCCTTTGCCGCGCGGAGACATTTAACTGTGGCGCTGCCCACTGCACTTTACACACACACACACTGGCAGCGGGGGTGGGCAGCGCCACAGGTACTCTATTGAAGACCAACTTCTGGTCTGCTTAAAAATGGCGGCTGGCTGAGACATTGTCTCCGCCGGCCACATACCTCTAGCGGCCGGCGGCAAAAAAACGGGAAATTCAATTTCCTGGGACAAACCGAATTTCCTGGGAAAAAATTAATTCGGGACAAATGTCCTAATCCCGGGAATGTCCCGGGAAATTCGGGACAGTTGGCAACTATGTTAAAGTGTTACTAAACCCACAACAGTAAAATTATTCTGTATATGCAGTAAAGCATGCTTGTTATACGCACTGTGGAACCTAAGGGGTTAATCCTCTGCATTGTGTAAAAAGGCTGTTTTATTCTAACTTCTCTGATTCCCCCTCACCTCCTCCGGTGCACCATTCTAAAATGAGCCATCACTTTGAAGGCATCCTCATCTGATGGATAATAATATGGGGTAAGTAGTTTGGAGCATATTATATACAAATACGATGATAATATAATGCTGTGCTAGTAAAAAATATTCCGGTAGACATAAATGTACCAGCAGTATAAGATCATCATGTGATCCAGTTTACACCGCCTGCCCCTGGATAAGTGTCTCCTCCTTATGACGCCCCGTGGGTGGAAGCGTGCATGGAAGCAGTTTATATTTACTAAAACTATTGCATTTCCATGTTCTGTATGTTGTGGGAAACCAGATATAGTGAATGCAGGGTCCTGGGTTTAGTGGGTTTAGTAATGCTTTAAGTTAACGACACTCCAAACGCAGGTCACAAATGCAATCCATTTGCCTGCACTAGATCGCATGGTATAAATGTACCATGTGATCTGGTTGCAGTGCATTTCCTAAAGTAGTGCATGTTCTTTTTTGGTGCGTTTTGAGCCCATTCAAAGCGAATGGACTCAAATCGTACCGCACTGAGGCTCGATTGACATCTATGCATGTTGCTTTTGAGCGTTTCTGCAGTGCTTTTTTGCGGTGCTTGGCGCGTTTCTTGACACGCGTCTTTACCGCGATTTTGCCGCAGTTTGCTTCTTGCTTTTTTTTTTTTTACACTGTATATAGCTGGCTGCTAAGGAGGTGCTGGGAAGCCGGCCGCCGCATCCTTAACAACTGATGAGTCATCAGTTGTCAGCGGGCTACCCGCTGGATGTAAAAAAAAAAATTGTCGGCTAAAAAAAAAGTAAAAACGGCGTGGGGTCCCCCCCCAGGTCCATATCAGGCCCTTGGGTCTAATATGGATTTGAAGGGGACCCTCATGCCAAAATTAAAAAAATACAAATAAATGGTGTGTGGTTCCCCCCAAAATTCATACCAGACCCTTATACGAGCATGCAGCCTGGCAGGTCAGGAAAGGGAGGGGACGAGCGAGCCACCCCCCCCCCCCCGAACCAGGTCACATGCCCTCAACATGGGGGGATGGGTGCTTTGGGGCAGGGAGGGCTCTGCGCCCCCCACCCCAAAGCACCTTGCCCCCATGTAGATGGAGACAAGGGCCTCTTCCAGACAACCCTTGCCTGGTGGTTGTCAGGGTCTGCGGTCCTGCCCCCTCCCCCCCCCCCCCATATGAATGAGTATTTACCTCTACCCATTCACCTGGAAAAAAGAAGTGTAGCGTTAAAAATTACAGTAGACAGTTTTTGACAAGTATTTTATTAGGCAGCTCCGGGGGTCTCTTCCGACTTCTCTCTTCTCTGCACTCTCCGGTTCTTCTCCCACTGTCCGGTGCCTTCTGCCGGTTTCTTCTGCTCTTTTGCCTGCTCTTTTGCTAGCTCTTGCCCAGTCTTCTTTGTCATCTTCTTCCCTCTTCTTCCTTCAATGTTGACTCAACACTCTCTCCTGCTGTAATGCCGTGTGTGTGGTGCGCAACGATTTATATAGGCATGAGGGGCGGGGTCACCAGATGACATCACCCAGTGACCCCGCCCCTCATGATGTCACAGCCCGGGGCATGATGGGTCTGTGACGTCACAAGGGGCGTGGCCTCCGGATTACGTAATCCAATTGCCACACCCTCATCGTTATTTAAGAAATGCAAGACATCAGAGCTGACAGATCAGCGGGATGCAGCATCGGAGGAGGGTCGCCGGCGAGATCGGCGGAACAGGAAGAAGAAGAGCAGAAGAAGACAGAAGAACGAGAAGACTGGAGGATAAAGATGCGGGAGAAGATGGAGGAAGACCAGCGGAGAAGAAGATTTTTAATAAAAGACTCGTCAAAAACTGTCGACTGTAATTTTTAACACTACAATACTTTTTTCCCAGGTGAATGGGTAGGGATACAATGTACCCCATACTCATTCACATGGTGGGGGGGCGAGATCTGGGGGCCCCCTTGTTAAAAGGGGCTTCCAGATTCCAATAAACCCCTCGCCTGCAGACCCCGACAACCATCGGGCAAGGGTTGTCGGGAAGAGGCCCTTGTCCCCATAAACATGGGGGCAAGGTGCGTTGGGGTGGGGGACGTAGAGCCCCCCCGCCCCAAAACACCCATCCCCCATGTTGCGGGCATGCGGCCTGGTATGGTTCAGGGGGGGGGGGTCGCTCGCTCATCCCCCTCCCTTTCCTGACCTGCTGGGCTGCATGCTCGGATAAAGGTCTGATATGGATTTTGGGGGGACCCCCACGCCATTTTTTTTTAAAGATTTTGATGTGGGGGTCCATATTCATACTAGACCCAAGGGCCTGATATGGACCTGGGGGGGGGGGGGGGCACCACACAGTTTTTTTTCACAATTTCTTTTTTTTAGCAGGCACTTTTTTTTTACATTCAGCGGGAAGCCAGCTGACAGCTGATGACTCATCAGTTGTTAAGGACGCGGCGGCCGGCTTCCCGGCCCCCTCCTTAGCAACCAGTTATATACAGTGTACATAAAAGAAATAAAAAAACGCACAACGCAAATTGCGGCAAAATCGCTGTAAAAACGTGGTACTTGTGTTTTGAATGCGGGTCCATTGAATTCTATTAAATGCAAAACGCTGCATTTTGTGGGAAAAAAGTCCCCTGACCTTTTCTAAAAATGCAGAGGCACAAAAATGCATTGATGTGAACATGTTCCATAGGAACCCATGTTAAAAAAATTCCCTGCATTTCTGCAAAATGCATCAAAATCGCATTAGTGTGAATCGAGCCTAAGGCCTGGTTCACACCTATGCATTTTTTTAGTGCATTATCAGCTTTGCAGAAACATACAACAGTCCATTTAACATGGTTTCCTATGGATGTAGATCACATCTGTGCCTTTTATGGAAAGGGTCTGGGAATTTTTTCTGTTTTTTGGTTCCATAGACTTTAAGGCTGGATTCACACCTATGCATTTTTAGTGCTTTTTGCATTTTGCAGATTTGCACTACAACCCATTTAACATGGTTTCCTATGGAACACGTTCTGTAGTGCAAATCTGCAAAATGAAAAAAAGCACTAAAAATGCATAGGTGTGAATCCAGCCTAATGGATCAAAAATGTGTATTGAAAAATGCAAAATGCATCTGGAATATGCAAACTGCAACCAGCATAGGTGTGGACCAAGCCTGAATCGCATGTGAATCGAACATAAATGCACTGCCTGTTCCTGTCCGATTCACAGTGTGACCCGAGCCTAAAATAAATCAGTACTGAGAGAAAAACATAGGCTAACAAAAAGGGATTACCGCTCCAGCCTCTCAGACACACCACCAACGTTTAACCCTAATAAGACACTCAGGTGCTGGCTCTGCCCGGTGTATAAAATACAAAGAAGTTCCTGGATGGCCGCACATCAGAGAAATGGCATCTTTATTGGTCAATAAAATCCAAATGTAGTCACATATCAAATATGGTGGAACAGGATAAAAAAACTAGCGTGTTTCACGCCTTGTTCTGGCGCTTATTCACAGCTGTGAATAAGCGCCAGAAAAAGACGTGAAAAACTTTAAATTTTTTATCCTGTTTTTCCATATTTGATATGTGACTGCATTTGGATTTTATTGACCAATAAAGATGCCATTTCTCTGATGTGCGGCCATCCAGGAACTTCTTTTTATTTTCAGAAAAACATAGGCTGCTAGTCTCATGGCCATCAAGCTGGGTTCACATATATGTGAATTGGATGCAGGTTTCTCCGCATTCAATTCGCATGATGTGCAAGGAGCCGGTTCACACAGGTCCAGGGCGGCTGTGGTCCAGATTGCAGGAGGGTCCTGTGCGTCTTTGGGTCCAGTTCAGGTGTGAATATAGACGAAAATTCGGACCTGAATCGCACCTGAACCGGTGAACAGGGACACACCAGACCCTATGCTGGGTACAATGCCCGGAGATACAGTGCCTTGCGAAAGTATTCGGCCCCCTTGAACTTTTCAACCTTTTGCCACATTTCAGGCTTCAAACATAAAGATATAAAATTTTTATTTTTTTGTGAAGAATCACCAACAAGTGGGGCACAATTGTGAAGTGGAACGAAATCTATTGGATTTTTGAAACTTTTTTAACTAATAAAAAAATGAAAAGTGGGGCGTGCAAAATTATTCGGCCCCCTTGCGTTAATACTTTGTAGAGCCACCTTTTACTGCGATTACAGCTGCAAGTCGCTTGGGGTATGTTTCTATCAGTTTTGCACATCGAGAGACTGAAATTCTTGCCCATTCTTCCTTGCAAAACAGCTCGAGCTCAGTGAGGTTGGATGGAGAGCGTTTGTGAACAGCAGTTTTCAGCTCTTTCCACAGATTCTCGATTGGATTCAGGTCTGGACTTTGACTTGGCCATTCTAACACCTGGATACGTTTATTTGTGAACCATTCCTTTGTAGATTTTGCTGTATGTTTGGGATCATTGTCTTGTTGGAAGATAAATCTCCGTCCCAGTTTCAGGTCTTTTGCAGACTCCAACAGGTTTTCATCCAGAATGGTCCTGTATTTGGCTGCATCCATCTTCCCCTCAATTTTAACCATCTTCCCTGTCCCTGCTGAAGAAAAGCAGGCCCAAACCATGATGCTGCCACCACCATGTTTGACAGTGGGGATGGTGTGTTGAGGGTGATGAGCTGTGTTGCTTTTACGCCGTTTTGCATGGTGGGCAAAAAGTTCGATTTTGGTTTCATCTGACCAGAGCACCTTCTTCCACATGTTTGGTGTGTCTCCCAGGTGGCTTGTGGCAAACTTTAGACGAGTCTTTTTATGGATATCTTTGAGAAATGGCTTTCTTCTTGTCACTCTTCCATAAAGGTCAGATTTGTGCAGTGTACGACTGATTGTTGTCCTATGGACAGACTCTCCCACCTCAGCTGTAGTTCTCTGCAGTTCATCCAGAGTGATCATGGGCCTCTTGGCTGCATCTCTGATCAGTCTTCTCATTGTCTGAGCTGAAAGTTTAGAGGGACGGCCAGGTCTTGGTAGATTTGCAGTGGTCTGATACTCCTTCCATTTCAAAATGATCGCTTGCACAGTGCTCCTTGGGATGTTTAAAGCTTGGGAAATCTTTTTGTATCCAAATCCGGCTTTAAACTTCTCCACAACAGTATTACGGACCTGCCTGGTGTGTTCCTTGGTCTTCATGATGCTCTCTGCGCTTTCAACAGAACCCTAAGGCTCGGTTCACACAGGGGCGACTTGTCCAGGCGACTTAGCCGCCTGACAAGTCGCGCTCCGAGCGACTCAAGTCGCTCCGACTTAGAAAAAAGGTTCCTGTACTACTTTTGGGGCGACTTCAGGCGACTTGCATTGACTTCTATACAGAAGTCATTTTGCAAGTCGCCGCTGAAGTCGTTTGCAGGTCGCGTCTGTGAGTTGCGCTGCAAGTCGTGCCACCCCTGTGTGAACCGAGCCTGAGACTATCACAGAGCAGGTGCATTTATACAGAGACTTGATTACACACAGGTGGATTCTATTTATCACCATCAGTCATTTAGGACAACATTGGATCATTCAGAGATCCTCGCTGAACTTCTGGAGTGAGTTTGCTGCACTGAAAGTAAAGGGGCCGAATAATTTTGCACGCACCACTTTTCAGTTTTTTATTTGCTAAAAAAGTTTAAAATATCCAATAGATATCGTTCCACTTCACAATTGTGTCCCACTTTTTGGTGATTCTTCACAAAAAAATCAAAATTTTATATCTTTATGTTTGAAGCCTGAAATGTGGCAAAAGGTTGAAAAGTTCAAGGGGGCCGAATACTTTTGCAAGGCACTGTATGTGAAGCCGGTCTCAGTATTTTCTTTTATGGCTAACATTGAAGAAGCAAGAGCAAATGAGGAAAAAACTCCAAGCTTGACGTTGAAACAGCATGACAGCCAGGCAAATAGCATTTTCAGAAGGAAAGGCCAGAAACTGCCGATTACTTCTGTCTCCTGTAAACCCGTCGTATTCCTGTGTTCAAAAGCAGCAATAAACGCAGCCTGTGCCATAGACGGTTAACGCCAGCACACAGCTGGTGAGCGCATAATGTATCGCTGCTGCAGCAGCCAAGTTGAGAAACAAGGCCGCTAAGCCACGCTGCCTGCGGTTCTAGGTGGAATGTACAGTGCCTGTAAGCAATTTGCCGGCTACTGCTTGTCATCCAATGAATTGCAAATAAATAAGTCAGCGTGTTGAGACTGGGAAGAAATGGTCAGTGATTGGGCTGTATTGATGGCGAGCTGCAGGGCTGACAGCTCTCCCCGTATGAATTTCCTATATGAAGACTGATTGCCATGTAGACCCGCAGCAACACAATGCCATTTCCCACCTCCACAATGCTCCAATATTGTTCTAGCTGTGGACCAACATTGCTTCCGTCCCCAATGCTGGCAGTAAGGGCTGTCAACATTGCAGTGCAGCGTTGTGTCTGCACAGCCTGGTAGCAGTGCTCAGCATCCATAAGGACACTATGCTCTTTGTAAACACGTCTGTGGCATGACAAGATTCATCTCATGTGGAGGACAGACTGTGTCTAGATTCAGGGACAAGCTGTTGGCTGATTGTATAGCTGAGTGGACAGCTGAGGGTTCTGGCTGTGGGTAGCTAAGGCAATAGAGGCATGGACCGAATCCCTGAGGGAAAGGTGAGCCACGTCCGAGTCCGATGCTGATGGCATTCTGCTCTCCTCTTCATGCAGTGCTGTGGACTGGGACATCGTCGGCGAGTACGCGTTTCCTATGTAAGTTTAACGGTGACTTATTGGCTGTCATTCGTCATCAATCCGTTCCTCATCCCTCAGCTAAGACCTATGCATTAAAAATCGCATTAGCGGCATGTCAGATCAATGCAAGATGAAGTTAGGGATTTGCTTGTGTATGTATATCATGTTATATATTATACGTAGGAATGTATGCACGCATAAACGCACGCACACGCATAAACACACCTATAGGAATGTGTACAAATCGAATTAGCGATGTAGAAGTATGTATAAATGTACACACTTAGATATGTATTAATATCACCTGTGTTGTAATATTTGTGTTTGTTTATATTGCACCAACATATTCAACAGCGCAGTACAAAGTGAAGACGTACAAGGGGCTAGATCAGCAATAAACCCAACAATATTAGTATACTAATATATTGGGAAACATGCTTACAATAGATAGATAGATGCATAGTATCTAGATATAAATATCTAGATATATCTAGATATAGATATATATCTATATATATACAGTAGATATATATATATATATATATATATATATATATATATATATATATATATATATATATATATATATATATCTATTACAGTAGATATATATCAATATACAGATAGATATATAAATCTATATACAGTAGATATATAGACACACACATGCATACACATGTAAACAGACACACACGTAGACAGAAGCACACACATACACATGTTCCCTGTAAGCATATTGTCCTATGTAAGAGATGTATTGGATACACAGTTCATTGTATGTTATGGCATTTGATATGTACTCCCAGCAGAGATGTGATAATTAGGGCATATTCCTGCATAGCGGACTGCAAAAGACAGGCTAACCTGTTGGCTTAACTGAATGCAAACAGCAAGGAAGAGGAATGTCAGTGTCATTTCTGCAGACTGCATCCTCAGTGGACGCTGCAGATGGAAGCGTTTCCTAGCAACAGCACCGTCATCTGCTTGTTTTCCTTTACATGGACCTGCTGTGCATACCGGAGTAATCCACAGACACTTGTTGAGAGGGATCTGTAAAGAAAACGGCTCGTCTCAGAGAGGGTCCTCGCGGTCAGAGCTCATGTTTATGCATTTGGATGATGACAGAGATAATGAAAGTTTGATCGATGGTGAATGGCGCAATAACCTTCACTTATAATACGTGCAGGAGCTTAACTGTTCTGTAAGGAAGTTAACAGAAGTGTACTATAAACATAACTATCGTTAAAGGTCATGTTGATAGGATGTAGTGTTCAATGTCTATATAGGAATGAATTATGTTTAGAGCTGCTGATTACCACACCAATGAGGTATCAGATCTGGTGCCAGGCGAGCCAATTTCAAGTCACCCTGTGTGATCAAGTGGCCACTTGCTTCAGTGCTGAACCTTCTACTTTTCCTCCTAGGTCGTATCCCATAAATGGGCCTCTAGGCCTTTAGAAAGTGATGGCTCAACCCATCCCAAGCCATGGTGGTCTACTCACATCATCTTGCAACACCAAAGACTCTTTCTAACACATCATTACAGGCTTGTCAGGATCTCTAGATATCGCTGGTCGATATTGGTGTGCCAGCGAAACATTGTGACTACGATAAGAAGGTAAATGGATATGGGGATTACCATTGAACATAGACCACCACACTGGAAACAAAGGATTGTGACCACTAATGAGCACAGAAACTAGGAATCTCCAGATTTGACGAGCCACCACTAGTGGACAAGACAGGGAGTGACCAAAAATGCGAGAGTGACCATGATCATTATAGTAAAGTATGTTAATACAGACGTGGATTACTACAGTCAGAGAGTGACCACCACCATAATCACCACTAGACTCAGGGAGTGACCCACACCATGATCGCCACTAGATCCAGAATGTGACCACTAGGGATGAGCTTCGTGTTCGAGTCGAACGTACGTTCGACTCGAACATTGGCTGTTCGTGCGTTCGGCGAATTCTGAACGTTTTGGCCGTTCGCGTCAAAATTCGAGTGACGCGCGCGCGGACCACAATGCACTGCGTTGGCGCAGTGCATTGCTGCCCGATGATTGGCCAAGCATGCACTGTGACCCCGCATGCTTGGCCAATCGCAGCGCCGGCAGCGAGGAGAGCCATGATTGGCCACAGGCAGGATGCCTGTGGCCAATCATAGCTCAGGCTGTGTAGTGCACGCCCCACACTATATAAGGCCGCCTTTAAGGCGGCCTCCTGTAGTGTGTTACTTTGCATCTGAAGCAGTGGGTGTTCTGTGTACCTTCAACACAGTACACACCAATCGTTTTTGGCTGATTTCCTATCTTGCTGCTGTGTAGTGGTTGTTGTCTGTGCCCTGACTGCAGTATACACCACTATATTCACCTCACCTATATAGCTAGTGATCTAGCTTTAACCACTTAACAACTGCCCATTGCCGATTAACGGCTTCAGGGCGGTTGTTTAACTCAGAGAGGCCGTTAATTAACGGCCTCCCAGAATTCTGCTCTTGCGTGCCCCGAGGTGTGCGCACTCGAGAGCATCCGTGACCGCCGGGTCCACAGGACCCGGCGCATCACGGTAAACGGCCGCTCATAGCGGCCGTTTACCACGTGATTGCTCCGTCAAATGACGGAGTGATCACTTGGAAACAAACCGGCGTCATGTTATGACGCCTGTTCCTCCCTCCCCTTTCTGTACCGATCGGTACAGCGGAGGGGAAAGAGATCGGTGTCAGCAGCGATGTGGGCTGCATCTGCAGTGCCCACATCGCTGCTCACCGAATTTAACCCCTCAATTCCCTGCCAATACTCTGCAATACCAGTGCATACTCTGCAGTACCCTGCCATTACTCTGCAGTACCCCGCCATTACTCTGCAGTTCCCCCCATTACTCTGCAGTAACCCCCATTACTCTGCAGTACCCCTCAATACTCTGCAGTACCCGCCATTACTCTGCAGTACCCCCAATACTCTGCAGTACCCTGCTATTACTCTGTAGTACCCCGCCAATACCCCGCCAATACTCTGTAATACCCTGCCATAAATTGCCATACCCAGCCATACTCAGAGATACCCAGCCATACTCGGTGATACCCTGAAATACCCAGCCATAGACGCCCCCCACCCCTCACCGCCCTCCGGTGCTTCTACCAACTCGCCAGTACCATCAAAGCCAGAATCTTTTTTTTATTTTTTATTTCAGGCTTCCCAGCCTAGAGGTGAGATGTGGGGTCATATTGACCCCCCAGATTTCACTGTAAAGAGGACCTGTCACCCCATATTCCTATTACAAGGGATGTTTACATTTCTTGTAATAGGAATAAAAGTGATCAAAAATATATTTTGGGGGAAAAAAATGTCAAACTAAAATAAATAAAGTAAAATGAACAATAAAAAATAAAATAAAAATTAAAGTGCCCATGTCCCCATGTGCTCGCATGTGCCACACATGTGAGGTATCGCCGAGAATGTTAGAGCGAGAGCAATAATTCTAGTCCTAGACCTCCTCTGCAACTCAAAACATGTAACCAGTAACAAAAAAAATTAAAGCGTCGCCTATGGGGATTTTTTAAGTAGCGACGTTTGGCGCCATTCCACGGGCATGTGCAATTTTGAAGAGTGACATGTTTGATATCTATTTACTCAGCATAACTTCATCTTTCACTTTATGCAAACATTGGGCTAACAAGTGGTTAATAATAGAGCTTGCAGTCAGTAGTGTTAGGAGATAGTGCGTGCTGTCTGCGTGCTCTGTACCCAGTACATACCGCTATAATATAGGGCAGGCCCCTACTTTCAAACATCCAACTTACAAACATCTCCTACTTGCAAACGCAAGGAGACAGCAGCAAGTGAGATGAAAAAAGATGGACGACAAAACAAATTATACAGGGGTGATAACCCTTCCCTATGTTTTCCAAAAAGCTTAAAAATAGTTTTTTTGACTGGAGCTACACTTTAAAAATGTACCGGTTGAAAATGACAAACAGATTCAACTTAACACAACAAACCTACACAGTCCCTGTCTTGTTTGCACCGCCTGTATACTGCTGTTCTGAGTATATAGGGCCTGGGGGCCACACGCATTTCCTTTTTTTAATATGGGTACGGGGTTCCCCTTAATATGTGTACAAGACCCAAATAGGCTGGTAATGGGCAGGGAGGGCTACCCATGCCATGTTTCTCAAGGATTTTCAACCATATTGCAGGAATCAGATATAACATTAAAACCGCAAGCAGTTTTAAATGGTGTTATTTCCGTTTAATGTCATTTTGTGCAGGGACTGTTCTAAACACGGGAAACACGTGGCACTTCACAGGCATACTACAGACACCCCCCAGGCACCATATTTAAAGGAATATTTCACTTTTTTTTTCACTTTAATCGTCATTAAAATCAGTGCTCCCGCCAAAACGGTAGTTTTTAAAACTTTTTTTTGCAGTGAACCATGTCCCCTGAGGCAGGAGGCAGGTCGCCAAACCCTTTTTAGGACACTATCTTGCATATTAGCCGTTAAAATTAGCACTTTCCAATTCGAACGTTCGAGTCCCATAGACTTCAATGGTGTTCTAACGTTCGTACCGAACGCGGGGTCGTTCGCAAGTTCTGGTGCGAACCGAACCGGGGGGGTGTTCGGCTCATCCCTAGTGACCACCACCACAATTACCACTGCTTATAGGTAGTGGCTAACACCATGACAATCACTACTACTTCCAGGTGGTGACATATATTGTCATATTAATCATTGGACCCAGGAAGTGACCGACTTCATAATCGCTACTAGACCCAGAGAGTGACAACTACAATAGTCACCACTAGACCCAGAGAGTGACTACCACCAAAATCAGTGCTATATCCAGGAAATGACTACCACCAAAATCAGTGCTATATCCAGGAAATGACTACCACCATAATCACCACTAGACCCAGAGAGTGATCTCCAGCATAATCACCACTGCATCTTGGGAGGAGTGACCACCATCAAAATCGTCACTAGACCCAGAGTGTGACCACCACCAATATCACCACTGCTTCCATGTAGTGACCATGACCATAATTATCACTGTTTTTAGGTAGTGGCCACCATCATAATCCCTACTACTTCCAGGTAGTAACTACCACCATAATACCCACAGGACCCAGGAATTGACCACCACCAAAACGTCACTAGACCCAGAGAGTGACTACCACCAAAATCAGTGCTATATCCAGGAAATGACTACCACCAAAATCAGTGCTATATCCAGGAAATGACTACCACCATAATCACCACTAGACCCAGAGAGTGATCTCCAGCATAATCACCACTGCATCTTGGGAGGAGTGACCACCATCAAAATCGTCACTAGACCCAGAGTGTGACCACCACCAATATCACCACTGCTTCCATGTAGTGACCATGACCATAATTATCACTGTTTTTAGGTAGTGGCCACCATCATAATCCCTACTACTTCCAGGTAGTAACTACCACCATAATACCCACAGGACCCAGGAATTGACCACCACCAAAACTTCACTCGACCTAGAGAGTGATCACCACCATAATCACCACTAGACCCAGGGAGTGATAACCACAAAATTCACTGCTGGATCCACCACCATAATTACAGCTAGACCCATGGAGTGACCATTGCTATAATTACCACAAGACCCAGAGAGTGACCACCACCATTGTCACCAGTACCTAGGATGGAACCATTGCACTAGACCTAGGGAGTCACTACCATAATCACCACTAAACACACAGATTAACTGCCACCATAATCACCACTACACCCAGAAAATTACCACCACCAACATCACCACCAGACCCATGGAATGACCACCACTATAATCACCACTAGGCACAGAAACCTCCAGTGGAACATTTACAAAAATTACACCAGAGTTGAACTTTAAACTGTAACTGATATACAGTAGTGGGTTTTTTGTCTGTTTAATGTGACCAGTTGTGCTATATTGATTAGTTTGACCATGTCCTTTGTTCAGCCCTTGTACACACGGTCGGACATTTCGACAACCAAATCCGTCGGATTTTGTCCGAAACTGTTGCATACACACGGTCGGACAAAGTTGTCGAAAAATCCGATCTTTCAGAATGTGATGACATAATTTTGTTACGATGGGACTACGTTCAGGCTAGTAGCCAATAGCTTTGATGTAGGAATTTGATCTGAGCATGCGTGGCACTTTGTCCGATCGGAATTCTCTACACATGATCGGAGTATGTCCTATCGGACCAGTTGGTCGGAAAATATTTCCAACATGTTGTAAAATTTGGTCCGACGGATATTCCGACGGAAACAGTCCGATGCATACCACACACAGTCGGATTATCCGACAACACGGTCCGATAGGACACATTCCGATGGATTCACCGACCGTGTGTACAAGGGCTAACACTCTCATAGTTTCACCATACCACATAACAGTCACGATCCCGTATTTTGGCAGCAGGTCCTCCACTAATACAGTACATTTGCCCACTTTCCTAATAACAAGTGACGCAGCATTATGTCACGTTACCAACTTTTTGATAACTGTCCTTTCCATTCATGTTTTGATGGTTTTAGGACATGGAGAGACAGGGGAAATGAACTGGACATATTTATGTACAGGCTCTTGGTGAATTATATGTGTCTTGTTAATAATACATAATTCATATATTCACCTTCCAATGTTTAGTCTGCACCATTCATAGTATAATTAATGAACTAAATACTGCTTCTTTTTTTTCTTTGCCACACACGCGGTTCGTGTCCATCTACGTCTATATACTACGCTATCGCTAATTCTTTACAGATTAGTCAGTGTACTTTCACAAGTGTAAATGAGCTATTGCAAAGGATATGACAGATTCGGTAATGTATATAATGAAATTCCTCCATCACAGTTCTTATTTTGAATTATGAACAGCCTTTTATAGTCATGTTTTACGCAATTTTTTAAAGAAGTATTTCAGATATGGATGTTTTAAACATACTTATATTGGTCTAGCTTGGATCAATGTAACTACAGGTGCATCTCAAAAAATTTCAATATCATCAAAAAGTTAATTTATTTCAGTATTTCGATTCAAACTGTGAAACTCATATATTATATAGATTAATTACACACAGAGGGGGTTATTTACTAAAGACAACTCCACTTTGCACTGCAAGTGCACTTGGAAGTAAAGTCGCTGTAGATCCGAGGGGGACATGCAAGAAAAATAAAAAACAGCATTTTAGCTTGCACATGATTGGATGATAAAATCAGCAGAGCTTCCACTCATTTCAGATCTACCTCTTAGCCCTTGTACACACGGTCGGAGATTCCGACAACCAAATCCGTCGGATTTTGTCCGTCGGATCTTGTCCGAAACTGTTGCATACACACGGTCGGACAAAGTTGTCGGAAAATCAGATCTTTCAGAACGTGATGACGTCATTTTGTTTCGATGGGACTACGTTCAGGCTAGTAGCCAATAGCTTTGATGTAGGAATTTGATCTGAGCATGCGTGGCACTTTGTCCGATCGGAATTCTCTACACATGATCGGACTATGTCCTATCGGACCAGTTTGTCGGAAAATATTTCCAGCAAGTTGGAAAATTTGGTCCGACGGATATTCCGACGGAAACAGTCCGATGCATACCACACACAGTCGGATTATCCGACAACGCGGCCCCATAGGACACATTCTGATGGATTCTCCGACCGTGTGTACAAAGGCTTAGAGTTTGAGCGGCTGCACTTCCAAGTGCACTTGCAGTGCAAAGTGGATTTGCCTTTCGTAAATAACCCCCACAGTGATATATTTCAAAAATGTCTTTCTTTTAATGATTATGGCTTACAGCTAGTGAAAACCCCAAATTCAGTATCTCAGAAAATTAGAATATTGTGAAAAAGTTCAGTATTGTAGACTCGTGGGGGGGTTATTTACTAAAGGAAAATTCACTTTGCACTGCAAGTGCACTTGAAAGTAAAGTCGCTGTAGATCTGAGGGGGACATGCAAGGAAAATAAAAAACAGCATTTTAGCTTGCACATGATTGGATGATAAAATCAGCAGAGCTTCCACTCATTTCAGATCTACCCCTTAGAGTTAGAGCGACTGCACTTCCAAGTGCACTTGCAGTGCAAAGTGGATTTGCCTTTTGTAAATAACCCCCAAGGTGTCACTCTAATCAGCTAATTAATTCAAAACACCCGTAAAGGTTTCTTGAGCCTAAATGGTCTCTCAGTCTGGTTCAGTAGGTTACACAATCATTGGGAATAGACTGCTGACTTGACAGTTTCCAGAAGACAGTCACTGACAGCCTCCACAAGAGGGTAAATCACAAAAGGTCATTGCTAAAGAAGCTGGCTGTTCACAGAGTGCTGTATCCAAGCTTATTAATGGAAAGTTGAGTGGAAGGAAAAAGTGTGGTAGAAAAAGGTGCACAAGCAACAGGGATAACCGCAGCCTTAAAAGGATGGTGAAGCAAAGGCCATCCAAGAATTTGGGGGAGATTCACAAGGAGTGGACTATGGCTGGTGTCAGTCCTTTAAGAGACAGCACACACAGACGTATCAAGAGTATGGGCTACAACTGCTGCATTCCTAGTGTCAAGCCACTCCTGAACCAGAGACGTCAGGAGCGTCTTACCTAGTCTAAATAGAAAAAGGACTGGACTGTTGCTCAGTGGTCCAAAGTCCTCTTTTTGGATGAAAGTAAATTTTGCATTTCATTTGGAAATCAAGGTCCCAGGATATAGAGGAAGAGCGGAGAGGCACAGAATCCAGATTGCATGAGGTCCATTGTGAAGTTTCCACAGTCAGTGATGATTTGGAGAGCCATGTCATCTGCTGGTGTTGGTCCGCTGTGTTTTATCAAGTCCAAAGTCAGTGCAGCCCTCTACCATGAAATCCCAAAGCACTTCATGCTTCCCTCTGCTGACCAGCTTTATGGAGATGCTGATTTATTTTTTAAGCAGAACTTGGCACCTCCCACACTGCCAAAAGTACTGATACCTGGTTTAATGATCATGGTGGCCAGCAAACTTGCCCGACTTAAACTCCATAGACAATCTGTGGGGTATTATCAAGAGGAAGAGGAAAGAAACCAGACTTTACAATGCAGACGGTCAGGGGTCACTTTTTCAATTGAATTACTGAATATAAATTAACTTTTTGATATTCTAATTTTATGAGATGTACCTGTATGTAAATACCATACGTGGCTGATGCCCCTGGAAGCTGGAAATCAGTGAGATAGATACGGCTTCTCCTGTGATCTCCACTTGCTTCCAGGTCCTGAGCCAAGCAGTTGCCCTGCTGCATTTTGAACACAGGAGGTCACCGGCATATTGTATAACAATAATAATATACTTTAAGACCCCATTCAACAGAAATGTGCGCGTTCCTGGAATCGTGTGCCAAACGCACTAAATTTAACTTTGCAGTTGTGTTGCCATTAATTCTTAATGGCACCACAGATGTGGTTTGCAATCACACGTTTTGCCATAAGAAAACACAAAATGCCACAAAAATGCCACACAAAAATGCAAAAAAAAAACACGCATCGCAAAATGCTTTTGGCTCAATGCCATAAAAAGGTACATGAGATACTTTAGTTAATTTGTCATACGTAAGACAGCCCATTCAAGTTTGCGTAACAAATGTGGACAAACAAAAACTGTAAAAAAAAGTGCCACGTTGCACAGGTGTGAATGTAGCGTAAGGCAATAGAGAAAGTGAAGTAACCTCCTAGTAACCAATCAGAAAATGTTATCAGTGATCTGATTATAGTAGAGTTGAAATATAACGTTTTACTATAGGGTGCTGAACTTCTCTTTGCAACATCAGCTTGAATTAGTTCAGTAAATGTGTTTAGTTGTGTGATATACTGTTGTGAAGGAGGTCCATAGAGTGCCATTGTTTTGGAATAGTTGTGTTGAGCTGCAATATCATATTTCAGCAAAAGTGGAAGTCTAAAATGTCATCTCCTGTTCCAAAGGCACTCTACCGGATATATATATTCTCTTTTTTTTTTTTTTTTAAGAATTACAGCAACTTTATTTTATATAAAGCTACAAAAAATTACAGCAGCTTCACCTTGGGAGGGATTTACTAAAACTGGTGCACACAGATTATGGCGCAACTCTGCGTAGTAGTAACCAATCAACTTCCAGGTTTTATTGTCAATGCTTAATTGAACAAGCTGAAGTTAAAAGCTGATTGGTTATTATCCAATTAAGGACCGGGTCTCTTTTTGAGATTTGTTGTTTACAAGTTAAAAACTGTTTTTTTTTTTTGCTAGAAAATTACTTAGAACCCCCAAACATTATACATTTTTTTTCTAACACCCTAGAGAATAAAATGGCGATCGTTGCAATACTTTCTGTCACACCACATTTGCGCAGCGGTCTTTCAAGTGCACTTTTTTGGAAAAAAAATACACTTTTTTGAATTAAAAAATAAGACAATAGTAAAGTTAGCCCAATTTATTTATTTTTTTATTGTGAAAGATAATGTTACCCCGAGTAAATTGATACCCAACATGTCATGCTTCAAAATTGCGTCCGCTCATGGAATGGCAACAAACTTTTACCTTAAAAATCTCCATAGGCGACATTTAAAAATTCTACAGGTTGCATGTTTTGAGTTACAGAATTCTATGGCTAGAATTATTGCTCTCGCTATACCGATCACAGCGATACCTCGTATCTGTGGTTTGAACACCGTTTTCATATTGGGGCGCTACTCACGTATGCGTTCGCTTCTGCATGCAAGCTCGGCGAGACGGGGCACATTTAAAAAACATTTTTTACCTTATTTTTTATTTTTACACTGTTCTTTAAAAAAATCAAATAATTGTGTCACTTTTGTTCCTATTGCAAGGAATGTAAACATCCCTTGTAATAGAAAGCAAAGCATGACAGGACCTCTTAAGTATGAGATCTGGGGTCAAAAAGACCTCAGATCTCATATTTACACTAAGACTCGGTTCACACAGGGGCGACTTGTCAGGTGACTTAGCCGCCTGACAAGTCGTGCTCCGTTCTGTACTATGGAACCGTTCTAATAGGAATGACCCAAGTCGCCTGAGTTAGAAAAAGGTTCCTGTACTACTTTTGGGGGCAACTTCAGGCGGCTTGCATTGACTTCTATACAGAAGTCATTTTGCAAGCTGCCGCTGAAGCCGTGTGCAGTTCGCCTCTGTGAGCGGCGCTGCAAGTCGTGCCGCCCCTGTGTGAACTGGCTCTAAAATGCAAATGTGTTGTAATTTAAAAAAAAGTAAAAAAAAAGAGCTATGAGCGGAAGTGACGTTTCGACGTTGCTTCCTTGCTGTAATGGTATGGAGATGGGTGGGGGCCATCTTCCCCTTACATGTCTCCATACCCAGCAAGGAAGAGGATCCGATTCATGCCCCAGACGATGCCACATATGGCGAAACGTACGTAGAGTGGTCTTGACGTGCTTGACGCAAATCACGTGACATTTGGGCGTTCGCTTTGCTGGCCGGCTGTTCTTAAAGCTGATTTGACCTTTATGTTTGTGAGTATGTTTTTTATTATGGAATAAAAGATTTTGGTTTACGGTTTTACGCTATGGGAGTCTTTGCTTGCCTTTTATGAATGGTCCAACCACGTGAAAACGAGGTGATGTCCCTGTGTGATGACCCCTAAGATTTCTGATATCAAATGCCTTTCTGATTCTGGGATTTGGTAAGCGCGCATTTTTACCATTTATCAGCACGGTGTTGGTGAAGGAAATTCTCTCTCTTGCACCCTCATAGGATTTCTTGAGAAGAAACACTTATGATTATTGGACTGTTATGCCCACGATTACATCTTGATGAAGAACTGTTTTCTTATATATAATTTTTGAGCACTCTATTAATAATATTTCTGATTGTTCACAAAAATTCTGTGCACTTTACCACTGTATGCTCATTACTACGTCTTTATGAGGAACTGTTGCTTATATATAATTTTTGAGCACTTTATATATATAATTTTTTTGTGCACTTGATTATTGTATGAGTTATAGAGTATATTTTTATTATTCACTTAGCTGGGTTTTTGTATTATAATTTTTGACTAGTTATAGTGTATACATATTATTCTGTTATAGGTTTTAGATATATTTTTTTAGATTTTTGTAATTGTGAGCGCGGTTGAAATTCCTGACTTATATGCTTTAAGAGGATCCGATTGCATCCGCCGCTGCCGACTGTTCCGATAAGCGGTGGAGGGTACCGACGGGAGGGGGGGGCCCTCTCCCACCTGCGATAAAAGTGATTTTGCAGCAAATCCACCGCAGAGACCACTATTATTGGAAACTGGACCGCCAGCTGAAGAAGAGGACACTGGGGTTATGGCAACATGGTGTTTTTTTTCTTCACCAGTAGGGGGCAGAGAAGGTCAAAGATATATCTCTGGTGACAGGTTCTCTTTATATGCAGCCATGGAAAACATGTAAATATACAGACAACTAATATCTGACAAATGTTGGTCATATTGGCTGCTGTCCTATTATTGCAAATTAAAGGATGTTAATTGCTTGTATTTAGTGATTTAGGCAGCTTGTTTTAAAGGCATGAAGATTCTCTCTCTTTTGCATATTCTTGGGAAGCTGAAAATATGCAATTTAATATGCCATTTCTGAATGTTTCCCTGCCGTGTAACAGAATTCGGATGGAAGAGGACACAGCATATTGCATCTTTGTTACACACAATCAGGCTGCCCCGGCAGCTGTCACAGATAAAGAGTACGACTCGGCTTTGTGATCCATTATTCAGCTTGTAATAATGTAGTCTGCATGGCAGGAGGGCCCCGGCATAGACAGAAGTTGCTGAAAGAGGGGAAATATCTTTAGTTGTGGTTAACATCTCTTTCTGTTCATACAGTATATGTACTACATTGGGGTAAAGGTATAGGCAGCTATTAACCTCTTTGTGGCTAGTGGAATATTCTAAACCTGTTCATTTTGGCATAAAAAATAAAGATGATATAGGATGGCCCAATGTTTTAGGCAAGTGGAATAGTTTATGGATTTAAATTGTTAAATTTAAAGTTAGGGGTTAGGGTCAGGGCTTAGGAGCTAAAGTGATTGTAAACGATCACCTTGTAAACCTGAACATAAGCAATCCACACTTTTTCAAACGTAGCTTACTTATCTCGTCGAATACTGGCCAGTTTTTCGTTAATTAATCATAATCCCGGGATATTTTGTGTTTCACCAACGTAACATCAATTAGAGGTGGTTTTCTTGCACGTGCTATAGTTATTTTAGCCGCAAAAAGAATGAAAAATATGGGAGTTTGTAGAAGTCTTGGGATCTCCTCCAGCAAGTCAGTAAACAGCCCTGTTTTTTGGCTCCTCTAGGTACATTTTGTCCTGTCACTGAGTAAATCAGGTTGAACTTCCTGATTCAAAAACCTCCATGCCAGACCACCAGACGTAATACATATACACCCAGGGGTATAATTTTGCTAGCCTTGTAGGGACAAGGTACCAGCGCGATAGCACTTTGTAATTTGCCTCCAGCAATAAGGTGTTGAGTATGCCCTTGTGCACCATAGTCGACCATTTCGTCCACACCTCCTCCTCAACTGTCTCCCCTAGGTCCGATTCCAATGTCATTTGATAGGAAGGTTTGTTACCCTGATTGTTGAACAGGGTATATAACTCCGTAATCCCTCCCCATGATTCTGGCCCTAATATGCACCTGTTCTCAAACAGGGTCCTAGTGGTTATATCAACCTGATCTCTTATTAAGGTTTGCATGAAGTGGATAATTTGGCATAGACGATAGGTCTCCATAGGGGGCATTTGTAAGGTTTCCTTAAAGTAACTGTTGTCTTATCCCCTTATGATCTATAAAGTGAGCAATTCTGTAAAGACCATTCGTAACCCATCATGTGAATTGGTTAATCTGTCTGGGAGGAAATGAGGATTGTTGAAAAGTGGGGCTGCTGGCGAGTGGGGGGATTTTAAAGGGTACAACTTACATGCCGTGTCCCATAAACTCAAACAGTGGGATAAATTAGGGCACAACACCGCCTGATGCTCCTTGCAGGGAGCCACATTAGGAGATCCAAGGGAATAGTCGGGCTTGCCTGCGCCTCTAAGTGGACCCATTCAGGCCTATGTTTTTCAGCAACAATTTGGTATAACTGGACCAATTGTGCCGCCCTATATTATCACAAGAAATGCTGGACTCCTAGCTTACCTCGCCATTTGGATCTATACAGGGTAGAGCGGGCCACCCGACAACCCCCCTTGTTCCAGATACATTTATAGATCAGGGACTGTAACTGCTTGAAGAAAACAGGTGGAGCTGGAATCAAAAGGGACCTAAAATAATATAGTATTCAAGGGAGAACCATAATCTTAACAGGTACACCATTTAAAGGAAAATTATGGCCTTATAGAATTTAGGACACTGTCTGGGAGATTTATATTTAGTGCCTCTGATTTTAGTTGATTTACCCTTAACACAGAGATGGCACCGAAATCAGACAATATGGCAAATAAGTTGGGCAAGGTTGTGACAGGATCCTATATGAATGGCAGCATGTCATCGGCAAATAGGCCACATTTATGCGTCTTGCCACCACTTTCAATGCCATGAATATTGGGATTGGATCTAACAGCTATTGCCAATGTCTCGATAGCTATCATGAAGAGAAGTGGTGAAAGAGGACATCCCTGCCTAGTTCCTCCCTGGATTTGCAAAAGGTCTGATGTATGACCAGACTCAATAATATTAGTCAAACGGAGTTGAATATAAAGCACAGTTCCAATTCCTCAATATATGAAACAGGAAAGGCCAGGATATAGAGTCAAATGCCTTATGTAGGTCCAGTGACATGAATATACCCCGCACATCATCTGCACCATCTCAGCTAGAGCACAATACAGAGATCAAATCTATGGCCCATTTCGAATCTGATCTGTGGCCTGGAATGAAACCAACCTGATCAAAGTGAATATATTTTGGTCAGGAGTTTCAGGTCATTATTGATCAGGGATATTGGGTGGTAATTGGCCACATCAGTATGGTCCTTGTCTGGTATAAGTATTAAACATATATTAGCTTTTTTAGAGTCTGCGTCAAGGACCACACTGTCCCGTATTGCCATAAAGAACTGGAGGAGATGGGGTGAAAACTCAGTAGCAAATTTATTGTAATATGCAGTGGAGAAGCCATCTGGGTCCGGAGTCTTAGAAGTCTTAACTTGATTACCACCAGTACCTCTTCTATAGTGATTTCCATCTCCAAAATCTCTTGATGGTAGGCTGAGAGAGAAGGGAGAGTAAGATCTTTAAGAAAATTGTCTATGCCTCTAGTTGTCCAGTTTACATATTCTCCTGCTCACCATACAGTGAAGAATAATAGTCATGAAACAAACCCATTACCGTCTGTGGCTTCTGTGTCAGTGAGCCATTCGCACACCTAATCTTGGGGAGTACCGTTCGGTGAAATCGAGGTGTTCGTTTTACGGGCTAACATATTACCCCGTTTATCCTTTTGCTTGTAAAATGAGGCCTGAGGCCATATAAGATTCTTTTCTGCCCCAGTCATCAGGCAAAGATTCACTTCCAGCCGGACAGAGTCTATTTTGTCTCTATGGTCCAAGTTTGGGTTTTGTTTGTGTCGGTTCAGTAGGTCAGACAACTTCTTTTCTTTATCGCGAATAAGAACGTCCGAGTTCTTTTTAAGACGAGACGCTATTTGAATCAGGTAACACCTGATCGTGGCTTTGTGAGCTGCCCAGTTTATCACTTGAGAGGTGTCCTCAGGGCTATTAGAGGCAAAATATTCCTTAAGATGTTGTTCTATGTCAAAACGGACTAATTGATTACTCAAAAGATATTCATTTGGTCTGCATGGAGCAGGACCCCTGTTCACTGTTAAAGTGTCACATGCTGTACAAAGTAAAGAGTGGTCTGACCAGGTCATGTCTACTATTTTTCTTGCCCGGAAGAGGGGCACCGCTTCAGGGTTCATAAAAAAAATAGAAAAATTCTAGAATAGGTGCGGTGAATATGGAAAAAAACATGTAGTCTTTCCTGGAGGGGTTGAGTTCCCACCATACATTAATCAAATAGTGATAATGCAACATTTTAGCCAGTTTTGACCCAATTTTGGGGTAATATCTAGAGGAAGACGATGGTCTTCTGTTCTTTTCAAAAATATAATCTAGGGCTACATTGGAATCCCCCACAAATAGTACCATCCCAATTAAGTCAGGTGACACAGCCTGAAGCAAAGTTTGAAAGAAGGGAAGTTGGCCTGAATTAGGAGCGTAGTAAAAGATAAATGAAACTGGGGAGCCCTCCAAATGCCCTAACAGTATCAAGTACCGTCCCTCTGGATCAGAAATCTTATTTTCCAGTGAGAAAGATACCTTCTTAGAAAAGTACTGTATTTGCTGGCGTATAAGACTACCTTTTACACTAAAAAAAAATGCCCAAAAATCGGAGGTCGTCTTATACGCCGGGTATACAATCCTGCCCGATGGATGTCAGCCCCCAAATGTCTGCTAATACTGTATGTGGCTTCAGCTACAACAGTATACGCCATTGAGCCAATCCCGGCGAGCGATGTATTCTATTAATTAATACAGAGCCTGCTTGGATTGGAGTAACAACCTCGGCCAATCCGAGCAGGCTACATAGAGTAGCCTGCTCGGATTGGCTTTGAGAGAGAGAGAGAGAGAGAGGCAAGGGCTGATGATGCTACAGCCTCTGCCAATCCAAGCAGGCATTGTATTCATTAAAATAATACACCGCTCACCATACTTCCCTGGGTGAATCCATTCACTGATCTCCTACTACTATACATCCTGCTATTTGCCATTGAGGTCCCTGGCACCCAAGAGGGAAAGGCAAATCTGGGACATATGACAGGGGGGTTATTAAATGCATTTTGGTGGACAATTCCCATAAAATGTAACCCAAAAGTGGTATAGGTTTGGTTAGTGAAAAATTCTACTTTCCAGAGTTGTGGCATTCAATAGATCTCTGTTTGTGTTATTGTTTGATTTACTTTATGACATAACACAGCATGGCGGATGAGTAGTTGGCATTCTTGCTTTGTGTTTTTTAATGGTTCTAATGTTTTTTTTAAATGGTGTTGCCTCAGAAGGGGGGTAGTCTTATACCGCGAGTATTGCCCAAAACCTATGTTTTCACTTGAACAATAGGGGGTCGTCTTATACGCCCAGTCGCCTTATACGCCGGCAAATACGGTAGATCGCCACACCCCCAGTTTCCATTTCCTGGACCATTTTCCATTGGGAGTAATAGTGGGGCAGAAAGTTTGGATTGTAATTTAGTGGAAAGTGTGTCTCCTGAAGGAGAAGCACATCTGCATGTAAGAATTTGTAATACTGGAAGGCCATCCTCCGTTTTAATGGAAAATTCAGTCCCTTAACATTGTGGGTAACAAATTTGAAGGGGAGCCCGGTATTAGTGTCTGTCATGGTGCACAAAGAGAGGCAAAAGTTCACTCACCAACCTCTTCTAGAAGGATGGTCAACTTCCATGGTTTTCAAAATCATTCAGCAGATTAAAGCCCAGTACCAAGGAGACCCGGAGCAAAAAGAAAAGTATTGAGAGAAAGAAAAAAGAAAGTAAGCACACAAAAGAAGCAAAGATTCAGAAGGATACCAAAATGAAGACTGTCCTACAAACAAGAGAACGGAGTAAATGATTCAATAATTAGACATTAATTTAAACAAAATGTACTTTAAACCAGGGGAAAAAATCCCCTGGTCATCTGCTAATGTCTCCTTGTTCAAAGCCCAGGACCTGGTTAGAAAAAAAAGACTTCATAAGGGCCATTTGAACCCAAGAGCCGCCTTTATCTTCATGGGGGTCTGCTTTTGAGCTAGGCTTGGCTTCTGGTGGAATACCACACTGGAGATAGGGGACTCTGCACAGGCCTGGTGGCAGGAGATCTTGGCTGTGGGGTGTGGGGGGATCCCTCTGGATCAATGGATTTAAGGCCCAGTTTCTTTAGAAGAACATCACTCTCTGGAAACATGGAGAGGGAATGTTTCTTGTTGCGGAAAGTAAAGTTCAATCGAAAAGGGAAAGCCCAGTAGTATTTTATATTTTTGGCTATAAGAGGCTGTAGCAGAGGTTTCAGAGCTCTGTGTTTCTGGATAGTAGCTGGTGAGATGTCGGCGAAGATCTGGATTTTGTGGTCCCGCAGCTGCAGGCCAGCTGTTTCTCTAGCCCCGGCCATTACTTGCTCTTTGACCGCATAATAACGAGGCTTTATGATAATGTCTCTTGGCAGGCCATCATCACGGGGGGGGGGGGTCCGTCAGGGCCCTATGCACTCTATCCAGTTCCAACTTGTGAGAAGGTATATCAGGGATGAGGTGTTGAATGAGTTCTTTACCGATTTCGAATCTGGAAAGGATTCTGGGCCACCACAAACCCTAAAGTTGTATTGGCGAGACCGAGTTTTCAGGTCATCAATCTTTTTTAGCGCCGCATCCAATCTCCTGTGTATGTCCTCAATGCACTCAGTGTTTTGGTTGGTTCTGCTAATGGTGTCTTCCAGTGTGTTTTCTCTTGTTCCTATGCGGAAGCCCAGCTCCTAAAATTTATGTTTCAAGTTAGAAATTATTCGTTTACTAGTTTTTTCAAACCCTTGCTCTAATAGGGTGGAGAATCTCGCCAACAAAATGGGATCTACCTAGTACTCAGTTGGCAGCGGCATCACGGCCTGCGTGCTAGGGAAAGATGAGGGACTGTTCTCCATGCTCCCCTAACTTAAAGTTATGTCACACAGTGCTCTGTCCAAGTCTGACTGAGAAGAGAAGAAATCTCTTTCTGGGGACATGGCAGGTCCAGGAGCCATGTCTGTGTCTCTGGCTGCAGCCCCTGTGTGTGCTTCGGTGCTGCCACAGCAATAATTGTGCATGGGGGCTGTCTCTCTATGCTCGTCTAAGGGCATTTGTGAGGGGTTCTTAGGCTTAGCCCCTGGTCATACACCGGGTCCGGGAAGCAGAGGGAGTCTGGCCAGGTGTGCGTTGATATTGGGCATGATCGCTTACTGCTCTGGCGGAGTAGATTAGGCCAGTGGTGAATGGAGCGGAGCTGAAGCTTCACGCTGCCACCATCTTCATCTGCACACATGCGCCCCAGTGTGCTCAGTCTTTAATAGGAGAGTAGAGTGACTGACAGGAACACCAGGGATGTCGCATAAAGGAAGCGATACAAAGAGAACAGGATACTTTATCATACAAGTTACACGGTACAGCAGGCACATATCAGGAATATGAAATGTTGGAGTAACAAACGCTTTAAGGTTTGGTTTTATGCAGTTCTCATCTCTAGGCAAATTTAGAACATTTGCAGTAAAAAAAAAAAAAAAAATCTGCCTAAACCCTTTTTGAAGTGGTTGTAAACCCATATATTAGAGCTGCACAATTCTGGATAAAATGAGAATCACAATTTGTATGTTTAGAACAAAGATCACGATTTTCAGCCTAACATTATCTTTCACATTATACAAAAAATGAGGCTAACTTTATTTAATTTTTTTTTTTTTTAATTCATTGAAGTGTATTTTTTCCCCAAAAATTGCTTTTAAAAGACCGTTGCACAAATACGGTGTGACATAAAATATTGCAACGACTGACATTTTATTCTCTAGGGTCTCTGCTAAAAAATATATACAGTTGTGCTCAATAGTTTACATAATTTGATTTCTTGGCCATTTTTCAGAGAATATGAATAATACAAAAACTTTCCTCACTCATGGTTAGTTTGGCTGAAGCCATTTATTATCAATCAACTGTGTTTACTCTTTTTAAATCATAATGACAGCAGAAACTACCCAAATGACCATCGGTGGCGTCACCCAGAGAGCCCCCCCCCCTTGTGACGTCACATGAGAGAGCTAAGAGGGAGAAAATAAACACATTTTTTGCTTTGCAGCCTGAAATGAAGACAGACTGTTTTTGTTTTATCCAGATGTATTTACAATGTATAACATCCAAGTGGAAGTTATAACACCAACATGTCAGAAATAAAAAAAACAAAAACAAAGTATATGTTGCCATACTTTTTAATTGATGCAGGAAAAGCAGCAGTTTCCCTTCCATGTTAGTAGCGGCCTTGGCTAGTGAGATGTATAATCTGATTTCTAGGCAATTAGAGATTTTATATATATATATATATATATATATGTATATGTGTATATATATATATATATATATATATATATATATATATATATATGAAAAATATATACACCCATATATACTTGTATATACATATATACAAGTGTATACATATATATTATTACACAAATACGGTACTGTATATGCTACTGTATATACATTGTATACAGTATATATATTTCTTGATCATACATCACGGGACACAGGAGCTTCATTACATAGTGGGTTATATAGGCACCTCTGGTGATTGGACACTGGTTGACCCCAATTAAGGAGAATTCCTCCCCTATATAACCCCTCCCATCTGGGAGGCACCTCAGTTTTTTCGCCAGTGTCTATGGTGGTTGGTCACGTAAAACATTAGCTCTATGCAGGTCCCTGCGAGGGCCTAAGGGCTACAACAAAACCGGATCCATACCTCGGGCCGATATTTGACTCCCAAGATGGTATGGTACCCGGGCCTCGTCAGCCGAAGAAGCGAGGTTTTGCCTGTAAGTCCTCTCCATTGGAAGACTGGGCTCTGGGAAAACCAGACTTGGTGTACTGTTTATACAGAGCGCACGAAAGTTTCTGGCAGAGCTTTCTACATGGCCCAGGTAGGAGGTTCTTCCGAGAAAGAGCCCCAGATAAACCTGAAGGTTGGCTAACAATACCCGCCGTGATGGGTGAAGGCTGGAATTTGTCTGGTTCAGCAATGGACAGGTAAGGGAAGTTAATCCTATATATATATATATATATATATATATATATATATATATATATATATATATATATATATAAATGGATTTCTTCATTATGAGTAGTTGTATGTCTTACCTGGTTTCCACCACTAGAGGGAGTAAGAGCAGCCTGATGCATACTTACATGCCTTTCAGTACACACGCTCAGTGAAGCCTGGTTCTCCAGCTGACTCACGTCTTCATTACAGTCCCTGCCACATCAAGGTAAACAGAGGTCCCACGTAGTTTGGGGGTCCCACGCAGCCCCGTTTGGGGTTCTCCTCCCCCCCTGGATCCCGCAGTCCTCGTGCACGCACGCGCGGGCGTGTGCACGTGCACCGGGCGCGTTCCCGGCCTAATGGAGGAGGGGGGAGTGTGGTTGTGAGCCGTGCACGTTGGTGTGCACAGCGCTGTAATGCACAGGCGCCAGGCGGCAGTTTGTAAAAAGTCCAGAGCGTCAGGGGGCTGTAAGTGGAGACACAGGAGCTGTGGGCAGTAAGCATCCGTGGAATTGGATCCAGGCAAACCTAGACACCTACTCAGCATCAGGTTGTGCAGTTTAAGCATATATATTTATTGTGAGACTTTAAGCACAACAGTGATTGCACTTGTACTAGTACCTCTGCTTTATAGCTTAGGACTATGTCTCCTCGTATGAGGGTTTCAGGGGGAGGTAGCAAAGGCACTGGTAAATCACCGCCTAGGTCCAGGGGTTCTAAAAGAGTGCCTGTAAGTTACCATCCCCCCCTGCAAGACTGGAGCCAGCCTCTCAAGACGAGTCAGTGCACCTGTCAGGTTTGCAGCCTCTCCTAATGTGTCAGCCAGTTTATGTCACTGAGATACTCCCTTAGGGCTACATTGGAGGGTTTTGAAGAGAAAATAATGAATTTTATTTCTGCTTCTCTGAAATATAGCAAGAAAAGGGGTAGATCCCCTCCCTCTGCTTCCTCTCTCAGATGATTTTTCTGAAAATGAGGAGAGATCCCTATCTTAGGATGGGGATCATGAGCAGTCGGATGAATCAGAGGAAGAGGAGATAGTCCCCTCCTCCCAGGCACTCAGAAAACAGGTGCAGTATTATACTGAATTGGTGCGTACCACATTCAGAATGCCTGCTGCTGAAGTCACTACATCCTCTGTTTCTTCCCTGGGAGTCAGGAAAGCCCCACAGACTGCCTATTCCTTTCCAATCCATCCCTTAATGGATGAATTGTTGTATAAGGATTGGGGACATCCCAATAAACTGTTTGCTCCTCCTAAAAAGGTTTTCTTTGCATTATCCTCTGGAGGAAAGTTTCACCAAGAAGTGGGGGGTCCCATCTGTTGATGCGGCTGTTTCTTGCGTGAATGAAACCTGACTTGTCCTTTGGATATTGCGCAGGTATTTAAAGGATCCAACTGATAAGAAGCTGGAAACCTTATTAAAAAGCCTCCTTTTCCATGACTAGCGCTGGGGTGCAACCTACAGTCGCAGCCGTGGGGTGTGTCAGTTCCTCAAGGAACAGGTTAAGCAGATGCTTGGGATCCTTCCCAGTGAGGAAGTAGAAAATTTTGCAGAACTGCCTCATATTCTGTGCTTCATGATTGATGCGATTTTGGATTCTATCCAACAAGCATCACGTTTGTCCCTCATGTTGGTACACATGCGAAGGGCCCTATGGCTAAAGAATTGGGCAGCTGAGCTGTCATGCAAGAAGCATTTGATTGGGTTCCCGTTTAAAGGGGAACGTTTGTTTGGAGAAGAATTGGATAAATTCGTCCAAAATATTTCAGGGGGTAAAATCTACTCTCCTTCCAATCAAAAGAGCTAACGTCCGTGATTCAGGCGTGCTCTCTCTCCCGAAGCATCAAGCTCTAAGCAGTGGCGACGGCCTTCTCAGCCCTCCTCTACTAGAAAGGCTCAAGGCAGAGCCCAGGGGCAGGAAAAGACTTGGGGGCGAAAGCCTGCCAAGCAAAGCCCAAGAACTTCCTTGTGAAGGGGCGCCCCCCCGCTCGGCAGAGTGGGGGGAAGGCTCCTGCAGTTTGCAGGAGCCTGGCGGAAAGAGATCCAGGACAAGTGGGTAATCCCTTCGGTATCTCTGGGCTACAGGCTAGAGTTTCAGGAGATTCCACCTTCTCGTTTCCTAAGGTCTAGGATCCCCAGGGGTCCAGTAAAGCAAAAACGCTATTTCTGGCCTTAGATCACTTACTATCCCAGGGGGTGATAGTAGAAGTGAACCCAAAGAACAGGGTTCAGGGTTTTACTCAAATCTCTCACCATTCCAAAGCAAATGGAAGTGTCAGACCTATCCTGGATCTGAGGGATCTGAACCGGTTTTTACGCATCCGGTCCTTCCGAATGCAGTCAATCCGCACTGTGGTCTCCTCCCTGCAAAGGGGAGAATTCATGGCATCAATAGATATCAAAGATGCATATCTCCATGTGCCAATTTTTTCCGCACACCAAAAAATTCTAAGGTTCGCGGTAGAGCAGCGCCATTTTCAATTTGTGGCCTTGCCATTCGGGCTTGCTACGGCCCCTTGAGTCTTTACAAAGATTCTGGACCCTCTCAGACCTAAGAGCTCAGGGCATAGCCGTCATGGCTTATCTAGACGACTTGCTTCTCATGGAGAAAACAGCAGCGTTCCTGAATCACAGCGTCACCAAAACGCTAGAACACCTGGAACACCTAGGTTGGATCATAAACCTAAAAAAAGTCGTCCCTACAGCCTGCCACCAGGTTGGAATACCTGGGCAGGATCATTGACACCGCTCAGGGCAAGGTGTTTCTTCCAAGGCTAAAGGCCTTGACCATTGGGGATCTGGTGCGCCTAATTCTGGGCAGAAGATCTTCCCCCATTCGGTTGTGCATGAGACTGTTAGGGAAAATGGTCGCCTCCTTCGAGGCCGTCCCATTCGCCCAGTTCCACTCAAGGCCTCTGCAAAGATGCATACTTGCGGCTTGGAACAGGAAGCCCCAATCCTTGGATCTTCCTATGCGTCTATCCCCAGGGACACGCAAGAGTCTCGTCTGGTGGTTGCAAACCAAGAATTTGCTGAAAGGCAAAACTTTTCTTCCTCTTCATGGAAGATTATCACAACAGAGGCCAGCCTAACAGGCTGGAGAGCAGTGTTGGAGGAGACGTGCTCGCAGGGGAAATGGTCTGAGAAGCTACTGCCCATAAATATCTTGGAGATCCGGGCAGTTTACATGGCTCTCATAAAGTGGTCTTACAGACTACGAGGTCTCCCGGTTCGGGTTCAGTCCAACAATGCCACAGCAGTGGCTTATATCAATCACCAGGGCGGTACCAGGAGTCTGGTGGCCCAAAAAGAGGTGAATTGGTCTGCGACCGAGAAACTACTGCCCATAAATATCTTGGAGATCCGGGCAGTTTACATGGCTCTCATAGAGTGGTCTTACAGACTGTGAGGCCGCGTATACACGCGGGGACTGTTCGCCCAACTTTGTCCGCTGAACAGTGTTTCGGCGGACAGTCCGCTCGTGTGTGGGCTTTCAGCGGACAGTTTCAGCGAACAGTCTGCTGAACAAAGTTTTTCGGAACTTGGTTTCAGCGAACAGTCCCCTCGTGTGTAGGCTTGTTCGTCAAACTAAGTTCCGCGCATGCTCAGAAAGGATTTACATGCCGAAAGTTGTAATGCAGTGTATAGGACGTCGTATTTTCCGTCCCGTCGTACGTGCCGTTCACGTCATCGCGCACGGTTTCAGTAAACTGTTCGTTCATCGTGTGTGGGCAAGTCCGTCCATGCTAATTTTGAGCGGACTGTTCGCTGAAACTGTTTGACGGACAAAGTTGAGCGAACAGTCCCCGCGTGTGTACGCGGCCTGAGGTTTCTCGGTTCGGGTTCAGTCTGACAATGCCACAGCAGTGGCTTATATCAATCACCAGGTTCGGTACCAGAAGTCTAGTGGCCCAAAAAGAGGTGAATCGCATACTTGTCTGGGCAGAAAAGCATGTTCCGTGTCTTTCTGCAGTCTTCATTCCAGGAGTGGAAAATTGGCAGGCGGATTTTCTCAGCCGCCAGCAGTTGTGCCCAGGAGAATGGGCTCTGCACCCCGACGTGTTTCAGAACATATGTCACAAGTGGGGTGCTCCGGACGTAGATCTGTTTGCATCCAGGTTCAACAGGAAACTGGACAAGTTTGTGTCAAGGACAAGAGATGCACTTGCTCAGGGGTCAGATGCTCTGACAGTTCCCTGGGATCAGTACAATCTGATCTATGCCTTCCCCCCGAGCCCGCTTCTGTCGCGGTTCCTGGGAAGAGTCAAGAGGGAGACAAAGTCGGTCCTTTTGGTGGCCTTGGCTTGGCCCAGGCGACCATGGTACGCGGAAATCATGAAGTTGACAGTAGGCAGGCCATGGACCCTCCCTCTCCGGCCAGATCTGCTCTCACAGGGTCCAATCTACCATCCTGCTTTACGCAGTCTGAATTTGACGGTTTGGCTGCTGAGACCCACATTCTGAGAGACCGTGGCCTTTCGGGGCCAGTCCTTTCTACTCTGGTCAATGCCAGAAAGCCGGCCTCCAGGCTTATTTATTACAAGGTCTGGAGGACATATGTTTCCCGGTGTGAACTCAGGAAATGGCATCCTAGAAAGTATGTCATTAACAGAATCTTGGCTTTTCTCCAGTCAGGCCTAGAAATGAATTTTGCCATAAGCACTATCAAGGTGCAGATTTTGGCCCTGTCAGTATTTTTTCAAAAGCCGCTTGCATCACATTCCCTAGTACGGGCTTTTATCCAGGGGGCCATGCGGACAAGACCACCAGTTAAACCTCCGGTATGCCCATGGGATCTGAATTTGGTTCTCTCGGCCTTACAGGGGCAACCATTTGAACCTTTGCATCTGGCTTCTTTAGTTCTCCTGACTAAAAAGCTGGTCTTCTTGGTAGCCATATCTACGGCTAGAAGAGTATCAGAGTTGGCAGCTCTTTCCAGCAAAGAGCCGTATTTAATTATCCATAAGGACCGGGTGGTCATGCGTCCCAACAGGTCCTTTCTACCTAAGGTGGTTTCGGGTTTCCATTTGAATCAGGATGTAATCCTACCATCCTTTTTTCCGGACCCTCAGTCCACAGAAGAAGAATCTTTACACACTTTGGATGTGGTTAGAGCAATCAGTATTTATCTTCAGGCAACTACTCAGATAAGGAAAACTGATTGCTTATTTATTCTGCCGGAAGGCCCTAGAAAGGGCCAGGCGGCGTCAAGATCCACTCTCTCAAGGTGGATCAGACAAGTTTTTTCTCAGGCCTGTGGTTTAAAGGGGAAGATTCCTCCTTTTCGGGTGAAGGCGCACTCTACTAGGGCTGTTAGTGCTTCTTGGGCAGTGCATCACCAGGCCTCCTTGGCTCAGATCTGTAAGGCTGCAACTTGGTCATCAGTCCACACATTCACCAGATTCTATCAGGTGGATGTCAGAGGGCAAGAGGATATCGCCTTCGGGCGCAGTGTACTGCAGGCTGCAGTTTAGGTCCTCCGGTCCCTGGCGGTCTATATTTATGATCTGTGTCTCCCTCCCCTCAATCTGAGCATTGCTATGGGACATCCCACTATGTAATGAAGCTCCTGTGTCCCGTGATGTATGATCAAGAAAATGGGATTTTTATATACAGCTTACCTGTAAAATCCTTTTCTTGAGAGTACATCACGGGACACAGGGCTCCCGCCCTTCTTGGGTTTTACGTGGTTTCTTATTGCTTTGCTACAAAACTGAGGTGCCTCCCAGATGGGAGGGGTTATATAGGGGAGGAATTCTCCTTAATTGGGGTCAACCAGTGTCCAATCACCAGAGGTGCCTAAATAACCCACTATGTAATGAAGCTCCTGGTTCCCGTGATGTACTCTCAAGAAAAGGATTTTACAGGTAAGCTGTATATAAAAATCCCATTATATGTGTATGTGTATATATATATATATATATATATATAAAAAATGATAATGTATATGTTGGCATACTTTTTCATTGACACAGGAAAAGCAGAGGTTTGCCTTCCACATTAGTAGTGGCCTTGGCTAGCGAGATGTATGATCTGATTTCTAGGCAATATGATTTAATAAAAATAGATAAAAAAAAAAAATATATATGTGTATATATATATATATATATATATATATATATATATATATATAAAAAATCAAAAATAGATGCACACACATATATATATATATATACATATATATGCACACATATATATGTATATATATATATATATATATTATTACACAATACGGTATTGTATACAGTACTGTACATATTGTAATACAGTATATATACAACGTATACGTTGCCATACTTTTTAATCGACACAGGAAAAGCGGCGGTTTGCCCTCCACGTTAGTAGCGGCCTCGGCGAGTGAGATGTATGATCCGATTTCAATCAACTCACACTAATCACTTGTGATAGTTGCAAAATTTAGCCTGGATCTGCTCTGCTAATCTAGATTGACAGGGAGCGCAGTAAAAGTAAGGGGGCTGGACAAAGAGGGGGATAAACTGCTGCACAAGACAGATCAGTGATTCCGGCTTTCTCTTTACTGCCGCTGCCCTTGTTTTTCTTACCTTTCAGACCAACCTTATTGGTTGTCAGGTTACAGGAATCCCATTGTGGACTTAAATCAACAACAGGTGCTCTGTGAGTCTCAGTTGCAGCAGAGGCAGCATTCTGGAAAGGGGGCCTGTCTGGAGGCAACGGTATAATCTCTACCTGTTTTGTATGCATTATTTATTTCAGCAAGACCGGACTCTTGTTTCCCCCTATATTTAGTCCTGAGGTTAGAAGGAAGAAGGAAAAAAAAACAACAAAAAAAAAAAGAACCTCCATAGAGCCACCAAATGCCTCTGGGAAGATAGCATCACCGTGCAACTTTCAAGGTCTTCTGAATGGTAGCAGCATCTCTAGTATTTATGTCTTAATTCTCTCACATAAGCTCCAGCCTCAAAGCTTTTATTAAACCTCAGTGAGTAATCAGCAGGTCTGTTCCAGAGCATTCTGGCCTCTGCATTTGTGACATTAGACTTTTTTTCTTTTTTTTTTATCCTGGTCACAGCCTGCGGTCTCTTTTTCTACCTACTACAAGGGTTTTGGTGTCGACGGATCTTCATGAGAACCATGAACTCTGGTGTTGAGTTGACGTGAATGGATGCTGAAAATATTTTTTGATTTTTTTTTTTTTTTTTTTTTTACTTTACTGGATGGAATATTGAGACCATTGATGGGTTGGTTTTGTTCCTGTCTCATGTACCATTTAATATGCTGGTATTGACGAAGCAAAAGGAATTTATATTTTGGGGCAATAAAGGACCTTGGACTTCCCATGCTGGTGGGGCTGTTATTAATCTTTTTATCTGTGCATGCTGCCATGCTAAAGGCTCCCAAGGGTAAAAATGTGTCCTGGGTAAGCAAAGCTACATATTTTTGTGTTATTGTTTACTATTTTTTGAATTTATATTGTATTCATTTATATTAATAACCTTTTTATTGCTTTGCTATGGGTCAGACAACATAGCATAACATTTAGTTTAAAAAAAAAAAGTACCGTAAGACTTGATACATATTCATATATAATAAATAACATATAACATGATTATAGGTAATATAGTTATATACAGTAGTTTAAATACAGTATATGTATATATATATATATATATATATATATATATATATATATATTTAATTTTTTTCGATTTATACATACCTAACTTTTCTGTTGTTACAGTGCAGTACAGTTTGGACAATTAAACTAAAAGTAAAACTGCATGCAATGAAATACAGAAATGTAAACCTGTTATATATTGTTTTATTTCTTTTTTAAGAAAAACAATTTGTTCCAGGTTTTTGGTGAGTTTGATCAGCTAGTTTTTTTCTTTTATGTTTTATTATATTTATTTATTTATTTTTTAATGTGGTAGATTTGATGGTGTTTAGTCCAGTTTGTACACGCAGTTGTAAAATCATTATTCAACGTGTGGTTTAAAATCTCATCTATATTTAGAAAGCCTAAAGCTTAAAATCTCAACACTTAACCCAATTGAATTGCGCCAGACTGTCCAGATCAGTGATAGCCGCTGGAGAAAGGGAGAGGGTTTCTGTATCTGTATTTCTGAATTGTTAAGTGTTAAATGTATACTGCATGTATATTTTGGCTTTTCCCTTTTTTTTTATTTATTTTTATTTGAGTTACAATCAACAGTGTTGCTTACTTGGAATGATAAATTGAATTTGGTTTATTACAAATGCGTTGGATCGCCATTTAAAGCGTATGTATTTAGGTTAATCTTTGAGATAGGTTATGCTTTGAGTTAGCTATTGTGCATAATGTTGCTTTGCTGAACATTTTGATGATTGGAAAAGAGACCCTGTACTGCCGCCCTTTTGTTGGTAATTCATACTACAGTGTTCTTGTATCATCATTCTAAACCGCCTCTTGCAACAGATTTGGGGCATTTATATTGAAAGGTGCCTTTTATTGCACACTAAAATATAGTAGTGTTGTGAATGAGCCCTTACTTGTTATATAGTATGTGTGTGTGTGTGTGTGTGTGTGTGTGTGTGACAACCATTCAGTTGTGTCTAACCCTCTGTGATTGTATTGGCCAGCACTCTGAGCACTATGTCTGATAAGCTTGAAAGGCTTACCTGACGAGGTAGGTCCCCAGGTCTTTCCTCAACCGTTTCCAATTGCTCGAGGTTGGGACCAGTATGCAGAGTGTGATAACAAAAGTGCATAGCCAATTTGTGTACACATACTAGTGCAAATTTAGAAAGAAGCCAATTAACCTACCAGCATATTTTTGGAGTGTGGGAGGAAACCAGAGTACCCCTACATAAGCACAGGGAGAACTTGCAAACTCCAAGCAATTAGTGTTATGTTCAAAATTCAAACTGGGGACCGGTTTGTTCATTTTTGATAAAGCAAGGAAGGGTTATAACCCCTGTCAATTTTTTTTTCCATCATCTGTGTCCAATTGCGGAGCTTTTCCCTCACTTCCTGTCCCATAGCCGTATAGGAACTAATAGGAAATCCATGCAAATTAGGGAATTCCTTGGAGATCAACCAGGTCACCAGGACTAGCATCCCCATTGGAAGATTTCCGCTTTATTACTTTTTTGAGGACAACCCAAAACGTGGGATTTTACTTTCACTTTCAATGATAATGGTTAACGGGTCAAATAGAAGGGAAGAATCTCCCTAACGGGTGCATAGACAACAGTGAAAACTTAGGCCGCGTACACACGGGCGGACTGTTCGCCCAACTTTGTCCGCTGAACAGTGTTTCAGCGGACAGTCCGCTCGTGTGTGGGCTTCAGCGGACAGTTTCAGCGGACTGTTTGACGAACAAAGTCTTACGGAATTTCCGTAAAACTGTTCGCTGAAACTTGGTTTCAGCGGACAGTCCGCCCGTGTGTGGGCCAGTCCGCTGAACTTTCGAAATGAGCCGACTGTTCCCGCTCGGAAAAAAGTCTGCTCATTTCGAGCGCTTCTCCAGGTAGGCGGGGCCCGCGAAGGAGACGTCGCGGGCTCAGCCGCCTGGTATGGAGTTAAAGGGGAACTCCAACGCCGAAAAAAATCGGCGTGGGGGTCCCCCCAAAGTCCACAACAGACCCTTGTCCGAGCACGCTACCCGGCCGGCCAGGAAAGGGGGGCGAGCGAGCGCGCCCCCCCTCCTGAGCCGTACCAGGCCGCGTGCCCTCAACATGGGGGGTGCCTTGGGGAAGGGGGGGCCGCGCGGCCCCCCCACCCCAAAGCACCTTGTCCCCATGTTGATGAGGACAAGGGCCTCTTCCCGACAACCCTGGCCGTTGGTTGTCGGGGTCTGCGGGCGGGGGGCTTATCGGAATCCGGGAGCCCCCTTTAATAAGGGGGCCCCCGGATACCGGCCCCCCACCCTATGTGAATGAGTATGGGGTACAATGTACCCCTACCCATTCACCTGTAAAATAAAAGTACCCAAAAAAAAACACAACACACGAGATAAAATATTTTATTGCACAGCTCCGGGGGTCTTCCGTCTTCGGGGGTCTTCTCGCCGGACTCCTCCGCTATCTTCTTGTAGCTCTTTTGCTAGCGGAGGAGTCCGGCTTTCTTCCTCCCCGACGCCGGCCTCTTCTCCCGACTTCGGGGGTCTTGTCCCCCTCTTCGGTTCTTCTGCCGGGCCACCGCGCCTTCTTATAGCTCTTTTGCAGGCGGTGGCCCGGTCTTCTGTCGCCGTCGCCTTCCGTTCTTGTTCTTCTTCTTGTTCTTCTTCTTCTCCAGGAGAAGTTGACACGTCACTGCGCGGCCACTTATATAGTGACAATGGGGCGGTGTCACATGGTATATGTCACATGGGTTGGTCACATGGTGACCCCGCCCCCTTACGATGTCATAGTCCCCATGTGACATCAACCCATGTGACCAACCCATGTGACATATACCATGTGACACCGCCCCATTGTCACTATATAAGTGGCCGCGCAGCGCGGCTCTGGCATTCCGGCCGGAGAGAGCGACGTGTCAACATCTCCTGGAGAAGAAGAAGAACAAGAAGAAGAAGAAGAAGAACGGAAGGCGACGGCGACAGCGGTGACAGAAGACCGGGCCACCGCCTGCAAAAGAGCTATAAGAAGGCGCGGTGGCCCGGCAGAAGAACCGAAGAGGGGGACAAGACCCCCGAAGTCGGGAGAAGAGGCCGGCGGCGGGGAGGAAGAAAGCCGGACTCCTCCGCTAGCAAAAGAGCTACAAGAAGATAGCGGAGGAGTCCGGCGAGAAGACCCCCGAAGACGGAAGACCCCCGGAGCTGTGCAATAAAATATTTTATCTCGTGTGTTGTGTTTTTTTTTGGGTACTTTTATTTTACAGGTGAATGGGTAGGGGTACATTGTACCCCATACTCATTCACATAGGGTGGGGGGCCGGTATCCGGGGGCCCCCTTATTAAAGGGGGCTCCCGGATTCCGATAAGCCCCCCGCCCGCAGACCCCGACAACCAACGGCCAGGGTTGTCGGGAAGAGGCCCTTGTCCTCATCAACATGGGGACAAGGTGCTTTGGGGTGGGGGGGGCGCGCGGCCCCCCCTTCCCCAAGGTACCCCCCATGTTGAGGGCACGCGGCCTGGTACGGCTCAGGAGGGGGGGGCGCGCTCGCTCGCCCCCCTTTCCTGGCCGGCCGGGTAGCGTGCTCGGACAAGGGTCTGTTGTGGACTTTGGGGGGACCCCCACGCCGATTTTTTTCGGCGTTGGAGTTCCCCTTTAACTCCATACCAGGCGGCGGAGCCCGCGACGTCTCCTTCGCGGGCCCCGACTACCTTGACACGTGCTCGAAATGAGCGGACTGTCCTCCTCGTGTGTGGGCGACTCCGTTCATTTCAAAAGTTGCGCGGACTTAGTACGACGAACTTAGTTTGCCGTATTAGTCCGCTCAAAAAGTGCCGTGTGTGGGCGTGTTCGTTCATTCAAAAGTTTGAGCGGACTGTTTGATGAACTTAGTTTCGGCAGACAGTCCCCGCGTGTGTACGCGGCCTTACACGTGTCCTAATTCCTCTCCACTCTATCCAAAATTTTTAAAAAAAGTTTTGCCTTTAGTTATACTTTAATTTCCAGATCCGTAGCTTATTATCTTCTGCAGAAATTCCTTTTGGCAGCCATTGCATGTGTGGGCATCTGAAGCCAGCGCCTATTCACTTCCAGGATGTCGTGAAGCTGGCTACCCAGCATGCGCCTCCTGGTCTTGTGCCTGTGCAGTAATACCACAATAATAGAAGCTTAGTGTGGCCGAAGGCTCTTGGGATTGATGACGCTGATATCCTAGGAGTTTTCAGGATCTCATGAATACGTCATTCTCCTATGCAGCACAGAAATTTAATTTAAAAAGGTATTTTTACAGAAAAAATAATTAAATATCCAAATCTTTCATGTATGAGTGGCCGTTAGGATAAGTCTTATTTATAAAAAAGGGAAAAAAAAGATCAGCTTTAAATAGAATATATCTTTTTTTAAAAGCATATCTAAAGAAAACAATTTTTTGGATTGTTGCGTTGTGGATTGGAGAATGGTTAAAATCCCAGTAATTTTTTATTTATTTTTTGCTTTCTGTGTCCCATTGGGGATATTTCCCTTCATTTGGTGTCTCAGGGACAAAACAGGAAGTGAGAAGAAACTTCTACAAAATAAAGTAAAATCCCCTCTTAGCCCTTGTACACACGGTTGGACATTCCGACAACAAAATCCGTTGGATTTTTTCCGACAGATTTTGTCCGAAACTGGTGTTGCATACACATGGTAGGACAAAGTTGTTGGAAAATCTGATTGTTCAGAACGGGATGACGTTTGTTCATTGCGACGGGACTACGTTGCGGCTAGTAGCCAATAGCTTTGGTCTCGTAATTTGATCTGAGCATGCGTGGCACTTTGTCTGATCGGAACGCTCTACAAACGATCGGACAAAGTCCGATCAGACCATGTTGTCGGAAAATTTTATATCCAGCTCTCAAACTTTGTTGGTCGGACATTCTGACGGAAAAAGTCCGATGGAGCCCACAGACGGTCGGATTATCCGACAACACAGTCCGATCGGACATTTTCCGTTGGAATTTCATACCGTGTGTACAAGGCTAAGACATCTGCCACCAAAAGAAGGTATTTTATTTTCCTCAGCTCTTTTTCCTGTGAAATCTGAAACAAGGTTAATGATCACCAAGACCAATTAGGATTGTGAATCTTTCCTCTGGATGCAAACAACAATAAAACCCGATCAGGTTTTTAAAGTACAATAAAGGCAAAACTTTTTTGTAGTTTTGGACAGAGTGGCAAGGAATTAAAACACTTGTCAATTTTTAATTTAGTACTGTTAACTGTTATCGAAAGTGAAAGTTGGACCCTTTCACGCTGGCGCCACATTTTAGTGGCGCTTTAGCGCTGTTTAAGTGGTGCTTTTCGGCCATTAGAGGGGTGCTTTTAACCCCAAATAAGGAGTTAAAAACTCCCATGTTGCGGCACTTACAATGGGCAGGGCGTTTTGGGAGCGATAAATACAGCGCTCCCAAACCGCCCCAAAGATACTGCTTTCAGGACTTTCAGAATGTCCCACAAGCGCACCACCCCAGTGTGAAAAGTCACACTTGAATGAATGGGAGGCGGTTTTCTGGCGCTTAGCAGAGGCTATTTCCAGCGCTGAAGTGCCTGAAAACCGCCCCAGTGGGAAAGGAGTCTAAAGCTGCGTACACACGTGGCGGACTGTCTGGCCAACTTAGTCCGTCAGACAATCCGACGGACAGTCCGTCATACTTTCGAATGAATGGACTTGCCCACACACGGCACTTTTTGAGCGGACTAATACGGCGGACTAAGGCCGCGTACACACGGGCGGATTGTCTGCCCAACTAAGTTCGTCAGACAATCCGACAGACAGTCCGTTCAACTTTTGAATGAACGGACTTGACCACACACGATGAACAGACAGTCTGCTGAAAACTTGCGCGATGACGTGTACAGCACGTACGACGGGACTAGAAAAACGACGTCCAATACACTGCAATGCAACCTTCGGCCGTGTAAATCCTTTCTGAGCATGCGCCATACTTAGTCCGTCCAACTTGCCTACACACGAGCGGACTGTCCGCTGAAACCAAGTTTGGACGGACAAAACCAAGTTTGGACGGACAAAATTACGGAAATTCCGAAAGACAAAGTCCGTCAGACAGTCCGCTGAAGCCCACACACGAGCGGATTGTCCGCTGAAACACGGTTCAGCGGACTAAGTTGGGCAGACAATCCGCCCGTGTGTACGCGGCCTAAGTCCGCCATACTATCCGCCCTACTTTTGAAATGAACGGACTCGCCCACACATGCGGAGGAAAGTCCGCTCATTTCGAGCGCGTCTCCAGGTAGGCGGGGCCCGCGAAGGAGACGTCGCTGACCCCGCCGCCTGGTATGGACTTAAAGGGGCGTGGGGGTCCCCCCCAAGTCCACAACAGACCCTTGTCCGAGCACGCTACCCGGCCAGCCAGGAAAGGGGGGCGAGCGCCCCCCCTCCTGAGCCGTACCAGGCCGCGTGCCCTCAACATGTGGGGTGCCTTGGGGAAGGGGGGGCCGCGCGGCCCCCCCACCCCAAAGCACCTTGTCCCCATGTTGATGAGGACAAGGGCCTCTTCCCGACAACCCTGGCCGTTGGTTGTCGGGGTCTGCGGGCGGGGGGCTTATCGGAATCCGGGAGCCCCCTTTAATAAGGGGGCCCCCGGATACCGGCCCCCCACCCTATGTGAATGAGTATGGGGTACAATGTACCCCTACCCATTCACCTGTGAAAAAAAGTACAAAAAAAACACAACACAGGGTTAAAATATTTTATTGCACAGCTCCGGTACGGCTCAGGAGGGGGGGGCGCTCGCTCGCCCCCCTTTCCTGGCCGGCCGGGTAGCGTGCTCGGACAAGGGTCTGTTGTGGACTTGGGGGGGACCCCCACGCCGATTTTTTTCGGCGTTGGGGTTCCCCTTTAAGTCCATACTAGGCTGGATACCTGGATACCCGCTCGAAATGAGCGGACTTTTCTCCGGGCGGGAAAAGTCCGCTCATTTCAAAAGTACGGCGGACTGGCACACACACGGGTGGATTGTCCGCCGAAATGCAAGTCCAGCGGACATTATTTCCAACATTCTGAAATACTTAGTCCGCCAGACTGCACGCTGAAAAAGTCAGCTGAAGCCCACACACGAGCGGACTGTCCGCTGAAATTTTTTTTTTCGGCGGACTAAGTAGGCCAGACAGTCCGCCCGTGTGTATGCGGCTTAAGAGAAAATTTTGGGTTGTCCCCAGAAAAGTAATAGATGGGAAATCTAATGGGGGCTCTAGTTCTAGTGACCTGGGGGTCCAAAGGAATTCCCTTAATTTGCAGGGATTTCTTCTCATTGCCTGTTTTGGCTATGGGACAGGAAGTGAAGGGAACTCTCCCCAATGGGACCCAGATGACAAAAAAAACTGACAGGGGTTATGACCCTCTAGCCAAAATTTAAAAAAAGGTTTCGCCCATAGTTCTACTTTAACCCCATCTTACTACAACGAAAGGACAGTAGGAGAGAGGGAGTGGTAATCACTGTGCCCATGTTTTGAGAGAGGGGCCTCATTTTTGAGGTACCCATTTGATTGATACTGGCTCGTAGTATGGCCAGAGTTCTGCACTCCCATGGTCCTCCACATAAGCATCCAGTGCTAATTACATAAGAATACAGGATCAGTACTGGACAGCTCGTCCATGGCTGTTTTTAAAGTTCCCCTTAAAAAAAAAATAATAATAATGCATTTTTTTTTTTTGCAGGTAAGAAAATGTGCATTTATTATGTAGGCATCAGTACTACTGCTTATTTTACAAAGATGCACTGATTAACAAGCCATATCCAGCAACACTTTCTGTTAAAATGCACATTCTTTAGAGTTTAATTTGGGCAAAGAAGGGCTGGTTCATGTCCTGGCGTGCATGCCTACCTCAATCAAGCACTAATGCTGCCCTATGATATAGTGCCTTGAAAAATTTTTCATACCCCCTTAAATTTTCCACATTTTGTCATGTTACAACCAAAAATGTAAATGAATTTTATTGTGATTTTATGTCATAATTATTTTTATTTTTTTCTGTGATGATTATTATTATTTTTTTTTGAGCCTGTAAAGCATTGCACCAACGTTTAGCAGATCACTGGTGCCATGCTGGTCTCCAGCAGATCTGCTAGTGTATCTGTGTGCCCATACATCCCATACGGGATGAGAGAATGAACTACCACGGCGCTCCACAGGGCTATGGTAGTTCATTGAAAACTACAAGCCGACATCCGCAAAGGCTGCTGGACCTTGTAGTTTTCCATTCACAGGTAACTGTGAATAAGTGATGTGGCCGGGCGAGTGGAGCCTTGCTTGGCCATGTTTTTTTTTTTTTTAATTGAGACAGATAGTAGTGGGGGGGGGGGGGGGGGTTTGGGTTGTGGGAGAAGATCACTGCTAGCTGTCAGATGGTGGAGGTGCAAGGTTGGTCCATTCATAACAAGTTACACCCTGAATCCCTATCCCTAAGTCCCAGCACACACAAAAATGGAGGTTGCATGCCAAACTCCCCCCGTCCAATAAAACCTTATTGATCTGGCGACCACTTGGATTCCTCCCTCTCATGCGTTTTGCTGCAGAGTGAGCTTCAAATATATCCAAAGCCATAACTTTTTTTTTAATTTGGGATAAGAGAATGGTTAAAGAAGAAGTCCTACTTCAAATTTTTTACATGTTTTGTGCCACGGGAAACAATGTACAAGTAGTACCTTGTCCCAGCTTCCTAGGTGCAGTATAAGGCTAGCTGCAAGTTCGGACAGGACACACTCCCCCCACGGCTGTCCGACAACACATCTAACAAAGAGATGGCTGCTATGACAGGTGGCACTTTTCTCCACACACTTATCTAGGACAAAGATCTAACAAGGAAAGGAAGGATAGGACCGTCCGCTAAAATGTTCCAGGCAAGTGCTTGGAGAAGAAAAGTGCTATCCATCAAAGCAGTTGTCACATTGCTAGATGTATGTTTGGACAGCCATGGGGAGTGGAAGAGGGGGGGCTTTTTCCAGCTTCAAAACTAGGTTAACCTCCCTGGCGATATGATTATTTCGGATTTTAGGTACTAAAAGCGGTACAATTATTTTGCATGAAAATTTGGTGTTTTATATTGTAGTCCTGTAATTCTTAGCAATAACTCACTTAAATCTGTCCAAACCAGAGTCTAGCAGACATCCCGGGTATGATAAAGTTTGAAAAATGAAATCATAACTTATAATATAATAAATAACTATAAATAATTATAACAAATAATATAACAATAATAAAAATGATTCAATAATGTAAGCAAATCAAAAACACAGAAATTTGCTCAGTTGCAGAATTGTCGCTGTCATTACTTTTCAGTATTTAATGACGGATCTCCCCACAAATCACTATCCCTCAATTCTGCGAGTGATTCCAATTTATTATCGCTGTTTTCTAGCTGGTCTAAAACCATTTTTGATGTAAAGGGACAGTTTTGGTTGCTATGGACAATCTCCAGTTTCCAGGCATAAAGAACAGTTTTTATAATATAAAACTGCATGCAGGACACTGGGCAGACCACTAGGCACAAAGGGGATAAGAAATGATTACATACAGCAATGTAATCTGTAAGATTACATTATACTGTATGTAATGTGTGTGTTTCACTTTTTGAATTTGGCGCAGATCTCCGTCCCCGTGCATCGCAAAGCTCGCAGGGAACGGAGATCGGCTCCGTGATGAATCGAGCGGAGCAGAGGCGTAACTAGAAACCTCAGGGCCCCGGTGCAAGAAATCAGGAAGGGCCCCCCCCCGAAAAGCATGATTTTGATACTATATTTTTTTTCCACTGTACAACAAAGTAAAACATTTCTGTGCAGCCTGTGTCCCGAGTGGAACTTGTGTCACCAGTGCAGTGGTGGCCGTGGAGAGGGGTGGTGGTACTGGAGGTGGGTGGCGGTGGTGGTACTGGAGGGGGATGGTGGTCCTGGAGAGGGGTGGTGGTGGTACTGGAGGTGGGTGGTAGTGGTACTGGAGGGAATAGTGGTCCCGGAGAGGGGTGGTGGTGGTACTGGAGGGGGATGGTGGTCCTGGAGAGGGGTGGCGGTGGTACTGGAGGTGGGTGGCGGTGGGACTGGAGGTGGGTGGCAGTGGTGGTACTGAAGGGGGGGTGGTGGTACTGGAGAGGGGTGGCGGTCCTGGAGAGGGGTGGCGGTACTGGAGAGGGGTGGCGGTGGTACTGGAGGTGGGTGGCGATGGTACTGGAGCGGCATGGTGGTTCTGGAGGTGGGTGGTGGTACTGGAGAGGCATGGTGGTCCTGGAGAGGGGTGGCGGTACTGGAGAGGGGTGGCGGTGGTACTGGAGGTGGGTGGCAATGGTACTGGAGCGGCATGGTGGTTCTGGAGGTGGGTGGTGGTACTAGAGAGGCATGGTGGTCCTGGAGAGGGGTGGCGGTGGTACTGGAGGTGGGTGGCGATGGTACTGGAGCGGCATGGTGGTTCTGGAGGTGGGTGGTGGTACTGGAGAGGCATGGTGGTCCTGGAGAGGGGTGGCGGTACTGGAGAGGGGTGGCGGTGGTACTGGAGGTGGGTGGCAATGGTACTGGAGCGGCATGGTGGTTCTGGAGGTGGGTGGTGGTACTAGAGAGGCATGGTGGTCCTGGAGAGGGGTGGCGGTGGTACTGGAGGTGGGTGGCATGGTGGTGGTACTGGAGAGGGGGTGGCGGTGGTACTGGAGGTGGGTGGCACGGGGGTGGTGGTCCTGGAGGTGGGTGGCACGGGGGTGGTGGTCCTGGAGGTGGGTGGCACGGGGGTGGTGGTACTGGAGGAGGGGTGGCGGTGGTACTGGACATCAGGATCCCCAGATACCCCCCCTTACTTTAGGGTCCCTAGACAGTCACCCCCCTTAAAGAGGTTTCTCTGTACCTTGCTGGACTCTGCTGTGCACCTTGGCCCCCAGCAGATCTCTGTACCCCCCCCCCCCACCTGGGGGGAGGCAGCGATCAGCAGCTCTATGATGTTGATGGACGGCGGGATCTTCCTGAGTCTACACACACACACTGGAGAGGGGTCAGCATGGCTGTGAGTGGAGAGCGTGTCTCATGTAAACAGCAGCACAGAGACACCGGGACTTGGGAGTGAAGTTTCGTCCGCTCTCGCAAAGCACACAGCTGATCCTGCTCCCCCTTCGGCCCCCCCCCCCTCCTCTCCTCTCCTCTCTCCTGTGTTCTCTGCGGGAAATGTGAGCTTGTTCGCTTCACACCTGAATGCCCGCAGAGAGCAGAGAACACACGAGAGAGGAGGGGAGGGGAGGGGGGCCGAAGGGGGAGCAGGATCAGCTGTGTGCTTTGCGAGAGCGGACGAAACTTCACTCCCAAGTCCCGGTGTCTCTGTGCTGCTGTTTACATGAGACACGCTCTCCACTCACAGCCCTGTGGATAGCAACCACGCCGGGGCCCCCCCACAGTGATGGAATTCCAGGGCCCAGTCGCAACTGCGACTGTTGCGACCCTGATAATTCCGCCACTGGAGCGGAGGACAGCGGGGGGACATCGCTGGATCCAGGGGAGAAGGTAAGTAACCTCCTCCTGCATACAGCGATGCGGTCCCGAGTCTGGCTCGGGGTTACCGCTTTTGGTGTAAAACTTCCACCCCGAGCCAGACTCGAGAATACCGTCAGGGGGGTTAAGACTGTCCATAGAGGACATTGCTCCTCCTTTATTCATGTTGTGTATGTATGTTTTTACTTATGTCACCAGGCCTAGCCCCTGTGTTGGTGGACTAGGTGCTTTTTTTGCGTTACTTTGTTTTCGTTATATAATTGAATAACAATATTTGAAGAAAAAAAAATTGATATAGAACACAAAAAAAAAAAAATTAGGCTTCTTACTTCCTGCGATCGAATTGTCCGGCGGTACCACAGTACGCCGGACAATTCGATCGTGTGTGGGCTCCAGCAGACTTTTTCATCGCAAAAGCCCGGCGGACTTAGAAAGTAGTTTTGACTCAAAATATGTCCGCCATACTTGGCTTTCAGCGGACGATCCGTTCGTCAGTGTGCTAGTACGGCGGACTAAGAATGGCGCATGCTCTGAAGCAAGTACGAGAAGGAAGCTATTGGCTACTGGCTATTGAACTTCCTTTTTCTAGTCCCGTCGTACGTGCTGTACGTCATCGCTTTAGAAATCGCCAGACTTTCGGAGTGTCCCTGTGTGGCCAAGTCCGTTCGTTAAAAAGTCCGGTGGATTGTTTGCCAGATTGTTTGCCGGACCAAGTCCGCCAGACAATTCGATCATGTGTACGCGGCATTACTCTCACTTCCTGTTAGTTAGCCAAAACAGGAAGTAAGAAGAATTACCTCCAAAGTGAGGGAATTCTTGGCTTCGACCAAGGTTATCAGAGCTAATTACAAGATCGCCCCCCCCCCCCCCCTCCATTCTGGTTCTGACGTGAACCCAAAATTTGAGACTTCCCTTCACTTGCGATGATAACCGTAAACAGGACAATTGAGCAAGTGAATATCCGGAGGGGGGGGGGGGTAATAAAAAAACCCGACAGGTGTTCTAATCCCTCTCCTCTTTACAAAAGTAAAAAAGAAACCAAAAAAAGCATTTAGTTACCCTTTAAAAAGAACGTTGTCCGTATTTGACAGAGTGAGGAAGGAAGAAACCCATGTCAGATGGAGGACAAGATCGCCATCAAAGCACGTTTTGGTAAAGTGTAGGACATCTGTCAGTTTTATAAATGCTTGCAATGTCAACATTGAGAAGATTCCCCTGACTTCCTGTGTGGTGACCAGGATAGGAAGTGAGGGGAAATCTCACTAAAGAAGAAAAAGATAGGGAAAAAAAAAGAGCAGGAAGACTTAACCCCTCCCCTTTCTATGCAAAAAAATAAAGTTCTGGCTGAAGTTCTAGTTCAACTCTTGTCCGGGTTATTTTTTTTTTAAATTGGACATTAAAATTCAAACAAACCGAAGAACTTAAAAACCCTTAAGCAACATTGAGAATATAATTTAAATGGAGATGGACAGATTGGAGCCTATCCACCTCAGAATTACTTATTGATTATTTTCCTGTTAGACAGACATAGGTGATTGGTACCAGCACAAGGTGACAGGAAGGTAGGAATAGAATTGTTTCTAGAAGTAAATATCTCCTGACATTTCTTGCAAGAGCTGCAAATTGAGGACAAGGCATTTCAGCTTTATCCCTGGAGCAATAATGTTTTGACGAACCACAGAATGAATTCTGCACAAGAAGACACTTCTGCGACATTGCGCCTAACTTTGGCATGTGAACGTGAGTGCTGACTTCTACATTTTCCACTTATAGGCAACAGTACTACTGCTTTATTTTACAAAAATGCACTGATTAACAAGCCATATCCGGAAACCCTTTCTGTTCAAATGCACCTTCTTTAGAGTCCAATTTGGGCAAAGAAGGGCTGGTTCATGTACTGGCATGTATGCCTACCTCAATCAACCATTAATGCTGCCAGTATACCCTATGGGGGTTATTTACCAAAGGCAAATCCACTTTGCACTGCAAGTGCACTTGGAGGTGCAGTCCCTGTAAATCTGAGGGGAAGATCTGAAATGAGGGGAAGCTCTGCTGATTTTATCATCCAATCATGTGCAAGCTAAAATGCTGTTTTTTATTTTTTTTGCATGTCCCCCTCGGATCTACAGCGACTTTACTTCCAAGTGCACTTGCACTGTAAAGTGGAGTTGCCATTAGTAAATAACCCCCATTGTGTGTAATTAATCTATATAATATATGAGTTTCACAGTTTGAATCAAAATACTAAAATAAATTAACTTTTTGATGATATTCAAATTTTTTGAGATGCACCTGTAGTTACATTGAACCAAGCTAGACCAATATAAGTTTCCTCGCATATCCCCCTCGGATCTACAGCGACTTTACTTCCAAGTGCACTTTCAGTGCAAAGTGGATTTTCCTTTAGTAAATAACCCCCTATGTGCCTTATGGTACAGTGCATTGAAAAAGTATTCATTTTCATTTTCCACATTTTGTCATGTTACAACCAAAAACGTAAATGCATTTTATTGGGATTTTATGTGATAGACCAACACAAAGTGGCACACAATTGTGAAGTAGAAGGAAAATGATAAATAGTTTTCTAAATGTTTTACAAATAAATATGTGAAAAGTTCAGCCCCCCTGAGTCAATACTTTGTAGAACCCCCTTTCACTGCAATTACAGCTGCAAGTCTTTTTGGGGATGTCTCTACCAGCTTTGCACACCTAGACAGTGACATTTTTGCCCATTCTTCTTTGCAAAATAGCTCAAGATTGGATGGAGGGCGTCTGTCAACAGCAATTTTTAAGTCTTGCCACAGATTCTCAATTGGATTTAGGTCTGGACTTTGACTCGACCATTCTAACACATAAATATGCTTTAATCGAAACCATTCCATTGTAGCTCTGGCTGTATGTTTAGGGTCGTTGTCCTGCTGGAAGGTGAACCTCAGCCACAGTCTCAAGTCTTTTGCAGACTTTAACAGGTTTTCTTCTAAGATTGCCCTGTATTTGGCTCCATCCATCTTCCATCAACTCTGACCAGCTTCATTGTCCCTGCTGAAGAAAAGCATCCCCACAACATGATGCTGCCGCCACCATGTTTCACGGGGGGGATGGTGTGTTCAGGGTGATGTGCAGTGTTAGTTTTCTGCCACACATAGCATTTTGCATTTAGGCAATAAAGATCAATTTTGCTCTCAAGTGACCAGAGCACCTTCTTCCACATGTTTACTGTGTCCCCTACATGGCTTCTCTCAAACTGCAAACAGGACTTCTTGTGACTTTCTTTCAGCAATGCCTTTCTTCTTGCCACTCTTCTATAAAGGCCAGATTTGTGAAGTGCACGACTAATGGTTGTCCTGTGGACAGATTCTCCCACCTGAGCTGTGGATCTCTGCAGACCATGGGCCTCTTGGCTGCTTCTCTGATTAATGCTCTCCTTGTCCGGCCTGTCAGTTTAGGTGGATGGCCATGTCTTGTTAGTTTGCAGATGTGCCATACTCTTTCCATTTTCGGATGATGGATTGAACAGTGCAACGTGAGATTTTCAAAGCTTGGGATATTTTTTTATAACCTAACCCTGCTTTAAACTTCTCCACAACTTTAACCCTGGTCTGTCTGGTGTGTTCCTTGGCCTTCGTGATGCTGTTTGTTCACTAAGGTTCTCTAACAAACCTCTGAGGGATTCACAGAACAGCTGTATTTATACTGAGATTAAATTAAACACAGGTGGACTCTATTTGCTAACTAGGTGACTTCTGGTGGCAATTGGTTCCACTATCTTTTAGTTAGGGGTATCAGAGTAAAGTGGGCTGAATACAAATGTACGCCACACTTTTCACATATTTATTTGTAAAAAAATGTGAAAATATTTTTTGTTGTAACATGGCAAAATGTGGAAAATTTCAAGGAATATGAATACTTTTTCAAGGCACTGTAAATGCTTAAGGGTCCCCACTCAGGCTGTCCAGGTCGGATTAGTTGGATGCCTCTGGCTAGTGAGGGTGCAGGCTGAGGAGAGGTCTGTCTAGATCTAAAGCAGCAACCTTTTTGGCTGAGAGAGCCATGAACGCCACATATTTTATTTATACTGCCATCAAAAGAGCCACAGGTTCCCGACCCCTAATCTAAAGCATACTGCAAAAATAGGAAGAGATAGCCTGGCCGCCCCACACCTAACTCGGGCCAAGCGGTTAGCAGGTAAAAACAGCCTCAGCTCGATTCATCCAGACCACAACTCCAGCATGTTTCGCCCTGCCTTCCAGGCTTAATCATGGAGATGAGGGTCTGCTGGTGGCAAAGGAATAAATACCATCATCAGCTGCCTAAATATTGATGTAGGTAAACCACTTGACATCCTTTTTTTCCCACAAATAGAGCTTTCTTTTGGAGGTATTTGATCACCTCTGTGGTTTTTATTTTTTGCGCTATAAACAGAAAAAGAGCGTCAATTTTGAAAACAACTCAATATTTTAAACTTTTTGCTATAATAACTATCCCCAAAATATATATAAAAAACATATTTTTTTTCAGTTTAGGCTGATATGTATTCTTCTACATATTTTTGGTAAAAAAAATCGCAATAAGCGTATATTGATTATTGGTTTGCGCAAAAGTTATAGTCTCTACAAAATAGGGGATAGTTTTATGGCATTTTTTACTAGTAATGGCGGCGATCAGCAATTTTTATCGTGACTGCAACATTATGGCGGACACGTCGGACAATTTTGTCACATTTTTTGGACCATTGGCATTAATACAGCGATCAGTGCAATTAAAATTGCATTGATTACTGTAAAAATTTCACTGGCAGTGAAGGGGTTAATATGTATCCTAGGGAGTGTTCTAACTGAAGGTGGGATGGGACTGTGCAGGGAAACAAACAGATCGCTGTTCATACTCTGTATGGACAGACGACCTGTCAGTTCACTGCTCAGAGAACCTGGAAACTGTGTGTTTACACACACAGCTCCCGGTTCTCCGTGTGCCCCGAGCGAGCGGGGGGGGGGGGGCGCTTATGCTACCGACCTAGCATAATGCCGATTTGCGCAGCCAAGCCATGCTGCCGCAGTACAACTGTGGCGGTTGGTCGGCATGCGGTTAAAATATGTAGTACGCAAAAGCTAGAAAACATGTCTTAAAAGACAGGAGAAAAGCTTAGGTGGCGAGAATAGAGATTGCATCATGATAATAAACCTTTGTAGTAAATCCCAATTGTAAAACTTACCACTATGGTGCCACTATATAAGCAATAATAATTCTTTCTGGTCTTTGCATAGTCTGTAAAAATAAAGAAATGCGGGTTGTGTCTTGTCTTAATGCTCCAAGGCTGGCTTCAATCACTTGCATACCGGCCTGTATTACCCCTTCTTCACCAGCCCAATTTTCAGTTTTCAGCATGTTATAACTTGACTGATTATTACTCTGTCATGCGACACTGTTTCCTTTGTGGTTTTTAATAATCAATTTTATTTTTTTTTGTTGCTGTTTAATGCTGGGTTCAGACTTAGCCCTTGTACACATGGTCGGACATTCCGACAACAAAATCCGTCGGATTTTGTCCGAAACTTGTGTTGCATACACACGGTCGGACAAAGTTGTCGGAAAATCCGATCGTACGGAACGTGATGACGTTATTTCGTTACGACGGGACTACGTTCAGGCTAGTAGCCAATAGCTTTGGTGTAGGAATTTGATCTGAGCATGCGTGGCACTTTGTCCGATCGGAATTCTCTACACACAATCGGACAAAGTCCGATCGAATCATGTTGTCGGAAAGTTTTAGAGCCCAGCTCTAAAACTTTGTCCGTTGGATATTCCGACGGAAACAGTCCGAGGGAGCCCACACACAGTCGGATTATCGGACAACCCGGTCCGATCGGACATTTTCTGTTGGAAGGACTTAGTATGTACAAGGGCTTAGTATGTAGGAAACACCGTGATCCATGTGCCCTTCCCGCACCGCAGTGCAATCACACTACCCTTGCAATCTGCTGCGGGTGTCAATATAACATTCCAAGTACAGGTCACAAATGTTCGGTGTGGCATGCACTTCTTTGGGGCGATGTGGTGCAATTTGAGCCCATTCAAAATGAATGGTCATTGCACCACACTGAATCGCATGTGAATTGAACAGGAATGTGGTACCCGTCCTGTGCTGCTCACATGCAGTGTACAGTAAAGCACAGCGTAAACTGGGGCTTAAGGAAAAAAGACCAACAATTTTGATAAACAACCCATTTCCCTTACTGTTATAAAACAGCAAAAATAAAAAATGCCAGGACAGTACAAACACCCCTAAAATTATCCCTTTTTGGAAAATAGCCACCTCCAAGGTGATCTCAGGTATTGAGGTGGTTAAACACTGAGCTTGGTAATGATGCACTAGATACAACAACATTATAAGTCATACACGGGGGAGGAGGGTCGGGGGAAGGATCAGCATGTAGTCACATGATCTGAAGTTAGTCCCGCTGGCTACTGATTTTTAGCTTGGATTGAGAACTTGGTCTTTGTGCTGGGAGTGCGCCGTTAGTGTGCTCTCAGCACATAAACATTGGCCACCCAGCCACTCATATTTGTAGCATGTGGGCATCAAAGCCCACCCTTTTTGCTTATGTGTTGGGTGGTGGTAAAGGGGTTAATATACAGGATAAGGGAGATGAATTTAGAGTGTTTGTAAACCCCATTCATTAAATTTGACCTAGGCACATATACCTGTAGTGTTAACTTATCTCTCGCCAAAGCTCTAAGTGCCTTTCCACTGCTCCGTTCATCTTTTATCAGCATGATAACTTCTGATAAGTTCTCCAACACACGAGATAACAGCAGCTGGAAATTTGTGTCGGGAGGGAGCTTGGATTAGCAGAGAGCTTGTCTATTTAGACTACAGCTCTACATGTTCCTTCCTTCCTTCCTCTGCCTTGTGAAGGGGGGTGTGTGCCTTTCTAACATGATCTGCACTTTTTAAAGAGTACAGAAAGGGAAATACAGCAGATATACATGTAAAACTTATGTAGGGAGATATGTTTCATCCCTGTTTATCATCTGAGGCTGTTCACTTCATTGGGTATGGAAGAAGGATTACATTCACTTAAGTAATTTTTTCTTCCTACACTTCCTGAATATGCCATTTACAGCATAACGTACGTCGAAGCAGAGGATTCGTCACCTTCGCGTCCTGATTTGTCACCTCACACCAGGTTTTACCCCTACGAGCAGGACGCTAAATGCACGCTACTGCGTTAGGAACCAGCTATATCCGCATACGCTGTTCTCCCTAGTGCCAGGCAGGCACTTTTACATGTGAGTGCAACTTACTACTTTGTCATTGCTTTTAAATTTTATTAAATATTCTACACTATGAGACTTTCTCTCTCGTCTCCCGTGGAGTAAATTTTTATGCCCTAGCTTCATCCGGAGGGTCCATTGGAGCGGAGTGGTGTTGGCAGTGGGAGTCAATTTGTTGTTCCAAATGTGCAATTTGACCTACCTTATCCATTTCAATACTGGACACTTTCCCCCCTATCTGCCCAAGCCAATTTTCAGCTTTCAGCGCTGTTTAACCACTTCCTGACCGGCGCACGACGATGTACGTTGGCAGGATGGCACGGGCAGGCAAATTGGCGTACAGGTACGTCCATTTGAAATTGCCGCCCTGCCATCGTTACACGGACTTGCCGGTTGGGACCCCCGTGAGCCCGGTCGCGGGTCCCGCGGACTCGATCGCCGCGGGGATACAGGCTGAGGGTTGAGGCTACACTGCCGGTCACGGATATGGTGGCACTGATGAGCACAGATGAGGTGGCACCAATGGGGTGGCACTGATGAGATGGCACTGATGGCCACTGATGATGGGCACTGATATGTGAAACTGATGGGCACTGATAGATGGCACTGATGGGCACTGATAGGCTGCACTGAGCGTTACTTATGGATGGGCACTGATAGGTGGCACTGATGGGCATGGATGGGCACTGATTGGTGGCACTGATTGACACCGACAGATGGCACTGATTGGCATCACTGATTAGGAGGCACTTGCAGGTATTGCTGGTGGGCACTGATGGGCACTTTAAAGCGGGAGTTCCGCCGTTTTTTTTTTTTAAAGCCAGCAGCTACAAATACTGAAGCTGCTGACTTTTAAAATAAGGACACTTACCCGCCCAGCGCGCCCGCGATGTTGGCACCCGAAGCCGATCTCTCGATCGTCTCTCGGGTGCTGCCGCCGCCATCTTGGCTATGGGAATCAGGAAGTGGAGCCTTGCGGCTTCATTTCCCGGTTACCTACTGCACATGCGCGAGTCGCACTGCGCAATAAGGATGGTCCCCGCTGTCTCTGGGATCCGTGTGTTTCCCAGCAGACAGCAGGGGACCTGCGGAAAGGGGCGTAGATTCGTCGCAAAGGGGCGTAGATTCTGCGGATATCTATGCCGGAAGTGGGTGCAGATACCTGTACTGTACAGGTACCTGCACCCCCCTCCCCCCTGAAAGGTGCCAATTGTGGCGCCGGAGGGGGGGAGGGTTCCAATGAGCGGAAGCTCCACTTTAGGGTGGAGCTCCGCTTTAAAAAAAAAAAAAAAAAAATTTTGCGTCTGGAACTCTTCTGTCACAATCCTGACAGACCATAGCATAGCCCTGCCCCATTAGTCACCTGCAAGGCTACAAATAAGTCATTTGAAGTCGTTACATTTATGCCCTAATTTAGCATTTATTTTTTAATAATGAAGGTTACATATGGCACATTTTAGAAGATGCTATAGTATATGCAGATACATTTTTTCTTTTAATTTCCTTCTTTAAAAAAAAAACGGCTCATAAACTTTTTATGGTGAAATAAATTTCATATATTGTTTGTCATCCCTTAGGCGTAGTAACCTCCCCGCTTGGTTTTACCTATCCAAAATAAGTGTCTGGACGATACAATATGATTAGCTGAAATTCAGGAAGTTTTACGTTTTATCCGTTAATTGATGACTAGTACGGTAGATGATATTGTTGAGAAAGTAGTATTACACACTCGTAACATGCACACAATTCCACCCCTTCCTTTATATCTGTGCATGCACGGGTATTGTGTTACCGTTGCCTGGCAACAAGCCGTAGCTGTGTATGTAAGTTAGAAAGATGAAGAGAATGGACCAACAATAGCTATTGATATTTTACAGCAAGGTCAGTGTCAATTTCAGGTTACCTCAGTAGTAAATATTGAGATGAAGCAAGTGAGCATCTGAAAAACATGCCAGGTTTATCGCTACAAGGCCGGTTGAAGCATTGTGTGAAGGATATATCATTTTTCTCAGTGTATTTATAAGCTTAAATGGTGTACGGTTCTTGAGCAGATTTAGCACAGAATAAATGCCATGAACGAACAGCATTTGAAACGCCTTTTTGTATTTACCCTTAAAGCCCAACCCTAGCCAAAAATAAATAAAACATTCCCATGCAGTGTGGCAGTGCCCGCACTGTACAGGTCAACTGCTCGTTTTTGTCTAGGAGATTGAAGAAAGCTTATACTCACCTGATCTTCCACTCCACCTGCAAAAATGTTCCTCTACGATCCATAGGTGGACTGTTCCTGATGTGCTCATGCCCAGATCTATGAATGTGATGACGTCCAGGAACAGTCCACCACACCAAGGCCGCTAGACCCAGGGGCGGACTGACCATTGGGCCACTTGGGCACTGCCCGAGGGCTCCGAGCCACTAGGGGGCCCCCATCAGGCTTGCCAGCCTCAGTACAACCAGGGATAGTATGTAAAATCTGCGTTTTTTTACATCTTTCTCTGAAATGTCCCTTACCGACATCCTTTTGGTCTAAAAATCCCAAGATTATAGCTGCCCCACCTCTCCAGTACCTTCTCAGCCAATAGAAACATGTCTGTGTATACTGTGTGATTGTATACTGTGTGTGTGGCCCCATAATCTCGGATTGCCTGGGGGCCCCATAATCTCCTATTGCCCGAGGGCCCCATGAGTTGTCAGTCCACCCCTGGCTAGACCACAGGGGGGCAGGAGCCAGAGGGACTAGTTTTGCATGGGGAGGATCGGAGGATTAGGTAAGTATACTGTATCTCCATTTTCAAATCCCCCAGACAAAACCAAACAGTTGACCCATGTAGTGCAGGTACAGCCCCACTGAATGGGAAAACATTTTTTTTTGCCTGGAGTTGGGCTTTAAAGTACTTATTTTTCCTGCCTATTGCCTCCCTCCAAACTAAAGTAACCCACCTTTCCTGCCCAAACTACATACTTACTGTACCTGAATCTTGCAGCCTTAGCTCACCACATGTTATTTCCGTGTAGACAACTATAGGACCGTTTGTTAAGTCTGTCCTGCCTCTGTTACAATAAGGCCATAAGTACTTGGTGGTGCAGCTCCAGGCTGAGGTGTAAAGCCCCATTGGCACTCAGGATAGTAGGGATGCCATAGTAAGAAAGACTCATCCAGTGAGTTATAAACATTTTAGCTTGAAACCACCACTCGCCATAACCAAACCTAGTATGGATGTATACATGTGACAGCCTTAGTCAATGTTGCTCCTCAGGCCATGACCCCTGACATATTTTGCACCACCCACCAGGGCTTGCTTAAGCCCTGGTGGGTGGGTCAAACATGTCAGGGGGCATGGCCCGAAGAGCGGCATTGACTGAATCTTTCACATGTATACTGCCTCGATTAGAGTTACATAAATGATATGGTTTGTGGACATACCTCCAACTTTTCTGGTTTAGATGTTTCCAGTGAAAGGTTCTGTTATGGCTACAGCATACTAAGACATTTTGGATAATGATGCACTTCCAACCTTGTAGTAACAGTTTGAGGAAGACCTTCTTGTGTTCCAGCATGACTCTGTTCCAGGTAACTCCATAAAGACATGGCTTAATGAATTTTGGTGTGGAGGAACTCAAGTGGCCTGTAGAGAGCCCTGACCTCAACCCTACTGAACACCTTTGGGTCTAACTGGACTGTGATTGTGATCCAGGTCTTCTCGTACTCTAGTATCTGACCTCACATATTCTCCTTACGCTGAATATGCACAAAATCCCCTAGACACACTTTGAAATCTTGTGGAAAGCTTTTCCAGAAGAGAGGAGGCTCATGTAGCCATAAAGTGGGGGGCAACTCCATATTAATGGTGTCCATGGTTTTGGAATTTGATGTCCAACAGCCCATAGAGCTGTGATGTTCAGGTGTCCACAAACTGGCCCTATAGTGTAGGTCCATGTGAAAGGGCTATAGTAGGTCATCGTGTTCTGGGGAAATCTCACTTTAGGTGTCTCTAAGAAATTAAAGGAGCTTGCATGGTTTAAACTCACCCGTGCCCACTCAAGACAATAACTCCCGGCAGATTTTTGTTTTGAGTGGAGTTAATTCTATCAGACAGATTTTTTTTTCGATCTGTTACCTCATTGGGGATATTGTTCCTCACTCCCATTGCCAGTGACACCCATAGAAGTGATAGAGGGAGTGGTTGTCTCAGGGACATGACAGCTGTAAACACATTCTCAGAAGTGCTAACCTTTTCCCACGCTACTGAAAATGGAGTCTTATATTTGTCTGTGTTCCCATTAGTGGAGTTTGCCATTACTTTGTGTCCTGTGAGCAAGGGAGAGAAAATCTTCCAAAATGAGGCATAGATTTTAATGAAAGCGGCTGATGACAATGCAGGGCCTGCAGCCAATTCACTGTAGCATTGTCACCTTCAGTAGCTGTGTGTTTTGCTTTGTCTTTTAAGGTTCTTTACAGTAAAAGCAAGGACCTCTGTAGTGTATTAATGTGCTTTACTAAACAAAAACGATGTTCATACATTTGTAGGAAAACACAATGCACAACATTATCATTATTAATACTATACAGGATTTATATAGCGCCAACAGTTTACTCAGGGCTTTACAACATGACAACATACACAATATCACAAAATATGCATACAGTATACACATGCACAAGCTATCTATCCTTCCTAGAAAATGAGCATAGACAATGTATGTGATAGGCATACACTAAACAGTAACTTCCTGGTGATGGCATCTTCTTCCTTTCATCCAGGATCTCGCCAGACTGCTTTGTGCTTCTTGGAGTCCTGCAAAAACAACTTTGTCCTCAGTACATGGCTGTGTTCATGTCCTCTGTTCCCTCCCCCTACTTTCTACCAAAATCACTTCCTGTAGCATGAGCTCCATGAACCAGTCCAACTAGTTAATTAGCATATGAATAAGGCAGCCTAGTTTCTAAAAACAATAAATGGTCTTAAAATGTTATTCCATATTTTTGTGCTATAAAAATCACTAAAATAGCCATAACAACACACCATGCAGGGCTGTGTCTTCACACACGCTGGAGAGCTGGGCTATGAGCATTATCACTGCTAATCACCCTTCTCCTTGTTGCCCATCAGCCCCTTGATATGTAATCCAAGAGGATGCCTTGTGTTTGTAGTCCTAGTTCCTGTGAAACAAAGACCTAGGCAGCCGTGTCACAGGAGCAAAGAAGACCTTCACTGCTTAGGAAAAGGTATTAAAGTGATTGTAAAGGGGTTTTTTTGTTTAAGTAAAAAACATGTCCTACTTACCTCCTCTGTGCAAGGGTTTTGCATAGCGCGGCCCCGATCCTCCTTTTCTGGGGTCCCCCAATGGCTTTCCTGACCACTCCTCCTCATCAAGTGCCCCCCACAGAGAGCTGCATTCTATGCGGCGCTCTCAAGACAGTAGGAATTGGCCCCGCCCCCGAATCTTTGGATTTGAATGACAGCAGCAGGAGCCAATGGCTTCTCCTGCTATCAATCTGTCCAATAAAGACCCATGCTGCTGGGCTTATTCTTGTCGCTGGAATGATCGGGTTCAGGGAAAAAAAGGGTCGGGGGGGGGGGGGGCTCTGGGGGGCAGCTGCAGCACAGTAGGTTTTTCAGGTTAATGCATTAGGGTGAAAACCCTAGAGACTTTACAACTCCTTTAAAAAAAAAAAAAAGCATTCCTTGCTTTGAAGCTGGTTCTGATAGGTATTCTTTCCCTGACACCCATCATGTAACGTGACCAGAGGAGGGCAAAGATTAGAATATGGAGATGCAGAGCAGAGGAGAAGCTGTCTACCAGAATAGATGGGGTCCCAGTCAGGGACGGACTGACAACTCATGGGGCCCCTGGGCAATAGGAGATTATGGGGCCCCCAGGCAATCAGAGATTATGGGGCCACACAGTATACACACACACAGTATACAATCAGACAGTACACACACACATACATGTACACACAGTATACACAGACATGTTTCTATTGGCTGAGAAGGTACTGGAGAGGTGGGGCAGCCATAATCTAAGGATTTTTAGATCAAAAGGATGTCGGTAAGGGACATTTCAGAGACAGATGTAAATAACAAAACAAAAAAACACAGATTTTTTACATACTGTCCCTGGTTTTACTGAGGCTGGCAGCCCTGATGGGGACCCCTAGTGGCCCGGGGCCCTCGGGCAGTGCCCGAGTGGCCAAATGGTCAGTCCGCCCCTGGTCCCAGTTCATGTGGCTCTCTTGCTTTACAAAATTAAAAAAGAAGGAGAAAGTGTATTTAAAAAGCAAGCCTTGCTTATCCAGGAGGAGGGAGGATTACATATACAAAAAAACATTTCTGGGCACAATAATAATTTTAAGATTAGGCACAGTTGTCCTTTAAGGCAAGGTTAACATTTTAGCTCGGCCACTGGGCCCCAAAGCAGAATTTCTGAACTAATTTATCCTGTTTTAAAATAAGGAGATCTTGGCCAAATCAGCAAGGTGTGGTCAGCATAAGTTATTTTCCTGGAGGAGTGTATGAAGCCGGTTCTGATAGGTATTCTCTCCCTGACACCCGTCATGTAAATGAGCAGAGGAGAGCAGAGCTTAGGATACGGAGGTGCAGAGTGGAGGAGAAGCTGTCTACCAGAATAGATGGATGTCTTTGTCTTTTTCCATCTCACTAACTGCCTGCTCTCATCATTTCATACATAAATGACCTTGCAGCTGCGTAAGAGAAATACAAAGCATTAATGATTTCTGACGGTGTTTATGGATGATTTCACTGAAGTGCTGTCAATTTTCAAATGCAATGTATTCGTAAAAGCGGAATCTGCAATGTATTTTGCAGAGCTGAGGTTACTGGAAAGTCCAGTCAAGGTTCGCTGGCGGACAGGGGGCTTATCTGAATCTGGAAACCCCCTTTTATCAAGGGGCCCCCAGATCCAGCCCCCCCCCATGTGAATGAGTATGGGGTACATTGCGCCCCTACTCAGTCACCAAAAAAGTGTAAAAAATAAATAAAAACACAGACATGGTTTTTGATCATTCCTTTATTAAAAAAACAAAAAACAATGTCCCCTGGTGTAGATCCATTGTCAGTCTTGACAAAAGCTAAAAGCTCTGCATGTGCTGTGTGACAGTTCTTAAATAGCTAAAGGGCAGGGGCCACCCAACGACATCACCTGGTGGCACCGCCCTCTGTGATTTCACCGACTGGTGCCTACTGGGTCGGTGACATAGCAGGAGGCAGTACCTCCAGGTGATGTCGCAGAGTAGCCCCGCCCCTTAGCTATTTAGGAATGACTGGGTAACAATGACCAGGTAATGCGAATAGCAGCCTCTGTTCCGCTTCTTTAACCCTCCTGGTGGTATTCCCAAGTGTGGCCCATTCCCGAGTACCATTAACGGTAAAACTGAGCCACACTCAAGATTGCATTGCAGAATCCTGGTCCAGGTTACTTACCTTGTCACGAGAATCCTGCGATGTCCCCCTCCGGATCATCCGCCCGATGCTCTGTGTGCCAGGCTCCATTTCCTGCGAGCATTGCGATGCATGGGGGCGGAGGCCGGTGGCAAAGTCAAAAAGTACAAAAATATAACACATACAATACACTGTAATCTTACAGAATACATTATTCAAATTCTAATTATCGCACCTCCCTTTTGTCCCTGCTAGTGCTTTGTCCTGTGCCCTGCATGCAATTTTATATTATATATACTGTTCTTTCTGTCTGGAAACTTTGCCCATGGCAACCAAAATGTGTCCCTTTATGTCAAAAGTGGTTTTAGACCAGCTAGAAAACAGCGATCGTAAATTAGAACACTTTCAGAATTGAGCGATAGTGATACATGTGGAAATTTATTTTATTATTATATTATTATTTTTTATAATTATTTATAGATATTTATTATATTATAATTTATTATTTCGTGTTTCAAACTTTATCATACCCGGGATGCCTCCTAGACTCTTGTTTGGACAGATTTAAGTGTTATTACTAAGAATTACAGGCCTACACTTTAAAATGCCAAATCTATGCAAAACAATGTACCGCTGGAAACTGCCAAAATCCGGGATTTTTGTTTCACATGCATTGCAATACATGTTTAAAGTGGTTGTAAACCCTTACAAACCACTTTGACCTACAGGTAAGCCTAGATTAAGGCTTACCTGTAGGTTCAAGAAATATCTCCTAAACCTATACGGTTTAGGAGATATTTACCTGAAGACAGCCACCGCTGTCTACGGCGCATGCGCCGTAGACAGCGTCGCGCAGGCGCACTGGGTAAGCCGCAGATCGCGGCGATATTCTGCGAGTGTCGGCTCCTGTGTGCATGCGCAGGAGTGACGTCATCGCTGCTCCGGCGAATCACAGTGCCAGAGCAGCGAGACCTACCAAGAAGATGGACGCTCAGAACTACAGGGGACAGCGGTGACTTTGCTGGCTCCTGTGTCAGGTAAGTGACACATAATGGACTACTATGTGATGCATAGTAGTCCATTATGCTTTACCTTTGCAGGGAATCAAAGAGGAAGTAAACTCATCAGGGTTTACTTCCTCTTTAAGCTGGCCAACTGCGTCAAAGTAATCCCTCTCTGGCCAGTCCACACACTACACACACAACACACACAACACACACACACAGGTTTATATATTTGGATTGCAGAGGTTGGTGGTTTCGCTGCACAACCGGATACAAAATGCTTTGTCGGTTTCCAAAAGTCTCTGAAGAACAGAATAAGAAGCTTGGCTGTGTCCATTAAAAGTCTCTGTAGAACAGGTCCAACACTTGAAAGCTCCTATGATGTTAAGGAATGAAGGCATCTTCTGGAATGTCCTGGTGTGCCGGCAAAATATAAAAAAGAAAGTGTGTAAGCTATGGCTGTTACCGTGCATGCTGGCGTGTGTTTTTAGCTTGCACTGTAATGCATTTTTTTGAAGGTGTTCCAGTGCATTTTATTACCCCTTTCTCTTTTTTTTTGTAATGTATACTATAATGCCCCGAACACACGGTCGGACTTTCTGATGGAAAATGTGCAATTGGATCGTGTTGGAAAATCCGATCGTGTGTGGGCTCCATCTGACTTTTTCCGTCTGAATTTCCGACACACATAGTTTGAGAGCTGGATCTAAAATTTTCTGATAACAAAATCCGATTTAAATTCCGATCATGTGTTGACAATTCCGACGGACAAAGTGCCACGCATGCTCAGAATAAATTACGAGACGAAAGCTATTGTCTACTGCCCTCTTTATAGTCCCGTCGTATGAGTTTTATGTCACCGCGTTCAGAGCGATCGGATTTTCCGACAACTTTGTGCGACCGTGTGTATGCTAGACAAGTTTGGGCCAAAATCCATCTGAAAAAAATCAGATGGATTTTGTCGTCGGAAAGTCCGACCGTGTGTAAGTGGCATTACTGTTCTGGAATGCATACGAAATAGCATCAATATGAATCAGGGCTTACTGGGTGATAAAGTATTGTGGAAAAATCAAATCTAGTTCTAGCCTTGCCTGAATGTAATTCGACTGGGCATCCTCCAAGATTCTGAAAGATAAAGAAGTAACACATATAAATATAATGAACACACAACTAAATCTTGTAATTCTGAACACCATAGAAAAGAAACAGAATAGAAAGAGAAGTAATAATGGAAACTTACTTTCTGGTCCAATCCTTCGCAAGTCCAGATCCGATTGAGAACTTTTTAATAAAGGAAGCAGCTGCATTTGGGCCATCCAAGTCATAATTGCCATTGGTGCTGTAGAAGAAGTCCTCTGGAATCTGGGTTTCTATCTGCAAAACATCAAAAAGAAATACAATAAAACTGAGGAAGGAGCTATTGTGGACAGAAGTAAACTTAGGGGCCTATTTATGACAGAGAGAAGATGTCGCTATCTGCTCTCCATTATACTCCATAGGTTATATGGAGTATATGGGTATATTAGCTGTTCCACATTTTGCAGCTAACTTACAATGTGGAGGCCACAGTGTATACTCTGTGGTAGTTCATTGAGCTGCTCTGTGATTGGAGGAGAGCTGGTCATATGTGTTCAGCCAGTCAAATAACCAAGCTGTCCTCCAGTTTATTTTTTCTCACAACCCAATGGTTGTACTTTTTAAATGCCCCCTTAGTTATATACTGATAGTCAGGGCCGTCTTTAATATTGATTGGACCCTGGGCAAAAATTTTCTTAGGGCCCCCCCATGCAATTTCGCTCTCCACCTTCTCTGAGACTTAAAATAAATAGCAGCTAGACTTAAAATCTGTTTCCTGTATCAGATCAGGCAGCGATTGCGATGGTTGCCAGAGGTTACAGCATTTAATTACTGCTTACTGACTTGTTGCTAGAGGTTGCAGCACTCCTTAAGACTCACTGATTAGTTGCTAGAGGTTACAGCACATTTCTGCTTGTTGATTGGCTGCTAGAGATTACTGTACAGTAATACTGCTCACTGGTTGCTATAGGTTACAGCACATCTTCTCCTCACTGCAGGGGGGCATGATATACCTATGAATGCTGCCTTTATTTACATATCAATGCCATTGGCCTCAGCTATTTACATATGCATGTGACTGCTATTAACATATGAATGCCAGTGTTTACATGTAAACACAGGGTCTGCAGGTGAGTCATCTGTACACAACAATAGGGCAGAGCTGGGCAGCATTAGTAGCAGCACAGGACTAAAACTTCAAGGGACAAGGGAATGTAAACTGGGATAGTTGGCAAGTATGAGGCAAGTATGAGGCTGCTGCTTTAGGCCCCACAACAATGACAGGGCACTGGGCAGCTGCCCCTTTTGCCCTGCCTTAAAGACAGCCCTGCTGATAGTCGTACCTTCATCTTTTTAAAGATGGCTTCTGCGTCCTGCCAACTCCACTTCATGTCATTGAGGCACCTGAAAAGGAAAGTGTTGGTGAGATTAGTAATAGACATTAGAATGACTGGACATACAGGTATACAGTATATAAGGTAATACACAAAAGTCAACATTTAATTTTCAAGCAGCATGTATATATATATATATATATATCTCCATTTTATCAGAGATCCATCAAATCGATTATCTCATTGGTAAGGGGCGATGATAATGTAAACAGCCTAGACTTCATACAGAAGAGCAGTAAAGTAACTACACTTAGCAGAAGACAATTGCACCATGGACAAATACAATAAAGGTTTTGTACCACCAGGAAAAACTAAGTAGATAGATAAGGAAAAACTTTTGTCAAAGGGCTAGTGTAGACGGATTTTGGGCTTGTGCCTATGACATCAGTTTAATGTTAAAGAGATTTCTGAAATGATTCAGAATTCATTGACAGGTATATATGACCTGCAGTTGGCCTCCTTCTTACCTGCATTTGACCCGCTTCATACGGCTTTTGTATTCATATAGACTTGTTTGTGAATGCAAAACCCTCTTGAAGTGAATGTAAGTCCCTCAAGATAAAAGGCAAACTTGGAAAACACTAGAGGAATTCTGAGGCATAGTTGTAATAAAATGTAATAGCTTCCTCCATCCATCCTTCTGCTACTAGTGTATTCTGACAACCGCTGGTGATGGCCTTCAGAGTACCCAAACAGTAGCTGTATCCAGTCATCATTGGTCTAAACATTCTCAATCAAAGAATGTTGGGCAGGAGGGTGGAGACAGGGCCACACATGGAGCAAATTTCAGCTGTCTCCTGATGAAAATCTCCTTGTGTATGGCCAGCTTTCTCGTTCAAAATTTTTTATTTTATGTTAAAATAAATTACATGTACAGAATATAAGACAAATTATGTGATACCAGAAATAAAAAGTAGACATATTGAAGTACGGATGATACAAAGCAAAGAAGAATTTCAAGATATTCTCGTGGGAATGACCATAAATGGCCTTAAATATTTTAGAATTTGAAAACATTCTTATAGCTGAGTTTTAAACATTTTAATCCCAAGAAAATATAAATATGTCTAAAAAAAAATATATGATTTTAAAGTTTTGACCATAACTTCTAAAGTATGTTTATAGTAAGTATTATATAGTAAGGGAAGAACATAAAAGGTATATAGGAGGGGAAGGGGAGGGAATAATTCTCCGGAGGAGGTTTTATATATCATCTAATGTTGTAAATCTATAAAAAAAATCTTAATCACCATAACAATAAAACTCGGTTGTCAATATTATCTGATGTATAATATTTAATCCAGGGTTTCCATATGATATCAAACTTTGTCATCTGGTTTTTATCTATAGTGTCCATTTTAGCATGGATGAAAGATTGATTCATTCTACGTTTGGTTTCTGCAATATTCACCACGTCTGTTTTCCACGCATTGGCTATAGTCTGCCTTGCGGCTATCAGGAGTGTAAGAACTAATTTGAATTGTTTCTGATTCAGAAAGGCTGGTTTTAAATTAAGGAGAGCTATAATTGGGTCTGGAAAAATTGGATGATCAAAAAATTTTGTAATTATCAGAAAGATCTTTTTCCAAAATGATTGTACAATTGAGCAATGCCACCAGGTATGTATATAGGTACCTTTTTCTGGACAGCCACGAAAGCAGAGGCCAGTGTTGTCTGTTGAGAATTTGGCGATTCTCACAGGAACCAAATACCAGCGTGGGAGAACTTTATATGATGATTCAGACACCAATATATTTATAGAGGAAGATTTTGTGAAAGACCATATGTTGGACCAAGACCTAGAATCGATCGTACAATCCAAATCTTTTTCCCACTTGGCCACATATTTAGGTATAACAGTATTAGAATTAGATATCAATTGTGTATACAATGATGTAATACGACCTTTAGCATGTGGTTCCTTGAGACAAAATCTTTCAAATTGAGAAATATTATGTAAGTTTACATTTAAATTGAGAAGAGGAGTATAAAAATCTTTGATTTGGGGATATCTGAATATTTCTGATTGTGGAAGCTTATATAATTCACATAGATCTGTAAAAGATTTTATTGATGTAGTTGAAGTGTGTATGGCCAGCTTTAATCACATAAAAAACAATAGAATAGAAATAGAAATCCAGACTTATAACATGAGGTCGCATGTTGGTCATACTGGCAAATTCAAAGACCATCATCTTTTTGTTTGTTGGGAAGATGGTCTGTCCCTCATGTCAGTAAAAACATTGTGGTCGAATTTGGCCTTCTGAATTCAGGAAGTTGAAGTCATTCATAGATTGTACCCAGTCCCAGTTGTTCTCCCAAAGACACCTTTAAAGAAATATGGAGGTTAAAGCCGCGTACACACGGGCGGACTATCTGGCCAACTTAGTCCGTCGAAACACATTTCAGCGGACAGTCCGCTCATGTGTGGGCTTCAGCGGACTTTTTCAGCGTGCAGTCTGGCGGACTAAGTATTTCGGAATTTCTGTAATATTGACCGTCATACTTTGGTTTCAGCGGACAATCCGCTCGTGAGTAGGCTAGTTCGACGGACTAAGTATGGCGCATGCTCAGAAAGGATTTACACGGCGGAAGGTTGCATTGCTGTGTATTGGACTTCCTATTTCTAGTCCCGTCGTACGTGCTGTACACGTCATCGCGCAAGCTTTCGACGGACCGTTTGTGCATCCGTGTGTGGTCAAGTCCGTTCATTCAAAAGTAGGACGGACTGTCCGTCGGATTGTCTGATGGACTAAGTTGGCCATACAGTCCGCCCGTGTGTACGCGGCTTTAGAAGGGTTGCAGAAGACATAATAGAGCAATTTTTAGATTGACGAAAGTCAATCTAAAAATAACACATGGACCCATTTAATCAAGTAAAATAGATAAACCATTTGCTGGGTTTCCACGTGTTCATATTGCTAAAGCTAAATGGAACTGACAATCTCATATAAGAACTTGTCAGACCTAGATGTTGTTAACAAAAACGTGCGTGAAATCATTCACCAGAAACAGGGAGTCCCAATGGATTTAACGGAAACGTACTTGTCGGCGTATTCTTCGAACATTCCGGTGACTTCAATGTTCATTGTGGTTAGACTCCAATTTTCCCCTATTGAGGAAGAAATGGCTGGGTATTTTATCTTCAGCCTTCATATTCTCGAAGATGATCATGGCTTGATTGTAGTCAACATATTTTTGTCTGAGACACCTGGAGAAGAAAATATTGATAAGAAAAGGTACAGAGAATATAACAATAGGACAAGTAAGTCATTTATATTGTTTTTAAAAAACCCGCACATTCCAAATATATGTACTAGACTGTGTAACTCGTCCCGTTTGATGGGTCCCCTTTCATTGCCAGAAGCCCAGTTAAATTCACAAAGAATTTTTATTTCATAAAAGGTTACTTCTAAACCACAAGAGACCAAAAAACAAATGCAGTTCTGGGTGGATTCAGCTCTAAAGAGAAGTCCATCAACAGAGCGTATAGTGATGGACTTTCCCTAAAGGGATCCGACCAAATTCTTCAGCCAGGCTACATCTTTTCATATCTGCTCTGGTAAGGCCAAAAGACAGGGGACAGAATATGTTGTAGAGGCCAAACTGGAAAATGGTGGCTATGTGGATGTGGATGACAGAGGGAATCCAGAGGACAAATCAGGACACTGCAGGGCAGGCCAAGAATAGACTATAGGACCACTCTGAGACTTTGGAGACATTGTCCATTTTTAAGGTGAATGTTAATGAAAACATTGTCTTCATATGTTTCCTGCATAATGCAGGCTGCCTTCAGAAACGTCATTAATATAAATATATATGTTTTAACTAAAATCCATTCGTCCTTATTTTCTATAACCGTCTTATATTTATGCATTGTGGGATGAAGCTGACAGAAAACCTCCATTCAGTGATAACGAACTGCGTCGATTTTTCACTTTATTTATGGAGGTTACAAATCTTTTATATACTGCTTTTTAACATGTCGCTTCTGGCAATGGCTGGACTTTATCTTTACATTTTTTTTGACAATTCACAAATCTTTAACCACTTCAGCCCTGGAAGGATTTACCCCCTTCCTGACCAGAGCACTTCTTGCGATACAGCACTGCGTCGCTTTAACTTACAATTGCGCGGTTGTGCAATGTTGCACCTAAACAAAATTGATGTCCTTTCTTTTACCACGAATAGAGCTTTCTTTTGGTGGTATTTGATCACCTCTGCGGTTTTTATTTTTTGTGCTATAAACAAAAAAGAGCGACAATTTTGAGAAAAAAAAGCAATATTTTTTACTTTTTGCTATAATAAATATCCACAAAAAATATAAAAAACAAATTTCTTTGTCAGTTTAGGCCGATATGTATTCTTCTACATATTTATGATTTAAAAAAATCGCAATAAGAGTATATTGATTGGTTTGCGCAAAAGTTATAGCATCTACAAAATAGGGGATATATGGCATTTTTATTATAATTTTTTTTTTATTAGTAATGGCGGCGATCTGTGATTTTTATCATGACTGTGACATTATGGCGGACACATCAAACACTTTTAACACCATTTTGGTACCATTGTCATTTATACAGCGATCGGTGCTATAAAAATGTACTGATTACTGTGTAAATGACACTGGCAGGGAAAGGGTTAATCACTAGGGGCGATCAAGGGGTTAAGTGTGTCCTAGGGAGGTGTTCTAACTGTGGTGGGGATGGGCTACCACTAACATGAGTGCGATCACTGCTCCTGATCACAGGGAGCAGTAGATCCCTGTCATTTCACTAGTCAGAATGGGGAAATGGCTTGTTTAGAATGGCGGCGGCAGCAGCCGAGAGCCGAGCGATCGATCGGTCTCGGCTGCCGACATCACTGGATCCTGGGACAGGTGAGTGTCTATTTACTAAAAGTCAGCAGCTGTAGTATTTATAGCTGCTGGCTTTTAATATTTTTTTTGCAGGTGGAATCCCTGTTTAAGGACGCAGCAGCCGGCTTGTTGGCCCGGCTCCTAATCAACCAGCTATTCACTTATTGCTAAAGCGGAGTATTTTTCATAAAAATATCCTTCCATTAGCAGCATAGTTTTCTAATGTGACACTCATTTGTCTTCTAATTTTCAGCGCTATCGTTTAGATTATATATAAAAACGTACCTTATATTTCCTCTTCTTGTACATTCCCATCTTGCTTGTGGGCAGGCGAAGCCCACAAGGATATTCTTCCGGGATATGGTGCTGCTGAATGACCAGCATGCACCGCCCGTTCCCGCACATGCGCAGTATAGACGTATCGCAGCGCTGGAAATACGACGTCAGGCGCCGCGGAGAGAGGAAGTGGCATAACACAAGAGACCCCATAGCAACAGTGCTGAAGGGGTGAGTAAAAAAAATAAAATAATTTCCAAATGTTTTTGCTGATGCGTAATACTGTTGATTTCTGCAAAGTTGATTTTATGGGTGGAACTCCACTTTAACCACTACAATACAGGGCACTTTCGCCCCCCTTCCTTCCCAGACCAATTTTCATCTTTCAGCGCTCTCGCATTTTCAATTACAATTGCACGGTCATGCTATGCTGTACCCAAATGAAATTTTTATCATTTTGTTCGCACAAATAGAGCTTTCTTTTGGTGGTATTTATTCACAAATCTATTATATTATTATTTTTATTTTTTTTTGTAATTCCTTTATTTAATGCCAGAAAAAATAACAGGCGCATGGACAACATTAATAAAACATACAGAATTCCAAAACATAAACCTTTCGGTAGCACCCGGGTGGGAGATATAGAGACCTATTATATTATTTTTTAAGTGAAAAAAGAGCGTAAATTTGGAAAAAAAAAACAATATTTTCTTCTTTCTATTTTAAAAGAAATCCAATAAAATTGAATTTTGTCATAAATTTAAGCCCAAATGTATTCTGCTACTTAAAAATCCTGTTAAGTGTATAATAATTGGTTTGTGTGATCACGGACAGATGTGCGCAGATAATCATTGGGACATATGATTTTAGGGGGACATGTGTTTTTATGTTTTGGGGACATTGTGTGGGGACATGTGTGTTTACACTAGGTTGGTGATCGGTGAGTAAAAAGCTGTAAAAAAACAGCTCATACTCATACTGATCACCAGCCGGCTGCAGCGATCCGCTCTCCTCTCCTCAGCGACAACTTCCGTGTGAGCAGAGGAGAGCCGATTGCCTAGCAGCTGGCTGTTTGTTTACATCACATGATGGTTGTGATTGGACACGGCCGTCATGTGATCAGGAGGGCCAATCACAGAGCCCTCCACTCCGATCGGAGTGACACGAGCGCACTGGGATCGCGCCGCTGCGTGGGCACACGCGCGATCCCCTCCTTCTGAAGGATGTTCCTGAACATCCATTCAGAAGGAGAGAGCTCCCACCCGGCCATATATGTACATTGGCCGGGTGGGAAGTAGTTAAGGACGCTGGTGCTGTTAAGCAGAGTTTAGAAGCTGTCCGTGTTTTTTCTGCCAAAACGCTGCTGCTCCAGAACGCGCTGCAGTGTTTTGTTTTTTCCTATCACTAAACTGGTTGTTAAGGACGCTGGTGGCCCTGCTCCTTAATGCTAACGCTACTAAGACTTAATGTACACAGGCCGTTTTAAAACCTCTCCTGAACTATTTAACTTGACGCAGTTTTGCTGCGTTTAGAAAATTTTTTTTTATTTTCCAAATAGTCAAAAATGTATAATATTTCAAAAATTATCAAAAAAATTCATAGACAAAATATGGCATCAAATATCACTCAACATTAGCAGCGCTATTATCTTCTATACAATAATAAATTGTATATAGTATTTAACTCAATGACCGATGTATAACAAAACAGCCTATTGAGACACTAAATACTCAGTATAAGAATCAGTATCAGATGGTGATAAAGGAGTGAGAGTCCTAATACGTAACAACGTTTTGTCTGAAGACAGTGCACCCTTCCACCAGATTGCTCCACACGTGCACCACGCTCTCCTTAGGGGTTCAAACTCACCACACTTCTGATATCAATGGGCCTCAATTACAATTCCCACGTCTCTGACTCCTTATGTCTTCCTTAGCCCCCGTACAAACGGTCGGACATTCCGACAACAAAATCCATCGTATTTTGTCCGAAACTTGTGTTGCATACACACGGTCAGACAAAGTTGTCGGAAAATCCGATCGTTCACAACGTGATGACGTAATTTCTTTACGACGAGACTACGTTCAAGCTAGTAGCCAATAGCTTTGGTCTAGGAATTTGATCTGAACATGCGTGGCACTTTGTCCGATCGGAATTCTCTACAAACAATCGGACAAAGTCCGATCGGATCATGTTGTCGGAAAATTTTATAGCCCAGCTCTAAAATTCTGTCGGTCGGGTATTCAGACGGAAACAGTCCGATGGAGCCCACACACAGTCGGATTATGCGGCAACACGGTCCGATCGGACATTTTCCGTTGAAATGTCCGACCGTGTGTACAAGGGCTGAGAGTTATCCAGTTGTTCCTCCAGACTGCTGCCACCATGTTCCTCATCTTGTTGTGCCACTGCCCCATCACCAGCCGTCCCCTGACAACCTAGTAGCACCCTTCTTATACTTTCCAAGGACAAATTGTAATTGAGGCCCATTGATATTGGAAGTCTGGTGAGTTTGAACCCCTAAGGGGAAAAAATAATGATATCCATGTAAAAAGGTTTCAGCCTTTAGTACTACTTTAAAATAAAATATGTATAACCCCCACCCTTCATGTAGCTTCATGTCTGACTCCTAGTTAAAATACCCATATATCCTCCCAGGGTATATGTATTATTATATAAATGATCTACTGTAAGTTTTGTGTGTGTGTGTGTATATATATATTGCTTTAACTGTTTTGCAACATAAATTAACCCCTTATTATACTGATTATCTGCTGTGTTTATACTATAAAGGGCTAATTTTAATTTTTAACCCCATCATGACAGGTGATAAAAAAAAGTTGCTGCTGCTGCTACTAAATGTCTTATGCTGGCCATACACCTATCGATTTCTGTACGAGAACATTTGTACCAATATTCTTTGTACATTCGATGAATGGATGAATGTCGTTAGAACATTTCACTTGCTTTTAACATTTTAAAATCAATGTAACTTCTGAATGAAAACCACATACACTGTCCGAAAATGCATTTAATCCATACGTTTCCTATTTGGCTCATTCGAATCTTCCTGTCACTCAAAAATGATTAGAAAATCTAACATTCCTTGAACGTACATTTTGGAATGAAAAACGTGTTTGTGTACGGTCAGCATAAGGGACGGCAGGCACAGGTAGTTTGTATCAAGCTGCCAGCCTATGGCAAGGGAGTCTTTGATACATTATATTATATTACAATCCTTGCTGAAAATCTGCAAAACAGCATTTTTAGGTGTTGTTTTTTTTTTTTTCTTTAGATAAAAAGTTTGTCTCTGAGTCTGATGATATGTACCAGATTTAACCTCTAATCCTATATACAGTGCCTTGAAAAAGTATTCATACCCCTTGACATTTTCCACATTTTGTCATGTTACAACCAAAAATATAAATGTATTTTATTGGGACTTACAAATTGCCACATAATTGTGAAGTGAAAGGAAAATTATATAAATGGTTTTCAAAATTTTTTAATATGTGAAAATGTATGTATTTGTATTCAGCCCCCCTGAGTTAATACTTTGTAGAACCTCCTTTCACTGCAATTACAGCTGCAAGTCTTTTGGGGATGTCTCTATCAGCTTTGCACATCTACAGAGTGACATTTTTGTGCATTATTCTTTGAAAAATAGCTCAAGCTCTGTCAGATTGGATGGAGAGCGTTTGTGAACAGCAATTTTCAAGTCTTGCCACAGATTCTCAATTGGATTTAGGTCTGGATTTTGACTGGGCCATTCTAACACATGAATATGCCTTGATCCAAACCATTCCATAGTAGCTTTGGCTGTATGTTTAGAGTGATTGTCCTGCTGGAAGGTGAACCTCCACCCAGTCTCAAGTCTTTTGCAAACTCTAATGCCCTGTCGGAAATTCATACGGAAAAGGTCCAATCAGATTATGTTGTCAGAAAATCCGATCATGTGTGGGCTCTATCAGACTTTTTCCGTCAGAAATTCCACCTCACAGAACCTCTGACTCACGGAGGTCCCAGCCGATGCACGCGCCGCCGGTGGCACGCACGCTATAGCATGGCAGAAAATATAAAGGGACATACCTGTACACCCATTTGCCTGTCTGAAGTACATTGGCGTGCGCCGATCGGGAACCGGTTATTTGTAAAAAAAATTGAAAGCCATTTATCATTTTCCTTCCACTTCTCAATTATGTGCCACTTTGTGTTTGTCTGTCGCACAAAATCCCAATAAAATACATTTACTTTTCATGTGACAACACTGATGAAATTACGCTTTGCTACGATGTAAAGTAGTGGGTGTACAGCTTGTATAACTGTAAATTTGCTGTCCCCTCAAAATAACTCAAAACACAGCCATTAATGTCTAAACTGCTGGCAACAAAAGTGAGTACACTCCTAAGTGAAAATGTCCAAATTGGGCCCAAAGTGTCAATATTTTGTGTGGCCACCATTATTTTCCAGCACTGCCTTAACCCTCTTGGGCATGGGGTTCCCCAGAGCTTTACAGGTTGCCACTGGAGTCCTCTTCCACTCTTCCATGACAACATCACGGAGCTGGTGGATGTTAGAGACCTTGCGCTCCTTCACCTTCCGTTTGAAGATGCCCACAGATGCTCAATAGGGTTTAGGTCTGGAGATATGCTTGGCCAGTCCATCACTTTTACCCTCAACTTTTTTAGCGAGGCAGTGGTCATCTTCAAGGTGTGTTTTGGGGTCATTATCATGTTGGAATACTGCCCTGTGGCCCAGTCTCCGAAGGGAGGAGATCATGTTCCGCTTCAGTATGTCACAGTACATGTTGGCATTCATGGTTCCCTCAATGAACTGTAGCTCCCCAGTGCTGACAGCACTCATGCAGACCCAGACCATGACACTCCCACCACCATGCTTGACACACTTGTCTTTGTACTCCTCACCTGGTTGCTGCCACCCACGCTTGTCACCATCTGTACCAAATAAGTTTAGCTTGGTCTCATCAGACCACAGAACATGGTTCCAGTAATGCTTGTCTTCAGAAAACTGTTTGAGGGCTTTCTTGTGCATCATCTTTAGAAGAGGCCTCCTTCTGGCACGACAGCCATGCAGACCAATCTGATGCAGTGTGAGGTATAAGGTCTGATCCCCCACCCCTTCAGCCTCTGCAGCAATGCTGGCAGCACTGTATGTCTACTCTACGTCTATTTCCCAAAGACAACCTCTACAAGAATAAATTGTGTTTTTTTATTTTTATTTACATATTAGCTAAATTATACACCGCACTTCAAAACAATCATTGGCCAACTAATCGATTATGAAAATAATTGTTAGTTGCAGCCCTAGCTTTGTGTATTGCTGAACAGAGACTATAAGGCAGGTGGCGGTGGGCTGAGTACTTTTGATGAGCCCTTTACTGTTTTGGAGTACAGTCGTTTTTTTAACAATAAATTATTTTGTATGGTTTACATTAGGAGCTTTTATTTTGTTGAGTGGAATACTGCTGATGACATGTTGGCCGGATAACCCAAAGTAATCATCCACAGCTGTTGATTTTATATCCTGTGGCAACCTTAATCTTCCATTGCTCCAGCACTGGGGTTCTGTTGTGAGGGGAATACCGCTGATATCATGATCACAGAATAATCTGTACCAACCATCCACAGTTGTTGATTTTATATTCTGTGGCTCCTATTTCTCCAGTACGGAGGTCCTGTTGTGAGGTGAGCTCACATCTTTGGGGGCTTTCTGTGGTGAAGGTGTCACACGCACGTTGTATCACTTGACATTGGAAGTTTTTGGGAATTTGACACACAGTGGGACTTTTTGGATTTTGTATATATTTGGATTGAGAGTTTTTTGTACACATGGACAGTGCATTTATGTGCATCTATTTGTTCATGTAGAGTGGATACAGCTTATTCAGGTTATTTATAACATTTATGTCACATATTGAAATTGTGTTATTTCATGCAATTTTATGTTTTACACTGATCGCGCAGCACCAATTGATCTATTCACTTTATACACATACGCGGGATGCGCCTGCAGCTGTTGCATAAATATTTATTACTTGTTGGGCAGACTAGTTTTTCCCAAAATATCTCTTGTATTATGTCCGCAGTCTCTGACCAGCTCTTATATCATGTCCGCAGTCTCTGACCAGCTCTTGTATCATGTTCGCAGTCTCTGACCAGCTCTTGTATCGTGTCCACAGTCTCTGACCAGTTCTTGTATTATGTCCGCAGTCTCTGACCAGCTCTTATATCATGTCCGCAGTCTCTGACCAGCTCTTGTATCATGTTCGCAGTCTCTGACCAGCTCTTGTATTGTGTCCACAGTCTCTGACCATCTCTTGTATTGTGTCTGCAGTCTCTGACCAGCTCTTCTTTCATGTCCGCAGTCTCTGACCAGCAGTTGTTTCATGTCCGCAATCTCTGACCAGCTCTGCTTTCGTGTCTGCAGTCTCTGATCAGCTGTTGTATCATGTCCACAGTATGACCAGCTCTTGTGTCATGTCCGCAATCTCTGACCAACTCCTGTTTTCATGTCCGCAGTCTCTGACCATCTCTTGTATCATGTCTGCAGTCTCTGACCATCTCTTGTTTCATGTCTGCAGTCTCTGATCATCTCTTGTTTCATGTCTGCAGTCTCTGACAATCTCTTGTTTCATGTCTGCAGTCTCTGACCATCTCCTGTATTACAGGGTTGTGCGGTGAGGCCAGTGGCTGGTGAGGCACTGGCTAGTATCAGAGGCAGATACACACAGGTTACATACGCCGTGAACGTTAAAACGAGAACAATAATTTTAGCATTAGACCTTCTCTGCAACTCTAAACATGAAACCTGTAAAAATGTTTCATGGCTCCATTTCACAAGTGTGCACAGTTTTAAAGCATGACATGTTAGGTATCTATTTACTCATCGTAACATCATCTTTCATAGTATACAAAAAAAAAAAAAAAAACCCGGGCTAACTTTAAAAATACCGTGTAACATAAAAAGTTGCAATGACCACTATTATATTCCCTAGGGTGTCTGCTAAAACAGATGTACTGTTTGGGGGTTCTGAGTAATTTTCTAGCTAAAAAAATGATGATTTTTACATGTACACATTTACATTTACATGAAGTGTCAGAAATGGCCTGGGTGGCAAGGGGTTAATTACCATAAGTAAGTAATATACAAATAATTATTATATATTATTTTCAAGGTCATTTACTATATTTTCAAAACCGGTACGCAAGCAGGTGTCTTAATTGACAAATTACTGAAGTTTGAAATCATAACAACTTCCAACCAGTAATTTCACAGTAAATAGATAAATAATAACTGAGTATCTTATAAAATAATAATATATGATTTAGCTTGTACCTTTTCAGCAGCAGATTTTAAGTCTCCCTCTTAACTGTGTGAGAAAAAACATGGGATTGTGGGTAAATCTTATACCCATATACCCATGTTTTTTCCTTGTAGTTAAGAGGGCTGGGCTCTTTTAGACACATGCCCCCTTCTATGACACTGCAGTGAGAGGCGTGCCTCCACTGCCGCATTTTTATTGGACAGCTTGGGCCAGTGGTACTTTACCATCGGTCCAAGGCTCCAAGCTGTCCATTGAGCTCAGTGCCTCTGACAAGAAGTGAGGAGAGGCACTGTGAGGTCATCCTCTCAGTCTCCTGCAGAGTGTGCCAGTTTGTATTTACACTGGCTGCTCTGTATGTAGCTTCTGACATGCAGTGGAAGGAGCCTCGTATCTCCGGAACCATAGATGATAGGGATAGGAGCCCCCAATTTTGAACAGTGGTGAGGTAGGGCTTTATCTACCTACCCCCCCCGTGCCTCCGTATTATGACCACAATCTTTGACAATTCCTTGTATCATGCCCATAGTTCTGCCTATATCTTGTTGTTTGTCTGCTTTCTGTCACTAACCATTCACTGAATTTTATGTAAGCTGTAAGCCCTAGTTCAAACCAGTGCGATTTGTGGAACCGCTCAAATCATTGCGAACCACAGCGACTTTAAAAAAGGTTTCTGCACTACTTTTTTTGTAATGTCATTACAACTTGCATTGGCTTCTTTTAACCACTTGCATACTGCCCATTTTTACCCCCTTCCTGCCCAGGCCAATTTTCAGCTTTCAGCGCTGTCGCACTTTGAATGACAATTGTGCAGTCATGCAACACTGTACCCACATGAAATTGTTATTTTTTTTCACAAAAATAGAGCTTTCTTTTGGTAGTATTTATCACCAATGTTTTTTTTTTTTATTGTTTCTTAACAAAAGACCACATTCAAAAAAAAAATGTTTTTCATAGGTTCTGTTAGCCCTTGTACACACGGTCGGACATTCCGACAACAAAATCCGTCGGATTTTGTCCGAAACTGGTGTTGCAAACACACAGTCGGACAAAGTTGTCGGAAAAACGCGATGACGTAATTTCTTTATGGCGGGAATACGTTCAGGCTAGTAGCCAATAGCTTTGGTCTAGGAATTTGATCTGAGCATGCGTAGCACTTTGTCCGATCGTAATTCTCTACAAACGATCGGACAAAGTCCGATCAGATCAGGTTGTCAAAAATTTTTATAGCCCAGCTCTAAAACTTTGTCGGTTGGATATTCCGATGGAAACAGTCCGATGGAGCCCACACACGGTCGGATTATCCGACAACACGGTCCGATCGGATATTTTCCGTCGGAATGTCCGACCGTGTGTACAAGGCCTTATAAAATGTTGCAAACGGGTAATTTTTTCTCCTCTGATGTGCACTGATGGGCAGCATTGATGGTCACTGATGAGGCTGCACTGATGAGGTGTCTCTGATGGGCACTGTTAGGCTGCAAGGATGGGCACTAATAGGTGGCACTGAAGGGCAATAATAGGCGGCTCTGGGCACAGATGAGGCTGCACTGATGGGCACTGATAGGCAGTACTGTTGGGGCTGCACTGATAATTAGGTTGTTTAATGAAGTCGCAAGCCGCAATAAAATTGGAGGTCCAAATAGCACTGATCTGCGGCTTTGACATCGCTCTGAAGTAACGCAATGTCAAAGCCGCACTGGTGTGAACCAGTGTGTGTAAAAAAACAAGTGCATCCAAGGTCAACATGGGTATTGATAATTGGTATTGTCTAGTTTTTTTTAAATAATTTTTATTTATTTTTATTTTTAGTGCAATTTCAAAATAGAAAAAAATTCAGTGTATTCTATATCAAAAACACCCACCTAGTATCAAAACTGTGTAAATCACATCTAAAAAGTAAAAAAGTATCAACCTGTTTTAATCCTTTAATTCAGATAATATTTTTTACAAACACAAACCTTTAATGTAAAGGTATTGTCTAGTACTTGAGAAAAAGTATCGATTCTCATACTCGATCTGGTATCGGTGCATCTCCGCTATTCGGTGTACAGTAAAACCTTGGATTGTGAGCATAAATTAGTTCCGGAAACTTGCTTGTAATCCAAAAGCACTTGTATATCAAAGTGAATTTCCCCATAAGAAATAATGGAAATTCAGATGATTCATCCACAACCATTTATTCATAGGTCCTTCAGTTTATAGTCCATATAAAAAGATTATAGTAATGTGACCAGGTTGTGTAACCATAAAATGTCCATCCACAAATGGAAGCCTCCGCAAGGGGATTAGAAGCAAAATCCAGCAGGAGCTCCAGAGTATAAAAGAGAGGAGAGGCGCCTCTAATGCCACGTACACACGATCAGAATTTTGGTCGGAAAAAGCTCTGATGGTTTTCCTGACAGAATTCCGACCTGATTTCACTCAAGCTGTCTTGCATACACACGGTCAGACCAAATTCCAACTGCCAAGAACGCGGTGATGTACAACACATAGACGGGACTAGAAAAAGGAAGTTCGATAGCCAGTAGCCAATAGCTTCCGTCTCGTAGTTGAATCTGAGCATGCGTGAGTTTTTGCATGTCGGAATTGCATACACACGAACGCATTTTCGGATAATAACTTTTTCCGACCGAAAAATTGAGAACCTGCTCTCAGTCTTCCAATGGAGCATACATACAATCGCATTTTCCAACCAAAAGCTCTTTGCTGGCCCAATTTCCGATCGCGTGTACAGGGCATAAGTGGAGCAATGTGGTTACATTTAATGAAGGTACAATGTTTAGCAACTCACATGGTTGATGAATAAAAGAGGCACATCTAAGTATGCAGGCGTCCGGGTGGAAATCTGTCCACATAGACCGTCCTCCACACCGCCGGCTCTCGGTGCTGTCAGTCTGTAATCACGACCGGGAAGACTTCCCTGCAGTAGAGCCATTGAACCACCTGTGGAGAACAGCGTGGAAGGGACGACGTCGATAGCGGTGAGGAGTTCGGTCTATGTGGTCTATGTTTACCCCGGTTGCCTGCATACTTAGATGTGCCTCTTTTAATTGTCAACCATGTGAGTTGCCAAATGTTGTACCTTCATTAAATGTAACCATGTTGCTACACTTAGAGGCGCCTCTCTTCTGTTTTATACTCAGTTGTGATGTGACGCTACTTGTATATCAAGACATCGCTTGTATATCAATTCAAAATTTATTTAAAAATATTGCTTGACTTTTTTACTGTTTTGCTGTATTTGTAGCACTGTAAGGACCTTCCTTGGCTGGTCTGTTTGAAGTTGTAGAGTGTTTTGTGTGCGAATGACTCTGGCGCTGCAGTCAGCGAGGACAAGGAACTAGCAGCTGTTTTTGAATATTAGGATGGACTGGTATTTGTGTCTCTCGTTAAATCCATGATTGACGTAATCTGCCTAAATCTTCTTACAACAAAACAATCATTTTGAAGCAGAGCGGCCGGCCAGCAAGCTCCGAGTAATGCAGCACATATTATCCCGCCTGTGGACTCGCTGTGCACACACATTCATATGGTGGTTATATTATCGTTAGAAAAGGCATGTTGTTACTTTGTTGCTTGGGAAGCCGGGTCTCTTATATACGTCTTTTATTTTCTGCATTGTATTTTATGTTTCGTAGGTTGGAAATGCATGTGATGAGGTGCAGTATTGAAAAAGCACTCAGTAAACTAAGAAATAAAAACTGGACGTGATAATCTTATTTTTATTCACACTAAAGAGTTAAATGGGTACTAAACCCTCATATCCTTTACAGCCAAGGAAGCTGCCATCTTGTTTGATCTGCAGTTGCCATGGTGCTGCGATCAGTTATGACCCCGGTCATTTGATGGTTTGACAGTTTGGTTGAAAGCGCAAGCAACTGTGACAGTTACATTCCCGGCATGCCGGAAATGTAATTGTTTTTTGAAGCTGTTAAATCGATGGGTTTAGTTCCAATTTAATATTTCAGGACAAGCCATCAATCTGCTCCATTCTGCTAGTTATTGCTTGTACCAGAAGATTTAAAGTGGAGCGGTGGTAAACCTTTGAAAATAAAAATAAAAAAAGCATATCCTTCTATAGTGTATACTTGCCTCAATCCAAAGCATTTAATGAGTCACTTTTGAAAGGTTATGCCAACTCCAAGGAATCCAGAGGGATAGAGAAGGGGAGCTCCAGCCCACAGCCTGTGATTGACAGCCTCCGCTATGCACAGTTCTCTGAGACTGTAGGGGGGGAGGGGGGTGTCCTTTCCCTCCACTCAGGTCTCAGATTACATTCAGCTCCCCACTCTGTGCTGTGTAGTGTGTAACATCAGATCCCTGTACCCTGCGTTCTGACAAACAGAAATGCTGTGTAAACTACACCATGAACTGATGTAGAGGCCAGTCACTTCATTGGATATACACTATGTTGTCAAAAGTTTTGGGACACCTCCCTTTACATGCACATGAAATTTAATGGCATCCCAATCTTAGTCTGTAGGTTTCAATATTTAATTGGCCCACCCTTTGCAGCTATAACAACTTCAACTCTTCTGGGAAGGCTGTCTATTGACCATTCTTACAGAAGTGCACTTGTGAGGTCAGGCATTGGTATTGGACGAGAAGGCCTGGCTTGCACCTCCCCTTTAATTCATCTCAAAGGTGTTCTATTAGGTTGAGGTTAGGACTCTGTGCAGGCCAGTCAAGCTCCTCCACCCAAAATTCGCTCATCCATGTTTTTATGGACCTTGCTTTGTGCACTGGACCAAATCCTTTGGTAGAGGGGGATTATGGTGTGGAGTTGTTTTTCAGTGGTTGGGCTTGGCCCCTTAGTTCCAGTGAAGGGAACTCTTAAGGCGTCAGCATACCAAGACATTTTGGACAATTTCATGCTCCTAACTTTGCTCCCAACTTTCTTTTCTGATGCTTTGCCTGGCTCTAACTGCAGCTTTCTTCAGTTTTTCTTTGTTTTTGGGCCTTTCTGCGTTTAGTTTTGCCTTCAGCAAGTGAAATGCTCAGTTGGGTTGAGATCAGGTGATTCACTCGGCCATTGCAGAATATTCCACTTCCTTTCCTTCAAAAGCTCCTGAGTTGCTTTTGCAATGTGTTTTGGATCATTATCCACCTGTACTGTGAAGCGCCATCCAATCAACTTTTCTGCATTTGGCTGAAGCTGGACTGACAGTAGATCTCTAAACACTGCAGAATTCATCTCTCTGCTTCTGTCTTCCATCACATTGTCAATAAACACCAATGGCACAGTGCCACTGGAAGTCATGCATGCCCATGCCATCACACTGCAAGCTCCACCATGTGACCACAGATGACGTTGTGTGCTTTGGATCATGAGCTGTTCCAAGCCTTAGCCACACTTTTTTCTTCCCGTCATTCTGGTACCGATTAGTCTTAAGCCCCTTACACACAGGGCCGTCTTTAAGGCAAGGCAAAAGGGGCAGCTGCCCTGGGCATGTCATTGTTGTGGGGCCCAAACCAGCTGCCTCATACTTGCCAACTATCCCAGTTAAAATTCCCTTGTCCCTTGAAGTTTTAGTCCCATGTTGTGTCCCGATATCTCAGTGTGAAGTGCTGGTACTAATGCTGCCCAGCTCTGCCTTATTGTTGTGTACAGATGACTCACCTGCAGACCCTGTGTTTACATGTAAATAACTGGCATTCATAGGTGAATAGCTGCAGCCGGTGGCATTGATATGTAAATAAAGGCAGCATTCATATGTACTATATCATGCCCCCCCCTGTAGTGAGCAGATGATGTGCTGTAACCTCTAGCAATCAATTAGTGAGCGGTATTAGTGTACAGTAATCGCTAGCGATCAACTAACAAGCAGAAATAATTTGCTGTAACCTCTAGCAACCAATCAGTAAGCAGTAATGATATGCTGTAACCGCTGGCAACCAATCACAATTGCTGCCTGATCTGATACAGTAAACTGATTTTAAGTCTAGCTGCTTTTTATTGTATGTCTCAGAGCAGGTGGAGAGCGAAATTGCATGGGGGGGGGGGCCCAAGAAAATTTTTACCCAGGATCCAATCAATATTAAAGACGGCCCTGCATACACACTATCAGATTTTCTGCTGATTTTTGTCTTCAGATTTACCAAAACCATGTGCAAGGGCCTGCCTGATTGCATACAAATTGAAACTCCTAAGGTTTGACCTCATTTTATATGGTTTTGGTAAATCTGAAGGAAAAAAATCAGCAGAAAATCGGAGAGTGTGTATGAGGCTTTAGTTTCATCCATCCGAAGAATGTTTTTCCAGAATTGGTCTGACTTTTTTAGATGTTTTTTGGCAAAGTCTAATCTGGCTTTTCTAATCTTCAGGCTTATGAATGGTTTGCACCTTGCAGTAAACCCTCTGTATTTGCTCTTGTGAAGTCTTCTCTTGATTGTAGATGTTGACAATGATGCGCACACCTCCCGCAGATTGTCCTTTCACTTGTCTGGATGTTGTGAATGGGTTTTTCTTTACCATAGAGAGGATCCTGCGATCATCCGCCACTGTTGTCTTTGGTAAATATCCAGGCCTTTTTATGTTGCTGAGCTCACCAGTGCATACTTCTTTCCTCAGAATGTACCAAACTAATGATTTGGCCACTCCTAATGTTGCTGCTATCTCTCTGATGGATTCATTTTTGAAGCCTTACAATGGCCTGTTTCACTCGCATGGACCGCTCCTTTGAACGCATGATGTAGGTTCACAGTAATAGATTCCAAATGCAAATACCAAACTCAGAATTAACCTTTTACCTGCCTAATTGATGAAGAAATAACGAAGGAGTAGCCCACACCTGGCCATGAAACAGCTTTTGATTCAATTGTCCAATTACGTTTGGTCCCTTGAAAAAAGGGAAGTGGCTATTCTTAAGAGCTGTAATTCCTAAACCCTTCCTCCGATTTGGATGTACATACCCTCAAATTAAACCTGAGAGTCTTCAATTTCAGCCCATATCTATAATATAGCTTGAATATGTTTTTGTAAATACCTGGAAAAAACAAAAATTGTGCCTGTGTCCAAATGTATATTGACCTAACTGTATGCCCTACGCTGTCCTCAACGGGCTAAATGATCAGCTTTAACCCATTCCCACCACCAGGCATCCCTTTTACTGGACTTGTATGCCCGAAGGGGTTGGGGAGGTCTACCTAATCGTGTGATTGGCTGTCACAGTGGTCACATGAATGGGAGCCAGTCCTACCAGTTCCCAATCATATACGGACTGAGCACTGTCTTTGACAGCTCTGTTCCTGTGCCGGGAACGCGCAGTGACTGCGCTCTTATCACGGAAGCCTGTGCCGCCCCTAGACGCATATGTGCAGCATGTGGGTGTTAAAGCCGTACATGTGAGTTACGTGGGCAGCGAGAGGTTAAAAGACTAGATTGTGTTTTTATGTCCAGCACTTGTCGGCCATGTTTTGATGTTGTCTATCAGACTGGATATTTCGGGGGTTTTCTTGCTTGCTTGAGTTTTGTTTGATATCCCTGACTGGGCTAATGTGTTTTTTCTTGTATTTTGCGCACAGAACTGGCTGCCAGACAGACAGAACATGTGGCTTTCGGTCACTCTATGACGTTTATTTACATGTTCTCCTCCTTGAGAAAGTTTCTCCTGGAGACAGTTGCCGTAATAGTCCTAAATTTGCTGGGATTCTAAGATTATTAGTGCACATTCCACAGCAAGCCGGGAAAGCTGCCAACATTCCGCTGAGGACTTACAACATCAGATTATACCTTGCTCTTGTGTACTGGATGGATAATGAGGCTTTTGGCTCTCTCTCCCCTTTCTCCTCTCTTCTCCTTTACTTCTCTCTGAGTGGAATCATCTGTCGGCCACACTTCCGTCCTATATAGAGGAACCTACAGGAAACCTGTGCTTTGTCCCAACACAACATTTACCTTTTCTCCGCCAAGGCTGTTTTTATGTGCGTTTTTTAATTTTTTTGCACACATTTAAAAACAAGAAAAATTTCAGCCTGAAGATTAGTTAAAACCTCCAAAGATTTTATATTTTCTGAAAGCAGAGACCCTGGAGAATAAAATAGCGGTAGGGGCAACTTTTTGATGTCACACAATAGTAACGCAATAGTTTCTCAGCGCAAGTTTCCAGTAGAAAAAATATACACTAAAGTTAATATTAGAGCCGGTTCACACAGCGGGCGAGGCGACACGACTCGCCTCGCCTCGCTCTCGCAAGTCGCCCCCGTTCTGTACAATGGAACCGTTCTGAGAGGAGCGACTCGAGTTGCTCCGACTCAGAAAAAAGGTTCCTGTACTACTTTTGGGCGACCTCGGGGCGACTTGCATTGACTTCTATACAGAAGTCATTTGCAAGTCGCCGCTGAGGCCGCTGCAGGTCGCGGCGAGGCAAGTCGGAGTCGCCTCGCCTCGCCTGCAGTGTGAACCGGCCCTTAGGGCACACAAAAGCAATATATTTTTCAGTAAAATATAAAAGACGAGGTTGCGCTAGGGATGTACCGATATATCGGCTGCTGAAAATTATCAGCCGAAAATTGGGTTATTGCTGTTTTGGTGATAAAGAAAAAAAGTGCAGATAATAGCATGCTGTGTCCTATTGACTTCAATGCAAAATTGCGTCCATTGACTTCAATACAAAATCACGCCCGTTGACCTCAATACAAAATCACGTCCATTGGGTTCAATTCAAAATCACATCCATTGACCTTAAAGTGGTTGTATGGTCAATTTTTTAACTTTTACCTACAGGAAAGCCTATAATAAGGTTTACCTGTAGGTAAAAAAAATATCTCCTAAACCTGTACGGTTTAGGAGATATTCCCCTCGGTATGCGCCGCTGACTGCAGCGGCGCATGCGCACAAGGGGGTTTTTGCCGTGAAAATCCGGCAGCGCTCGTACGGCCGGACTGAAATCTCCCGTGCGCATGCGCGGGAGTGACGATATCGCGGCTCCGGCCACTCACAGCGCCGGAGCCGCGATACCCGGAAGAGACGCCGAGGGAGCATGTCAGCTCCCTCGGCGTGGATCGGGCCAGATGTCGGGGCCTCGTTCTAAGGTAAGTATTTCATAATGAGCTAGTATGCGGTGCATACTAGCTCATTATGCCTTTTGCTTTGCAGGTTTAAAAAAAAAAAAAAAAAATTTGCGGGTTTACTACCGCTTTAATACAAAATCACGTCCATTGACTTCAATGATAAAACCGAGTCCCATTGACTTAAATGCAAAATCATGTCCAGTTGACCTCAATACAAAATCGCGCCCATTGACTTCAATGATAAAACTGCATCCCATTGACTTTAATGCAACATCATGCCCCATTGACTTCAATGCCAAAAACGAACCTGTCTCCCGACAGTCTAAACCCAGCTCACGTTCCCTACTAGTGGATGAACAATCCGACGCTTGGTGAATTCTACTTCACAATGATAGGAAGAGCCGACATCGAAGGATCATTGAAGGACTTCAGTGCAAAATCACTTCTCATTGACTTCACTGCAAAAAACACCCCCTATTGACTTCAATCCTGGCTCCAGCGAGGGGTGTTGCACCGTTGATGGAAAGTGTGCGCCAATGAAATGTCAACAAACTTCGGAGCCCTACATTTTCTATAGGCAACACTGTAAAAGCCCCCAGAGGTCATCAGTTTAAAGTTAATGGGCCTTAAATTATTGCTGTCAGATTGCATTTCACTTAATTGTTATTAAACCCACAACAGTAAAATCAGTCTGTATATGCAGTAAAGCATGTTTTTAATACAGGGGGTCCCTGGGTTACGAACCCGTTAGTGACTTTCCTCCTTTTTGTAATCCGAAAATGTTCGTAAGTTGGCTGCGCATGCGCAGAACGACAATTACGGACATTTCCGATGTTCTGTCGAATGCCGTACGGCGCATGCTCGGCGAATTATGGACATTTCCGACATTTTGCGAGGTTCCATCTGGCTGCGCATGCACAGAACGACAATTATGGACATTTCTGATGTTCCGTCGAATGCCGTTTGGCGCACACGCGGCAAATTACATATATTTCTGATACTTTCCGAGGCTCCGTCTGGCCGCGCATGCGCAGAATGGCAGATGGTCAGCAGAACGGCAGAGGGTCCCCGCAGCACCCCGTTCATAAGTAGGAGTGGTTCGTAAGTCGGGCGTTCGTAAGTTGGGGACCCCCTGTACTCACTGTGGAACTTAAGGGATTAATCCTCCGCATTGTCTAAAAAGGCTGTTTGACCCTGTCTTCTCTGTCACCAATCCATCTCCTGATAGTACAAAGCCTTAGGGGCACTCTGCACATGCTCAGTTTGGTGTGTTTTTTTTGGGGGGGGGGGGGGGGCGTAGGGTGCTTGTGATCAGCACAGTTCCAATCAGCACTGTCTAGACAGAGGGTCAGGGGTCATGTAGCTCATAGGACAGTCAAGGGAGAATGAAAACTCCTAGAAGCTTTAACCAGACACTGATAGAAGCCACAAGGCTGCTTTATACGGCTGATGAGAAAATGTATATAGCAGTTTATATTTATTAAAATGATTGCATTTCCATGTTCTGTGTACTGTGGGAGACCAGATATGGTGAATGCAGGCTCCTGGGTTGAGTAACCCTTTAAAGAGGAAGTAAACCCTCTCTAAAAAAACACCCTGCAGGACAAAGGCATAATGAGCTAGTATGCATAGCATACTAGCTCATTATGAATTACTTACCTGAGATCAAAGCCCCCAAAGCGACCCTCGTTCACCTCCTCCATCGCCGTCATGATACCCGGAGTGACTTCCAGGTATTGCTGCTCCGGCGATGTGACTGGCCGGAGCAGCGATTACGTCACTTCGGCACATGCGCGCGGGTAGGTAAGATCAGTGAATGGACTTCCCTCCCCTCTATCTGGTGGCACCTGCCATTCAGGTCCCAGACCTGCAGGTGGCACCTGCGGAGCCCGGTATGCATGGCTGGGGGGCTCATTTCTGGGGGGTTCGTGCAAGCGATCAGGTGGCTGTAGATCCCTTCATCTACACAGAAGTTGTACTTTACTGCTCCTTCCCACAATGCAAGTCTGCATCGGCTAGCTAATTGAAAAGAATGCACCTCTGTGTCTCTTTTATCATATAGTTCTGCAAAGTAAATGTAGTAGGCAATCAACACTACCTCTAGTATGTGCTCACTAGAAAGAAAAAAAAAAAGAAAGAAAAAAGCTAGGGGCATTGCTTTTTACTGCTGTTTAGGTTGGGTTCACACTGTCTTCACATGCGGCTCACAGCGGGGTCCGGTGCATCCTGGTTCCCCGTTTTTAGGCCCGATTTCAGCCCAAATGTTTGGCAGAATTCGGACCTGAAACGGACCAGAAGAGGCAAAGGAATCCTGTGCAATTTTGCACCGAAGCCGCAGCGGAGATATATGAACCGGCTCCATAGAGAGCCGGTCACAATCTCCTGCTATTGCGAACTGAGTTGGATGCAGGTTCACGGCATCCAATTCGCATAGGTGTGAACCTGGCCTTAAAGTAAACAGGGTTTTTACAGTGTCTCAGTCTGTATTCGAGCTTCATATGTGACAGATTGGTTGAAAACTGCCAATACCATTCAGCTTGCGGTCATGCCTCACCACCAAAGACAAAAATGTTGTTTTCTTTGCTGTAGGACTTTTTGCAATTTACCTTTTTTATATGGTTCCACCAGTTTTTATACACTATATTACCAAAATAATTATTGGGACGCCTGCATTTACACACACCTAAATGAACTTTAATGGCATTCCAGTTTTATGCCCCAGACACACGGTCGGAAATTCCGGCGGAAAAAGTCAGATCGGATTATGTTGTCGGAAAATCCGATTGTGTGTGGGCTCTCCCTGACTTTTTCTGTCGGAATTTTCTGACAGCAAAATCCGATCAGATTTTTTCCAATCGTGTGTAGAGAATTCCGACGCACAAAGTGGCACGCATGCTCAGAAAAAATTTGGAGACGAAAGCTATTGGCTACTGGCCTCTACGTAGTCCAGTCATATTTGTTTTACGTCACCTCGTTCCGAACGATCGGATTTTCTGACAACTTTGTGCGACTCTGTGTTTGCAAGACAAGTTTCGGCCAAAATCTGTCAGAAAAAATCTGACAGATTTTGTGGTCGAAATGTCCGACGTGTGTATGGGACATTGGTTCGTAGGGTTCAATATTGAGTTGGCCCACCCTTTGCCGCTATAACAGCTTCAACTCTTCTGGGAAGGCTGTCCTAGAAGGTTTAGGAGTGTGTCTATGGGAATGTTTGACCATTCTTCCAGAAGCGCATTTGTGAGGTCAGGCACTGATGTTGGACAAGAAGGCCTGGCTCACAGTCTCCTCTATAATTCATCCCAAAGGTTCTTGTTGAGGTGAGGCCAGTCAAATTTCTCCACCTCAAACTCCCTCATCCATGTCTTTATGGACCTTGCTTTGTGCACTGGTGCACAGTCATGTTGGAACAGGAAGGGGCCATCTCCAAACTGTTCACACAAAGTTGGGAGCATGATATTGTCCAAAATGTCTAGGTATGCTGACACCTTAAGAGTTCCCTTCACTGGAACTAAGGGGGCAAGACCAACCCCTGAAAAGCAACCCTACACCACAATCCCCCCTTCACAAGTGCACAAAGCAAGGTCCATAAAGACATGGATGAGCGAGTTTGGGGTGGAGGAACTTGACTGGCCTGCACCGACTCCTGACCTAATCCAGATAGAACACCTTTGAGAAGCCTTCCCAGAAGAATTGAAGCTGTTATAGCTGCAAAAGGTGGGCCAACTCAATATTAAACCCTACGGACTAAGACTGGGATGTGTAAAGTCAGGCGTCCCAATACTTTTAGTACTATAGTGTATGAGTTGCTTATTTGCGGTTGTTTTCAATGAGCCGTTCCATCAGCCTCAGACACTTACAGTATATGGCCTTTACCACGATCATAAATGTGTATACCCACATGGGCTATGCTTGTCAGTATATTTTTGGAGCACCCAGAGGCAACCCACAAACACTAGGAGAGAATGTACAGCCTGCAGGCAGTGCAATTGGCAGGCATCAGACCCAGGACTCCAGCGCCGCAAGGCAAGGATAAAACTCATTTTTATTTTTTTTTCTGAATTCTAATTATAACCTCGTCAGAAAGTGCTGCACACGGGAGTTTTAAACAAAGCTGTCAGTGACAAACCGTGTCAGGATCTAGGATATGGGCCAGATCCACACAAGGATTTGGGGCGTCGATGGTGTTTTTTAATAGCATTTCTCATATACAGCATGCACCAGCCCACGTCACAACCAATCACGTGAGCTCTGCCGGGTAATTGATGTTGATGGGACACTCGGTTGATCTCTAACTTAAAGCTGGAGCTTGAGCAGATCAACAAGTAAAGTATCTCAAGGAGGGTTGGGGATGGTACCAGCTGAGACCAGGGCAGCAGAATGAGAATTCCGTGTCTCATCAGACAACTTTCTTTTATGCTTCTGTTTGTTTGCACAATCTTCCATCCACAATTCTTCATGACACAATAGAATACCTTATGTGGAATGTAATGGCTCCGCAGAACAGACATTTCCGCACTAAGGTAAGCTTAGTTGGGCATATTGCACTCGTAAATTCCTTGCATCGCTTTCTTTCCTTATTAAGTCCATACATTGTATGTATTAACGTCATAAATTGCTCTAATTAAATTTGCAGATTGCTTTCATTAATGCCATAGATTGCGTTATTAATTCCAAGGATTATATTTGCAATTCTTTGTCTTGTGAAAAATTGTACCTACTAGAATTATTTACCCTGCATATTTTATTTACTATATATCTATATATCTATATATATATATATATATATATATAGATATATAATCTATATATATATATATATATATATATATATATATATATATATATGTATATATATATATATATATATATGTATATATATATATATATATATATAGATATATAATCTATATATCTATATATATATATAATCTATATCTATATGTATGTGTATATATATATATATATATATATATATATATATATATATATATATGTATATATATATATATATATATATATATATATATATATGTATATATATATATATATATATATATATGTGTGTGTGCATGTATGTATATATATATATACACTCAGCGGACACTTTTTTAGGTACACATTGCTAGTACTGGGTTGGACCCCCTTTTGCCTTCAGAACTGCCTTCATTCTTCATGGTATAAATTCAACAAGGTGTTGTAAACGTTCCTCAGAGCTTTTGGTCCATATGACATGACAACATCATGCAGTTGCTGCAGATTTGTCGGCTTCACATCCATGATGCAAAACTCACGTTCCACCGCATCCTGAAGGTATGCTATTGGATTGAGATCTGGTGAGTGTGGAGGTCATTGGAGTACAGAGACCTCATTATCATGTTCCAGAAACCAGTGGTGAGATGATTGGAGCTTTGTGACATGGTGCATTATCCTGGCATTATCCTGGCATTATCCTGCTGGAAGAAGCCATCAGAAGATGGGTACACTGTAGTCTTAAAGGGATGGACATGGTTAGCAACAATACTCAGGCCGTGGTGTTAAACAATGCTCAGTTGGCACTAAGGGGCCCAAAGTGTGCCAAGAAAATATCCCCCACACCATTACACCACCATCACCAGCCTGAACCGTTGATACAAGGCAGGATGGAACCGTTGATACAAGGCAGGATGGATCCATGCTTTCATGTTGTTTATGCCAAATTCTGACCCAACCATCTAACTTTCGCAGCTGAAATTGAGACTCATCAGACCAGGCAATGTTTTTCTAATCTTCTATTGTCCAGTTTTGGTGAGCCTGTGCGAATTGTAGCCTCAGTTTCCTGTTCTTCTTCTGCTGTAGCCCATCTGCTTCAAGGTTTGGTGTTTTGTGCTTTCAGAGATGGTATTCTTAATAGTTGTAATGAGTGGTTATTTGAGTTGCTGTTGCCTTTCTTTCACCTCTGCCCATTCTCCTCTGACATCAACAAGGCATTTTTTTTCCACACACCCTCCGCTCACTGGATATTTTCTCTTTTTCGGACCATTCTCTGTAAACCCTAGAGATGGTGTAAAAATCCCAGTAGATCAGCAGTTTTTGAAATACTCAAACCAGCCCGTCTGGCACCAACAACCATGCCACGTTCAAAGTCACTTGAATCCCCTTTCATCCCCATTCTGATGCTCAGTTTGAACTTCAGCAAGTCATCTTCACCACATCTAGATGCCTAAATGCATTGATTTGCTGTCATGTGATTGGCTGGTTAGCAATTTGTGTTATCAAGCAATTAAATAGGTGTACCTAATAAAGCGTCCAGTAAGTGTGTATACATAAAGTAGATCTAAAACCTTTTCTTTCAGAACACAGAGAGGCTTAGACAGTGCTAAATGTTGCCAATATCCCTTTAAAATTGCAACCAAGCACTTGTTTTACTCCAATTGAGTGTTTAAAGCGGAGGTCCACCCTAAAGTGGATCTTCCGCTCATCGGAACCCCCCCCCCCCCCGGCACCACAATTGGCACCTTTCAGGGGGGAGGGGGGTGCAGATACCTGTACAGTACAGGTATTCTGCACCCACTTCCGGGGTAGCTCTCTGCGGAAAGGGGCGTAGATTACACCCCTTTCCGCAAGTGCCCGCCCCTTTCCGCAAGTGCCCCGCTGCCTGCTGGGAAACACACAGATCCCAGAGGCAGCGGGGACCGTCCTTATTGCGCAGCGCGGCTCGCGCATGCGCAGTAGGGAACCGGGAAATGAAGCCGAAAGGCTCCATTTCCTGATTCCCATACCCAAGATGGCGGCGGCAGCACCCGACAGACGATCTAGAGATCGGCTTCGGGTGCCGACATCGCGGGCGCGCTGGACAGGTAAGTGTCACTATTTTAAAAGTCAGCAGCTGCAGTATGTGTAGCTGCTGGCTTTTAAAAAAAGTGTGTGCTATGTTCATATAATAGCCTTTCCTCTTATTTAAAGTGACACAAAATTTATATCCTTATTCTACAAAAATAATCCATACACACCCACTACTTAATGGTCCTTTAATCTATTTTTATTGAAAATGTTCTTAATGTGTTTTTCTGCCTCCTTGCAATGTCCTCCATCAGTTCCTGAATCTCAACAATTACCAAACTGTGGCTTGTAGGCTGCTATGATTACAAATAAGAAAAAAAACTGAAAAAGTCGATTCTTCCTGTTGAAGTCACATGACCCTGTGACTAAACACGTAGGGACAAGGCTGGCTGTATGGAGTTGCGATGCTTGGGAAAAGCGGAGGATTGGTAAAACAAGATAGGAGAACCGCAACTGTGTAATAGGAACATTATATTTATATATGTAGCGCCCTGGAGTTTAGTCAGGGAGCTCCTCACCAAATTCCTTATCAGACTAGCTACCATAGTTAAATTGCTATAGATCAATTGATTTCTCCCTAATTTTGGCCTTGGTGTACTCCCTTGGCCTGCTAATTGACCCCAAATCTCTCCATAAAGAGTATCTGTCATAGCCTATTGCTATCACAGGGGATAGTTGGACTGCCTGTAATAAAAAAAGTGATCAAATTTATTTTTTAAATCGACATTGTAAAAAAAGAAAAGAAAAAAAAAGGTGAACGCATGGGTCGGTGCCACACGCAGCGATTGTCCCACACATGTGAGGTATCACTGCAAACGTCAGATCATGGGTTGTAATTCTAGGACCAGACCTCCTGTGTAAATCGAAAGTGTCGCCTATGGATAGCAAATTTTACGGTGTTTGTCGCTGTTGCTACATATGTATTACCCTTTCCAAAAGTCTTCCACCCCCCCCCCCCCCCCCCCCCCCATTCTGTGCAGCAGGTTTCAATCAGGGAGCACAGGAAATACTGCCTGTAGGACTATGTGTCTATAGTGCTCGGCTGTCTGTATGACTATGTGTCTATAGTGCTCGGCTGCCTGTAGGACTATGTGTCTATAGTGCTCGGCTGCCTGTAGGACTATGTGTCTATAGGGCTCGGCTGCCTGATGGACTATGTGTCTATAGTGCTCGGCTGCCTGATGGACTATGTGTCTATAGTGCTCGGCTGCCTGATGGACTATGTGTCTATAGTACTCGGCTGCCTGTATGACTATGTGTCTATAGTACTCAGCTGCCTGATGGACTATGTGTCTATAGTGCTCGGCTGCCTGATGGACTATGTGTCTATAGTACTCGGCTGCCTGTATGACTATGTGTCTATAGTACTCAGCTGCCTGATGGACTATGTGTCTATAGTACTCGGCTGCCTGTATGACTATGTGTCTATAGTGCTCGGCTGCCTGATGGACTATGTGTCTATAGTGCTTGTCTGCCTGATGGACTATGTGTCTATAGTACTCAGCTGCCTGTATGACTATGTGTCTATAGTGCTCAGCTGTCTGTATGACTATGTGTCTATAGTGCTCGGCTGTCTGTATGACTATGTGTCTATAGTGCTCGGCTGCCTGTAGGACTATGTGTCAATAGTGCTCGGCTGCCTGTAGGACTATGTGTCTACAGGGCTCGGCTGCCTGATGGACTATGTGTCTATAGTACTCAGCTGCCTGTATGACTATGTGTCTATAGTGCTCGGCTGCCTGATGGACTATGTGTCTATAGTGCTCGGCTGTCTGTATGACTATGTGTCTATAGTGCTCGGCTGCCTGTAGGACTATGTGTCGATAGTGCTCGGCTGCCTGTAGGACTATGTGTCTATAGTGCTCGGCTGTCTGTAGGACTATGTGTCGATAGTGCTCGGCTGCCTGTATGACTATGTGTCTATAGTACTCAGCTGTCTGTATGACTATGTGTCTATAGTGCTCGGCTGCCTGTGGGACTATGTGTCTATAGTGCTCGGCTGTCTGTATGACTATGTGTCTATAGTGCTCAGCTGTCTGTATGACTATGTGTCTATAGTGCTCGGCTGCCTGTAGGACTATGTGTCTATAGTGCTCAGCTGTCTGTATGACTATGTGTCTATAGTGCTCAGCTGTCTGTATGACTATGTGTCTATAGTGCTCGGCTGCCTGATGGACTATGTGTCTATAGTGCTCGGCTGCCTGATGGATTTGTGTCTATAGTGCTCGGCTGCCCGTTGGGACTATGCAGTGATAGGTGCCACTAAGAAAGTGAAGTTGGGCAAAGTAAAGAAAAACAATGCAGCGCTAAATGGAAAGGACAGAATACAACATGCAGTAGGGATCATTTGCCTGGCCACAGAGGGCCGTATACCATTAGTAGATGCATATATTTTTGCGGCCAGGAGTACAGGTGTTTATGTACAGCCACCTAAACAAATCAATGACAGGCTGCAGTTTTACACAGGTCACTAAACATCCATGCATTTACATGCATACAGGGATGGATGAATGACCCTTGGGAGCAAATTACATTCAGGGGCACACATCAGTCTCTGTATGCATGAAAACCCTCAGAGTGCAGAAATATGCTAGATAATATTCTTTTAAGGTTTATGGCCTTCTGTGTCCATGTGACTGACCCTTTACAAAAAAAAGTCCATTGTAAAGTCACCTTTTATCATTTGGGTTTAATAACACTTTAATTTGTTTCAGTTTAATGAAGTCAGCCATAATGATGAGTAAAATATTGATTTGTATATGTGACTAGCGGTTGCCACATCTGCTGAGCATGCTCCAGTTTCAGTTCCCTTCTAAGCTGTTTGTGAGACTGCGTTATGGGAAAAGTTAGACTATGCTAATGTCATTTAGTATATACTAAAATCTGCCCAATTCCTGCATATTAAAATGAGCTACCTTGGCAAACAGCCGAAAATAATTTATTTCCTGGGAAAACAAGAAAGTGAGTTATGGAAATCTTGGCATCTGCAGCATCTTTGTTACAAGCTCTCCTCCTACTGGTCCTGATGATCGTAACACCTCTTCTTTGCATAGCACAGTCTAGAAGAATAGCTCATCAAAACCCCATTGCTATTGGAAGCATAGCAAGGGATGCAGAATTTCAGCTATTTTCCTATGGCTCAGACCTCAAAGCAGGGTCATGCTAAATAAAAGAAGAACGACATATATTGATGACATTCATATCTCAGTGACTGTCAGAGTCATATGGACCCCAGAAACACAAAGTGTATTTACACAGAGAAGGTTATTGTTTTTCGAAAATTACAGTGCGTTTTAGAGGGAGCATCTTAGATTTCAGAAATGCTTCCCCATCATTAAAGTGTAAGTAAACCCCCCTATCATTTTCAGCCAAGGAAGCTTCCATTTTTGCCTCTGTTTAATCTTCAACTCCCATGAAGCTGCACATGTGATCAGTTATGACACCAGCCATTGGATGGTTTGACAGTTTGGTTGAGAGCACAACCAATTGGAGTGTTATATTTCCGGCACATGCCGGAAATGAACCTGTTTTATGGATGGGTTTACTTCTGCTTTAACACAAATACTTCAAAACAGGCATTCCTGGAAAATAAGTAAGTGAATACTTACTATTCCCACTGCCCGTGCCACTACAACTCAGCTCTGTTTAGTAGGAATCACTGATCAATTAAAGCTTTGCATCTGGACAGTAGTCGATCGCTAGAATAGGGAGATCCATATACAACTAAAAATTCTTCCAGTCCAAATTTCAATCCATCTGTACCCAACCTTAAGCCTCGTACACACGATCCGTTTGTTGGCCAACCAAGCATCTAAATTTTTTGTCTTCAGGGCGTGTGCCTGGATCTTGTCTTGCATACAAATGGTACACAATTGTCAGGCAACAAACACGAATGTAGTGACGTACTACAAGAAATTTCAGCTCTTGAGTGCCACCCTTTGGGTCCCTTCTGCTTATTTCGTGTTTGGTGAGCATTGATTCCGAGCATGCGTGTTTGTACTTTCGACTTTTGTGTGACAGACTTGTGTACTGACGATACGAAAATCAGACAAAAGATTGTTGTCTGCCGTAAATTTTACAAGCCTGCCATCCAACATTTGTTGGCCCAAAATTGGACAACAAATGTCAGATGGAGCGTACTAAAGAGGAAGTAAACCCTGTTGAGTTTACTTCCTCTTTCATTCCCTGAAAAGGTAAAGCATAATAGACTACTATGCATCGCATAGTCCATTATGTGTCACTTAAGCCTTAATCTAGGCTTACCTGTAGGTCAAAGTGTGTTGTAAGGGTTTACAACCACTTAAAGCCCCATACACACGATCAGATTGTCTGCTGATTTTTGTCTTCAGATTTACCAAAACCATGTAGTGCAAGGGCCTGCCTGATTGCATACACATTGAAACTCCTAACGTTTGACCTCATATTATATGGTTTTGGTAAATCTGAAGACAAAAATCAGCAGAAAATCTGCTAGTGTGTATGGGGCTTTACGGATTTTTGGACAACAGTCTGTCAACAGACAATCTCCTGCCAACAATTGGATCATGTGTACAAGGCTTTACTCGGTTCTTCTGCTGACCTCCAGGTCATTGGTTAGCAGGAGCAAGCAGTGAGCACTGTGGGGGACCCAGAAAATTGACACTCCCAGAAGTGTCAGTTTCTCTGGAGACTTATGCCGCGTACACACGATCGGATTTTCCAATGGGAAATGCTGGATGTGAGCTTATTGTCGGAAAGTCCAACCGTGTGTACGCTCCATCGAACATTAGCTGTCGGACTTTCCACCAACAAATGTTTGCTAGCAGATTCTCAATTTTTCCACCGACAAAACTTTGCTGTTGGAAAGTCCAATCGTGTGTACACAAGTCCAACGCACAAAGGTTCATGCATGCTCAGAATAAAGCAGATGGACCCACACTTGTTATTCAGCTTCCTTTTTCTCGGCTCGTCGTACGTCATATATGTCACCGCGTTCCCACGTTCGGAATTGTTGGCCAACATTTGTGTGTCCATGTGTATGCAAGACAAGTTGGAGCCAACATCCTTCGAACAAAATCCACAGTTTTGTTGTCGGAAAGTCCGATGGTGTGTACGGGGCATTTGACGATTTTTTATTTTTGAGTAGAACGGTGTCCTGTCATTTCAATTATTGCATGTAATTCCAGTCTATGATTGTTATAGTAATTAATAATTCTTCATATTTAATTTAGTAATCCCAAATGTTTCCTTATTTATCCCATGTATTTTGTACAGTATATAAAAGTTTTTATCTTATCTTTTATCTTTATCTTTAGCTTTCGAAATGGTTAGTAATTTACCATCACAGAATGTAAAATGTGTTTTGAATGCCGCTTACTACAAATGATGTTTGCAGTTGTTATTACTAGAATCCATCAGCAAAATGACTTTTCTAGGGAATTAATCTGACTGCTGCTGACGGGGTCAAGAACTAATTTTCCCACTGTGACAATAAAACTGGCAGCTGCTTCAGTAGAGTTTTTTTTTTTTTTTTTGCCTTCTTCTGGATCATCGCAAGGTTACGTTGGTCCAGACTACTTTTTTGTCCAGGGAGTGACAAAGATTTTAAATATTAATTCCTGAAAGCTGTTATCTCTGATAGTTATGGTATTTGTTAGTATTATTTCCTCTGTTGTTATCTTTTGCTCACATGGTGCCATGATTAAGGTTTTATTTGCTGTAACATTTTCCAGAAAATGGCTTTGGCCACCAAAGTGTTAAAAGTAGCTTTTAAACTGAGTTCCGAACACAGTTCAGAAGCTTTTTAAAGAAATAAAATGCAGCAACGTTATTGTTACATTGTATTTACTTTATCCATGTGCAGATCGAACATATAATTATATTAATAATATAACTTAAATAAAATAATTTTAGTGTTACTATAGATTGGACAATTATATACTAAAATGTATAATTTTTATCTATAGTTACACTAGTTGTTTTAAAAATGGCATTGGTCATGGTAGAAAAAAAATGCAAATACAAATGCAAATAAAAAAATTTTGATACTTTTTTTTTGTCTAAAGATTGCTTAGGAAATAAAATGATTTTTGGAAGACAAGATCACCAAAATAATGACCCCAAAACTTAAAGTGGTGTTGCCACCCAAAAATGAAAAGCTGATTAAAATTCTTAAAAAAAAGAAAAAAAAAATAATTGGCAAAAAAAAATTTTTTTTACTCACCTCTAAATACCGGTTGCTAGGGGGTCCCTCGTAGTCTGCCTTCTTCATTGCCCGGGCTGGTGACATCACTTCCCCTTGCGCCGCACATTCACCTGGGACCTGTCACGTGTCCCAGGTGACTGTACGGCGTATCACGGCACCCTGCGCCGCTCGCACATGCGCAGTGGGTGCCCGGCTGTGAAGCCACAGTATGCATGATGGCGCCGCGAGCAGAGCGGGGAACGAGGGGGGGGCTTTGCTCCCCCGCATCGCTGGACCCTGGGGCAGGTAAGTGTCTCCGATTATTAAAAGCCAGCAGCTGCAGTATTTGTAGCTGCTGACTTTTAATTTTTTTTTTAAGGGGTACCCCACTTTAATATATGTAGGGCTGCAACTAACGATTATTTTCATAATCGATTAGTTGGCCAATTATTGTTTCGATTAATCGAATAATCGGTTAATAGCCTTTAAAAAAAAAAAAAAGCGAATTTTGCTGCAATTTGCATTTTTACATTTTTTTTGGCCAATTTGTTGTTGGGCAGATTAAAAAAACACAAATTGTTGCAAAAACGCATTATTACATTGCTTTTCTGCAGCTTCTCCATTGAAGTATATTGAACCAAAAAAACAAAATAGCACTGTTTTGTGTTAAAAAGTTCCTTGTTCTTGTCTTCTCCAAATACGCAGCGGCTGAAAAAATCATGAATGTGAACGTGTCCCATAGGAAACCATGTAAATGAACTGTAGTGTGTTTCTGCAAAAAGCACCAAAAAACACAGAGGTGTGACCCAGGCCTGAGATGTTTAGTAACATAATGGGGTTAAAAAAATGAACATTAGTACAAAAAGAGCAAATAATCGCTACTGTAAGGGGTTCATTTTTTTCTATGGGACAGTGAAAGTAATATTTACAGTAGACATTTGCTCTTTTTGTACTATAAAGGGCTAATTTAATTTTTTTTAACCCCATTATGTTAGTGGCCGATTAATCGATTATGAAAATATTAATCAATTAATTTCATAATCGATTAGTTGTTGATTAATCGATTAGTTGTTTCGGCCCTAAATATATGTATTACTTCGTTATCTAGTAATGATAAAGATATTGCTGGATCAATTGACTCATAGCTGAAATATAAAAATGTATTTGGTCCGTGACGGGTGTAGGGTGTACCGAACGTGTTAACACCCACCTTGATGTCACTCCCCAATATATTGTGTCAAAATGTCCCAAGTTCTTGCCAAAGTTTTAAAAAGCCAAAGCTTTCAATTTCACAAATATTGGCAAAGTGCAACCACTGTGGTCACTTACAGGAGGATCATTATGAGGAGCAGTGTGGCCCCAATAACAGGATTTTAGTGGGGCCTCAATGAAGGTGTGATCTGTGAAGCAGGGGCATTGTGGCTTCTGTAGAAGGAATAATGTGGTCTATGTGGAAGGAATAATGAGGTCTCAATAGAAGTATTAATGTGATCTCTGCGGCAGGAGCAGTTTGGGCTCTGAATCAACGTGATCTCTGTGGAAGATGCAGTGTGACCTTTGTGGAAGGTGCACAAGGATTAGAACCCCTGTCTAGTCTTTTAAAGCTATCTGGGGCTTTATTAAAGCGGAGTTCCGCCTTGGGGGAAAAAACTATACTACATGGACACTTACCTCTCCAGGGAGCCCGCGATATTGGCACCCCAGCCGATCTTTAGATTGACTATCAGGTGCAGCCACCGCCATTTCAGGTAAAGGAACCCGGCAGTGAAGCATCACGCCCAGTTTCCTGCTGTGCATGCGTGAAGCGTGCTGTGCTTTCTGATTGGCCTAGTGGTGGAGGAAGGAGGAGGGGGCCAAACTTCCAGGAGATCAGGCTGGGGACCTGTCAGAACCAGGTACCCTTCCCTCCTCTTCCCTGAAAGGTGCCAAATTTTGACACCAAAGGGGGTGGAGGAAGCAATTAAGCGGAAGTTCCACTTTTATCTGCCCATCCCAGTGACAATAGTTTTTTTACACAGGGAATGAGAAAAAAAATTTGCTTGATTTCCCCATCAACACAGACAGGAATCCCTCCTGCCGGGCCATTATTTCCTCCCAGCAGGGACCGGGGGGGGGGGCTACTAAGAATCTAGTAGGCTGGTTGTACCCAAGTTGATCGATTGATCAGCTTGGTACATTCAGCCTGCCCATTAACGGTACGAACTGTGTATGGCTGGCCCAAGTGTCTTATTTCAATTGGAGAGATTTCCGTTCATATCCTGTCTGGTAAAACGTTGTCAGCAGAACAGAAATTGAGGTGAAATCGCTACAAGAGTGCCCCGGATAGCAGGAAAAATCCAATGAGGGGTTCCAAATCTTCCTCACTGTATCCAAAAATCAGTCAGATAGTGACTACATGTCTGATGGCACTCTGAAGTCTTTCAGGAGTATTACAGTAAAGTCTCTTCTCTGGTCTCGGAGTCTCTGAGTTTACCCTTACTTCTTCAATGTAAAAGAGGTAATTAAACTTAAGCTACTTAGCATGTTTTAGTGTAATTAGAGTTTATGTGGCCTGAGGGCAAGACTAATACAGCAACATTAACAGTCAGAGGTTAAATAAAATGAAAGCTTTTGGTCTGCAGGATGACAGTACCGCCGAAGCTGCTATATTAGAGAAAGGGGGACTATTCAACATAGACATCATTGAAAGAGGTGAATTTTAAGGCCAGTTCCACCTGTCTCCCAGATCTGGTCATTTGGAATACCAGGCACTTTAGTTAATAAAATCTCCAGATAGAAGGCCTTACGTTGCTTTGATAAAGCCATGGCTGTGTGTAAAGTAGAACGCCAGACAAACCTTTTTTTAGATTTAGGTAAAATTCTTAAAAAGCCCAAGTCCAGCCAAAATATTTTTTTAGTCTTGGATAGAACAGAGAAGACTTTCTGTACACATGTTGTAGAAAAGGGACCTTGGTCGTTGTGTGGAAGCAGTGATTTCTATGATGGTTAGTGATCCAGAAGGATTATTCAGATGCGAATCCTTACAGAAGTTTATTTATGAAAACCACATTGAACTCCAAACATGACAAAGACACTGGTGTGTGTCGGTCTATACTTCCTCAATCATAGTTGGCTGCTGGTAGCCACAAGTCCAATGAATAAACCCAAACCCATAGAAAGTAGGAGGGGTATCTACTTAACCTCTTGTCAACCATGTAACGCCTATGTGTGGTGGCAAGATGGGTGCACCTTATCACCTATACACTGCACATATGTGCCAATGGTGGCTGGGCAAACTGTTACCAACACCTCCTGGTCTCTAGTTATGATCAGGAGCTGTCAGGACAGGTTCTTGATCATATGACCACCGTGACAACCAGTCACCCCCCGCTTTAAGACCCAGTTACGGAATTGCTGTAGGTGGGCAGGAAGGGGTAATGAACCGATTAAAAACATACAAGGCTGAACCCCGCCCCCACCTTGGGTATTCAGATCACATCTCTGTTATGCTAATTCCAGCATATAAACCGTTGCTTACACTTGCAAAACCGGTTCAAAAAGAAATCACAGTATGGCCTGACAATGCTACCCCAGTACTGCAGGACTGCTTTCAGCACACAGATTGGAACATGTTTAAAGAGGCAGCCACAACAATCATACAGACTTACAAGAGTACACTGAAACAGTGACTGCTTACATCAAAAAGTGCATAGATAATGTGACAGTCACCAAGATTATTACCACACGTGCCAACCAGAAGCCATGGATGACAGCAGAGGTTCATGGGCTGCTAAAGACAAGAGATGAGGTATTCACATCAGGAGATAAAACAGCTCTCAAAACAGCAAGAGCCAATCTGTCTCATGGCATCAAGAAGGCAAATCAACAATATGATAAAAAAAATGAATAAACACTTTAGCGAGAATTAGGCAAGCCATTCAGACCATCACTAACTACAAGCCCCTGCCACAGGCCAATGATAATGATACTTCTCTCCCGGATGCACTCAACCATTTTTATACACGGTTTGAGATGCAGAATCAAACACCTTCACAAAAACTACTCATATCCCGAAATGACCGGGCGCTCTGCTTTTCTCCAGCTGACGTAAGGAAGACACTGTTCAGGATCAACCGACAGAAGGCTACTGGCCCTGATGACATACCTGGACGTGTGCTGAGAGACTGTGCTGTACAGCTGACAGATGTCCTTACAGATATCTTTAACATTTCGCTCAGCCAGGCGGTTGTCCCTATGCGTCTTAAATCCACCATCATAATTCCAGTGCCAAAGAAGACACCTGTGTCCTGTTTGAATGACTATCGTACCATAGCACTAACTCCAATAATGATGAAGTGCTTTAAGAGGTTAGTCATGCATCACATTAAGTCCAGTCTTTCAAACACACTGGACCCATATCAGTTTGCATACCATTCAAACCATTTCACGGACGATGCAGTATCCTCTACTCTTCACTTGGCCCTTACCCACTTAGAACAGAAAGACTCTTATGTTAGAATTCTGTTCATTGACTTTAGCTCAGCATTTAATACAATAATTCCTCAGAAACGTATCACTAAATTGAACTCGCTGGGCCTCAACCTGTCCCTCTGTAATTGGATCCTGGACTTTTTAACTGGAAGACCTCAGTCAGTTCGTGTTGCAGCACGTCGAGCACTACCACACGGAGCACAGGTGCCCCACGGGATGTGTGCTCAGTCCACTGCTCTTCACATTGCTGACCCACGACTGCCACGTTCAGCTCCAACCATATCATCAAGTTTTCGGATGACTCAACTGTGGTAGGCCTCATCAGCAACAATGATGAAATGCTTTATAAAGAGGAATTGGAACAACTGGTTAAATGGTGTAGTACAAACAACCTGTTCCTAAATGTAAACAAAACAAAGGAGATTGTGATGGATTTCAGGAGAAATTCTGTTGATCACTCCCCACTGACCATCGACAACTTGACTGTGGAGAGAGTAAGCAGTATTAAATTCCTGGGAGTGCACATATCAGAGGATCTTACCTGGACAACTAACATCACGTCACTAACTAAGAAGGCACAACAGCGCCTATATTTTCTCCACCGCTTTAAAAAAAAAGTCTCTCTCAACCCATCCTTATTACATTCTATAGGGAAACCACTGAAAGCGTGCTGAGCAGCTGCATCATTGTCTGGTATGGGAACTGCAGTTCTGCTGACCGCAAAACCCTGCAGCGGCTAGTGAAGACGGCAGAAAAGATTATTGGTGTCTCTCTCCCCTCCATCCTGGACATTTTCCATACACGATGCTCCAACAAAGCTACCAGTATCGTGAGGGATCCTACCCATCCCTCCCACAGTCTCTTTCGGCTCTTGCCATCAAGTAGAAGGTACCGGAGTATCAAAACCAGGACTGTCGGACTGCTCAACAGTTTTTTCCCCCAGGCTGTGAGAGCCCTCAACTCCAATCCTCTTTGAAACCTCTTCTACAACCTATAAATTGTGACCAGGAACATCTCACGTCCCCTCCTTTTTAATTTTGAATATGTACTAGACACTTTTATAAACACTTGCTGCTACAAAGACTTATAGTATATGTACAGTTATGTAGTTCCCAGATGTGTATAGATTTTCTATTTTTATTCTCTGTATATTTATAATTATGTTTCATTTGTATGTAGCACCATGGCCCTGTGAGTTACGACATTTTGTTCTACTGTATGTTCTTACGTGTAGTAGAATGACAATAAGGTTTGACTTGACTTGAAAAGGCATGTACCCATACTATCAAACGCTATGGGGGTTATTTACAAAAGGCAAATCCACTTTGCACTGCAAGTGCACTTGAAAGTGCAGTCGCTCTAAATCTAAGGGGTAGATCTGAAATTAGTGGAACCTGTGCTGATTTTATCATCCAATCGTGCAAGCTAAAATGTTTGTTTTTTATTTTCCTTGCATGTCCCCCTCGGATCTACAGCGACTTTACTTCCAAGTGCACTTTCAGTGCAAAGTGGAGTTTCCTTTAGTAAATAACCCTCTATGTATCATTGCAGTAGCAAATCAACTTTGAGGGCTCATTCAGACATTTGGAACCCATTGCTGCCATGGTGGATCCTTTGGTAGAATGTCAAATGAAACAATAATGACCTGATTCAAACCAAGGGGTATCCTGGAGCGTAATTTAAATATTTAGAATACCTCCCGCTCTTGCAGTCTCCAATGCAAATCCTCATCTCTACCAGACAAAAACACTCTTTCAACAGCTAAATGTTCATCGCGCTTGTAGGGACATTATTGTTGGCAGAATTGAACATGAGGCAATTTGCCTTGCCCATGCGTTGGGACTCTACTAGGCAAGATAGCTTAGCGCAACCCACACAAATGTTAATGGCACCCCAAATCATGTTTGCAGTGCCATTATTGTTAATGACAACCCAAATGTGGCTAGGAAAGAGCATTTTGTCTCAAATGAGCCAAAATGTGTGGTATGAAAAGTGAAGTCCACCTCCCAAAAAGTGGCAAGAGCTCCTTTTGCCGCATTTTTCAAGCGTAGAAGAAGCCCATTCAAGTGAATAGGCTGCCATATGGTATTGTGCAAAAAAACACACGAAAGATGAATGAATGGGACTAAAGGTAATGAGCCTATATCCCCCCCCGTACAGTTCCAGAGAGTGTTTAGACACATTAGAGGGCTGTGTAGCATTATATCCATCATAATAATGCACCTCTAATTCTGAGTGGCTGGGTAGTGAATCCCATGTACTGAAGAGAACACACAGTACAAGTAATCACATAGACAAAACTGCATAAATTATCGGTTATGTATATTCTATTAGGGAAACTAGATGATAACACTGACCCAAGTGTAGAGGCCTTCTAACTACCAAAAGGACACCCACATAAAATTTTTCATGCAACCAATTATTCACAGAATCATTAAGGTTGTGATGGTAGTGCATCGCAACTTATTGCGGCATTGCATGTCCAACTTTATTTCAGCCGTGGTATGCACTGACCAAATTGAACATGAGGATTGGTTGCCCAGCGCCCAGAGCTTCATGGCCAGGGCATCAGGCAGTGGGGATTGCTCGCGCCTAGTGCCTGCAGTGGGTGGGCTGGCAGGGCCCAGGTGCTGAGAGGCAGAATTTGTCGAGCCCTGGCATATCGTTCAAATTAGTTGTCGGCTATAAATTTACTTTTTAGAAGAGATTGATCAGAAAAGAAATCATCATTTAACAAAGCATGTATGTCCACAGTTGCACCTTTTGTTTCGATGCTTCTGGAATGTATCTAGCAGACTTAAGCCCTGTACACACGGGCGGAATGCAGGGTGACATCGGCCAGCTCAATAAATCCATCTGACATTCGGCCTGTGTGTGTGTATGGCAGCTGGTCCGACCACATGCTGGAAAACCAGCACCCGACTGGCTCCCGATCAGCACTCTGGGGGGCGGTCTCCCTATCAGAACACAACAACTCAGAGGAGGTGATCCAACCGGAGCTGACAGTTGTCTTTTTTTTTTGCTCAACCCACTGGGTTGCTCTGCCTGCACTTACTTTGCAGCGGAGGTCCGCCGGACTTTCCGAACGAGTGGACTTGCACACACACGAACAGACGGACTTCCCACCGGAGTTTTGGAGGAGGTCCGACGGACTTTCCAAATGAACGGACCTGCCCACACATGGACTAAAGTCCGTTCATTTTGAACGTGACTCCAGGTACGACTGGACTAGGGAAGTCGCCTGGTATAGATTTTAAGGGTAACCTACCTCACCGGGTGATGTCACATGGTGATGCCGCCCCTTATGACGTCACAGTCCCGGGGCATGCCTATATAAGTCGTCGTGTCCATGGCATTACAGCGGGAGAGAGCGTTGTGCCAACATCCGAAGAACAGAAGAAGGAAGAAGAAGACGTGACGACGAAGGAGAAAGGCAAGCTCCTCCACTAGCAAAAGAGAGGCAGAAGATAGCGGAGGAGCCCGGCGAGAAGAACCAGAAAGCACAGAGAAGTTAGAAGAAGACCCCCGAAGTCGGAAGAAGACCCCAGGACCTGTCTAATAAACTACTTTAAAAACCTATGTAGTGTATTTTTTTTTTATTGACACTTTTTCCCCCAGGGGAATGGGTAGGGGTACGATGTACCCCATACTCATTTACATAGGGTGGGGGGCCGGGATCTGGGGGCCCCCTTATTAAAGGGGGCTCCCGCATTCCGATAAGCCCCCCGCCCGCAGACTCTGACAACCAACGGCCAGGGTTGTCAGGAAGAGACCCTTCTCCTCATCAACATGGGGACAAGGTGCTTTGGGGTGGGGGGGCCGCAGGGTGCCCCCCTCCCCCAAACCACCCACCCCCCCATGTTGAGGGCATGCGGCCTGGTACAGTTCAGGAGGGGGGGCGCTCGCTCGTCCCCACCCCCTTTCCTAACCGGCCGGGCTGCGTGCTCGGATAAGGGTCTGGTATGGATTTGGGGGGGGACCCCACGCCGGTTTCTCTGCGTTGGCGGTTCCCATTAAAATCCATACCAGACCTAAGGGCCTGGTGTACAGTACCCTGTAGCACTGGAAACATTCTCGCGGGCAGGTGCTGTGGTTGCCGTTGCATCGTAGTTGGTCCGTTGGACTTCCTGACAGGAACTGGGTCCAGCGGACTTTCGGCTGGAAGATTTAAAACATGTTTTATTTCTAGGTCCGCTGGACTTTGGGGAAGAAAAAGTCTGCTGGATCCCACACACGATCGAATTGTCCGACAGACTCTGGTCCGCCGGAAAGTCTGATCGTGTGTACGTGGCACAAGGCTCCATTCACACCTGAGCATAGCGATTTACTGGTGTTTTTCAGGTGTTTTTGCAGTCACTATATATATATATATATCTCTGCTTCCCGCCTACCGGCTGTCAAATGATGGCTGGGCGGCGTGGCTCTCGTTCTTGGTGGACGTCATATGATGGCCAGATGACAGTTGTCATTTAAACAGTGACAGCGCTGAAAGCTGAAAATTGGCTTGGGCAGGAAAATACTTAACAACTGTCCCAAATTTCCCAGGACATTCCCAGGATTTAGACCCTTTTCCTGGATTTCCTGGAAATGTCCCAGGAAATTCTTATTTTCCTGGGTTTTTTTTTCTTTTTTTTGCGCCGCTGCCGCAGCTAGAGGTGCGTGGCTGACGGAGACAATGTCTCCACCGGCCAACATTTTCCCGAAGACCACAATAATTACTGTTTAGTAATGGGCCGGTGGCTGCCATTAGAATTTGATCTGTGGCACCACTCACCTCCCCGACTGTCTGTGACCTGATGTGGGAAGGGGTGGAGGTGGGCGGCGCCGCAGCTCAATTGCTATTGGCAACCACCTGGCTTAGGCTAGTTTGTCCCATTCTGTTTAGTAATGGCGTCGGAGAGAGTCTCCACTGCTAGCAATGCCTGATATAAGGGAGGGACTCCGCTGGCAATGCCTGATGTAAGGGGGGACTCCGCTGCTAATGGCTGATGTAAGGGGGGACTCCGCTGGCAATGTCTGATGTAAGGGGGGACTCCGCTGGCAATGTCTGATGTAAGGGGGGACTCGACTGGCAATGTCTGATGTAAGGGGGGATTCGACTGGCAATGTCTGATGTAAGGGGGACTCCGCTGGTAATGTCTGATGTAAGCGGGGAATTCCGCTGGCAATGTCTGATGTAAGGGAGGAGTCAGCTGGCAATGCCTGATGGAAGGATGGACTGTGCTGGGGACACCTGGTGGAAGGCGACGTGGCAGGTAACATGCTCAGGGCTTTGACTAATTCTACATTATGGTGAGTTGAATAATTTCATTCTATATTACAATGTAATAATACAAATAATGCACTTCAATCATCCTGATACCATACCAACCATGGTGCCGGGATGATTGAAGTGCTAACACTAAGTGTATGGAGTATCTGCTGATTGTTAAACTTTCTGGAATACACATATTTCTATTGTAGTGTAGAATCTGGGCCTGCTGTCCCTCCATCCCTCTTTCTTTCTCTCTTTTTCTTTCTCTCCCTCTTTCTTTCTTTCTCCCTTCATCCCTCATTCATCTCATACCACACCCCTTCTGAGCCATGCCCATTTAAGACATGCCCACTACTCTGCGCAAACCACACCCACTTCATGCACCACATTTTTATACAGTGGTATGCCCCCCCCACAAACAAATGCCACACCCCCTAATTATAGCAAGGCTCCGTCTACCATGCAAAAAAGTGTCCCAAATTTTATTTTTTTGCAATGTTGGCAACGATGCAGGAAGGGGGTGTAAGTGCCTGGTTAAATGTTAAATATATATATATATATATATATATATATATATACTGTGTGTGTGTATATATATATATATATATATATATATATATATATATATATATATATATATATATATATATATATATAATGAATAAGAAATCCCATGTGCAGTCATTTTCCATCTGTCTGCGGATCAGATCGAGTGAAAACGAACTCTACGGTCCGTCTTCATCCGATCCCCCATAGGGGAGAGCGGCGCTCTGACAAGTCGGTCCTTGCACAGTGTGCAGACACAGACCTGTCATCTGCCTGCTCAGCGGGGATCGTCAGAACGATCCCCCGCGGACCCCGTAAACAGACACGTTCGTGTGAAAGGGCCTGTTCCATATTTATTTGTTTGCAGTAAAATATATAAAACATCTTTTTCAAAGAAAGCGTACAGCATAATAAAGGATCATGTGATCAGACTCGTGACTAATGAGTGGAAGCCTGAGACCCTTCCTTTAAAATCCCTACAAAGCACTGTGAGCACATACGTAACATTCCACACATTAATGGCACATTTCCTTCTTATGTGGGCTCTCTGTAATCTGCGGAATCCCTGAAATATTGCATTTTGCCTTTCTAGCTTTTCCTTTATTATCTAATATTTCTGGCTCTGACTTACAGTGGAACTATGGGTAAAATGTAAAATGGCAGATATGATGCAGTCTATCAATAGCAATAACACAGACGTTTTTTGGATTTGGGAGTCCACTGAGTTTTTTGCCTGTTGGTGAGCAAAGGCAGCAGACAATACCTTCTCTACAGCAGGTAGAAACTTTATTCTTGCCAACCTAACTCAGATTATTTTTTTCCTCCCTGCAAAGTAAAGACATAATGTGCCACTTACCTGCAAATGAAGTCTCCGTCATCCCCGCTGCAGGCCGCATCCCTCTTCGCCTGTCTTCCTTCCGGGGAGCAGACCGGTGACGTCACTCCCCGGGCATGTGTGCAGGAGCCGCCGGTCACGCTACTCGCATCCAAAGAAATGACATCATTGGCTCAGTATACAATAAATATCTCCTTCCAAAGAAATGACATCACTGGTACAGTATAGTACTGAGTATTGTCACTGATCACACTAGTAATGTCACAGGTGATGTCAGCATCAGTTAGTCAGTTAATGTACCTCCCAGCTAGTGACAGTTAGTGCCAGATTGCCTGCTGCACTATCACAGGTCCGCTATAAGTTGCTGATCACCGCCCATTATATTAAAGCGGAGGTCCACCCTAAAGTGGACCTTCCGCTCATCGGAACCCTCCCCCCCTCCGGCGCCACAATTGGCACCTTTCAGGGGGAGGGGGTGCAGATACCTGTACAGTACAGGTATCTGCACCCACTTCTGGGATAGCTCTCTGCGGAAAGGGGCGTAGATTACGCCTCTTTCCGCAAGTGCCCGCCCCTTTCCGCAAGTGCCCCACTGCCTGCTGGGAAACACACAGATCCCAGAGGCAGCGGGGACCGTCCTTATTGCGCAGCGCGACTCGCGCATGCGCAGTAGGGAACCGGGAAATGAAGCCGAAAGGCTCCATTTCCTGATTCCCATACCCAAGATGGCGGCGGCAGGACCCGAGAGACGATCTAGAGATCGGCTTCGGGTGCCGACATCGCGGGCGCGCTGGACAGGTAAGTGTCACTATTTTAAAAGTCAACAGCTGCAGTATTTGTAGCTGCTGGCTTTTAAAAAAAAAAAAAAACGCGGAGTCCCGGCGGACTCCCGCTTTAATTAGTGTAAAAGAAATTCCAGTATATATACCATTAGTTTGTAGACGCTATAACTTTCACATAAATCCAATATACACTTATTGGGATTTTTCTTTATCAAAGACACGTAGCAGAATACATTTTGACCTAAATGTATGAAGAAATTCAATTTTTTTAAAATATTTTATTGGATATGTTTTATAGCAGAAAGTAAAAAAAAAAATATATATATATATATATATGTATTATTTTATATATATTTTATATATTTTTTTTATGTTTGATCTTTTTTTGTCTATTTAGGAACAAATAAAAAACCCAGTGGTGATCAAATACCACCAAAAGAAAGCTCTACTTGAAAAAAATTTAATTTGGATACAGTGTTGCATGACCGCACAGTGCTGAATAGCAAAAAAATGGCCAAATCACGAAGGGGGTAAAATCTTCCAGTGCATCCCTGGAAGTGCAGTCGCTGTAGATCTGGGGGGGGACATGCAAGGAAAATAAAAAACAGCATTTTAGCTTGCACATGATTGGATAATAAAATCAGCAGAGCTTCCCCTCATTTCAGATCTTCCCCTCAGATCTACAGCGACTGCACTTGTAGTGCAAAGTGGATTTGCCTTTTGTAAATAACCCCCATTGTGTGTCATTAGAGTACCATTTCAAAATAATGCTGTTAAGTTAAGCCAAAGGTGGTTTAAAGAGTCAAGGGGGTTTATTTACTAAAAGCAAATGCACTTTGCACTACAAGTGCAAACTACAAGTGCAGAGTGCACTTGGAAGTGAAGTCGCTGTAGATCCGAGGGAAACATGCAAGGAAAATAAAAAAACAGCATTTTAACTTGCACGTGATTAGATGATAAAATGAGCAGAGCTTCCCCTCATTTCAGATCTACCCCTCAGATTTAGAGGATTAGATTCAGTGCAAAGTGGATTTGCCTTTAGTAAATCAACCCCATTGCAATCATTTGATGAAAATTTTTCTTTTGTTTGTTCACTTTGCTGCATTCAAATTGAAAACGGTATAACATTTTCGTTTCGACCAATTAGAAAAATGTATCGATTCGAAACGAAAAAAATTGTAAATTGGAAGAAAATTTAAAAATTCCGAATTGAACGAATCAACCGACTTGAACTCAACAAAATAACTAGATTTACGAATCAAAAGAAAACCCATTTTTTGGTCATGCACGTGTCTAATTCCAGTTTCTTGCGCTTGTGCCGCGTCTGGCGTAAAGGAGCCCTTAGCAATTGGAGTTTTAGGGCGGCGGAGAACATTCCAGGCGTTTTGCTGTACTCCATCCTCATGTTATGGTAATGACGCTCTTCTGCCATCAGCGCAGGACTTGAGGACTTTTAAGCGGTCTGTGAAAGTTGATGTGGAGTACATCTCCAGCCAATGAGCACCTCTGTGTGGCCCATGTGACCCCCCCCCCCCCCCATCCTTCATTTACCAGAAGCCTGCATTATTTCCCTAAGACAAGCCTCCCTCTCCCAGGAACGGATGTGCACATCCCAAGCAGTGCTGCTCCGACCAATTCCCTGGAACTTCACCCGGCCGGCTCAGTGCTGAGCCTGGCTCCTCTCCTCTTCCCATCTATAGAAGCAACGCTCATTGTTTGGCTGGAGCGTGGGAATGAGGCGCCCAGATGGGGAGAATGTCACAACAACTCTTTGTGGTCTGATGGAAGGGCTGGAGGAATAGTACTTGGCTGACTGTGAGCGATGTACCTCTATTGCAGCGAGGAATCGGATGAGGTAAGTGCCAACTCTCTCCGCTTTCCAGGGACCGTCCCGGGCTTGTCCCTGGAAACTGTCGAGTACAGGTCTAATCTACGGCAAATCTGATTTTGCTGTGAAATAATGCAGGCTTATTATTAGCATGTATTATATTGCAGCTTACCAATTCTTAGATGTGATGGCTGCATTCGTTTTCTTTTTTTATGCTTTTTTTCTTCTATTTTCATCTGGAGATCTGGCTGATTAGTCTGTTGTTTTTTTCAAAAGAACAAGCTCTTTTGTAGATGTATCAGTTACAGGGATGGGACAAACCATTCAACACTGGCAGGCGTGCTTACAATGATTAGCTTTATTTGTGTAAAACTTTTATTCTAAAAGGAAAAAGTTGTTTGTTGTAACTGCTTATAAAGTATTAGCTGGAGTTTGGCTTTAAAGCGGAGGTCCACCCTAAAATGGACCTTCCGCTCATCGGATTCCTCCCCCCCTCCGGCGCCACAATTGGCACCTTTCAGGGGGGAGGGGGGTGCAGTTACCTGGATAATCCAGGTAACTGCACCCACTTCCGGGCTAGCTCTCTGCGGAAAGGGGCGTACATTACGCCCCTTTCCGCAAGTGCCCGCCCCCTTCCGCAAGTGCCCCGCTGCCTGCTGGGAAACACACAGATCCCAGAGGCAGCGGGGACCGTCCTCATGCGCAGTAGGGAACTGGGAAATGAAGCCGAAAGGCTCCATTTCCTGATTCCCATACCCAAGATGGCGGCGGCAGCACTCGAGTGTCGATCTAGAGATCGGCTTCGGGTGCCGACATCGCGGGCGCGCTGGACAGGTAAGTGTCACTATTTTGAAAGTCAGCAGCTGCAGTATTTGTAGCTGCTGACTTAAAAAAAAAAAAAAAAGCGCGGAGTCCCGGTGGACTCCCACTTTAAAGTTATATTAAAGTGATGCTAAAGGATTGTTTTTTTGTTTTGTTTCTAGATAACAAACATGTCATACTTACCTCCACTGAGAAATTAATAGTTTAAAGAGCAAGTAAACCCTGATGGGTTTTACTTCCTCTTTGTTTCCCTGTAAAGGTAAAGCATAATTGGCTACTATCCTTCGCATAGTAGCCCATTATGTGTCACTTACCTGACACAGGAGCCAGCGATGTCACCGCTGTCCCCTCTTCCATGAAGCGTCAATCTTCCTTCCAGGTATCGTGGCTCTGGCGCTGTGATTGGCCGGAGCCGCGATGATGTCACTCCCACACATGCGCACGGGAGCCGCCACTAACAGCATGATCGTCGTTAGCAGCGGCAAGCTCAGTGCACCTGCGCGCAGCTATCTACGGTGCATGCGTCAGAGACAGCGGTGCCTGTCTTTTGCAAATATCTCCTAAACCAGGTAAGGTCAGGAGATATTTGTTGCACCTACAGGTAAGCCTTAATCTAGGCTTACCTGTAGGTAAAAGTGGTCTGTAAGGGTTTACAATCATTTTAACACTACCTAGAATTCTAAAAGTAGTATAACCCAAACCACATCCTACAATGAAGAGAAAAAAAGTTGCGAGGGATGCCCCAGGGACAATCCCTCCCAACTTTTTTTCTGCTTACCTCCACTGTGCAGCTTGTTTTGCACAGAGTGGCCTTGAACATCCATTTTTGGGGTCCTTCTGCAGCTCTTGTGGCTTCTCCCCACAGCAGAAAACCCCCTTGGAGAAGCGCTCTCTCGAGGGCGTTACCTTGCGGGTGCGATCCCGAGTTCAGCATTCGCTGTCCATAGAGGCCGAATGCAGGACTCGGCCTCGCCCCCCGGCGCCCACGTCATTGGATTTAATTGACAGCAGTGGGAGCCAATGGCTGCGCTGCTATTAATCTATCCAATCAAGAGACGGGAACCCGTGGAGAGAGGGACGGTGGGGACGGCCAACGCAAATTCGGGGCTCAGGTAAGTCAAACAGGGGGGCCGGTGACTGCAAGGTGTTTTTTCGCCTTAATGCATCAGATGCAGGTGAAAACACAAAGGTTTACAACCCCTTTAAAGTTTTAATGTGGTTGTAAACTCCTGAAACCGTTTTTTCACCTTAACCGGTTCCCGACCGGCGCACGCCGATGTACGTCGGCACAATGGCACGGGCAGGCATATTAGCGTACAGGTACGTCCAATCTTTAATGCCACCTTGCCGGTCGGGACCCCTGTGAGTCCGGTCGCGGGTCCCACGGACTCGATCGCCGCGGGCATACCCACGATTGTCTCACGGGGCGGCTGAACGGAGAAATGCCGTTGTAAACAGCATCTCCCCATTCTGCCTAGCAACTAGTAACGCTGATCTCTGCTCCATGTGATTGGAGCAGAGATCAGTGTTCACTAAATGAAAGCCCAGCCCCCCACAGTTAGTAACACACCCCTAGGAACACTTAACCCCTACACTGCCACCCACTGGTTAACCCCTTCACTGCCAGTGTCATTTACACAGGAATCACTGCATTTATATCGCAGTGATTGCTGTATAAATGACAGTGGTCCCAAAAATGTGTCAAAAATGTCCGATGTGTCCGTCATAATATCGCAATCACAATAAAAATCGATGATCGCCGCCCATTACTAGTAAAAAAAAAATTATTAATAAAAATGCCATAAAACAACCCCTATTTTGTAAACGCTATAACTTTTGCGCAAACCAATCAATAATCGCTTATTGCGATTTTTTTTTTTTTTTTACTAAAAATATGTAGAAGAATACGTATCGGCCTAAACTGAGGGGAAAAATTTTTTTTTATATATTTTTGGGGGATATTTATTATAACAAAAAGTAAAAAATAATGTGTTTTTTTTTTTTTCAAAATTGACGCTCTATTTTTGTTTATAGCGCAAAAAAAAAAAAAACGCAGGGGTGATAAAATACCACCAAAAGAAAGCTCTATTTGTGGGAAAAAAAGGACGCCAATTTTGTTTGGGAGCCACATCGCATGACCACGCAATTGTCAGTTAAAGCGACGCAGTGCCGAATCGCAAAAAGTGGTCTGGTCTGGGCATTGATTATCAGTGTCCTGATTATCAGTACAGTCCCAACAGTGCCCACCAGTGCTGCCAATCAGTGCCTTCTCATCAGTGCTGTCTATCAGTGCCCATCAGCAAAGGAGAAAAACGAGCTGTTTGCTAAATTTTATAACAAACTATGAAAAATATTTTTTTCTCAAAATTTTCGGTATTTGTTTAGCAAAAAAAAAAAAACACAGTGGTGATTAAATACCACCAAAAGAAAGCTTTATTGGTGTGAAAAAAATTCTAGTACAGGGTTGCATGACCCGGCAATTGTCATTCAAAGTCAGACAGCGCTGACAGTTAAAAACTGGCCTGGGCAGGAAGAGGGTAGTGCCCAGTAGGCAAGTGTTTAAGAGCCGAGGAGGAAGCTTTATCTCGTCAAAACCTTAGCTTTGTGAAATGAGCTGTGAAATGTGTGCCTACACACATGTAACCTTCACAGTCATTGTTTTAAACATTTAAAATCCCCTCAAAAAGTGCAAACTATTGATCATTGGTCTTGGGGTGAACATGCAATACCCCCCTATTGTTGCTGGGCTGATCATAACCCTCTGGGCATTGCTTGCTGGTTTTTGCATCTGAAAGCAAACGGTGGTAGATTCTGCCCAAAGGTTTACTGAGGGTTGTGTGATTCAGATTGCTCCAAAATTGGTTGCTTCTGCTGTCTTTTATCTTATGTCTGTGGGCGGCTTTATTTGGTAAAACCGTGCAAACAGCCATGATAATGACAAACAGCAGAGCCCCTTGTAAATCCAATCAGCACAAATTGCAGAAAGAAGACCTCTGATTGGTTGCTATGGACTGTGAACTTTTTTTGGACTTGGTAAGGAAAGCTGATGGACTTAGCAGGTACAATAACTGTTCTTTCACTTGTAGAGCTCCAACCTTGACCGACCCATACATCAGCCATCAGTAACATATTGGCTCCCAGAACTTTTCAGGTCATTTCAAATAAAGGAGAAATTTTGACGGGTTCTGGACTTTGGACTCTGGACTTTTGCCTCATTCAGCTAATAAACAAATCTGATTGACTCTATCTGTATACAAGCTGTTCTATGAAAGGAAGACTGGATAACTAAAACTACGTTTTAGAACCTGGGGTCCTCCAGCTGTTGTGGAACTACATTTCCCATGAGGCATTGCAAGGCTGGAAGGTACAATTAGTCCCAGAGGCATGATGGGACTTGTAGTTCTGCAATAGCTGGAGGGCCCCAGGTTGCCTTCTCCTGTTTTAGAAGAACACTTTTAGCCTAGGTTCACGGTAATGCAGTGCAGGAAAGCTCACGATCCGTTTGCATTTCCCAAACCACATGCGGATCACACTACCCTTGTGATCTGCACCGGGTGTCAGTGTAATCTTAATGATACCTCCAGCGCAGGTTGCAAACGCAGTGCGTTTGCCTGCACCAGACTGCACCAGATCGCATGGATGCAAAAATCTGCTAGTACATCTAACATTCCCATCCCCTCCAGACTGACAGTGCTGCTGTCTAAATGTGCCAACGGTGCTCCTTCATCCAGAGTTGTGTCTCTCTAACACAGGAGGTGTGTTACTGGATAAATCACCAGGTGAAAACAGAGGGAAAAAAGAAAACGAATGCAGTCACCACATATATTGGTCTGTAAGCTGCAATATATGACATTTCTGGTTTTGAGTTTAATACCACTTTAATTATAAGTTCTTTGTTCTCTAGTTAAAGGGTAACTAAAGGTTCGTTTAAAAAAATAAAAAATAAATAAAAACATACATGTCCTACTTACCTCCTCTGTGCAGTTGGTTTTGCACAGAGTGGCCCCGATCCTTCTTTTCTGGGGTCCCTCAGCGGCGCTCCTAGCTCCTCCTCTTCTCGAGTGCCCCTTTGGAGAGCCTCTCCCTCGGGGCACTCATGCGGGTGCACTCCTGTGTCCTGCTGCTGCGTCTATTAAAACAGCAGGACTCAGCCCCGGCTCCCGCATCATTGGATTTGATTGGGAGCCAATGGCTGCGCTGCTATTAATCTATCCAATCAGGAACCAAGACACTGGCTGGAGCTGCTGTGCTCATCCCTGTCGCTAGAAAGACCGGGTTCAGGTAGGAAAAAGGGGGGTTCTGGAGGGGTTGCTGCATCACAGGAGGTTTGTCACCTTTATACCAAGAATGTATTAAGGTGAAAAACCTGAAGGTTTTACATCCCCTTTAAGCCTTTCTCAACCAGAGTGCCACCTGAGGTCCTCAGGGGTGCCACGGCATCCTGGATGTCTTATACAGCCAAACTGCAGCCCCACGGAAAATCAGCACAGCTCGGTCGGCACAATGCAGTGAAAGTTATTGGCAGGGGGAGAGGGCTTTCTGAATCCTGAGCTCTCCACCTCCCCCTACAGGACAGTATTCGGCCAGCACTGCCCACAGCTAAGTGGATTGTAATGGAAAAACATTCCTGCCCTGAGGCTCTAGTGAGAGGAAAGTAAGGTGTAGAGGGGATCAGAGAAAAAGTGAGGTACATAAGTGTGCCAACAGGGAGTTTGGGGTACAGAGGTGAGCAGAGAGGGGGGTTGGGGTACAAAAGTGAGTATAAATGGGGTTTTGGGGTGCAGAGAGGGGGATTAGGGGTACAGAAGTGAGCAGAAATTGGGTTTTGGGGTACAGTGGTGAGCAGAGAGGGGGTTTGGGGTGCAGAAGTGAGCAGAAAGGGGGTTTGGGGTACAGAAGTGAGCAGAAAGGGGGATTTGGGGTATAGAAGTGAGCAGAGCAGGGGGTTTGGGGTACCTAGGTGAGCAGAGAGTTGCATTGCTTAGGTGAGTAGAAGGTTTCTGGGGTGCAGAGTTTAGCAGGGGGATTGGGGTTCAAAGGTGAGCACAGTGGGGTTGGGGTGCAGAGGTTAGCAGACAGGGAACGTGCAGTGTGATTTTGCAGCCTATTTATTTGAATGGGCTGCAGATTTACACTGGAATGCAGAAGAAGTAGTTCATATGCTACTTTTAAAAACGTGCCACACCAAATCAGCATTGTACTCCAGTATCATGCAATTTGGTCCCTTCAAAAACACTGCATTTATGATCTGTGTTTTGGAGTACCGTTACCAATGGATCGCAGCGCATTCTGGTGTAAACTCGCCCTAGTCCCCGACCCCTTTTTTTAAATCGCGCCACTCTGAAAACACACTCTGTTTGCTAAGGCTTGGGGGTACCATTAAGAATTAAAGTGGATGTAAACCCAATGTCATTCTTTCTAAACTACTGCCATAGGGGTTATCTATATGGATATACATACCTCCTGCATGTATCTTTACCTGTCAAATGTCCCCCCTCTGTCTGCTATGAGACCCGAAAAACTGAATATTCTGTGGGTGGGTCTGTTGTCTGGAGATCGGTGGGTGGAGTCATGATGTCAGTAGACTCCCCACCCACCTCTACACTCCCCTTGTCAATATGCATTTTCTCCTGTGTATTTCTTACACTGAACTTCTCCTATGATCTCTAACATCCAGTGAAAAGACAGGAAAGTCCCCACATGACTTCCGCATGCCCAATTATGCTGAGGTGTGGAACAGCCAATCCTTGCAGAGCAGCAGAAGAAAGGAGTGGGAGGGAATTTTAAAAAAATGCACGTCTCTTAGGCTAGTGCACGAGATATGTAAATCACCTGTCACTCACAGCAAGGGGGAGGATTTGACAAAGTTTTTCTCTGTTTGTCAAGAATTATCTCACTGAACAATAAACGAGGATTTCTCAGAGCTGGATTAACTCTTTGTGGGAAGGTTGGGCTCAAATGATAGGAAATCTTATACTCTACATTATAACATCAAATCCACTTTAATGACACCCCTGTGCATCTGGTAAAGAGTGGTGTGTTTTGTGTGCGTCAGTAATGCATGCGATTTTGTATGTTTTTTCCGACATGCAGTAATGTGAACCAATCCTCGACTGGAAAAGGGTTGAGAAACACTGATGCAGTTTTTCCTGCTGTGTTTCTACACTGCCAAGTTAGATCCATTTGAATCCTTCCGTTTATCGGTGATAGTGACATCCCATGTGTTGTCGTAGATGGATGTGAGAGATAATCTTGTGTTTCATTCTTAGGAGGAAGGAGATCAGTAAAGTTTGTCTTCCTGTTAGTGATTGGGATGCCAGTTGTTATCAGAAATGCATTATTCTTCCCTGAAATTGTATCCTGGAAAATGCTTTTCTTTCTTCATTGTGAGACCCAAGTTGTTTATGTATGAAGTATACCGCAGTAGTCTGTCAGTGTGCAGACTCACTTCCTTCTTCTTTCTTACCTTGGGCTTCTATGTGCACTGTGATTGCAGTGCGCTTGCATGCATTTTTGCACGTTTTCCAGTGCAGTAAAATGCAGCATGCTGTACTTTGCTGCAGTGAACTGTACCCATAGAATAGCCTGGTTTTGGACTGTCTATAAAGTTGGAGTGCAGTCCAAAATGCACCCAACTACATCCCACTGGGTTAAGCGCTAAAGGGCCCATACACTTCATCTTTGGGGGAAAAAAGAACACATTGCCCAAGATCTTCTGAGAGTTTGTGAAATCTTAGATCTTGCAGTTTACTAGTGCCTTTCAGGGAGATCCTTATGCCCCTTACACGCAATCAGAAATTCCATCAGAAAAATCTTGGATGGTCTTTCCGACAGAATTCCGCTCAAGCTTGGCTTGCATACACACGGTCACACAAAAGTTCTCTGAACTTTAGACCGTCAAGAACGCGGTGACGTACAACACTACGACGAGCTGAGAAAATTAAGTTCAATGCTTCCGAGCATGCGTCGAATTGTTTCCAAGCATGCGTGATTTTTTTTGTGTGTCCGAATTGCATACAGACTAACGCATTTTGGGATAGGAACTTTTTCCGACCAAAAAATAGAGAATCTGCTCTCAATCTTTTGCTGGCTGGAATTCTGCCAGCAAAAGTCCGATGGAGCATACACACGGTCAGAATTTCTGACCAAAAGCTCACATCCGACTTTTGCTGGCAGAATTTCTGATCGTGTGTATTGGGCATAAGTATAATGTAGCCTTCCCAGGGCAAAGCTGTTGGCACTGGTAATTTAACCTTTTCAGGAGGCAGCTGGAAGGTATTGGTTAGGTAGCTTTCTCAGGGAGGCAACTGGTAGGCACTGGTAACGTAGCTTTCCCAGATGGTATTTGGGAGGCATGGGCAGCATCGATTTCACAGGAGGGCACTGGTAGTGTAGCCTTCCCACAGGACAGCTGGAAGGTACTGGTAATGTAGCCATCTCAGGGGGTGCTGGAAGAAACTGATAATATAGCCTTCACAAAAGGCATTTAGAAGGCACTAGTAACCTGGCCTTCCCAGGGGGCAACTAGAGAGCACTGATAATGAAGCTTTCCCAGGGGGCAGCTAGAGGGCATTCATAATGTAGCCTTTCAGGGGGCAGGCAGTTAGAAGGCATTCTTAGCAAACCTTTTCAGGGGTTGCTGGAAGACACTGGTAATATGGCCTTCACAAAGGGCATTTAGAATGCACTAGTAACATGGCCTTCCCAGGAGGCAGCTAGACGGCACTGATAATGGAGCTTTCCCAGGGGGCAGCTGGAGGGCACTCATAATGTAGCCTTTCAGGGGGCAGTTGAAAGACATTCATAGCAAACCTTTTCAGGGGCAGTTGGAAGACACTGGCAATGTAGCCAGTTGGAAGGCAATGTCACCATTGCCGAAGAACATAAGAAAGTACAATAAATGAATTTGAATAGAATATGCATATAGATGTGTATGCAGAACTGACTTTTGTTTTTTTTTGGGGGGGGGGGGGGGAATCCACTTTAAGCCAAATACTGTATTATCAAAAAATATGATATAGCTTTATTATTATAAAGCTCATATAGTTATCATAACAACATATACCCCAAGGAGCACATAGATAACCAAATGATGCATAAACACATTATTAAAAACATTTAAAGGCCCAAACATAACCTATCCACCAATCTATAATAAGCTAAATGGACCAGCTGCTAAAAGACTCAATGTGAGTCCTGCGCTGGAGTGACCCGGGTTCACTATGCATTAAACGTTATTATCACAATGAGGCTACAGGGAAAAGTACAAACTGTATAATCATGAAATCTGAATACTATGTAAATAATAAACTGAAAGGCCAGAGTCTGAATACAATAACCTGTCTATTCAGACTCTGGATATGTACGCAAATGGCATCCAGGACAGCATAGCTAATGGAGTAAAACTCAACAAACATTGCGATTGGATTGTGTTGGGCTGTTTAGGTGAAACTTGGCTTACTGTATATGTTATTTCTTTAATAAAGTGTATAATATTTATACAATACAATATGTGGCCTAATATTTAGTTGTGCAAATATTTTTAGTATAGAGCAGTGGTCTCCAACCTGGGGCTCTTTGTTTGCTTTTATCCAGCCCTTGTGGCATTATTTCCCTCACTGTCACTGCAACAGTGGGCATGCTTCCTGCCACTGACACTGACAATGGGGCCCTGTTCCTCCCACTGACACCAATGATGGGCCACTATTACTCCCACTGACACCAATGATGGGCCACTATTACTCCCACTGACACCAATGATGGGCCACTATTACTCCCACTGACACCAATGATGGAGCATTATTCCTCCCACTGACATTAACCATGGGGTACTGTTCTTCCCATTGATAATAATGATGGAGCACTACTCCTTCCATTGACACCAACTTTGGGGCACTTTTCCTCCCATTGATACCAATGATGGGGCATTATTCCCCCACTGACATTAACCACGGGCCACTATTAATCCCATTGATGCGAATGATGGGGCACTATTCCTTCCAATGATAAGGCACTATTCCCCCCCCCCCCCCCCACTGACATTAAAGGGGTTGTAAAGGTTTGTTTTTTATTTTCTAAATAGGTTCCTTTAAGCTAGTGCATTGTTGGTTCACTTACCTTTTCCTTAGATTTCCCTTCTAAATGTTTTTTTTTTCTTTGTTTTTTTTGTCTGAATTTCTCACTTCCTGTTCCTCCTCAGTAAGCTGTTCAGTAAGCTATTCTGGCTGACTAAACACCGCTGGGATGATGGTGTGAAGTTTACTGAGGAGAAACAGGAAGAGAGAAATTCAGACAAAGAAAAGAAAACATTTAGAAGGGAAATCGAAGGAAAATGTAAGTGAACCAACAATGCACTAGCTTAAAGGAACCTATTTAGAAAATAAAAAACAAAGCTTTACAACCCTTTTAAGTACGGGGCACTATTCCTCCCATTGATACCAATGATAGGGCACTATTCCTCCTATTGATACCAATGATGGGTCACTGTTTACCTCAACATATGCCAGGCCATTTTCTTCTCCCTCTGGCTACAGTCTGACCCCCTAAAGTTTGAAGGACAAAAAACTGTCCCCCTTTTGTTTTTTAAGTCTGGAGACCTCCTGCTATAGAGGGATAGTTTTGTGCTAAGCCGTTATATGTGACTCTGTCCACAGGTACAACCCTGGCTGCAAAGACAAAGGCTGTACCATTTTGTTGAATTGTGAAAAGATTTTCAAGAAACCGCAGGCTGTTGAGTTGGCCACATTGTCTCATGTATAGACTAATCTACTACTGCTACTTACAATCTGATTACCACTGTAGGTCCAAGCCTTTGCTTTTAGGTTTGAATAGAGTAGGGAAGGATTGTAACTCCTGTCAAGTTTTTTATTATATTAGTGTCCCTACTAGATAGAATTGCCTTTATTTGTTCTTGTGCCCATCTTGATAGCAATACAAATGGATGGACCCTTTGCACACTGCTACACCCTTCCCAGCAAACTATCCAATGAATAACAGGCATATTTAGTTCACATATATTGCAATACATGTTTAAGCTGACCAACTGCGTCAAAGTAATCCCTATTCTGGCCAGTCTTACACTGCCTTGCCACTGCAGATGCTAAGGTGGACACCAGGCTAACATGGGACATAAAGACCTTGTAGAATTTGTAGTGTTAATATGTGTTTACACCTCTTTAGCACCTGATAATTCAAATACATGTACAGGCTATTGGGATTTGAACACAGGTATATCTTTTCTCTGTTGTAATGTAGGTCAGTGACCAGATCTGAACCTAGTCGCTCATCCCACCTTGGGTCTTTATACCCCATGTTGGCATGGTGCCCACCTTAGCATTTGCAGTGGCAGGACAGTGTAGGACTGGCCAGAAGAGGGATTACTTTGATGCAGTTGGCTGACTTAAACATGTATTGCAATATGTGAACTAAATATCCCTGTTTTTCCTTGCATTGGTTGCTGGGAAGGGTAAAGCAGTGTGCAGAGGGTCCATCCACCATTTGTTGTGGTCACACCCCTTTAGCACATGATAGTTCAAATACAAGTACAAGCTATTGGGATTTGAGCACAGGTTTATCCTTTCCCCATCTTGATGGCAAATCTCAAATTTTCATTTGTCTCTAGTGCAAGAAGTAAGGCTAGATCTTCCAATAGTGACAACTGTCTAAGAGGGAGATTCCCCTTACTTTGTAGAGATTTCCTCTCACTTCCTGTTATGTTCTTAGGACATGAAGTCTTACCGATGGGACACATAATACATGATTGGGGTTTTAACCTTTGTTCTATCCAAAACTGTTTTTTGTTTTGTTTTTTGCTATGTAAACACTTTTAATGGAATCCTCTCATGAAAAGAACTTAAAGGCTGCTATTGAGGACTTCCAAAAATGCTCCTCCTGCATGCCATGCTGATTTTCTTCAATTAAAGGGATTGTAAAGGTATTTTTTTATTTTTTTTAAATAAACATGTTATACTTACCTCCACTGTGCAGCTCGTTTTGCACAGAGTGGCCCCGAACCTGCTCTTCTGGGGTCCCTCGGCAGTGGTGTCTGCTTCCTCCCGCAGGTGCTTCTCACGTTCATGCGAGCTCCCTCGCATGGTGAGAAGCACCTGCGGGCGCACTCCCGTGATACAGCCAGCAGCTATAGCCGCTCGCTGTATCACACGGCCCCGCCCCCGGCGCGACACGTCATTAGATGTGATTGACAACAGCGCGAGCCAATGGCTGTGCTGCTTTCAATTCATCCACTCCAGCCAATCAGTGGCCAGGCTGAGTGGCGAAGAGGACAGCGGGGGCGAGCGCGGAATTTTCGATGGGTGAGGTAAGTAAAACGGGGGGGCTGGGGGCGCCGCCACTGTCAGATGTTTTTTCACCTTAATGCATAGAATGCATTAAGGTGAAAAAACATTTACCTTTACAACCCCTTTAATGGAGAATGTCTCTTTGCTCGTTCAGAGCAAGTAACAGGTTCTCTTAAAATAGCAGCTGCTTCTCATCCTCACTGGGCTCTCCACTGCTCCATCTGAATTCCCTGGAAATACTCTGTACTTCCAGAGGTGCATGTGGCCTAGTTCCCTTCCTCCAAGGATACAGTGCTGGGGGCCTGTACAGCCAATCGCCAGTCCTAACATTATCACGTGAGGGATAGGAGAAAGTCATTAACCCAGTTCTAAGCTCTGATGGTATCTAACATGCAGCTTACACAAAGTTTGGACTCCTGGCTCAGTGGAGGAATAGAACCACGGAGAACGACAAAGCAGGCAATGTCAGTGGGTAGGGGGTTCTTCTCTTTGACACAGGACAAATAGGGGCATTTGATTTTGATCTGAATTCACTTTTCTACGCATTTTTCATGTAGGCAAGTGCAGTCTAATTGCTCCTCTGCAGGTGGCGCTCAACCGCAGTGCAAAGGGAGAAGAAGTCAAGAGGAACTTCTATAGTTTCCTGGGTTACTGGGGCAGCGCTCCGGTTGGATGCTGTCAGCCTATGTGACCCTGGTGGCCATCTTGGGTCAGGCAGAGTCTATTTAAGACCCTGGCTCCTGAGTTTGGCATGCATTTAGCGTGTGGGTTTTGTAGGGACAGGTCACCCATCTGTCAGGGACAGTAATAGGGGCAGGGCTAGGTTACAGATGAGTAGGAAAAGCATAGGGATTTGCCACTCTCCCTGGAAACCTCCCCGCTTGGGCACAGACCAGCTAGGCTGCATTCCACCCCTCAAGACAGATGCTGGCAGTTCAGCTGAGATCTGCTCTACTACAATCTGCTGTTCATCCATGAGTGTTCTCAGTTTGGCTGCCTTCCTGCTGAGCTTGTTCTAAACTGTAATAATCAGACTACAATACAATTTTTTTCTGTTGCATCTAAACTATGTGTGTGTTACTGCTGCCGCACCACGCTTCACCCACACACCTCAAAGGTGCAGCATGACAGCCAGGCAATAAGCAGTTTCAGAAGGTCCTCAGTGGGAATTTTCAAGCTTCTCCCATGACAGGTCCCCTTTAAAATGAAGTCCAAACATCATGCTTGGATTAATTACACTGACGGTTACCAAAGAAAAGGATAGTCGTGAAAAGTCAATGTAGGCTTTTGAAAAAAAAACGCAAAACGCTGATTCGTTTTTGTTTGTGAAGCCGCATTTCATTAAGTAAGATTTCTATAAATATTCAGTCGAGCAGACATATGCTTTCAATTGAAGGGGAAGACTCGTGCTAGCAGACCACAAACAATGCTGGATGATTCATGGCTTGGGAAGCCACGGCCGAGCCTCCGATTGGCCGAGGCGGACAAAATGTTTTCTGTTTGTATTATGTGAAGTGTTAATCGCGGAGGTTGTAAAAGCTTTTTCTTGTGTATTTATAGTATCTGTGAAACAGAAATAAAGCATAGCTATGCTATAGGCGCAATAAGGAGAATAATTTTTGGTCCTCACACGTGAAAGTGTCAGCGGGGCTAATTTAGTGGTTTTTGCTGTTTGTGGCAAAAATGTAAGTAGCTGAGTAATATAAGTAAAAGCTAAAAGTAGAGCAAATAAAAAATAATCCTGTCTTGTTTTACTTGAAAAATTGGGGGGGCGCTCTGCCTTGTGTGTGTGTGTATTTTACCAAGCGTTAAAGAGGACCTCTACTGTGTAAGCTCCGTTCAAAAAAGGAAACAAATACCAAAAAGAAAAAGACAAATGGGACTTCAAAAGGGTTGAACCCCCTCTCAGAATGATTACCAGTACACAATCATGGATTAAAAGAGATTTTTTTATTACAAACTTAATTTAAAAAGGTATGATGTTAGGGATATACATCCCTTTTAAAACCATTGAACATTTTTGCAACTTATATTAAAGCCCAAGGCACCCCTGAAGAAAGAAATCTCTATTTATGTATGTACTGTATATAGTATAAACTTTGTTAATGTTTGGTGTCCACCATACACATATACAATTGTACATAAGGCATCACACAAGAAAGGGATAACTCAATTCCGACGCGTTTCGCCTTTGTTAGCTTCTTCAAGGACTCAGAGGGATGCGGTTAGAATAGGTTGCTAGAAGGAGAGAAAAATTAAATAATATATATTCAAAAAACATGTTATTCGTCGTATTTTGCTTTTATCATGATATTTGCATATTAGTCTTATTGACTTACAATTAATAACAGATAAGATATAACTCAGGAGGATACTAAGGAAGATGTACTTAAAAAAAAAAGCAAGCAGAGGGCTAGCCATCACCAGTTTTACCCGGGGGCGCCTTGCAGCTAAATGTTCCCTGTTATTGACCTACTGTGACTTGTTCTGCGCTGTACCTCTATGTGGAGAAGACCATCTTGGTAGAGAAGCAGAGCTTTTGTTCCTTAGATTATAGCTGGCCCACTGAAAACTGGTGCGCGGAATATTCAAGCAGCAGCAGGGGGAGGTGGTGAAAGTACAGATCCACAGAATGGTTGAAGCAGGGAGATCCTTCCACTGCATCTGCTCAGGTACAGCTTTCTCTCCAGCAAGGAGAACAGTGAGGGGCTAGGGGCTCCTTGCAGCTAAATGTTCCCTGTTATTGACCTACCGGGACTTGTTCTTCACTGTATCTCTATGTGGAGGAGACCATCTTGGTAGAGAAGCAGAGCTTTTGTTCCTTACATTAGAGCTGTCCCACTGAAGACTGGTGCGTGGAATATTCAAGCAGCAGCAGGGGGAGGTGGTGAAAGTACAGATCCACAGAATGGATGAAGCAGGGAGATCCTTCCACTGCATCTTCTTGGATACAGCTTTCTCTCCAGCAAGGAGAACAGTGAGGAGCACCATAGGGACATCACCAAATGTGTCTCCAAATCTGGCGAAACTAGCAGTCAAAGGCAGCAGTGTCCTAGATAATTTCACATTGCAGATATACAGGTATGAGACTCAAGGCTCAGAACGTTCACTGTTATTTTTAGGGGGAACTCAAGGCAAAAACGAAACCTTTAGGATACTGTTTAGGTACAGTTAAAGTGTTACTAAACCCAGGACCCTGCATTCACTATATCTGGTCTCCCACGGTACACAGAACATGGAACTGCAATCGTTTTAGTAAATATAAACTACCTTTTCTCATCAGCATTATATAGCAGTCTTGTGATTTCTATCAGTGTCTGGTTAAAGCTTGTAGGAGGAGTTTTCATTCTCCCATGATTTTTCTATGAGGATGCAGGACCCCTAACCCTCTGTCTGGACAGTGCTAATTGGCCCTGTTCTGATCACATCACTCTCCCAAGAAAAAACAACAACTCTCTAGCAATACCTAATGCCTCTCTTTCTAATACAAGAAAAATGTTTTTATTTATGTATCTGCCACCGTTAGAGAGATTTACCCTTACTTCCTGTCTCGATCATACAGGGATGATGAAATGAGTGGACTTTTTCCATACTGCTCCACAATAAAATTTCCCTACACTATCCAAACTAAAAACATATATATATATATATATACACACTTTTATTTTTTTTATTTTTTAAGTGACAAATAGGTTATACTTACCTGCTCAATGGTATTGCACAGAGCAGCCCTGAAACTCGTCTTCTGGGGTCCCCCGCTGGTGCTCTCGGCTCCTCCTCTTCTCTGTGTGCCTGCTTAGGAGGCCTCTTCCTATGGTGATCTCTTCTATTCCATATCTTTCTATAGCATCTACTGACACACACAGTGTGATTTGGTCCCGATCCCTCCTCATAGGATTTGATTTCAGCAGTAGGAGCCAATGACTCCCACTGCTGTCTCTGAGCCTATGAGAGGGGAGAGAGAGAACCAATACTGCTGCAAACGGACACAGCACTGGCATGGCTGCAGTCACTGATCAGTGAATTCTAAGACCCCGCTGTCAGAATATAATGTCCTGGCTGGAAAGATTCCTCCATCCACCTCCTTTGTATGGATGGAGGAATCTGTAAAACTAACCATGCATGGCCAGCTTAAAGCTGTATTAAACCCCAAAGCAAACATTTATTATATTGTAGCTAATGATTTTTTTTTAGATGTGATAGCTGCTTTAATTTCTTTCTTTTTTTTTTTTTTTTGGCTTTCTTTCTTCTATTTTCATCTGGTCATCCAGCCACAAAGTCTGTTGTTTTTCAAAAGCACAAGCTCTCCGGCAGAATGTATCAGTTTACAAGGATAAGACAAGCCACTTTACACTGGCAGGAGTGGTTAAAATGATCAGCTTTTATTTATTCATGTAAAACCTTTATCCTAAAGGGAAAAAACAACTGTTTGCTGAAACTGATTATAAAGTGTGAGCTGGAGTTTGACTTCAATTTGTTAGTGTATGTAAAGCTGCTAGTACTGTACATTTTTAACACTACTCTCCCCCCAGACTGACAATGCTGCTGTCTCCTTTGCCTCCTGTTTTTATTCCTCCAGAGTTGCGTCTCACTAATACAGGATGTGTTTTACTGGCCAAATCACCAGGTGAAAAGGAGGGAAAAACACCAAAGAAAAGAAAACGAATGCAGCCACCACATCTAATGTTTGATAAGCTGCAATATAATATATTTTTGGATTTTGGTTAAAACGCTTGCTATATATATATATATATATATATATATATATATATATATATATATATATATATATATATATACATACATTGTGGTCTGCAAGTGGTTTACCAGGATTATGGCTAAAGATATCAGCCATAACCCTGGTACCTTTTTTCAGCAGGCAGGCAGGTTTCCCAGTCCAAGCGGCCCATGAGCCGCTTGCCAGTGTTTCTCAGGCTTACAGTTTCTGCCGGTTTGCCTGAGAAATGATCAGGCAGTGCGGCCGGCTACTCCCACAGGCATTTAAAGAGTTAACATTCTTTGACCAACTCTATGGCCTAGGAGGTCAGGAGCGACATCACTTCTGGTCCAGGCTGGAAGAATTGAACCCTTTTGTTTTCAATCTGCAGACGCTGTAATTTTCTGAAAATGCAATTTGACAACCTGGAGGTGTTCTGTATACAGAATATGTACAGGACGCCCCCCAGAAACACAATTTCCTGTTTGTGTGATTGGCTCATCGATTTTCCCAGTCTACACTAAGATACAAATCAGATATTGGGCATCCCCTGCAGCAAAAATGTCATTTTTTGGAGAGATACTCCCAATAGGAAATCATGTCTAAAGGGATGCAGACCCAGCAGATTTCTTCATTAGTGCTCTTCAGCTGCACAGCTGATTGATAATTATAAAACCACTCCTATTAGATTCACTTTCCCACATGGACACAGAGAAACACACATGGATTTCTTCAGAATAACAAAAGCTAGGAATCTGCAACAAAGGTTGTTATCATCCTTGCAATGTCCAGAGATCTCCCGGGGGGGAATGTTTTTTTCTCAACAAAAGTGGAGTTACGCTTTAAGTTGTCTCGTGGCACTGTTGTCAGAGAATTTATCTATCAGAGGTCAGCAAAGACTGACCTTGTCGTAGACATTTTAGATTTAATGGCTACGACCATGGCCATGTTTTCATCACTGTTATAAAACTGGTATCAAGGAGATGAAACTGGGCTGCAGAAGAAAGACTGTATTGCATAAAATGAGCGATGGTGCATTTAAGAGGACAGATCTGTCAACAATAAGAACAAAATGCAGTAAGGCTGATAAAATCAGATATTTTGGCAGGGACCAGATCTGTCTGGCTGCCAGCACTCTTATTTCATTTCAATTTCGGTACAGCGAGAGAAGAGAGGCCGCTGAAATGTGAGCGGCCCAGTGAGGGATTGCTGGAGTTTGGTCACATTCTGGGCTTAAAGTGTATCAGACAACTTCTGTGACATCAGCCAGCTGGCTGAACAAACGCAAAACCGATTCCTCTATCCACACAAACAAGGTGAATGGAGGAATCTCTCTGCATTTTAGTCTGACAGTGGCACCCAGCACTGATCAATGGCTGCAGCTGATTGGCTGCCGAACTGGCCAAATTTCATTTACTTTGTGGAGATATCGTCTCACTTCCTCATGTGTCTACAGGACCAGAAAAGAAGAGTAATCTCTGCAATAGGGTACAGTTGGCAAAAAAATGTAATTTGTCAGGGGTTTTAATCATTCCTTAATCACTTGCCGACTGCTTTATAGTAGATATACTGCTAAGGCTGCTGTGTGCAGGGTCACATATACCCTGTTTCCCCTAAAATAAGACCTAGCGTGATTGTCGACGATGGCTGCAATATAAGCCCTACCCCCCAAATAAGCCCTGGTTAAAGTCCTTCTATGTCTTATTCTCAGGGTAGGGCTTATTTTTGGGGAAAGAGGATGGGGTTTATTTGGGGGGTAGGGCTTATATTGCAGCCATCACCGACACTCATGCTAGGTCTTATTTTAGGGGAAACAGGGTATATACGTAATCCTGCACTTCCAGGTAGTGGACGCCAATGCGTGGCATCGGCGGCTAGCTCCCGTTGTGATTATACACTCGATGTCTGCCGGCACCCACTGATTATTCAGTACAGAGGCAGAACGGCAGTCTGCCTATGTAAACAAGGCAGATTGCCGTTCTGTCAGTAGAAAAAGCATGGATCCTGTGTTTCTGCAGAGCAGGAACACAGGATCCATGTCTTCCCCTAGTAAAAGCACCTCCCACACAGTAGAAAAACACAGGTTAGGCACACAGTTAACCCTTTGATCGCCCACGATGTTAACCCCTTCCCAGCCAGTGTCATTAGTACAGTGACAATGCATAATTTTAGCACTGATCACTGTATTAGTGTCACCGGTTCCCACAAAAAGTGTCGGTTAGTGTCCAATTTGTTTGCCGCAATATCACAGTCCCTCTATAAGTCGCAGATCGCTGCCATTACTAGTAAAAAAAATAAAAATAAGTAAAAATTCCATAAATCTATCCCATAGTCAGTAGACGCTATAACTTTTGCGCAAACCAATAAATATGCATTTATTAGATTTTTTTTTTACTAAAAATATGTAGCCTAAATTGATGAAGAAATTTTTTTTTTACATTGTTTTATTGGATATGTTTTAGAGCAACGTATGTAGGAGGATTTGTTTCCTTTATGTGTATTACCTGAGGATAGTCCCTTTACTGGGTATATGTAAGGGTTTACAATCGCTTTAAATAGTTACAAAAATTGAGCCATCACTGTAGTTCCTATTGAGACGTCTGTGAGCTGCACTGTGTTTTAATGGCAGGTACAACAGATCTGAGTGTTTCAAGGAGACCACTGCCTTCCACAGGGGCATCGATAGTTTCAAGAAACTATTAGATAAGCACCTGAACGACCGCAACATACAGGAATATACAATGTAATACTGACATATAATCACACACATAGGTTGGACTTGATGGACTTGTGTCTTTTTTCAACCTCACCTTCTATGTAACTATGTAAGGACCATTTGGTTCTTTAAATGAAGGGGCTCCTTCGGTGCACGTGTAACTCACTGTGTTTGGCAAAATTACAATTGTGTGGGTCCAGAATCAAAGCAAGGAAACCTTGAAAAGTCAGAGGAATCATATGATGAAAACCACCAGATTAGCGATGTTTCCGATCCACACTGGATCCAGTTATCAAGGCATGAAGACGTTTGCTCCTAGACAAGGGGCCCCTGTTGACTTATTATTGGCAGTCTGGTGATTCTTCAGTAAATTCATATCACACGGCTGGCGGCCTGCTGGCGACTTTTCATGTTTCATTTACACTCGGTACATGATTGTTTATTGTCCTGAACGGCTGTGTTCACTCTTGGCACCTTTTATTGTTCTGTCGTAGCCAGTGAGCTGATATTTGCAGGTTTTATTTCCAGTGTTGGAGCTGAGGCCGTCCAGCAGAGAGCTCTTGATGTCACGGCAGTTCACTGGGTTTTCTAGAGGTCACTGGATTGATTTTACAGTCATGGCCATATTCCAGAATGAGGTGACCAGAAATAAAATGCAAGAATAATTTATTCACACTCCTGTCTGGGGAAAAAGTGGCAGCAAGCAGAGTTGTTTGGCTCAAAGGTTCGCTCTGTTACTAGCAGCTCCACAAACCTCCAGAGCAAGCTGGTTTGAGACTCGGCAAGCTTGACGTGCAGACATTTGTTCTTTAAAGGGTTCCTGTAGTTTCAAATTAAATTTCACCTCTTTAAAAACACATGATGGGCACCAACATAATTAGGAATGGATCATTGCAATTTTGAAAAACAGTGAGACCAACCTATGCATATAATGGCCACTAGGTTTGATGACAGAGGTGGTACGGCAAAAGCCAGAGCTTGACTTTTCAATTCTGGTCAAAATTATTGTAAAGCATTGATGCCAACTGATCTGGACTTGCTGGGACAGTCCTGCATTTCTGCCCCCTGTCCCAATGATGCTGCATTCAGTGATTGCAACCTCATCCTTATTTGAGTTACAGATGATGCACAGTAACTCAAAAAAGTGTATATGCTGAGTGTGTTAGTAGGGGTTCCCTTTTTTTAAAAAATGAAGGTCCCTTCTATGGGAGCATATGGTGATGGGAAAAAGCTACCCCTGGTATACTGATAACGTAAGCCTGTAGCCTTAGGATGTGAACCCTATAGGGTAGGCCTATGGTAGACCTGCTTGGAGAACCCACCTTTGGGGGACCTGCAGTGAGGATAGCAGATGAGTTGAGTGGTTATCCTGTGTTTGTTAGATATGCACTGTGTGAAATATATATGTGAGGTCTGGAGGAGTGGAGACAGAAGCTGGGTTGTAACAAACAGTACATTATACACCAACTACAGTACAATTGTTGAAATGGTGAATCTGTGGCCATACCTTATTTCTGGAAGTGGTCCTCAGGACCACCTGAGAGGTGGAGGTGGTCCTCAGGACCATCTGGAGGTATAGTACATATATATATATATATATATATATACAGTGCCCTGCGAAAGTATTCGGCCCCCTTGAACTTTTCAACCTTTTGCCACATTTCAGGCTTCAAACATAAAGATATAAAATTTTAATTTTTTGTGAAGAATCACCAACAAGTGGGACACAATTGTGAAGTGGAACGAAATCTATTGGATTTTTGAAAAATGTTTAACTAATAAAAAAATGAAAAGTGGGGCGTGCAAAATTATTCGGCCCCCTTGCGTTAATACTTTGTAGCGCCACCTTTTGCTGCGATTACAGCTGCAAGTCGCTTGGGGTATGTCTCTATCAGTTTTGCACATCGAGACTGAAATTCTTACCCATTCTTCCTTGCAAAACAGCTCGAGCTCAGTGAGGTTGGGTGGAGAGCGTTTGTGAACAGCAGTTTTCAGCTCTTTCCACAGATTGTCGATTGGATTCAGGTCTGGACTTTGACTTGGCCATTCTAACACCTGGATACGTTTATTTGTGAACCATTCCTTTGTAGATTTTGCTGTATGTTTGGGATCATTGTCTTGTTGGAAGATAAATCTCCGTCCCAGTTTCAGGTCTTTTGCAGACTCCAACAGGTTTTCATCCAGAATGGTCCTGTATTTGGCTGCATCCATCTTCCCCTCAATTTTAACCATCTCCCCTGTCCCTGCTGAAGAAAAGCAGGCCCAAACCATGATGCTGCCACCACCATGTTTGACAGCGGGGATGGTGTGTTGAGGGTGATGAGCTGTATTGCTTTTACGCCAAACATATCGTTTTGCATTGTGGGCAAAAGTTCGATTTTGGTTTCATCTGACCAGAGCACCTTCTTCCACATGTTTGGTGTGTCTCCCAGGTGGCTTGTGGCAAACTTTACAATTGTGTCCCACTTGTTGGTGATTCTTCACAAAAAATAAAAGTTTTATATCTTTATGTTTGACCCTGAAATGTAGCAAAAGGTTGAAAAGTTCAAGGGGGCCGAATACTTTCGCAAGGCACTGTATATATATATATATATAGTACGTTATACCCTGACTACAGTAAAATCATTGAAAGGCTAAACATGTGGACATTCCTTATTTTCTGGAGGTGGCCCTCGGGGCCATCTGAAAGGGGGAGGTGGTCCTAAGGATCGTCTGGAGATGGGCCTCAGGCCTGAGAACTGTGTGGAATATATACGTCTGGTTTGGAAATATGGAGAGGAAAGTTGGGTTGTTATACCCTGACTACAGTAAAATTGTTGAAAGGCTGAATGTGTGGACATTCCCTATTTCTGGAGGTGGTCCTCATTGCCACCTGAAAGGGGGAGGTAGTCCTCGGGATCATCTGGAGGTGAGCCTCAGGCCTGAGAACTATGTGGAATATATATGTCGGGTGTGGAGGAATGCAGACAAAAGCCAGATTGTAATGAACTGTACATTAAACTCCACTTAAAGTGAAATCGTTCAAAGTCTGAACATTGTAGACAATCCCAATTTTTGGAGGTGGGCCTTAGGCCTAGGGAATGTGAGTGACCTAAGATGGTGGAGTTTCTATTTGTTTCAGGTGTGTGCATGCCGTATCCTTTTCCTGTGGCGGGAGGATGGTGGGAGGTGCCGTTAGCCAGCATGGATGTTGCTGGTGACATGCCAGAGCTGCTTTGAAGATTATTGTGGCCATAGGTGGACAATTTCCACATAATGAGGATTGGGACTGCCTAGAAGGTAGGCCTGGTCTGATTCAGACTGCCCAGAGGGTGAGTGTGTTCTTGACGGACCCATATCAACTTTTACTGCTATCCAGTGCTCCATTAGAGAGATTTACCCTCACTTCCTTTCCTGTTGACAATGGTTTAACCAGACAGGAAATTAAGGAAAAATCTACAGCATGGACAGAAAGAAAAAAAAATCTGACAGGGATTCTACTGTACAAAAGAAAGCATTGCCATACCTGTCTGTGTTGCTGTTTAAGAATTCCCTTTACTTCCTCTCTGCCAAACCAACGTCGGCAGTAAATCACATAAAGATACATCTCTTTAACAGAGCCCTAGATACCAGTAAAAACCTGACAGGGGTTCCAAGCCACCCCCCCCCCCTTTTTTATTTTTATTTTTTTATTTTTTACAGTCCACCCAAAATTTGATTTTAAGATATAGGTAAAGCCTGGTGGGCAGAGACATCCCCTAGCTTCTTTTGGTGGGCAGAGACATCCTCTAGCTTATTTGATGTCTTGGATATCCCAACAGCGAGAACGCAGTGCCAGAATTACCATCTCTGCTCCTGTTCCTCAGTTTTGGATGTTCCCACCCACCTTTGCATTTTTAGCGATAATGCATTCCAGTGCATTTTTTTATGTGTTTCTGTGCATTTTGACACGTTTCAGTGCAGTTCCTTGCAGAAAAAAAATGCAGCATGTTCTACTTTTGTTGACTGTACTGGTAACCACTGCAATGGTTTGAACTTTGGCATTGAGATCAATGTAACCTAGTTTCCATGCGTTTTTGAGGCAGAAAAAACAAGCACTGGGCTGCATGTGGTATAACTTAATTTATTTATGTTTTGTTTTTTTCGGTACAAATACTGTATTTTGTGATAAAAAAAACAAAAAACAGGTACATAGCAGTGCCTGGAGTCCAGTGCTGTCTTGTGGTGTACTGTTCACTACAGTGATTGTGCATTGGGTACCATTCAAATGGCAATGCAGATCTGTTGTAGTAACGCTTGGGGAAACGTGTTTTGATGCATGTTACTACACTGCATAAATCTGAATGAGTCCTTACACTCTAAAATATAGATTTGTTACTTCTTTTTTTAATGTGTAAGGCCCCTTTCACACTGACGGACCAATCGGGTCCACCTTTCAGTTTTTCAGGCGTACCCAATTGGACCATGCATTGCTCTCTATGGAATGGCGGACCACCAACATCCAATCTGACAGCCCTATACGGAACAGCGGGCGGTTGCAGAGAAGATACGGCCCTGTCATCTGCCTGATCACCGGGGATCAAAGGAGAGATCTCCTGCTGGCAGACTCTGCCAGCGTGAAAGGGGCCTAACTCCACCTTTATGTTAAAAAATAAAAATCACAAGTAAACAAAAATATTATAGCATATACAATTGCGACTTAAGTCATAGTGTAATTGAATGTTTTTAAAAATTATCTTTCCTTTTCAATCTGCAGCTCCTGTAATTTTCTGTACAATACAATATGGCTACCTGGAAGTGTTCTGTACACAGATGGTGTACAGAATGGCCCCCTATGTATGTACTTTGCTGTTTGTGTGATTGGCTGATTTTCCCAGAACTCTGCAGTAAGATACAAGTTCGATTTTGGCATCCCCTGCAACTAAAATGTCATTTTTGGTGAGATACTCCCAAAAGGAAATCAAATCTAAAAAAATCAAAAACCCTGCCACTTTCCTCATTAGAGCCCTGCAGGTGCAGCAGCTGTTTGATAATTATAAAATCACTCCCATACAGATTAACTTTGGCCAAGGACACAGACAAACAAACAGATATTTCTTCAGAACAATAAAATGTAGGAATCTGCAAAAAAGTTTGTTAAAATCCTTGCAATATTACATAGATCATGTGTTTTTCCTCAACCAAAGTGGAGATACTTTGCAACGCATAACATGCATGAGCTGTAGCATTGGTGCATTGACTGCTATGATACACTACTGTATATGCAATAATTCTAAATGAATTGCATGCATGCATTGCAGTAACTGCACTTTTTACCCTACAGGTATGAATGAGCCCTTTATGAAAATATTAGAATGTGAAAGTAAAGGATTTTTTTTTTTTGATTATCAAAAAGGAAAAAAAAAGTTACATAAAATTTTAGATAAATACAACAATTATCCTAAGTGACAAGTGGTTCCTTTCTGAACCACTTGTCAACCACCCTACCCTATAGCAGATATACTGCAACAGGATGGCCACGCCTATATACCTGATTCTGCGTTCCCAGGTAGGAGGCAGCACAGCAGATGATCAGCGGGTGCCAGGCAATGGATGTCTGCCGTCACCCACTGATTGTCGGGGAGAGAGGCTGGACAGAGCTTTGCATCCATCACTTCTAGGGTGGAAATGTTGGATTTTCTTTTCCTGCAAAGCAGGGAAAGAAAATCCATCACATCCCTAATAAAAACAGCACACATAGTACACACAAACACTGGTTAGGCACACAGTTAAAGCAGGAGTCCGCCGGGAGTTCCGCCGTTTTTTTTTTTAAAAAGCCAGCAGCTACAAATACAGCAGCTGCTGACTTTTAAAATAAGGACACTTACCTGCCCAGCGCGCCCGCAATGTCGGCACCCGAAGCCGATCTCTCGATCGTCTCTCGGGTGCTGCCGCCGCCATCTTGGGTATGGGAATCAGGAAGTGGAGCCTTTCGGCTTCATTTCCCGGTTCCCTACTGCGCATGCGCGAGTCGCGCTGCGCAATAAGGATGGACCCGCTGCCTCTGGGATCTGTGTGTTTCCCAGCAGGCAGCGGGGGACTTTCGGAAAGGGGCGTAGATCTACGCCCCTTTCCGCAGAGAGCTATCCCGGAAGTGGGTGCAGATACCTGTACTGTACAGGTACCTGCACCCCCCTCCCCCCTGAAAGGTGCCAATTGTGGCGCCGGAGGGGGGGAGGATTCCAATGAGCGGAAGGTCCACTTTAGGGTGGACCTCCGCTTTAACCCTTTAATCGCCCTAGATGTTTAACTCCTTCCCAGCCAGTGTCATTAGTACAGTGTATATTTTTAGCACTGTATTAGTGTCACTGGTTCCAACAAAGTGTCAGTTATGCCCCGTACACACCAGCGGATTTTCCGTCTGAAAAAACTTGGATGGTTTTTCTGACAGAATTCCGCTCAAGCTTGGCTTGCATACACACGGTCACATAAAAGTTCTCTGAACTTGGACGTTCAAGAACGCGGTGACGTACAACACTATGACGCGCCGAGAAAATGAAGTTCAGTGCTTCCGAGCATGCATCAAATTGTTTCCGAGCATGTGTAAGAATTTTGCGCGTCGGAATTTGTACAGACGATCGGTAATTTCCGATCAGAACTTTTTCCGTCCGAAAAATTGATTACATGCTCTCAATCTTTTGCTGGCCGAAATTCCACCAGCAAAAGTCCGATGGAGCCTACACACGATCGCATTTTCCGACCAAAAGCTCTCATTGGACTTTTGCTGTCGGAATTTGTGATTGTGTGTATGGGACATTAGTGTCCCATTATCCACTGCAATATTGCAGTCCTTCTATAAGTCGCTGAACACCACCATTACTAGTATAAATACATAAATAAATAAAATTCCAGTATATATATCCCATAGTTTGTAGACACTATAACTATGTAGCAGAATACATACTGGCCTAAATTTATGAAGAAATTATTAAAAAATTTTATTGGATATATTTTATAGCAAAAAGTAAAAAAAATTTTGGTTTTGTTTGTTTTTTTCAAAATTGTCAGCCTTTTTTCTTTATAGCACAAAAAATAAAAAAGCGCAGTGGTGATCAAATACCACCAAAAGAAAGTGGGAAAAAAATACATTTTATTTGGCTACAGTGTTGCATTAACTGCGCAATTTCCAGTTATAATATTAGTAGTAATCTTCCGGAGGGCAAGTGGTTAAAGCTGCTTTTGTTTTTTATCATTGGTTCTCGTGTGCCAGCCTAATATCTGCCTTTTCCTGGCTACATCTGTATACCTGCGTCTACAACATGTAGATTGATCCCATCATTCCTGCAACACGTGCTGCCTGTATTCCTACCCCCTCCCAATATAAATAAATACATCTACTCCTTGTTTCTGGGGAGGCTGAGAGTGTACCGCCAATGACAGCCCTGCCATCCGGCTGAATATCCGCTCAGCCAGCATCTTTGCTATTTTCAAGCTGTGTACCCTTGAGATGCAGCAGCAGCAGCAGCAATCTGACATAGACCAACAACAGTGTGTGATGTGAGCATCTGCGTAAGGAAAGGATACAGAGCATGCTCAGTGATGCCATTCTCCGGCCCCCAACCAGATCCCTAAAGAGATTGATTGAACTTTGCACTTGCAAATGTCACTGACTGCATTTAGCCTGTGATTTCCTCTTCTTTATATAAAGGAGGGTATCTTCCTGCAGGAGGAGGCAGTCGGTACCGTGCAGCCATCACCTGTGCAAGGCAATCATGGATGCCTGGGATTTGTTATCATCGCCTGATAGGAGACATATTTGCACCTCTCTTTAGATGACCTTTGTTTTGGGGAGTGGAGGGGGGATTGATGCTGCTGATGTATGTATCCTTTATGATGATGGACCTCTCTGCTGGGAATGCCACCCCCCAGTACTTGCGCTGAAGTTGACGTGGTTGGCTTGTGCTGGAGCTTGCAAGCCAAGATGGATAGGAAAGGCTTTGCTTTAGTCGGGATCATTTCTGTCTGCCACTGCCGAGCACAGTGATTGAGCAGGCTGGCTAATGAAGGCCTCCTGGATCAGGCTTCTAAAAAGAGCCAAGGGAGGACGACTGAAGAATTCTGACATTTGTGTAAGCCGATTTTTCATTATTTTGTCTGCTGGTTGCTACCTGTGACTCCAAACTGCATGACAAGTAGTGATGTGGCACTGGCAGTGATTGTGATGTTCTATCTATAGACCCAGTACTACGCTACCTAAGGACCAATATCATTTACAAAGTTCTTTTGTAAAACCGGTACAATCTTGGAACATTTAAAAATAAGATGGAGGGAAATTTTGAGCCTGATTTAACCAATTTCATCACAAACTATTTTATATTATACAATTGTATACATATTTTTAGATTTTATATACTGATTTTATATTATCCAATTATATACATATTTTTAGATTTTATATACTGATTTTATATTATACAATTGTATACATATTTTTAGATTTTATATACTGATTTTATATTATACAATTGTATACATATTTTTAGATTGTATATATTAATTTTATATTATACAATTGTATACATATTTTTAGATTTTATATACAATTGTATACATATTTTTAGATTTCATATACTGATTTTATATTATACAATTTACTTCTAATACAAAATTTAAATAACGCCAACAATTTTCACATCACTTTACAATATAAATGACAGTACAGTTACAATACCGTTCAATACAGAATGATTAGGGGGGTCTTGCTCATGGAGCTTACAATCTAAAAGGGAGGGGTAGGTTTTACAAGGTAATAGCTTTGGGGGGGGTGAGCTGATAGAGGTGGTCGACATACAGTTTTTAGCTGTGTATATATTTAATTGTGACATGATTCTTTAATTAGAACATTCTTTTCTGTATTTCAAATACTGTAGTTCATTAAATATTAGGTGGTAAATCTCGTAGGAGAAGAACTAAATCTAGAAAACAGAAAATGGCGATCTTACAGACAGATCTTACAAGATTTTATTAGCTAATACCGGTCATTTACATACTGATCTAATTGTTGGGTAAACTGCTTTTTCTTAAATAAAATTTGGATTAAAATAGCAATTATTTGTCAGTTAGGACTGGTATTACAGGATCACAACAAATGTGGCTTCAAAATTTTCGATAGTCATCAAGTCGGTCGCATGTGGCGAATGATCGATTGACTCTGAAACAACCACTTTCAATTCTTTTTTGCTTTTTCCCAATAAACTTTTGACATTAAGAGATCAAAGGAGTGGCTGCCCATACACGTGTCCACGGCCAGCAAAAGGCAGCCCCATAAAACCACCGACAGGCAAGACATCTGCTATTATTAGCTATTGATTTTTGGCTAAAGGGACATGTAGGGAATAGCATAGGGCTATGTATTTATAAAACATCATTCAACAGTGGGAGGATCCTGAGCTAAAGAGCTTACAATCCAAAAGGAATAGAGGAAGATCCAAGTAACTGTACAGCATAAGTTGTCAAGCAACCTGACCAGTTACACAGATACTGGACAATAGACATTTATAAATAAGATTGTTGCATATTTACTCACAGACTTGACTACAAACGTCTGAAATATTATTTTATATTCTTAACGAGAACATTTTGTAGCAAGAAAAAAAAAATCCCAGAAGACAGGTCTTAAAGGTTCAGGGGTTTCAAACTGGCGGCCCTCCAGCTGTTGCAGAACTACAAGTCCCATGAGGCATTGCAAGGCTGACAGTTACAAGAACAGTCACACAGGCAGAGGCATGATGGGACTTGTAGTTCAGCAACAGCTGGAGGGCTTAGGATAAATATAATACGGTGCTTGACCAAAGAGGTTCAGACCTTTTACAACATGCTAGACCAGGAATCTCCAAACTTTCTAAGGAACGGGCCAGTTTACTGTCCTTCAGGCTTGGGGGGGGGGGGGGGGGGGAATGTGGCCAGTGGGAGTAGAATATGCCCCAGCATCAGTGCCCCATCATTGGTTTTAATGGAATGAATAGTTTTCCATTGATGGTGTCAGTAGGGGGAATGGTGCTCCATCATTGATGTCAGTTGGTTGAATAATGCCCTAAGGGCCAGATAACAGTAAGCAAAGGGCCACATCCAGCACCCCGGCCACAGTTTGGAGACCACTGTGCTAGACACATACAGTATGTCCGCCATATGCACTGGCAAATTTTACCATTTGCAACCAAGAGCGGACTGACCATTTGTCCACTCGGGCACTGCCCGAGGGCCCCGGGCCACTAGGGGGCCCCATCAGGGTTGCCAGCCTCAGTAAAACCAGGGACAGTATGTAAAAATCTGTGTTTTTTTTACATCTGTCTCTGAAATGTCCCTTACCGACATCCTTTTGGTCTAAAAATCCTGAGATTATAGCTGCCCCACCTCTCCAGTACCTTCTCAGCCAATAGAAACATGTCTGTGTATACTGTGTGTACATGTATGTGTATACTGTGTGATTGTATACTGTGTGTGTGTTTGTGTATACTGTGTGGCCCCAAAATCTCTGATTGCCTGGGGGCCCCATAATCTCCTATTGCCCGGGGGCCCCATGAGTTGTCAGTCCGCCCCTGTTTGCAACCAATTAAGGTGATCTACCAACACCATTACTGTGTATTGAAGCTCCACTTCACTACATTTTATTTATACAAATCCCTTTCTTCTGCCTACCCAACCCCCTTCCTCTTGGAAAAGGGAGTACTCCCCCGTGTGACGTGTCCCTTCAGCCCTGGCTGCCATGTCACTTCCAGGTTAAATCACGTCCAGCTTCACTCAACCCACTTCCTGTAAGTTAAGGGAGTCAAGGACACACCCCCTGGGCTTACAGGAGAAGGATGCAAGTAATGCTCCGTACACATGGGCGGAATTTTCGACAGAAAAAGTCAGACAGGAATATTTATAAAGCAGTGAATCTAACATTCTCTAAACACTGTAGGTGCAAGTGAATCTTCCTAGTGCATGTGTTTAAATGAGAAAATTGATTCACCAGCAGTGAAAGTTTGGTGAAAGTCATTTACTGCTTTAAAAATATGCCTCTTAACTGTATTAGCTCTGCAAAATATATAGTGTGTGTGTGTGTATGTATGTATGTATGTATATATGTATATATATATATATATATATATATATATATATATATATATATATATATATATATATACACATTTTCTGATTTCAGTGGGCCTGTGTGCAACATTGTACATTGAACCTCCTCTCTGAAGACTCTGGATTACACCTCTCTGTTATGGATGGCACACATGGGTTGCTTAGCGGCATCCAGTGTGTATATGGCCAGAGCCGGTGTTCTGCCGTATAGTGTCCGGCCATGAAATAGTGTCCGGACCGTACTGCGCATGCGCAGTACAGAGCAGACGAAGCTTCGGAAAATCTCCGAAGCTGAACGGCGCCTGCGCCGTGAGTGGAGGTGGTAGCCCCACCATCCAAGCGGACACAGGGTTGTGAATATTAGAGGGCCCCTCGCGGGCGAGCTTGGCTCGCCACGCTTCGGGCTCGGCCTTGCTGCGCTCGGCTCTTTTTTATTCCTACTCTATGTCCACTTGGATAGTGGGCATAGTGGGCATAGAACCTGGACTCACGGCGCAGGCGCCGTTCATCCTCTGCAATTTTCGGAATCTGTGTTGCTGTGTACTGCGCATGCGCAGTACACAGCGGACACAATGCGATGGAGGACTTATTTGAAAAGACACCGGGACCCTGGTTGAAAACCAGCGCCTGCAACGTTCATATATTTGCAACCAATAAACGCCAGTTCCTCTCACCCCATATTGCACTGCATACTATTAGGTGACTTTGTTTGGTTTTATAACCAAGTGGACCAGGGTACATATGTATCACCTGTGTACCTGATCAGTGTACTGTTGGCACTGCGCCCACCCCCTTCACACAGCAGATGCAGTGCCAGCATACTTTGATCTCCTTTGAGCTGCAGATGCAAGTGACAGGCATGGCTGTAACTCAAAGGACATTGTCCCAGCAAGCAGCTCTTGTAGAATTGAATGCCCAATGTGTGCTGGTGGCATACATTTGCCCCTGCTCACCCTCGAGGCCTGTGTGCACTACATGCACTGCACACATTAGGGACATGCCAGTGTATATGTTCATATATATATTTAACACCTTAGTGTCAGTACAGATGATGTCAGTGCCAGATTACTAAATAGGCAGAGTAGGCACCAGCCTATGGGTCCCATGCCGTTTAAGGACCCCATGACAACAGATCAAAATAATATTGATTTGATCTTGAAAGAAAAGAAGAAAAGGACAATGAAGCTTCCTTAAAGTGCTATTAAACCCACAACAGTAAAATCAGTCTGTATATGCAGTAAAGCATGCTTGTTGTACTCGTGGAACCTAAAGGGTTAATCCTCTGCATTGTGCAAAAAGGCTGTTTTATTCTGTCTTCTCTGATCCTCCTCTTCTTCCACCTTCCCCAATCCATCTGCTGATAGTACAGAGCCCTGGAGGCACTCTGCACATGCTCAGTTTGATATGCATTACTAGAGTTTTATTTATTTATGGGAGGGTGCATGTGATCGGCACAGGGCCAATCAGCACTGTCCAGATAAAGGGGCAGGGGTCATGCAGACTCATAGGACAGTCAGAGTAGAATGTAAACGCCTCCTACAATCTTTAGCCAGACACTGATAGAAGTCACAAGACTGCTATATACTGCTGATGAGAAAAGGTATTTAGCAGTTTATATTTACTAAAATAATTGCATTTCTATGTTCTGTGTACCATGGGAGACCAGATATAGTGAATGCAGGGTCCTGGGTTTAGTAACACTATAAATTGTTTACAAAAGATAGAAAAAATGAATCAACTCAAAGAAACGAAAACTTTACATTATTATTATTATTATTATTATTATTATTATTATTATTATTATTATACAGGCTTTATATAGTGCAAACAGTTTATGTAGCACTTTACAACATGAGGGTTAGACAGTACAAATACAAGACACTTTAATACAGTAGGAATCAGAGGGCCCTGCTCCTTAGAGCTTACAATCTAAGGGATACAAGAGATAATAACTGTGGGTGATGTGCTGATTGAGAAAATAAATGTGCAGTTGTTAGGTGGGGGGCCAGATAGGCTTCTCTGAAGAGATGAGTTTTCAGGGATTGTCTGAAAGTGGATAAAGTAGGAGAAAATCGGACAGATTGGGATAGAGGATTCCAGAGGATGGGAGAGGCTCTGAAGAAGTCCTGAACATGAGCATGGGATGTGGTGACAAGGGAGTTTGAGAGCAGGAGGTCATGGGAGGAGTGAAGAGAACGATTACTGTACTTTACTTTACATTAAAGACTACTAAATACTGTATTAATGTAATGTACCCAAAACCAACTTAAAGTACATAAACCATAGACATTAGCTTCACATTACAGCTCGTCTCTTAGCCCTGGTTCACACTAGTGCAGTTTTGAAGTTGCGCTTACTTCAGCCCGACTTCAAAGCAGTGCGACTTCATGTACAGCTTCCTGATATCTGTGCGATTTAATTTAACAGATGCCAATGCAAGTTGCACTGAAATCGCACAGAAATAGTGCAGGAACCTTTTTTCGAAGTCGTAGCAATTTAAACTGTTCCATTGCCGCAAATGGGGTGTGACTTTTCATGCAACTGTCAAGTCGCATGACAAGTCGCACTGGTGTGAACCAGGGCATAAAAGCTCATCTTCTTTCAGCTAATACAACCTACATACGTGTAATGTACAGTAGTGATGGTCATCTCCATCTAGCAGGCCGACGTGCACACTGCTTAGTTCAATGTTATCCCACTACAGTGCGCATGAGAAATCCCAAGAAACCTGCGAGAGGGGCCCCAAAGTTTTGACTGCCTAGGGCAGTGATGGCGAACCTTGGCACTCCAGATGTTTTGGAACTACATTTCCCGTGATGCTCATGCACTCCGTAGGTTAGCATAGTGAGAAATGTAGTTCCAGAACATCTGGGGTGCCAAGGTTCGCCATCACTGCCCTAGGGCACTAGATGATGTTGATACATTAAAAGTGATGTGAAGTCCAGTCTGACCCTAACAGATGTTTTCTAGTATATAGGCACCCAGACACATAGTAAAGGCTCCTGTCCTCATAAGGTGGTGTCTCAGGGTAATTGCTGGCTGTGCACATTTTTACTGGTCATTTTATCAATCCCTTATAAGTGGTGGGGGTAACAGATCCCTCTTCTGTGTGCATTCATGTGGGATCTCAAGTACCCAGCTTTGTGGGAGGCATATAAGAAAAGATAAGAGGGTCTTTTTCCAAGGACTAGTTAAAATTATTGTTGTCTGGTTCACAGAAATTCACTGCATAGCTCCTCTTGGGCAGTCCACCCCTTAGAGCCCCGCCCCTGCGCAGCGCAAGGAAGCTGCTTCTCTGCATCCTACATGTGCCGAAGGTGTAGGAACTCTCCTGCTACCCAAAGGGCATTAAAATCTGGATCCTGATTACCATCTGATTGTACAGCTGAATGTTCCAAAAATGAAAATATCCATCAATCAAAATTAATTGAAGAGCAGATTGTAAATTGTGTGGTCAGCTTTCCAACTTACCTAGGTCCATTAAAAACCTTTCAAATCTCTATTTTTACAGCCTCATCCCATTTGTATAATTTCTGTACAGCTTAATCTAGACTGCACAATAAGACTGTAACATGCCTGACCGCACTACGACTCCGGTGTGACTTGACTTTGTACTGCTCTATGGTATATGTGGGGACAGTTCTGAAAATGATGGCACAATAAGAATGCAGTACTGTACCATCAAGGTGTTGCAGTGTATAGAGCATGTAATTGCCATACAGGCTGGGTAATGTCCATAAAATGAACGCAGATTGTGTGCGGGGTGCCGACTCTGTAGTGACTGTGTGATTGGCAGCAGATGATATGCGTAGCCAACACAACACCCGTTGACTGTTTGTTAATAGCATGTGTTGCTGAGTCTGTTGTGTCGTCAGATCAGGATATGCAGATGAGCCTGCTGAGAGCAGAAAGAAAATAGAGATCGCTTTTCAGTGAGATTATTATACGCCTCATGATCAACAGTCAAAACAGCTTGTTTAAGGGATTGAGAGCTCGCTCTTAGACTCCAGTCATGTTCCTTCTTTATAAAGTGGAACTCCGGGTAATCCATAAAATATACAGCTGCAATACATATCAAGGAGCTGTCTAACCTGCCAAAAGATTTGTATATCTGCCTGGCCAGTCCTGAGATTTACACAGCCTTGCCAGACAGCAGAGCCGGGCTGGTGACCTGATTGTTCTGCTATGTAGATGACCACTTGCTGACCGCCCTATAGCAGTTTTACTGCTACAAGGCCGCAGCTGTGTGCTGGATCCTGTGTATATATACGTAATCTGGCTCTTCCAAATAGCGGGCATGAATGGGTGCTGCCGGCTGCTTGCTCCTGCATAGATTATGCACAACGGGAGCTGATTCTGCAGAGACACAGAACGGCAAACTTCCTATGTAAACAAGGGTGATCGCCGTTCTGTCAGCAGGGAAGGCATGTATCCAGTGTTCCTGCAAAGCAGAGACGTGGATCCATGCCTTCCCCTAGTAAAAGCACTTCCCGCACTGTAGTAAAGCAAAGGCTAGGCACACAGTTAACCCTTTGATCGCCCCTGATGTTAACCCCTTCCCAGCCAGTGTCGTTACTACAGTGACAGTGCATATCTTTTAGTACTGATCACTATAATGTCACTGGTCCCCAAAAAGTGTCAAGTGTCTGAACATCTGCCACAATATCGCAGTCCTGCTCTAACTCACTGATCACCGCCATTACTAGTAAAAATAAATTAATAAAAATATCCCATAGTTTGTAAACGCTATGACTTTTGCGCAAACCAAATATAGACAGTGCCTTGAAAAAGTATTCATACCCCTTGAAATTTTCCACATTTTGTCATGTTACAAGCAAAAACTTAAATGTATTTTATTGGGATTTTATGTGATAGACCAACACAAAGTGGCACATAATTGTAAAGTGGAAGGAAAATAATAAATGATTTTCACTTTTTTTTTTTTTACAAATTAACCCTTTCATGACTAAGCCTATTTTTGGCATTTGGTATTTACAAGTTAAAAACCATATTTTTTGCTAGAAAATTACTTGGAACCCCCAAACATTATATATATTCTTTTAGCAGAGACTCTTGAGAATAAAACGGCGATTGTTGCAATATTTTATGTCACACGGTATTTGCGCAGAGGTGTTTTAAACGCAACTTTTTGGAAAAGGGACACTTTCATGAATTAAAAAAAAAACGAAACAGTAAAATTAGCCCAATTTTTTTGCATAATGTGAAAGATAATGTTACGCCGAATAAATAGATACCAAACATGTCACACTTTATAATTGCATGCACTCGTGGATTGACAACAAAGTATGGTACCTAAAAATCTCAATAGGCGACGCTTTAAAAAAATTTTTACGGTTACCAGGTTAGCGTTACAGAGGAGGTCTAGTGCTAGAATTATTGCTCTCGCTCTGACGATCGCGGCGATAACTCACGTGTGATTTGAACACCGTTTACATATGCGGGCGCGACTTCCATATGCGTTGTCTTTGCTTCGCGAGCTCGCGGGGACGGCGGGTGCTTTAAAATTATTATTATTTATTTATTTCATTTATATTAAAATGACTAAATTGTTTTAAAAATAAAAATAAAATTTGATCACTTTTATTGCTGTCACAAGGAATGTAAACATCCCTTGTGACAGTAATAGGTGGTGACAGGTACCCCTCCTTTACACTTCAATGTATTCAGATCGCCGAAAACGGCGATTCTGAATACCGTATATTTTTTTTAAACCGGCGCCATTGGCAGCCGAGTAAACAGGAAGTGACGTCATGACATCGCTTCCGTGTTTACGATTAGGATACTGGAATGAAGCCGATTACGGCTTCGTTCCAGTTCCTCCCCCGGATCTTGAATCGGTGCTCCCGATCGAGCGGGAGCACCGGTAACAGCGGCGGGAGGCGGCGGGAGGGGGGACGTCCCTCCCGCTCCTCCGGCATAACAGCCGAGCGGCTTTTAGCCGCTTCGGTTGTTATGGCTGGATAGCCAATCGCCCGCTGAAAAAAACGGTACCGGGATGATGCCTGCAGGTGCGGCATACAACCACTTTAACCATTTCCTGCCCGCATGACGTGGATTGTGAGTGGAGATATCTGGATAATGCCTACAGCTACAGGCATCATCCAGATATCATTTTATTTCCAGTTAGCCATTCCCTACAATGTAAAAACCATCCTAGCGGCTTGTTACCCGCTGGATGGCTTTTACAGGCATTGAGAGGGGACCTCCCCCCCTTCCCACTACCCATCAGCGCCTCTCGGGCTCCCCGTGCAATTGTGAAACCAGAAAACGAATCCGACTGTGGTGCCGGTGTCCTATCCGATAGTGTCCGCTGTGCATGCGCAGTACACAGCAACACAGATTCCGAAAATTGCCGAGGATGAATGGTGCCTGCGCCGTGAGTCCAGGTTCTATCCCCACTATCCAAGTGGACATAGAGTAGGAATATAAAAGAGCCGAGCGCAGCGAGGCCGAGCCCAAAGCGTGGCGAGCAAAGCTCGCCCGCGAGGGGCCCTCTAATATTCACAACCCTAAGTCCGCTTGGATGGTGGGGCCACCACCTCCACTCACGGCGCAGGAGCCGTTCAGCTTCGGAGATTTTTCGAAGCTTCGTCTGCTCTGTACTGCGCATGCGCAGTACGGGGCGGACGCTATATGATGGCCGGACACTATATGGCAGAACACCGGGTTACCACAGAGCTGGCCAAGGACTGGATGGTTCCTGGTCAGCTCTATTGACCTGGGAAACCGAAGTCAAAGTCATGATGTCATTTCCAGCTCTTGCAGATGTAAACGCTGCCATTTTTTTTCCCCTCTAGAAAGCAGATATCAGTGTTTTTATGTTTTGTTTTTGTTTTGTTTTTTTTAAATCTCAGGGTAGAGGAGATATCTGGGGTCTTATAGATCCCAGATCTCTCCATAAAGAGGACCTGTCATGCTCTATTTCTTTCACAAGGGATGTCTACATTTCTTGTGATAGGTATAAAAGTGATCAAAAAAAAATAAAAAATTAAAAGGACAGTGTAAAAATATATTTTTTTTTTAAATAAAATGAATAATATAAAAAAAAAAATTAAAGCGCCCCGTCCCCTCATGCTCTCATGCAGAAGCAAACGCGTACGTAAGTTACGCCTTGCATATGTAAACAGTGTTTGCATCACACATGGGAGGTATCACCCCAAACATTAGAGTGAGAGCAATAATTCTAGCGATAGACCTCCTCTGTAACTCTAAATTGGTAACCTATAAAAATAAAATGTCTATGGAGATTTTTAAGTACTGTAGTTTGGCAGCATTCCATGAGTGTGCGCAATTTTTTAAAGCTTGATGTGTTAGGTATCTATTTATACTATATTTAACATTATCTTTTATATTTAACAAAAAAAATGCATTATGTATTCTGTATTTTTTTTTTTGCATTAAAATTCAGTGTATTTTTCCCCAAAAAATTGCATTTAAAAAAATGGCTGCGCAAATTCCATGTGACACAACAAATTTCAATGATCGCCATTTTATTCTCTAGTTTCTCTGCTAAAAAAAATATATATAACGTTTGGGAGTCATTTTCTAGCAAAAAAATAAATAAAAATACAGATTTTTACATGTAGGAGAGAAATGTCAGAATTGGCCTGGGTGGGAACTAGTCAAGCAGTATGGCTTGGTCGTGTCCCTGCCTTCATCCTGTGATTGGACTCCCAGTTTGAGTGCAGCTGTGCAAGGAATTGGAGGCGGCTGATATACAGTAAAAATGTAGGTACTTAAAGTGGTGTTCCACAAAAAAAAAAAAATTATTTATGTTCCTAAAAAAATAAATAAAAACATTTGGATTTTTTTTTTTAACTTGCCTCAAAATGCCTGTTGCTAGGGGGTCCCTCGTAGTCTGCCTCCTTCAGTGCCTGGGCTGGTGACATCACTTCCCCTCGGCGCAGGAAGGGCTCAGCTCTGCCCCCTCCCTCCTGTCAGTCATCTTGGACACGTGACAGGTCCCAGATGACTGCGCTGCCAATCGCAGTGGGTGCCCGGCTGTGACTTCAGTTAGAATGCCGGCGCCGCCCAGCGGAGGGGGGGACGAGCGGGGCTTCGTTCCCCTGCATCACTGGACCCTGGGACAGGTAAGTGTCCGATTTTTAAAAGTCAGCAGCTGCAGTATTTGTAGCTGCTGACTTTTATTTTATTTTTATTTTTTTTAGGGAAACTCCTCTTTAAATTAGCTGCATTTAAAAATACATTTAATCGCTTTTTGAAATTCATACATAACTGCATTATGTAGTATTGTTGTATACCTGATTATAAAGTATGAGCTGGAAACTGATTATAAAGTATGAGCTGGAGTTTGGCTTCAGTTTGTTAGTATATCAAAAGCTGCTAATACATTTAACACTCCTCTCCTCCCAGGCTGACAATGTTGCTGTGCCTCCTGTTCTCATTCCTCCAGAGTGGCGTCTCACTAATACAGGAAGTGTGTTACTGGCCACATCGTCATGTGCAAACTGAGGCGAAAAGAGCCAAATAAAATAAAACCAATGCAGGCTCCACATCTAATGATTGATAAGCTGCAGAAAAATACATTTTTGGTTTTGGGTTTAATACCGCTTTGACGTATTAACGATGATACCCTATTTCAGTCGATATATCGGGGCATCCCTACTCTTAACGCTCCTGCACACATAGGCATATAGAGGCAGAAATCCCCCCAATGCCAGCACATCCACGAGAAGCAGCATTTTTGCAGAAAAAAAATGCTTGATGCATGTAAACGCACGCTAATGCTAGGCGTATTTAGTGCTTGATCATTAATTCATTTCAATGGCCAGAATAAATTATTATTATGGCTAATGAAAGGAATTATCATCCACGCACTTGAAAAACACCCCTAAACGCATTTACAAGCGTCAATCGTATTTTTCTGCCAAATGCTGCTGCCAGAAGGAAAGGCTTCTAGAGAGATGCGCAAACATCAAATGGGCATGAGGCCCAAAATTCCATGTAAAATGATTTGAAATGTGGTGTCTTTGCTGCAGTTAACGCATATCCTTATCTCTGCAGGGTTCGGCGGACTCCTACACCAGCCGTCCATCCGATTCTGATGTCTCTTTGGAGGAAGACAGAGAGGCGGTGCGCAGGGAAGCAGAGCGACAGGCCCAGACACAGTTGGAGAAAGCCAAGGTACAGCTGGTGACACAGATGGCACCTCCTGGTGCCCTTCAGGAAATGCATTTGTACAACATTGTAAAGCATTGCTCTCCACCATTATATGAAGGATTGGTTTGTCTAAGGTTCTTGGCAGTGGTGACCCGTCCATAAGGGGTGCACGGGCGCCCCCCAATCCATGCGCCAGGCCCCTAATCTACATGCAGGGCACCGGACACATGGATTTCAATGGGTTCTTGTTCTTTTTATAAGCACATGATTAGAGCCTGAGCTTTTAATTGGCTTAAAAAAAAAAGGGTGGACTCGGGGCGCAGAGCACCGCAGTTGTGTGATAATAGCAAATTAATATTCGCTATTGCCTTCCTGTTTCTTCTCCCAGCCAATCAGGCTGCGAGTGGGGGGGGGGGGCGTTGTTTGCCGCTCCCACAAAATATTGAGCACCAGCCGCCACTGGTTGATTTGTAAAGTTCTTGTTTGTTTGGTTAAGAGGCATGATAACTATGGATCTCTAGTCTTTGATTCTGTTATGCCCACTAAGGAGCTGAGAGACCGCATGGGTCAGCAGAAGTCACTGCAGTTGCCATGTTGTGCTGCACTATGACACCAGCCATTTGATGGCTTGACGGGTCGGTTGAGAGCTCACATAAACTCAAAACTGTGATCGTTGTCATTTGATGCATGCCTTGAATGTAGGGGCTCATTTACACATATGGCAAGGACTGCTGCTCCTCTGAAAAGTGATCCACTGTAGGATCACCTTTCAGAGGCACTTGATAGACGATGAGGAGGCGATATGTTGCCTCCTCACCGCTGATTTTAACCCCCTAAATGCTGCACTACCACAGTTGCAGGGAGGTTGCAAATCCATTTACTTGAATGTGTCACGTTTGGCGAGCAGTAGTGTCCACTTTACACAGCAGGGGGTTAAATTTCTGACACAGCCATGATGCTTTGCTTGTGTACACCCATGCCTTTGCAGCTTAAAAGGGAGCAGTTGGAGACAGTAAAATGGTGCAACCGCGTGTTTTTACCCCCGCCCACCCCAACTACAAGTGTAAATAAGCCCTTTTGGTGTCATACACACTTCGAAAAATGATATTCACTTTCTGATTGATCTCTTCCACTTAGAATAATCAATTTATGGTCCACAACCCATTTGATCGATATACCAAACAAGGGGAAGTGGATTTTGAATAATAGTTAAGATATGATTGTACCTTACTATCATACTTTGTAGATCCACCATGTAATGTCATAATCTGATCAATCAAAATACCATCATATTTATGAACATGTATTTCAATGCTGCTGATTAATGCAAAACAAAGAAAAACCTGTGCTTTGACTGATCAAATCAGTTTTATCAAATCTGATTGAAATCAAGTCTAAATTGATTGGATGTGAATTTAATGCTATTTGATTTTTTGCAGATTGATTGATCATTTTGATCAAAACGCAAATTGGATAAAAAATGTGAAGTGTGTATGGCCGCCATAACTGTTTTGGGAAACATTCAAGCTCTGTTCACACAGGCCGAATATCCGAATATTGGGCGGTATCGGCCGTTTAAATAGAAACAAATTTTCAAAGGCTGTTTTATTCTAGTGATATCAAGGATAATTTTATTATTATGCTTTTTTTATTTTTTATTTGGGCAAGTTACCACAACACCATTATCCCATAGTTTTTAAGATCAAATATACAACTATGTTGGTGTCCCTTGTTAATTTTACATTGTATTTTTTTAAATGTAACTGCCTACGCCCAAACTGTCATTTGAAGTAAAACACACAGCCAAGTATTATTCTACACAATTTTTTTATTGTGTATTAAAAAAAGAAAACAAATAAAATTAGACATGCTATCTGCCAATAGAACTTAACCAAAAAGTGCATTCTATGCATCCAAAAATATAGAAAATATACCAAATCAAATCATTATTCAACCAAAAAAATTATGTCAAAGCAACTCTAAGGCCAATAATAAATAACACGTTATCTCCTCCGATTCCGCGACATGTCTGGTTGAAGAACGGTTGTTCAGAAACTAACTGAAAAGCACGAAAGGAAAAGTGCGAAATTAAAAGTGCAAATCAATATTCACCAAACTTCTACTAATACAAAATTAGCAGAAGAAGCCCAAAGGGTGGGGCTAAAGAGCTGAAAAAACATGTAGTACGTCACTATGTTCATGATTGTTGGCCAACAGTTGTGTGCCGTGTGTATGCAAGACAAGTTTGTTGGCCAACGCCCTTTGGACAAAAGTCCACGGTTTTGTTGGCCAACAATCTGACCGTTTGTATGAGGCTAAACTTTAAGCTCAGAGCTACTGCATCATATTAGGCCCTTTTCACAATGGGACAGTGAGTGCGTCGGCGGTAAAGCACCAATTTACCGTCAATTTCACAAGGCTATTCGGCCGCTAGTGTAGTGCTTTTACCCCCCCCACTAGTGGCCGAGAAAGGGTTAAAACCACCGCAAAGTGCTGCCCCATTGATTTCAATGGGCAGGAGCGGTTTAAGAGCCGCTCCTTCACCGCTCCAAAGATGCTGCTAGCAGGACTTTTTTTAGCGTCCAGCCAGCGCGTCGCTCCGGTGTGAAGCTCTCGGGACTTTCACATTGGAGAGACAGCAGCGGCTCTTTCAGGTCAGTTTGCAGGCGCTATTTTTAGCATTATAATGCCTGCAAAGCGCCCCAGTGTGAAAGGGGTCTAAGCCCTTGTAGACACGTTCGGCAATTCCGACGGAAAATGTCCGATCGGACCGTGTTGTCGGATAATCCGATCGTGTGTGGGCTCCATCTGACTTTTTCCATCAGAATGTCCGGCCAACAAAGTTTGAGAGCTGGATATAAAATTTTCCGACAACATGATCCGATCGGACTTTGTCCGATCGTTTGTAGAGAATTCGGACAAAGTGCCATGCATGCTCATATCAAATTACAAGACCAAAGCTATTGGCTACTAGCCTGAATGTAGTCCCGTTGTAACTAAATAACGTCATCATGTTCCGAACGATCGGATTTTCCGACAACTTTGTGCGACCGTGTGTATGCAACACCAGTATCGGACAAAATCCGTCGGAAAAAATCCGCCGGATTTTGTTGTCGGAATGTCCAACCGTGTGTACAAGGACTTAGAGAAAGCGCTTTTAAGGAGGTTTGAATCAGGAAAAAAGCTTCATCCTGTGATGTGATGGTGGAGGTGAACAGTAAGGACTAGGCCTTAATTAGCAATGTCCTTAGCAACGTCCTGGGAGTAGGTATTGCACTCAGGCTTTGGGAGGTACGTAAATGGCCTACACCTATAGCAAGAGCATTATTCATTTTTAGTCAGAGCTTCACAGTTTTTATTATCTACAGACACCACTTATCTGCATATGCAGTTTTTTTTTTCTCTGTTCACACTTATGCTCTGTACACACGGTCGGACTTTCCGACGGAAAATGTGCGTTCGGACCGTGTTGTCGGAAAATCCGATCGCGTGTGGGCTCCATCGAACTTTTTCCGTTGGAATTTCCCACACACAAAGTTTGAAAGCTAGATCTAAAATTTTACGACAACAAAATCCGATCATTTAAATTCCGATCGTGTGTAGACAATTCCGATGAACAAAGTGCCACGCATGCTCAGAATAAATTACGGGACGAAAGCTATTGGCTACTGGCCTCTTTATAGTCCCGTCATACGTGTTGTACGTCACCTTGTTCTGAACGATCGGATTTTTTTTGTCCCACCATGTGCATGAAAGACAGGTTTTTCCCCAAATCCGTCTGAAAAAATCTTTTTGATTTTGTCATCGGAATGTCCGACCGTGTGTACAAGGCATTAGACGTTTTTGGGTGTTTTTTTGCTGTAAGCCTCCGCTCTAAAAACGATCAACAAGACAAATCTCGTTCCTTTCAATGGCCCCTGTTCACATCTGAGCGTTCTGTCGCCTGAAGCAAAATGTCCGTCACTCATAAAAAAGTACAGGAGCTTCTTTTTTGCCAGATTACAAGCGTTTTACTGCTTTTACATTGGTGACCTTTTAACCTTGAAAACGCTTGTACAAAAACGCTGCAAAAAACGCCTGTAAAATAGCAACGCCTAGATGTTAACAGAACCTAAAGGTGGACTAATCCTTTAAGAACCGAATATTGCTTCATTTCAGGTAATAGTGTGCGAAGGACAGGTTCTCTCCAGGCTGTGTGGAAGGCAGGGAAGCGCTCTCTCCTGTGGAGACGCCGGGGCCTGGCTGCCACGCTGGTGTATTTGTTTCTGAGATAAGTAAATCTAGCCCTGCGTTGCTATGGGAATCAGGAATCAGGCTTGGTGGCTGCACTATGCGGACAGGCTTTATACAATATTTATTACTTCTGGCAGTGCTGTCACAGCAGAAGCTGAAAAAATACATCAAACCCCAGGTTTTTTTTTTCCAGTTTTTTATTTTATTTTATTTTCTGCACATGAAATGTTCTCACTTCAGGTAACCGAGGCATTCTGTAAAAGGAACACAGATCCTGACTGAGAGACAACTGGTGCACAGCGGGGCAGGAAGCCCAGAGCCAGAGCAAGCTGCTACCGACATAAGTCACCGCAGCATCTGGTAGTCATGTGTCGCCATAGCGATTATCATACAATCCTGTCACCTTAGTCTTCATTTAAAAGGATAGTTCACCTTTACCAAAAAGCTTGTCTATGCAGGTAAGGGATGCTTGTAGATTAAAACAGACTGTGCAGCTCTGACTAAAGATGAATAATATCCTTGTTATAGATGTAGGCCATTTACATACCTTATGAAGCTTGACTGGAATACTCCCAGGACATTGCTTAATACTCCCAGGACATTACTAAGTACTCCCAGGACATTGCCTAGTACTCCCAGGACATTGCTTATTACTCCAAGGACATTACTAAGTACTCCCAGGACATTGCTTAGTACTCCAAGGACATTACTAAGTACTCCCAGGACATTGCTTAGTACTCCCAGGACATTGCTTAGTACTCCCAGGACATTGCTTAGTACACCCAGGACATTGCTTAGTACTCCCAGGACATTGCTTATTACTCCAAGGACATTACTAAGTACTCCCAGGACATTGCTTAGTACTCCCAGGACATTGCTTAGTACTCCCAGGACATTGCTTAGTACACCCAGGACATTGCTTAGTACTCCCAGGATGTTTGCTAAGTACTTCCAGGACATTGCTAAGTACTTCCAGGACATTGCTTAATACTCCCAAGACATTGCTAAGTGCTCCCAGGACATTGCTAAGTACTCCCAGGACATTGCTTAGTACTCCCAGGATGTTTGCTAAGTACTCCCAGGACATTGCTTAGTACTCCCAGGACATTGCTAAATACCCCCAGGACATTGCTAAGTACTCCCAGGACAATGCTTAGTACCCCCAGGACATTTCTTAGTACCCCAGGACATTGCTTAGTATCCCCAGGACATTGCTTAGTACTCCCAGGACATTGCTTAGTACTCCCAGGACATTGCTTAGTACTCCCAGGACATTGCTTAGTACTCCCAGGACATTGCTTAGTACTCCCAGGACATTGCTTAGTACTCCCAGGATGTTTGCTAAGTACTCTCAGGACATTGCCTAGTACTCCCAGGACATTGCTAAGTACTCCCAGGACATTGCTAAGTACTCCCAGGACATTGCTTAGTACTCCCAGGACATTGCTTAGTACTCCCAGGACATTGCTTAGTACTCCAAGGGCATTGCTAAGTACTCCAAGGACATTGCTTAGTACTCCCAGGACATTGCTTAGTACACCCAGGACATTGCTTAGTACTCCCAGGATGTTTACTAAGTACTCCCAGGACATTGCTTAGTACTCCCAGGACATTGCTTAGTACTCCCAGGACATTGCTTAGTACTCCCAGGACATTGCTAAGTAACCCCAGGACATTGCTAAGTACTCCCCAGACATTGCTAAGTACTCCCAGGATGTTTGCTAAGTACTCCCAGGACCTTTGCTAAGTACTCCCAGGACCTTTGCTAAGTACGGTACTCCCAGGATGTTTGCTAAGTACTCCCAGGACAATTGCTAAGTACTCCCAGGACATTGCTAAGGGAGGCCTAGTCATCACTGCTCACCTCCATCATCACAGGACACAGTAGCTCTGAGCTCAGCATTTGAGAGCTCACTCCTGTGATGGTGGAGGTGAGCAGTATTGACTTAGTGGAGATCAGTGGAGTAAGCCGTGTCTACAGTGATTTCCATCTTCTATGGAGAACCCCACAAGTATGGCACAAACATCGCTGTAACACTGTACAAATTGCCATGCCTGGATTTCAGCTTTAAAGTGATTCTAAGCCCTGGTTCACACTGAACACGGCTTTGAAATGATGCGATTTCATCTGAACTCGCACCGTTTCAAAGCCGCATTTCAGTCTGGGGGCAACTTGAAAAACAGGTGCAAGTTCATGCACAGATGTCTATTGAAATCGCCCCCCGAAGTCGCCAAAAGTAGTGCAGGAACTACTTTTAGAAATTGGTGCGGCGCTTCACCGATTGAGACGCTCCTATTGCCGGCAATAGGCTCTGATTTAACATTCAATTTAAACTGTAAAATCTCATGTCCAATCACGCCAATGTGAATAGGGGCTAAAGGCAAGCTATCAGGCTTGTTCAATAATCACTACAAAGTGCAATAACCGAAAACAACCCGTATTAACCATACTAATGTCAGCATAATGAGCACTGCACCTGACTGTTTTCTGCTGATTGAATGAGCCCCTATGTGTTATATCTAGTGCTTCCCAAAGACCGTATTTCTATGTACTCCCTATGTACTCCCTATGTACTCCCTGCTGGTTTATATGTCAATCCTGCATAAGGGATAGAGGCAAAAAATCATAAGCACAACCGGCGGCGCTGAGACAGGCTGATGATGTAACCGGCTGTCAGAAGTCTTTCTCTGTGTCACACATTGATGCTCTCCTGGTTGCTATGGGAATTTGGCTGAGCGCTCATGTTTAGTGGCACAGACACAGAGCATGTCTAATCTGTAACTACTTGTTTGTTCTATTTGTGGAAGCAATATTCTGTATTCAAGGGGAGGCATTTACTAATTACTGAGTAATTTAAAACGAAGGTAGTTATTGTGATAGAAAGCTTCCTGTCTCGTTCGGGCAGCTGTGAGAGTTTGGCACGTGGATTTGTCAGCTTGGCAACGGTTATCGGGGATGGTGGCAGCAAAGCTTTGGTTTAAACTGATATGGGTGAAACATGAAGAACCTGGCGAGGCAAGCTGGGGCTTGTGGTTGCTTAACCCCTTCCCACCCAGCATTAAACAGGGTCTGTATGCCCTGAGGGGGGGAAGGATGAGAAATCGTGTGTCCAACCAGCTACCGATCGTTAATGGAGACCGCGAGCTGTCTATGAAGTCTATGTGCTGGGAGCACACAGTGAGCACATTCTCAGCACAGAATCCTCGGGTGACTAATGACCCGTCCCATACATGCAGCGTGTGGGCATTAAAGCATATCCCTCTATAGTGTGTGCTTGTCTCAATCCAGAGCACTTATGCCATGTACACACGATCGGAATTGTGGCCAGCAAAAGACCAATGAGAGCTTTTCATCGGAAAATGCGACCGTGTGTATGTTCCATCCGAATTTAGCTGTCCGAATTTCCCCCAGCAAAAAATGTATAGCATGTTCTCAATTTTCCCAAAGGAAAAACTTTCTATTGGAAATTCCGATCGTGTGTATGCAATTCTGACACGCCAAAACTCACGCATGCTCAGATTCAACTATGAGATGGAAGCTATTTGCTACTGGGTATTGAACTTCTTTTCTAGTCCCGTCGTACGTATTGTACGTCACCGCGTTCCTAGCAGTCGGAATTTGGTGTGACCGTGTGTAGGGAAGACAGTTTGAGTGGAATTCCGTCAAGAAAACCATCAGAGCTTTTTCCGACGAGAATTCCGATCGTGTGTACGCAGCATAAGTGTAATTTCTGTCTGCTTCCTCATACCTCTTCTATCAGCATGAGTCACTTCTGACAAGTTTTCCTGACACCAAGAGGTAAAAAGGTGACAGAGGAGCAGGGCCGGGACAAGGGGTGGGTGGGCAGAAAGAGAGGCTGCCCCGGGCGCAGGATGTATTGTAGTGATGGGGGCGCCGCAAGTTCTTTCTACTATAAGGTGGCAGGAGTAGTGACAGCGGCATCAATACTTCTGTCAGCCCAGTTCTGGAAGCAGCAAGGAGAGAGCCAGGAGGAGGTGCAGGCTGTGCTCTCTCTCTTTCTCATAAGCTTACACATAATGGGGGGGGGGGGGGCATTTTGGCATTTCTGCCCTGAGCAATGGATGATCTTGTCCTGGCACTGCAGAGGAGGAATCTCCAGCTGATTGACAGCCTCAGCTGAGCGTTCCTTTTGTGCTGTGTGAAAGGGGGGGGGGGGGTGTCCCTTCCCTCCATTCAGCTGTCAGAGTTCTCCTCAGCGTGTAACTTCAGCTCTCCACCCCATTTTCTGGAATCTCAGACAAGCTTTATAAATTCAACACTTTGGCTGTAGAGAAGACTGCAGGTAAACAGGTATAATGCATGTTGGAGGATTTGTTTTATCTCTGTGTATCACCTGAGGCCAGTCACTTCACTGGGTATATTGAGGGTTTACAACCACTTTAAAGCCCACCCTTTGGCTGCCACACATGTTTTTCTTGGGCAGCAATAGGTTTAAGGATTTGTTCACACATGTTCCAGTGATCAGGGTTTTTTCAGCACTGGATAAACACCAGTCACTACTATGGCAGCGTTTTTATATATGTGCGACATTTGCACTGCAACGGAGTCCAGAGGTGCGTTGCTGCAGGCAAACATGTGCTATTTTACCATCACCACACAGCAATGCAGGACACCGCGCTGCTGCGTGGAGACATGAATGAAGTGTCAGTTGTGCAATTCAAATAAAGGTTAAAAAAAAGTGTGAAACGCGCATCAGACTCTCCTTCACCGCGGCTCATTGCATCCAAAAGCCGACAACTACCTGCACACTAAAATGGAGCATTTAGCGCATGTGTAGTGTGAACAATCCCTTTAACCCAAGAACATATAAGGTAAAATATTGCAGCTGACCCGTTCTTAGATGTGGTGGCTGCATTCGTTTTATTTTCTTCAAGAAAAGTACCTTTTTTGCTCGTACAGGCTTTACCTGTTGATACTGCTAGAAATTCAGTTGTTCTTGTTACTTCCCATGCACCAAACTGAAATCTCGAACAACCTTCCCAAGCATTTTCCATGAACTACAAAACACCTCCTCTGTGAAGATTAGGGAGAGGTGTGTTCTGCCCTCCTAAAACACTTCCTGTCCTAAGGTGACAACACTGCTCTTCCATAGATACAATACAGGGACAGGATCACTGCATGAAAAGAAAGGAACCTAAAAAAAGAGACACTCATTGCCATAATCCGTAATGAATACAAGGGAAAAAAGGCAAATTGGGACTATACTGGCCAGACGAGTACACAACATGTATACAATCATATATATATATATATATATATATATATATATATATATATGACTTACCGTATTGGCGAAATAACACGCACCTTCATTTTAAGAGGGAAGTTTCAGGAAAACAACTTAAATTTTAAACAAAGAGCTTCGAAACAAAATAAGACCGTGCCCATTAATGCAGCCTTATCAGTGCCCATCTGCAGCTTCACTATTGCCCATCAATGCAGACTCACTATTGTTCATAAATGCAGCCTGATCAGTGCCCATCTGCAGCCTCACCATTGCCCATCAATGCAGCCTGATCAGTGCCCATCTGCCGCTTCCCCATTGCCCATCAATGCAGCTTGATCAATGCCCATCTGCAGCCTCACCATTGCCCATCAATGCAGCCTGATTAGTGCCCATCTGCAGCCTCAACATTGCCTATCAATGCAACCTGATCAGTGCCCATCTGCAGCCTCAACATTGCCCATCAATGCAACCTGATCAGTGCCCATCTGCAGCCTCAACATTGCAGCCTGATCAGTGGCCATCTGCAGCCTCACCATTGCCGATCAATGCAGCCTGATCAGTGCCCATGTGCAGCCTCACCATTGCCCATCAATGCAGCCTGATCAGTGCCCATGTGCAGCCTCACCATTGCCCATCAATGCAGCCTGATCAGTGCCCATCTGCAGCCTCACCATTGCAGCCTGATCAGTGCCCATCTGCAGCCTCACCATTGCATGGAGATTAGGCAGGCTGGATTACACAGAACGAAGATCTCCCGTTTTCTCGGCAGCCGCTGTATTATGAAGTCCCGCCTCCTGGACCAGCTCCTATGATAGACAGATAGTCCTGGTCCAATGTGACTTATATCATAGTAGCTGGTCCAGGAGGTGGCTGAGAAATAAATGGGAGATCCCCACTCTGTGTAATCCGGTGGCACTCGCTCCCACCATCCCCTCCGAAGCAGCCTAACATCGGCAAAGAACACGCACACGTCATTTGCATTCACCGATTAAATATGGTATATGCTCCATACAAGTGTACAGTATATGTAAATCTCCATAGGTCAACGCACTTCACATAAGTTAGCTTCATCAGGACGCTTGGAAGATAATAACGGTAGTCTATAATGAAAGAATGTTCTGGTTAAACATAAACATAGATACCCCCAATTAGGATCTTACAGGTGATATGTGGTAATACCTGAGTATCTATGCTTATGTTTAACCATAATAATCTTTTGTTACAGACAACTGCTATTATCTTTCAGGAGTCCTGATGAAGCTAACTTAAGTGAAACCCGTTGACTCAGAGATTTATATATAAACTTATATTGGGCATATAGGTCATGAATAATGTAATGATGATCGTGTACACAATCATTTGCAGTTGGTCTCGCCTATGAGCAAGATATCTAGCAATGCTTTTATGGACATGTACATATATAATTAAATAAATTTTTTAATAAAATTTTATTTGCATATTGTGTACTCCCTGTCTGGCGGTATAGTCCGACTTTGCCTTTTTTTCCATTATTAAAAATATCTGCATTATTTTACTTTTTGGGTGTAGATAAACTATAAAGTGAAACTTTACCCAAGAGGGAAAGGTCCACTTATTTGCATCCTCCCCCCACCTCTTCAACATTTGGCCCTTTTTAGGAGGAGGAGCATTTTGACAGGTACCTGCTCCTACTTCAGGTTGGATCGCCTCTGCAATCCCAGTGGAAGTTCAACCCCTCTTTTCCCCCCTTCAACCCCTCTTCTGGGACACATCACAGGTCCTAGAAAACTGCGAGGTCAATCACAAAGGGCAGCATGGTTCGCGCATGCGTAGTGGAAGACTGATTATGAAGCCGCAAGGCTTCACTGCCGGTTTCCCTTAGTTAAGATGCCGACTCCTGGACCCGAAGCTGATTGACGAATCAGCTCGGGTGAGGACAGCGCTGGACCCCTGCACAGGTAAGTATCATATTAAAAGTCGGCAGGTGCAGTATTTGTAGCTGCTGACTTTTAGTTTTGGAGGGGAAACTGGAGAACCGCTTTCAGGTCCTATTCAGATTGCTTCACCGGGCTGTAATTAATTACCATATACCGTAAGTGAATTTGCGTTCCTTTTTGATTGGGCTGCTCACAATCCACAACACATATTCTAATTTCCATACAGCTTTTCTTTTTTACAGCAGTACAGCAAAACCTGCATTTGTGTGCTATTCAAATAGTAGCTGTGCGTTGCTGTAAATAACAGTAAATGGTACATAGTTACATAGTAGGTCAGATCGAAAAAAAGGCACAAGTCCATCAAGTCCAACCTGTGTGTGTGTGATTATATGTCAGTCAGAGGCGTGCGCACAGGGTGTGCCAGGTGTGCATGGGCACACCCTAATTGCCAGATTCCCCCTGTTTAGACCCCTGGTATTTCACCAAAGCCCCCTAAAAAAGCTCCTAAAAATATTGTAAAAAAATAAAACTGTTAAAAAAACATAATAATAATAATTTTAAAAAATGCAGACACAGTCCACTGCCCTACTAACACTGCCCACTGCTCTATGGACACTGTCAGATAATATACACATGCACACACACACATGGTTTGAGCTTTGGGGTGCACACCCTAATGCAATAGGCTGTGCACACCTATGATGTCAGTATTACATTGTATATCCCTGTATGTTGCGGTTGTTCAGGTGCTTATCTAATCATTTCTTGAAACTATCAATGCCTCTCGCTGAGACCACTGCTTGTGGAAGGGAATTCCACATCCTTGCTGCTCTTACAGTGAAGAACCCTCTATGTAGTTTAAGGTTAAACATTGCATCTGCCCAATACATATTGTAAGTGGGCGCTGAGAGAAATATGTCAGCTGGCATTGATGATCTCCTGAGGATGCCAGTTGCCTGGCTGCCTTCAGCGTTCCTACTTTGACCCGGAACAAGCATTTTCATAAGGAGGACAGTATTAAAGGGGGATTTTCTGTCATTCGTATAAAACGTTTGGTAGGATCGAATTAAATGAAGTCAACTGAGCTAATTAAAGTAATTAACCAATAATTACCCCCCAAAAAAGAAGAAACAGCCAATGGCATCAGAAAGAGGATATTGATTTTTTTTTTTTGATCGGCAACATGTGATAGAGACAGTGCAGCCTCGGGAGTGGGGGGGGGGGGGGGTTTATAAAACTCCATCGATGTGACTGTAAGATGACCCTCCTGCTGTTCTCATTCATTTTTCTCCTCGTGTTATGTTGTGATATATTATCTGTCATCCAGGGTTGCAGTGACCTCACAGCCATTACATAGTTTCATCTTGATTGTTTACAGCTGCTACACACTGTACTAACACAGTCCTTGCTGGATTATATGTGTAACATCCAGAGCATTGAGTTCTAGTGTGTACTAATCTCCCAATGGGAGGCAGACTAATGCACCGTACACACGATCTGAAAACCGGACGGCAGATCGTCAGACTTTTACCGCTTAATAGTCACAAATATAAATTAAATAGGTTACTAAAGTCCCGAAAATTCTTGTACGACAGAAAAAAAAAAAAATTGTAAGCGATGTCATGTGTTGTAGTGTATGTGTATTGTATTTTCGGACGACAACTGTACTGACTAAACAAAAATCGTGCGATCTGGTATCGTACGAGGAAAATTTTCATGTTTGTCCGAATATTATCGGATGAACTGGCATGAACAGCTCTTGAAAGCTCTGTACTAACGATCCAATTATCGTACGATCGCGACGAAATCTGTATTTTTTTCGTCCGCTCTCTGGATTGTGTGTACAGGTCATCAGGCTGGCCATAAATTATTCAATTTTCTTGTACAATTTTCCTTTAGATTTATCAAAACCATATAATATGAAGTCAAACCTAAACACTAGAGCTGCACGATTAATCATTAAGAATCCCAATCGCAATCTTTTTCCCTTCCTGATCTTCAAAACAGCATGCCACGATTTTTTCTAACAAGTGCAGAGAGTTCTCACAGCTGGGGAAAAATAAATAAAAAATCCAGGCAGCCTGCCAAGTTTTATTACAACAGGTGAATAAGAAGAAACAAAGTATCTTTCCATTTTTTCATCAAAGGAAAGAACTCCTGCGTGTAAATGAGGGAGTCTTAACCATATAAAGACCAAACCTTTTCTGACATTTGTTGTTTACAAGTAAAAATCATAATTTTCTGCTAGAAAATTACTTGGAACGCCCAAACATGATTTTTTTTGGTGGTTGTTGCAATATTTTATGTCACACCGTAATTGCGCAGCGGTCTTTCAACCGCAATTTTTTTTTTTTTAAATACACTTTGATGAATTTAAAAAAAACAAAAAAACAGTGAAGTTAGCCCAATTTTTTTGTATAATGTGAAAGATGATGTTACACTTATAGAATCTTGAAAGAATCGTGATCTTTATTCTAAGCAAAAAAATCAAAAAATCGTCATTCTCATTTTAGGCAAAATCGTGCAGCTCTACTAAACACTTTCAATTTGTATGCAGTCAGGAAGGCCCTTGCTCTAGATAGTTGAAGGTAAATCTAAAGGAAATTAAATAAGAAAATGACATAATGTATGGCCAGTTTAATATATGAATGTGTAAATACTGTCATTATCAATAATAATAAAATTGGAGGCAGATAACAGAGGATGGGATCACATGGACAATTTTAGAGAAGGCTATTTTCTACTGGGGTCAGTGGTCAATGGGAGAAGTGTCCACTTACATTAGTGCTCTGTGAAAGAAGTGGCCCCTTATATCGGTGGTCAGTCTGAAGAGTCTTCTTACAGTGGTGGTCAGTAGAGAAGCGCCCCTTACATTGGTAGTTAGTCAGAAAAGTGTCCACTTACATTGGTGCTCAGTGTGAAAAGAGCTTTCTAACACTGGTGCTCAAGGGAAGAAATGCCCTCTTACATTGGTGGTCCATGGAAGAAGAGCCCTCTTACAGTGGTGGTCAGTAGAGAAGGGCCCCTTACATTTGCAGTTAGTCGGAGAAGTGTCCACTTACATTGGTGCTTAGTGAAAGATGTGCCCTCTTAAATTGGTGGTCAGTAGAAAAGGGCTTCTTACGTTGGTGGTCAGTGGGAGTGGTGCCCAATTACTCTGGTGCTCAGTGAGAGAAGTGTCTCCTTACATTGGTGGTCAGTGTGAAAAGAGCATTCTTGAACTAGTGCTCAGGAGAAGAAATGCCCTCTTGCATTGTTGGCCAATGGGCGAAGAGCCCTGTTACAATGGTGGCCAATGGGCGAAGAGCCCTGTTACATTGGTGGCCAATGGGGGAAGAGACCTCTTACATTGGTGGCCAATGGCAGAAGAGCCCTCTTACATTGGTGGCCAGTGGGGGAAGAGTCCTCTTACATTGGTAGTCAGTAGAAAAGGGGGCCTTATATTGATCAATAGGAGTGCCCCAGGGGGAGGATGAGGTCATATGGACAATTTTAAATGCAGATAAGTTTGAAACTCACAGTAATGCTCTGTGCAGTGTGTTCTGGTGCCATCTATTTAGAAAGGCGCGCCTGGACAAAACGATCAGTCTCTTCTCCCCTCAGAGAACCGAAAACTGTGTGTTTACACACATAGATCCCAGTTCTCGGTGTGTCGCCAATGATCGCGGGAGCCTGGCGGTGATCATGACCGCTGGGCACTCGCATCGGCTCCGGGGGCGGGCGCGCTTGCGCCCCTAGTGGCCACAGGGCGAATCGACGTTACGTCGTTTGCCATTCTGTCGCAGTAAAACTGCGTTAGCTGGTCGGCAAGTGGTCAAAGTGTATTGTATTTGTACTATCTACCCTCAAGTTGTAAAGCAATGCGTAAACTGTTGGCGCTATTTAAATCCTGTATAATAATAATACCGTATATACTCGAGTATAAGCCGAGATTTTCAGCCTCTTTTTTGAGGCTGAAAGTGCCCCCCTCGGCTTATACTCGAGTCACCGCTGTCTGACTGCCCGAACAGCGTGTCGAGCAGACAGACAGCGGCCATTCTACCTTTCAAAAGCCGCGCCTCCGGCTCCGCCTCCGCCTGTGATAGGCGGAACACTCAATTTCCCAGCAGTCAGTGTTCCGCCTATCACGGACATCGGCTCATCCTCGTACTACGGACGAGGATGAGACGATGTCTGTGATAGGCGGAACACAGACTGCTGGGAAATTGAGTGTTCCGCCTATCACAGGCGGAGGCGGGAGGCGCGGCTTTTGAACAGGGGAATGGCCGCCAGGGCGCCGACGAAGAGCGGCGATCCTGGCATGGGACGACACGGAGGCTCGGGACGGGACGACACGGAGGCTCGGGACGGGACGACACGGAGGCTCGGGACGGGACGACACGGAGGCTCGGGACGGGACGACACGGAGGCTCGGGACGGGACCGGACGGAGGCTTGGGACACAGGTAGGCTGGACACACAAGGCTGCACGGACACACACACACACACACACACACACACATGGACACACACACACACACACACACACACACACAGGGATGGATGGATGGATGGACACACACACACACAGGGATGGATGGATGGATGGACACACACACACACACACACACACACAGGGATGGATGGATGGATGGACGCACACACACACACACAGGGATGGATGGATGGACACACACACAGGGATGGACGGACACACAGGGATGGACGGACACACAGGGATGGACGGACACACAGGGATGGACGGACACACACAGGGATGGACAGGCATATCTCACCCTCGGCTTATACACGAGTCAATAGGTTTCCCAGTTTTTTGGGGGTAAATTGGGGGCCTCGGCTTATACTCGGGTCGGCCTATACTCGAGTATATACGGTAATAATATTCAGAGATGAATCAAAAATCTGCATTGGGCAGGGTGATGATGCTGGAACTTTTGTTTGGTACCGTTCCAATGAAATGAATGCAAACTTCTACAATCATTGATGATATGGTGTTGCATGTCAGGTAAAGTTACGGGGGAGATGACAGTTGTTAAATCTTCAATGAATGCACAAGTTTATATTGAGATTTTGGACACTTTTCTTATTCCATCGATTGAAAGGATGTTTGGTGATAACCTAATTTTTCAGGATAATAATGCATCTTGCCATAGGGCAAAAGCTGTGAAAACTTTCCTTCAAGAAGCATAGACATATAGGGGGTTATTTACGAAAGCCAAATCCACTTTGCACTGAAAGCGCACTTGGATGTGCAGTCGCTATAAAACTGAGTGGAAGATCTGAAATGAGGGGAAGCTCTGCTCATTTTATCATCCAATCATGTGCAAGCTAAAATGCTGTTTTTTATTTTCCTTGCATGTCCCCCTCGGATCTACAGCGACTTTACTTCCAAGTGCACTTGTAGTGCACGTGCAGTGCAAAGTGGATTTTCCTTTCGTAAATAACCCCCATAATGTCAGTGGCGTGGCCTGCAAATAGTCCGTACCTCAATCCAATTGAAAATCTATGGTGGAAATAAATACAAAATGGTCCATGACAAGGCTCCAACCTGCAAAGCTGATCTGGCAACTGCAATAAGGGAAAGTTGGAGCCGGATTGATGAATGCTGTTTGTTGATATTTAAATCCATGCTTCAGAGAATTCAAGCTGTTATAAAAGCCAGAGGTGGTGTAAAAAAGTACTAGTGGTGTACTGTAGTGTTTTTTTTTGTTTTTGTTTTTTTTCATAATTCCATAATATTTTCCTCAGAATTGAGTGATTGCATATTTTTTTTCCTCTGCTTGATCTGCAAAAACAGTTGCAATTGACTACAGTTTTCTTTCCTTTTTTAATTTTTTTTTAAGTGTTTCTTAAAGCCAGAAGGTTGGACTGTAAGGCCGCGTACACACGGGCGGACTGTTCGCCCAACCTTGTCCGCTGAACAGTGTTTGGGCGGACAGTCCGCTCGTGTGTGGGCTTTCAGCGGACAGTTTCAGCGGACAGTTGGACGGACAAAGTCTTTCGGAAATTCCGAAAAACTGTCCGCTGAAACTGTGTTTGAGCGAACAGTCCGCCCGTGTGTGGGCCTGTCCGCTGTACTTTCGAAATGAGCGGACTGTTCCCGCTCGGAAAGTCCGCCCACTTCGAGCGCGTGTACAGGTAGGCGGGGCCCGCGAAGGATACGTCGCGGGCTCCGCCGCCTGGAATGGGCTTAAAGGGGAACCCCAACGCCGAAAAAAATCGGCGTGGGGGTTCCCCCCAAGTCCACACCAGACCCTTGTCCGAGCACGCTACCCGGCCGGCCAGGAAAGGGGGGCGAGCGAGCGCGCCCCCCCTCCTGAGCCGTACCAGGCCGCGTGCCCTCAACATGGGGGGGTGCCTTGGGGAAGGGGGGCCGCGCGGCCCCCCCACCCCAAAGCACCTTGTCCCCATGTTGATGAGGACAAGGGCCTCTTCCCGACAACCCTGGCCGTTGGTTGTCGGGGTCTGCGGGCGGGGGGCTTATCGGAATCCGGGAGCCCCCTTTAAGAAGGGGGCCCCCGGATACCGGCCCCCCACCCTATGTGAATGAGTATGGGGTACAATGTACCCCTACCCATTCACCTGTGAAATAAAGTACAAATAAAAACACAACACAGGGGAAAAAAATATTTTATTGCACAGCCGGGGGTCTTCCGTCTTCGGGGGTCTTCTCACCGGACTCCTCCGCTATGTGTGTGTAGCTCTTTTGCTAGCGGAGGAGTCCGGCTTTCTTCCTCCCCGCCGCCGGCCTCTTCTCCCGACTTCGGGGGTCTTGTCCCCCTCTTCGGTTCTTCTGCCGGGCCACCGCGCCTGGTCCGGTGGCCCGGTCTTCTGTCGCCGTCTTCCGTTCTTCTGTCGCCGCCTTCGGTTCTTCTGCCGGGCCACCGCGCCTTCTTGTAGCTCTTTTACAGGCGGTGGCCCGGTCTTCTGTCGCCGCTGTCGCCTTCCGTTCTTCTTCTTGTTCTTCTTGTTCTTCTCCAGGAGATGTTGACACGTCGCTCCCTCCGGCCGGAATGCCAGAGCCGCCCTGCGCTGTGACTTATATAGTGACAATGGGGCGGGGTCACATGGTAGATGTCACATGGGTTGGTCACATGGTGACCCCGCCCCCTTACGATGTCATAGTCCCCATGTGACATCAACCCATGTGACCAACCCATGTGACATATACCATGTGACCCCGCCCCATTGTCACTATATAAGTCACAGCGCAGGGCGGCTCTGGCATTCCGGCCGGAGGGAGCGACGTGTCAACATCTCCTGGAGAAGAACAAGAAGAACAAGAAGAAGAACGGAAGGCGACAGCGGCGACAGCGGCGACAGAAGACCGGGCCACCGCCTGTAAAAGAGCTACAAGAAGGCGCGGTGGCCCGGCAGAAGAACCGAAGAGGGGGACAAGACCCCCGAAGTCGGGAGAAGAGGCCGGCGGCGGGGAGGAAGAAAGCCGGACTCCTCCGCTAGCAAAAGAGCTACACACACATAGCGGAGGAGTCCGGCGAGAAGACCCCCGAAGACGGAAGACCCCCGGCTGTGCAATAAAATTTTTTTTTCCCCTGTGTTGTGTTTTTATTTGTACTTTATTTCACAGGTGAATGGGTAGGGGTACATTGTACCCCATACTCATTCACATAGGGTGGGGGGCCGGTATCCGGGGGCCCCCTTCTTAAAGGGGGCTCCCGGATTCCGATAAGCCCCCCGCCCGCAGACCCCGACAACCAACGGCCAGGGTTGTCCGGAAGAGGCCCTTGTCCTCATCAACATGGGGACAAGGTGCTTTGGGGTGGGGGGGCCGCGCGGCCCCCCTTCCCCAAGGCACCCCCCCATGTTGAGGGCACGCGGCCTGGTACGGCTCAGGAGGGGGGGCGCGCTCGCTCGCCCCCCTTTCCTGGCCGGCCGGGTAGCGTGCTCGGACAAGGGTCTGGTGTGGACTTGGGGGGAACCCCCACGCCGATTTTTTTCGGCGTTGGGGTTCCCCTTTAAGCCCATTCCAGGCGGCGGAGCCCGCGACGTATCCTTCGCGGGCCCCGCCTACCTGTACACGCGCTCGAAGTGGGCGGATTTGCCTCCTCCTTACGTGGGCGAGTCCGTTCATTTCAAAAGTTGAGCCAACTGTTTGCCCAACCTTGTTCGTCAAACAGTCCGCTCGTGTGTGGGCAAGTCCGCTCATGCAAATTTTGAGCGGACTGTTTGACAAACTGTTTGCCGAACAAGGTTGGGCGAACAGTCCGCGCGTGTGTACGCGGCCTTAAATGAAAATAGTTTTGAGGCATGTCTATGGTTATCTTTTTTTCTACATAATTAAACAATTGAATGAACATTTTCCAAGAGTGATGATTCCATACTTTTTGCCAGCGGTTGTAAACACACACTGTTTAATTTACGTTGTCCCTTCTATTTCTGTATATGGATGATGGTCCTGTAATTATTTTAATAAAAAAGAAAACATCTAAGCACCTTTTTCCTAATTGATATACAGATGTCACATGATGCGACTCACATGGGCTGCTGAGACGTGATAGGGAGGAAATGTTCAGCATAGAAACTCACAGAAAACTGAGCATGTGCAGAGTTGCCACCACAGCTGCAAACTCCCTAGCTAAATTGGGGACATAGACAGGAGGTGCAAACAGAGAGCAGCAGGATCAGCAAGTATTCTTGTAGAATACAGAAAACAAATTGCTTAGCGACTGAGTATGAACAGCATGTAATACAGCCGCTCCATTAGGGGCGCCACCCCCCTAATCCATGCGCCTGGCCCTTAATCTACATGCAGAGCGCCGGATGCATAGATTTCAGTGTTTTTTTTTTTGAAGCACATGATTAGAGCCAGGGCTCTAATTAGCTTAAAAAAAAGGGTGGGCTTGGGGCACTGAGGAGGCTGGGGGGGGGGGGGGTTGACTGACAGACTGACCGAACGGGGAGGAGAAGTGGCATCCGCTACTGCTGCTGCTGTTACCGATTTAATACAGGCATCATAGGGTGTCAGTGATGGGCTTTGCAATGGGGATAATTGTCATTCATGTGGAAATACAGAATCGAAAGAGTCAGACCCCTTTCACACTGAGCCGCCCCAGGTGTCGGAGGTAAAGCGGCGCTATTTTTACGCCGATTTATCGTCATTTTAGTGCCGATATTCAGCCGTTAGCGGGGAGGTTTCAACCCCCTGCTAGCAGCCGAAAAGGAGTTACATCTGCCCGCAAAATGGTGCTTTGCCAGTGGTATGGCGGCGCTGCCTCGTTGCTTTCAATAGGCAGGAGCGATGTATTCACCGCTCCTCCACCGCTGCAAAGAAGCTGCTGGCAGGACTTTTTGTGACGCCCTGCCAGCGCAGCGCCCCAGTGTGAAAGCCTGAGTGCTTGCAGCTGAGGCTTTTTTCAGGCGCTATGCTGGCACTATTTTTAGCGATGTAGTGGCTGAAAAACGCCCCAGTGTGGAAGGGGTCTTTGGCTGGCCATAGATGATACAATTTTCTTTCCTTCCACCGCAGAAGAAAGCTATTGTGTTCTCCCAGTGGGAAGAAGGGAGCCATCTCTGCCGGGAGAACACACAGTGATTATTACTAGTAGCTGGCAAAAATCGCACTAAAAATCCGACAGGCTGGTTGTATCCAGGATGATTGTTCAATCGACTTGGGTATAATCAGCTTGCCCATACATGGTTCGAATCTCGGCCGGTCCCTGCTGAACCAGCTGAGAATCGAACCGTCTATGGCCTAAAGAAATTCGGGAACATCGCATTTCTTTAAGAAGAGTTGTTTGTGCCTTTCCCTCTATTGCTCTTCCCATAAATCGAGTATCTTCCATGAACAGAATCGCCTCCAGGCACAGAATGACAGCACAGCAGTTAGTGTGACTTAATGAGCTATAAAGTATACTGTATGTATAGTTTAACATGCTGTCGTTGAGTGATTACTATGTCAATAAATCATTAAATGTTAATTACTGATGTATAAATTGCATAAGCTTTAAAAATTATCCCAGTGGTAATGCTGTTTAAAGTTGAACCCTGGCCAGACAATTAAGTACACAGATAAAAGACATTTGTATGAACTGTTATACATGACTAATTATTTGTGATCTAATGAAGCCACTTTTGTGATTCACACATTCCCACCACCCAGCAATGCCGGGAAGGGTGGCCCTACTTTTGCAGTTACCCAACATTTTAAAGGAAATATTATTTACAGCCCAACTCCAGGCTCAGTCTCCCTTCTCCCTCCATCCCCCTCTTTCCATATGAAGGCCCTCTATGCCGTGTGTTTTTTGTGGGGTTTTTTTTGATCGTATACTTACCGTTTATTAGTTGTCTTCAGACTGGATAGATGACGTGCTGGGCCACTTCTTCTCCAGTCCTAGGTGGTCCTCCGCTGATGCAGAGAGCGGTGGAGATGTTATGAGGTCGGCATCACACTGGGCTTCAATAGATTATGATAAAAAGGATGTCATGGTAATGCCCCCTTTAGTTAGAAGGTTCATGATGTCCACCTATTAATTGTGTGTCTTCTGTCTTCCAAACATCTTTTAACCTCGAAGACTATGGACATTTTCTGTTTCAATAGTCTTTATTTCAAAGTTTTAACATGGTTCAAAAATGACAACAATATCAAGTGTATATCAAGATGTGGATGCACCCTTCAATACAATCAAAAGCCAGGTTGTCATGACCTGAATACTTCTCAAGCATAAAGGCCTAGCCGAACAAGCAGGCTCTACCAGATGGGGCAACAATTTACCAAAGACATTTGACTCAAACATTTTATCAACCTATTACAAGAAGTCGAACTATGAGAATGATTATGAAAAGACATTACAATAAACTGTAGGAGGCCATACATATCACATGGAGAGGTGCCTTAACACGCAATACCTCGTTCCCGAATAAATGTTGACATAGGGGAGTCTTTGTGGTCCCCCTTCAGCATGGTTATGAAAACATAACATAAAATAAAAATAAGAAAAGCAGAAGAAGGAAGAAAATGGAAAGTAATAGAAAAGACCAGAGTTCGTCCCCTCAGCTCAGACCTCCAACCGCAAGGTTTTCCAGTATCTAGGGAGCTTGAAGGTACGCAATCCGGAGGTCCCACACTTTTTTAAGACTATGGACATTTTGTATGAAAAAGAAGTACTGTGGGGTCAGCTTCAGACTGAATGAGTAACTCCGCTTTTGCTGAGAAAAAATATTCCCCTCTGGGTGACCTTTGTACATTGCAAGGATTTTAACAAACTTTGTAGCAGATTCCTTACCTTTTGTTATTCTGAAGAAAATATCAGTTTGTTTGTCTATGACCATGTTCAAAGTGAAGCTAATGGGAGAGGTTTTACAATTATCAATCAGTTACTGCACTTGCAGGGCTCTAATCGGGAATGTGGCAGGGTCTGCATCCCTTTGGATGTAATTTTACTTTGGGAGTGGGACCAAAGGTGACATTTTTGTTGCGGGGGATGCCCAGATCTGACTTGTATTTTAGTGCAGACTTCTGAGAAAATCAGTGAGCCAATCATTCAAGCAGGAAATTAAGTTTCTTTATACCATCTGTGATGTACAGAAGGCCTCCAGGTAGCTATATTGCATTGTACACAAAATTACAGAGCTGCAGATTGAAAAGGAAAGGTAATTTATAATAACATTCAATTACAACATGACTTGAGCTGCAATTGTATATGCAATATTATTTGTTTTTTATTTGCTAATTTTTTTCCCCCACGAAAATGCAGTTGCCATTTAAAGCCCAGTATTGGCTTTTTCAAAGAAATATTATTTAAATCTCAACTCCAGGCTCAGCCCCCCTTCTCCTCCTTCATCATTTTTCCATCTGAAGGCCCCTATGCTTTTTCTTTTACTTTTGTACTTACCATTTTCAGTTGTCTTCAGACTGGTCAGGTGACCTTTTGGGTCTTTTTCCCTTTCACCTCTTCTCTGGCCTTGGGCGGACCTCTGCTGATGCAGACATTATGATGTCAGCATTATTCTGTGCTTCAGTACCTTAGGATCAAAGGGTACCATGGTGATGCCCCCTTTAGGCAGAGGGTTCATGACATCACCCTATTTATTGTATGTCCTCAGTATTCCGGACATCTTTCAAGTTGGAAGACTATGGCCATTTTTTGTGAAAAAAAAGTACTGTCAAAGTCCAAATTCCGCTAAATACTCTACATAATTTCATGAAGACAACCTCATTTACATCATGGATAGAGAAGGGAATTAAATATCTATCTGATCTACTTGATAATGGGGTGATCAAACCATTTCCTACACTTCAAAAGAAATTTCAATTGCCAAATTCAGATTTATTCCTCTACATCCGAACTAAGAATTGCATTTCCAACCTCCCATTATGGACCGATAATGTTCCCCAATCGGCTTGGTCCTTCCTTAAGATCCCCATATATCAACAAAAAGGGATCTCTTTTCTATAATCTTCTTCAACAAAAAAGTGTGTTTACAAAGACTATCCCTTTAATTAGATGGGAAGAAGACTTAGGCCGCGTACACACGGGCGGACTATCCGTCCAACTAAGTCCGTCAGACAATCCGACAGACAGTCCGTCCTACTTTTGAATGAACGGACTTGACCACACACAACGAACAGACAGTCCGCTGAAAGCTTGCGCGATGACGTGTACGGCACGTACGACGGGACTAGAAATACGACGTCCAATACACTGCAATGCAACCTTCGGCCGTGTAAATCCTTTCTGAGCATGCGCCATACTTAGTCCGTCGAACTAGCCTACTCACGAGCGGACTGTCCGCTGAAACCAAGTTTGGACGGACAATATTACGGAAATTCCGAAAGACTTAGTCCGCCAGACTGTCCGCTGAAAAAGTCAGCTGAAGCCCACACACGAGCGGATTGTCCGCTGAAACACGTTTCAGCGGACCAAGTCCGTCAGACAGTCCGCCCGTGTACGCGGCCTTAGGATACACCTATACAGTTGACCAATGGGAAAAGGCTTGTAACACCACATATAAAGCCACATGCTGCTCTACATTATGGGAAGTATCCATTAAATTGACTCAACGCTGGTATCTTACTCCTGAGAAAATATCTAAATTCAACGGCACATTTGACGACAAATGTTGGAGATTGTGCGACAAAAAAGGTGATATGTTGCATACATTTTGGACATGCCCTAAACTTGGGAAGTATTGGGAACAAATCTTTCAAGTTATGTCTGAAATTACCAAAACAGTCATTCCTCCAAATCCCTCACTCGCTCTATTATCCATTGATCTTGATCGATATCCTATCCAGTTTAGAAATGTGTTTACACATATTTTGTTGTCAGCCAGGATCAGTATAACGAGGAACTGGAAAAATCCTGATCCTCCTTCCATAAAAGAAGTGATAGAATCGACTCAAACTCATTACATTTATGAATCAATTCTAGCTCTTCGGCCTCACAAAAAAGAATATACTCATAAAATATGGCAGCCATGGTTAAAATGGGCTAGTCCCCAAAACATTGCACGAGTTCTTTGTTCCTAGATAACTTGAATTAAAAAATTACTTACCCCGCTCTAATATTTTAATCTTTGTTTTGTATCTATTAAATGACAGGTTACTATTACTGTCCCGAACACAGTTTAGCACCCATAGGGGTGTTCGGGAATATATTTAGGTTCATCATCTTTGAATTACTTAAATTGGCAGTATATAAATATATGAAGATAATATTGATATTACTTTTGTGTATTGTCTCCACAATGGATGTATTAATAACCTCCCGATCGTTATCTTTATTATCCCGATTATAATTGAGATAATTAATATGGTTTTCATTATATTATATTTTTTATTATTTTTGGATACTGTTATCTATGTATCTAACTACTGTAACTGATCTGTTATTTAGTCATAATTTCTGTCATTTGTCTTGATAAAAATTTAAACTTTAATAAAAACTATTGATTAAAAAAAAAAAAAAAAAAGTACTGTGGGGGACAGCTTCAGATTGAAGCAAGTATTACAGACTGAGGTAATTTTTTATTTTGTATTCTGTCTGGAGACCCATTCTAATAAAAAAGGTATAATGCTCAGAGTTGATTTCAAATTTTCCCTATATCTATATGAAGAATGCAGTTTTCACCAAAAGCCCTCATTCACAAAGGGGGGAAATATATCATTCAGGGTCATGAACCTGCACACATGTCAAATTGGGAGCAGCGGTTGGATCTGTGAAGATGCCATGTCCCAATGGACATCAATAGGACTGTCTGTACGGGATTGCACAGAACACATGCTCATCCTTTTGCCGGTAAACACAGCACATGCTAACTTTGGTAGCATAATGAATAATGTGCAATGTATGTCCTTGCTGAAGAACATTATTTTTTATCGAGTTGTTTTGGGTAAAATTCCACTTTAACCACCACGCACTCGCACTATAGCTGAATGATGGCTACAGCGCGGGCTTGCTTTGCCGGGAGGCCATCTTTTGACAACCTCCCGTGATCGCTGAGTCCTTTGGACTCAGGTAATCACAGATCAGTGTAAAGGGCCAATCACAGCAGTCCTTTACCAGGTGATCAGCTGTTTCCAATGACAACTGATCATGGTGTAAACCAGGGATATGCAATTAGTGGACCTCCAGCTGTTGCAAAACTACAATTCCCATCATGCCTCTGCCTCTGGGTGTCATGCTTGTGGCTGTCAGAGTCTTGCTATGCCTCATGGGACTTTTAGTTCTGCAACAGCTGGAGGTCTGCTAATTACATATCCCTGGTGTAAACTATAGCCGGTTATCGGCTTTGCTTTTCTCATACTTACAGTGTGAGGAGGGGGAGAAGAGAGCAGATAACCGGCTTGTGTTAAAGGGACATCTATACTTATAACCAGGGCACTGATTATCAGTGAAATCCCACCAGTGCTGCCAATCAGTGCCCACCAGTGCTGCCAATCAGTGCCCACCAGTGCTGCCAATCAAAGCTAATCAGTGCCCATCTGTGCTGCCAATTGGCGCCTCCTCATAAGTGCTGCCTACCAGTGCTGCCTCATCAGTGCCACCTATCAGTGCCCATTAGTGCAGCCTATCGGCGCACATCAGTGAAAGAAAAAAATTACCTGTTTACAGTTTTGTTTTTTTTTCAAAATTTCCGGGCTTTTTTCGTTTGTTTAGCAAAAAATAAAAACCCAGTGGTGATTAAAGGGGTTGTAAAGATACATTTTTTTTTCAATATCTGATCTATATGCAGCATAGATCAGGAATATAGCTGTTATTTCTGCAGAAATTTTCGATTTACCTGTTATATGCATATGCTTTTTCTGAACTTTCTCCTTTAGTGTATCTATGATCTTCTTCTTAGCTTTGGGTTTTAGAGCACGATCTGTGCAGCAACACCACGTCTTCAAATGGACTACAATTCTCTTGATGCTTAGCGGCATCACGCATACACAGTGCCACTTTTTCGCTGTGTCAAAGAACGAGATTGAGCCTTGTTCTCATTTCTCACCGCTCAGCAGCCACGCCCATTCCCACCTCCCCAGCACGCCCATACACTGAATAAACATAAAGGGGGTGGAGTAAAGGCTGTGCTGCTGAGATCGTCATTCTGATTGCAATGACATGGCGTGGGAGGCGGAGCTACAGCGTCTTAGACATGCCCGTGGCTCCCGTGCTTGTGAATGTACACAGCGTCTCCCCGCAGAGATGTAGTCCCAAGGGAGGGGGCGAGCACGCTGACTAACCCCCAGCCAGAACGGCTCGGGTGATGGGGGCAAGCTGACAGAGGAGGAATAGGAAGTGAGAAATTCAGACAAAGAAAAAATACATTTAGAAGGGAAATCGAAGGAAAAGGTAAGTGAACCAACAATGCACTAACTTAAAGAACCTAATTAGAAAATAAGAAATTAACCTTTACAACCCCTTTAAAGACCACCAAAAGAAAGCTCTATTTGTGTGAAAAAAAATGATAAAAATTGCATAAGAGTACAGTGTTGCATGACTACGCAATTGTCATTCAAAGTGTGACAGCGCTGAAAGCTGAAAATTGGCCTGGGCAGGGAGAGGGTGAAAGTGCCCAGCAGGCAAGTGGTTAAAGTCATACCTCATACCTGCCTGCTCGCAGTAAGTGGCAGTGGAACTATAGTGCCGCTTTAAGAAATTCCAATTGTGCTTTTTGTAGTTAGCTCTGCCATTTCAACCATATCAGTGAAACCGCACTGTATAAACAGGTTTTGTAATGTACTCTATGGAATAAATACTTAAGTGATGGACAGAGCCTGGTTAAGTAAACACAGCTAATGTGTCTATTGTGTTCTATTCAGTCGTTAAGAATCTGAGTGTGTATTCTGTGGAAAGCCTCCATCCTTCCTTTGTACTAATAAAAAATAGACTTTATTATTAAAGGCAATGTCCACATTGACCATTCATAAAGCAACTCTACTAGGTACAAACATACAATTTATATTTAGAGAGGAGCTGGAAGTTTGGAGTTTAAGTTGTATGTAATACTGTACATAGCTGTAATACATGCACATTTCTCCATGTTTTATCTTAACCAATTACTTCCCAATCCTAGTCTATCACTTCTCTCCTACGTGTAAAATGTATCTTTTTTTTTTTTTTTGATAGAAAATTACTTCTAACCCCCAAACATAATATATATTTTTTTAAGCAAAGGCCCTAGAGAATAAAATGGTGGGTGTTACAATTTTTTATGTCACACAATATTTGCGCAGCGGTTGTCCAAATGCAATTTTTGGGCAAAAAATACACATTAATGAATTTACATGTCACTGCTGTGTCCTGTAATGACGTGGAGGTCAGCATGGAGCAATTGATGCTCAGGAACTGTTACATTCTGGTTAGTTTAATTTAACTCTGAAAAATCACTGTTTTCTCCATCCAAGTTTCATGCTGTGTTGAGCTCTGATGAAGGGGCAGTGGTTGTGCACCCGAAACACATTGGTTGTTTTTATGTTACTTATTTACCAACAAATAGAATGATCTTGGACTGTTTCATCTGGGGCTCTTTTCTGTATTTCTATGGTTTGAGCTCTGGTTGGCTTCCCATTGAGGAAAGCCTTGCTGGGTTGGTTCTGTGGCTGATTAAGGTGGTAATTAAATTTACTTAGTGCCTTACCTGCATTAAATTAGCCCCAGAACCTGTGTAACTAATATGTGTTTGTTCTTCCCTTCTTGTTGCCATTCCTGTTGACAGTTTCCCCTGCCATCAAGGCCTGGAAAGAATGTAATCATACCTCCAACATTTTGAGATGGGAATGAGGGACACCTACTAACAAATGTATGTAGGCATAGGACACACCCCCTGCCACACCCCCTTAAAGGAGAATTAACCAAAAAAAAGGTTAATTAAATCCACAAGGACTTTTTTTTACCACTACTGTTCCTTAATATTGGCTGTTAAAATGTACTAATGCAGCAATTTAGAAATCAGATGAAAGGTTTAGCACTGGGAAACACTTTTTGAAAGATAAAAAGTGCATTTTATATACATCTATATAGATCAGACCAAAATGAGGTGGAATGAGGGACACAGGGACATTGCTCCAAATCAGGGACAGTCTCTCCAAATCAAGGACAGTTGGGAGCTATGTGTAATGCAGTGTGATGTGCATTGCATTACATTCAGTGGAGCACAAGGGAGACATCCAGGGTATTTTAGCCCCCAGGTGTCTCATTAAAGAGAACCTGCCACCAAAAAGTCACCACAGAGGGGACTTTTTGTCCCCTATATGATGAAAAAAAAAGGTAAAATGAGTGTAAAAGTTCCTTTAAAAAAATAACGTCATGCTTACCTCCTCCTTTCTGAACCGGTTTTGCACAGAACGGCCCCGATCTTTCTTTTTTGGGGTCCCCTGGTGGCGCTCCTATCTCCTCCTTTGCAACAAATGCCCTCCATGGAGAGCTGCTTTCCATGGGGGCACTCGTGCAGGCGTGCTCCCGAGTCCTGCTGCTGCGCCTATTGGCACAGACAGCAGGACTCGGCTCTGCCCCCCGACTCCCAAGTCACTGGATTTGACTGCGGGTGCCAATGGCCAATGGGTGGCTATGCCTGAAAATGTTGATTGAGATACACATGTTACATATCGCTACCCACATCGGAATGAGAGCAATAATTCTAACACCAGACCTCCTTCGTAGCTCTAAACTGATAACCTAGAGGGGCTTTTAAAGCGTGGCCTATGGAAAATATAAGGTATTGAAGTTTGCTGCCATTTCACGGGCGCACACGCAAATTTAAGGTTTGACATGTTGGGTATCCATTTACTTGGTGAAAACTTGGCTTTTATATTTTACCAAAAATTGGGTAATTTATTTCATTTTTGTGTCCCCTTAAATGAACGTTATTGTGTTTTTTACTGAAATTTTTAAACCTTTGCAGTAATATCGTGTGACATAAAAAATTGGAGCCACCACTCTTTTATTCTCTGTGCTTTTGTGAGCCCATATAACTTAATGGTTTTGTCATTTAACTTTCTTAGTTAAAAAAAAACTTGCTCCTAACTTTTTTTAGCTAGCCTCTAGATTTAATGCAAGCCTGTCAAGCCCTAACTTAAGCTGGCCATACACCTATAGATTATCTGCAGATTTTCTATGGTTAGATGGAAAAAGTGGGAGATTCCTCCATCCACACAGTTTAGCGAACATGGAGAAATCTGTTGCACTTTTTCCATCTAACCATAGAAAATCTGCAGATAATCTATAGGTGTATGGCCAGCTTTACTGTAATTTTCCTTTTCCTGGCTCCAATCTATGGCAGCATTCTACTACATGTGTGCTGCGATATTGATGCCAGGAAAACAGACAATAGTATCAAATGTTTATCTTAATTTTCCTTTCCTGGCACCAATCCATGGCAGAATTCTACCACGTTTGCTGCTATGAATTGGCACTGGGAAAGGAAAATTATTATTAAGTATTTCATAAAATTTTCCTTTCCTGGCGCCAATCCATGGCAGACACATATGATAGTATGCTGCCATGGATTGGTGACAAGAAAGTGCTTTTATTGCTGGCCGTCTCTCTGCAAGATCCTGCCCGCTTCCTGACCCGATAATCACACAGGAAATGAGGAAGAATCTCTCAAAGTAGGGGACACAGTAACAAAAATCTCAATGATGATATAACCCTTTCCCTCTCCAAAAATTCGGGAGAAAATAAAAAGCGTGACTGGAGCCGTGTCCTTTCACCAGAAGATTTTAGCCCTTAATGACCAAGCCGTGTTTGCGATATTGCACTGAAAGTGTCGCTTTAACTAAAAATTGTGCGGTTGTGCAGCGCTGTACATAAACAAAATTGACGTAATTTTTTTCCCACAAATAGAGCTTTCTTTTGGTGGTATTTGATCACCTCTGCAGTTTTTATTTTTTGTGCTATAAACAAAAAAAGAGTCGACAATTTTGAAAAAAAAATATATATTTTTTACTTTTTGCTATAATAAATATCCCCAAAAAATATATTAAAAAACAAATTTCTTCATCAGTTTAGGCCAATATGTATTCTTCTACATATTTTGGAGAAAAATTTGCAATAAGCGTATATTGATTGGTTTGCACAAAAGTTATAGCGTCTACAAAATAGGGTATAGATTTATGGCATTTTTATTTTTATTTTTATTACTAGTAATGGCGGCAATCTGTGATTTTTAAGCAGGACTGTGACATTGCAGCGGACAGATCGCACACTTTTGACACTTTTTGGAACCATTGAAATTTATACGGCGATCAGTGCTATAAAAAAAGCACTGATTGCGGTATAAATATTACTGGCAGGGAAGTGTTTAACACTAGAGGGCGATCAAGGGTTTAAATGTGTTCCCTGGGAGGTGTTTTTAACTGGGGGGGGGGGGTTGACTGACTGGAGGAGGAGAGAATAGCTGTTCCTAAACACTAGGAACAGAAGATCTCTCTCTCAGAACGGGGATCTGTGTTTACATTGACAGATCCCAGTTCTGGCTCTTTCCTGGTATCGCGGGTGGCCAGTGAAGATTGTGGCTGCCGGCCACGCGCATCGGGTTCTGCTATGGCTCTTAAAGGAGCCAACGTACAGCTACGACGACTCGTGGGAAGGAGCCAACCTGCCGCAGTATAATGATGGCGGCTGGTCGGCAAGTGGTTAATTCTTAGAAATCTGGGAGTTGCTGTTTGGGAGTATGTACTTACCCAGAAAACAACAAATATTAATCCGTGTATTAAGACTGCCGATCTCTTCCTGGTACTTATAACGGAACTCTATTTCTAGTCTAATGAAGCTTCTTCCAGCGAAAGTTCTGCTATCAAGTAAAAAAGAAGCAGTCGAATATTAACTGATAATAGCAGACCTCTGTAAAAAGAAGGCGCTGTTTTTAGGACAATGCCGTTCGTGCGTCAGCGAGGCTATTTCTGTCTCTGCCGTCTAGTGTCTCTTGATCTGAATCTGCTCTGACACCGGCAACTCCATACGGAGATACTGCTATGAATAAGTAAGTGTGCACTTGTGATTGGTGTGATTCCCAGACCAGTTGCTTCAGTGTATTATTTTTTAGGCCTGCGGCACTTAAGTGCAACTTTCTGCATTTTATATGACAAGAAAGGGACAATTATAAGTACTTAAGTATGTATGTATAAGTATAAAATGATTCCCCTGTGTGTAAATGTGTATTTAATATTAAAACCTATATGTATGCAAAGCAGACAGAAACCTCTTTGCTGAGCCCGCCAAACACATATAGTACTTGGTTAGGAATCTCCAAACTACGGCCCGCGGGCCACATTCGGGCCCCTAGCTAGGGTCGTTGGCTTCGCCTCGATGTGATTGAGGATTAAAGTGGTTCTAAAAGCTGAAGGTTTTTTTTACCTTAATTAAAGTGATTGTAAAGTCTCTGTGTATTTTTTTTTTTTTTAAATAACAAACATGTTATACTTACCTCCTCTGTGCAGTTGGTTTAGCACAAAGCAGCCCCAATCCTCCTCTTTCCATTCGCTGCTCCTGGCCCCTCCCTCCCGTTTCGTGCCCCCACAGCAAGCAGCTTGCTATGGGGGCACCTGAGCCAAGTCACAGCTCCTTGTGTCCATTCAGACACGGAGCCCCACCTTGGCCCCGCCCCCTCTCCCCCCTGATTGGCTAACTGACTTTGATTGACAGCTGCGGGAGCCAATGGTACTGCTGCTGTGTCTCAGTCATTCAGGAGGAGAGTCCCAGCTGGCTAAAACACTCGTGGACATCACTGGAGAGAGATGAGGTTCAGGTAAGTCATTAGGGGGACTGAGGAGGCTGCTACACACAGGAGGAGGCTGCTACACACAGAAGGTTTTTTATCTTAATGCATAGAATGCATTAAGATAAAAAAAACTTCTGCCTTTACAACTCCAGTCTCCCTTCAAAAAAATTTAAAGTCAGCAGCTACAAATCAAATACTGTAGCTTCTGGGGTTTATGTGCCATACCCTGGATATGCCACTGATGCCACCCCCCTGCCCACTTTGATTGTCAATCACAGCCCAGAGACCTTGGTTGGCAATCAACTGTACAGAGGGAACAATCTCTCTGTTTCTCATCCCTGCAAAGCAGGACACTTTACACATAGGAACACATTTAACCCCTTGTTCACCTAGATGTTAAACTCTTCCGATCCAGTGTCATTAGCACAGTGGCAGTGTATAGTATTAGCACGGATCACTGTATTAATGTTACTGGTGATGTCAGTAGCAGTTAATCAGTTTCCCCCCCAGTGTCAGTTAGTGTCAGATTTTTCGCTGCACTATCACAGTCCCACTATAAGTCGCCGATCATGGCCATTAGTAGTATAAAAAATAAAATAAAAAAATAATTCTGGCATCTATACCATAGTTTGGCTTGTGTGAAAGTTCTAGCACCTACAATCGGCATACACTTATTGGGGTACACATGTAGCAGAAAACATTTTTGCCAAAATGAATGAATAAATCCGTTTTTTTTCCTTTCCTTTTTTTTTTTTTGGATATGCTTTGCAGCAGAAAGTAAAAAATATATATATATTTTTTCAAAATGTTCAAAATCTTTTTTCATTTATATCACAAAAAATAAAAAATAAATGCAGTGGTGATCAAATACCAATAAAAGAAAGCTCTATTTGTGTGAAAAAAATTATCTACTGTACCTTGAAAAAGTATTCATACTAGAGCTGCACAATTAATCGTCAATAATCGTTATCACGAACTAGACTAATGTCTTTCACAATTCTTTCTATGCAAAGAATTCTCTCTGCTCTTCTGAAGCCACAGCACTCAAAAGAAAGGAAGAGAAAAACTGGGCAGTCTGCCAAGAATCAAAACATTCTTTATCAGTTGAACTTAAAGTGGAGGGCCAACCTGAAAAAAATACATTAAAATTACAAAAAAATAAAAAAATGAGAAAAAATTTTTTTTTTACTTACCAGAAATGCCTGTTGCTAGGCACATAATCCTAATCTGCCTCTTCCTCCTCCGCGGAGATCTTCTTTCTTCTCTCCTCGTCGCGTTGTCTTCTGGGTAATGGGTCGCGCTGTGTTCTGGGAACTGTGTGTCCCAGAACACAGCGCGTCCCATTCACAAAGTGCTGCGCGACTCGCGCATGCGCAGTAGGAAACGGGCAGTGAAGCCGCAAGGCTCCACTGCCTGTTTCCCTTAGAAAGAATGGCGACGCCAGGACCCGAGAGCCGAGGGACGGGTCGGCCTCGGGCGGCCGACATCGCGGGCGCCCTGGACAGGTAAGTGTGCTTATTAAGTCAGCAGCTGCAGTGTTTGCAGCTGCTGACTTTTTATTTTTTTAAACGGCCCTACTCTTTAAGTATAAACATTGTAACAATTTGTCAATGGAATAGACTTTGTGTGTAAGTGAAAAAAAAGTTTAACCACTTAAACATTAATCCTTTTTCTGACATTTGTTGGTTTCAAGTTAAAATAATTTTTATTTTATTTTTTTGCTAGAAAATTACTTGGAACCCCCAAACATTATATATCATTTTTTAGTAGACACCCTAGAGAATAAAATGGTGGTTGTTGTAATATTTTATGTTGCATTGTATTTGCGCAGCGGTCTTTCAAATGCAATTTTTTTTTTTTTTAATTACTTTAATGACTTAAAAAAAAAAACTAACCAGTAAAGTTAGCCCATTGTTTTTTGTATAATGTGAAAGATTTTACGTCACGAGAATCGTGATCTTTTATTCTAAGGCCCCTTTCACACTGGGGCAGTGAGGGCGTCGGTGGTAAAGCGCCGCTTTTTTTAGCGGCCGTCGGTGGTAAAGCGCCGCTATTTTTAGCGGCACTGTACCGTCGTTTTAGCAGCGGTCTGCGGGCGCTAGCGGGGTAGTTTTAACCCCCACTAGCGGCCGAAAAAGGGTTAAAACTGCCCGCAAAGCGCCGCACTTTGCCGGCGGTATTGCCACGCTGTCCCATTGATTTCAATGGGTAGGAGCGGTGAATACACCGCTCCTTCACCGCTCAAAAGATGCGGCTAGCAGGACTCCGGCTTTCACACTGGAGTGAAAGGGGCCGGTTTTTTCTGGCGTTACACAGGCGCTATTTTTAGCGCTGTAGCGCCTGAAAACCGCCTCAGTGTGAAAGGGGCCTAAGCAAAAAAAAAAAACAGGGAAAGGGCTTTGAACCACTTCCACTGGTTTGCATTTAAGCCATTCAAATAAGGATACTAAAAGCCATAAGAATTCATTACTTTATAAAATTGGAATAGGATTCACCCAGCGGCTAAGCTGTGAGCTTAAATGTAATAATTTATGTTATATGTAATGGCACTGTACTTTTTAAAAAAAATCACTTATAGTTTGCATTATTTTAGCTACACAAGCCCTGCCAAGAAGCAGAGAGCTGTGTCTTGGTTTTATAATAAATATACAGAATGATTAATTCAAATAAGAGCAAAAAACCCTCTGATAACACCATGTCTAGACAATGTATGTGGCTGAGAAGTGAATTATGAACTGCAGGCACATGTTAATAGAAATTGATCTGTCTGATCACTTTACTTAAACCTCATTGTAATTGTATTGTAACTGTATCTACAGGAGACAATCGTGGAAAATTACATTAGGTTGAGGTTCTTCTTGATTTGAACTGTGTTAACTGAGAGGATTTCACCTTGTAAGGAGATACATGATATATAACAGAAACTTTGAAGGTGTAAAAAATCCTCTTTTTTTAAGGCGGCCATAGACGATGCAAATTTTTTTCCCGCAACCACAGGTTCCAAGAAATTCGCACAATTCCCCCCCATCGACACAGACAGTGCCGATAGGGAAATCCTTCCTGCAGAGCTATTGTCTGCTCTTGGCGGGAGAAACTGTCCCTGCCGGGAGAAGACAATGATTATTGCTAGCGGCTATAGTTGATAGTTGATCGATGGGTACTTGGGTACAATCAGCCTGCCCATAGATGGTTTGAATCTCAGCCAGTCCCTGCTAAACCTGCCAAGATTTGAACCATCAATCGCCAGCTTAATAGTCATGCTGGAAAATCAGCGCTGATCAGTGTATTCTCACGGGGAACATTTGTTGATGTGGGGACATGCTGGTTGAACGAAAACAATTTTTTTTATATATATCCTGCTTTATTATCCTAACAGAGGGGTCTCTAAACTCTCTAAACAAAAGGGTTAGTTTACTGTCCTTTAGACTTAAGGGGGACCAGACTGTGGCCAGTGGAAGTAGAAAACGTCCTGGCATTACTTGAGTAAACAATGCTCCATCTTTAGTATTAGAGGAAGTAACCCATCAGTGGGAGGTAAATGGCCCCATTGTTGGTGTCAGTGAGGGGAATAATGTCCCATCCTTGGTATCAGTGGTAGTAATAATGCACCATCATTGGTGTCAGTGAGAGGAATAGTGTCCCCATCTTTAGTGTTAGTGAAAGGAATAGTTGCCCCATGCTTGGTGTTAGTGGGACGAAAAGTGCTCTATCATTGGTGTCAATGGAAGGAATAGTGTACCATCATTGGTGTCGGTGGGAGTAATATTTCCCCATGTTGGTCTCTGTGGGAGAAATAGTGTCTCAGAGCTAGATAAAAGTGATCCAAGGCTACATCAGACCCTTGGGTCACAATTTGAAGACCACTGTCCTAACCTATAAAAGTCATCAACCATCCTGGACCTTGTTCCATTTGTTTCTTTAGATGGCCATAGACTGCAAAATCCCATCTTAATTCATTAGGACACTCAATCAAAGACTGGGCCTTCTGAGGCTATGTTAGGGGATGTCAATAAGAGCTTGAAGCCGCTGTTATTACACAAGGGGATTTAAGCTTGAGGAAGAATCTCCATGCCGTCGGTCATTGAGAGGAGGGAAGAAAAGGCAGTCCTCGAGCTACAAAGCATAGGCAATATCTCCGGGACTGAACATTTGCTTTTCCTGTTCTGTTTTGCTATATAATTCTCATTTCATTCTTACACGATCCAGAACTGTGCCTGTCTGTAGCCACTCTCTCTGCATTCACAAAGCCATGGGCTCCTGCTGCTGTCAATCAAACCCTGAGAGCAGAGGGCAGGGCCAAGTCATGTGTGTGTCCATGGACGCAAAAAGCAGTTTGCTTTGGGGGCAGACACAGAAGAAGGAAAGCAGAGAGCACTGGCGGGGGACCCCAGAAGAGGAGGTTCAGGGTCACTGTGTGCAATACCATTGAACAGAGCAGGTAAGTATACCATGTTTTTTTTATTATAGGTAAAAAAAATATCCTTTAGAACCACTTTAAAGTTTCCACGATGCCCCTTTTAGACAGATTATACTTGCTGTAATGCTGGAACCACATAAACAGTATAATGTGTTCTCTTTCTCGGCGTGAATATTTAGTGATTAACTGTAGGCAGCTGTAGGTACTAATCCAGGGGTCTCAAACTGGTGGCCTTCCATCTGTTGCAAAAAAGTCCCATGAGACAGTGCAAGGCTGACAGTTACAAGTATGACTCCCACAGACAAAGGCATGATGGGACTTGTAGTTTCACAACAGCTGTAGGGACACCAGTTTGAGACCCCTGCACTAATCCCTTTATTACTAAAGTGGACCTTTTAGCAACTTTGCTGGTCTTCATCAATAAATTCCTGATGTGTCACAATGGGGTTGATTTACTAAAACTGGACATTGCAAAATCTGGCGCAGGTCCCCAGAGATACCAATCAGCTTCCAGGTTTCTTGTCAAAGCTCAATTCCAGATTTTGAACCCTCCAGTATTAGTAAATCAACCTCAAGATATGGAAACAACTACAGTTCTACAACTGCATATTACTGGGTGCAAATGCACTTAACATGGAAAAATATATCTGGTGATAGTTACATTCCAACTTTTGCATACTAGTAGTACTATCAAAATATTAATTGTCTGTTAATTATTAATTATTTGTTTGGTATTATTATTATGATTATTAGTATTCGTATAAATGATTACTTGCCCTGATTGAAACTTTGTGTTGCTTGGTTTTTTGTTCCATCTAAACCAATTACTTTTGGTGTTGGATTCAGTCTTTTTTGCAGAAAATTTATCAGAAAATATCTTATGTCCTGGCTAATTCTTTTAAAAAAATTAAGAGGCAGTGAAGCAATACAACTTTACATTTTATCAGGTGAATGGTGAGAATGAAAGCAGATCCCAGTACAATTGAATAGTGTGGCCAAATGCCTCTTGTTCTTATGGAGATATCTGCCAGCAGTGGCGTCGCTAGGGGGTGACTTTTGGGGCTACAGCCCCCCGAATCTGGGGCCCATAGCCACGAGTCTCTACAGGGATCCCCGAGGGAAGGGGAGGCTCTCTGGAGACCCTGATGTAAGTGGAGGGCTCTCTGGGGATCCTGGTGCAAGAGGGGAGAACTCTGGGGGCCCTGATTTTAAGGGAGAGGCTCTCTGGGGACCCTGATATAAGGTGGAGGCTCTCTGGGGACCCTAATGTAAGGGGAGCTCTCTGGAGACCCTGATGTAAGTGGGGGGGGGCTTTCTGGTTACCCTGATGTAAGGGGGGGCTCTCTGGGGATATATACACACACATACACGTATATTACTGTATACACATGTGTATGCCCGCCCAAGCGTATGACTTTCCTTACTACGCTGCTATGGGCTCTAGCCCCAGATCTTTTGTAGAGCTAGCAACGTCCCTGTCTGCCAGTCTGTGGACAGACAGTTAGAGATTCCGTAGGAACAATAGACTGTTGACCTGTCCCCGTTTGCAGGTTTTTATCAAGGCGTTTAAAGGTGTGTGGTTACTGTCCTCCTGCCAAACACAGAGATCAATGTACGGCTTAGGTGAATTATAGGGATGATTACACATTAGAATCAAATGACCTATATACCAAGAGAGATTGGCAAGAATAGCACATGGTCTGGACATATGGACAGCAATGATATACAAAGCTTACAGGCAAAAAGAAAAGTAATGCAGATACAGCCTACTTCTGATAAGCGAGAAGGGTACATGTATAAATAAGACGTTAACCCCCTATCATAATGCATAGCCCAGAGGGAGGCACCGTTTGTTTTTGTTTTTTTTGTTAGAGATTGGGAACACAAGGGTGTTGTCCCCTTCTACGTCGAGCATGCTGGACACTAAAGGAGTAACAGCACAGTGATGAGGCACCCTTTGTGTTCTTGTGTTCTCCACTCCTGTAAGAAGGTATTGTAAGATGTATTATAGCACTTTTTAAAGTATGCACAAACTGAATTTACACACTCTTCCAATATTAACCACTTGCTGACCAGCCGCCGTCAATGTACTGCGGCAGGTCGGTCCGTTCCTGCGAATCGCCGCCATTGTACGTCGGCTCGCCACTGGCCTGCGGGGGACCCAATTAGCAGGTGGGGCAGCCACCCACGATCGTTCCCCCCAGTGATAGAACAGTGATCTGCCTGTGTAAACAAGGCAGATCTCTGTTCTGACAGGGGAGATCACACAGATCCTGTCTTTCTGTTATGCAGGAAGATGGATCTATGTGTTTTCGCAGGCAGCCTATCCCCCCATACAGTTAGAAAACACCTGCAGGGAACACATTTAACCCCTTGATCGCCCCTGATGTTAACATGTTCCTTGCGAGTGTACAATAGCGGTGCATATTTTTAGCATTGATTGCTGTAATAATGTCACTGGTTCCCAAAAAAGTGTCAAAAATGTCAGTTAGGTGTCCGATCTGTCAGTCCCACTAATTATCGCAGATCACCACCATTACTAGTAAAAATAATAAAAATACCATAAATCTATTCCCTATTTTGTAGACTCCATAGCTTTTACACAAACCAATCAATATACGCTGATTGTGATTTATTTTTTAATTTTTTACCAAAAATATGTAGAATACATATCGGCCTAAACTGAGGAAGAAATGTGTTTTTTTATAATTTTTTTGGGGGGGGTATTTATTATAGCAAAAAGTAAAAAATATAGCTTTTTTTCATAATTTTCGCAGTTTTTTTGTTTATAGTGCAAAAAATAAAAAAACGCCGAGATGATCAAATACCACCAAAAGAAAGATCTATTTGTGGGAAAAGAAGGATATAAATTTTGTTTGGGTACAGTGTCGCACCACCGCGCAATTGTCAGTTAAAGTGACGCAGTGCAGTATCTCAAAAAATGGTTTGGTCATTAAGGGGGTAAATCCTTCTGGTCTTTAAGTGGTTAAAGAGGTTGTAAAGTCACTAATCGCAAATCCTGGAATACCCTCTGTTACAGAAAGATATACTGTGCAGTGTATATGTTTTTTTTAAATTTTGCAACAAAATACCTTATTTTACAGTGCCGCTGTGTGGTCACGTGACCTCCTGGTGCTCTCCTTCCCTGATCTGAGGACTACAGTGGGAGGGGCTCTGATTCCCCTCGGATGTCTGCCAGGAGCGAAGGAGGAGAGCGGCTGGAGGTCAGGTGAGCTCACAGCTGTGCTCTGAAATAAGGTATTTTGCTGCATAATTTTTAAAACTCTGACCAGACACTGCCCAGTATATCTTGCTGTAACAGGGGATTCCAGTATTTTTGATTAGTGATTATACAGCCACAGCGGAATAGTGGTGGGTGGGGGGGGGGAGGCAGGGAGGAGATGGCTCACACACACACACAGACTCCTGAGATGACAGGCAGGGAGGGGGGAGAGGGGGAGATGGAGAGACTGTGGGATAAGGGAGGTATGTAAACTGAACACGGTACCATGGATCAGCAGCCATGATTACTGTGCTCAGCACACTGAGGACACAGGAACATGCAGGATCAATCAGGTATTTTGCAGCATAGAGACGGATAAATAACACTGTAAAGCACTATGCAGTATATCCGGCTACCTGCTTTAAAGGAACAGGGTCTTTTTTTTTTTTTTTCTTTTTTTTTGAGGGGTTAATTATTCCTTAATATTAAAGGGCTTAATTACTTTATCAAAGTGCATATATTTATAGATTGTGTATGTATTTCTATCTATATTAATTACAAGGGATATTAACAGACTAAATAAGTACAATTGTAATTTAAATAAATAAGAAGTCAGAACAAGTGTTCCCATTGGAAGATTTTCTCTGTATCCTGGTTTCAGGGCTACTTATTTCTATTAAGATGAAAATTAGACAGGACAACTTGTGCTCAAATCTGACCTTTGTATTGGCTCCTTAATTAATATAGAATTGTATTATGTATTGTAGCACTTACCCCCGAAGGAACGGCTGAATTTTTCTGGGCTTACCGATTACCTCCACCAGCTCGTAACTCATTGTCCTTGTCTAGGGGTTCCCAGGGTTAATAACCCAGTAACTGTAAAGACCGACAATTGAATTCCTTGTTAGGATTTTTATTTTGCATAAAACAGTAGAACAAACTCAGTCTCTAAGTTGGGAATAGAGGGTATCAGGATAAAGTTTAGCTCAGGTGCTTGGAACTGCTGACTTCAATAAAAGTCTCTCTTTGTACATAATCCAGGGAATAGCCACTCATAACTGGATCCTTTAACTGTTGGATAAATCCTTGACCTTGGATCTAGCCGCCAACAGGTAATTCTAGCTTTGCAAAGTCTCTCACACAGACTTGGTTGAAAAACTTAGTTGTAACCGGAAGGATAGAGGTAGGAACTTTTCTTTCTGTACCAGAATCTTGCAGCCGGTCCGGCGATACCGTCAGAAATGTGGATTCAATCAATGTCCAAGGCAGCTCAGCATCCAGGCTCTTACCGAGCAGCCAGCCTCATGCGTGGCCCTCTTACTGAAGAGTCCTCCCCTGGTTGCATGTAGAGTTGCTGGGCCTCTCCAAACTGGAGACGGCACCGGAACACCTTAGAATCCTTCTTCCAGTTACTGCGCCTCGAACTAGCCAGTTCCGAGGCTCGGAAACGGATCGATCCGCACCCCAGGCCATGAGGGCCTCTGGGGGCTGGTCAGGAGGACCAGGACCACAGAGTCAGCAACAACTTCTGGACCGGAACCCAGAACCACGTGACTTCAGCATCTTAAAGCGGGATTCCACCCTAAAGTGGAACCTCCGCTGATCGGAACCCCCCCCCCCTCCGGTGTCACAATTGACACCTTTCAGGGGGGAGGGGGGTGGAGATACCTGTCAAAGACAGGTATTTTCACCCACTTCCGGGCATAGACTCCCACGGGAGTCTACGCCATTTCCTGCCCTGCCGCGCTGTCTGCTGGGACACACACGGGTCCCAGTGACAGCGCGGAGATTTCCTATTGCGCGGCGCGGCTCGCGCATGCGCAGTAGGGAACCGGGAAGTGAAGCCGATTCGCTTCACTTCCTGATTCCCTCACTTAAAATGGCGGCGGCAGCAGCCGAGGCACGAGCGGTCGATCGGCCTCGGCTGCCGGCATCGCTGGAACCCGGGACAGGTGAGTGTCCATTTATTAAAAGTCAGCAGCTGTAGTATTTATAGCTGCTGGCTTTTAATATTTTTTTTTTGGGCGGAATCCCTCTTTAAGTACCCTCTCCCGGAATACACAGCGAGACAAACGCCCACTGATTGACTCAGAGAGAAAGATTGGCACCCAATGCGTCCAACCAGACTGTGTTCTAAGGCCTCTCACAGGTGCAAACCCCACCCATGACCAGGCAGAACCGTAATACAGCCCAGCCTAACTGATGCCATAGCATAATTTAGAACAATTAACCCCAACACTTACTATAGTTTTGGGTAAAAACTAAATTTACAGACATATTGCGTACTCATTAGGAGTACCGGCGCTACAGTATTATGTAAGGTATATCTGGCTCTTTTTTCCGGCATGATTTGGGTTTTCATTCTGAGCCTTCTAAGGCAATAGTACTCCGACAGCTGAATATTATATTAGTCTTTCCCTGCATGACACTTTCTATTCTTAGTAAGTGTATTCCTCTAGATAAATAGTAGAATTGGGTGCTGGACGCACATGAAAATGTCTGGTCACAGTCATTTTACTTTTGCTTACAAACAGCCCAAGTGTCAGGAATCCTTCACACGGCATGCCTTCCAAAATTTATGGGTTTTCCAAAAAAAAATTCTTTTAATCGTAGAACTTTTAGATGCCTTTTAGATGCAGCGTCATGTGCAGTCTTATGCCCCGTGCACACGATCGGAAATTCCGCCGGCAAAAGTCCGATGAGAGCTTTTGGTCGGGAAATTCGGCCAGCAAAAGATTGAGAGCATGTTCTCAATATTTCAGTCGGATAATGTTTAGAAATTCCGACAGTCTGTACAAATTCCGAAATTGCAAAATTCCTACGCATGCTTGGAAACAATTGACGCATGTTCGGAAGCATTGAACTTCATTTTCTCTGCCCGTTGTAGTGTTGTACGTCACCGTGTCGTTGACGGTCAAAAGTTCAGAGAACTTTTGTGTGACCGTATGTTTGCAAGCCAGATTTCTTCTTCTTCCTCGCCGCCACCGTCTTCTTCTGCTTCTTCCTCGCCGCCGCTGTCTTTTTCTTCTTCCTCGCCACCGGTTAACCGCTAAAAACAAAAGAAAGCTGGTCTTGTCCTGAATCTGTCTTTCTCCGTTGTGATGTTCCCACTGTCTGTCACCTCTTATATAGGCATGGGGCGTGGTCATCCAATGACGTCACCCAGAGAGCTTGTCCCTAGTGATGTCACATGATGGCTTCAGGAGAAGATGACCCTGTGCTTCTTATTTAATAAAGGACTTGTCAAAAACTGACTCTTGTAGTTTAACATTTCGCAGGTTTTTTTGGTGAATGGGTAGGGGTACAATGTACCCGATATCCATTCACATGGGGGGGCGGGATCTGGGGGCCCCCTTGTTAAAGGGGGCTTCCAGATTCCGATAAGCCCCCCATCCGCAGACCCGACAACCACTAACAAGGGTTGTCGGGAAGAGGCCCTTGTCCTCATCAACAGCCCCACCCATGTTGAGAGCATGCAGCCTGGTATGGCTCAGGAAGGGGAGCCACTCGCTTGTCCCCTCCCTTTCCTGACCTACAAGATGGCATGCTCAGATAAGGGTCTGGTATAATTTTGTATAAAAAAAGTTTTTTCCACCTCAGGGGACGCCTAAGAGGAGGGGGCGTCCCAAGGTGGCAAAGGTGGCTACTTTAGCATTAATGGGCAAATAAGGAGTTGGAAGTTATATAAATCCAAAAAGTTTATTAAATTACTAAAATGTATACATATAAAATTAGCTTGGCCAAATGGTCTACTAAAAATACTCTTATAATGCTCTACCTATACGTTCCATTGGTTCCCCACAATTCTATTCCTACTACACTACCACCTATATACACCAACACCAGACATTAGACACACATACAACAATTAACGGTCGAGGCGCCTCTATCGCTGCGCATGTGCCGATAGCCACTAATGCATAAAACTTTATGCTATATTGTCAAAAAGGATATTAATTATCAATATTAGGGCTAAACAACAGTGCATGCGCAGCCCCTAGGGTTGCGGAATTTATAGCTAGATCAAGATTTTCTGCTACTTGAGTCACATAACCCTACAACTCTAACAACGATAGCTCAGCATTCAATCTAGGGTTGCGTTCTAGCAAGTTCATATATTTTTTTGTGACAGTTCATAAATCCGTGCTTTTTCTGTTATCATACACTATTTTGTTATATGATTATTCTCTCCCAGAGAGATAGTATTCACGGCAAAATTCTCCTGACTTTGATTTAGTCCAAAATAGACCCAGTTTGTTGGTATTCTCCCATCAATGAAAATTATCAGTCTATAGAGAAGAATCATCTACTAACGGTATCCCATCAGTGAAAGTCAATCTAATGTTATCGTTGTTAAACACAATGACGTTATCCTCATATTATATAGTCACCAAGTAACAGAGTAGTTGTCACCGTCCTCTTCATATGATGCTTTCCATACCACTACAATACATCACTTTATTTCTACCTACCAGGCGGGTGTGTGTTGTATATCACGCAATTAGTCCGTGGTGTGCAATTAACCATGAGTTTTTTTTTACATTACCCCTCCTGTGTGCCTCCGGACCGACATATATTGGTTGTGGCTAATTCCGCATCAGAAGGGACTCATAATCCAATGGTGCTGATAGTTTAATATTCCGTTGTTTTTTCCGATGGTATATCACAGACCGTTTAGTAATGTTTGCCGTGTCTCTACCTCCATGGGAGTCTTGCTATTGCGCAATCCGTTTGATGCTTCGCCCTCTGTAAGCGGTTTGCCGCTGTTAGGTTGTATTCCGCTCATCCAATTGGAGATGACCCTGTAGAGGTGCGTTGTCCGTACTTACATCAACGTGTTTCGCAACGTAGCGTTACATAGCTTCGACTGGACGTGTAATTTTGGTGTCTTCCCCTCCGAATCCTGGTATAGACCACGGGGGGAACCCCATCCTGTTTTTTTTTTTTTTTTTGCATTTTTTTTCTTTTGCCAGCTTTTTTGCCAGCTTTTTTGTTTGTTTTTTTATTACATTCAGCTTTCACTGGGGAAGCCCACTGACAGCTAATGACTCATTGGTTGTTAAGGACATGGCTGCCAGCTTCCCGGCCCCCTGCTTAGCAACCAGCTATGTACAGTGTTAAAATAAAAAATGCAAAACACATCAAAAATCGCATCACAAACACAACACTTGCATTTCTGGTGCGGCTCCATTCAAATCTATTACCCACAAATCGCAGGAAAAAAGTCCTCGACTCTTTCCAAAAATGCACCCAGCGTGAAATGCATAGATGTGACCATACCATAGGAATATACAAAAGAGAACAGGGAAGCGGGACTTTGAATGAAGAATGCGAAGGGTCAAGTGTTGTGTGGAATTATAATTAACATATCTATAAAATGAATAAAAGGGTAGGACATTTGTCTCATAATAGTTCATGTTCAATATAAAATTAATATACTACATCTATAATTAAATAACTGCATAGCGTAAGATATTGAATGAAAAACTTGGTTAGCACATGATACATATAGAAAAGCACAACATTTTATAGCACGTGATTTGGAATATAATCAAATACATAATGCATGAACAGAATCCACAATGATGTGGTAGGATACAGTATATGATTTAAACACGACATCTGTGTCCCACCCAAGACACTCTGAAGCCTTTAAACCCTAGTAGGCAAAAGGAGACACCCCTGTCACCTACCCGTTACATGGAGAAATAATACATAAAATATTATTGGGGAGGTCCCCCCCCCCCAAGCATCCTGTATTTTTTATCAATCAATGTGGCTGTAAAATGCTCGATATGCACAACCATGTCATCCATTCAGATACATTTGCAGGGATCTGTATATATAAGACAACAAATCCCATCTGCCACTGCAGCATAGGGATTCATAGAGCATAAGTACTGTGTTGTAACTGCCCCCACAGTCTACTAATGACTTCAGTCCAATAAGTGAAGGTCCATATCCCCCCTACAGACCTGGGCTGGAAGTGTAGTCTGCAGGAGCCTGTGTATTGCACCTGTGATGCATTGATTGCAATTCCAATGCTTCCAGGCTCCAATGCAAAAATTATGAAACTGCACATTTTTTATTTTTTCAATATGGGTGCAATTACTTTTTTTTTTTACAAGTATGCCTTTAGGAACTTTATAGAAGTTTATACCATTCAATCCAAAATTTAAAAAAAGGTTTTGGCCGGAGTAACACTTTAACAAAATAGAAATGTTTCCCGGCTTAGCAGTACAGAAAATCGAATAGGATGCTATTTCTTAGATTCTGTCCTTGTACCCTTTTCCTTGCGTAGTCTTGATAAATATTTTGCTGAAGTCCCCTCGAGGAGTCTGACAATATATGACCTGGCATTGTGCCTCTGCAGAGTAATACCAATTGCGCTTTATTTCGGGGCTACTGCAGTCTGCCTGGAAACAATTTCTGATGTGCCCGTTTATCAGCGTCAAAATAATAAGCGCGTTGTGGCTGGATGTGCATCATCAATGCCCCGGAGAAGTTTGCCTGTGTCTATTTTTGCTTTGCTCTTTTTTTAAGCTCATTGTATGGTAGGTAAGTTTTTGTTTTGAACTGTTGGTTTAATAAGCGGCAGATGAAGCTAGCAAGCTGAGCTCTCCTACAAGTCTGAGTCCAAAGGTTTCCTCCTTTGAAAAATAGGAGATGAATAATCTTTCCACGGCCAATGACGTCGATGCTATTTTCAGACTGCTGTGTACTATATACCTGGGACTCTAACAAACTTCATGGGTTATAATTAAAAATGGCTAAATATATCACAAGAGAAGACAGCGAGCCTGGTGTATTAGGGATACTTGTGTGCTTCTTATAATGCTCTTTCTTTTATTTTGCAAAACTGTGGGCAAAGACATTGATTACTATTTCTCCTGTAAGTGGGCTTTAATGCAGGGAGGTGGCGCAGCTTCCCAATTATATGACCACTGTGAATGGCTCCCACAAGGGCTCATTTGATTTGGAGTCTTTTCCACTGACTCCCATGACTGAGAACAGCTTGATCAGTGTACTGGGGGTCCAGTCTCAGCATACTATAACAAAAAATCACAGTGAAAACGCCAATGGACACTAATCAATTGGCCAATGTCCATATGCAAAAATGTCCAATGAATGGAGGACTTGCTCTTCAATCCCGAGCTGGAGCAGGGAACATATGGTCAAAGTAGACTAGGGTGGTATTGATAGAAATATTCAGATGAGAGGGTGGGTACTCTTACTGAAACAGGTGGACGCACAAACCATACGGTGGTGCCTCTTATAGGCTTGTAATACTGGATTCCCAGTGGTGGAGTGATGCCAAGCTGGATGATGCAGGTCCAATTCGCATAGGTTGGGTGATGGTTGCGAGGCAACCGGATAACCAGACCAATCCACGGGATGATAGTCAAAAGGCAGTCATCAGTACTCGAGCATGAGGGAAGAAAAAGGACAGATGCTCCACATGATGTAGATCAACCATGAATGGTTTATTTAAAATAAAAAAGGACCATACAATGAATTGCGGTTACTGGTAAAAAGTGATCAAAAATGTATATTAAAAGCAATATGGGAAGCAGGAGGTTGTGGCCCGACGCATTTCGACTGAATAGTCTTCAACTGGGGCATATCCAGGATATGCCTTAGTTGAAGACTATTCAGTCAAAACGCATGTGGAGCATCTGTCCTTTTTCTTCCCTCATGCTCGAGTACTGATGACTGCCTTTTGACTATCATCCCATGGATTGGTCTGGTTATCCGGTTGCCTTGGAACCATCACCCAACCTATGAGGATTGGACCTGCATCATCCAGCCTGGCATCACTCCACCACTGGGAATCCAGTATTACAAGCCTGTAAGACGCACCACCGTATGGTTTGTGCGTCCACCTGTTTCGGTAAGAGTACCCACCACCTCATCTGAATATTTCTATCAATACCACCCTAGTCTACTTTGACCATATGTTCCTTGCTCCAGCTTGGGATTGAAGAGCAAGTCCTCCATTCATTGGACATTTTTGCATATGGACATTGGCCATTTGATTAGTGTTCATTGCCGTTTTCACTGTGATTTTTTTGTTATAGGATTTGTTTTATGTTCACAGGTCAATTCGATTTATTTCATTGTGATTTAGTTTTTTTCACTATGACCCTTGTATTTTGGGTCTCATTTAGCGCTACATTATTTGTTTGATATCATTGCTTGGACTTAGTTTGGGGCGCACCGGCGCCACGCTCCCTAATCTACTGTACATGCAGGGCGCTGATGCATGGATTCAAATGGGGGAGGTGTTTTTTTTAATTAATTTTTTAAGCACGTGATTAGTAACAGAGGCTCTAATAGGCATCAAAAAAGGGTGGGCTCAGGGCGCAGAGCACTGCTCTCTGAGCCCACCCAGTTGTGTGAGAATAGCAAATGAATATTCGCTATTCTTACACTGATCTTCCTCCTGGCCAATCAGGAAGCGGGTCCTGGGACCCGTCATCCGATTGGCTGAAAGGACAGGCGATCCTATTAGATGTCTAGGAGGAGACGCAAGACGGAAGCTGCCATGATGCAGAGGAGGAGGAGGCACTCGCCTGCCAACTGTAGAAGCCCTGCCCGCCCGGAACCTATATGCCCAGATGGGGTTAGAGTGGGGCTTGATGACTGACAGCGAGACCCGGGGGGTACCCCCCCAGTAAAAAAAAAAGGCACCAGCCGCCGCTGGCAGCAGCTGAATGTTAAAGCTCACTTATCCTGTTGCCACATATATGCATGAAGCCAGGGGTGTGCAACCTTTTGAAGAGCGCAGGCCACTTAAGTTATTAGGTAACCAGTTGCAGGCCACAATTAAATTAAACGGTTCTGATTTTTTTATTTTGCCTTTTCCGTGGGACCAACCCCGTTGGATGTTTACCCACTATTTATTGAGTCACAAAAATCAAATTTTTATCACCAGATCATTATCCCCACATGTTTGAAACCAGCCAAAAATCTCTGAACCAGTGTTGCAGCCAGGGTCTTTGCAGTCATCCCTTGAATTGCCAAAACAAGAACTGTGGACAGTCTGAACAAAAAACAGAGGGGAAGCACATGTCCTAATAGTGCAATGACCTTCTTTATTAACCACTTCAGCCACTTTTTTGCGATACAACACTGTAACGCTTTAACTGACAATCGCGCGGCTGTGCGACAATGTAGCCTAGCAAATATGACATCCTTTTTTTCCCACAAATAGAGCTTTCTTTTGGTGGCACTGGATCACCTCTGCGGTTTTTATTTTTTGCGCTATAAACAAAGAGCTAATATTTTTTACTTTTTTCTATAAAAAAACATCCCCAAAAAAACAAAACAAATTTCTTCCTCAATTTAGGCCGACATGCATTCTACATATTTTTGGTTAAAAAAAAATCTCAATAATTGTATATTGATTAACATTTTATATATATATATATATAATATATATATATATATATTATATATATTAACCTAGAAACCATGGCTACTGGCACAATAAAGTCAATGTGTATGTATCGCAATTATGGCTACTGGCAAATTAAAGTCAATGTCAATGTGAATTCACTGCAACCATGGCTACTGGCCCCTTAAAGTCAATGTGAATGTACCGCAACCATACCTACTGGCCAATTAATGACAATGTGAATGTACTGCAACAATGGCTACTGGCCCATTAAAATCAATGTAAACATGCCGCAATCATGGCTACTGGGCCATGAAAGTCAATGTGAATGTACGGCAACCATGGCTACTGGCCCATTAATGTCAATGTAAATGTACCACAACCCATCTACTGGCCCATTAATGTCAATGTGAACGTACCGCAACAATGGCTACTGGCCCATTAAAATCAATGTAAACATGCCACAATCATGGCTACTGGGCCATTAAAGTCAATGTGAATGTACCGCAACCATGGCTACTGGCCCATTAATGTCAATGTGAATGCACCACAACCATGGCTACTGGCCCATTAAAATCAATGTAAACGGTGCCGTAACCATGGCTACTGGCCCATTAAAGTCAATGTGAATGTACCGCAACCATGGCTACTGGCCCATTAAAGTCAATGTGAATGTACCACAACCATGGCTAAAGGCCCAATAAAGTCAATGTGTATGTACCACAACCATGGCTACTGGCCCATTAAAATCAATGTAAATGGTGCTGCAACCATGGCTACTGGCCCATTAAAGTCAATGTGAATGTACCGCAACCATGGCTACTGGCCCATTAAAGTCAATGTGAATGTACCACAACCATGGCTACTGGCCCATTAAAGTCAATGTGAATGTACCACAACCATGGCTACTGGCCCAATAAAGTGAATGTGTATTTACCATAACCATGGCTACTGGCTCATTAATGTCAATGTAAATGTACCATAACCATGGCTACTGGCCCATTAATGTCAATGTGAACGTACTGCAACAATTGCTACTGGCCCATTAAAATCAATGTAAACGTGCCGCAATCATGGCTACTGGGCCATTAAAGTCAATGTGAATGTACCACAACCATGGCTAAAGGCCCAATAAAGTGAATATGTATGTACCACAACCATGGCTACTGGCCCATTAATGTCAATGTAAACATGCCGCAACCATGGCTACTGGCCCATTAAAGTCAATGTGAATGTCCTGCAACCATGGCTATGGTTCAATGTAAAATCCTCATTGCGATATAAAAAATCCCCCTGTGCATTGAAAAGCAGACATGCAGTAGGTGACAATATCACTTCTTGAATGCCCATAAACTGGCTGTTAATCGCAGTCTGAAATCCACCATGGATCACTTTTTATAGGGCAGTAGAGTCTGAAAGAAGCCTAAATCCACAAGGATACAATTCATACAGCAGCCAACATCACAATCTTCATATTTCCTAATATGTCAAATCTTCTCTTCGTTTTTATTCATACAATTGGATTTCCAAGCTTGATTGTGATGAAGTCATTGCCCGGAATCTGTGTCTATGACCTTGTGCTATGTACTCAGCCTGTCCTATTAGAAAGATGTCTGTTTGGAAAGATCCAAGGTATCAGTGGATGCTGACAGGATGGAACAGTCCGTTCTGTGAAGAGCTCAGTAAGTCTGACTTTAAATCAATGTGTATGTCATATAGTAACGTTGGGGGAGGGGGGAGTTTTTATGCTGCGGGCCTCTGTTGGATTTCATCTGGTTGGTCTAGTTTTAGGAGCTCAGATCAGTCGGCCTGTTTGTAGAGTTGTCGGATAAAACAAACATCTGTAATTTACCATATACTGTCACTTGGGGGGGGGGAATAAAAAAAAAAAAGTATATCTAAAGCCATAATTATTTTTTGTTTTGGATAGAGTAAAAGGTTAGAGCCCCTGTCAGGTTTTTGTTGCTGTCTGTGTCCCTTAAGGGGTTGTTCAGTCCAGGTGCGTTGGGCCTGTGCCAGCAGCTATTTCCAGTGCAGAAAAGCAAAAGACCTTGTTTTCTATGCTGTCGGTTCACATGCATGCAGTACTTTTTTTTAGAGTAGCTATTGTTGCACCACAGTGCTGCTGATCTCTTGCGGCCTCTTTGCATCTGCTTCCTGACTACATTCGCTTGAGTGATGGCTGCATGACATTTCTCACATCAAGTTTCCTGATGGTGATCACAGTGGATTGTGCCTGTGCAATGGGTGTTTTTTTGTGGCCATCAGGGCCCCTGCAGAAACTACTCTGTGTTTCCCTATTTCCCTGTTATAGTAGTGATTTCCAGCAGCCTCATGCAATGTGTCTCCACTCTGTCACTGTCTGCTGAAGCATGTCCCAAGTCTCTGACAACTCCTATAGAATTTCCGCAGTCTCTGACCATCTCTTGTATTATGTCTGCAGTCTCTGACCATCTCTTGTATTATGTCCGCAGTCTCTGACCATCTCTTGTATTATGTCCGCAGTCTCTGACCATCTCTTGTATTATGTCCGCAGTCTCTGACCATCTCTTGTATTATGTCCGCAATTTCTGACCATCTCTTGTATTATGACTACAACCTCTGACCATCTCTTGTATTATGTCCGCAGTGTCTGACCATCTTCTGCATCACGCCCATAGTTTTGTATCTGCTGTCTCTGATAACAAATATTTACAGAATTTTATGTGCAACTCTTGGGTGATGTTGGGGCCACACTTGAGGCCCCCCTATATCAAGAAATTTGACTACCACTGCTCTAGGAAAACATATTTTTTTTAGTTTTTAAACAGAGTGGGGAAGGGTTAGACAATCTGCCAAGTTTTTATTGCTGTCTGTGTCCCCACTGGGGAGCATCTTCCTCTTTGTCCTGATGACCATTTCTCCCCAAAAAAGAAAATGAAGGAAAATGCAAAATGTTAAAGTTGTCCCCAGAACAAGAGGTGAGAGGAAATCTTCCGACAGGGACCCCTGTTTCAGGGAAAACTTTCCATGTGGGGAATTCCCATCACATTGAGAGATTTTCTCTAACTTTCTGTTGCGTCTCTGGGGCGGGAAGTAAAGAAAAATGCCCCCAATGGGACACAGACAGCAAAAAAAAATAAAAAGATAAAACTGTCGTGTTTTAACCCTTCACTACTCTTCCATACAAAACTAAATTACGTTTTGGTTATGCATTGGGATTGATTTACTAAAGGCAAGAAGACTGTGCACTCTGCAAGTGCAGTTGCTCCAGAGCTTAGTAAATAAGGGGAAGCTCTGCTGACTTCCATCATCCAATCATGTGCAAGCAAAATGCTATTTTTTAAAATTTTCCTTGCATGTGATTGGGTATTCTTTGTAAAGTGAAGCTTTACCTCATTTACTAATGTCTGGAGTAATTGCACTTGCAAATTATACAGTCTATTTGCCCTTAGTAAATCAGCCCCATAGTGCCGGTTCACATTGCTACGTGGTGCGAGATTGCATGTGATTCGCACCACAGTGCGAATCACATGTGATGTACATTCGATGCGATTTCAGCCATACAGATAGTATGGCTGAAATCGCATTGCATTCGGACTAAACTCGCACAGGACCCTTTTTTTTTGGTCTGCACCAGAATCAGATCACATCGGTGTTCATCCGATTCTTGTCCGAACTGACAGTTTGCAGTGAGATATGCGAGCTGAAATGGGGGTGTCATTAACAATGTATTGACACTCCCCGCTGTTCGCATATGGCAGTGTCAACTGCAGTGCGAGTCGCAGTGGATTCGCAGGGTTCTCGCATCGTAGCAGTGTAAACTGGGCCTTTAGTGTTGTAGTGGAACAAAATTTGAGACCCTGGCGGGGAAAAGCTTTTCCCTTTAACATCTCCCAGTGACTGTCATCTGTCTACATAATATGTGCAATAGAGTTCCCAGCTCCACCCAAATAAGTAAAAATAATATAGTGTGCGCATATCTAAAACTAAACATACATTTTGGATCATACATGCACTATATTTTTTTGCATTATTTTGCATTGTGGCAGAAAGTACAATTGAAAGAGGCAGGGCTTTTTTTTTCTCAGAGAATAGGTGCAGGTAGCCCCCCCTTCAAGTCACCCCTAGTCTCTGCCACCTACCCACCACCAAGCACTGTCCCTTGGTTCCACCCCCTACCCACCCCCCAGCACCGTCCCCCTTTAGAGAATACAGAACCAAGTACAATTTTGTGATAATTTGTATAAAAAGGGGTTAAGGAAAACTTTAAAATAGACCCCCCTCCTAGCAACAGTAGACCCCCTGCAACAATAGCCACCCCCAGCAACAACCGATCCACCTTAGCAACAATAGACCCCCCCAGCAACAATAACCGCCCCCCCCCCCAGCAACAAAAGCCCGCCCACAGCAACAACCAATCCACCCTAGCAACAATAGACCCCCCAGCAACAATGGACTCCCCTCAGCAACAATAGACCCCCCTCAGCAACAATAACCACCCCCAGCAACAATAACCCCCCCCCAGCAACAACCGATCCACCCTAGCAACAATAGACCCCCCCAGCAACAATAACCACCCCCAGCAACAATAACCACCCCAGCAACAAAGCCCCCCCCAGCAACAACCGATCCACCCTAGCAACAATAGACCACCCCAGCAACAATAGACCCCGTGCAACAATAACCACCCCAGCAACAAAAGCACAACCAATCCACCCTAGCAACAACAGACCCCCCAGCAACAGTAGACCCCCTGCAGCAATAACCATCCCCAGCAACAACCAATCCACCCTTGCAACAATAGACCCCCTGTAACAATAGCCACCCTCGCAACAATAGATCCCCCAGCAACAATAGACCCCCTGCAACAATAACCACCCTCAACAACAACCAATCCACCCTCACAACAATAGACCCCCAGCAACAATAACCGCCCCCCCAGCAACGAAAGCCCGCCCACAGCAACAACCAATCCACCCTAGCAACAATAGACCCCCCCAGCAACAATGGACTCCCCTCAGCAACAATAGACCCCCCTCAGCAACAATAACCACCCCCAGCAACAATAACCCCCCCCCAGCAACAACCGATCCACCCTAGCAACAATAGACCCCCCCAGCAACAATAACCACCCCCAGCAACAATAACCACCCCAGCAACAAAGCCCCCCCCCCCCAGCAACAACCGATCCACCCTAGCAACAATAGACCACCCCAGCAACAATAGACCCTGTGCAACAATACCCACCCCAGCAACAAAAGCACAACCAATCCACCCTAGCAACAACAGACCCCCCCAGCAACAGTAGACCCCCTGCAGCAATAACCATCCCCAGCAACAACCAATCCACCCTTGCAACAATAGACCCCCTGTAACAATAGCCACCCTCGCAACAATAGATCCCCCAGCAACAATAGACCCCCTGCAACAATAACCACCCTCAACAACAACCGATCCACCCTCACAACAATAGACCCCCAGCAACAACCGATCCACCCTCGCAGCAATAGACCCCTGCAACAATAACCACCCCCAGCAACAACCGATCCACCCTAGCAACATTAGACCCCCCCAAGAAACATAAGCTCTCTCAGCAGCCAACATTAATAGAAGCTGCAGTAGCCAGGAACAGTAAACCCCTTCTTCAACATTAGATCCATCCCAGCAATCTAAGACAAACCCACACAATAATAGATCCCCTACCAGCAACAATAGACCGCCCACAACAGAGAATCTGACAGCAACAATAGATCCCTCCCAGCAACAATAACCCCTTTGCAACAAAGGATCTGACAACAACACTAGATCCCCCCCCTGTAACAATAGACCCCCCCTCAGCATAGACCCTCTGCAACAATAGACCACCCACAACAAAGGATCCGACAGCAACAATAAATCCCTCCCAGCAACAATAGCCCCTCTGTAACAAAGGGTCTGACAACAACAATGGATCGCTCCTAGCAAAATTAGACTCTTTGCAACAATAGACCCCTACCAGCAACAATAGACCACCCCCTACAAAGGATCGGACAGCAACAATATATCCCTCCCCGCAACAAAAACCCCCCTGCAGCAAAGGGTCTGAAAACAACAATGGATCACTCCCAGCAACATTATACCCCACCAGCAACAATAGACCGCCTACAACAATAGACCCTTTGCAACAATAGACCCCTACCAGTGACAATAGACCACCCACAACAAAGGATTCAACAGCAACAATAAATCCCTCCCAGCAACATTAGACCCACCCCCCCCAACAATAATAGACCCCCCCAGCAACAATAGACTGCCCGCAACAATAGACCCTTTGCAACAATAAACCCCTACCAGCAACAATAGATCTCCCAGCAGTCAAATCGAAAATATAACTGCCAGCAGCCTGCAACAGGAGACCCCTCCCTAAACAGTAGATTCTTCCCAGCAACAATTGACCCCCAGCAACATAAGACACCCCACCCAGCAAAAATAGATCCCCTACCAGCAACAATAGACCCCCCTTTTCCCTGCAACAGAGGATCCCGCAGCAGCCAGCATCAATAGACCCTCCAGCACACCCCAGCACCCCTTACCATTACATACACTCCCCCACATTCCTGCTAAAACAAAGGCCTGATCTGGGGATGTTAAAGGGGAAAGCATCCCCCTGCCAGGGTCTCTAACTCTTCTCCACCACCAACACTTGACCTAGATATAAGTTGGGGGTGTAGTTGCTCCATAAGGAAGCCTTGTAGTAAAGCTCCCAGCAGGTGGAATGTAAGGATCGTGTATTGGCTCTGTATGTACAATGTTGGTCTGTGTGCCATTCTGGGCTCAGCAGTTGCAGATTCCTCTCCCGTCACCGCCAGCTGCATTTTCAGAGTTCAGCATTTCCTAATTTGGTAGGGCCCATCGTGTTTCTAAGCTGCATGTTACGAAAGCTTTCTCTTTCAGATGGATGTTGTCTGTAGCATTGTAGTGCCGGGTTCCTGTGACAAAGCTTCCTTCAATTCTACAGATTTTCTTCATCCTCTACTCAGTCCAGGTTTTCTGTTATAAATTGAATTTCTATTTATGCCCAGGTTTGACCTGATCCTTCTCTGCTGCAGTTTAATGGCCCATAGGAACTACATGTGAATAGCAGATATGTGTATTCCTGTGCGCTTCATATGCAGTTCTGTGTAGTGCGATTTTAACCCATTCTTGAATTTTGAATGGGCTGAAATCGCTCTGCACCGCACCAAAAAGAGTGCATGCACTCCTTTTGCAAACTTACTGCAACCAGATCACATAGTACATTTGTAGCAACATGCGATCCACTGCGGGCAAACGCCCTGCATTTGGGGCATGTCGTTAACATTGCACTGACACCTGCTGCAGATCGTAAAGGGAGGTGCGATTTGAATGTGGTGCAAGAAACCAGCACCGGAAAATGGGTTTCCTGCGCGGCATTCTAGTGTGAGCGGGCCAGGGAATCAGTGTTGCGCCACAAAGTCGGCTTCGCACCAATTAGGCTCCGATTTGTTATGCGATTTGACATGTAAAATCGCATTTCAAATCGGCCTGATGTGAACAGGGGGCTCTGCCTTACAGGAGCTACAAGAGATGTGGGTGCAGATGAAACCCATACTAGATTTGTATTAGCTGAGTGTTACCAGGTTCTGCCTAGGAGGCTGCAGTAGGATTTTGAGACAAATACACATATACTAGGGCCAGTTGCCCAGAGGAACCCCTTGCAAGCACAGGGTGAACATGCAAACTCCAAGCAGGAAATGTCTTGGCTAAGGCAGGCAATAGACCATGCAAATTTCTTTCCTGCAACCACGGGTTGCAGGAAAGACATTTGCATGATCCCCCCATCAATACAGACAGCGTTGACAGGGGAATCGCTCCTGCCAAGACATTGTCTTCTGCCAGTGAGGGGGGCTGGGGAAGCCATCCCCACCGGGAGAAGATAGTGATTATCGCTAGCGGCTATAGTAGCCGCTTGTGATAATCATAAGCGAATCCAGCAGGCTGGTTGTACTCAAATTGATTGAGTGATCAACTTGGTACATTGAGTCTGCCCATTAAGGCTCGGTTCACACTGCATGCCAATGCAGCTCACAGCAGGGGTCCAGTGCGTCCTAGTTCACTGTTTCAGGTCCGATTTCAGCTCGAATTTTGGGCTCAATTCGGACCTGAAATGGACCAAAAGATGCACAGGGCTTCTGTGCAAATTCGCACCGGAGCCGCAGTGGAGATATGTGAACCAGCTCTACAGAAAGCTGGCCACAATCTCCTGCTATTGCAAATTGGATGCGGGGATCCTGCGTCCAATTCGCAATAGTGTGAACCCATCCTAAAGTGTTAATAAACCCACAACAGTAAAATCAGTCTGTAATGCAGTAAAACATGCTTGTTATACTCACTGTGGAACCTAAGGGATTAATCCTCTGCATTGTGAAAAAAGGCTGCTAGATCCTGTCTTCGCTGATCCTACCCTTCTTCCACTGTCCCCAAACCACCCCTCATAGAACAGAGCCTTGGAAACAAGCTGCACATGCCCAGTTTAGTGTGCATTGCTACAGAGTTTTTCTTGGGAGAGTGCATGTGATCAGCAGAGGGCCAATCAGCACTGTCCAGACAGAGGGTCAGGGGTCCTGCAGCCTCATAGGACAGAATTAAAACTCCTCTTACAAGCTTTAACCAGACACTGATAGAAGTCACAATACTGCCATATACTGTCAATGAGAAAGGGTATTTAGCAGTTTATATTTACTAAAATAATTGCATTTCCATGTTCTGTGTACTGTGGGAGACCAGATATAGCGAATGCAGGGTTCTGGGTTTACTAACACTTTAACGGTTCGAATCTTGGCCTGCTGAACCAGCCGAAATTTAAGCCATGTATGCAAGCATCCCAATAAGTACTCTCCATTGAGTAACACTGGTGAAACCAATCAGGGACCAGCACTGCTGGAGATGAGGAACTCTCCTAGATTCCGGGGAATAACTCCTCCAGTGAGAGTGGGGGAGGAAGCAAAGGGAAAGGAAAGACAGATTCTGGTGGTAGGGGACCCAACTCTTATGCCACGTACACACAAGCGGAATGTCCGACAGAATAAGTCAGCCGGAAGCTTTTCATCGTATATTCAGATCGTGTGTATGCCTTGTCTGACTTTTTTTTCGAAAATTCTGACGGACCTAGAAATAAGATAGAGGGGTTTTTAAACCAGGCGATGGGGGGGGGGGGGGGGTCAGAGGTAGAGATAGTCAGCGCGGAACATATTTCAGAGGATAGCATTGGGTGCATTAGTGGGAGGTTGACTAAAGCACATAAACCCAAGGTAAGTATAGTAACAAGTCCTAGTTGCAATCTCATAACACCCAATAAGAGTATGCGACCAGTCTAAACTATGTGGCATGTTCACCAATGCCAAGAGCCTGGCGGACAAGATGGGTGAACTAGAGATACTGTTGTACGAGGAGGATTTGGATTTTGTGGGAATTTCAGAGACCTGGTTCAACAGCTCTCATGATTGGCTGGCAACGATTCAAAGGTATACCCTTTATTGCAGGGATAGAGAGGGTAAAAAAGGGGAGGGGTATGCCTATATGTCAAGAAAAGATGGCATCACTAAGGAAGCTAGGGTGGAGGTGGAATCCTTATGGTTAGAGCTCCAAAGGGATGAAGCTAAGGTGAAAATAATACTGGGTGTATGCTATAGGCCCTCTAACCTGAGGGAGGAGGGGGAGAAAGATCTCCTATCACAAGTTGGATTAGCAGCAAGGATAGGAATTGTTATCATAATGGGGGATTTTAATTATCTAGACATAGACTGGGCAGAGGGAACCACGCATTCGTCTAAGGCTCGCCAGTTACTAAATGTCTTGCAGGACAATTTCATGGTTCAGATGGTAGACGCACCAACTAGAAATAAAGCGTTACTGGATCGACTGTTTACTAATAATGCAGACCTGTTCACGGATATGGAAATACAGGGCAATTTATGAAACAGCGATCACAGGTCATTTGGCTTCAGTATAAATCACACAAATAGGAAACATAAGGGGAATACAAAGACACTGAATTTCAAAAGAGCCAACTTCCCTAAACTACAAACCTTGCTAGAAGGCATGAATTGCGATAAAATCTTAAGAACAAAGAACACGAAGGAGAGATGGGTTTGCTTTAAGAGCATATTAAATAAGGGCATTAGCCAATGTATCCCATTGGGTAATACATTTAAAAGAGTGAACAAAAGTCCTGGATGGCTTAACTCTAATGTAAAAATGCATATAAAAGCAAAGGAGAAGACCTTCAAAAAATCTGGGGTTGAGGGATCAACATCAGCATTAAGACTTTATAAAGAATGCAACAAGAAATGTAAGGGTGCAATTAGGGTGGCTAAGTTATAACACGAAAGACACAGCAGAGGAGAGCAAAAAAAATCCCATTTGGCTGGCAAAAGACCAGAGCACTTTTTGCGATTCGGCACTGCATCGCTTTAACTGACAATTGCATGGTCGTGCGAAGTGGCTCCTAAACAAAATTACATCCTTTTTTTGCCCACCAATAGAGCTTTCTTTTGGTGGTATTTGATCACCTCTGTGGTTTTTATTTTTTGCACTATAAACAATAAATAGCGACAATTTTGAAAAAAAGCATTATTTTTTACTTTTTGCTATAATAAATATCCCCGATACGTATTCTTTTATGCATTAAAATGCATTGATTACTGTGTAAATGTGACTGGCAGTGAAGGGGTTAACCACTAGGTGGCGCTGTAGGGGATAAGTGTGTCTTATGGGGTGATTCTAACTGTGGGGGTGGCTATGTGTGACACAACACTGATCAACGCTCCCGATTAAAGGGAGCGGTGATCAGTGTCAGTGTCTCTAGGCAGACGATCCATGAGACGATCGGGGGTATCCCCGTGGACATCGAGTCTGCGGGACACACGATCACACTCACGGGGCTCATGGTGGGCATGCACGGCCACAAATCGCTTCTTAAAGGGCAACATACAGGTACGTTAATATGCCTGTACATGCCATTCTCCCAACGTATATCGGCGTGAGCTACTCGGCAAGCGGTTAACAGAGGACAGAATTAAAATTAGACTTGGGAAACTTAACATTAATAAATCACCGGGACCAGATGGTTTGCATCCGAGGGTATTTAGGGAACTCAGTCAAGTAACTGCCAGACCATTGTTTCTAATTTTTACTGACAGTCTACTGACTGGAATGGTACCAGCTGATTGGAGAAAAGCCAATGTAGCACCAATATTTAAAAAGGGCCCAAAATACATCACTGGGAATTACAGACCAGTTAGCCTAACATCAATAGTGTGCAAGCTCTTGGAGGGGATGATAAGGGACTATATACAGGATTTTAGTAATGAAAACTCTATCATTATCAGTAATCAGCATGGATTCATGAAGAATCGTTCTAGCCAAACTAATCTATTAACATTCTATGAGGAGGTAAGCTGCCATCTAGATAAAGGAAGGCCCGTAGATGTGGTGTATCTGGATTTTGCAAAAGCATTTGACACAGTTCCCTATAAAAGTTTACTGTACAAAATAAGGTCTGTTGGCATGGACCATAGGGTGAGTACATGGATTGAAAACTGGCTACAAGGTCGAGTTCAGAGGATTGTGATAAATACAAATACAATGTAATACTGACATATAATCACACACATTGGTTGGACTTGATGGACTTATGTCTTTTTTCAACCTCACCTACTATGTAACTATATGTATGGCTGGCATAAGATTTGAACCCAGGACCCCAGTGCTGCAAGGCAGAAGTGGTTTATCCAAAACTGATATTTTAGTTTAGTTTTAGTCATATGCTAATGGTTTACATGAAATTATCTTTACTGTTGACTTCAGCAGAAAGAGATAATTTTCCAGACTTTTTCACAATATGGAGATTTCAGGTAGAGAAGTGAGACGTCATGGTTGGTGCGGCTAAGCACATGATGCCACCAGCCAGTGAATGATGCAACTGAAAACATACCCACAACAAATAGCAAATCCCAGATCCGAAATACTAGTTTGGAGTGGACTGATCTTTTCATGGATTTTCTCAATAAAGAAGAAGGCATCGCCTTTTTTTCCCAAAGAAGCGTGGATCTAAATTTGGAAGATGATTGTTTCTATTTTAATAACTTTTTACCAAAAAGTTTAATGAAAGTCGAGAAATAAAATTTGCTGAAGAGCTCCGTCCTTGTGAGAATGTGTTTATTGGGAAATGTTCCATGTTACATAAAAAAAAAAAGAAAAAAGTGGTTTCTATAAATGGGAGCTCCCAGGATACGAGAAGTGGATGACAGACGTTTACTATAAAATCTGCCCTTTCTTGATTTAGTAGCTCCAGTTATATTAATTAACCACTTGTGTACCGGCCTGTAATACCCCTTCATTACCAGGCCATTTGTCAGTCTTGATGAAGGGGGGGCAAGCATCCGACACACCTGAACACTTTTATTAGGCTGAAAATCAACAAGTTTCATTGTCTCCCAAATTTCAGTTCTTGTCGTTTTTTTCTACTTGAGGAACGTATGGCCCACTGTATCTTATGGGAGAAAAAAATGACTTTCTCATTCCATAATGCAACCGATCAGTTTCCTAGCTTATAGTATTTTCATCCTATTCTTTTTCAATTGTAAGATTGTATGCCATTTGATGTAAGAAAAGACTTTGCTTATTTATTTTTTTCTTCATTTAGGCAAAGTACCCCAAAAAATGGAGGTGATTATAATATATGTGGATATTGCCCTAATTGGTGCTAGATTTAAGCAGTATCTAACCCCCCCTCCCCCCTCCTCCATCCTACCTACCCTCTATTTGGATAATTTGTAAGAACTAGAAATTTGCGGAAGTGATGTTGGCTTGGGGGCAGACCGCTACTGGTATTGGTGCCAATGCCAAGCATTTGCGTGGGTATTGGTACTTGCCCAAATGCTCACAATACCTAAATGGATACTTTGCAGTCAATACAAAACACATTTTCCACATGTCTGCCCATTGTTGCATGTTGCAACAATGGGCAGACATGTGTGTCTGTTTGTGTCTGTGTGTGTGTGTGTATAGTTAAAAAATGGAGACAGTAAAGACAGAAAAGTAGAACATGTTGCATTGTTTCTGTATAGAATGCATCTAGAACACCCCAAACTGTCCTCAACTGTCCTCAATTAAGATAAAGGGAAAAAAAAAAGGAGGGGGAAAAACGCACTGGAATGCATCACAAACTCATAAAAAATGCATCAAAAATGCACTGAAATGCATCAAAAATGCATAAAACCGCACATGTAGAAGCGAACCTGGAAGGCAGAAATTTTGGTGTGACCCGGCCCTAAAGATCAATATTTTCAGTCATGTTAACATTTTCTGCTGTTGCTTTTGTTTTTTGTGTGGCAAATAATGGTTTGAGTTTGGTGAATTGAGCCTGTTGCCTACACATTTTGGATCCTAAAAATGAAATATGCCTATGACATCGGGTATATATTGTGACCTTATTTCAATGCTATATCCTATTTTACTTCATCTTTCTACTAAAAATAAGCAACTCAGAAAATGTTATGCAAATAGCAGATACAGTACCTCATATTCTGTCTCCATTGTTGTCATAAAACATGGCCTCCTCGTGTATGAAGAGTCAGACTGTGTTCTGCCCAGCAACCAGCTAGGATCTCCCTCACATCTTTCTTCCCACCGTCCCCAGCAACGGGAATGGAAAAGCTGAGGGATTATTCTAGGAGAAAATTCAGCAAGTTCTATAGTCGGGTTCCTCAGACATGAAGCCCAAAGTGTCTTCTCTTCCCCACACTCTTTGTTTTCAGAATGAAGCAGAGTAGCACTGGTTACTCCTGTATGTTTGTTGTTTTATTTCAAATATCTGGCCCTTGCACTTCCCTTTTGAGGGCAACTACTAAAGCCATACATGGTTTCTCTGTGGGTCTAAGGCCTAGTACACACGATTAGAAAATCTGATGAAATTATCTGTATTCAGATTGTTCGGTTTTTCTGTTTTTCAGTACACTGCATTCAAGAGCCGATATGGACTGTTCAGACAAAAAGTTCCAAAGGGACGTGTTGAAAAAGGTTTCCTCTTGGTTATCATAACGTCCGATTTAAATTTTAAAGTGTAAGTTTAGCTTTACAGGAAAATCTGTAAGGTGAACTTACACGACGCTAACGTTTCATGTTTTGATAATGTGCTCAGCACTGTGTGCTGTCTATAGTATGATTTGCATAGGCATTTGAGAAGCGTTAAAAATGGCCCTCACACTATTTGTGAGGAATACTGTTCTGATGTAGGTATATTACCCCATGTACTCTCCACAACTTATAATTTGCTGATCACACCTCCAGAAAACCATCAGCTACCTTGTCCGGCTAAATGGGAGACCGATCTATGGGAGACCGATCTATGGGAGACCGATCTATGGGAGACCGATCTATGGGAGACCGATCTATGGGGGTCGAGCTATGGGAGACTGATCTATGTATGGGAGACCGATCTATGGAAGACTGATCTGGACCACTCTTTTACCTCAGACCAATGGAATCATATCATTTGGTTTACTTTTATCTTCTATATGCACGAAAAAAACAGGAAACACTGTATTTATCGGCTTATAACAGGCTTATAACACACACATTCATTTTAAGAGGGAAGTTTCAGGTAAAAAGTTAAATTTAAAATAAGGAACTTTGAAGCAAAATAAGGGTCAGTGCCCATCTGCAGCCTCACCATTGCCATCAATGCATCCTGATCAATGTCCATCTGCAGCCTCACAAGTACCATCAGTGCAGCCTCATCAGTCCACATCAATGCAACCTCACCATTATCATAAATGCATCCTGATGAATGCCCATCTGCAGCCTCACAAGTGCCATCAGTGCAGCCTCATCAGTCCACATCAATGCAGCAGCCTCACCATTGCCATCAATGCAGCAGCCTCACCATTGCCATCAATGCAGCAGCCTCACCATTGCCATCAATGCATCCTGATCAATGTCCATCTGCAGCCTCACAAGTACCATCAGTGCAGCCTCATCAGTCCACATCAATGCAACCTCACCATTGCCATAAATGCATCCTGATGAATGCCCATCTGCAGCCTCACAAGTGCCATCAGTGCAGCCTCATCAGTCCACATCAATGCAGCAGCCTCACCATTGCCATCAATGCAGCAGCCTCACCATTGCCATCAATGCAGCAGCCTCACCACTGCCATCAGTGCAGCCGGATAGATGCCCATCTGCAGCCATTTAGTGAGAATCTCCTATGATAGACAGAACACTGGTCTAATGGCAACCCAAGAGACGGGACTTCCTATTACGGAGGCCGCCAAGTAAACTGGAGATTCTCACTGTATGTAATCTGATGGCGCTTGTCCTGCCCCCCTTCCTGTCCCCTCCGAGGCATCTAAAATTGAAGTATTGGCGTATAACACGCACACGCTATTTGCACCCGATTTTCATGGTGAAAAAGTGAGTGTTATACGCCAATAAATACAGTAATTTAAAAATGTTAACATGATGCCATTATATACTGTCGGAGTTACATAAATTCTTCCCATTCTTCCCATCCCGTTGCTGGAGATGCCAGGAGGAACGGGGAACACTGCTACATATCTTTTGGAATTTGCTCCAAACTTAAACGTTTCTGGACAGAGGTCCGAAGGATTGTTCAAAAATTTACAGATCATATATCACAGATGTTACAAAAGCTGTACATAGAAATTACACCTTCGAACGCTTCCTCGCTATAAACTCCCTGAACTGGTTTGACAAACAATGGTCTATATGGACCAAACAGTACTGAACACTCTATTGTAACGTTGCAAGAGTTGTATTAAACAGCGTTTACTGATTTTTGGTTATTACAAAAGTAACAAGGCACAAATACTTTCACAGATGTTTATTGTATACAATGCATATCTCAGTTTGTATTTTCTTCTGAATTTTGTTTATTTCTGAAATAATCAATAAAAACAAAATGATTAAAAAAATAAAATTGACAGATCATCCCGTTCCAGACAACCCAGCCTTTTTTCCTTCTCCTTGCCTCTACTATCCCAGATAAAATCTCCAAAAAGTCTGTTGTTCGCCATATCCTTGACGCTGCCAAAGTGTGCATCCCTCTTACTTGGAAAAGTCCGCAGCCACCAATCATTGGTCTTTGTCTCAAAAAGATAGAAGATATAAATAAAATGGAGGCTTTAATCCTCACGGCATGGCATCAGCATGAACGTTATTCCAAAACCAAACCAAAAAATCTTGGACTTTTGTCCGAAGGGCGTTGGCCAGGAACTTGTCTTGCATACAAACGGCAAGAAATGTTGGCCAACAAATACGAATGTAGTGACGTACTATGTGTTTTTTCAGCTCTTTAGCACCACCCTTTGGGCTCCTGCTGCTAATTTCATGTTAGTAGAAGTTTGGTGAGTGTTGATTCGCGCTTTTTATTTCGTGCTTTTCATTTCACGCTTTTCAGTTTGTTTCTGAATGGCCCTTCTTTAACTAGACATGTTGCGTAATCGGAGGAGATAACATGTTATTTATTATTGGCCTTGGAGTTATTGTTTTGACCCAAGTTCAGTCCAGGAACAGGAGGAAAAGGAGTTATTGGACCAAAAATTGGTTGCTTTATTAATCGTGACCAATTATGTCATATGCCTTTGCTGCGGGAGCTCCAGGAGAATAATAAGAAAATCCGAACATGTGTACGAAGCTTTAGTCTTCCCTTTTTCCATCTTTCTTCTCCCTCCCTCTTTCTATGCATAACTGCCTTTCTTTGAAAGAGCAAAAAAAAACAGTTAGGCAGTTCCTATTGTCTAACTTTGACCATTTCTACGTCTGATCCCAGTTTTTCACGAGGCAATGGAATGTTCTATTTTGGACTCATGTTGGCTGAAAATATGTTGTTTACCTTGTATACCTGGTTTTGCTATTGTGTATTCTTTTTTTTTCCACCATCTTTTTTATTGAAAATGAATAAGAAATAGAAGTTTCAAGCATTCAAATATAACATTTTCAAGCTTCTGTCAATATTAGTATACATATAGGAATGCTAAACTTAGCATATGCAAAGTGCACTTATTGTGATTTTTTTTTTTTTTTTAACAAAAATATGTAGGAGAATACATATCGGCCTAAACCGAGAAAGAAATTAGTTTTTTTATATATTGTTTGGGGATATTTATTATAGCAAAAAGTAAAAAAAAAAAAAAAAAATTTTTTTTTTTAAATAGTTTCTTTTTTTTTGTTTATAGTGCAAAAAATAAATACAGCAGAGATGATCAAATACCACCAAAAGAAAGCTCTATTTGTGGGAAAAAAAATACGTCAATTTTGTTTTTTTACAACGTCGCACGACCGCGCAATTGTCAGCTAAGGCGACGCAGTGCCGAATCTTAAAAAATGCTCAGGAAGGGGGTAAATCCTTCCGGGGCTGAAGTAGTTAAACAATAAGGCTCCTTTCACACTTGCATGACATGAAAGTTGCGTGATTTTGTCTCAATTTTTGCCACGAGTTTGACACGACTTGAAACAATGCCTGTGTAATCTTGAGGTCTCTGGACCTCAAGTCGCATCAAAGTCGTACCCAAGTAGTACAGGGACTACTTTGAAGTCGCTGCGAGTTGAGGACGCAGATATGAATGGTACTCATTGGAAATCATGGGGTGCAACTTATGCGACTTTTCAGTCCCAAGTCGCAGTACAAGTCACACAAGTGTGAAAGGGGGCTTAGGCTAGGTTCACACCATAGCGATGCGGGAACGCCGCAAATCCGCGGTGTTTTCCCGCATCGCATGCCTCCCGCCGGCAGTTCACACTGCCCTATGCGGACTGCTGGGAGTGTCAATGAAATGTTAATGACACCCCCAGATCCGTCCGCATATCGCAGTGCGATCTGCACACTCGGACAGGAATCGGATCGCATGGTGTGAACACCCATGCGATCCGATTCTGCTGCGAATCAAAAAAAGGGTCCCGTGCGAGTTTTTGCGGCGGGTGCGATGCAAATTCAGCCATACTATCTGTATGGCTGAACTCGCATCGCTACAGAGATCGGATGTGATTTGCACTGCAGTGCGGTGCGAATCACATCCGGATCTCCCACCCGCAGCGGTGTGAACCTAGCCTTAAGAAAGAATTATGCACAAGTGTGATGACTGCCCATGCTCCCAACCGGACACAGTTTGCTCCCATTGGGGTGTCCGGATGAGCCGGTAGCATGACCAATATCACTAATATGTTGTAGACCTAATAATACACACTGTTTGTTTGATATGGAAATATCCCTTGTGTTATTATGCATGTATTGATTGGTTTGCGCAAAATAAGTTATAGCGTCTACAAAATAGGGGATAGATTTATGGCATTTTTATTTTTTTTATTTTATTTTTTTACTAGTAATGACAGCGATCTGTGATTGCAGCGGACAGATCGGACACGTTTGACACTATTTTGGGACCATTGTCATTAATACAGCTAAAAATAGCCACTGATTACTATATAAATGTCAATGGCAGGGAAGGGGTTAAACCAGGGGTTGACAAATTTGTTTGGAAGCTAAAAAAGTTAGGAGCCAGGTTTTTTTTTTTTTTTTAACAACCGACAAAGCTTTATTTTCAATATAAAAATTAACCAATCTTTAATTTAACACATAAAGACAACTAGAACCAAACATTATATATAGGTATTTAAAGCGGGATTCCACCCTAAAGTGGAACCTCCGCTGATCGGATCCCTCCCCCCCTCCGGTGTCACAATTGGCACCTTTCAGGGGGGAGGGGGTGGAGATACCTGTCAAAGACAGGTATTTTCACCCACTTCCGGGCATAGACTCCCGTGGGAGTCTACGCCATTTCCTGCCCTGCCGTGCTGTCTGCTGGGACACACACGGGTCCCAGTGACAGCGCGGAGATTTCCTATTGCGCGGCGCGGCTCGCGCATGCGCAGTAGGGAACCGGGAAGTGAAGCCGATTCGCTTCACTTCCTGATTCCCTCACCTAGAATGGTGGCGGCAGCAGCCGAGAGCCGAGCGATCGATCCGCCTCGGCTGCCGGCATCGCTGTAACCCGGGACAGGTGAGTGTCCATTTATTAAAAGTCAGCAGCTGTAGTATTTATAGCTGCTGGCTTTTAATATTTTTTTTTTTGGTGGAATCCCTCTTTAACTTGTGTAGGTAATGCAGGGAGATTACAAATAATACATTTTTTTTCCATAATTAAAATTAACATTTTTTTTTACTTAAAATAAATAAAAATAAAAGCTATTATGAAAAAAAAAAAAGCTATATGAAGCTATTTAAACCAGCCACCACACTCACCATTAGGCAAAAGGCACCAGATGATGCCCGCAATCACTTCTCCACTTTGGGAAGGAGATGGGCGGGCAGTGAAAACAGGCAGGGCTTTGAAGCTCCATTAGCATTGGATGTGTTGTAATATCAACATCCACCACAAGATGGCGCCATATTACAGAAGGAGTTCGGAAGGCCGCAAAGCCGCGGCCTCAATTACTGGCCTGCGCGGCCCGATGCGATTGCGCGGCGGGGTTTGGGGTCCACACCGAGACAGGATACCCCAGCTGTGTTGCCCCAGGCGCCAGGACGCAAATTCTAGTCGCAAATGCAACCTGGCGCCTGGGGTTTGTAGAGCCGTGGATTAAGCACTAGGGGGCGATCAAGAGGTTAGGTGTGTTCCCTCCGTGTTAACTTAGTATTTATTTGTAGTGCATTTAGAATACTAACTCTTAAGCCATTTTATCAGCGAAAGAGGTTTTAAGATTGGGCAGTCTACCTGTGATAATGTATTTATTTTTTATAAATTCTTTTTTTTTTCATAGATTTCACATTTCAATTCATTACACGCCTATATTGTCTTTAACAGTTGTATCTTACAATATTTCCAATTTATACCTTAATTCCATGTGAATTCTCCTTTTTAATTAATTTATCCCTTCCCCACCTCCCCTAACTTAATTATCATCTACCCAAGAGAAAAAAATATATATATATATATATATATTTATGACAAAGGGGTATAAAGGTCTTAGTGGTCTTATTAGTGGAATAAAAAGGGGTTATGGGAGGGAGAATAACTTGGATGATTAAAGGCATAGAAGGTATAGAATTGAGATATTCAAATTTTCGTGTCTATTGGTTTATCGGTGTATCTGATAAGGATTAATTGATCAGCTAGAAAGGGGAGGTCTCTGTGTAGAGAGTTTGAGTAGTGGATCCAATTGGTTCATTATTGGATCCTATTGTGTATTCTATATACTGTTGTCTCATATAATACAATTCCTCACCATTAATTTGTAACCATGAAATAGACATGTCTGTTTCGATATTTACATAAATTTGTTTAGTTGGATTTGTTGAATTTGTTTTCGGGAATTTGTTTAGTTTATTCGTATTCGAATCGTTTCAGATTTTCCAAATTCGAATAGTTTTCGAATTCAAAATGTCTTCGATTTGTTTTCCAAGAAGTGTTTTCCAAAGAAAATAGAATAGAAAAGAGGATAAAGGAATAGAATAGAAAAAAATACAATAGAAACGAATAGAATAGAAACAAATAAAATAGAAGAATATTACCATCTTATGAAATTCGAATATAAAAGAATAGAATACAAAATAATATTTAAAAAAACAATAGAATAGAAAGAATATAACCATTTCCATAAATTCTAATAGACTCAATTTGAATTCAAATATAATTGAAAATAATAGATTAGAATAGAACAGAAAAAAAAAACAATAGAATAGAAAGAATATAACCATCTTCCTATTCTAATCTATTCTTTTCTATTCTATTCGAATTTGAATTGATTTTATTTGAATTTTGGGAAATGGTTATATTCTATTCTATTTTTTTTATTCTATTCTTTTTCTATTCGTTTATTCTATTCTATTATTTTTTATTGTATTATTTTCTACTCTATTCTATTCTTTTCTTTCTATTCAATATTCGAATTTCGGAGATGGCTATATTCATTCTTTTCTATTCTATTCAGTTTTTTGTTCTATATTATTCTGTTATTTTCTGTTCTATTCTAATCTATTCTATTCAAATTTGAATTGATTATATTTAAATTTAGGGAAATGGTTATATTCTTTCTATTCTATTTTATTCTAGTGTTTTTTTTTATTCTATTTTTTTCTATTTCATGTATTCAAATTCAGATTTATTCTATTTAAAATTAGAATTTCAGAAGATGGTTATATTTTTATTTTATTCTATTCTCTTTTTTTGTTCTATTCCATTGTATTCTATTTTTTACTATTCTATTCATTTATTTTCTGTTCTATTTTATTCTCTGTGGAAATTGGAAAACAAATTGAAAACGAATTTGAATTTGAAAAATGTTCGAGTACGAAAACTATTCGAAATTGATTTGAAAAACTATTCAAATTAATTTGAATTTCATTCTTATTTATTTTTCATTATTTTGGATTCGTTTAAATTCAGTACTATTGTAATTTGAAAAATCGGATACATCCGAATTTATGAAAGCGGAAAATGTGTCCGAATTTCGATTCGGAATGAAAGGAACTGCACATGTCTGACATGGAATGCGCCTTTCGAGTAAAAAAAAATAAAAAAATCTCCCTCAAATGCCATCTTTCATCTTTCAATGCCAGTGTGAACTTAGCCTTATACATTGATCAGTGTGAATACTATATATACTGTCACTGTACTATTGACACTGGCTGGGAAAGGGTTAACATCTGGGATGGCTATCAAGGGGTTAAGTAAGTGCCTAACTATGTGTAATGTGTGTGTTACGTGATGCGTTTACTAAGCTTTGCAGGGAATAAAAAAACAAGACCGTCTGTTACTATTCAGAGCTCTGTGTTGTTTATAACACAAAGCTCCCTTCCCCTGAATGAATGAGTGGATCAGCGTGTGCCGGCGCTCAGTCATTGGCTGGCACCCTTTGATCGGCTTGTGCTGTGACTAATCACAGCACAGCCGGAGCGGCAGGGACGCGATTGCACGCCCCCTATCCTTAAATGATGAATCACATATCAGATACGTGATCCAGTGCAGAGAAGCCACGCCGTCGTGGTACATGTAAGTGAAGTGCTCGGCAAGCGGTTAAAGTGGATCTTCAGCCTCCAAAATGTTATCCCTCTTCTCCACCTCTCCTCTGGTCCTCTACACGATTTACAAGATTTTTTTTTCCCTTTATGTCCTTTTTTTTGGGGGGGGGGGGGGGCGGGGGGGGGTTGTCAACACTTTATAGCATTGCACTGGTTCTGTGGGCAGAAGTAGAGGGGTCTACTACCACATGTATGCTGCTATGTTGGCACCAGGAAGTGTGCTTCATATATACTCAGGTGTGAAGGTGTGATTGTGATCTTTCGGACAGTTAAAGGTTAAGCAGGTGTCCCAAATGGAAGATTTTCCCTACCTTCTGACAAGGCTGGAGTCGGGTTTAAAAGTGTATATGTAGCCCATAATTTTTTTTTTGTGTTGAGAATTCCCCTGTTACATGTAAATCCACAGAGTACCCCTTTTACATCTGAACTCTCAGAGTTCCCTTACACCAGTGGTCTCCAAACTGTGGCCCGGGGGCCAGATGCGGCCCTTTGCTTGCCTCTATCTGGCCCTTGGGACATTATTCCTCCAACTGACACCAAGGATGAGGCACCATTTCTTCCACTGACACCATTAATGGGGCACTATTTCTCCTGCTAAGACCAATGATGGGGCACTATTCTTCCCACTGACACTGTCAATGGGGCACTATCCCTTCTACTGATACTAACCATGGGGCACTATTTCTCCCACTAACACTGTTGATAGGGCACTATCCCATTGATACCACCCATAGGCTACTACTCCTCCTGCTAAGACCAATGATTGGGCACTATTCCTCCCACTGACACTGTCAAAGAGGAATTTTCCCTTCCACCGATAACAACCAGAGGGCACTATTCCTCCCACTGACACTGTCAATGGGACAATATTCCTTCCATTGATACCAACTATGGGGCAGTATTCCTCCTCTTGGAGTGATGGGGCAGTGTTTACTCCCACTGATGCCAAAACTTTTTCCACTCACACTGGCCACAGTCTTGCCCCCGTACAGTCTGAAGGACAGTAAACTGACCCTTTGTTTAAAAAGTTTGGAGACCCCCGCCTTACACTGTAATGCTGCGTCCACACAGTTGGATTTTCCAACAGAAAATGTTCGATGGGAGCTTTTTGTCTGAAAATTCTGACTGTGTCTGGGCTCCATCGGACATTTTCCATCAGAATTTCCGACACACAAAATTTGAGATCTGGATCGCAAATTTTCTGACAACAAAATCCATTGTCGGAAATTCCGATCGTGTGTACACAATTCCGAAGCACAAAGTTCTACGCATGCTTGGAATCAAGCAGAAGAGCCGCACTGGCTATTGAACTTCAATTTTCTCGGCTCGTCATACGTCCCCGGCGTCTTGACGTTCGGATTTTCCAAGCACATTGTGTGACCGTGTGTATGCAAGACAAGTTTGAGCCAACATCCGTCAGAAAAAATCCCATGGATTTTGTTGTCGGAATGTTCGATTGTGTGTACGCGGCATAAGGGGGGGCTCTGCAGACTTCATGTACACAGGCCATTTTTACAACCTCTCCTGAACGATTTAACTTAACTTGACAGATAGTAACCCACGTTTAAAACGTCAGTTTGGCCACGTTTACATGCTTGCGTTAAGAAGAGTTTTAAAAAAAATTTGCCAAAAATGAAATACGCCTGTAAACGAAACACGGCACTTTTGTTAGCACGTTTAGCCACATTTAGAAGCATTTGACGCTTGAAATGCCTCTAAACTCAGCGTCTGAACCCATTTTTTTGTGTTTCAAAAAAAGCCTCTAAACTCAACTGCCTAGAAACCACTGTAAATGACCCTGTGTACATAGATAAGATAACATAGAGGAGAGTTCAGGAGCAGTTGAAAAAAAATGCCCAACTGCTCCTAAGTGCCGGTTCACACTAGTGCGATGCGAGAACCCTGCGAATCAACTGCAGGTTCCCGCATCGCACTTGACACGCACGTCAGTTCACACTGCCATATGCGATCTGATGGGGAGTGTCATTATATGTTAACGACACCCCCATTTCAGCTTGCATATCGCACTGCGAACTGACAGTTCGGACATGAATCGGATCGCATATGTGTGAACACACATGCGATCCGATTCTGGTCCGAACAGAAAAAAGGGTCCTGTGCGTGTTTGGACCGAATGCGGTGCGATATCAGCCATACTATCTGTATGGCTGACATCGCACCCGCACAGACATCGCATGTAATGTGAACAGCAGTGCGCTGCGAATTACATGTGATGTCTGGCATCGCACTAGTGTGAACCGGCACTAAGGCTGGGTTCACACTGCTGCGGGGGGAGATCCGGATGTGATTCGCACCGCAAATCACATCCGATCTCCGTAGCGATGCGAGTTCAGCCATACAGATAGTATGGCTGAATTCGCAGCGCTCCCGCAGCAAATTTGCACGGGACCCTTTTTTTGGTCCGCAACAGAATCGGATCGCATGGGGGTTCACACTATGCGATCCGATTCCTGTGCGAGTCGGCAGATCGCACTGTGATATGTGGACGGATCTGGGGGTGTCATTAACATAACATTGACACTCCCAGCCGTCCGCATAGGGCAGTGTGAACTGCCGGCGGGAGTAATGCGATGCGGGAAAACGCCGCGGATTTGCGGCGTTCCCGCATCGCAGCGGTGTGAACCCGGCCTAAATGTCTGTTTAGCAGCAGCAATGTACATGAGGCCTAAGATAAGGGATGTTCTGGGAACCCTGATTTAACCACTACAATACAGGGCACTTTCGCCCCCTTCCTTCCCAGCCCAATTTTCAGCTTTCATCGCTCTAGAGCTTTCAGTGACAATTGCGCGGTCATGCTACACTGTACCCAAATGAAATTTTTATCATTTTGTTCGCACAAATAGAGCTTTATTTTGGTGGTATTTATTCACGACTCCGTTTTTTATTTTTTTTCGATATAAGCGCAAAAAAGTGGAAATTTGGAAAAAAAACAATATTTTCTTTTTTCTATTTTAAAAGAAATCCAATAAAATCAAATTTTGTCAGAAATTTAAGCCAAAATGTATTCTGCTACATGTTTTGGTAAAAAAAATTCCGTTAAGTGTATAATAATTGGTTTGTGTGATCACGGACATATGTACGCAAATGATCATGTACATATGTGTGCAGGTGATCACGTACATATGTGTGCACATAATCATTGGGACAAGTGATTTTAGTGGGACATATGTGGGGGACATGTTTTTATTATTAGGGACATGTGTTTTTATTTCTTGGGGACATGTATGTTTTGGGGACATGTGTGTTATGGGGACATATGTGGGGACTGTGTTTACACTGTGTGGTGTGTTGTGTGTTTACACTAGACTGAAGATCAGTGAGTAAAAAGCTGTAAAAAACAGCTCATACTCACTGATCATCAGCCGACTGCAGCGTTCAGCTCTCCTCTCCTCAGCGATGACTTCTGTGTGAGGAGAGGAGGAGCCGATTGCCTAGCAACCGGCTGTTTGTTTACATCACATGACGGCCGTGATTGGACACGGCCGTCATGTGATCAGGAGGGCCAATCACAGAGCCCTCCTGCCGATCTGAGATGTGCCGTGTCCCGGTGACACGGGCGCATCGGGATCGCGCCGCTGCGCGGGTACGCTCGCGCGATCCCGCTCCTCCTGATGGACGTTCCTGAACGTCCTATCAGGAGTAGACGCCTCTCACCCGGCCGTATATGTGCATTGGCCGGGTGGGAAGTGGTTAAGGAGGAACACTGAGAACTCTGATGTAAGGTGGAACACTGTGGCCTCTGGTGTAAAGGAGAACTCTGATGTAAAGGGTACTCTGAGAACCCTGATTTACCTTAGTGTATTCATTCAGAGGCAAGAGAGAGGAGGGGGGAGACTTGAGTTACAGACCGGGATGAATGGTGAGCTCACTCCTTGGCAGTCAGCGCCTCTCATCAAGATGCCTCTGAGGCTGCTGGACTTCATATTTCCCACCCCCACTTTCAGACACTCTCAGCTTAGACAACTACAACCAACAGCCCTGCTGGGAAGCCATAGTCCGGTCTGAATAATGTGTCCGGATTTCAGGCAGTCTGAAACCTAGACGCTTGAATCAAAACCTGAACTGTCTGGCTGAATCCCAGACAGGTGGAGGTGGCAACCCTAAATCCATCCCCACGCTATCCAAAGTGAAAAAAAAAAAATTGACTGTACATAAACATGCATTTTAACTTTACTGCAAAAGACGGAACTACACTTTAAGTTTACAACTACTATACTGTATTTAGACATTAGAAGAATGTCATTGTTTTTAATATGTTTTCTTTGTGCTTTTCTACAGACCAAACCTGTTGCTTTCGCTGTACGGACAAATGTTGGCTACAGTTCAGCTCACGACGATGAGGTCCCGGTACAAGGAATGGCCGTTTCCTTTGAGGCTAAAGATTTTTTGCACGTCAAAGAGGTGAGGGAGGAGGGTCACTCATAGAGCTTGTTTACATGTGCAGCCATCATTGCTGCCCCTCTATGGTGGGTCACTTTTAAGAGGCATTTGACAGGTGGCCCAGAGGCGACATCTTGCCTCCTCACCACCTGTGTTAATCATTGAAAGGCAATGGCACTGCTTAAAGGAGAATTATAAAATCATACCTTTATTTGGAAGGCTGATGTTACCCCCCCCCAATATCGCTGTGGGTTGCCACTGTGAATGATATCATGCGTATGGAAGAAATGTTAGCGCTGGATAATGATAACTTTGAAAAATATAAAGTCTTGTGGTATATTTGGATCCACTTCTCTTGCTCTGGTAATCTAAAAGTGGTTGTAAAGGTTTGTTTTTTCTTTTCTAAATAGGTTCCTTTAAGCTAGTGCATTGTTGGTTCACTTACCTTTTCCTTCGATTTCCCTTCTAAATGTTTTTTTTCTTTGTTTTCTTTCTCTGAATTTCTTACTTCCTGTTCCTCCTCAGTAAGCTGTTCTGGCTGACTAAACACCACTCGGATCATGGTGTGAAGTTTACTGTGGAGAAAAAACATTTAGAAGGGAAATCGAAGGAAAAGGTAAGTGAACCAACAATGCACTAGCTTAAAGGAACCTATTTAGAAAGTAAAAAAACAAAGCTTTACAACCCCTTTAAGGAGATATCGCCTCTTGATGGCTCATCGACTGTACCCTCTTAGTCCTTATATAAGCCAACCCAGATTTCCTGTGATGCCCTCTCAGACCCCCACTAAAGGTAAAAAACTAAAGGTACAAACAGACCAGCCAACTACCCCTACCCCCCCCCCCGTTCGTTCAGTCGGTTGGTCACACACCCCCCCTTGTCTCTTGGTGGACAACCCCCCCCCCCTTTGCGTTCCGCCCGCTCATCAGCCCTATCCAGGTCGCAGGCAGCTTCCACCTGCATCTCCTCATCGCCTCCCCCCTGCTCCCGGCCATTATGGTTGCTTCTCCTCTCGGCCAATCTCATCTTAAGACCCGCTTCCTGATTGGCCAGGGGGAGAAGCAGGAAGACAACAGTGAATAATAATTCGCTATTGTCACACAACTGGGTGGGCTCAGGGTACAGTGCTCTGCACCAAGACCCCACCCTTTTTTGAATCACGTGCTTAAAAAAAAAACATTGAAATCCATGCCTCTGGTGCCCTGCATGTAGATTAGGAGCCAGACGCATGGATTAGGGGGGCGGCGCCCCTAATTGAGTGGCCGCCACCTGATATTCATTATATGTCCTTATTAGTTAATTTCCATATACATTCACCTTGTCTGGTTTCTCTCAAGGGTACAACCCACCCATTAAGATTGTACATTATCCATGTGACCTATACTTGGCAGCGGCCTAGTTTTTTTGATACTTGTTTACTGTATTTCTTTTAATATGATTTGTAAAACAATTAGTGCAATTGGGCATACATACATTTCCTATACTAAGGCAATGAGATAACATCCATTGTAAATAAAGTGTTTTTCTGCAACCTCTGGTTTTCATGTGGCTTGGAGGTACGTTATATCACTGAGAACCTCACAAGTACGACTGAGACTTTTAATAAGACTTGTTGGCAGTGCCCTATGACATGAACTGGGAAGCATTTCTCCTCATCTGGCTCCATCTATATACATGCCAGTGTTCTAGATTATCTTAAAAGCAAATCTTTACTGTATTTTTCTTCTCTTTGTAGAAATTTAACAATGACTGGTGGATAGGCCGGTTGGTGAAAGAAGGCTGTGAAATAGGATTTATTCCAAGTCCTGTGAAGCTTGAGAACATGAGGCTACAGCATGAACAAAAAGCAAAGCAGGGAAAATTCTACACAAGGTAAAGGCACTTTTTAGTATGCCAAGCCTGTGCTCACAAAGCGTTGGCTCTCTTCAATGTTAAAACAAGCTTCTAGAAATGGGTGAGCTTCAAAAAGGGTATCCTTGGTTAGAGATAAATTCATTATTGGGGCAAAATGTATGTTGACAGCCCTCCAATATATTGCCTTTAGGTGTTTCCAGTGAAGGGTACTGTTAGTACTACAGCATACAAAGACATATTAGACAAATTTGTCCTTCCAACCTTGTGGTAACAGTTTGGGGAAGACCCTTTTCTGTCCCAGTATGACTGTGCTCCAGTGTACATAGCCAGCTCAAAAAAGACGTGGTTTGATGAGTTTGTTGATTGTGGGGCAGAATTTCTTGTTTAACATCAGTCAATGACCTGAATAGGCAATAATTCCCTAGCCATATTCCAAAATCTTGTTGAAAGCTTTCCTAGAAGAGTAGAGACTGTAAGGCCGCGTACACACGGGCGGACTGTTCGCCCAACCTTGTCCGCTGAACAGTGTTTGGGCGGACAGTCCGCCCGTGTGTGGGCTTTCAGCGGACAGTTTCAGCGGACAGTTGGACGGACAAAGTCTTTCGGAAATTCCGAAAAACTGTCCGCTGAAACTGTGTTTGAGCGAACAGTCCGCCCGTGTGTAGGCTACTTTCGAAATGAGCAAACTGTTCCCGCTCGGAAAGTCCGCCCATTTCGAGCGCGTGTACAGGTAGGCGGGGCCCGCGAAGGAGACGTCGCGGGCTCCGCCGCCTGCAATGGACTTAAAGGGGAACCCCAACGCCGAAAAAAATCGGCGTGGGGGTTCCCCCAAAGTCCACAACAGACCCTTGTCCGAGCACGCTACCCGGCCGGCCAGGAAAGGGGGGCGAGCGAGCGCGCCCCCCCTCCTGAGCCGTACCAGGCCGCGTGCCCTCAACATGGGGGGTGCCTTGGGGAAGGGGGGGCCGCGCGGCCCCCCCACCCCAAAGCACCTTGTCCCCATGTTGATGAGGACAAGGGCCTCTTCCCGACAACCCTGGCCGTTGGTTGTCGGGGTCTGCGGGCGGGGGGCTTATCGGAATCCGGGAGCCCCCTTTAAGAAGACCGGCCCCCCACCCTATGTGAATGAGTATGGGGTACAATGTACCCCTACCCATTCACCTGTGAAATAAAGTACAAAAAAAAAACACAACACAGGGAAAAAATATTTTATTGCACAGCTCCGGGGGTCTTCCGTCTTCGGGGGTCTTCTTGCCGGACTCCTCCGCTATCTGTGTGTAGCTCTTTTACTAGCGGAGGAGTCCGGCTTTCTTCCTCCCCGCCGCCGGCCTCTTCTCCCGACTTCGGGGGTCTTGTCCCCCTCTTCGGTTCTTCTGCCGGGCCACCGCGCCTTCTTGTAGCTCTTTTGCAGGCGGTGGCCCGGTCTTCTGTCGCCGCTGCCTTCCGTTCTTCTGTCGCCGCCTTCGGTTCTTCTGCCGGGCCACCGCGCCTTCTTGTAGCTCTTTTACAGGCGGTGGCCCGGTCTTCTGTCGCCGCTGTCGTCGCCGTCGCCGCCGCCGCTGCCTTCCGTTCTTGTTCTTCTTCTTGTTCTTCTTCTTCTTCTCCTGGAGATGTTGACTCGGCGAGCTCTCCGGCCGGAATGCCAGAGCCGCGCTGTGCGGTCACTTATATAGTGACAATGGGGCGGTGTCACATGGTATATGTCACATGGGTTGGTCACATGGGTTGATGTCACATGGGGACTATGACATCGTAAGGGGGCGGGGTCACCATGTGACCAACCCATGTGACATATACCATGTGACACCACCCCATTGTCACTATATAAGTGACCGCACAGCGCGGCTCTGGCATTCCGGCCGGAGAGCTCGTCGAGTCAACATCTCCAGGAGAAGAAGAAGAAGAACAAGAAGAAGAACAAGAACGGAAGGCGGCGGCGGCGGTGACGGCGACGACAGCGGCGACAGAAGACCGGGCCACCGCCTGTAAAAGAGCTACAAGAAGGCGCGGTGGCCCGGCAGAAGAACCGAAGGCGGCGACAGAAGAACGGAAGGCAGCGGCGACAGAAGACCGGGCCACCGCCTGCAAAAGAGCTACAAGAAGGCGCGGTGGCCCGGCAGAAGAACCGAAGAGGGGGACAAGACCCCCGAAGTCGGGAGAAGAGGCCGGCGGCGGGGAGGAAGAAAGCCGGACTCCTCCGCTAGCAAAAGAGCTACACACAGATAGCGGAGGAGTCCGGCGAGAAGACCCCCGAAGACGGAAGACCCCCGGAGCTGTGCAATAAAATATTTTTTCCCTGTGTTGTGTTTTTTTTTGTACTTTATTTCACAGGTGAATGGGTAGGGGTACATTGTACCCCATACTCATTCACATAGGGTAGGGGGCTGGTATCCGGGGGCCCCCTTCTTAAAGGGGGCTCCCGGATTCCGATAAGCCCCCCGCCCGCAGACCCCGACAACCAACGGCCAGGGTTGTCGGGAAGAGGCCCTTGTCCTCATCAACATGGGGACAAGGTGCTTTGGGGTGGGGGGGGCCGCGCGGCCCCCCCCTTCCCCAAGGCACCCCCCCATGTTGAGGGCACGCGGCCTGGTACGGCTCAGGAGGGGGGGCGCGCTCGCTCGCCCCCCTTTCCTGGCCGGCCGGGTAGCGTGCTCGGACAAGGGTCTGGTGTGGACTTTGGGGGAACCCCCACGCCGATTTTTTTCGGCGTTGGGGTTCCCCTTTAAGCCCATTCCAGGCGGCGGAGCCCGCGACGTTTCCTTCGCGGGCCCCGCCTACCTGTACACGCGCTCGAAATGGGCGGATTTGCCTCCTCCTTACGTGGGCGAGTCCGTTCATTTCAAAAGTTGAGCGAACTGTTTGGCAAACAGTTCGCTGAAACAGTCCGCTCGTGTGTGGGCAAGTCCGCTCATGCAAATTTTGAGCGGACTGTTTGCCGAAACTGTTTGACGAACAAGGTTGGGCAAACAGTCCGCGCGTGTGTACGCGGCCTTAGAGTCGCAAATGAGGGCCAACTACATTATGATTCCCATGGATTTAGGATGAGCTGTCAAACGAGTGCGAACCTGCCGAAATAGCTTGTGGGCCCTTTGTTGTCCTTGAGGCTGGGTTCACACTGCTGCGGGGGGAGATCCGAACTGCAGGTTCCCGCATCGCACTTGACACGCACGTCAGTTCACACTGCCATATGCGATCTGATGGGGAGTGTCATTATATGTTAACGACACCCCCATTTCAGCTTGCATATCGCACTGCGAACTGACAGTTCGGACATGAATCGGATCGCATATGTGTGAACACACATGCGATCCGATTCTGGTCCGAACAGAAAAAAGGGTCCTGTGCGTGTTTGGACCGAATGCGGTGCGATATCAGCCATACTATCTGTATGGCTGACATCGCACCCGCACAGACATCGCATGTAATGTGAACAGCAGTGCGCTGCGAATTACATGTGATGTCTGGCATCGCACTAGTGTGAACCGGCACTAAGGCTGGGTTCACACTGCTGCGGGGGGAGATCCGGATGTGATTCGCACCGCAAATCACATCCGATCTCCGTAGCGATGCGAGTACAGCCATACAGATAGTATGGCTGAATTCGCATCGCTCCCGCAGCAAACTCACACGGGACCCTTTTTTTGGTCCGCAACAGAATCGGATCGCATGGGGGTTCACACCATGCGATCCGATTCCTGTGCGAGTCGGCAGATCGCACTGTGATATGCGGACGGATCTGGGGGTGTCATTAACATATCATTGACACTCCCAGCCGTCCGCATAGGGCAGTGTGAACTGCCGGCGGGAGGTGTGCGATGCGGGAAAACGCAGCGGATTCGCGGCGTTCCCGCATCGCAGCGGTGTGAACCCGGCCTCAAGCAGATTATCTGGGAAAGGAAGTTGGGTTTGAAGTAAACCCTGAGATAGTCTCCACTCAGGCACCGAAATCATGGAAGCATACCGGTGAGTGTTCTAAAATGACTGAACTTCAAAGCAGGTTAAAGCCTCGAAGGCTGCTTGGACAGGTGAATATAGCTGCCACAGTAAACGCAACTAGTTCATTGGGGGAAGCTCCAGAAGAAATATCAGCAGACAAGTTCTATCCCCAAGGCTCACCACTATCAACAAAGTGGAAAGAGAGGGTAAAAGAATGACTTTGGAAGCGGCGAGAGATGTTCTCGAGGCAAGTGCCAAAAGTGGTCTAACCTGAAGTGTCAGAGTGGTTGAGGCCTGCCACAGAGTGAGGTGAGAACTTAAAGCCCTTGTACACACGGTCGGACATTCCGACAACAAAATCCGTCAGATTTTTTCTGATGGATTTTGTCCGAAAGTGGTGTTGCATACACACGGTCGGACAAATTTGTCGGAAAATCCAATCGTTAGGAACGTGATGATGTCCATTCGTTACGACGGTACTACGTTCAGGCTAGGAGCCAATAGCTTTGGTCTCGTAATTTGATCTGAGCATGCATGGCACTTTGTCCGATCGGAATTCTCTACAAACGATTGGACAAAGTCCGATCAGATCATGTTGTAGGAAAATTTTATATCCAGCTCTCAAACTTTGTTGATTAGACATTCCAACGGAAAAAATCAGATGGAGCCCACACGCGGCTGGATTATCCGACAACACGGTCCGATCGCATGCTTCGTAGACAGCGGTGGCTGTCTTTTTGCAAATGGACCTACAGTTAAGCCTTAATCTAGGCTTACCTGTAGGTCAAAGTGGTCTGTAAGGGTTTACAACCACTTTAAGTCCCAACACTATAGCAGCTGTGTGATGTTTAGGTGTCCACAAATGTTTGGTCATATAGTGTAGGTACTGTTTCAAGTCAGTCAATTGCTCATCCTAAAAGGTTTGCAGACTTTATATGGTGGTTTTGTATACATGTTTTAATGATGCATTAACTATACTTAAATCTACTCCCACCCCCATTCTAAGCCTATTTTATCTACTCTGTAAAGCATAGGTGTCCAACCTGCTGCCCTCTAGCTGTTGCAGAACTACAGGACCCATGAGGCATTGCAAGGATGACAGTTGCAAAATCCCAATGGCAGAGGCATGATGAAACTTGTAGACCCCCAACAGCTGGAGGGCCCCATGCTGTAAAGGAAAGATCTGTAAACTTACCTATGCCGATGGCACTCTAGTTCCGTCACCGGGTCCCAGCACCAGCTTCGGTGAGGAAGAGAAATCGCCAACAACAGCTGCAGAGCCTGTGCAAAGCCGGTGCTGAAACCCAATCATGTGATTGGACCAGAATGCCCTCAGAATAGGAAAGTATACAGATCTTTCTTTTCACTAGAATAGGCTAAAAATTGGGGGGTGATGTAGATTTAGATATAGTTAGTATTTAACTGAACTCACACCTTAAGTTCAAAACTAAAAATAATTAAAAAAGGTTTTTGTTTAGCTAGGTAAATGTAAAATATGGCAAATATTTTGTAGTAAATAACTAGTAAATGATGGTAGTAAAAAGTAAAGCAGGAAATAATAGTAGCCTTTTTTGTCCAGCCAACAAATGGAATTTGGGATTCTTTTCACGTTTTCAATTTCTCCTGGGCTGCTTTGTTGTAAAAAGCCTGTGATTTTTTACAGAACTCAATAGTTCAATCTGAAATCTGACATGTGCGTTACAAGAGTCACTCTACTGGTTATCTGAGGTTTTAATTAAACAAAGCCATCCAAAAGGCAGGCAGCTACTATACTGTCTTTTCATATAACCTGTAGTTCTATGTGAAAACGATGTAATGTATTAAATGTTTATTTGTAAACCACTTTAGCCCTGGAAGAATTTACCCCCTTCCTGACCAGGCCATTTTTTGCGATATGTCACTGCGTCATTTTAACTGACAATTGTGTGGTCGTGCGACGTTGTACCCAATCAAAAATTACGACCTTTTTTTCCCACAAATAGTGCTTTCTTTTGGTGGTATTTGATCACCTCTATGTGGTTTTTATTTTTTTGTGCTTTAAACAAAAGAAGACAATTTTAAGAAAAACACAATATTTGAATTTTTGCTATAATAAATATCCCAAATAAAAAAATTAAAATAAAATGTCTTCATCAGTTTAGGCCAATATGTATTCTTCTACATATTTTTGGTAAAAAATAGCAATAAGCGTATATTGAGTGGTTTGCGTAGCGTCTACAAAATAGGAAATATATTTATGGCATTTTTTTTCTTTTACTATTAATGGCTGGTAATTTTTATTGGGACTGTGACATTGCGGCAGACAGATCGGACACATTTGATACTTTTTTGGGACCATTGTCATTTATACAGCAATTAGAGCTAAAAATAGCCACTGATTACTGTATAAATAGCACTAGCAGGGAAGGTGTTAAATGTATGTTCCCTAGGTGTGTTCTAACTGTAATGGGATTGGACTGACTGGGGGAGGAGACATATTGTTGTTCCTATTTAGTAGGAACACACAATCTGTTTCTTCTCCCCTGACAGGACAGGGATTTGTGTGTTTCCTACTCTTGTGCCCCCAATCGCAGTCGGCAGAGATCGTGCCTGCCGGGCCACATGCATTGGGTCCCCCGCGGAGATCCGCGAGCGCCTGCTATAACTCTTAAAGGAGCCACAGTATATATACGGCGATTCACGCAGCAGTGCCATTCTGCCGCTATGTATATACAGGAGCCGGTCGGGAAGCGGTTAAAGAAAGATTATAAATAATATGTTTTAAATCCTGAAATAAAAATTTGATACGAGTAAAATGTGTAGTGTCATCTTTTTGGCAGTATGTGCTTCACATTTCATTTTAGTAGGAAGCATCATTTTGACATTATGTAAATCACTTTATTGTGTTTTTTGTAGCTTTTTAATTTGGTTGTTTGCGCTCTTTTTAATTAGCATTCATATAAACCCTGTATGACTGAGGAATCGGCCCGTAAATCCGATGAGCGTTGTCTCATACTGTTTATCTATTCGGTATTTATATAGCGCCAACATATTACGCAACAATTTACAGAGTATATACACACATCTGTCCCTGTCCTCCTAAAGAGCTCACAATCTAATGCCCTTACTACACTCATAAACACCAGGTGGCCGGTGAGGGAGGAAGTCAATTAGCTTACCAGTGTGTGTGTCCTCGAAATGTACATGGGAGAACATGTAAACTCAATTCAAATAGTGTCCGAGCTGGGATTCAGCCCCAGGATTAAGGCCTAAGGACAGCTTAACATGGAAGTTCAGGCAAAACCTAACTAATTCTAAACCTGCTCTCTGCCACATTCTAAACCTAATCTATCTAACCCTGTAAAACAAAAATCGCTCTACTTGCCTATTGTTCAGCCGATCTGGTCCAGTCCCAGCATCAGCAGCGGCTTCAGTGTGGAGGTGGGTGCAGGAGAGACAGCTGACAACGGAGGCACCATAGTAAGTCTATGGGTGATGTCACTTCCCATCCATTTCATAGCCCTTGTTGGTCTTCTCCTGTGCACAGCTTCCGCCACTTAAAGCTGGACTGGATCAGCTGAAGAAAATAGGTAAGTACAGCGATTTTTGCTTTACAGGGTTAGATTAGGTTTAGAATATGGCAGAGAGCAGGTTTAGAGTTAGTTTTTGCCTGGACTTACATTTTAAAGTGCATGTCTGGACAATGCTTGCAATATATGCATGTTTTCCCATGCTTTGTCTGTTGATCCTGCCAGCAATCCAGTGAGCTTCTAGCTTCCTCTAATGAGCTAACAATGTTGACTTTTCTGCACTAGAATCCCAAGCAGGACTGTCAGTCCTGTCTGAGTTTGTAAGTTCTCCCCTGTAGACTACAAAACACATTTTCTTCTCTCCTTCTTAGTTCCACAACACAATGGGGAGATTGGGACAGACCCAACTTGGACAAGGGCTTTTGGAGGGAACTAGGGGCAAGCCTCCTACCCACTCATTATGGCTCATGGAGAGAGCAGATCATTCTCTAATGATGGACAACAATGAGACCAAGATGATGGACAACACTGAGAGCGAGGCTTGGGTTAATTCTCTGATTAAGGACAATAAAGCTTCCCTTCTGGAGTAGATGGAAAGAGATAATAATCTTGTATCGGGTAATGGTCAGAGGGAATATGGTGGCCCTCCTGCAGACTGGGATGGAGAGGCTCCTTCGCTTGCTACAGAAATATTTATCAACAAGATCCCTCGAGAAATCTATGAAGATAAATTAATTCCACTTTATCAGACTGCTGGAACATTGTTTATCTTCTGATGACTTGCCTAGTGGACAGAATACTCAAGTTTGTGTCTCTCCCATTGCGTGCCTCCTAGCTGTGAATTCCCATTGTTAATTGAGTCACCTATGGTTTCTATCTGTTCGCTAATCTGTCTAACTCTTTGAGGTTCTTATGATGGGATTAGCCTTGTGTCAACTTTAGCTCGTTATATAACCCTTGTTTGATGTTTTGGGTAAATATTTGCTTTTATTGTTGATGTGGTGTCTGACCTACTTTCAAAGTGTATTTCTGTTCAGTAAACAGGCATTCTTTTGGTTTTACCTCAACATCTTGTCTGTGTACGATGCTTGGGGTAAAAGAGCTGGTAGTGGCTCTCGATATACTGGAAGGGTTTGGAGAGCAGGAGGCACTGTTTGGCAGAAGCACCCAAGCAGGGTGCCAAGCATTCCGTCACAGAGATGTTCTATAGTTCAGCAGGGGAGAACTTAAACACGGATGACAACACTGCTGGGAATTTCTGTATAGCAGAGAAAGGGTTGTCAGGCTTTAAAGGAAAAAGAGGGGCTCACTAGATTTCTAGCTGCATAAGTAGGCGATTCCTCATAATACAGCTGTCAAAATGCAATTTCCTTACACTTTAGGGAGATTTCTCCCATGTTCTATGTTTTTTCTAGGACAAGAAGTGAGTGTAAATCTCCCCAAGGAGGACACAGAGAGCAAAAGATAAATAACAGCTGTAACCTCATACTGCTGTAATTATGCTCAGTCCAGAACCAGAAAATGTTTATGTTGGAGTGGAATTAGGTTACATGTAGAGGACAGTCACTAGACACTGACCAAAGTGGGGACATTGAAGCTTTAACTACTTAACTTTACTACATTTACCCCCTTTTCTGACCAGGCCATTTTTGCGATACGGCCCTGCATTCCTTTAACTGACAATTGCGCAGTCATGCAACGCTGTACCCAAATAAAGTTTATGTCCTTTTTTCCCCACAAATAAAGCTTTCTTTTGTGGTATTTGATCACCTCTGCTTTATCGTGGGGTCCCCCTTCCCAAATCCTCACCAGACCCTCTACCGAGCATGCAGCCCGCCCCCCTCCTGAACCATACCAGGCCGCATGCCCTCAACATGGGGGGAGGAGTGCTTGGGGGGGGGGCTCCCATGTTGATGGGGACAAGTGCCTCTTCCCCACAACCCTGGCCGGTGCTTGTGGGGGTCTGCAGGCAGGGGGCTTATCGGACTCTAGAAGACTCCTTTCTCATGTGAATGAGTATAGGGTACATTGTACCCATACTCATTCACTCCAAAAAGCAGTGAAGTGTTAAAAAAAAAAGAGACAGTTTTTAACAGGTCCTTTATCTTCTAACTGTGTGGGGGTGGGCTTACTGACAGCACAGCGGTCTCTCCGGGGTGCAATCGCGGGTCCAGTAGCTATTAGCAAATTTGTGTACAAGGGGAAAAAAAATGCAGGAAAACTGCATGCAAAAATGCACAGAAAAGAGAGGTTTAAAAACATGCCTGAAAAACGCATAAAGCTGAGCCAAATAGATGTGAACCTAATGCTTGCCTGAGAGTTCAGAAAAAAGGGAGCTGAACTTAGACTCTGCAGAGCTCAGTAAGGAGAGCTGATTAGAGGGAAGGTACACACATCCCTCTTCACACAGGAACTATCAATCACTTGGAGCTCCCTCCCCTGTTACCTTTTTTCTCTTGGTGTCAGGAAAACTTGTCAGAAGTTTTGATAGCAGAAGAATGAAGCACCAGATAGAAATGACACTTAGGGGCTGATTTACTAAGATGAAGTGAGCGTATGAACCGGCGCACGCATAAGCGCAGCACGTAATATGCTGGCGCAATTGATAATAGTGCACGCTGTATCATTAACAGTCCATTCACACAGGGGCAACGTGACTTCCAGCGCGACTTTGGGAGGCAACTTGGACACGACTTGAGTGTGAATCACAGCACAACTTGGGGCAACTAACAACACAACTTTAAGTCGCCGCCAGACGACTTTAATTAAAAAAAAAAAAAACGGCATGGGTTCCCCTCCAAGAGCATTAATATGGATATTAAGGGGAACCCCGCACCAAAAAAAAAATGGCGTGGGGTTCCCCCTCAAAATCCATACCAGACCTTTATCCGAGCACGCAACCTGGCAGGCTGCAGGAAAAGAGGGGGGGTGAGATAGCGCCCCCCCCCTCCTGAACCGTACCAGGCCACATGCCCCCAACTGTGTGACCGTGTGTATGCAAGCCAAGCTTGAGCGGAATTCCATAGGAAAAACCATCCAAGATTTTTCTGACGGAAAATCCGCTTGTGTGTACGCGGCATTAGTAGATCTATGTTTTAAGTTTTATCAAGTACATATATTCTGGATTAGTGCTAAAACATTGGTAATAATTACTATTAAGTTGTTGAGTTTGTTATCCTGCTGTATGATAACAAACTAGATGGAACGTTGAATGGGGTCTTAAAATATGATTGCCGGCCTCAAGATAAGAGTATGTTGAGAAAATGTATATCGTCTAGAGCCTTAGACAGTGTTCTGAATTATTCGATGATAACTAGGGCTACATCTGTTAGCCACATAGAACTGTATTTTGATCGTGCATGCTCACACCTCCACTCACAAGCTGTATAATTGAGGTCTAATGCCTCGTACACATGACCGGTCTTTTTGACGGACTTGGTCCGGCGGACAATCCGACAGACTTTGCAGCTGAGGTCCGCCAGACTTTTAAACGAACTGACTTGGCCACACACGATCACTCCAAAAGTCCGACAGATTTGAACGTGTTGACGTAGAATAAGGAAGTTTATAGCCAATAGCTGCCCTAGCGTTGGTTTTAGTCTGTTGGACTAGCACACAGACGACCGGATTTTTCGTCCGGACTCGAGTCCGTCTGAAAGATTTGAAGCAAGTTTTATTTCTAGGTCCGCCGGACTTTTGGGAAGAAAAAGTCAGCTGGAGCCCACACACGATCGAATTGTCGGACGGATTCCAGTCCAAGTCCGTCAAAAAGTCGGGTCGTGTGTACGCGGCATTACATGTATCTGTTTCTATTAAATTTTTATTTATTTTATCTGAAAAATCTCAATAAAAAACTATTTAAAAAAAATAAAAATTGCCAGAATGAGATGGGAAAACATAATTATTTGAAATATTTGTGGATATTTTAATTATAATATTGTTATAGCAATCTGTTTTTCCCATACAGAAATTACATGAATTTTCAAAGGAAGTTCAGGGACCCCTATTAAGATGGGATTATTTTTGGATGCTTTGGTATTCCGGAACTTGGCAAGTCTATGATGTTTGGATGCCAAACAGCTTCATTCATATAATAGCAAAGCAACAGTTTTATGCAAAGATGTGCCTGCTTTTCATTTAAAGAAATTAATTAATTCTAAAGCATCCATGTTACATAACCCCATAATATTTTACAAAAACTGTTTTTGCGGTGTCCACATATTCTAAGCCCTTGTACACACGGTCGGAGAATCCGTCGGAATGTGTCCTATCGGACCGTGTCGTCGGATAATCCGACTGTGTGTGGTATGCATCGGACTGATTCCATCTGAATATCCGTCGGACCCAATTTTCCAACATGTTGCAAATATTTCCCGACCAACTGGTTCGATCGGAGATACTCCGATCATGTGTAGCGAATTTTGATCGGACCAAGTGCCACGCATGCTCAGATCAAATTCCTACATCAAAGCTATTGGCTACTAGCCTGAATGTAGTCCCATTGTAACGAAATTACGTCATCACGTTCTGAAAGATCAGATTTTTTGACAACTTAAGGCCCATACACACGATCAGACTTTTTGACAACAAACATGCAAATTAGCTGTTTTGGAGCAACATCCGACTGTGTGTACGCTCCATCGGACAAACTTTTTTGGTTTTCATCTGACTTTTGTTGGCTGTGCGAACGGACAAACTTTCTGGCAACAAAAGTCCGATGGAGCAAAGTCTGATCGTGTGTACAGAAAACCATAGGACTTTTGTACAAAGTGCAAACAGGCATGCTCAGAACCAATGCAAAAGATCAGACAACAATACAGAAGTTGACCAAAGGTGGCGGTAAAGAGCAGAAAAACCACGTGGTTTGTTGAAAGTTGGCTAAAAAAGTCCTGCTGTGTGTATGCAATACAAGTTCAGGCCCGACGCCCTTTGTACAAAAATCCAAGGGAAAGTTTGTACAAAGTCCTATCGTGTGTATGAGGCTTTAGTCCGACCGTGTGTATGCAACAGTTTCAGACACAATCCGTCGGACTAAATCCGACGGACAAAATCCGACGGATTTGGTTGGCAGAATCTGCGACCGTGTGTACAGGGACTAACTCTTGCCTTTGTGGAGATTATGGATATATACTACAGATGAATGGGCTCTTCCAATGATGCAATGGGATCTAATGGAATCTAATGATGCAATGGGATCTAATGGAATCATAAGATGCAATGGGATCTATAGGATTCAATGATCCAATGGAATCTAATGCCGCGTACACACGATCAGACTGTCCGGCGGACTTAAGCCTCATACACACGATAGGACTTTGTACAAACTTTCCCTTGGATTTTTGTACAAAGGGCGCCGGCCCCGAACTTGTATTGCATACACACAGCAGGACTTTTTCAGCCAACTTTCACCAAATCATGTGGTTTTTCTGCTCTTTACCGCCACCTTTGGTCAACTTCTGTATTGTTGTCTGATTTTTTGCATTGGTTCTGAGCATGCCTGTTTGTACTTTGTACAAAAGTCCTATGGTTTTCTGTACACACGATCAGACTTTGCTCGGACTTTTGTTGCCAGAAAGTTTGTCCGTTCGCACAGCCAACAAAAGTCCGATTTAAACCAAAAAAGTTTGTCCGATGGAGCGTACACACGGTCGGATGTTACTCCAAAACAGCTAATTTGCATGTTTGTTGTCAAAAAGTCGGGTAGCGTGCTCGGATAAGGGTCTGATATGGACCTGGGGGGGGGGGCCCCCGCGCCGTTTTTTCGGCGTAGGGCTTCCTCTTTAAGTCCATACCAGGTGACGGGGCCAGCGACGCTTCCTTCGCTAGTCCCGGCTACCTGGAGCCGTGCTCAAAATGAACGGACTTTTCTCCATGTGGGAAAAGTCCGTTTATTTCAAAAGTACGGTGGACTAGCAAACACGCGGCCTTATTGTCATATTTTGGTGCAAAATATGACATATTTTGGTGCAAAACTACTTTCTTAGTCTGCCGGACTTTTGGTTAAAAAAAAGTCAGCCGGAGCGCACACACGGGGGGATTGTCCGGTGGACTCGAGTCCGCCGGACTTTTCCACCGGATTGTTTGATCGTGTGTATGCGCCATTACAGTTCTTATGCCATGCTGACATCATCTGGCTGTAGTGGAGGGTGTGACACAGACACAAAGTATAGGAGAGTGTCAGATACTAAAAGACGATAACATTTTTATAGATTGATTGACCCCTGCTAAAACATAGCTTGTTTTCAAGTACCGTATATACTCGAGTATAGGCCGACCCGAATATAAGCCGAGGCCCCCAATTTACCCCCAAAAAAACTGGCAAACTTATTGACTCGTGTATAAGCCGAGGGTGAGACATGCCTGTCCATCCCTGTGTGTCCGTCCATCCCTGTGTGTCCGTCCATCCCTGTGTGTCCGTCCATCCCTGTGTGTCCGTCCATCCATCCCTGTGTGTGTGTGTGTCCATCCATCCATCCATCCCTGTGTGTGTGTGTCTCCATCCATCCATCCATCCATCCCTGTGTGTGTGTGTCTCCATCCATCCATCCATCCCTGTGTGTGTGTGTCTCCATCCATCCATCCATCCCTGTGTGTGTGTGTGTGTATCCATCCATGTGTGTGTGTGTGTGTGTGTGTGTGTGTGTGTGTCCAGCCTACCTGTGTCCCGAGCCTTTGTCCCGAGCCTCCGTCCCGTGCCTTGCCTCCTTGCCTCCGTGCCTTGCCTCCGTGCCTTGCCGCCGTGCCTTGCCGCCGTGCCTTGCCGCCGTGCCTTGCCGCCGTCCCGTCCCGTCCCGTCCCGTGCCGTGCCGTGCCGTGCCTTGCCTTGCCTCCGTCCCGTGCCCTCTTCGTCGGCGCCTCGGCGGCCATTGTAAAATTCAAAAGCTGCGCCGCCGCCTTCGCCTGTGATAGGCGGAACACTGAATTTCCCAGCAGCCTGTGTTCCGCCTATCACGTACATCGTATCATCCTCGTCCGTAGTACGAGGATGATACGATGTCCGTGATAGGCGGAACACAGGCTGCTGGGAAATTCAGTGTTCCGCCTATCACAGGCGAAGGCGGAGCTTTTGAATTATAGAATGGCCGCTGTCTGTCTGCTCGACACGCTGATCGAGCGGGCAGACAGCGATGACTCGAGTATAAGCCGAGGGGGGCACTTTCAGCCTCAAAAAAGAGGCTGAAAATCTCGGCTTATACTCGAGTATATACGGTAAGCCATACTTCTTAAAAAAAAATGTTTTCTACAATTTATTACATATTTGAGAAGATTCATTTAACTTAACTGCAGGTTTTCGTAAAAATATTTTCAAGAATTGCCATACAGTAGATGAAATAAAAAAGCAGCTGTGAATGCAAAATTCACCTCTTCTCCAGCCTTGTCCCCCATAGACTCAATGCTTTGCAATCCAGCGGTAGTGCTCTTCTGGGTTAAATGACACCCGTGCCATTAAACCCAACTCCTGTGAGCCCAGGAATCACAGGAAAGTTCTGCAGTATTCTAAGCAGCATTCGGAAAACGTTCACGGTGAGGAGGAAGAGGACTCATGGTGACACGTGACTGGACCAAACACCAAAACCATAGTATTATTATTATTAATATTATACAGGATTTATATAGCACCAACAGTTCATACAGTGCTTTAAAAAATGAAGGCATATGGTACAGTTACAATACAATTCAATACAAAAGGACTCACAGGGCCCTATTAAAAATACATTTCTTATCAGATACAAAAATAAGGGGCGGCGGAGTCCTCCAAAGTGATGTGCAGCAAACAGAAGTGAGAGAGGAACCCAGAGATGGGCTTTCAGGGGGATTTACAGCCAAAAATTTGTTTTTAGATTTGAATAAGGTAGGGAGAGTTTAAAAACCATACCAGTTCTTTTTTTTTTTTTTGGATATCTGTGTACCATTGGGGAGATTTACCTTTATTTCCCCTCCCAGAGACACAACAGGGAGTTGGATGAAATCTCCCAAAGTGAGGGGAATTCCCATTCTGCACAGTTTTCCCCAGAACATGGTTTACCATTGGAAGGTTTCCCATTACTTCTTGTTTCAGGACAACTTGAAAATGTTGGATTTCCTCTCGCTTGCTGTTTTGGTGACAGTAGTCATCAGCACAAACAGAGTAGGGAATCTCCCCAATGGGGATCCAGACCACAATAACAATTTGAGTATATAGCCTTTCCCTATGCTATTTAAAAACAAAAACAAAAAAAAAGTTCTGTCTACAGACACACTTTAACTTTTTAATAAAATTACACAATGACAAACTTTCTTTCAACATTTCAATGGAACCGACAAACCATGTTTAAGGATTGCCTGCATACAAAATGGGGTTTTGGGTGTAAAGTGAAGATACTGTAATCTATTATTAAAATTGTTCTTTGTGTATGCTCTTCGCTCTTATCCAGTGCTGTACAAATCTTCTTTGATTGTGTACATTGACTATCTTTTTTTACTACAGTACTAAATGATCTAATGCTTTCCTTCTCACAGTAAAACCGGGGGAAATTCCTCTTCCAGTTTGGGTGATGTGGTACCTAGCTCTAGAAGATCAACTCCACCATCATCTGGTAAGAAACACTTATTTCCAAAATCCCATGTACTCACATCTGTGTTCAGTCAGATCTCCTCCAATATGATTCCCATTGCTCCAACAATCTTCTTATAGTATATTGCTCTGGAAGTCTCCTCTACCACTCTCCTCTGCTAATCACATAATGATCCTCTTTCAATCACCTCTCCTGAGGGTTCTTTAGCGGTCTCCTTGTAAGAGATTCCCCTGGCAGTTTCCTGACACTTTCCATGAGGTTGTCCTAGCAAACGGACTCAATAAAGTTCTGTTAGCAATCGCCATCTATAGGGTTACTCTAGTGATCTGCTCCTAGTTTCTGCTTCTGAAATGGTATAGTTTAGGGCAAAACAATTTAAAACCTAACCTAGCCAAATATGTTTTTTTATTTTAATTTAGTCATTGCATAGACTTGAGAAGAGGTTAAAAATGTATATCAGGTTTGTATTCCTGACTGTGAATGCATTAGGTTGATTTTGTCTCACTTCCTGTGGCTGTCAGAGGTTGTCACCAGAGCAGGAAGGCATAGACAGCAATAACACATCCTCAGATATTCTAACCCTTCTCCTCTGTACCCTGCTCTACTTAAAGTTTGATACCCTTAGACCAAGGTTTCTCAACCAGGGTTCCATGGACACTTATGCCACATACACACGATTGGAATTTTGGCCCACCAAAAGACCGATGAGTTTTTCATCGGAAAATGCGACAGTGTGTATGCTCCATCGGTCTTTTGCTGGCGGAATTCCAGCCAGCAAAAGATTGAGAGCATGCTCTCAATTTTTCGGTCGGGAAAAGTTCCTGTCCAAAAATGCGATCGACTGTGGCAATTCCGACATGCAAAATTCCTACTCATGCTCGGAAACAATTTAACTCATGCTCGGAAGCATTGAACTTAATTTTCTCTGCTCGTCGTAGTGTTGTACGTCACTGCGTTCTTGACGGTCGTAATTTCAGTGAACTTTTGCATGACCATGTGTATGCATGGCAAACTTGAGCGGAATCCCGTTGCAAAAGCTGTCATATCTTTTTCCGATGAGAAATCCGATCGTGTGTACGCAGCATTAGGCTCAGTTCGGAATTCAACTTGTGAGGCCCCAAGACGCGTGACATGTGAAATCTTATGTTAGTCAATAAGCACTGTCTTAATTAACACTACTAAAATCACTCCAACTTTAGAAACGTTTCCTGTACTACTTCAAGTTGACATCTATCCGACTTGTGCCCATAGACTTTAATGGAAGTCGCCTCCAAGTCGCATCCTCATCTATATTGATGTGATTTGGATCCAACCTTGCAGGAAGATTAACCAGGCATTCCCTAAAACTTGCTTCAAAGTCACATCAAAGTTGCATCGAATAGTACTCAAGATGCCAGCAAATCGCCAGGAAGTCATCTGGCAAAGTTGCACAGTAACTCCCACCACTTTACGGTTGCGGCAGTGTGAAGCGAGCCCTAAGGTTCTTCCACAGATTGCTAGGGGTTCCTTGAGCAATGAGCAATTTCTGCCTCTCAGATAATTCCACGGACACCATTGACCGTTTTATCTTTAGAAGGGAAATTCTTCCCAATGACCACAAATGTAAGGAATATTTATTTTCCCACTGACTATCACACTAATGTATCATGAGTTGAAGATATAGTAACTTTTAGTAGGGATTCTCTGAGACCAAAAAGTTATTTCAACGGTTTCTCTATGTTGAAGGGGTTGAGAAAGGCTGCCTTAGCAAAATACTATAATAGTCCAAATGACAGTGAGCTTTGCAGGAAATTACAATTCCCAAGCATTGCAGAATACAGATCCTGTTGTTGTCCCATGTATAGCAGACTTTGTTCCACATATACTGTACTTCTCTTTCAAAGGCCTGATTTTTAAAGCCAGATGTGTGTCTTCCTTTGGTATAGTGTCATAATTAAAGATGTAAATCTGTTTTCATGCCCACAATCTGATGTGTATTTACGGTTGTTATCTTTTGATAAATTTTTTGGTACAATGTGATATATGCAAATTGGAAATAAACGCAGAGAGAGAATTGTTATTCCAGCGGCCAATCAGATAGATTTCCTTAGCCAAAAGCTCCACTTTTGGTCCAATTTGCATACGTCAACTCTTCATTTTTACTTAAAGGGGCCTTCCAGATTTGACCAACTTTGTCTACCCAGAAAAACCCAAAGCTATAAAAAAATGTTTTCTTTGTTAAATACAGTCTGATGACAGACAGAATCCTGGGCTGTGTAAAATAAAGATCTCACAACTGATACAATCTTTGTTTTGCACCTTGGGTCCATCCACAGAGCACCTTGAATGTCCATGGAACGGCTACCATGTCAGATTTTAGAGACTGATTTGTTAAATAAAAAGCAGCCCCCCGAACCTTTCCTGCTCCTTGCTATTCCACAGGGAAGCATTCCTGTATACAGCCATTACCTATCGGGGAGGAGGGGGGGAGTCGACACTATAAGAATGTCAGAAATAACAATTATGGTGAAACCACAAAAATTATTATGGTGAAAGGAGATAATACTTGTAGAAAGTATAGAATTATAGAAAGTATGTAGTAAAAGTAATGTTGGTAGGAGTAGTCACTAAGTGCAGCAGGGAGCTGGAGATTGACACTCCCAGAAGTGTCAATTTCTGAACAGTCTTCAGGATGTCGGTTTGGAGTGGCAATTTGTGGAGCAGATAGTTGGAAAAGTAAGTATTTACTTGTTTTTTTTACAGGGAGGACGTTTAGGCCCCATCCACACCTGAGCGTAGCAGAAATGCATGTTCCTGCTCACGTTTATTTGGGCGTTTTTCGCGCGTTAATGCGTGTTTCGCTTAGGGCTACCCAATTACTTGAATGGGCTACCCTACGCGGGACAAGTCACCCAAAGTAGCTCCAGAATCTTTTCAGTCACATAGCGTCTAGTTTCTTTCAGTGGGCATCTGCTTTTTGTGTATTTTGTCGCATGTTTAGGCATGAATGCAGCCTTATTCAAGATTATTTTTTCTGCAACAAAATCACTTTAAAGTGCATCTAAAGTGAAATCACAGCCCCTCCCACTGCTCTGGAATCCCTCAATAGCTGGCCAAAGGACCAAATGGCTTAGCATTTGGTCATATGCCTGGGCTCCATAAAAGTCCTCCAAAATGAGTAAACATATTATGGTACTTTAAGCACCTCTATATTTTTAGGGAATCCATAAAAACAGGAAAATGGCAGCTGTCATTGCTCTGAGAGTGCATGCTGTGGGGCTGTTATTCTGATCCTTGCTTCTTAGTGGGTCACTGACCTAGAGCATGCATGAATGTAAAGGTGTCTGACATTTGATCTACAACCCTAATTCTAATAAAGTTGGGTCGCTGTGTAAAATGTTCATAAAAACAGAATGAAATGATTTGCAAATGTCACAAACCCATATTTTATTTACAATAGCCAACATATCAAATGTGTGAACTGAGAAAATGTACCATTTTAACCACTTGCTGACTGTGTGTGTGTGTATATATATATATATATATATATATATATATATATATATATATATATATATATATATATATATATATATATATATGGTGGCAGGGTGGCTCTCTTGCCTTCATCAAGTACCTAGCACGTAAACCAGCACTTCCAGGTTGGGGACACGCAGGCACATGAATAATCACAGCGGGAGCCGATCAGCGGGTACCGCGGACTTGATGTCCACTGGCACCTGCCAATTATTCATTACACAGGCAGAACGTCAGTCTGCCTATGTAAACAAGGCAAATTGGTGTTCTGTCAGCAGAGAAGACATTGATCCTGCGTTCCTGATAAGCAGGAACACCGATCTTTGCCTTCCCCTAGTACAAACACCTCCAACAGTTTAGTAAAGCACAGGTTAGGAAAACATTTAAAACTTTGATCGCCCCTGATGTTAACCTCTTCCCAGCCAGTGTCATTCGTACAGTGACAGTCCATTTCTTTTAGCACTGATCACTGTATTAGTGTCACTGATCCCCAGTGTCAAAATTGTCAGTTAATGTCACGACTGTCCACTGCAATATTGTAGTCCCGCTATAAGTCGCTGATCGCTGCCATTACTAGTAAATAAATTCCATAAAAATATCTCATGGTTTGTAGATGCTATAACATTTGTGCAAACCAGTCAATATACGCTTATTGGGATTTTTTTTTTAACAAAAATATGTAATAGAATACATATTGGCCTAAATTGATGAAGGCAATTATTTTTTTTATTTGTTTTATTGGATATGTTTTATAGCAGAAAGTAAAAAATATATATATTTTTTTTCACAATTGGTCTGTTTTTGTTTATATCACAAAAAATAAAAACCACAGAGGTGTTCAAATACTACCAAAAAAAGCTCTATTCGTAGGAAAAAAAGGACATAAATCTCATCTGGGTACAGCCGCACTGCACAATTGTCAGATAAATAATGCATTGCCGTATCACAAAAAATGGCCTGGTCATGAAGGGGTGGTAAATCTTCCGGAGCTAAAGTGGTTAAGAAAAAAAAAGAAGGTAACGTTGAAATTAATGGCAGCAACATGTCTCAAAAAAGTCGGGACAGGGCAACTAAAAGCTGACAAAATGGTACTAACAAGAAAGAGAATGTTTTGCAACTAATTAGGTTAATTGGCAACAGGTCAGTAATGTGACTAGGTATAAAAAGAGCATCTTATACTGCGTACACATGACCGGACTTTCCGGCAGACTAGGTCCGACGGTCTTCCCAAAGGACTTTTGGCTGAGTTCCGACAGACTTTCCAAACGAACGGACTTAGCCACACACAAACGGACTAAGTCCATTCGAAAGTCTGTTCGTTTTGAATGTGATGACGTAAACGGGACTAAACAAGGCAGTTCAATAGCTAGTAGCCAATAGCTGCCCTTGCGTCATATTTGGTCCGTCGGACCAGCACACAGGCAAACGTTTTTCCCGATTTTAGTCCGTCGGATAGATTTGAAACATGTTCTATTTCTAGGTCCGTTGGATTTATTTTTTGAAAAACGATCGGACTAGCCCACACACGATCGGATTTTCTGATGGACTAAACCCTTTGGACCTAGTCTCCCGGAAAGACCAATCATGTGTACGCGCCATTAGAGTCAGTGTCTCAGAAGTAAAGATGGGCAGAAGTTCACCAACCTGTGAAAAGCTGGGTGTAAAAATTGTCGAACAGTTTCAGAAAGTTTTTGTTATGTACATATTACACGCGTCACAACTTTTTTGAAATTGGGGTTGTACAGATTCTTGTTCCAGAACAGTGAGTTACTAGACATTGAAGTCAGCAGTGACAACTGTTTTATTGTACTGTCAATATAGGGCAAAACAACAAATTTGACCTTCCCCAGCAATTAACACATACTCACCATTTTGTCTTACCCTCCCCTGCCGCTCCATTCAGCCACAGAGTGAAAAATATACCTGGTGGCCTCACCGCTGTTTTTTTTTTTTTCTTCCTCTCTCTTCTACCTCTTTTTCTTCTTTCCCTCTTTTTTCCCTTTTCCTCTTACTTTTCCATCTTTTTCTCCAGATCCTCTCTACCTTAGCATTGCATTTTTGCCAATACACAGTGCAATACCTCTTTTTGGTCCTTTGAACGACTGTACTGTTCTCTTTAGTTCATGGACCCCTAGTTAAAAAGCCCTTTTAAAAAAAATAAAGTGCATTGTATCTCCAGGCAGTGCCCTGTCAATTGATTATCTAACAATATAATATTGCTTGGGACCAACGGTCCTTCATTTCTATATCATTGTTTAATGTTCCATATCTGCAGAGAGAAATTCCTCCTGAATTTATATTTTTGCATAGTGTTTTTGGCTATGTAACTGTCTATTTTTCTTGTCATTTCTAAAAAAATATATATATATATTCAAGTGAAAGAAAAATATACCTGGTATTTCCAGGTGTGGAGGAGCATGTGATTCATGCCATGTGTCAGTATTGGTGCTTGGTGATTGGCCAAGCACTGTCACATGGGGGTGGGATGAGCCATCAGCCCTGTATAATCTCCAAATGGAGTGACTCTGATTTTACACAAAGCCTAATTTCCTCAATCCCTATGGCTGAATGGACCAAACAGGGAGGGAAGGAAAGGTGAGTGTGCAGGAAAAAGTACCTGTTTGACCCTGCATGGGCAAATAAAAGGTTGGCTTTAAGCCTAACACATCTTAGTTTTTACAGTTGATGCTCATTTTCGGTCACCTGCATCGTTTTCTTTGATAGCTCAATGTATGGCTGCCATTTTTATTCTAAACGGGGAGAAAACAAGTTTGTTTTGTATGGCAGTAGCTATGCAAGCCTCTTTGCTTTTGGAAACTGGAAAACTCCTTTAAGTTAACTTGTTTCTGACATTTCCTTTTCAGGTAAAAATGTATAACTGTCATCCAATGTCCTCTGTTTTCCCACCTGATAATTGTACATGGTTTGTCTGTATATAGCTATAGACTTAGATGCAACTGGCTTAGAGGCAGAAGAGCTTGATATCCCAGCCAACCACCGATCCCCTAAACCCAGTGTAAACAGTGTAACATCACCCCTCTCCAAAGAGAAAAGAATGCCTTTTTTTAAGAAGGTAACCAGCTCCGGTGTGACGTTCGCCATCCGCACTGCTGCTCCTTGTTACGCATTGCAAGTCCTGTTAAATGTCCGTCTCTCGACTTGTCAATAACATGCATGCCTTTGTTGTTCTTTGTTTCTCTTTCATGCTGCTTGTAGCTAAACAGAAGCAAAAGTCGGTAAGTTCACTGTGACATGGGTGAAGAGTTTACCTAGCCACTGGCATCATGAGTACAGGGTTGACCTTGCTTCTTCATAGAGTGGGTCATCCATAAGTACCGTAGACAGACAATAATGCCTATACTTTTGTGTAAAGATCATGGACTTCATGTATGATGATAAGAGAAGAGCAAAGCTCTGGTGCTTCCCATTTATACCAATCACATCCCAGATGCCATGTATCTACTGCTGCTTACAGAAGGAAAGCAAGCATGTGAAGCATAGAAAACTAATGGTAGAGCAAGGTCAAATGGTTAATGGAGTCTGTTCTTTCTTTTTTTTCCCCCTTTTTTTTTAAGTTGAATTCTGTATTGTCCAGATTAAATGCTCATTTTGTCTAGGGGATGATGAATAAGGTGAATTACTTACTATATTCCTTGCCCCCTTGGCATTCAGTGCCCTCCTCTTGCTGTCCAACGTTCCTGGGATGAAGATGGGCCCTCAGAGTCCTTAAGAATATTTGCAGGACCTAAAAGGAGGAAGCCTATGGGAGCAAGGAATAGGGTAAGTATTTAGAAAGCAAGCAAGAGAGGGTGCCATCCTCTATGTGTAAACCGTTTATTAGAAATGGGATAAAAAGAATAATTGCAGGTTGAGGTTGAAAGTCAGCATGTCAAACAAGGCAAAATGGAGTCTTCTGTGAAGCAGTCATTGGCAGGCAAGTGTCTGGAGTATGCAGAGCTGCACAGGGAAGCTGCTGGTGAGACGAGGAGAAGAACTGATGTCAAGCTGAAACGCAAGCTTTCCAGGATGTGGTCAGAAGCTTCCTGGCTGCTTCTCAGTACAGCTTTGCATCCACCAGCCACTTGCGTGCCGATCTCTGCTTACCATGGCCGCTTCACAGAGGACTCCATCTTGCCTTGCACTCATGCAGTGTGTGCAATAATTCTATTTACTTCATTTTTAATAAACGGTTTACACTTAGATGGTGGCGCCCTTGCTTGCTTTCTTGATATGTGCAATAGATGACCTGGTCTAGGTGAGCAGCAAACATCACCAACAGTGACTTTTTATTGAACTTTGATCCGCATTTCACTTTGTCCCATCTGTCACCCAGTGGCCCAGCAGTGCCATAGTTTTTACCCTTTAAATAGGGTAAGTATTTCACCATTTTCTTCCCTAGTCAAAACGAACATTTAACCCTTGCAGTGCAGAGGGTGGCCCACTGTTACTGTTAGTTTTTCTGTAGTCCAGAGTTCAGTTTTGAATAGACTTACCATTGTTAGACTCACTACTGCTGCTAGAAGCATGTTCTAGGCCAATGATGGCGAACCTTGGCACCCCAGATGTTTTGGAACTACATTTCCCATGATGCTCATGCACTCTGCAGTGTAGTGGAGCATCATGGGAAATGTAGTTTCAAAACATCTGGGGTGCCAAGGTTCGCCATCACTGTTCTAGGCATTCATGACTCTCTCTCTGTAAAAAAAATGTATATATATATATATATATATATATATATTATATACTGAAGTACATGCACTATCGAACACTGTGAACCAACTTCTTATGGCTCTGGGATCCTGAAACCATATACATTGGTGTAGAGCTGATTGATTTTGGCATAGAAGATCCCAGTTCAGAAGGCCAGTATGATCTGGTCAGCATGGCATTGGTGGCATGGAAAGATCATGCAGTGTAGAGTTCCCAGAACTGGAACCCCAAGCAGGGCTTTGTGGTCTTGGCAAAGAGGGTCTCAGAGCAGAAGGCCAGAATGGTTGCGGTTAGTGTAAGTGCAGCCTCAGAATAGGGTACCACTCACTACACCCCCAGCAATGGAACCCTGGTGCCAAGATCATACAGTGCAAACATCCTGGCACAAGAGGGTTTGGCTACAGGGTTTAGTTTAGTATTAAAGACTAGTTTAGGTCCTGGGTTAGTGTTAGATTGGTTGCAGTGAGTTACAAGTAATGATAACACTTTGAGTAAATAATCTTATTTAGTAACAGAGCAGTGAGGGACAAGAGTCTACAAATTGCAGTAAACCATAGCAACCAATCGCAAATAGTCTCCTGCATGAACTACCTGCAGCTTCCCAAATTTGGTTGTCAGGGGTTTACTTATATGAATGATTGTATTCTTCTAATGAGTCAGCTTCATGTAGCATTAATAACTTATGATGCCAGTGGCTTCTGTACACAGAACAGACCTATCTAACAAATGATTTTATATTGCCTTTCATTGCTTCCTGTGCTTTAAGTACATTATCTGCCAATGGTTTCTGTTTGTCTGTCTAATTTCTCTTTGTTGTCAGTATAAGTATATTATCTATTTCAGACAAATGTATCTCTATTTCTCTTCCTTTGTAAGATTGTCTGTAATAAATTGTTTATTTAATTAAGATGATATGGTTGAAGACTATTTAATATAGCTTTATGCATTGATAGTGTGATCTGGAGCAAACTAGACATTTTCCTGTAGCAGGAAGAGAAATTGTAATATATTTATATTATATTTTGTTATATAGTATAACTTTGTATTGTTTGCTTTGATTTTAATTTAAATTTTACCTTTGCTATATGATCTCTTTTTATACCGCGCATTTATAAAGTTTTCATGCCCCCTTCACTTTTTTAAGTTTTGTTATGTTGAAGCCTGATACTACAGTTGTTTAAATTATGTATTATTATATAATAATAAATTATATATTTGTTATTATATATTTATATATATTTTTTCTTATTAATCTACATTCAGTACTTTATAATGACAAAGTGAAAACAGAATTTTAGACATGTCTGTGAATTTATTAAAAAGGGAAAAACTGAAATAGCACATGTACTTAAGTATTCAGACGCTTTACTCAGTACTTTGTTGAAGGACCCTTGGCAACAATTACAGCCTCAAGTCTTTTTGGGTTCCCTGGATTGAGGGATTTTCTGCCATTCTACTTTGCAAATCCTCTCAAGCTTCAGTCAGTTTGGATGGGGACTGTCGGAAGACAGCCATTTTCAGGTCTCTCCAGAGGTGTTCAATAGGGTTCGAATAAGGGCTCTGAATGGGCCACTCTAGGACATTCACAGAGCATTCCTTAAGTCACTCATGTGTTGTCTTGGGTTTGTGCTTAGGATCGTTGTCATGTTGGCTGGTGAACCGTCGGCCCAGTGTGCGGTCCTGAGCGCTGTGGTACAGGTTTTCATTGAGGATATCTCTGTACTTGGACTCCATTCAGCTTTCCCTCAACCCTGACCAGTCTCCCAGTCCCTGCTGCTGAAAAAACACCCCCACAGTATGATGCTGCCACTACCATGCTTCACTGTTGGGATGGTATTGGGCAGGTGTTGAGCGGTGCCTAGTTTCCTCCAGACATAATGTTTAGAATTGAGGCAAAACATTTCAATGTTGGTTTCATCAGATCAGAGAATCTTGTTCCTCACAGTTTGAGAGTCCTTCTGTGCTTTTTTTGCAAACTCCAACTGGCCTTTCATGTGTTTTGCACTGAAGAGAGGCTTCTGTCTAGCCACTCTGTCACAATGTGACAGTCAGCTACTGTTGGTTGCTCATTTTCTTCAGTTTTTAAAAAAAAATGTTACCTCAGACAAAGCTCTATTTGAAGAGTGAAACATGTTAGGTTTGGATGCTTTGATTTTGGGAGCACCTTCTGACTTTATTTTCTTTTTTTTTTTCAATTAACATATTTATTTATTTTCAAAAAGTGCATTACACGTCATGCATTACTACATCAGAATAAAACAGCTAGAACAGAAAAGAGTAGACCGCCGGGACCACCCACCTCTTGGCCCATCCCAGTAGGCCCCCCAGGGCCGGCAAATGCCTGCCCGGGGGGGCCCCCCGTGAACAACCGGGCCGACCCTGAGAAATAAAGAATGGCTTTACCCATCATAGGGTCCAGTGGAGTAGCCCCGCATCAAGTCATGGACCTCTTCTTACAGTATCAATCTCTCATAACAAACAGCATCCACAAAGTAGTGTGCTAAAAGAACAACAAAGCACGTACATACACCAGCCATGATAGAAAAGGAGAGAGAGGCTGGCAAAAAGAAATAGGGGTACTAAGCAACAGAGAGAGAAGAAGAACGAGAGCAGAGGTGAGAAGTATAGGAGATAAGAGGGATAAGAAGAAAGAAAGAGAGTTTAGCAAAGGCTAAAAAGTAAAGAGAAGGGGGGGAGGAGAGTGTGGGGGAGGAGGGGTAGGGAAAGGTAGGGGGTATAGTCACCGTGCGTGGTCTCTGCTTCTTTTTCACAGTTGGATCTCCCGGGAGTTCCATGGACTCCAGACCACATCGTGGGCCTCGAGCCTGTCCTGTATCCTGGCGGTCATCCTCTCCATCAACTCCACGTCCTGAACTCTAGCATGGAGTGCTCCCAGAGCGGGGGGCAGCACCTTTTTCCAGTGTAGGGCTATTAGGCATCTCGCCGCAGTCAGGATATGCCGTGATAATTTCTTGCGGGACTTCGTCAATGTAGGGAGAGGGATGCCCAACAAGAAGGTCTTAGGATCCAGGTCCACCCGCCGATCCAAGAGATCAGCCAAGAGGCGCCGGACCCCTTCCCAGAAGGGGACCACTAGGGGACACTGCCAGAAGATGTGGAACAGCGTGCCTTTGTGGGTCAAGCACCGCCAGCATCTGTCAGAGGTGGTAGGGTAAATGGCGTGAAGGACGTCCGGGGTCATGTACCAGAAAAATAAAATTTTGTACGCGTTCTCCCTATAGAGCGTGCATAGAGAGCTTTTCGAGGCCTGGGACCATATCGTCTGCCATTGCCCATCCGTGATCTCCTCCCCCAGCTGTTCCTCCCACTTGAGCATGTAGGCATGTTTACCTACCGGAGCTAGCGGGGGTGCATTAAGGATTTTATATATAGCCGACATCAATCCCCTTTGGGCCGTGCCCTCAAGGATTATGGTCTCAAAAGCGGAGGGAGGGGAGAAGCGCAAATCAGAGGATATGGTCTGGGCAAAGTGTCGTATCTGCAGATAGCTGTAGAAGCTCTGTCTCGGGAGGTCAAATTTGGACTGAAGGTCTGCATAGGACAACATTCTCCGCGATCTGGGGTCCACTAAGGTCCCCAGGTGAAAGAGATTCCGGGAAGACCACGGGTGGGACATCGCACACGTCAGGCTGTCTGGCATCTTAGGGTGGTACAGGAAGGACGTCAGGAGCGATTTGTCCGAAGCCAGGACATATATCTTAGAAAGCTTGCGCCATAGGCCCTGTAGGTAGGACATAGATCCTAGCAGTTGGGCCCGGGGGGTTAGTGCTGGGGCGCTCCATAGCATACTATTAGGGTGCACTGGAGCCAACCAGAGCTTCTCAATTTCCGTCCATCTGTTGTACGACCTCTGGGTGAACCAGGAGGTCACTGCCCGGAGCTGAGCCGCTTGGAAATACTTTACCAGGTCCGGAAACGCCAGTCCCCCGGCTGAGCGAGAGGCTGTCATTACCGAGCGGGGGATTCTATGGCGTTTGTAGTTCCATGTAAAATCTAGCAGGTCCGCCTGTAATTTTCTCAGGTGGTGATATGGTACTGGGATAGGGAGGGTCTGGAAAAGGTAGAGGAGTTTCGGGAGAATCGTCATTTTCACCGAAGCTATCCTACCAAAGAGGGAGATCTGGTGCCTCCGCCATTGGGAAAGTAATTGCCTAATGACGCCGTATAGGGGCGGGAAGTTTGCCTGATACAGAGAAGCGAAGGTCGGGGTGATATGAATCCCCAAGTATTTCAGGGAATCAGTTTTCCAGTGGTATGGAAAAGTGGCTCGGAGATGTTCGACCTCCGGGGACGGCATATTTACCGGGAGGGCTTCCGATTTGGAAGCATTAATTTTATAGCCCGATAGGGCGCTGTAGCGGTCCAGTTCCTTATGTAAGTTAGGCAGGGATATCCTGGGCTGGGTCAGGGTGAGGATGACATCATCCGCAAACAACGACACCTTAAATTCCCTGCCCCGAACCGGGACGCCCCTGATATTCGGGTTCCGCCGGATGGACGCCGCCAGGGGTTCCACGCAGATAGCAAATAATAAAGGCGACAGGGGACAGCCCTGGCGCGTGCCATTGGAGACCGAAAACGCCGAGGAGGTAGCGAAGGGGGTCTTAACCTGGGAGGACGGGTTGGAATAAAGGTGGCGTATTGCCCGCAGGAACGGTCCCTTCATCCCCATGTGCTGCAACGTGGCGAACAGGAAGGGCCACCCCAGTCTATCAAATGCCTTTTCCGCATCCAAACTCAGAAGCAAAGACGGGATGCCCCCCCTATTCGCCACGTCGACTAAATCTATGACCTTTCTAGTGTTGTCGCCGGCTTGGCGAAGAGGGACAAAGCCCACCTGATCTTTATGGATGAGGGAGGGTAGGACCCTATTGAGCCGGAGGGAAAGGAGTTTCGTAAAGATCTTCAGATCTGCATTCAGGAGTGCAATGGGCCTATAATTGGCACAGAGAATAGGGTCCTTATCAGGCTTCGGTATCAGGGTGAGGAAGGAGCGTTGCATATCGGAAGGGACCGGGGTATGTAACAGAAACGCATTGAACAATCTGCCCAAGTAAGGGAGCAGAAGGGGCAGAAACGTTTTATAGTATTCGTAGGGTAAACCGTCCGGACCCGGGGATTTATGAGCCGGTAGTGACTTGACGGTCAGTTCTATTTCCTCCTCCGTAATGGGCATATTCAGAGAGGCCATATCCAGGTCTCGAATGCGGGGGATCCCACTGTCTGTCAAATATTGGTGCATACGCTGGGAAAGCTCCGCCGACAGGGGAGCACTGGGTATGTCGTCGCTGTTGTACAGCTCCTCATAAAATTTCGCAAATGTGTCTGCTATCTCCTTAGGGTGAGAAACTACTGTGTTGTTTTTAGTTTTAATCTGATGTGGGGTAGAGAGGAGGGTTTTATCTTTAAGTTTCCTTGCCAAGAGTGAGTGCGCCTTGTTGCCCCTGTCGTAGTACGTCTGCCTAACCCGCAGCATAGTCTTTTCTACCCGGCGGAGCGCCAGATCCTTAAGCACCGTGCGAAGCTTAGTGATCTTCCGGAGGAGTCGCAGTGACGGAGAAGCCTGCATATTCCTTTCCAGCTGCCCCAGCTCCTTTTCCGTTCGCAATCTAGCGGCCTCTGCGTCCTTCTTTAAAGCAGAAGACAGAGCCATGCACTTTCCACGGATGACCGCCTTGTGGGCCTCCCACAAAGTGGGGAGAGCAATGTCCGGGGTCGCATTTTCAGCAAAGTAGAGTTTCAAGGTTGAGACCAGTTCCGCCTGCGATGGGGAATGTTGCAGGAGAGAGGTGTTGAGTTTCCAATTGTAGGGTCTACTTACTGGAGCCGCTAGATCCAGTGTTAATAGGATCGGCGCGTGGTCCGACCATGAAATTGGTAGGATATGGGCTCGTCGGGCCACTCTCAGCGTGGAATTGTTGGTAAAAAAGTAGTCTATGCGGGAGTGCAGCTGGTGCGGGGCTGAGTAGAACGTATACTGCCGGTCCGCCGGGTGAAGGGCCCGCCAGACGTCAAAAAGAGCGTGTCTGCGGGTCAGCTGGCGAAACAGTTTCGAATCCCTAAGTACTTTAGCGGAGGGGGGCCGGGTCGATGTCGCCAAACGGTCCGCAATAGCGGAGTGAGCCATATTAAAGTCACCCCCCACCACTAAGTAACCATGATCTGTCTTGAACAAGCGGGACAGGAGTCTGGAGAGAAATCTATGTTGACGGACATTTGGGGCGTACAGGGTACATAGGGTAATTGGCTGGGATCCCCACTTGCCCTTAAGTATCAAGAAGCCTCCCCCGGGATCCCCATAGTGATCAAGGTAGGTGAAAGGGGCTCCATGACGAATCAGGATGGCCACGCCGGCCTTCCTGTGAGGTCCCGAGGATAGGTAAGCTAAAGGAAAGTATCGAGAGGCGAAAGCGAAGGACCCCCCCTTATCAAAGTGCGTCTCCTGGACAAGGACGATATCCGCTCCCGACTGCCTGAATTCCCTAAGTGCCAGATGCCGTTTCCCGTTAGAATTCAGTCCATGGACATTTAGGGATAAAATCTTAGCCATCAGTCATGTCAGGGGAATGAGAACGTAAGCTGGTTCTTACCCGTAATCCACCATGCAGGACGACCGCCAGGAGCCAGGAGGTAGCTTGTTCCGGAGAAAGGGCTCTAAGAGGAGTTCCACAATGCCCACCAGCCACGACACGGTGAGAGTACAGGGAGGGGAGAGGGAGAGGAAAAAGCAGAGAAGGGGAGAGAAAGAAGAGGTTAGTATCGCAAACATAGGTGCACACATTAAATAAACAACTATTGTACATTACAAAATTGAACCATAGGAGACCATGAACAGGCAGATCGCTCAGGTCTGATCGGATTACCAGGGGGCCACCAGGACCCGAACCCGAGGGCCGGGCCTGGCGGCCGCATGGGAGTCCAGCCCCCCCCGTCAATCGGCGTAGGTAAAGCCGGGGGCAAGAGGTGGGGGGAGCTGAGGGAACGCCCCTGCGACGGCAGCCGCCAGACAGTTCCCAAAATCCCGGATGCAACACCAATGCATCCGGGTAGAAGGGGGGTGACACAGAGACAGTGGCAAACCCATGGTCTCAGTCTCACATTTACATCAGCCTTAAGAAAAACATAATTCAACATCAGCACGAAGGCACTTGGTAGGAGGAGAAAAAATAAGTAAAAAAACGGGAGCTCTTGAGGCAGAAAAAGAGGGCAAGTTCGGAGAGTCCGGACATCAGTCCACCGGCCAACCAACAAACAAAACGGGCCGCGATCCCTTACGCCCCGCGGGCCTACGGGATCAAAAAAGGAGAAAAAGATACACAAAACTTGCCGCCATGCAGAACTTCAGCCCTTTCCTTGGCGGGCCGTCTTCTTAGGGGCCTCCCGGTTGCGAGGACGTTGGCGGGAGGGGACCTTCTGCCACAGGGTTGGGGCGGGGGGCTGCGCAGCCACAAGATCCCAGTCAGGCAGCTGGGGGGGTTGAAGCCCCAGGTCCTCACAAAAGGTTCGTAGATCTTCCGGGTACCGCAAGGTTGCCGTCTTGCCTTGATGTTTAGCTGTAAGAGCGAACGGATATCCCCAGCGGTATGGAATATGAGCATCCTGCAATGTACGGAGCAATGGTTGAAGAAGTCTACGCTTCTGCAGTGTGAGCCAAGATAGGTCTGGGAAGAGCTGCACTGGGATGTCACGAAAGGTCACCACCCGGGCCAGGCGGGCTTGTCTCATTATGTCCTCTTTAATGTGGAACGAAGTGATTCTACAGATGACATCCCTGGGGGTAGAAGTCGCGCCTTTGGAGCGCAAGGCCCTGTGAGCTCTGTCCATTTCAATAAACTTGGAGGGGGGTTCCCCCAGAAGGTTGTTAAATATTTCTTGCAGGATAATTTGGAGATCTTCCGGCCCATCCGCTTCTGGAATCCCCCGCACTCTTACGTTATGCCGACGCCCCCTGTTATCCAGGTCCTCCACATGACGCTGCATGTCTCTCAGGAGCATACGATGGTTGGCACCTTGTGCTTGGGTCCTGTGAATCGCCACTTTAGTCTCCTGTATCTCCTCCTCGGCCATCTCCACCCGATCCGCTAAGTGCTTGAGACCGGAGTGCAACATTTGTATTTCTGAGCGACAGGTTGATTTAACATCCTCTATCAATTGCCTAAAGTCCTCCTTAGTGGGGATTGCTTGTAGGTATTGCTGCCATTGTGGGAGCAGGTTCGGGGGGGGGCCCCCCGGGGTCGCCCCCAGTCGGATACAGAAGGGACGGCAGTGGAGGTCCGTGGGGTCCATCGTCTGTCTCCCGTGAGTCTGGGGGGGGCCCGGTATGGGAATCCCACACCCCGTGCCGAGGAGGTGGTTGCGACAGGGGAGTCATGCGGGTCCGTCCCACTTCTCGAAACGGGTCTACGCCCGATCTATGCGCAACAGGGGCTGGGGAGCCACTCCGGTGTCGCTGCGGGTTAGGGGCCCACGAGGAGGACTGTCTCTGGGGCTTGGGTGATGGGGACCGGACTCCTTGGTCCATTCGGGGCTCCTCCACACCCCCTTGTCCCCGCTGAGGCCAGGGTAGCGGGTTTCCCGGGGGGGGGAGGGCTGGAAAATCAGTGTCCTCCATGGAAGGAGGGGACCCCAGGGAACTAGTGGGGAGGAGGGGGTCCGATGCCGCCCGCAGCAGCCTAGGGAGGGCCCCCGTGCATTGTGTGTCCGTTGGGGGGGGAGGGGATCCGCTCCCCAAGTACCCTGGGTGCTGACCCGGCCTAGTGCGGCCACTTGCCTCCCCCCAGGCCTCCCCACTGACCTGCTCCCAGTCGGGCGTCTTGTGCGGAGGGGATCCCTGGCCCCACTGCAGTGGGCTCAGGTCCCTCATAGCCGCGTGTTGCTCAGAGTGCCGGGGGGGGTTGGATGCGCCAGCGTCCGGAGAGAGGGGCCTCGTTGTAGGCCTCGGGCCTGATCTGGTGGCCTGGTGTGCGGGCGGGGGCTGCCTAGCACTCACCGCTGCGGGAATCCGGTCGGCTGCCCTGGATTGAGGAGGCGTCCCGTCCGCCGCGGTACCCGACCGGTAACCGCTCCTCTCACTCGAGGCCGGGGATGAGGCCTGTAACGGCGCCTCCAGCGCGGCCGGCGCCATCTTGGGAGTCCCGCCGGCCGGAGCGTCCGACGGGGAAAAATAGGTCCGGAGGTCGGCTGCGGGCCCCGGAGGAACGGCAGAGGGTCCCCTAGTGGCCGTGGAGCGGGTGGCCCTCGATCTCCCCATCGGATGGGTGCAGATTGTCTCCCTACGTGCTGCTGTGGCTGGGCTGAGGAGAGCCTGACTTTATTTTCATTTAGGTTCCCATGATTAAGTTTTTGTCCTGTCATATTCTTTCCCACCTCCCCTCCATTTTTCTTTTTTGTGGGGTGAGATATGCCTTGTGTCAATGTAGTCCTTATTAAGAGAGAAGCTTTTTTGTGGATATGGTGATATATGGGGCTCGTCAATCAGTGGTTATTCGTGTCCACATGGATGAGTGTACACATCGCATATCTAAGAGGTAGATCATTTCATAGGGCAAAAGATAGATTGCCCATATCCTCAGTAAGACAGTATTTACTAGCATACCTTCCCTTTTTCTGTTAATCTCATTTTTTATGTGGCCAATAGATGGGAGGAGAGACAGATATACCCCCATCTCATGCTACCAGGTGCTGTTGGTGAGTAGACCTTTAATTTACATATCCTCTAATATAGCCTGGGACCTTTATATTGAATATAGGAGGAAATTATAACCCTCATATTGTCTATACATATATATATATATTCAAGAGACTATACATATACTATATACTATACCATTTAAACTTGGTAGATGTTAATAATACCACATAGAGATAGAACGTTGATTTTTATATATATAATGGCATTGACCTCATCTTATAGGTATACCTGTTATGGTCATTTACATACTTTTTATGATTTACAATAAAGGTTAAGTTTTAGTTAGGTGGTCTTTTGGTGCATAGGGAAACCCACCCTCGTCTAGTTCTAGTCTAATTTTGCCACAGTTAAGTGTTATCAATATCACAGGTTTTTGTATATATGTCTAGCCACTCTGCCATAAATCCCAGATCGTTGGAGGGCCGCAGTGATGGTTCTCCTTCTGGAACTTTGTCCTATGTCCACACAGAATCTCAGTCAGAGTGGCCATCGGGTTTTTGGTCACCTCTCTTACTAAGGCCTCTTTCCCCCAATAGCTTAGTTTGATTTGGAGATCCACTCTTGGAAGAGTCTCGGTTGTGCCAAACTTTTTCCATTTGAGAATTATGGAGGCCACTCTGCCCTTGGGAACCTTCAATGCAGCAGAATTTCTTTTTGTAGCTTTCCCCAGATCTGTGCCTTGCAATAATCCGGTCTCTGAGATCTGCAGGCAGTTCCTTTGATCTCACGGCTTTTGCTCTGATACATTATGCATTGTCAGTGGTGAGGCCTTTTAGGTTGGGTTCACACTGCTGCGGGTGGGAGATCCGGATGTGATTCGCACCGCACTGCAGTGCAAATCACATCCGATCTGTCTGTGCACTGCGAGTTCAGCCATACAGATAGTATGGCTGAATTCGCATCGCACCCGCCGCAAACTCGCACAGGACCCTTTTTTTGGTCCGCAGCAGAATCGGATCGCATGGGTGTTCACACCATGCGATCCGATTCCTGTCCGAGTTTGCAGATCGCACTGCGATATGCGGACTGGTCTGGGGGTGTCATTAAGATTTCATTGACACTCCCAGCAGTCCGCATAGGGCAGTGTGAACTGCCGGCGGGAGGCATGCGATGCGGGAAAACGCAGCGGATTCCCGGCATTCCCGCATCGCTATGGTGCGAACCTAGCCTTATAGAGAGGTGTGCGCCTTTCCAAATCACGTCCTATTAATTTGATTTACCACATGTGGACTCCAATCAAGGTGTAGAAATATCTCAGCAATGATCAAAAGAAAAGGTTGAGCTATATTTCAAGTGTTGTTGCAAGGGGTCTGAATACTTATACCAATGTGATATTTCAGTTTTTTCTGTTTTATGAATTCATGGGCAGTTCTAAAATTCTATTTTCACTCATTATGGGGTACTGTGTGAAGATTAATGAAAAAAAAAAATGAATGCAAACGACTGTAGTATTAGACTGCAACATAACAAAATTAAAAAAAAAGTGAAGGGGGTCTGAATATTTTATGAATACACTGTATATAAAGTCAAAAACTTTTCTCTTTTAAGTTTTGGATAGAGTAGTAGATGATTAATTCAGTCTGTCACCTGACGAGGGGATTTCCCTTTACTTCCTGTCCCAGAGACACTACAGGAAGAAGGAGGAAATCTTTCTAAAGCAGGGGTTAAACCCACCCGCAAAACTCTGCCGGAGCGGCATTTTTCCGGCGATATCGCAGCACGGCCCCATTGCTTTCAATGGGGAGCAGCAGTGGAGGAGCGGTGAGTTCATCACTCCTTTACCTCTCCAAAAAAGCTGCCAGCACACGATCACACTGGAGTAAATGGAGCTGCTTTTTTCAGGCGCTATGCAGGCGCTATTTTTAGTGCTGTAGCACCTGAAAAATGCCCGCAGTGTGAAAGGGGTCTTAACCGCTTCAGCCCCGGAAGATTTTGCCCCCTTCCTGGCCAGAGCACATTTTGCAATACTGCACTGCATCGCATTAACTGACAATTGCACGGTTGTGCGACGTTGCACCCAAACAAAATTGACATCCTTTTTTCCCACAAATAGAGCTTTCTTTTGCTGGTATTTGATCATCTGTGCATTTTTTTTATTTTTTGCGCTATAAACAAAAAAAAGAGCGTCAATTTAGAAAAAAACACAATATTTTTAACTTTTTGCTATAATAAATATCCCCCCCACCCCCAAAAAAATATATAAAAACATTTTTTTTTCTCAGTTTAGGCCGATATGTATTCTTCTACATATTTTTGGTAAAAAAAATCGCAATGAGCGTATATTGATTGGTTTGTGCAAAATGTATAGTGTCAACAAAATAGAGGATAGTTCTATGGCATTTTTATTATTATTATTATTTTTTACTAGTAGTGGCGGCGATCTGCGATTTTTATCGGGACTGCAACATTATGGCGGACACGTCGGACAATTTTGACACATTTTTGGGACCATTGACTTTAATACAGCGATCAATGCTATAAAAATGCATTGATTACTGTAAAAATGTCACTGGCAGGGAAGGGGTTAACACTAAGGGGCAATGAAGGGGTTAATTGTGTTCCCTAGTGTGTGTTCTAACTGAAGGGGGGAGGGGACTGTGTAGGGGAGATGACAGATCATTGTTCGTACTCTGTATGAACAGACGATCTGTCTCTTCTCCCCTCAGAGAACCGGAAACTGTGTGTTTACACACACAGATCCTGGTTCTCGTGTGCCCCGAGCGATTGCGGGAGCCCGGCGGTGATCGTGATCGCCGGGCACTTGCATCGGCTTCTAGTGGCCAAAAAAGGAAGAGACATAACATTACGGCGATTCGTGCAGCATGTAGAGAAGGCTGCAATACATGCAAGAAATACGGATAAGAAGTCCCTGACTCTTTTCCAAAAATGTGCTGCAGCAAACCTTATGGCACTGTGCCACCATGAGGTTTGGTGAACCATGTGATTAAATGAGTCTACATTTTAATTCAGAATTCACTATATGGCATTATGCAGAAACATGGTAGATATGCTATGCTTCTGGGAATTTCCTATAGCCTTAGTCTATAAGGATACATTAACATCCATATGATCTGTTTGACTGTGTTCCCTTTTTGCACAGACAGAGCACATTCCTCCTTACGATGTAGTGCCTTCTATGAGACCTGTAGTTCTAGTGGGGCCTTCATTAAAAGGATATGAGGTAAGGCGCACACCATTCAACATAAAAAAAACTTTAGTTTATTCAAGTTGATGTATTACAAAAATGAACGTGTTACTAAACCCAGGAGCCTGCATTCATATATCTGGTCTCCCACAGTACACAGAACATAGAAATGCAATTAGTTTAGTAAATACAACCCGATAAATACCTTTTCTCATCAGCAGTGAGAGCACTCTTGTGACATTTATCAGTGTCTGGTTAAAGCTTGTAGGAGGAGTTTTCATTCTGCGCTGACTGTCCTCTGAGGCTGCAGGACCCTTGACCCTCTGTCTGCTGATTGGTTATGTCCTGATCACATGCACTCTCCCAAGGAAAAAAAATAACTCTCTAGCAATACACACTAAACTGAGCATGTGCAGCCTGTCCCCTAGCCTCTGTTCTATCGGAAGATGGTTTGGGTACAGTGGAAAAAAAGGGGAGGATCAGAGAAGACAGGTTCTAACTGCCTTTTTACTCAATGCAGAGGATTAACCCTTTAGGTTTCACAGTGAGTATAACAAGCATGATTTTACTGGAAAATAATGGTTGCCACACAAAATATTGATGCTTTGGGCCCAATTTGGACATTTTCCCTTAGGGGTGTACTCACTTTTGTTGCCAGCGGTTTAGACATTAATGGCTGTGTGTTGAGTTATTTTGAGAGGACAGCAAATTTACACTGTTATACAAGCTGTACACTCACTACTTTACATTGTAGCAAAGTGTAATTTCTTCAGTGTTGTCACATGAAAAGATAAAATAAAATATTTACAAAAATGTGAGGGGTGTACTCGCTTTTGGGAGATACTGTGTGTGTGTCTATATATATATATATATATATATATATATATATTTACTGTATATAGATGAAATAAACAGATCTGCTCTGTGAGCACTAGCCCTGTGTCTCATGTCTTCGGTTTTGTTTCCTTGCAGGTGACAGATATGATGCAGAAAGCATTATTTGACTTCTTAAAACACAGATTTGAAGGGAGGTAAGTGGCAGCCAGCTTTGTACCAATGTATTACTTTTTTTTATTTTTTTGCCTAAATGATGAAGCTGCTTAACTTTTTCTGGTGTGAATTTCCAGTTTTCAAAATCTCATTCAGACTTCATGGACATGATTGTAAAAACATACCCCACAGCACGTAACAAAAGGCTTAAAGGGGAACTCTTGCAGAAACCTTTTTTTGCTAAAGTAGATCATTGACCTCTTACTAAACAAAAAGTACTGCAACACCACTGGATGAAGGAAAGAAAATTGCTCGAAAAAACAAAATGTGTCTTTCCAAATACAATCCCAGCAAAGTGTATCAATGTATATGTTTTGTTTAGTTACATCATTTATCCTTGAACGCCGTGTATCCTGAAGAAGCATTTTAATGAAACGCGTCGCTGCATCATGCCAGTCTTTTCAAATAATGTAATATTTTTGGTGTTGTGTCTTTACATATTTATATGACATGTGTCATTATAGTTGAAACAAGTTGACACTCATGTACCTTGATATTGTTGTTTTAACTGGATTTTACATTTATAATAAAGAATTAGAATTTATTTGATGGTGTTATGTCCCGTAATATGCCAAATTTAAAATCCCTTCATTGTAGGTCTTTTTCCGCCACCCACGTTGATGGAGATGTATGTGGAAAGACACATTTTGTTTATTTGAGGTTCAGGGTTGGTGCCAAATGGAGGAATATAAATGATATTTGGCTTTACCCCAAAATAGGATATATTAAAATTGCTTGATTCCCACATCAACACAATGAGCACTGATGGGGGAATCCCTTTTGTTGTGCTATTGTATTCTGACAGTGGGAGGTTTCCCAGCCATCAGAATGATCACTGCCAGGCTGGTTGATCGGTGGATCAACTTCAATACAACCAGCCTGTCCATAGACAGATCGATCCATCAATGGCTGCCCTGTTTATTTCATACAGCGTCCTGTATGGATGGACTGTTCCTTTTAATTAGTGCTTATTGTGATATTGTTGTATTATGAGCTTTAGTATCAATTTAATCACTGTCTTGCATTTTTTTTCTCTCCAGAATATCCATTACACGGGTCACTGCTGACATCTCGCTTGCCAAACGCTCAGTATTAAATAATCCTAGTAAACATGCAATTATAGAGAGATCCAATACACGATCAAGTTTAGGTTGGTTGCATTTTTTTTTCCTTCTCTTATTTTATACATTTTGTTGCAGTTATGTTTCCTAGAACGTTCATCAATGTTTAGAGTGTATCCCCCAAATTTTGTTTGTTGAACTCTTTCTCCAGAACTTTAGATATAGTTGGGTTGGGTTGGGTGGTCTTCCCACAGTGCTGTGCTATGTACCTGAGTGGCCAGTCACCAGGCCTGCCACATGCGGCTTGGGTAGTGTGCATAGACCTGTGTAAATTTAAATTTACATAGGATTCTCCAGTGTTAGGCTGAGTTCCCATATACAGTATATGAATAGAATGTATTTTTAACTGCATCCAATTCACATAACATGTGAATGTGAACGGCTTTTCATAGAGCCAGTTCACACATGTCTGGGCCAGCTGTGGTGAAAACGTGTCCTGTGCATTCTTGGGTTCAGTTCAGGTACAAATTAGCACCTGAATCGCACCTGAACTGGTGAACAGAAACGCGACAGACTCTGGACTGCAAACCATAGCAGGACATGTGTGAACCCAGCCTTATAGTGACCTAGTATGGGAGTACAAGAAAGGTAGGTACATCTTCAAAGTTCACAGCAAATGTTCAAGTCATTCTCTCAGCAGCTCAGCCCACCCCGCTTCCCCCTCCCAGCAGTGACTTAGCAGCTCAGCTCACCCTTCTCCCTCCTTCCAGAGTTCTTTCTCTTAGCTATTACTTACTAAAATACTAGAAGGCCACTAAGTCATTGTTGTGAGGGGTAAGCAGGGTGAGCCGAGATGATGTGTCACTGCTGGGAAGAATAAGCAGGGTAACCTGAACTGTTGAGTTGTTGCTGGAAAAGGGGTGCCACGTGAGCTAACGTGCTAAGAGAATAACTTGAAAGAACTTTGAGGATGAATTGCTCCACAGTGTCTGCAGATATCAAGGTCAGTGAGGACTAGTTAACTATATAAATACTTGAATTTCCATATCACGTAATCCCTACCATGATGTGAACTGCTGTCTTGTCCAGCATGGGTAAAGCACAGGTTGACTTTAACCGCTTGCCACCCGCCCAAAGTAGTTCCAGCAGCTCCAGCACCTTTACGTTGCGCCCCTTTTTCCGGGTTTGGGGCGCACATTTATTTTTATATGTTTTATAACAGTAAGTAGAAAATATCAGGGTTTTTTCAGAATTTGTTTCTGTATTTTATATCGCAATAAATAAAAAACCTAGTGGTGATCAAATACCACCAAAGGAAATCTTGATTTGTGTGAAAAAAAAAATTACACAAATCATTTGCGTACACCAGTGGTCATCAACTCTGTGCTCAGGGCCCACTAAGGCTGCTTTCGCGGCGTCGGTGGTAAAGTGCCGCTATTTTTAGCGGCGCTTTACCGTCGTCTTAGCGGCGGTCTGCGGGCGCTAGCGGGGTGGTTTTAACCCCCGCTAGCGGCCAAAAAAGGCTTAAACCCGCCCGCAAAGCGCCGCTTTGCCGGCGGTATTGCCGCGGTGTCCCATTGATTTCAATGGGTAGGAGCGGTTTAGGAGCGGTGAATACATCGCTCCTTCACCGCTCCAAAGATGCGGCTAGCAGGACTTTTTTCACCGTCCTGCCAGCGCATCGCTCCAGTGTGAAAGCCCTCCGGCTTTCACACTGGAGTGAAAGGGGCCGGTTTTTTTCAGGCGCTACACAGGCGCTATTTTTAGCACTTTAACGCCTGAATACCGCCCCAGTGTGAAAGCAGCCTAACAGGCAAGGTTTTATGTATTACCTTGGGGAGATGCAGACTAGAATACTGCAATCACTGAGCAGCAAATGATATCACCTGTGATGTATTTCAGTTATCTTGCAAACCTGGCCTGTTAGTGGGCCCTGAGGACAGGGTTGATGACCACCGGCGTACACCATCACATGACCGTTCAATTGCCAGTTAAATTAGCACAGTGCTGAATAGAAAAAAATGCTGTGGTCATTGAGGGGGGGGGGGGGGACATTTTTTGAAGCTCAAGTGGTTAATGAACATACCACTGTTTTGCTCGTAGTAGCAATTGCATTGTTGAGATATGTTTGTTATTTAGAGCCCACGCTTTTCTTTCTTCTGCTGCAATGTGAATCAAGCTGAGCAAAATACTCTCCTCCCCCTGACTACGCCACTTATTCCAATGAGAGATTCAGGCTGAAGACTAACAAGGTGTCTCTAACAGAAATGCAGAGTAATGTCTGCAGAAAAGAGGACAGTGTTGCACATGTACAAAGGGATCTGGAATCATAATAATTAAAGTTGTTTAATGCACAATAAAAACATGTATGCTTCTAGTTATATGCATATTATTCACTGTTCCAAGGGTTGTATATTTTGTGCTTTAAAAATAAGTCATGCCAAAGTGACTGATGTGAATGTATATTATATTGTATATGTAAAGAGCTACGTAAATTGACAGTGCTATACAAGTACCAATAATAAATAAAATACTAAAAGGAAACCTATACTGAAATAAACATGTAGACCACTGAAACTGCCCTTTCCTTCTAAAAATGCTTCTTTCTTGACTGTCATACTGATCCAATGGCTTCAGCATTTTTCTAGTTCCTGAAACCAAGACCAGAAGTTCTAACGTCACTCACCTATTTCAGGTATAAGGCTGGATTCACATCTACGCATTTTTTGTGCATTTTGCATTTTGCAGATTTGCACTACAGAACGTGTTCCATAGGAAACAATGTTAAATGGACTGTAGTCCAAATCTCCAAATTGAAAAAAGCTCTAAAAATGCATAGGTGTGAATCCAGCCTTAGACACCAGGTTTTGGGCAATGAAAGACCAAAACAAGCACCACATCCCAATTACAAGCAAATATAGGGACACAAAAGAGGGACTTTAAAGAGGAAGTAAACCCTGATGAGTTTACTTCCTCTTTCATTCCCTGCAAAGGTAAAGCATAATGGACTACTATGCATCGCATAGTAGCCCATTATGTGTCACTTACCTGACACAGGAGCCAGCGAAGTCACCGCTGTCCCCTGTAGTCCGGAGCATCCATCTTCTCAGTGGGTCTTCGCTGCTCCGCTGCTGTCATTCGGCGAAGCCGCAATGACTTCACTCCCACGCATGCGCACAGGAGCCGCCATGCGTGGCATATTCACCGTTGACTGTGCCGCGCTCAATGCGCCTGTGCGCCGCTGTCTACGGCACATGCGCCATAGACAGCGGTGCCTGTCTTTTTCGGTAAATATCTCCTAAAACGTGTAGGTTTAGGAGATATTTCTTGGACCTACAGGTAAGCCTTTATCTAGACTGTGTGATTGAGCGTTCTATGATGAAGGGATTGTCTAATTGGGGGCCATGTGATGGGGGAATTTGATGTGAAGAGAGAACCATGTGATGGAGGACTCTGATGTGATGATGGGGAGACTCTGATGTGGTGATGTGATAGAGTATAAAAGACATTTGGCTGTCTGGTCATAGGGAACAAAACTGTCAACTATCACTTTTTTAGTAATATGATCACTTTTCTATTAAAGTGGTTGTAAAGACTTAAGTTTTTTGTTTTTTTTTACCTTAATGCATTGTATGCATTAAGGTAAAAAAAACCTTCTCTGCTACATACATTTCCACTGTTCCCCCTGCCCCCCCCCCCCCCTTATACTTGCCCGATCCTGCAATATGCATGAGAGCCACGGCTCTCCTGGCTCTGTCCTGCCTCACTGCACAGATTGATAGCAGTGGCCGCCAATGGCACCCGCTACTGTCAATCAAATTCTGTGACAAGCGAGCGGGGAGCAGGCCAAGCCACCCTATCTGTGTCAATGGACACAGACAAGGCGGCTCGGGAGCGAGCCCCCATTAGTGCTCCTATGAGAGGTGCTCTCCCATGGGAGCACTTGCTGAAGTGGAGGAGCCCGGAGCACTTCCGAGGGACTCCAGAAGAGGAAGAACAGGGCTACCCTGTGCAATACATTGAATAACAGTATAACATTTGTAAAAAACCTGAAGGTTTAATGTCGCTTTTATACATAAATAGTTATTATAGTAAACTTGGTGGAAATTTATTCACTTTATGGTCAATACAAAGTACAGGGGGGAATTCTTTGCACTTGGAGGAAAAGAGGTTTAACCTTTGCATGCAGAAATAACTGGTACAATGTGAAATAGGCTTCCACATGTGCTAGTTTTAGCCAAATCTTTAGAGTCTAGACTGTTTTAAAAACTGATGGATCTGTTTCAAAATGCACAGAATATAGGTGGCTTAAAAGTTTCAAAATTAAGACAGTGGGATTGATTTACTAAAACTAGTGTAAAATCTGAAGATCCGCTTCCAGGATTTTGTCAAAGCTTAATTGAACAAGCTGAAGTTAGAAGCTCATTGGCTATTATGCACAGCTGCACCACATTTTGCACTCTCCGGTTTTAGTAAATCATCCCCTATATATTGTTAATCCAAGTAGTATCTAAACAAAGTGCCATTTTATTGTCCTTCAAACTTTAGGGGGCCAGACTGTGGCCAGTGGGAGTACAAATTGCCCCAGTTACATAGCGCCTGCGGTTGGTAGGAGAAGGAAGAGTGTCCAATCATTAGTATTAGTGGGAGCAATAATGCCCCATCGTTTATATCAATGGGAGGAATGTGCCGCATCCTTAGTGTCAGAGGGAGGAATAATGCCCCATCTTTGGTGTCCGTGAGAGAAATAATGTCTCATTGTTGGTGTCAGTGGCAGAAATAATGCCTCATTGTTGGTGTCATTGGCAGGAATAATGACCCATTGTTGGTGTCATTGGCAGGAATAAAGCCCCATTGTTGGTGTCAGTGGCAGAAATAATGCCTCATTGTTGGTGTCATTGGCAGGAATAAAGCCCCATTGTTGGTGTCAGTGGCAGGAATAAAGCCCCATTGTTGGTGTCAGTGGCAGGAATAGGGCCTCATATCAGTTAGAGGAACAGTGATCTAAAGGCAAGCAAAGAGCCATATACAGCCTGCAAGCTGCAGTTTGGAGACCACTGCCTTAGAGGATCAGGAGGCATTTTTTTTTCCCTGTGCAAACGGATTGAAAAAATTGAAGTGTGCATTTTTTTTTCTTCCTCTGGATCAGCTGTGGGTTTAGGTTTTTTTTTTTTTCAAAGCTTCATTGAACAAGCTGAGGTTTGATTGGCTACCATGAACAACTCCACCAGACATGTGTCTTTTCTCATCCTGACAAACGTAACTCTGTAACCATGTTATTGTAAAATATTATTGTTATAACTCAAGGAAATTAGCCTAAGCACTTTTAGGCTCGGTTCACACAGGGGCGACACGACTTCAGGACGACTTTGTGAGGCAACTTGGAGACGACTTGACCACGACTTTCAGACACGACCTGGGGCGACTTACAAGTCGCCCCAGGCCAGGCGACTTTTGCCGTGGCCAATCAGAGAATGAGCTCTGAAGGGGAAGCTCCACGCCAAATTTCTGAAAAAAAATTGGCGTGGGTTCCCCCTCCGAGAGCATACCAGGCCCTTAGGTCTGGTATGGATTCCAAGGGGAACCCCCTACGCCGAAAAAACGGCATGGGGGTCCCCCCCAGATCCACACCAGACCCTTATCCGAGCACGATACCCGGCCGGCCAGGAAAGGGGGTGGGGACGAGCGAGCGCCCCCCCCCCCTCCTGAGCCTTACCAGGCCGCGCGCCCTCAACATGGGGGGTGCCTTGGGGAAGGGGGGGTCGCGCGGCCCCCCCCACCCCAAAGCACCTTGTCCCCATGTTGATGAGGACAAGGGCCTCTTCCCGACAACCCTGGCCGTTGGTTGTCGGGGTCTGCGGGCGGGGGGCTTATCGGAATCCGGGAGCCGCCTTTAATAAGGGGGCCCCCGGATACCGGCCCCCCACCCTATGTGAATGAGTATGGGGTACAATGTACCCCTGCCCATTCACCTGTAAAATAAAGTACAAAAAAAAACACAACACACAAGATAAAATAATTTATTGCACAGCTCCGGGGGTCTTCCGTCTTCGGGGGTCTTCTCGCCGGACTCCTCCGCTATCTTCTTGTAGCTCTTTTACTAGCGGAGGAGCCCAGGTTTCTTCTTCGTCGCCGCGGCCTCTTCTTCCGACTTCAGGGGTCTTGTCCCCCTCCTCGGTTCTTCTGCCGGGCCACCGCGCCTTCTTATAGCTCTTTTACAGGCGGTGGCCCGGTCTTCTGTCGCCGCCGCCGCCGCCTTCCGTTCTTCTTCTCCTGGAGATATTGACTCGACGTTCTCTCTGGCCGCAATGCCAGGGACGTGCTGCGCTGCCACTTATATAGGGACAAGGGGCAGTGTCACATGGGTTGATGTCACATGGGTTGGTCACATGGGTTGATGTCACATGGCGACAGTCCCAGCATCCTCCGGGACTGTGACATCGTAAGGGGGCGATGTCTCCCCCTTTCGGCAGAGTTCCAACGGACTTTCCCAATGAACGGACTTGGCCACACACAATCAATTCTGACGGATTTGAACATGATGACGTACGACCGGACTAGAATAAGGAAGTTCATAGCCAGTAGCCAATAGCTGCCCTAGCGTAGTTTTTTGTCCGTCGGACTAGCATACAGACAAACGGATTTCTTGATGGGAACTGGGTCCGGCGGAGTTTCGGAGTTTAAAATGTTGATTTTTGTCTAGGGTACCATTAAAAAACTCATTTTTTCTTATCTTACACTTCAGTCCCCAGCCAGCTGGCACGCTCCACTTCCCTCCGATTGTTCAGGTTGTGAGCGGCACTCGGCAATCTCATTACAGTGTAGGGCTGCTGGTCCAGCATTGCATGTGATGATGTGGGAGTATGATCAACAGATAGAGCGCTGAAGTAAAGAAACTTCGGGGACTGGGAAGGGAGGAACCCTTTGGAAGTGAGGGGTAAGGTAAGTAAAACTGTACTTGAAGGTACCCTAGACAAAAGCAAACATTTAATCCTTGTAGTGCAGATATACCGCAGCCCCACTCCAAGATTAGGTTCAGTTTTAGGCCCCGTCCACATCTTGCGATTTGAGATCGCGGGCAAAATCACTGCAATTCTGTCCTTGATCCCAAATTGCAGCAGAATGGGCAATGCACTTTTGCATGCCTTTATTCTTTGTTGGCACCCCAAACATTAATTGATTCTGCTGCAATCGTTGTACAATGAGAGTTTTAAAACATAATAATGAGGATATTTGTCAGCACACCACGGATCATCAGGTAGAGGCCAAACAATTTTATTGCAGCATGATCACATCACAAAAAGTAGTGCAATCTTTCGGAGTCATGCCGGACCCCTTCGCCAGGCATGTGATAAGTGGAAGGTCACAGTGTGAAATATTTTAATAAACATCCACCAATCAAACAAATTCAGAGAATACGGATTTTTCATTTTTTTTTTTCAGATGACAAAAGTGTATAGGGGAGCCCATTTAGTGAATGAGCTGCAAAGCGCGCGACACGTGAAATAGTGTGCAAATCGCTCAACCAAAATAGTGAGCGGGAACGCATGTTCCTGCTACATGAAAGTGTGAATGCAGCCTTAAAGAGTCCTTTTTTTGGTTGGTTTAGGTTTTCTTACACTAGACACCAGTAATCACAGATTTTCCTGCAGCACCACCACCTGGTAAAATATGGTATTACACATAACTAATTTAAAGAGGAACTGCAGCGTGCTCACATAATTTGTAATAAAAACATCTTTGCAATTCTGAAGCTTCCCTCCAACCACTTTGCATATTATTTTATATATACTGTGATTCTGTACTTGCCAAATATGCTGCAGAAATCTCCCTCCTTTGAGTTTGGCTGCAACCATTTTTACTGTGGGCAGCTGAAGCTGCTGCCTGTTCACTTCCTAAATTTACACAGATACACAGAGGCACACCTCCTGCTATGCAGCTCTCATTGGCCCTCGTATGACTCATCCCCCTCCCTTCCTGGCAAACTCTCACGAGAGTGAGAGAGAGAGATGTGCATGATGTCATAAGCCTAGGCGAATGACCAGACAATAAACAGGAAATGGGCTGTATAAGGTATTTACTGTCAGAAAAAAAAATGTTTTACTATCCAAAGTTAAAACAACAAGGGCAGAAGATTTAATAGATGGAAAGATAAAAAAAATGACTGAAGATCCGCTTTAATAACTTCCTAAGGTAATTATTGCAATTACTAATGGACTGAACTTTAAAGATCTCCAGAGCTGCAATTCATCCCACATTTCAATGTTAAACTTTTCTTTTAGTTTCAACTTGTGTTCAGATATGACCCTAAAGTGCGCTACATTCAGCATTACCATTAATAGTTATAAGCAATGTTACTTCACTCTTCCATTGTCCAATAATGTTTGTGTCTAAAAAACTGTTGTAAGCAAATGTAAACTAAACTAAAAGGACAACTTTATATGTTTACCTTCCATAATGTAATGAATTGATTACATGGAACCAAAGAAGCAAGGTGACATTATCTTGAAACCAGTGGCGGCTGGTGCTCCATTTTTAGGGGGGTGGCAAACAAATCACTGGTGACCCCCTCCCCCAGTCAGTCAGTCGCCCCACCAGCCCCGCACTTACCACATCTAGGTTGCGGGCAGAGCTTCCGCCTTTGCGGCTGCACGGTGGCCTCCCCTGCATCTCCTCCTCGGCTTCACGATGGTTTCTCCTGCATCTCCTCCCACTTACTCGGCAGCCAATACAACCGTGTCTCCTCTTAGTCATTCGGTTCTCAGGACCCGCTTCCTGATTGGCCAGGTGGAGAATCAGAAAGACAATAAAGAACATTAATATGCTATTGTCACACAACTGGGTGGGCTCAGGGAGCAGTGCTCTGTGCCCCAAGCCCTCCCTTTTTTAAGCCAATTAGAGCATCTGTCTCTAATCATGTGCTTTTAAACCCCCCCCCCCCATTGAAATCAATGCATCCGGTGCCCTGCTTGTAAATTAGGGGTCGGGCGCATGGATTGGGGGGGGGCGGCGCCCCTGCACCCCTTATGGACGGGCCGTCACTGCATGAAACCCATCTGGGTGCTGGGAACTAAAGAACTGCAAAGCAACCTCCTTGGCCAGTCCATTATATTAATGAGCCATCAGGCATGTGTAGGGGTGGAACGCTTTGCCCTGTTAACTTTCAAAGCAACAAAAGGATTCACAGAGGCATCAGATTATTTTTCTCAATGATAGAATCTTTTTAAAGAACATCTGTACTGAGGATGTCATACTGATCCTGAAATTTTAGTATTTTCCATTACTGACTCAGAACACGAATGTAGAGTTCTGAGTTCACTTGTCTTTTTTGCATGCACGTGTCTGATTAGTGACTCTAACAAGCTAATAAAGCTGGAATCAGCCAGGCAGCTAGCATTTTCTGTAAAATGTCCTGTATTTCTCTTGATGTGGGTTTTTCTTTTAATAAATTATTGTAGTCCTTAAAGTGGTTGTAATCCTCAGCCATATGAACAAAGCATATCCCTCTATAGTGTTTACTTGTCTCGATCTAGAGCACTAGGTGCCATTCCTCTGCTATCAGGATGAATCAATTCTTACAGGTTTTTCTGACACTAAGAGAAAAAAAGGTGACAGGGGAGGGACTTCCAGCTGATTGACAGCTCCAGCTCTGTTCCTTTGTGCTGGGGGGGGGGGGGTGTCTCTTCCCTCCATTCAGCTGTCAGAGCTCTCTTCACTGTACTCTGCATAGTGTAACTTCAGCTCTCCACCCTCTTTTTTCATAACGGCTCAGACAAGCATTGTAAATTATTAACTTTGAATGGATGTAGGCAGGGCCGGATTAACATAGGGGCTATTTCTCAAGGTAGGCCCATTTGCCCAAAAAAAAAAAAAAAAAGATTGACTTCAAGGATTGTAGCTCGGCGATCAGGAGTCACAGAGACCCCACATTTGGGGGGTATGTAGCTAAAGACCCACACCATAAAATATGGGGCTGCTATCATCTCTGGTTCCGAAGATATGGGACTCCTTGCACAGCCTGTCAGAAGCTACATACAGAGCGGCCAGTATAAATACAAGCTGGAACACTCTGCAGCAGACTGAGAGGATGACCTCACAGTGCTTATAATAATTATTTGTATATTACTTATGATAATTAACCCCTTGCCACCCAGGCCCATTCTGAGACTTCTCTCCTACATGTAAAAATCATCATTTATTTTATGCTAGAAAATTACTCAGAACCCTCAAGCATTATATATTGTTTTAGCAGATACCCTATGGAATAAAATGGTGGTCTTTGCAACTTTTTATGTTACACGATATTTGCGCAGCAATTTTTCAAACCCTTTTTTGGAAAGAAACTGTTTCATTCATAATAAAAACACTAAAGTTAGCACGATTTTTTATTGTGTACTAAGCGATGCTTTAAATTTTTTTACGGGTTACATGTTTAGAGTTACAGAGGAGGTCTAGTGCTAGAATTATTGCTCTCGCTCTAACAATCGTGGCGTATGTAACCTGTGTGTATCTGGCTCTGATACTAACCAGTGCCTACCCAGGGACTGACTAGTATCTCTCCCCAGCCTGTCCCCACACACCCTCTCGCCTGCTGACCTGTGAATGGGGCAATCACTCCCGCAGTGTTATTGTGTTCTGCCAGTGAATACAATGATTAGTGTTGCTAACTATAGCTGGCAGCACTGATTGTTTTGAGGAAAACCTGACAGGCTGATTGTACACAAGTTGGTTAATAGGTTGACTTGTGTAAAACCAGCTAGCCCATACATAGATCGACTATGGCTGGTCTCTGCTTAATTGGTATAATTTCAATCCATGTATGGCCCGCTTAACCACTACGCAGTCCCTAAACATCCTTCCACAAACCTTTCCATTCTTCCTTCCCAGATTACTTCATCCTCCTCTCCTATACATAGTGCCCACTGTCATACTCTCCACACTTCTCTCCTATACATAGTGCCCACTGCCATACCCTCCACACTTCTCTCCTGTACATACTGCTCACTGTCATACCCTCCACACTTCTCTCCTATACATAACGCCCGCTGTCATATCCTACACACTCCTCTCTTTTACATAGTGCCCGCTGTCATACACTTCTCTCCTGTACATAGTGTCCACTGTCGTACCCTCCACACTCCTCTCCTGTACATACTACTCACTGTCATACCCTCCATACTCCTCTCCTATACATAGTGCCCACTGTCATACCCTCCACACTTCTCTTCTATACATAGTGCCCACTGTCATAACCTCCACACTCCTCTCCTGCACATACTACTCACTGTCATATCCTCTATACTCCTCTCCTATACATAGTGCCCACCGTCATACCCTCTCTCCACACTCCTCTCCTGTAATTACTGCTTACTGTCCTACTCTCCACACTTCTCTCCTGTACATAGTGCCCACTGTCATACCCTCCACACTCCTGTACATATTGCTCACTATCATACCCTCCACACTCTTCTCTTATACATAGTGCCCAATGTCATACCCTCTACACTCCTCTGCTGTGCATACTGCCCACTGTCATACCCTTCACACTCCTCTCCTGTACATAGGGCCTTCTGCCATACCCTCTGCACTCCTCTCATTTACATAGTGCCCACTGTTAGACCCTCCACATTTCTCCCCCTAACCCATACTCCTTCCCTATGCCTCTTACCCACAAAAACTGTTCTTTAAAATTATACTGAATATCCTCCATGTTACCAGCTCTAGAATGGGCACTTTTGTCAATTCAACTAAAGGAAATCTCACAGTCTTCATATTTGTTCTGCCCCATTATTAGTACTTATTTAATTTTGTAATTACTATTGTGATGTATAGAGGAACATAGGGGATGTCAGCTACTCTAACTATAGCACTTGTAAAAAAAAGTGTCCCTGAAAATATTTTTTAAATGTTGACAACTATGCACTTAGGCACTGCCCAAGGGCCACAGGGTCAGTAGGGGGCCCCATGAGAGGCTCCTGTGATATTAAAGCGGTAGTAAACTTTTCTAACATTACTACTTTTTAGAGGTCCTGGGGTAGGTTATTCCATAATGTACAAGTATGTACAGCATATTAGCACATTAGGGTACACTTAAATTGTCAGACTGAGCCTTCCGGTGCTGTGCTGTGATCCGGCGGGGCCCGGGCACTTCCATCTTCACCCGGTCTTCCTTCTGGGTTCTGTGCCTTCGGTCACTTGCGTTGGCCAGGCTGCATTGATGCCTTTCCCGCACATGCTCATGTGCATCCTCTCTCATCCCCCCTTTCTCTCTCATCCTCCCTCCCTTACCCCTCACACCTCTTTCATCCCCTCTCTCTCTCTCATCCTCCCTCTCTCTCTTTAATTTAATTTGTTATAACAAAAAATAATTTGCACTTTTATTTATTTATTGTTTATAAAAGGCCCCACCAAAATCCTCAGAACCAGGCCCATGATGTTCTTAATCTGGCCCTGGATGTAGGGGAAATATGGCTGCAGACAAACAGCTACAACTTATGTAGGAGGATTTGTTTCATGCTCTCTATGTATCATCTGAGGCCACTTCACTGGGTACATGTGAAGGTTTACAACCACTTTAAAATCAGCCATGGCTCCAGCTTTTATTTCACCCATGATCCATTCATTGAGGACATTTCTGAAAACGCATTAAAAAAAAATAGTTACTCCATAATATCCAGTAAAATTCCAGCTGTCATTTCTTAGTACATGTTGAAAAACGGACAGCTGTTCTGATTGGCTGATACAAGAAACACCATAAGAAGAGTTTTCACAAATGTTCCTCATTATGTTGTCTCCATTTTTGTATGTGTTCCTTATGATGGTGTTGGTTTATCCCATTCTCCTCTTCATTATTGCCCGGCCATGACAGATGGTTTTGGTATGTACCGGGTACACTGTATTGTGTGTGCAGTGTATTGTGCTGTGTGTGTGTGTGAAGTGATGCATAGACATGTTCTCTTTATGGTTTTGTATCATCAGCAATGGTGTGACCTTCATCTGTTATCAAGTCTGGGTCTACAGAAAGGTGTTATAGGCCACTGACTAAAGCCCCGTACACACAAGAGGACTTATGTCCGACAGACATCCAAAGGAGTTCTGCCGGAGTTCCGACAGAGTTCTGACGGACTTTTCGACTGAGCAGACTTGGCCACACACAATCACACCAAACTCCGACGGATTCGAACGTGATGACGTACGACTGGACTCGAATAAGGAAGTTCATAGCCAGTAGCCAATAGCTGCCCTAGCGTCGGTTTTAGTCCGTCGGAATAGCATACACACGAGCAAATTTTTCGGAGGAACTGGGTCCGGCGGAGTTCCGTCTGAAAAATTTGAAGCATGTTCCATTTTCTAAAGTCCGTCAGACTTTTGCGAATCAAAAGTCCGTTGCAGCCCACACACGATCGAATAGTCTGACGGAATCATTCCGTCGGACTTTGAATGTTGAAAAGTCCGCTCGTGTGTACGGGGCTTTAGGCAGCAAAGTTTTAGGGGCAGCAGGTTTCCCTGTCTTAACCCTTTCTATTCCCTTATATGCATGAATCAAAATTCCTTTCATTCATATATGTACAATATGTTCAGTAAAAGTGTGATTTCTACTGTATGAGACCACAAATATCTTCAGATAAAAAAGTGGCATTAAAAAAAGTCCAAAGAACACATATCTTTAGCACAGCCTCTTATAATCATGCTGATCTGTCTGATTTCAGATACAGCTGACTAGTCGCTCAGCTGCAGAACTACCACTCCCAGCATGCTGTACCTGCAATTTAAGTGTATTTCCACTTTTACAGCCAAATTGGGATATCGCCTACTTTATATTTGTTACATATTTTCCTTCACATAGCATAACTTAAAACATAATTAAAACATTTTAAATGCTCTGATAACATCAGCACTGAACAATCCTACTTAGATCTCGTTGTTTATGAGGGAGCTGATGTATACCATAATTAACCCTGCCTGTATTGTGCTGGCAAATCTCATTATTGGTTGTAAACTAGGTTTTGATACTGTCTGTCCTGCGTTAAATATTTAGAAGCTAGGCTTCTCCATTGTATGTTAATGAGACAAAGCTAAGCCTGTAATTAGTCTTTCTATGGAGACAGAATTTGGGTCCATGCACAATGGCTTAAAAAAAAAAAAAAAAAAAAGTTGCTTCTAGAGGAGTTCAGCGTTGTGCCTGTAGACGCAGCTCAATGTTATTCTATGTTGTCCATGTACATTAGGAATTAGAGGCTAATTCTAAGCTCAGCGTTTAGAGGCAGAAAAAAACCCTTCTGGCTTGCGTTTTGAGAGCAGTTCTCTGGCGAAAAAATGCTAAACGCTCTTATACGCCAGTGAGTGATTTTTCTGCCAAAAAGAACTGGCATTTTTTGTTTGTTTTTTAAGTCCAGTGTGCATGGACCTTCATTCTGAATTTCTTCACAAATGTATACAGTCTGCCATGACACCTTCTCCCTAGAAACATCTAAAAGGTAAGAAATCTTTTTTTAAATGTTTTTAGGTATCCTATGTAATTGTGAACACATACAATTCCTTGAAAAAGTATTCATGCCCCTTGAAATTTTCCACATTTTGTCATGTTACAACCAAAAATATAAATGTATTTTATTGGGGTTTTATGTGATAGACCAACACAAAGTGGCACATAATTGTGAAGTGGAAGGAAAATGATAAATGTTTTTGACATTTTTTTTACAAATAAATGTGTGAAAAGTGTGGTGCGCATTTATATTAAGCCCCCCCCCCCCCCCCCGAGTCACCTTTCACCGCAATTACAGCTGCAAGTCTTTTTGGGGATGTCTCAACCAACTTTGCACATCTAGAGAGTCGTAACATTTTTGCTCATTCTATTTTACAAAATAGCTCAAGCTGTCAGATTGGATGGAGAGCGTCTGTGAACAGCAATTTTCAAGTCTTGCTGCAGATTCTCAATTGGATTTAGGTCTGCGCTTTGACTTTGAAAAAAAATGAATATGCTTTGATCTAAACCTTTCCATTGTAGCTCTGGCTGTATGTTTAGGGTCATTGTCCTGCTGGAAGGTAAATCTCTGCCCCAGTCTCAAGTCTTTTACAGACTCTAATGCCACGTACATGCGATCAGACTATCCGGCGGACAACCCGCCGGACTTTGCGGAGGAGGTCCACTGGACTTTCCAAACGAGCGGACCTGCCCATGCACGCCCACACATGTCCGGACTTTTCCAGTGGACTAGGCCCATCTGTGTGCTAGTCCGCCGGAACGGACTTGCCCACACACACAGTAAACTCCATTCATTTTGAACGTGACTCCAGGTCAATGGAACTAGTGAAGGAAGTCAATGTCGCCGCCTCCATCGGCGAGATTGACACCTCGTGAGCCCCGTCACCTGGTAAGGATTTAGAGGGGAACCCCTACGCCAAAAAAACGGCATGGGGGTCTCCCCAAAGTCCATAGCAGACCCTTATCCGAACACGCAGCCTGGCCGGTCAGGAAAGGGGGTGGGGACGAATGAGCTCCTGAACCGTACCAGGCCGCATGCCCTCAACATGGGGGGGTGCTTTGAGGAAGAGGGGCCCCCCAAAGCACCTTGATGAGGACAAGGGCCTTTTCCCGACAACCCTGGCCATTGGTTGTCAGGGTCTGCGGGCGGGGGGCTTATCACAATCCAGGAGCCCCCTATAATAAGGGGGCCCCAGATTCCGGCCCCCCACCCTATGTGAATGAGTATCGGGTACGATGTACCCCCATTCACCTGGGGAAAAAAGTGTACATAAAAAAAACACAACACAGGTTTATTAGACAGCTCCGGGGGACTTCTTCCGTCTTCGGGGTCTTCTCGCCGGACTCCTCCCCTATCTTCTGCTCTTTTGCTTGCTCTTTTACTAGCGGAGGAGCCCGGCTTTCTCCTTCGTCGCCGCCGCCATCAGGGGGTCTTCTACCTTCACTAGTTCCATCCACCTGGAGTCACGTTCAAAATTAATGGACTTTACTCCGTGTGTGGGCAATTCCGTTCATTTCAAAAGTCTGGGGGACCAGCAAACAGACGGGCAGATTGTCCGCATGATTCCGCAGTCCGGTGGACAATTTTGAGTCAAGACTTCTTTCTAAGTCCGCTGGACTTTTGGGAACAAAAAGTTCGGCGGAGCGAACTTGGGCGGCGCGGCATAACAGGTTTTCTGTTAAGATTGCCCTGTATTTGGCTCCATCCAACTTCCCATCAACTCTAACCAGCTTCCCTGTTCCTGCTGAAGAAAAGATGGTGTGTTCGGGGTGATGTGCAGTGTTAGTTTTCCACCACACATAGAGCTTTGCTTTTAGACCAAAAAGTAAAATTTTTGATATCATCTGACCAAAGCACACTCTTCCACATTTTTGCTGAGTCCCCCACATGGCTTCTCGCAATCTGCAAACGGGACTTATGGCTTTCTTTCAACAATTGCTTTCTTTATCTCTGACCTGTCTGGTGTCTTCCTTGGCCTTCATGATGCTGCTTGTTCACTAAGGTTCTCTAACAAATCTCTGAGGGCTTCATAGAACATTGTATTTATACTGAGATGAAATTACACACAGGTGGACTCTACTAATTAGGTGACTTCTGAAGGCAATTGGTTCCACTAGATTTTAGTTAGAGGTATCAGAATAAAGGAGCCTGAATACAAATGCACGCCACACTTTTCAAATATTTATTTGGAAAATATTTGGAAAACCATTTATCATTTTCCTTCCACTTCACAATTATGTGCCACTTTGTGTTGGTCTATCACATAAAATCCCAATAAAATACATTTACATTTTTGGTTGTAACATGACAAAATGTGGGGTATGAATACTTTTTCAAAGCACTGTAACATAGCATATAGCAGGGTTTTCTGAAATTTTCCCTGCAAAAGTGGAAATACATTTTAAGGGTCAGAAGTTGCCTGATAATTTGTATTTCTTCCATATGATGTCCATTGGACTAGTGCAAGAGTATCTCTAGGGAGCACATATGGACCAATTAAACTATGTGTATACCATACCTGGCCAATGCCCCTGAAAGCTGGAAATCATTGACCAATGCAACTATGTAAAAATATACCATACCTGGAATTAAAAGTGTACTTGTATAGAGAGTACATGTACAGTACATGGGCTGCTGTAACTGACCTCCTTCTGAACATGTAACTCAGCTTGGTATCATGCTGATTCTCTTCAATACATTGAGTCACTGACCAGAAGAAGGTGTACAGGAGTCCCTCCTTAACTTGATACATGCTTCTACCAGATAAGACTTAGAAATAATGAATTGTATAATATTAACGCCAAAGGAACCATATCACAGTCATGCATCTTCAAAAATAAATCAGCAGTGTTATCCTGCATACCTCTTCCATGACGGGTTGCCCAAGCCCTGGTTCACATTGCTGCGACTTCTCACATTCATTTCAATGGGTGCTGTCTTAATTGCTAAAAGTCAAGTTGCAGTGACAAAAAAAAAAAAAAATAGTTCTTGCACTACTTTTCTGCGTTTGAGTACCATAGACTGCAATGTTAAACTCACAAGTTGCAGCAAAGTTGTTTCTTTGTCTTATGTTTGCAACTTTGGCTGCAACTTCAGAGGGTTTCGTAAGTTCAATATTATGTGTCACATTCTGTATTGTTATAATTGGCCAAAGTCCCAAAACATCAAAGTCACATGAAAGTTACAAGCAAGTCACACTACAAAGTTTCTCGACTCTGGGGTCGCAGCAGTGTGAACCCAGCCTTAGAAATAACTGCTGGTTGGACCTGGGTTACATCCGCCACAATCCAACTTTCAGGTCTGTTCCTAGCCGGATTTCAGCTGTGATACTGCAGCACTCCAGCAGAGGTCACTGGTCCAGGCTGCTGTGGGGTTTTGGCAAATGTACAAAAACTAAACGGCAGAAATGTCTTTTTTGCCTATAGCAACTATCAGGATTACAAGCTTTCAACTTCAAAACTAAGAAATAATCTGTTAAGGTCAGCACAGAAATCCCAGCTGTTGTAATACAGTCTTAAAGTGAACACGTGCTTGTCAATGGGCAGTAACATGTTCTTTTTATCGAAGACTTCGCAGAGAGAAAATGTTTATCTACCATTTTCTCAGTTCAGCAACCATTTGATTGGCCCAGTGCTGTCACATGGAGTGGGTCAAAACTTCCTGTGATCCCAGCATGTCAAAGCTCCACCCCCTGAACTCTTCCCCACTCCCAAGTTATTAAATCCGAACCCTACCTGATACCGAACAAGCAAAACATGTTTGCAGAGTCCTCTTCTTAATGCATACGCGCCCAGCAGCCCCATTCATTCCTGTGGATGATCTGCACTTCAAGCAGGGCTGCACAGTGAAGGTGGGGGAAGAAGGTAAGTATTTCTCTGAGGGGGTTGGGGGATTTACTTTTTTTTGATAAAGATTTTCAATTCATAAATTCAACATGTCTCATGTCTAAAAAGAGAAATTGCTCTCGGAGAAATAAACATAGCAGCTGACACGGCAATCGATACAGATTGGCCAATAAATATAAGCAAAAGTGCAACCCTAATAAAGCAAGTCCACCTTGTGCCCAAAAAAATGCATACCCGAGCAAATGGACTCCTTTTTATAAAGAAAAGAGTCAACTTGCGCTCATATTTTCAAATGGTCCCCATCTGGGATGGTGTGCACTTCCTTCTCCAGGTCCAATAACATCTTCATGGCAGTCATCTCAGACTTGTATTATTCAGCCATGCAATAAGGAGAAAGCCAAAAGAGCCACAAATTGTAAAATCACAATTTGTAGATTTATTGTACACACGGTCGGACATTCCAACCACAAAATCGTCAGATTTTTTTCAGACGGATTTTGGCGGAAACTTGTGTTGCATACACACGGTCGGACAAAGTTGTCGGAAAATCCAATCGTTCTGAGCGCAGTGATGTTCGTTGCATACGATGGGACTACGTAGAGGCCAGTAGCCAATAGCTTTCATCTCGTAATTTATTCTGAGCATGGCAGCTTGTCACGTCGGAATTCTCTACAAGCAATCGGAATTTTGTTGTCGGAAAATTTTAGATCCAGCTCTCAATCTTTTTCCGTCTAAATTTCTGACTGAAAAAGTCCGATAGAGCCCACACTTGATCAGATTTTCCGACAACATAATCCGATCGGACCATTTTCGTCTGAATTTCCGACCGTGTGTACAGGGCATTACAGTAGAGAAGCAAAAAAAAATGGTCCCGGGGATCAGATGGGCCATTTCCTTGTATCAGAGTGTGTGAAGACGTCACAAACATTGGTTTTATCCTACGCATTTCGTCATGTGTGACATAGTCCAAGGCTAGCCTTATTGTATGACTTAGTAATACAAGTCTGAGATGACTGCCATGAAGATGGTATTGGACCTGGAGAAGGAAGTGCACACCATCCCAGATGGGGACCATTTGGAGATATGAGTGCAAGTTGACTCTTGTCTTGTAGCCCTGATGAAGGGGGGACATGTTTTTGCTCCTGAAATGTGCTGGCTGTCTTGTAAATCATTAAAGCTGTTTTGGACTTCTTTATGAAATTGGTCTGGTAATCCTTCTTTTTGCTGCACTTACTTATTTGAACTTATTTGTCACTGTGTGTTGCACTTATTTATTTGGACTTATTTATATTGAGTTTTTTTCCTATTTTCTACCATTTCTTTATTAGCACTGCACTTTTGTTTATATAAATTCAGCATGGACCAACAAAGACCATGTTTATTGCTCTATTTGATTCTTCATGTATATTGTGGAAGGTCCAAAAACAGCTACAAGGCTGTTCAGTGAAGAAATGTTCTTCCCTGTGTCCTACAAAGCAGGTTTAGGCATAAGCAGCCCTTTTTTGACACCCTCAAAATCTACATGTCTTCCTTTGAATTCCCAAATGATGTAGAGTTTTAGGCCTTCATCGCAGTCCATCTTTATGGTTTTTTTATTTTGTTTTTGGGGCAAAAGTTATTCATTTTAATTTCCACTAACCCATTATAATATATGCCTTCTACAATGTTATCTTTATCTGAATGAACATGTTGCTAAAATTCTCAAAAGAAAACCTTTAAAAGGTTAACACATTTTTGCACTGAGCCAGACTACTTCTGCCAGGTTTCTTCCTGTTGATATGCGCCATATGACTTTCATTCTTGTTTTTCTGTATCCTCAGCTGAAGTCCAGAGTGAAATTGAACGGATCTTTGAGTTAGCGAGGACGTTACAGCTTGTAGTTCTTGACGCAGATACCATCAACCATCCAACGCAACTTAGTAAGACCTCCCTGGCCCCCATCATAGTTTATGTAAAGATTTCTTCTCCAAAGGTAAGTTTGCTTTAGTAATGTGTGTAAGCATTATGTCTAAGCAACTTTTTTTTTGCATGTTTTGGTGTCAGAATTGTTTTTTTTCCCATACAAGTTGAGAATGTAAAATCAGCCGCATAGAAGCAGGTCAAAAAGGGATCAGAAGCAACTGTGAAAGAACTTGGAAACTCATCTCTTGGGAGCTAACTGGTAGTGTTTGGGCTCCCTTCCAAACTTGATGCAGCTTGATGTGGGTTTGAAGGGGATCAAATGTAGCCCAGAAGAAGGTCAACAGAAGCACATTGCCAGGTTACTGTCAAAGTGGGCCCTTGTAGAACGCCAACTCAGGGTTTCCTAGGGCTCGGAGTCTAAGCCCCACCCTGCTTCTTCACCAGAGCCCCTGATCATAAGGATGGACTTGCAGTGAGCTGGAACCAGGTGGTGGCCCCCAGGTACACCCATCTGATGATACAGAGACCACTTGCGTATGCAGAGTACAGATAGCAGGAGACCGAAGAGGATCCAGGAAAGAAGCTGAGGTCAGGGCAGGTGGCAGACAAGCACAAACAGAAGACGAAGCCGGGGTCGGTACACGGGAAGTCAGACACTGAATACATGAAACACTAGGCATACAGGAGCTCAGAGAACTAAGAAGATGCTCAGGCAATGCGGGCTACACTGAGCATGTCTTAGCCCTTGTACACACGGTCGGACATTCCGACAACAAAATCCGTCTGATTTTTTCCGACGGATTTTGTCCGAAACTGGTGTTGCATACACACGGTCGGACAAAGTTGTCGGAAAATCCGATCGTTCGGAACGTGATGACATTCGTTCGTTGCGACGGGACTACGTAGAGGCTAGTAGCCAATAGCTTTGGTCTCGTAATTTGATCTGAGCATGCGTGGCACTTTGCCTGATCGGAATTCTCTACAATCATGTTGTTGGAAAATTTCATATCCAGCTCTCAAACTTTGTTGGTTGGACATTCTGACGGAAAAAGTCTGATGTAGTCCACAGACGGTCGGATTATCCGACAACATGGTCTGATTGGACCTTTTCCGTCGGAATTTCCGACCGTGTGTACAAGGGCTTAGTGTTAGAAAGAAAGGAAATTAAAACCCTCAGTATAGCAGGTGATGCCCATAAGTGAGCTCAGAAGCCACAAAACACATGTGAAAAGAATCAGAGATCTAGCAGAACCACTGCAGCAAGAAGGTAAGAATACACAGGCAGGAAACTGCAGGCCAAACCGTGACACACATATGGGTCTGAAAAGTAACTCAGATGAAAGTTGAAAGCGTCACAAACTGATATCAAATACACATTGAATTTTTCCATTTACCTGTAGCAACTCATTGCCCCTTGGTACAAATGTACAAAGGTTCAAATCCAAGAGGTGTCGGGACTTCAATATTTATTGATATAGAGTAGCAAATAGAATGACAAGAAATTGTGGAAAAGCTCACTGGCTCTGATTAGGCGACTCACATGTAACCCAGTTTTAATTTTGATGTCAAATTTAGTTTTAGTCATAACCTGTTGACTAAAATGCTATTTTAGCTTTAGTTGTATTTTAGTCCTCTGAATTGTGCTGGTTTTAATCGTATTTTAGTCGATTAAAATATAATGGTTTTAGTTCATTTGTAGTGCATTATTTAAGCATTTCTCTAAAATTTCCAAACTCAACCTTTACTCTTGAAGTAAAAATCAAATAACTTGCTATCAATTATAGTATTAAGGTTTGAACATGTACTACAGACACAGATTTATCTGTTGTGATATATAACCAGTGTTAATTTTGACATCGGATTTCGATTTAGTTTTAGTCATAGCCTTTTGACTAAAATGCAATTTTAGTTTTAGTCGCATTTTAGTCATCTGAATTGTTATAGTTTTCGTTGTATTTTAGCCTACTAAAATAGACCGTTTTTGATCTTGTTTATAATTTCCTAGTTTTAGGCACTATGTATAAGTGGATATTGATTACGTAATTAGTTGATTTACCATTTTCATAATTTTACATCTTTGTATTTGTCTTGTAGCCCTGATAAAGGGGTAGAATGATTTCCTCCCGGATGTGCTGGCTGTCTAGTGAATCATTAAAGTATAACTAAAGGGAAAAACTTTTTTTTTTTGTTTTGGATAGAGTACAGTGGGATTAGAACACCTGTCAGTTTTTGTTGCTGTCTCTATTTGTCCTGTTTACCATTATCACTGAAAGAGAAAGTAAAAGAAAACCCCAAATTTTGTGTTGTCCCCAGAACAGTAATGGAGAGGAAATCTTCCAATGGGGACACTAGTTCTGGTGATCTGGGGGTCCCCAGGGAATTCCCTTAATTTGCAAAGATTTTCTCTCACTTCCTGTTTGGCTATGGGACAGGAAGTAAAGGGAAATCTTCACAATAAGACACAGATAGTAGAAGAAAATACAAAACGAAAAAAAAGGTTTTGCTATAGTTCTGCTTTAAAGCTGATTTGGATTTCTTTATTAAATTGGTCTGTTGCTCTTTCCTTTGGTTTAAGCTCTGAATGCCGAAATGCTGGGTCATTCTGAACTGGCAAAGCTCCAACACTTCTGTATATTTTGGAGTTTGCCTGTTCCCTTACACATTCCTATTGGCCATCACTACAGTATGTGAGTCGGCTTCATTGACCCATGGGTATGTGTGAGATTAGAGGGAGTAGGCAAGCTCCAACACTTCCTTGAAGTGTCTGAGCTTTGCCAGCTCAGACTGGCCCAGAATTCAGCTGTAGCAGAGGGAAGGGAAAGCTGCTGTAGGTATGTGTATAAACCTCTAGGTATCTACGCTAAATACCTGCAAGCAGCTGTCACTTCATTTTTTGCTAGTGAGGGTTACTATGTTTCCGTTATTCAATGACTGGAGATATACAACAAAATCAGCGGCCTTGTGCAACCTGGACCTTGGCAATACTTGAGATCCACCACCTGTTTCAATCATTGCTGGGATCCCATGTGTTGGCAGATCAGTGAAAATCTCCTCTAATGCCTGTTAGAGTTTCTTCTCTATCCTATTCGATTTTATTCGATTTTTGGATAGTGGTCTGTGCTCTTCGAAGCAGCTAAAGTAGGCTACCAGTCAAGAATCGGGTGTCATTAGTTGGTTCATAGACAGCTGAGAGGATAGACCACTGCACCGACATTACAATAGGCTCACAAATCCACAGAAATGTCCATTATTGGAATAATTGTACCTCTAGTCATTACCTTTAATGTATTACCTAATTTCTGTTAAATAGCTATTCTATAGAGGCAGTCCACTCAAAACAGTTTGTGAGTTTTTAGTAGAAGACATAGACTTTATCCATCTGACAATTTTATCTAGTGGGGATTTTATTGGTGAGATCTATATAGGTTTCCTGTTCTACAAACCTGCTGTGGCTATTGTGAGGGAATTACAGTAATTTGGTTTATTTATCTAAGAGATTTTTAACTGAAGGAACTTAAACACATAAATGAGGGCAGGGACAGTCCAAACTTAAGGTGGACTGGACCAGAGTGAGGAATTGTGGCAGGGAGATCTTGTTGTTGGGAGTATTTAAGATATGAAGCAAGTCAAGGACTGCCCCAACCCTCCAAGCTCCATCTAAAATTTAAATATTGCAACCAGGTTGACTGACCCTTTAAAGTGTTACTAAACCCAGGAACCTGCATTCACTATATCTCGCCTCCCACAGTAAACAGGACATAGAAATGCAATAGTTTTAGTAAATATGAACTGCTAAATACCTTTTCTCATTAGAGCAGTCTTGTGACTTCTAGCAGTGTCTGGTTAAAGCTTGTAGGAGGAATTTTCATTCTCCACTGACTAGCCTATGAGGCTGCAGGACCTCGGACCCTCTGTCTGGACAGTGCTGATTGGTCCTGTGCAGATCACATGCACTCTCCCAAGAATGAAAAAAACTCTAGCAAAACACACCAAACTGAGCATGTGCAGCTTGCCCCCAAGGCTCTGTACTATCAGGAGATGGATTGGGGACAGTGGAAGAAGGTGAGGATCACAGAAGACAGGATCAAACAGCCTTTTTACACAGGGCAGAGGATAAACCCCTTAGGTTCCACAGTGAGTATAACAAGCACACTTTACTGCATATACAGACTGATTTTACTGTTGTGGGTTTAGTAACACTTTAAGTTTACTGTCCCTTGTCATAATTTGAAATCCTTTCTTCCTCCTATCCAAAAGTAGCACGCATGATGTGTTTTATTTTTATGTAATGCCAATATATGTGTTGTGTTCAGTATATTAATATTATGTGCATTTAATTATCATTTTCAGGTTTTACAAAGGTTAATAAAATCACGAGGAAAATCTCAGGCAAAACATCTAAACGTCCAAATGGTAGCAGCTGACAAACTAGCACAGTGCCCTCCAGTAAGTGTCCCCTATTATGTTATGTTTTCTGACATAGCCCAGATAGGAGGTACTTTAGACTTTAAGGGCCAATTCACACCAGAACGTGGTATGGAAAACCCACGTCCTGTGCATCTGTCCCACGTGTACTGCGTTAAAAAATGCACTGGGTGTTTGATATGTCAAAGTATTCCTAAAGACACTCCAAACGCAGTGCATTTGCCTGCACCAGATCCACGGTACTGTGAATGCACTACTTTTGATGCAATTTCAGCCTATTCAATTGAATGGGATGAAAATCTCACCGCACAGAATTGCACAGGAACGCAGACCGCATTCCTGTACAATTCAGGTGTGAACCAGCCCTAAAAGCCTAAGTTGAATTAAAAAAAGGTTTTAAACAAATCAGCACAGGCAACATTATTTACAGTCAATGCAATATGTCCATTGTGCTGCTGGTTGCAGATTTAGTTGAAATCATCCATCCTCTGATTGCACCATCATAATCTTCTGAGGCCACAGCAATTATTAGAGCCGAGGGACTTGTCATATGCACTCATTGAGAGTGCCGACTATGCCCACTCTTTTTGCCCTCTATATTCTTTGAATCTGTACAATATATAGCTTCTACAATTGGAAAACGATCTATGAATGGAGCACGGATGGATGAATGAAAGGTCCACCTCCTCCATTCATGGATTGTTTTTTTATTTATAGAAGCTATAGAAAAAAATACCTTGTTCAGCCACTTTCTGTTCTTGGTGACAACTGTCACACGGTCATGCTGCTTCATTGTCACCCAGTTGCATGTACCTCTGGCGGATACTACAAGTGGCAGTGTCAACCCTCATTGCACAAGCATGGTACACTGTTGTTACTATAGGGAAACAAGCCCAGAGCAATAATGTGGAGCTGACACTGTAATGAGTAGGGATGAGCTCAGGCGTGTTCGCATGGACCAAGTGCAGAGCCCGCCAGGAAGTCGGCGCTGCGCTAATCACAGGCAGTGAGACATTGCCCCGATGTGCGGCTGCAGAGATCGAGCAATGGCTCACTGCCTGTGATTAGCGCAGCGCCTACTTCCTGGCGGGCTCTGCACTTGGTCCATGCGAACACACCTGAGCTCATCCCTAGTAATGAGTACATGTATATGGGAAGTGGCTGAAGGAAGCAGGAGGAGATCAGCAGCACTTGGATACAAAATAGAATAAAAAGGGTGAGAACAGTATCTTCACCATCCAAAAATGATAATTGATCTACTATAATATCTAAAGCAAGACGTCTTGTAATCAAACATATGCTTATCATAGGAAATGTTTGATGTTATCCTGGATGAAAATCAGCTTGAAGATGCCTGTGAACATCTAGCAGATTACCTAGAAGCTTACTGGAAGGCCACACACCCTCCAAGCAGCACCCCACCCAATGCACTTTTATCTCGCACCCTTACTACTGCAACCCTTCCCGCCACCCCTCCCTCAGCTTCTAATGCACAGGTAAGATAACCTCTGGAATAATCTTAGAGACTGAAAGTGTGAAAAGCATTAGAAAATACCAATAAAAACAATGGAGAAGAAAAGCATACAGTTGCACAGTAAAACACACACAAAAAACAAGACACAGTGAAAGGTAAAGTCCTGGCAATGCAACTATACATAAGAGCAGTGGCGGCTGGTGCTGTACATCTTGGGGGGGTCAGCAAACAAGACATCCCGCTGACATACCCACACCCCCCCCCCCCAGGTTGGCCCCGCACTTACAACACCCCCTCTCCCCTTCATGTCTCCTTCATGCATTTCCTCCTCCTCCTCTGCATCTTAGGCTTCACGGTGGCTTCCCTCCTCCTTCCCTGCGCCCTGAGCCCACCTTTTTTTATAATCCAATTAGAGCATCAGGCTCTAATCACATGCTTCTAAAAAAAAACAAAAAAAACTTCCGGCAACCTTCATGTAGATTACGTTCCGGACGCATAGATTAGGTGGACGGTGCCCCTGCGTCCCTAATGGACAGGCCGCCACTGCATAAGAGCTAAAATAGCTGGCTATGCTGGTCCTGAAAATAGAGGTTTTGGTCCATGCTGGCTTGATAAAATGATACCGTTTCTTTGCCAACCACACATTTGTGGTGTGATTTCCCCATTCCACCCCATTCAAAAGGATGTATGCTGTGTACATCAAAAACAAATACCATATAGTAGAATGTGCCTATATGTTTACATTAATTGTAATAGTACCAACATCCTTTTACCTTTTGGGTATTAAAGTGATTGTATAGGCTCATTTATTTATTTATTTTAAACAACAAACATGTCATACTTACCTCCACTGTGCAGCTTGTTTTGCACAGAGTGGCCCTGGTCGTCCAATTCTGGGGTCTCCCCGGCGGCTCTAACGGCTCTTCCCCGCATCAGATAACCCCCTAGTAGAGTCCAGCATTTGCATTCATAGACATGAATGCCGGACTCGGCCCCGCCCCCCCACCGCCCACGTCATTGGATTTGATTAACAGCAGCAGGAGCCAATGGCTGTGCTGCTATCAATCTATCCAATCAAGAGCCGGGACCCCGTGGAGAGAGGGACAACGCATCCTCGCCGAGGGAAATACGGGGCTCAGGTAAGTAAAACGGGGGAGGGGGCTAGGGGGCCGGTCACTGCCAGAAGTTTTTCCACGAAGGGTTACAACCTAGTTAAACCCAAAAACAATTTATATATTTCAGTTTACCAATCATTACATGTGGTGGCTGCATTCGTTTTCTTTTTTAGACATTTTTCCTTTACTTACACCTTTTGATCCAGCCACTAATACACTTTCTGTCTTAAGCAGCCATTAGAGGACTTTTTCTTTCCTTCCACCACGGGTGGAAGGAAAGAATATAACTTGATTCAGCCAGTGTTGCTGGGGGAATGCCTCCCGCAGCACTATAGTATTCTGCCAGTAGGGGAGGGGAGCGGGTAGGGGGGCAGCTGGCAGAACACAATGCTTACTGCTAACAGCTAGGTTATGAAGAACAATTACAAACATTAAACATATTCTCCCTCAAGAAGAGGCACCTAAGAGGGGCTATGATAGCGATATACAAATATTTTAACCACTTTCAGACTGGAACATTTTGCTGACTTAAGACCAGACCACTTTTTGCGATTCGGCACTGCGTCACTTTAACTAACAATTGCGCGGTCGTGCAACATGGTTCCCAAACAAAATTGATGTCCTTTTTTTTCCTCAAATAGAGCTTTCTTTTGGTGGTATTTGATCACCCCTGCGGTTTTTATTTTTTGCGCTATAAACATAAATAGAGCGTCAATTTTGAAAAAAACGCATCATTTTTTACTTTTTGTTATAAAAAATATCCCCCAAAATATATATAAAAAAAAATGTTTCCCTCAGTTTAGGCCGATACGTATTCTTCTACATATTTTTGGTAAAAAAAATCGCAATAAGCGATTATTGATTGGTTTGAGCAAAATTTATAGCGTTTACAAAATAGGGGATAGTTTTATGGCATTTTTATTAAGAATTTTTTTTTACTAGTAATGGTCGGCGATCAGCGATTTTTATTGTGACTGCGACATTATGGCGGACACATTGGACATTTTTGACACATTTTTGGGACCACTGTCATTTATACAGCAATCAATGCTATACAAATGCATTGATTCCTGTGTAAATGACACTGGCAGTGAAGGGATTAACCAGTGGGTGGCTTTGTAGGGGTTAAGTGTTCCTAGGGGCGTGTTACTAACTGTGGGGGGCTGGGCTTTGTGTTAGTGAACACTGATCTCTGCTCCAATCACATGGAGCAGAGATCAGCGTCACTTGTTGCTAGGCAGAATGGGGAGATGCTGTTTACAACGGCATCTCCCCGTTCAGCCACCCCGTGAGACGATCGCGGGTATCCCCGTTGCGATCAAGTCCGCAGGACCCGCGACCGGACTCACGGAGGTCCCGACCGGTACGCGAGCGCGACGCCGGTGGCACGCACGCGATGGCAGGGCGGCATTTAAAAATGGACGTACCTGTACGCCAATATGCCTGCCCGTGCCATTCTGCCGACGTACATCAGCGTGCGCCGGTCGGGAACTGGTTAATAGTTTTTCCAACATTGGGAGGAAATTTCAGTCTCAGAACACTCAAGAAGACACGTGGCCACTCAAGAAAGTTGGACGATAAGTGGTTTAACCTTAAACTGCATAGGGGGTTCTTTACTGTTAGAGCAAAATCAATGTGGAACTTCTTTCCACAATCTATCGTTTCATCTGGAATTGTCACTGATTTCAAAAAACTTTTAGATGGACACAATATTTAGGGATATGGGAAGTGGTAGAGACATAAATACACACACACTAGATGGAATGGTGTCTTTATTCAACCTTAGCAACTACGAAACTATGAGAAGAGGGCAAAGTGTTATGTAGTCCTAACACATCCTGCCTTAGGGTGACAACGCTTATCAGTTATCACCCCAGGAGAGGATGTTTGGTAATGACAGGTTTACCAGGTTAATACAAAAGTGTGAAAAAAAGAAACAATTTCAGCCACCACATTTAAGAATCAGTAAGTTGCAACACTTTCCATTTGGGTTCTTGGGTTTAGATACTCTTTAAGTTATTAGCATTTAAAACAGGTGTGTTCACTTTTTTTATTAGCAGGGCTCCCAAGGAGAGCAAAAGAATGATCATCCTCCCCCTGAACGACCTGGGGTCGTAGAAGAAGAGGCACCCGCTGAACCGCCAACAAGAAAGTCTCAACATCGATCTTCCACCTCTGCCCAGCATCACAACCACCGAAGTGGAGTTAGCAGAGGACTTTCTCGACAGGAGACTTTTGACGAAACACAAGACAACAGAGACTCCGTATATCTAGAGCCAAAGGATAATTACTCTTCTGAACATGCTGATCCTCAGGAGTCCCACCGGGATCACAACCACAGAGACGAATCTCACGCAGTTAGCGAACACAGACACAAAGAACCTCGACACCGGACAAACGAGGACAGGGATCAGGACCACAACGAATGCAACAAACCCCGCAGCCGTCACAAATCAAGGGAACGATATTGTGAAAAGGACGGAGAGGTTTCTAGGAAACGTAATGATAATGAGTGGAATCGGGATGTTTACATCCGCCAGTAACTTTTTGAACACCTTTTATATGTGTTTTTTTTTCTTTTCTTGTTATAAAACCCCCATGCAAATTATTTGAACCCAAAATACATTGCATCCCTGATTCCTCTTCCTTTTTTTTTTTTTTTTTTGTTTTTCTTCACTATTTTTGTTTTTTACTGCTGTTGCTTCCTAAGCAATAGCATGAAGTACTTTCTTTTTTTTTTATAGTGTTTTTACTTAAACTTGCCATGGCACATCTGCAGATCTCTTACCAAACCATGTGTTTAGCTGTTTCCGTGAAAACCATTCGAATGCTGTGTTGCCATCAAGATATTGTTGCTGTTTTAAAGCAAGTGATAATGTTTTTGTAGCCTCCTATATATATATATATTTTTGTTGTTTTTTTTTTTTAAGACGGGACTGGTTCCAGGCAAAATAAATGGTGATTTCACTTTTTCTTCCATATGTGTTTTCACTTTTGCACTGTTAGAGCGATATATTGACGATGTTTTTGTTTTCTGATGGCAAAAGTGATATCAGACTTCTGAACAGACTGCTAAAACATTGCATTTATTTTTGTATTTTGAAATGCACCCACCTACTTTGAATGTTGATTTCAGAGCCACTATTTAACTTTTTTTCTCATCCTTTTTGCCTCCCATTGTCTGTGTTTAAAAAAAAAAACAGAGTTAAATATTGCCTTATACTCACGACATTTCAAAAAGAATTTACTGTGTAGTGCTAATCTCTGTTGTATACTCTTGTTGTGTTTATTTTTTTGTCATTTTCTTTGCCCTGCATGCTTAAATGTTAAACTATACACCGTTTGTTTTTTTAACATCATAATTTAATAGTCAGTGACTGGAATTAGAAAGGAGATGTAATGGTTAGAGCTCTTTAAATTAAACAATTGTCAGGTTTTAGAGCAAAGTTCCCTAACTGTATCTTGTGGTCCACATTCATTGTTTTATTGAATAATGAGACCTAAAAACATCTGCACCCCAAAGTTCAATTGAACTTTCAGTTTAAAACAGCATGAGACATTCTGGGTGCATCAAAACAAAAGGTGTGCAAAGTCTTACAATATGGTTTCTTTAACAAGCAGCCACAGCCAGAGTAGAAAAGCCCGTTCCAGGCCAGCATGATGTGCAAAAGAATCCTTACTCTGTATTGAAGCAGCGAGCTCTCTGCGGATGTCTAATATGCATTCTGTTAAATCGCGCTTCCTGCTGATTAAGGGCTCTAGGGCTGATTCATCAGAGGATGTGTTGGACCTCTGCAGAGAGATGACTGCTTCCATAGAGAGAGCAAGGGTCTTTGTTTACCACATGCTGACAGGGGACAGTCTTTTCTATGCAAGCTGTGGTGGCTTTAAAAAATAAATAAAAATAAACTAAGACTTTTGTTTTTGGGGCACCTGGAATGCATTTAGCTGATTTAAACTGAAAGTTCAGTTGGGCTTTGGTTTCTTTAGAGCAGGGCTGATTAGATTCCGAGTCTTCGTTGATGTCAATGACCATGGCACAACTGCCTATCCAAATGTTAAGATTATCTAAAGCCAATTTTTTGTTTTGGATAGAATATGTTAGAATCTCGTTTTTGTTACGTCTATGTCCCTATTGGGGTGATTCCCCTCTCTATTTGTTCTGGTGATCATTGTCACTGGGAAAATCTGAACCTATAAGCTGTCACTGGGTCAGAAATAAAGGGTAAAATTTACAGTAACAATAAGAGAGGGTTCCCCTTCTTTGGAGAGATCTGTTCTCGCTTTGCGTTGCATATTGAAACAGGAAGTGAAGGAATATCTCCCCAAAAGAAGCTGCATATGTGCAAAGAAATAGAACACTTTTGTAACAGAAATTTATTTGTACCTTAAAGTGGACCTTGCATAATAATTCAAGGCCGCTTTATCTTGCAGCCCCTTACCACTATGTAAAAACAATTAGTACAAGCCATCTTAAAAAATAAAACAATAGAATTCCTTACACCTTCCAGCCACCTCTTGTAAGCGCTGGTGATTTCATTGGACCCCCACTGTGGGAACCTGGGAAAGTTGAAGATTACAAATTTTGCAGGAAGATACTTCTGAACTGGGGCAGAGTGCATTTGCACAGGATTATGGATCACCAGCTTTCCCAGGATCCAGTTACAAGGCCTGGTGACACCACCCTTAACAACAAGAGAACATAGGCGGGTTTAAAAAAAAAATGTTTTTGAATGTCTTATTTTTTTTTATTGCTTTTACATTGGGGCTTATAAAGGATTTGTTGTACGATTTGCTCAGTGAATGTTTGCTGGACATTTGTCCATCTATTTTATGGCATATATGTTTAAAGAGGATTCACCCTAATGCTGTGGATTGGTGAACCTTGTTTGGCTTTAAATGCGGGCTTAACAATTTCCAAAGAGGGTCTGCCCTATTCGACTACTATCTTTTTAAGAGGATTCACTCATCATTTTCAAAAAAATTCACCCATCATTTTGAAAGATTCACCAATTAGCGTCCTCTTATAACATAGAGATTCCAATAACCAAGATTTGCCCATCAAATTCAGAAAAGATTCTGACATTTCCTTCATTACACATAGGATAAATGAATGCCAGAAAATACAAATGGAATAATGTCTAGTAAATATTTGCTGTGCAAATTGCAGAAGTGATCCTTTAGGCTGGCCATAGACGTGCAAATTCCTTTCCTGCAACCACGGGTTGCAGGGAAGAAATTCACACAATTCCCCCATCAACACTAACAGGGGAATCCCTCCTGCCGAGACTTTGTATTCTCCCAGCAGAAGTAAATCTGGCAGGCTCGTTGTACCTAAGTTGATCGATCAGCTTGGTACATTCAGCCTGTCCATACACAGGTTTGAATCTTGGCCGGTTCAGCAGGAGATTCAAACCGTCTATGGCCGGCCTTATAAATAGACCCCTTTGTTTTTACATGATTGGTGGAGGGCTTCAAGATAACCTTGATAACCTTGCATTTCCATGAAGAGTCTGCTTTAAACTGTACCTAGCAAGCCAACTCTCTTTATAGAAACCTGCTAATCAATCTAAGCACCTTCAGCAGAGATCATGTGACCAAGGCTTGGCCCACCATGGGAGCCTCAAGCAATCAGTTTTGCAAGATGGGTAACTGCTTCAGGTTTCTTTTACAGCCATAAAATTAAAGCCCAACTTGGCTCTTTTACAAAATGGCACCCATTTTAAGGTGCACCAAAACAACAGGTTTTTCAGTGTCCAACCTGTCACATCAGTGTTAGAACGTCACATTGCCACTTATAAAGTCTGTTCCCACACCTTTAGCCTACATTTATGGACCGCTGACCTCTCCATGTAAGCAGCCATCCCACCCCCGTTGATGCACCAATATCTCTGCAATCAGCAGGGAGCAAGGGTTTGGCTGATTGCAGAGCTATTGGTCTAACTCAACAGAGTGCAGTTTGGAGCTACTATCTCAAGTTGACAGTGCATGCTACCTGCCCCACATTCTCACCTTTACTTCACTGCTTAGTGAACTGCCATCTCAGAATCCCAGATATGCATATTTTTGTTGCAGGTTAGTGATACACCAATTAACAATGTAACAATCACAGCCGTGTATCCTGCGCCTTCAAAAACAAGTTAGTAATGGTCTGCAGATGCTGTTTCTGACCTAACAGGTACCCTTTAAGTAATGGGTAAAGAGGATGAATTGATTTTTGGTCAAGTAGATATAGCCTATTAAAATAGCCTGCTAACAGCTATTTACACACAGAATAGAATCACTCATCAATGTGACTCATCACATATCAGACAAAGCCAGCCTCCGGCCAGGCAAGTACCACTCTGCTGTTTCTTTTGGGGCATCCTTAGTCATGTATTAAAGCAGAACTCCAGTTTTCCCAATCCTCACTGCCTCCCCTTCCCTAAACCACCCCCAGCAATAATTTTTACTGTTTACTTCTATGCATACCTTTTTTCCGCACTCTTCAGGCCAGATCAGTGATTGCACGGGTCCTCCCTCTAAATCCTTGATGGTGGTTGGTGGTGCCCACAAAATGACTCAAACCAAGTCCCACCTAGGGGATGTGTCCATGACAATCAGGGCTCACAGAAAGTAGGTTGGATGATGCTGGATGTCATTCAATCCAAGGAAGGAATGGTGGCTATGATGTGACCAGGAGTGGAGAGTCATTGGGGGACAGCGAGTCAGAGGAGATATATGTTGCAGTGGAAGCTATCTTTTTTTGACTGCTTGTCAGTACATAAAAAAAGCCATGGATTTCTGCTTTAAATGTTTTTTTTTCTTTAAACTGAGGATTATATAATTGTAAAATTAGTAATATCAATATTATCATATATTAATAAAAAAAAAAAAATATAATATATATATAATTTAAGACATCTATTAGAAAAAAAAACTTTACCAAAAAGCTGCCAAAATAATAATGAAAGTTTACTTTTTAAAGGACAACTAGTAAAAACCTTGCAGAAAAGATTTCTTGGGGCTCCCATGGTGACCCAGTCACATCACCACATGCCCAAGTCCTGGTCACATAATCTTAGCTGAAGATGCTTCGGGAACTCAGAATGAGTTAAAGTACTAACTTTATTCTTTTTTTTTAAACATTCTGTATAGGCGTTCACATTGTGGCACCTTGATAAATGGTTCAATTCATACAAAAAAAACGTTTTTGGGTAGATGCTGGAGACTCTGTTGGTGAACATCTGCTGTGTCCATTATAAGGGGGTCCCACTCTTTTTGTAGAACTTCTAGTGAATTCTATAGTGCAGGGAATGCAACCAGTAGAGTAGGAGACTATTTGTGGGAACAGAGCCAGGAACCCTGACAAGTAGTATTCCTCACTGGTGGTCCCCTTGTGTTATCGGACACCAGTCAGTGGCTCTGACTGCCACACTCCATTTACAATTGAAATAATCATTTTTAGTTGACCGGCCCCATTTAGTCCCATGGTAAATATAAAAAAAGAGAATTCAAAAGCATAAACCAGTAATAAAACTGGAATTAGATATTAGTGGAATTATATCATTGGGCATATTCTTGTTGGTGCTATACCTCTGCAGAAGTGTAAAATGCAGCACAGACCTTGAACCAATCTGACTGCTGCTATGAGTATATTCAGAGGTAGCTGAGAGTTACATGGGGCTCACAAGCTACCAGTTGGGGATCTCTGCTATAGATGAATTACCTGCTTTACTGCAATGTCAGAACATAGCAAAGTGGATGATTCACCTATTGATTGCTTTGTTAATATTATTGGCTGCATGTAATTTATTTCTTTGTTTTGCAGATCCACTGTTAAAATGGGGTTAATCTAAAGGTTATGGCAGGCATTGGTTTACTGATCACACTTGTAGCAGGTTGAAGGAAGAAATGTCGGACAACAATTTAAATGTAATGGCCTCATGCGGTATTCATTTGTATTCATTTGCCCCACCCTATGAGTAATATTGATGACCAAACTGATTGCAACAAACAGGGTACTTTCTAATAGAGTTGATCAGCCTTTTGAATCAGGACTAGAGATGAACAAAAAGCTGTTCTAGTTACTTTCCTGTGATCTGTTTGATAGACTCAGATATTTGTGATCCATTGGCTTTACTAGCCTATACTTAAAGGCCAAGTTCACCTTTTTTTCTAAATTCCAGCTCCCCTATGTACCAGTATAGCATTAATGTACTTCTTTTGCAAAAATAAAACAGTTTTCCATTTATTATACCCACGATTACAAGACTCTCTTCGTGGCTGTTCAAAAACACTTTAGGTCATGACACAGGAAGGAGTTGACCAGCTGATCTCATTAGCACACACCCTGCATGATCTACCATCAGCTGGTCAACTCCTTCCTGTTTCATGACCCAAAGTCTGTCCAGGAAGTAAGGCAGAAGTAACAGATAAGTGTTTTTAAACAGCTGTGATGAGAGTGGGGTAAGTGTGTGTGTAGAATAAAGGCAAAGCTGTTTTATTTTTGCAAAAGAAGTACATTAATTCTATATTGGTACATTGGGGAACTGGAATTTTAGAAAAAAAAGGTGAACCAAGGTAAACTTATGCATTGTACACACGCCCGGACTTTTCGACAGCAAAGGTCCGACGGAACAAATCCGTCGGACAATTCGAACATGTGTGGGCTTCATCTGACTTTTGCTGTCGAAAAAATCAGACGGAATTTAGATTTAGAACATGTTTCAAATCTTTGCAACAGACTTGAGTCCGGTTGAAAATCCATTCGTCTGTATGCTAGTCCGGCGGATGAAAACAGACGCTAGGGCAGCTATTGGCTACTGGCTATGAACTTCTTTATTCTAGTCCGGTCATCACAGTCGAATCAGTCGAACTTTGGTGTGATTGTGTGTGGCCAAGTCCGTTCGTTCGGAAAGTCCATTGGAAGTCTGCCGAAAAGTACGTCGGGAACACCGTCGGACCTAGTCTGCCAGAAAATCCGGTCGTGTGTACGCGGCATTAGCCTTTAAAATACATTCCCTCAACCACAGGAAGTAGATTGGAGAAGGGGTTCTTTGACTATCAACCAGTTCACTGCTGGGTTTCCTTGACTGTAGGCTCCCTGTCTCCTCCCAAGCATGTCTAGTTGTTTACTACCACATTGTCAATTGGATAATAGGTGACTCCCATTGGTTTCCTTGTTTGTGGCTGGGGAAAGGGCTCTAGAATTGAGGAAATGCACCACTAAGGGGTCCAAAGGACTCAATATCAGCTTATTTTTTAGGAGAAAGCAGGAGAAAATCAGTCATGCTGTGGATCACATCATTTTTAGATATTTGGTTAATAGAAATCCGGTTGAATCTCTGTTTAGGTAAACTAATGCATTTATTCATCTCTAGTCTGAACCTCAGCTGTGGTTATGTATTGCTAGATTTGCACCATGTAGCATACCACAGTTTAAGGGACCCAGAACAAGAGCAATCTGAGACAATGTCATCGGTTTGCCAATCAGAATCTATCTTTCACTAAGCTCTGGTTGTGATGAGTTATTGCACTTTGCACATAATCTGGCACTTTTAGTGCTGCTGTATTAACTGCGCAGCGGGATAGGCAATCTGGCAAGTAGAGGTTGTGCTAGCCAGCAGAACTGGGGTGTCTTACACAGAATGGGAGTACTACAGATTCATATATATATATATATATATATATATATACACAGGGTATGGAGATGGTACATAAATCTTACTCTCCAGACAAGGTTCTTTAACATTAATAGCAACCTGAGCTTGTCAGCTTAATATGCCAAGGTTGTGCCAGCTTAGTCTGGCACTAAATGACTAATTATGAAATCTAACCAACATTCCCAAAATACTGCTTCCTGGCAACCTGATAGCTTACATTAACATGAATGCTCAAGGATGCCACAACCTGGCCACTGTAGAATTGACAGATGTGCCAAAATGAATGGATCTTAAAGAAGAACTTCTCATGGGTTTGAAAAAAAAGTCAAAGTCACCAGCTACAAGTACTGTACTTACCAGACCAAGAAGTCTAGCAAAGTCTTCTTACAACCCTAAGTCTTAGTTCCTGTGATGCCATCTTGGCTGTGGAAGCCAGCTGTGGCTTCCTGATCAGTGAGATCGTTCATGCACAAATTGTGCCGACTGGAGGGGACTAATCCCAGGAGGCTGCGGGTGTGGTGGACCCAGTGCAACAGCATCCTTGCCTAGGCAAGGAATGAGGAGGTGGGAGAAAGTACCTGCTGAAAAAGGTGCTTTACTTGCTACCCCAAAAAAAACTTTTCTAAATATGTAAAAGGAAGGAGCAGAGGGAAAAGATTGTGCAATTGATAAGAGATATTCGAAGATCCACTTTAAGAAGAATAGCATATAAATAAAGAGTGCTTCTTGATGCACATACCATAAAATCAGCTTCTGCCTCTCATTCACCAACCATGCATTCGAATTATGAAGGAGAGATTCTGATTGGTCTTTATGAGCAACAATCCCAGTTCTTCAAACACTTTGAAAAAGACCTGCTTTTAGAACGTCAACCCCAGTCAATATAGTAGCTATCAGAGTTTTATCTTAAATATATGTGTAAATATATACAGATATATATTTATATTTGTGATATTTAAAGAACATTTGATTGAAAACTGCACTTGCACCACTGAGTATTACTATTGCCAAGCAGCGTTTTAACTCCTACCACAATCTCCGAGGTCCTTCACTTCAATTTCATTTTGTTTTGTTCAGTTGGGTCATGCCACACTTTGGTAGTTGTTTTCTTTCCAAAGAGAAACAATATATAGATATATATATTTAAATATAAGCTTTGTTGAATACTGTATATGCATATTTGTGGGAAGTATCTTTATTTTCCAGAATCAGATTTGTAAGCATTTGTATATACTTCAAAACGGCCTTTGTAGATATTGGATCGTAGGTTTTCGTAGACATGTCAGACTGTTAAATGGTTCTATTTATTTATTATGCTATATACAAAATGGTGGCTGTAAATCACATGTTATTCTTAACATGTAGAAATCTACAACAAAAAAAAGAATGATGTTCCAACATCTGTAGTCTATTTGTCCTTTATTGTGATCTTCAACGATTTGCCTTGTCAACATCTAAAGTGGAGTGCAAATAATGGAAACTTTAGAGTGTATTTAGAGTGGAATCCCCATTGCAGAACTTTTAAAAATATGTTGGTTTATAAGGGGTTAAGGCTAATGAGGTGTATGCCACTGTGTGACCTTTTTTTTTATTTTATTTATTATTTACATTTTTTATGTACACTGGGACTACAGCTATTGATATATATTCTGGAGCTACAACATTGGACCTTTGTGTCTCCAATACAGCATCTGCAGAGTCATTTGCCCAATGAAGGAAGGCTTTGTATTATGTGAACCTATTCACAAAACACAGAAAAATGTATGGATGGCAATAATTTCGCTATTTTGTGTGCCACATCCAGAATTATAAACCAAAGATAAGAAAACTCCTAGTAGTGGACTTTTTAGGCACATACAACAAATGTCAAATAGATAAAGTATAAAGTTTATTGAATATAATATTATAAAAAGCTGTATATAACAAGGAATGCATAGACTAGTGATGTATATACAACAGACTCTAATGTTTAATGTTTAAAACACCCTACGCGTTTCGGAGAATCTGCGTCTCCTTCTTCAGGGGTAGGTATAGAGCACAGAACAATTCTATAAAAAAAAAAGAATAGTATATGTTAGAAGAATACAGAACATAAACAAGTACATATATCGTATACATTTTTTATATTTTTATGTATGCACTTACGTATTCAGAGAGATGTTGATACTTGTAATTAAAAACAGTCAGACAGTACAGGTATAGCTGATGGTTACTTTACTGTCGAGAAACTTCTAATATGATCGTCTTAACAGATAGGGCCGAAATAGCTGTGAAAAAAATTGATAGAAGACCAAACTCTCCCAACCCCAGTAAAGGTGGGCAGACAGAAAAACCCCCGGAGAAGCACTGGGGCAAAGCAGTCCACTACTAGGGGTTTTCTTATTCACAAAATACAAAGACTTTTGTGAATGGACAACAGAGGGCAGGGGCGGCAGAGCAGATGCTGTGTAGCAGAGTACATCTCTCCTGTCAGAACACTGAGGATATAGACAAAGATGTATATAGTAAATTATTAGGATAAGTCCACAAGGTGTGCCTTATAAACCGGCATATATTTTTAAAAGGGCTGCAATTCCTGGAGTTATGCTTTAAGGCTCTTTCACAAGTGTGCCTTCAGTTCTGTTCAGCGGGGGATCTGTGAGCTGATGTTGCTGATAGGAGCTGGGCAGATGACAACTTTTTACCTAATAGGAAATTGGGGGAGGGTAAGGGGGCGCGACGACTCCCCAACAGCAACACAGGCAGAAATAAAAAAAGCCTTTTTTTCAGTAGAGTAGAGGGTGACTAGAACCCCTGTCAGATTGTATTGTGGTCTGTGTTCTTGTTCCTTATTTTTCCTCACTTCCTGTCTGGTGAAAACCATTGCCAGGAGGGGGAAGTTAAACAGAATCCTAGATAGCAGTGAAAGTCTAACAGTAGTTCAAACCCTTTCTCCACTCTCTCCAAAACTATGACAACCAGTTTCTTGTGGATAGAGTGGGGAAGAGTTAGAACCTCCATCAGGCTTTATGGATATATTTGGCTCATTGTGGAGATCTACTCTGACTTCCTGTCCTGGTGTTAGGCAGTCATCACAACAAGAGGTGGGAGAAAGATCCATTATGTAGTCTTGTTTGGGAGATTGCTGCTCACATTGTATCTTGGTAACTAGTGGTCACCAGGACAAAACGTCAAGGGAGATTTTCTTTACAATGACAGACATAGTAATAAAAACCCCAACAGAAATCAGAATACTTGCCTACTCTGCAAAAAATGGCTGGAGTTGCACTTTAAGATTTCCACGTATTTCAGTCTGATTGTGTAATGTTGCTAAGTTTTTGCTATTCCAGGGTCTGGAGGTTAAAAAAATTCAGATCTGGCGGCAATACCCTCCTTTCTGGAGCTGTCCCCTGGAGTATGTCTTCTCTGCCACGTGATGTCCTGAGGACATACTGTGAGTGCAGGCACCATGGACCCAGGTATTACCATGGCACCCTGAACTCTCGGTGTATTGATCACATCATTGCCATTCTCTGCATGGTAGCATAACGCCACCACCAGAAGAAACTCAAAAGTAGAAGAGGACATTGCAGATTATGTGATAACATCTGGCTAAGGTAACTATAGAACAGGGATATGCAATTGGAGGACCTCCAGCTGTTGCAGAACTACAGGTCCCATTAGGCAAAGCAAGACTCTGACAGCCACAAGCATGACACCCAGAGGCAGAAGCATGATGGGACTTGTAGTTTTGCAACAGCTGGAGGTCCGCTAATTGCATATCCCTGCTATAGAACAATAAAAGCATAAAATACTGTGGGAGAGGGCCAGATCCTTGAGGGAGCTTGCAGTTAGTCTTTAGGTATTGTTTGAAATTGCTACTAGCTTGTTTAAAGCAAACTTTGTTCTTGTTTATTAAAGCCTAAGTGCAGCTAAAATAAAAAAAAACAGAAAAATCAGCACAAGGGACATAACTTACAGTCAGTAGAATCTGTCTTTGTGCTGATTCTTCTTCTTTTAGGTGAAATACTTCTCCATCCATTCCCCCGTCCTTAATCTTCCGGTGCAGCAGGGGTTACTAGAACTGAGGCGCCATGACAGCTCCATTTTTCATAGAAGCAGATACTCCAGATTTTATGAATAAAACATGGCCTATGAATGGAGGGGGCAGACTTCAATCATCCAGCCGTCCTCCAGTCATAAATCTTGTTTTTTATATACATATACAGTATCTCAAAAAAGTGAGTACACCCCTCACATTTTTGTAAATATTTTATTATATCTTTTCATGTGACAACACTGAAGAAATGACACTTTTCTACAATGTAAAGTAGTGAGTGTACAGCTTGTATAACCGTGTAAATTTGCTGTCCTCTCAAAATAACTCAACACACAGCCATTAATGTCTAAACTGCTGACAACAAAATTCAGTACACCCCTAAGTAAAAATTTGCAAATTGGCCCAATTAGCCATTTTCCCTCCCCAGTCATGTGACTCGTTAGTGTTACAAGGTCTCAGGTGTGTTAAATTTGGTGTTATCGCTCTCACTCTCTCAAACGGGTCACTGTAAGTTCAACATGGCACCTCATGGCACAAAGAACTCTGAGGATCTGAAAAAAAAGAATTTTTGCTCTACTTAAAGATGGCCTAGGCTATAAGGAGATTGCCAAGACCCTGAAACTGAGCTGCAGCACAGTGGCCAAGACCATACAGCGGTTTAACAGGACAGGTTCCACTCAAAACAGGCCTCACCATGGTCGACCAAATAAACAGAGTGCACGTGCTCAGTGTCACATCCAGAGGCTGTCTTTGGGAAGTAGACATATGAGTGCTGTCAGCATTTCTGCAAAGGTTGAAGGGGTGGGGGGGGGTCAGCCTTTCAGTGCTCAGACCATACGCCACACACTGCATCAAATTTGTCTGCATTGCTGTCATCCCAGAAGGAAGCCTCTTCTAAAGATGATGCACAAGAAATCCCACAAACAGTTTGCTGAAGACAAGCAGACTAAGGACATGGATTACTGGAACCATGTCCAGTGGTCTGATGAGACCAAGATAAGCTTAAATGGTTCAGATGGTGTCAAGCGTGTGTGGCAGCCACACGGTGAGGACTACAAAGACAAGTGTGTCTTGCCTACAGTCAAGCATGGTGGTGGGAGTGTCTTGGTCTGGGGCTGCACGAGTGCTGCCGGCACTGGGGAGCTACAGTTCATTGAGGGAACCATGAATGCCAACATGTACTGTGACATACTGAAGCCAAGCATGATCCCCTCCCTTTGGAGACTGGGCCGCAGGACAGAATTCCAACATGATAATGACCCCAAACACACTTCCAAGATGACCACTGCCTTGCTAAAGAAGCTGAGGGTAAAGGTGATGGACTGGCCAAGCATGTTTCCAGACTTAAACCCTATTGAGCATCTGTGGGGCATCCTCAAACGGATGGCTCTAACGTCCCACAGGTTCGTGATGTCGTCATGGAGAAGTGGAAGAGGACTCCTGTGGCAACCTGTGAAGGTCTGGTGAACTGCATGTCCAAGAGGGTTAAGGCAGTGCTGGAAAATAATGGTGGCCACACAAAATATTGACACTTTGGGCCCAATCTGGACATTTTCACTTAGGGGTGTACATTCTTTTGTTGCCAGCGGTTTAGACATTATTGACTGTGTGTTGAGCTATTTTGAGGGGACAGCAAATTTACAGTTATACAAGCTGTACACTCACTACTTTACATTGTAGCAAAGTGTAATTTCTTCCGTGATGTCACATGAAAAGATATAATAAAATATTTACAAAAATGTGAGGGGTGTACTCATATTTGTGAGATAGTGTGTGTGTCTATATATATATATATATATATATATATATATAATATATATATATATATATATATATATATATATATATATATATATACACACACACACACACACAGTATTCACACCGCTTCACTTTTTCCACATTTTATTATGTTACAGCTTTATTCTAATTCCTCAAAATTCTAAAAACAATACCCCATAATGACAACTTGAAAGAAGTTTGATTGACATTTTTGCTAATTTATTGAAAATAACAAAACAAAAACTCACAAAAGTACATAAGTATTCACAACCTTTGCTCAATGCTTTGTTGAAGCACCTTTGGCACCAATTACAGCCTCAAGTCTTTTGGAGTATGATGCTACAGGCTTGGCACACCTATCTTTGGGCAGTTTCTCCCATTCTACTTTGTAGGACCTCTCAAGTGCCACCAGGTTGAATGGGGCGTGTCGGTGCACAGTCATTTTCAGATCTCCTCAGAGATGTTCAATCGGGTTCAAGTCTGGGCTCTGGCTGGACCACTCAAGGACATTCACAGAGTTGTCCCATAGCCAATCTTTTGTTATCTTGGCTGTGTGCTTAGGGTCTTTGTCCTGTTGGAAGATGAGCGCTCTGGAGGAAGTTTTAAACAAGGATGTCTCTGTACATTTCGGCATTCATCTTTTCCTCAATCCTGACTAATCTCCCAGTTCCTTCTGCTGAAAAACATCCCTACAGCATATACTGCCATCACCATGCTTCACTGTAGATATTGGCCTAGTGATGAACAGTGTCTGGCTTCCTCCAGACATGAAGCTTGCAATTCAGGCCAAAGAGTTCAATCTTTCTTTCATCAGACCAGAGAATTTTGTATCTCATGGTCTGAGAGTCCTTCAGGTGCCTTTTGGTAAACTCCAGGCGGGCTATCATGTGCCTTTTACTGAGGAGTTGCTTCCGTTTGGCCACTCTAACATGCAGACCTGATTGGTGGAGTGCTGCAGATGTGGTTATTATTCTGGCAGGTTCTCCTCTCCACAGAGAAATGCTGCAGCTCTGTTAGAGTGACCATCAGGTTCTTGGTCATCTCCCTGACTAAGGCTCTTCTCCCCTGATCACTCAGTTTGGCCCATGCGGCCTGCTCGAGGAAGAGTCCTGGTGGTTCCAAACTTCTTTCATTTACAGATGATGGAGGCCACTGTGCTCAATAGGACCTTCAAATGTTTCTGAACCCTTCCCCTGATCTGTGCCTCAATACAATCCTGTCTCGGTGGTCTACAGACAACTCCTTGGACTTAATGGCTTGCTTTTTCTCTGACCCTGTTAACCGTGGGACCTTATATAGACAGGTGTGTGCCTTTCCAAATCATGTCCAATCAACTGAATTTACCACAAGTGGACTCCAATCAAGATGTAGAAACATCTCAATGATGATCAGTGGAAACCGGATGCACCTGAGCTCAATTTGGAGTGTCATATCAAAGGCTGTGAACACTTATGTACATGGGATTTATTTTGTTTTTTTATTTTTAATAAATTTACAAAGATTTCAAACAAACTTCTTTCACGTTGTCTTTATGGGGTATTGTTTGTAGAATTTTGAGGAAAATAATGAATTTAATCCATGTAAGAATAAGGTTGTAACATAGCAAAATGTGGGAAAAATTAAGCACTGTGAATACTTTCCGAATGTACTGTAGATAGATGTATAAGGCGGACTGCACATCCTTCCTGTATAAGATGATCTGGGAACAGGTAAGCTCCAATCTGTCACTGCTGTACCATTCCACGGCACTGCACTCCCAAAAGTTTTGTGCACAATAGTTACTTTTTTATTTTTAGCAAACATCTTCTGAAATCCAGTGCATGTTAAAAGATGTTTGCTGCAGATCAGCAGTGGTGTCTCCAGCTTTCATATTTAGGGGAGGCACATGGGGGGCCAGGGACAAAAGTAGGGGGCCAACTATATATAGCCTCACCAGTGCATGGTCATTAGAGAGAGGAGAGGGAAGAGGGGGGTGAGGGCTGCCAGATTACACAGAGCAGGGGTCTCCCACTTACCCGGCGGCTGCTTTCATATGAAGACCCGCCTCCTGGACGGGCTCCTATGATTGACTACACACAGCGGCCATGCTGTGTAAGCGAGATCTCTGTAATCTGGTGGTGCCCAGCTGGACCCATGGTAGGATCAGCCCCGGGGGTCCCCCTCTGCCCCAGCTTGCGGGGACAGACTTGGTCCGGGGACAGTGTCCTCAGTCCAGGGACTGTCCCTGGAAACTGGACTTCTGGTCACTCTAGGCTAGCGTCTAGTGGCCAGCAGGACCCGCAGGTCCACGGCCACCTCCTGACCTGTAGGTCCTGCTGGGAGTGGACCAAAGCCTATGGGTCCTGCTGGCCTCTGGCCTGTAGGTCCTGCTGGGAGCAGACAATAGCCTATGGGTCCTGCTGGGAGCAGACAATAGCCTATGGGTCCTGCTGGGAGCTGGCCATGGCCTATGGGTCCTGCTGGCCTGTGGATCCTGCTGGCCTCTGGGTCTTGCTGGTCGCTGGCCTGTTCTCCAGACTCCACCCACTGGGCGTAGGGAGCTTAAGCAGCAGCTGCCGCCACGGACTACAATTCCCATGAACAACAGCGGCAGCCATCACGTGACATCACCTAGCCCCAACTTCCTCGAGGCTCAGTGAGACTGGCACAGATAAGTGGTGATGAGTCAGTTGGACAGCTTTATATGAGTTGGGGGAGGGGCACATGGAGAGGCACACAGTAATATTGCGGGGTCATGGCCCCCATTTAGGCCGCCCCAGTGACACCATTGCAAATCAGATAAAGTAACTATCGAGCAAGAAACTCATTGGAACAGTTTATACAGTGATGGAAATAATTATTCCATCCCCTGCAGATTTTGTAAATTGGCCACTAACAAAGAAATGAAGGGTCTATAATTGTTATCATAGGTGTATTTTAAATGATAGAGACAGAATTTCAACCAAAAAATCCAGAAAAAAACAATACAAATGTTATAAATTATTTGCAGTACAGTGAGTAAAATAAGTATTTGTTCCCCTACCAACCAGCAATAATTCTGGCTCCCACAGACTGGCTACAGTATGTGCTCATATGGTACACAGATTAGTCCTGTCATGTTAAGAAGGTGCCCCTAACGAGAATTTGTTATGTGTATAAAAGACACCTGTCCACAGAATCTCTTTCTTCCATTTAGCCTAGGTTCACATTGATGCAATCTTTGACATGTCAAATCGACGACTATTTCCGGCAATGGCACCGTCCGAATCGGTGTGACGCCAACTTTGTCTCGTTGCACTGATTCCCAAAAGTAGTTTCTGTACTACTTTTGACAACTCCGGGTGCGATTTCAATAGACATCTGTGCAGGAACCCGCACAGATGTCTCTGAAATCGCCCCGGAAGTCGGAACTGACATGCGGGTATCAAATTGCGCGAGTTCAGCTGAACTCACGATTTTAATCCCACAGCAGTGTGATCCTAGGCTTAAACTTTACCATCATGGGCAAGACCAAAGAGCTGTCAAGGGACGTCAGGGCCAATATTGTAGACCTACACAAGGGATGGGCTACAAGACCATCAGCAAGAAGCTTGATGAGAAGGAGACAACTACTGGAGCGATTATTTGCAAATGGAAGAAATACAAAATAACCATCAATCGCCCTCGGTCTTGCGCTCCATGCACGCTTTCGCATTATGGGGTAATGATGATCATGAGAAAAGTGAGGGATCAGCCCAGAACTGCACGGGAGGGGCTTGTGAATGATCTCAAGACAGTTGGGAGCACAGTCACCATGCGAACCATTGGCAACACAATACACCACCATGGATTGACATCCAAGGTCCCCCTCCTCGAGAAGGCATATGTACAGGCCCGTCTGAAGTTTGCCAATTAACATTTAAATTATTCAGAGAAAGATTGGGAGAAAGTGCTGTGGCCAGATGAGACCAAAATTGAGCTCTTTGGCATTAACTTGACTTGCCATGTTTGGAGGAAGAAAAATGCTGACCCTGATGCCGCGTACATGCGATCTGAATTTTGGTCGGAAAAAGCTCTGATGGTGGTCCCGACGGAATTCTGACAGGATTTCGCTCAAGCTGTCTTGCATACACATGGTCACACCAAATTACGACCTTCAAGAACGCGGTGATGTACAACACATACAATGGGACTAGAAAAAGAAGTTCAATAGCCAGTAGCCAATCGCTTCTGTCTCGTAGTTGAATCTGAGCATGCGTGAGTTTTTGGACATCGGAATTGCATACACACGATCGGAATTTCCGATAGAAACGTTTCCTGTTGGGAAAATTGAGAACCTGCTCTCAATCTTTAGCTGGCGGAAATTCGGGCAGATGGTCGCATTTTCCAACGAAAAGCTCTAATCGGTCTTTTGCTGGCCGAAATTCCGACCATGTGTACGCAGCATCAGATTTTCTGCTGATTTTTTTCCTTCAGATTTACCAAAACCATATAATATGAGGTCAAACCTTAGGAGTTTCAATTTGTATAGAATCAGGAGACAGGCCCTTGCACTACATGTTTTTGGTAATTATGAAGACAAAAATCAGCAGAAAATCTAATAGTGTGTATGGGGCTTAAGAATACCATCCCTACAGTCAAGCATGAAGGTGGAAACATTATGATTTGGGGCTGTTTCTTTGCTAAAGGTACAGGCCGAATTTGCTGCATTGAGGGGCCAATGGACTGGGCCATGTATTGTAAAATCTTGGATGAGAACCTTCTTCCCTCACCCAGAACACTGTAAATGGGTCATGGATGGGTCTTCCAGCATGACAATGACCAATAACATACCACCCAGACCTTTTTCCTATAGAAAATTATAGAGGGAGCTGAAACTGAGTTGCCAAGAGACAGCCAAAAACCCTTAAGGATTTAGAGAAGATCTGTAAAATGAGTAGACAAAAAATCCCTCCTGAGATGTGTGCAAACCTGGTAACCAACTACAAGAAACATCTTATCTCTGTGCTTGACAACAAGGGTTAAGATCAAATACTTATTTTACTCACTGAACTGCAACTCAATTTATAACATTTGCATTGTGTTTTTTTTTTTTTCTGGATTTTGGGCTGATGTTCTGTCTCTATCATTTAGAATACACCTATGATAAAAAAAATATAGACCCTTCCTTTCTTTGCAAGTGGGCAAACTAACAAAACCTGCAGGGGATCAAATAATTATTTCCCCCACTACATATATCTATATAGCTATATGTAGCGCCGGCTCCTGAAGAGCACGTGCAATGTGTTTTTCAAATTTAAAGTTACACCTGAACTACAGTTTGGTTTGGGTACAATTGTCTAAATTTGGACTTCAGCATCAGTCTGACTGGACTATGAGATGTTCAGCCTGGCCACAGCGGTCACTGTCTCTTCTGGCAGGCGTGGAACTATGGTCTGGTTGGGTGCTTAAGTTACTCTCTCTTGGAGCCCGCCCAGTGGGAGTGGCGCTCTTGCTGTGCTTTCTGGGAGAGGGTATTTAAGATGCGGACGTCACGTGGTTTGGGGTTCTGGTCCAGAAGGATGTGCTGACTTCATGGTCCTGGTCCTCCTGACCAGCCCCCAGGAAGGCTATGGCCTGGGGTGTGGATCCACCCAATCTTGTTGTCTCGGGGCTGGCTAGCCCGAGGCAAGGAAACTAAAAGGAAGATTCTGAGGTGTTTGGGTGCCGTCTCTGGTTTGGGAGAGACCCAGTGATTTCATGCATTCCAGGAGAGGACTCTTCAGAAGAAAACCACGTACAGGTTGGTTTTTTAGTAAGAGCCTGGAAGGGCTGAAGTATCCAAGAGAATCCGGTCTCGTGGATATCGCCAAGCTGGCTGAAAGATCCAGGTATCACACAAGTGTTCTACAAGTTAGTTTTCCTACGTGTTCTACAACAACGTCTGTGGCAGAGACTTATCCTTGTATGTTCTACAACAACGTCTGTGGCAGAGACTTGTTTCTGAATTAAACACCTTGTTGGCTGCTAGGCCTTGTGAGAGAGGGACTGTCCAACCTGAGTGAACATCCAGTTGCGAGTGGCTATTCTCTGGATGCAGTCAAAGTAAGCAAGTTCTTCAACATTGACTTTGACACTAAGAGTACCTGAACTTCCTTCCCAACCCTCTGATCCCATGTTAAGAGACTGTTCATTGTCTACATTTTTGCAAATAAAATCCATTTAAGTGGATCTGTTGCCAGTCTCTCAAGTTACTGGGCCATCTACCACGGGACACCCCTAGACGTGAAGTGAGGAGAAAGAAGGTAACGGTAAGCCCAATCTAACCAGCAGCTCCTTCGGAGGTTAGTGCTACATATATTTATATATATATATATTTTTACATGTTCGGGTGTGTCCAATGGCTGTGTCCACCAACTGCTTATTCTGATTTCACTTTCCTGCCATCCCTCAAGTATTATAGTGGCTTAGTGGCCAGAGAACAAAAACATAGTGTGCGGTGGAGGAAACAGGCATCTGACATAAGATCTTTGGTTAGCAAATCATGACAAGAAGAGAAGTACTATTTCTCTTATTTTACAGGTTAATTAAATGTTTCTTTTGTAGACAGATTTGCTTAAGGCTCGGTTCACACAGGACGCGGCACGACTTGCAGCGCCGCGACCTGCCACGACCTCAGCGGCGACTTGCAAAACGACTTCTGTATAGAAGTCAATGCAAGTCGCCCGAAGTCGCCGCCAAAGTAGTACAGGAACCTTTTTTCTAAGTCGGAGCGACTCGAGTTGCTCCTATTAGAACGGTTCCGTAGTACAGAACGGGGGCGACTTGTCAGGCGGCGAAGTCGCCTGGACAAGTCGCCCCTGTGTGAACCGAGCCTTAATATGACAGCTCTCCAATTAAAATCTGTTCTCAGCACTTCTAAATTAAAGCTGGAGAACTTTCTAGTGGGTTTGATAAAAATTCCTTGAAGTTGGACGAAGGCTTTGCGAATGCTTGCTGTACACATTGCTCCATTGAGCCTTACAACAGTCCTATGTTATTTCCAATGTTAACCTGTGGCATCAAGTACAGTTCAGCTAAATTTACCAGACCCACATTATTTTATTCATTGTTTGAGGCTTCTTAGCTTTAGCCCGCTGTTCTTCCTGGCAGAATATATAGACATTGATAATAAAGGTAAGACAATTTCTCAGTCATTCCTGTGTTACCATCTTCATTCATTCTGTCTTTATAAAATAAAACAAACCCCATGTAAACTTCTCGGGTGCTTTAGAACAGCGGTTGCCAATCAGTGGTCCATGAGAAAATTATGATGGTCCCTAGGGGTTCTGCCGTAAATCAACATTGTGTGAGATGAATGTATACTGTCCACTGTTGTTTCCAATGTTGCTCTCTGTCAGAGCACATTGATACCCAATGCCTCCTCTGTAGTTCTGGCTCCTGTGAAATCAGAGGGAAGTTCCGGGAGTAGTGCAGAGAGTGGGAGGTGAAAAACGAGGGGACGTCTAATGGCAGTGCTGATCACAGACTGTCGTGGGGCGCACAGAGCTTGAGCACATAGCTGGATGAGGTGAGATCCAATGATGAGTCTGTGTAAGGCAGCAGTGTGATGCAAAGTAGGGGGGTTGGGCAGAGAGTGGGAACATTGTGTGTATAAGGAAGCAGTGTGATCCAGGGGGAGGTGGTTGGGCAGAGAGTGGGAGCATTGTGTGTATAAGGAAGCAGTGTGATCCAGGGGGAGGTGGTTGGGCAGAGAGTGGGAACATTGTGTGTATAAGGAAGCAGTGTGATCCAGGGGGAGGTGGTTGGGCAGAGGGTGGGAGCATTGTGTGTATAAGGAAGCAGTGTGATCCAGGGGGAGGTGGGTGGGCAAAGAGCTGGAGAATTGTGTGTATAGGGCATGTCAAATTCATGTTAGTGGTTCAAAATTGTAATTTCTTTAGTGGTCTGTGAGGTCCGAAAGGGTGAGAGGTGTTGGAGATGGTGACCCATAGTTGTTTGGGAAGTGGGGATCCAGCAATTGTCTATACATTGGATACCTGACAGTCATTCCTATATGAGCTTATCTCATTACAAAACCATAGCTATTAATATGCAGGTGGGTGCAGAACCCCCACCCCTCTTTGCAGTTATAACAGCCTCTGCTCCTCTGGGAAGGCTTTCCACAGGATTTTGGAATGCGCCTATAAGTGTTTGTGGCAATCAGCCAAAAAGGCAATTGGAATCAGGTGATAATGTTAAATGAGAAGATCTGAGATCAGAGTTTCGAAGTCCAAATGTTTCCAGTAGGGTTGGAGTCAGGGTTCTGTTCAAAGTTACTTGTATCCCTCTTGTCAAACAATGTCTTTATGGATCTGGCTTTTACATTGGGGCACAGTCATTATGGAACAGAAAAGGGCCTTTCCCAAACAATTGTCGTAAAGTACAGAATTGTCCAAAATGTCTTTGTATGCTGTAGCATTAATGGTATCCTCCACTTGAAACCTGAACTCACAAATTTCGAGCATCATTTATTTCAGCCACAGGTAAGTGTGATGGACAAGTGTCCTCAGAAGGTTGGCTATGTAATGCAGGTTATGCTGGAGCAGGGGTCCCCAACCCCCAGGGCCGTTGACCGGCACTGGTCCATGGCTTGTCAGACACTAGGTCGCACTGCCCCCTGGGAGCAGAGGCTGTTTGTTTACATAGTGGCGTACCACTCGCATCACCGCTTCCTGTCCTTCTTTGCGAGAGCTGGGTCCTCCTCATATAAGATCAGTGGTGCATTTGATTCTCATAGGTGGGGAACCCTATTGTCAACAATGTGCTAATTGTAGGGTTCTTGCTCCTTGAGAATCTAATGCTGGCTGCCTAATGATTTTTAACCACTTCAATACCGGGCACTTAAACACCTTCCTGCCCAGACCAATTTTGAGCTTTCAGCGCTGTCGCACTTTGAATGACAATTGCGCGGTCATGCTACACTGTACCCAAATGAAATTTTTATCATTTTTTTTCCCACAAATAGAGCTTTATTTTGGTGGTATTTGATCACCTCTGCGGTTTTTATTTTTTGCTAAACAAATAAATACCGAAAATTTTGAAAAAAAAATGTTTTTTTTTGTTTCAGTTTTAAAACTTTGCAAATAAGTAAGTTTTCTCCTTCACTGATGGGCACTGATGGGGTTACACTGATGGGCAATGATAAGGCGGCACTGATGGGCACCGATGAGGTGGCACCAATGAAGTGGCACTGATGAGGTGGCATTGATGGACACCGATATGTTGCACTGATAGGCGGCACTGATGGGTGGCACTGATGGGCGACACGGATGGGCACTGATAGGTGGCACAAATTGGCACTGATAGCTGGCACGGATTCGCATGGATAGGTGGCACAGGTGGGCATGGGTTAGTCGGCACAGGTGGGCATGGGTAGGCGGCACAGGTGGGCATGGGTAGGCGGCACAGGTGGGCATGGGTAGGCACTGATAGGTGGCACAGATGGGAACTGATAGGCGGCATTGTATTATAATATATTGTACTAATGGATGCCAATCAGTGCCAATCAATAATGCATGCCAATCAGTGATGCCCATTGTGGGCACTGATTGGCATCCATTATGGGCACTGATTGGCATCCATTGTGGCACTGACTGGAATCCCTGGTGGTCTAGGGTGGCATACCTTGTCCTTGGCATCCCTGGTGGTCTGGTGGCGTCCCTGGTGGTCCAGTGTGGGCATCCTCGGGGGGGCTGTGCTGATAATCGATCAGCACAGACCCCCCCTGTCAGAGGAGCAGCCGATCGGCTCTCCTCTACTCGCGTCTGACAGACGCGAGTGAGGAAAAGCCGATCACCGGCTTTTCCTATTTACACTGTGATCAGCCATGATTGGACACGGCTGATCACGTGGTAAAGAGTCTCCGTCGGAGACTCTTTAACGAGATCGTAGTTGCCGGGTGTCAGACTGACACCCCGCAACAACGATCGCCGCGATGCGCGCCCCCGGGGGCGCGCAGCGGCTCATAATCCTGATCACGTCATATGACGTCTGGTCAGGATTATGCAACCACTTTGCCACCGTCTATTTGCTATAGGGCGGGCGGCAAGTGGTTAATCTGGCTGAGGCAGTAGTGCCGGGGAGAGGCTGCATAGCTATATATGGACATTGAGAGGTTTTACTCACTGCGCAGAAAAAAACCCTGAAGCTGCATCTGGTGGCAGGTGACATTGGCACGTGACATGCTCAAAGCTACCACTGATTCTGCAATATGGCAAGTTAAAATATTTCATTATATATTACAATTATAGCGATGACACTTTGGACAAAGTGTCTGTCATGTACAAATTTAGTTTTTGCCTCAAAACAGTAAAGGGGTTCTGAGGGTTAATTGTGTAGGTTTAACTTTAGAGTTCTGCCTGGTCATGTGTACAGTGAGGTGCACATGACCGGCCAGAACCAGGCCTGGTTGGACGTTTTGGGTATCAGCTTCCCCGGAGCCAATCAGTGGGTGCGCCGGGCCCCACTGAGGAGTCTGGGGAGGGGTACTTAAAGAGGAGCTGCACCTTTAAAAAAAAGATTAAAAGGCAGCAGCTACAAATATTGAAGCTGCTGACTTTTAATAAATTGACACCTGTCCCAGGGTCTAGCGATGTCGGCGGCAGATGATGAGCAATCGCTCGTCTCTCCGCTGCCCCCACCACCATCCTCTGTCAGGGAATTGGGAAGTGAAGCATTGTGGCTTCACTGCCCGGTTCCCTACTGCGCATGCGCGTCTCCACTGGTCCCCACTGTGTCCTGGGAACTGTGTGTTTCCCAGAACACAATGGGGGGGGGGGGGCAGGGCATCTGCGGCTACCTGCAGCTAGCTTGTCCCGGAAGTGGGTGCAGATACCTGGATTATCCCTCCCTCCCCCCTGAAAGGTGCCAATTGTGGGTGGAGGTCCGCTTTAAGGTGTTGAAGACACGTGTTCCGGTTTCGTTCGGGAGGCCTAAGGGTCTGTTCCTGATTCTGGACCGGAGATGCCCTGCGAAGGGTCCCGTCACGTGAGCGTTCGTCGCTCCGCAACATGCTTCAGTTGGTTGACCCCAATAGACCCGCCTGGTCTGGGGTAGGGATCCGTCTGTTCCCGAGTCTCGGTACCAGCTGGTCCGAGGCGCAGTAACTGAGGGAGGATTCAAGGTGTCCGGGTGTGCTCTCGGCTTGGAAGGGCACCACAGCTCGTGTAAGTGACCAGGGGAGGACTCTTCGGAGGAGGGCCAAGAAGCTGGCATCCTGAGAAGTGCCTGGTTGGTGAGTTGTGAAGGACACTGACGAATTCACGCTTTTTTCAGTACTGCCAAGGAGACAGAGAACGTTCCAGGTACTGAGGAAAAAGGTTCCTGTTGACTCCCAGTTACAATTTGTTCAAGGTCAGAGATTTCCCAGGTTCTAGATACTGACTGCCATACTCTCTGGCTAGAGATTTGTTCAGCCCTGAAGCACCCAGCTCCGAGTGGCTACTCTCTGGGTGGCACTAGAGACTTTGCTGTATTTGCAGTTCAAGGTGCCTGAGTTCTTTCACCCTTGCCCTCTGTTCCCATATGAGACTGTGTTGTTTGATGTTACCCCTGCAAATAAAAACCTTTTCTAAAGGACTTTTATGAAGTCAGCGTCCAAAGTGTTTCGGTATTAACTCTGGGAACCCCTAGACGTGGAAGAACAAGCCAAGCGGAGGTAACCGGTAAGTCCAAAAGTTAAGGCCGGCCTGCCAATGGTTATGGCTGCTACACAATGTAATAGAAATAATGCGCTTCAATCGTCCTGACACCATATCAATGATGTTGTCGGGATGATTGAAGCGCTAACGCCAGTCATACCCCTGCCAAATCCACCACTTCCACCCATGGTCCTGAGCAAAATCTCCTTCCACAAAACCGGTCCCTGATGCCAAAAAGGTTTGGGACCGCTGTGCTAGAGGGGAAGACCAGGAAGAGTCTCTTCAAATAGAAGTGTACAGATGTCAAAATACGTAAGGTTACAAGTCCTGACAAAGATAAGCGGGGGGAGGGGGTGCCTAGTCATCTGCTAAGGATACCAGAGTTTGAGACTTTTGTGGAGTGCATGGAGCAATGGGGGGTGTGGCCGCTGTAAACAAAGAAATATACCTGTAAATCTCTGCCCACTTTGGGGTTTAGGGGTCACCGCCCAGCACCCATTGTAATTATACACAGCGGAAGCGTGTCAGCAAGCTCCGAACAATGATTCATGGCTGGGATCTGCTGATCAGCTGTGTAAAGAGATCTACTTGTAAAAGCAGCACACTTTACACAGTTAGGCACACAGTTAGGCACACATTTAACTCCTTGATCGCCCTTGATGTTAACCACTTCCTAGCCAGTGTATAGTGACAGTGCATAATATTATCACAGATCACTGTATTAATCACTTAAGCCCCAGACAATTTGGCTGCCTAAAGACCAGAGGACTTTTTACAATTTGGCACTGTGCTGCTTTAACTGGTAATTACGCAGTCATGCAATGTTGTACCCAAACAAAATTTGCATCCTTTTTTTCCCACAAATGGAGCTTTCTTTTGATGGTATTTGATTTCCTTTGCTATTTTCATTTTTTGCAATATAAACGGAAAAAGACAGAAAATTTTGAAAGAAATCATATTTTTTTGTTATAAGAAAAATCCAATAAACTCAATTTTAGTCATCGGTGAATCGGTGGCCTCCCCCTCAGCACGGATCACTCCTGGAACGAAGCTGACTGCTGCAGGCCGCTGGGAGGCAAGGATGAACAGGTACACCCATATGCCTGCTTGTGCCATTCTGTAGACGTATATTGCCGTGCATCGGTCGTCAAGTGGTTAATGTAACTGATAATGTCATTTCCTCCCGGCATCAGTTAGTGTCAGATTAGCCACCCCACCAAATTCTAGTATATATATATATATATATATATATATATATATATATATATATATATATATATATATATATACACCATACTTTGTAGGCGCTATAACGTTCACACAAACTAATCAATATACACTTATTGGGGAATTTATTTTGTTAAAAACGTAGCAGAATACATTTTGTCCAAAAAATTTTTTAATGGATATATTATATAGCAGAAAGTAAAAAATATTGGGTTATTTTTTTTAAATGTTTGCCCTTTTTTCATTTAGGCTGCTTTCACACTGCAGCGGGAGCGGCGTCGGCGGTAAAGCGCCGCTATTTTTAGCGGCGCTTTACCGTCGTTTTAGCGGCGGTCTGCGGGCGCTAGCGGGGTGGTTTTAACCCCCGCTAGCGGCCGAAAAAGGGTTAAACCCGCCCGCAAAGTGCCGCTGCAGCGGCGCTTTGCCGGCGGTATTGCCGCGGTGTCCCATTGATTTCAATGGGTAGGAGCGGTATAGGAGCGGTGAATACACCGCTCCTTCACCGCTCCAAAGATGCGGCTAGCAGGACTTTTTTTCACCGTCCTGCCAGCGCATCGCTCCAGTGTGAAAGCCCTCTGGCTTTCACACTGGAGGGAAAGGGGCCGGTTTTTTTCAGGCGCTACACAGGCGCTATTTTTAGCGCTGTAATGCCTGAATACCGCCCCAGTGTGAAAGCAGCCTTATAGTTGTATGACCGTGCAATTACCAGTTAAAGTAGCACCATGCTAAATAGCAAAAAATGGCTCAGTCATGAAGGTTGTAAAACCTTCAAGAGCTAAAGTGGTTAAAGCTGAACTCCAGGCATGAAAACTTTCATTTAAATCTTTTCTTCAATGATCACAAAGTATATAAATCCATTTTGTTTGCACCAATGCCTTTGTAAACTGAATGAGTGTCTTGTAAAAGTGGCAGTGACATCTCACTGTGCAGTACATAGCCTGTGCAGAAAGCAGAGCTGTGGGAGGGTCCCAAAAGGCTCCACCCACTACAGACTGGTTGCCGAAAACTTCAGGAGGGGGCGGAGACCAGACCAGTCACCCTGCAGAAGGAGAGAGAGCAGCAGTGAGTGGTCTTTATTATAGGAAGCTTCTGCACAGAGTAAAAGTTTTGCACTGGATTACTGCACAGATCAGGAAGAAATAAACAAAGGGGTCTATTTATAAAACATTAGATGCATGAATGTCACATAATAGAATAATGCCTATGATAGTTAGATCCATCTAGTGCAAAAAATGCTGTATGGTTTTCTGATCTCAATGAGAAAATATACTACATTTCGGCCACTAGATGAAGCTGATGATCAGAGGAATTATTCTATTGTAGAAAATACAGGGAAGATTTTTCCAGCCTGCATGAACATTCGTGGCATTCGTCCAGCAAATATTTTATAAATAGAGCCCTAAAATTCAAATGAAAAAATACACAGTCCTCTTTTTGTATATAGACAATATTTGCTTTATGCCGGAGCTCAGCACAGTAACATCAGCACCCATAAATGCGGCCTCACCAGCACCCATAAATGCAATAACATCAGCACCCATAAATGCGGCCTCACCAGCACCCATAAATGCAGTAACATCAGCACCCATAAATGCAGCCTCACCAGCACCCATAAACGCAGTGACAGTACCTGATACAGCCAATGACAGTACCTGATACAGCCAGTGACAGTGCCTGATACAGACAGTGACAGTGCCTATTTACAGCCAGTGCCAGATTATGACCAGAACCAGTACCTGATACAACCAGTGTCAGTATCTATTTACAGCCAGTGCCAGTGCTTGATTACAACTAGTGCTAGTGCCTGATTACAGTTGATACCAGTGCCTGATTACAGCAAGTTCCAAAGCCTGATTACAACCGAGTACCACTATCTAATTGCAGCCAGCATCACTGCCTAATTAAAGCATGTGCCAGTGCCTGACAACAGCCACTATCAGTGCCTGATTGCAGCAGGTACATAGTATCTGACTAAAGCCAGCACCAATGGGCAGTTAGTTTGTACCAGTGTATGATTACAGTGATGGTGGCAGGTGACACAGGACTTGGTAGTGAGATAACAGGTAATGCTTCATGTTTCCCACTTAGTGGCAGAGTCTGCATATTGGAGCCCACTACAGTACAAGTCTTGTCTCCAGCCTCCAGGTTCCACTTCAGAGTCCTCACAGACTATGTCACACAGACCCAGGAGAAGAGAAGATGAAGCAGACAGCAGTTGTGCAGAGGAGGGTAGGCCTCTGCCAGTTTCCCTATGGCTAAGGGCGGTCACTCTGGCCAGAACCAACTCATTGGCCATCATGGGGGCGCTTGTTGCCTCCCTCCTCACTTGCTAATGAAGTGCTGTGCCGGCGCTGTGCTCCAGCAGGCCGGTCGTGGCGCTGGGGACTAGATTGTGCGGAATTCGGCCACAAGAGGACGGGTGGGACTTTTTTTTGTGCGGGGTGGCTTTTTTGCCCCCCCCCCCCATGGCACTTGCCATGGCTGCCATACCCTAGATACGCCTATGTGAACAGGGCACATAGAAAAGAATTGTTCTTGTGTTGAACCTGCGTTGATCAATGCAAATCAACACACCTGATGTGTAGGAGTCCCAAATCAGTAAAGAGCAAATACATCTAGATGGATTTCAGGAATGTCATCCTGCACACTGCACCGGATTTAAATGCTGCCTGCTTCCCCCCGGTCATTTTACAGCTGTCAGCCAATGATAATGCAAGGTCTTGCTTTTTTAGTTGAATATCTCCACAATGGAAATTATGATTTGACTACAAGCTCCTCGCAATAAATCAACTGGTATGAGGTGGAACAGCTTAAATTCTTATTTTTATCACGACGGCGCACTTATTCCTTGAATTTATGTCATTCTGTCCTCTTACCATCCTCAAACACGTCATAAACTTATTTCACTAATGCAGTGTCCATTAGTTGTTTTATGCATCGCAACTAGAGTCAAATAGGCTGTGAAGGGCTTCATCACCTTGTATGGCCATTCTGTCCTTGGCAAGCGGAGCTCCATCTCTTTAAAGGGAACCTGTCAAGATAGAAATGAAGGTGCTGGCAATTCTGAATCTGCAGCTGTTAGGCTGGATTCACATGTATGCATTTTTAGTGCTTTTTACATTTTGCAGATTTGTACTACAGTCCATTTATAATGGTTTCCTATGGAATATGTTTTGTAGTGCAAATCTGCAAAATGCAAAAAGCACTAAAAATGTATAGGTTCACACCTATGCAGTTTTAGTGCTTTTTGCATTTGGCAGATTTGCACTACAGTCCATTTAACATGGTTTCCTATGGAATGTGATCTGCAGTGCAAATCTGCAAAATGCACAGGTGTGAATCCAGCCTTACAATAAGTGAGATTTCTAAATGTGCCCGGGTCCACAAGCTTTCAGTGTCGTTAAATAACATATATGCCTGATCCTAGACACTAGTGCTCGTATTTCTTTATCTGACCATTTTAATTTTATCATTTAGCATTAATGAAGATATGGGCAGTGTTTATCTGTACAACCCATACATTATGCATTTCAAAACATAACGTATAGAAATCTGCTTTTAATTAAAACTCATTTAAAAATTAAATAAAATCAATAATTTTTTTTTTTCTGTTTCAATATGTTTATTGAAAATTTGAATAAACAGAAATAAACAAGAGACTACAATCTGCTCCTTGAGTGCCCTCACAGGGGCCACAAAACATGAATATGAAACCAAAGGGCAAACCATCACATTATACTTCTAATAAACACAAGAAAAGGAAGGGAAATGAGTAAGGGATGATATCGAGACTAGCTCCAGTACCATACAACTTGTTCCCTTGTTGTTTCCGGAGGGTGAGCCCTTTTCCCACTACCCCCGTCCACGGGTGGCAGCAGACTTCATTAGCAATGGGAGAGATTACAAAGGAGAGTAAAGAGAGATAAGGAACAGAAGAAGGAAGGGTAAAGAGAAGAGAGGGGGAGGAAAGGAGGGGGGGAAGCTCAGGCGTGGACGCCTCGCCAAGAGAAGTTAGACCAAGCCCAGGCATGCAGCTTGGAGCGCGGGGAACTCGTAGGAGATCCACGGCTCCCAGATTTTTAGAAATTTAGCATGAGAATCACGGACAATACTGGACATACGTTCCTGAAGTAACATAGCAGTCATGCAGGTCTTAACCCCTTGAAAATCTACCTGTTGTGACTTCCAGGCTTGGGCAATGGTCCGCTTGGCCTCTATAAATAGATAGGTAGCCAGCTTCTGTTGAGGGCCTCATAAGCCAGGTACTGGGCAATGTAGGAGAGCTAGCTTAGCGTCCCTTCGGATCGTTAGGTGAAAGAGTGTCTGCAGCAAGCCAAAAACCCTAGACCAGAACCCCACCAACCTTGGGCAAGCCCACCATGTGTGCATAACATCATCTCGCTGTCCACAGTTGCGGAAGCATCTGTCAGTACTCCCAGGGAATGCCCGAGCTGTGCGGGCAGGTACCCAATACCATCGGAACATTACTTTATATGTGGCCTCTAGGGTATTTGTGTTGAACGAGCATTTGGCGACCGTTTTCCAGGCCCTGTTCCAGTCCTCTGGGTCTACTGGGGCCTGAAGGTCCTTTTCCCATTGAGTCATATAAGAGAGGGGTGCCGATGGCGGGCGACCATTCAGGGAGGCATAAATGGCCGAAATAAGGCCTGGGGACCCTGGGGCGCATTGGCATGTATGTTCAAAAAAATTTTTTTGGAAGGGATAGGTGGACATGCGGCGCAATGTTGCAATCCAGTGCTTTAATTGGATAAAGTGATAATGCTCGTTAGCCGGCGCCCCTTGTGTTTCCCGGATACTCTCCCAGGAGGGGAATGAACGTGAGGAAAGAAAATTTTGGACTTGTGGGTAGCCATGCGAAGGTCACCAGGAGAATGCCTGGGGCTCCACCAGACCCAGTGGGAAAAGAGGGTTATGGGTGATGGGGAGTAGGGGTAGGAAGGGGGACATCAGATTGCTGGAAAAGTGAACTGAGTCCCACACCTGCAGACCATGTAGCAGCATGGGGTTCAGGGAGGGAGGGTGCAGATTCCTGGGGAGCCAGAGGAGTGCCTGAAGTGAACACGGGTCACAGCTAGGCACCTCCAGGAGCACCCACAGAGCAACATCCGTGGTTGCATGAAGCATAGTCAACGGGGAGATCTGGGCCGCTGTGTAGTATTTAGAGATATTGGGGACCCCCAAGCCTCCCCGGAGCCTATGGGTATAAAGGGTCGCTATAGGTACCCTGGGCCGTTTGCGCGCCCATATAAATTGGAGGATCCTATTCTGCAGGAGTCGGAGGAAAAAAGTGGGTACCCGGACAGGCAAAGTACGAAAATAATAAAGGACTTTGGGGAGGATCATCATCTTCGCCGCTGAGATCCTGCCTACCCATGAGAGTATGGGAAATTGCCAGGCTTGCATAAGGGTGGACACCATTCGTAACAGGGGATAATAATTGGCCGAGAAAAGGGAAGAGTAAGATGGCGTTAATTTGACACCTAAATAGTCAATCGAGTGGGATGCCCAACGGTAAGGAAAATGGTCCTGGAGTCGCTGCACCAGTTCCAGAGGGAGGTTAACATTCAGCGCTGTGGTTTTGGAGGGGTTAATTTGAAGACCCGAGAAGGCTGAAAATCGGTCTAATACTAGTTGCAGGTTGGGCAGGGAGATGAGCGGGTTTGATATAGTCAAAAGGGCGTCGTCCGCAAATAGGTTCACTTTGTATTGAGTGCCCGCGTTTCCCGAATTATCACTATTGGCCCTGATCGCCACCGCCAGCAGCTCCAATGCCAGGATAAACAGTGCCGGGGACAGGGGGCATCCCTGTCTAGTCCCCCGGAGTATCTGGAAAGGGTCAGAAAGGAAGCCCCCATATTTTACCGACGCCGACGGTGCGGAATAGAGGGCCTGGATCCATTGCAGAAAATGTGGACCAAATCCCCATTTGGTTAGAACAAAATAAAGGTAGTCCCAGGAGAGCGAATCAAAACGCTTTATAAATATCTAGGGAGAGCAAGAGTCCTGGTATTTTACGCTGACGAAGTATATGGAGTAGATGGACCACCTTGCGCATGGCGACCGGGTACAAAGCCCACCTGATCCCTGTGAATGAGGGCCTGAAGATATCTGTTGACTCGCGTGATCAGGACCTTTCCCAGAACCTCCAGGTCAACATTCAACAGGGAGATGGGACGAAAGGACTGCGGGTCCGTGGCTTCCTCAGGTGACTTAGGGATCATAGAGATATGGGCTTTCAGCGAGTCTGGCGAGGGTTTCGCACCTTCCCGCCAGGCGTTGAAATAAGACGTGAGATGGGGCGTGAGCAGGGATGCAAATGTCTTATAGTATAGACCGGTAAAGCCGTCCAGGCCCGGGGCCTTGGATGGCTTAAGGGACTTTAGGGCTTGGGCGACCTCCATTTCAGTTATAGGAGCATTCAAATTATCTTGTGCTGCCGAAGACAATATAGGAAGGCTAATCGATTGGAAGAATCTCTCAGCCTTGTCTCGGTCGAAGGCAGCCGGTCTATTGTATAGGGATGAGAGGAAGGAGGCAAAGCCTGCCGCTACTTTAGATGGATTTGACGTAAATCCCCCTACTGTCACCAGTAGTCGAACCGGCCTGCCCGGACGTCCCACCGAATTAAGTTTCCTAGCCAACATAGGACCAGGTTTGTTCGAGCAACTGTAAAACTTATACTTGGACCAGCGCAGGGCCTTATCCGCCTGAACAGAGGCGAGCAAGTCCAACTCAGTGGCCAAGTTGTCACGTGTCCGCCTATGGGCTACCGTAGGACGCGCCTTCCATGTCGCATCTGCCGCTTCTAACAAGGAGGTCAATTCCCATATCCGCTGCTCCCTGGCCCGCTTTGTATGGGAAGCGATCTGGATCAAATGTGCCCTGACCGTCGCCTTGTGGGCTTCCCACAAGGCAACTGGAGAATCGACTGAGCCTACATTTTCTGCAAAATAAGTTTGGATATGTGTTTCTATCTGGGAGGATGTAGCTTGCATACTCAGGAGGGATTCGTTAATCCACCAGAGGTAGGCCGGGCAGGAGAATCCTGCTAAGGAGATTCCGAGGATCATGATCTGACCATGGAGAGGTGGCAATAGCAATCTTATGTACCAACGGCAGGGAGCTAAGTTGAAGAAACACGTGGTCTATTCTACAAAAACTCTGGTGGGGGTTAGAGAAAAAGGTAAATTCCTGAGACAATGGATGTTGCTCGCGCCACACGTCCACCACGCCATATGATTGGAAGAGATCACGCAATACTTGTTCTTGAGAGGCATCACGGGAAGGAGGCACTTCCCTGAGACTACGCCTGTCCAAAGAGGAGTTAAAAACAGAGTTGGAGTCTCCCATCATAATCAGAAGGCCTTTTTGATGCCTAGTGATCACTTGGAACAAATGGGAAAAAAACCTCTGCTGAAATGAATTAGGAGCGTAGTATCCAACCAAAGTGACCTCCTGGTCCCACAAGGTGCCCTGCAAGATCAAATATCTACCCATAGGGTCCGCTATTTCCTTAGAACAGGTAAATTGGAGGTTACGCCTAAAGGCCATCAGCACCCCTCTTTGCTTCTCAGAGGCGGAGGCCGTAAAAAACACTGGATAATGGGAGGACAAATATTTGGGGGATGAGGATTGGGAGAACCTGGTTTCCTGCAGACACACTACATCAATAGATTGAGATTTTAAATGGCGGAAGACCTTCAACCTCTTGATGGGGGAATTGAACCCATGGATGTTCTGCGAGAATATTTTCAACACATTCTGAGCCATCTGAGGGGTAAAGGAAGGTTCATATAATTATAGCGTGGCCAACAAGGTATGTACTTACCCTGATCCCATGGCGAGGCAGTCCGAGCCCCAAAAGGGGAGTGGGAGGGAGGAGAACACAGAGGAGAAGAGAAAGAGAGAGAAAAGGAAACACAGAGTAGACAAGTAAAACACATAAACACCACAATTGGTGGGCATGGCATCCTGCTACAGGACACTAAAGAAGGTGGCTCTACCACCAACCACAAGGCTAACAAATAGTAAAACATAACAGCATTAACAGCAATAATACTACAATATTACTAGAATATTACTACCTTATTACCCTATTACCGCCCCTGCACAGGGCTATTAAAACTAGAACAAAAACAGGCGAGACGAGCTAAGCCCATCTCGTAGTACCGCTACCGGGTAGCAGTGAATAGAACTGACAATGGGGCTAAAGGTTCTCCCCACCCGATGCCGCCCCGCAGGGAGCGCCCGAGGAGAGAACGCAACCCCGGTCCCCGAACGTGACCCCCGCGCTGGAGCGCCGCCAGGCCCCGGGAGTCCAACAAAAAGAAAGGGGACCCCGCAAGGCCTAGGGCCACAGTCCAGCCGGGAGCCACCAGCGCAGATCATGACCCGTCCCCTTAAGGGGGGGTATACCTGAAATAAACCATGGCTTGACCCAAGCAAGGAAGGGAGGATAGGGAGGAAATGGAGGGATTGGGTAAAGAAAAAAAAAAATGGAAAAATATATAAGAGGGAGGGAGAGGCAAGGGAAGGGGAGAGAGTTAAGAGGAGAGGGGGGGAAAGGGAGTTATGAGGAGGGGGAGGGGGGAGTAAGGGGGGAAGCTGGGGGGAGAAGGGAGGGGCAGGAAGGGGGGAAGAGAGGAGTAGGGTGTGGTGAGCGGGGAAATGAAAGGGAAACGGTGAGGGGGCATGAGTAAGGAGAGGAGGGAGTGGGGATGAGGAGGGAAGGAAGGGTAAAAAATGGAAGATTAGAGCCCTGTATAGTTCTCAGGGTCCAGAAAACAACCAGCATACACAGATGATTAGACATTACACACAGTAATCCCTGGAACCGGCCCCCCAGACTGCCCCTATCCCACCAGGGGTATGATCCCATTTAACTTTTTTTTTTTTAAAGAAGAAAAAATTGTCTCGATAGAGGGCCCCCAGGTTAGCTGAGGGGTTTGGGCAAAACTAGGCAGTCTTAGTAGGGCTGGATCACCGGCAGAAGCCTAAAGTCTAAGGTGAAGGCGCATAAGGCCTTTAGATTAAGTAAAAACCAAAAGTAAAAGTACTATAAGTTTGTAAAATAAAAACAAGGAGGGGGGGGGGGGGGGTATGGTCAAAGAGAGCATGGTCACATCGTCTGGTATAAGACAAAATCCAGCACCAGGAAGAGACAAAAAATACTTCAAAGGCCTGGGGAAGGCAACCAAGCAAAAAGCAAAGGATCATGGACGGGCTCACCCGTGCGCCCGTCATCCTGGATCTGAATAGGGGGATCGTGCATGCGGCTGGGTATCAGGTGGGGGTCGTTTCCGGTTGCTGACTGGTTCCCATACACGACCTACGCGCCTAGAAGAGGGTTTAGGACCTGAAGCCCTCTCACGGAGGCTGGGGTCATCCGAAGGGGGGAGCAAATGTAGTGCTTCAAAAGTCGCCTGAGCTTCCTCCACGGTGCGCACAGTGTAACCCCGGCCTTGGTAGGTGAAAGCGAGGCGAAAAGGAAAGCCCCATGTGTATTTGATGTGGCGTTCCACCAGAGCTGAAGTGTATGGTTTTAGTTGTCGCCTCGTTTGCACTGTGGTGGGGGCCAGATCAGTAAAGAGCTGGTACTTGTGACCTTGGAAACAGAGATCAGGCTTGTCCCATGCTGCTTTAACCACTTCAATACAGGGCACTTTCGCCCCCTTCCTTCCCAGCCCAATTTTCAGCTTTCAGCGCTCTCGCGCTTTCAGTGACAATTGCACGGTCGTGCTACACTGTACCCAAATGAAATTTTTATCATTTTGTTCGCACAAATAGAGCTTTATTTTGGTGGTATTTATTCACGACTCCGTTTTTTATTTTTTGCGATATAACCGCAAAAAAGCGGAAATTTGGAAAAAAAAACTATATTTTCTTTTTTCTATTTTAAAAGAAATCCAATAAAATCAAATTTTGTCATAAATTTAAGCCAAAATGTATTCTGCTACATGTTTTTGGTAAAAAAAATTCCGTTAAGTGTATAATAATTGGTTTGTGTGATCACGGACATATGTACGCAAATGATCATGTACATATGTGTGCAGGTGATCACGTACATATGTGTGCAGATAATCATTGGGACATGTGATTTTAGTGGGACATATGTGGGAGACATGTTTTTATTATTAGGGACATGTGTTTTTATTATTTTGGGACATGTATGTTTTGGGGACATGTGTGGGGACATTGTGTTTATACTGTGTGGTGTGTTTACTGTGTGGTGATTTGTGTGTACACTAGACTGGTGATCAGTGAGTAAAAAGCTGTAAAAAACAGCTCATACTCACTGATCATCAGCCGGCTGCAGCGATCTACTCTCCTCTCCTCAGCGATGACTTCTGTGTGAGGAGAGGAGGAGCCGATTGCCTAGCAACCGGCTGTTTGTTTACATCACATGATGGCCGTGATTGGACACGCCCGTCGTGTGATCAGGAGGGCCAATCACAGAGCCCTCCTGCCGATCTGAGATGCGCCGTGTCCGGGTGACACGGGCACATCGGGATAGCGCCGCTGCGCGCGCGCGATCCTGCTCCTCCTGATGGAGTAGACGGCTCCCACCCGGCCGTATATGTGCATTGGCCGGGTGGGAAGTGGTTAAGGAGCGTTTCCGTAGTGCGGTAGTACGTGAACTTGATGATAATGTCCCGAGGGGGCCCCCCTCCTTCCTCGGCCCCAGGGCCCGATGGACCCGGTTAAACTCCATGCGATCAATGGGGATGCCGGGGACCAATTCCTGGAATAGGGCCGTGGCAGTGGAGGTTAAGTCCTCAATAGTTTCGGGAGTCCCCTAAGCCGGAGGTTCCCGTGTCTAGACCTGTTCTCATAGTCCTCTAATTTTAGGAGGGCTGCATCCAGTTCCCTGCATAGGTCCTGTAAGTCCTGCTCATGGTGATCAATGACCGTTGCTGCAGCCTCCATTCTATCTTCCAGCGCATTCGTACGGTTGCCAAGCTCACGGATTTCCTTCGTGAGATGCGTGGCCAGTTTGGAGGTGGCCGCTGACAGTTCCCCCAGCAGCATGGTTTTAAAGCGAGACAGCAGGTCGGCGTCCCGCAACGAAGGCGCTACATATGGTTGCTGGATTTCTGGTATGCTTTCTGCATCTGAGCAGGCTTCGGGCTCACCAGTAAGCAGCAGAGGGGTGAAGTCCATGTCCGCAGCCTGCGAGTCCAGCGGGCTGTCCGGTGGAAAGGCCGCAAGGCTCGCACACACAGCCTGTCTCCTCGAGGTGCTCTGCGCTGTGCCTGATGTGCGCCCCATATTGTCAGCCTCGATGTCGGGATATAGCGAGCCCAAATTAATGTGCAGGAGCGGCGATATCACTGCCGGTGTGGTCGGTGGTGGAGAAGCGCCACTAGTTTGCGGCCATCCTGGTTCTTAGCTCACGAGCGTCCCCAGTATGTAGTGATTTCAGATAATGTCAATTAATTACATTCTCCCCTCACACCAACAGGCTGTGGTAAGAAAAGCTTTAGGGTGCTGGGTGTAGCAAGATGGCCGCCGTCATCCAGGACAGGCCGGAGCCAGGGCCTTTCCTGAGAAAAAGGGCTGCAGCAGAATAATATGTGGCTCAAGTTCAGGAGGAGTTATCAGGGCCTTTTCTAATTCGACCTCCTCACAGCCCAGGAAGACAGCGCCCACCCGGTGGGGATAGCCTGGCAGTCTAGATGCAACCCTTCAGGGGACTCACCAGGCCGAGGGAAGTCTGTGGAGGGGACCGAGCGGCGGCTCCCGTTTCCGAGGCTCAGCGACTAGGGGGATCCTCTCCTGATGACCATCCGCCGCCGTTGTGATGACTCCTGGCGGTCACGGCAGGCAAGGGCGGCGATCCCGGAGGCCGAGTAGGCCGCAAGATGGCGGCCGGCGGGCTGCCGATGGGATCCGCGGCGGGCCGAATCGTTTAGTCTGCGGGCTGTGGGGAGCAGCCAAACTCGGATGGGCCTGTACAGGAGAGCCCAACAGAGCGGACGAGTTGCTTCCGAGGAAGAAAAGTCAATCCACAGCGGAGGATGGCTGTGGATTCTGATCCGGCCGGCGGAGCACAGCCACAGTGCGTCCTTCCTCGGTGCCGTCCGGCCACGCCCAATAATTTTTTTTTTATTTGGTTAATGCAGCACGATACTGCATCTCAGCTCTTTGGAAATCCTCTTTACCTCCCTCTATACGGCAGTGGTACCGTCGAGTTCATGATATAGAACATATTGAAAACCTTACCAGTTTCATAAAAGGCACAACCATTAAAGTTTACGATATATGGTTTAACAGGAAGGACTTCTCCCATTCTAAAGAATACATCCGAATCCTGGCCAACTCTTCTGCCTCCTATTCGGGGAGCCCTTAGCAAAAAAAATTTGTTTACACCATTAGTCACTTTTATGATGTCTTTATTTGCAGGGACCAATTATTCCTCCTGGTTGGATCAGGAGCTTTCATTTCTAATTTCCCTCTTCCCTTTGTTTTTCTCACCAAGCCCAACACCACTCCCTGCCCCGACAGCCTCTTTTTCCCAAAAATTTATTTTATTTCATTTTTTTTTAGATAAATATTCTCCTTTCCTTGATTATATACTGTATATTTTTCCTTGTGTAATCACAAGACATGTTGTGTTTATTATAACATTGCATATACAGTGAGGGCCATATATATTTGGACACAAGAGCAATTTAATTTTTTTTCCGGGTATTTACCAAAACATATTCAAGCTATAGTTATATAATGGATAAGGGGTAAAAGTGCACACTCTCAGGTTTAAATTGAGGGTATGTACATCCAAATCGGAGGAAGGGTTTAGGAATTACAGCTCTCAAGAATAGCCACCTCCCCTTTTTCAAGGAACCAAGGAACCAAAATTAATTGGACGATTGAATCAAAAGCGGTTTCATGGCCAGGTGTGGGCTACTCCTTCATTATTTCTTCATCCATTAACCACTTAAAGTGGTTTTGTACAGAAAATTGCAAGTTCGTCTTATTCAAATGGCTTTGGAACATAGATGCAGTTATGACCATTGAAATAAAATAATATGCAGTATTTACCTTTTATTTTTAATGTTTATGCCGACTTCTGGGCTCTCCTCCCGTGGGAGTAGGCGTGTTTATCGGCTTCGCAATGGTCCCTGGGAACTTTTTTAGCTATTTCCCAGGAATCCATGGGGGACACAGTCAAGCCGAAATTGCCATTTTGAAAGTGGGCAGGCAGCTCTATCAGCCATTACCACTATAGCACAGGAGACAAAAGGAAGGAAAACAAAGAGGACACTCAATGAGCATGTGTGAGATGGAGCAGTGGATGCTGGGAGCTCAGTGTCATCGCATCCAGGAAGTAAATGCCTGTGGGCTTCAAACGCCCATAGTGAAAATGGAAACCGCCGGACTGCTTTTTTAAAAGTTTTCCTTAGCAATGAAATCATCACGCCGGGGGTTAAAAAGACACCGATCGTGGCTGCAAAGACCCGGTAGGAATCGCCCAACAGTGACACAGGTAAAAAAAAAAAAAAAAAACGGCAGTGGAATCCCGCTTTAAGGACCAGGCCTCTTTTTTAAAGTGTTGTTTACAAGTTAAAAACTGTTTTTTTTTTGCAAGAAAATTACTTCTAACACCCTAGAGAATAAAATGGCGGTCGTTGTAATGCTTTCTGTCACACCGTATTTGCGCAGCGGTCTTACAACTTTTTTTTAATACACTTTTTTGAATTAAAAAATAAGACAACAGGAAAGTTAGCCCAATTTTTTTTAATATTGTGAAAAAGTTATGTTACGCTGAGTAAATTGATACCCAACATGTCAAGCTTCAAAATTGCTCCCACTTGTGGAATGGTGACAAACTTTTACCCTTAAAAATCTCCATAGGCGACATTTAAAAAATTCTACAGGTTGCATATTTTGCGTTACAGAAGAGGTCTAGGGCTAGAATTATTGCTCTCACTCTACCGATCGCGGCGATAACTCATATGTGTGGTTTGAACACCGTTTCCATATGCGGGCGCTATGCACGTATGTGTTCGATTTTGCAAGCGAGCTCAAATTTATTTGACCTTTTATTTTTACACGGTTTTAAAAAAATAATTGTGCCACTTTTTTTCCTATTACAAAGAATGTAAACATCCCTTGCAATAGAAAAAAGCATGACAAGACCTCTTAAATATGAGATCTGGGGGTCAAAAAGACCTCAGATCTCATATTTACACTAAAATGCAATAAAAAATGGCCCTTTAAGAGCTATGCGTCCCTTCCGCCCTGCAGTGTCATGGAGACGGGTGGGGGCCATCTTCCCCTCACCGGTCTCCATGCACAGCCCTGAGAAAGACCGGATCGCCTCTGCCCTCTCCCGCAGCAGATAAAAGTTACACAGCGATACCAGGGTTATGGCAGCTAGCTGCTGCCATGACAACGATATCCATCCTCAAAGTGAGGATGTACATTGGCGTACAATGGTCCGGAAGTGGTTAAGCAGGTAAGAGATCTGGAGTTGATCCTAAAGCCTCATACACACAATTGGATTTTCCGCAGACAAAGCTTCGGACTTTTGTCTGAAGAGCTTGTTCCTGGATTTTGTCTTGCATACAAATGGTACACAATTGTCAGCCAACAAACAGGAACGTAGTGACGTACTACGAGCCGATAAAGAGGAAGTTTAATTGTTAGGCCACCCTATGGGCTCCTTCTGCTAATTTTGTGTGTAGCGACGGCTCCTGACGAGCACGTGCTACCCTGTTTCCCCTAAAATAAGACCTAGCGTGATTGTCGGTGTTGGCTGCAATATAAGCCCTACCACCCAAATAAGCCCTACTCTGTTTCCTCAAAAATAAGCCCTACCCTGAAAAGAAGACCTACAAGGACTTTAACTAGGGCTTATTTGGGGGGTAGGGCTTTTATTGCAGCTATCACCGACAATCACACTAGGTCTTATTTTAGGGGAAACAGGGTATATGTTTTTTTAAATGTAATATTCCTAAAACAACAGTTGGGTTTTGGGGTTAATTATGCCAAATTATGGTTTCAGTAACAGTCTTGCTGGGTTGCACTGGGTTCTCCTTGGCCAGGGGTGTCGCTGTTGCCACTGGCAAGTGTGAGAACGCAGGTTGGCTAGGCGTACTGAATGCCATTCTTTCTCGGAGCCAGCCCAGTGGGAGTGTCATCCTGCTGTGCATTCTGGGAGAGGGTATTTAAGGTACTGACCTCACCTGCTTCTGGGTTCCAGTCCAGAAGATTCTTCTGTCAATTTGGTCCTGGTCCTCCTGACCAGCCCACGAGGTCAAGAAGGTAACAGTAAGCCCAACAAAACCAGCAGCTCCTTCGGGGGTCAGTGCTACATGTGTTAGCAGCAGTTTGGTGAGTGTTGATTTGTGCTTTTCATTTCGCGCTTTTCAGTTCGTTTCTCAACGGCTATCGTCAACCAGCCATGTTGTTGAATCGGGGGAGATAACGTGCTATTTATTATTGGCCTTGGAGTTATTGCTTTGACCCAAGTCCAGTCCAAAAACAGGAGGATTTCTTGGACCAAAAATTGGTTGCTTTATTAATCGTAACCAATTATGTCATATGCCTTTGCTGCAGAAGCTCCAGGAGAATAATCCGGATGATTTTAGGAATTATCTCCGGATGACGGACCCCTGCTTTCACCAACTCTTGGCATTGTTGACTCCTATATTAAGACGCAGGACACACGGATAAGGCTTTTATTTTATTTTTTGGTTGAATAATAATGATTTGATTTGATATATTTTTGAATGCACTTTTTGTGTAAGTTCTATTGGCAGATAGCATGCCTAATTTTATTTGTTTTCTTTTTTTAATGCATAATAAAAAAAAATTGTGTAGAATAATACTTGTCTATGTGTTTTACTGCAAATGACAGTTTGGGAGTAGGCAGTTACATTTAAAAAAAAATGTAAAATTGACAAGGGACACTAACATACCATATTTATCGGCGTATAACACGCACTTTTTTCCCCTTAAAATCAGGGGGAAATCGTGGTTGCGTGTTATACGCCAATCACCTGCCGACTGTGAGCTCTTCTGCCGCTCTCGGCAGCTTTTGGCTATTTCCGGCCGCTCTCTGCTATTTTCGGAAGCCGTCGAAAACAGCCGAGAGCAACCGAGCGCCGCCGAGATATACAGGACATCCGCTCTGTATCTCGACGGCACCATTTTTAAACAGAAAGCCTGCAAAAGAAACTGACACGGCTGCAATGAAAGGCTGCTAATGACATGCAAGGCTGCAATGGAAGGCTTCTAATGACGGACAAGGCTGCAATGGAAGGCTGCAAATGACACTGACAAGGCTGCATTGATGGGCATTTAAATGTAAGTTTTTTTCCTTATACTTCCCTCCTAAAAGTTTTTTTCTTTAAAATTCTCTCCTAAACTTAGGGTGCGTGTTATACGCCAATAAATATGGTAGTTGTATCTTTGATCTTAAAAACTACGGGATAATGGTGTTGTGGTAACTTGCCCCAAAAAAACATAATAATAATATTATTCTAGATATCACTAGAAAATAAAAGCCTTTTAAAATACGTTTGGCAGAACTCCATCAGTATCACCAGCAAAGCAGCTTCGTTATTATCCCATTAAAGAAGAAGAGAATTGTGCGCTGCATTTTAGGATTTCATAATTTGCCACGTCACAAATGTTAATTATCCATTATGAACACTAGTTTACAAGACTGACCGCTTCTGGCTTGTCCTTGCTTCAGAGCATGCATGTTTGTACTTTGGACTTTTGTCTGACGGACTTGTGTACACACGAGCGGAAAATCCGACAACAGACATTTGTCCGTGGAAAATTTTAAAGCCTGCCATCCAACATTTGTCTGCAGAAAAAACCGACAATTTATTTTCACACAATTGGAAAAATATATGTGTAGCGTTATACCAAAGTATCAAATTGAAAATATACGTGCCATCATATATATATATATCTCAAAACATGTAAGTAGAAAACATCTTCACTATTGCTAAACGCAGAAAATAAAATCAAACATTTAAGTGAAACAACAAATATAATCATTCACAGCTTTTTCTCAAAGTGTGCAAGTGCCAAATTGCATAAAAACTTCCGAAGTGTACTCTTCATGCATACAACACCACCACCACCGTGAGACTGGAGAAGGCTTACCGGAAGACTTGGACTTATGCCCCTCAAGTCATGTAGGCTTATGGATGAAATTCAACCCAATAGGTATAAGTAATACACAGATTCAGCTCGCACCACAACGTCAATTTGGCAAAGATTCTGCAGCCATGGAGACTACAGCTGGAGTCTCCATGGCTGCAGAATCTTTGCCAAATTGACGTTGCGGTGCGAGCTGAATCTGTGTATTACTTATACCTATTGGGTTGAACTTCATCCATAAGCCTACATGACTTGGGGGGCATACGCCTAGCTAAGTCCAAGTCTTCCGGTAAGCCTCCTCCAGTCTCAGTCTCACGGTGGTGGTGGTGTTGTATGCATGAAGAGTACACTTCGGACGTTTTTATGCAATTTGGCACCGGATTTAATTTTTTGGGACAATTTCAGCACTTGCACTTTTTGAGAAAAAAAAATGTTTGATTTTATTTTCTGCGTTTATGTAGCACTAGTGAAGATGTTTTCCACTTACATGTTTTGAGATATATATATGTTGACACGTATATTTTCAATTTGATACTTTGGTATAGCGCTACACATATTTTTCCTTTCTTTTTTTAACGCTTTTGTCTAGAAGCTGTGTTGGCGGCTTGAGCAAAGTTCCTGTCACAGCGCATTATACACCAATTAATATTTTCACTGTTATCACACAATTCCTGTTGGAAAATCTGATCGTGTGTACGAGGCTTAAGTGTGGTATTTGCATTTGGAATCTATATCATGCATTCAAAGATGCTGTCCATGCAAGTAAAACAAGCCATTTTAAAGCCTCGTACACACATTGGCCAACCGAGCATCTGATTTTTGTCAAAAGGGCGTGTGCCAGGATCTTGTCTTGCATACTAACAGTACACAATTGTTGTGCAACAAACACGAACATAGTGACGTACTACAAGGAATTTCAGCTTGAGCGCCACCCTTTGGGCCCCTTCTGCTAATTTCGTGTTTGGCAGGCATGGATTCTGAGCATGCATGTTTGTACTTCCAACTTTTGTTTGACGGATTAGTGTACTGACCATACGAAAATCTGACGTCAAACTGTTGTCCGCCAAAATTTTACTAGCCTGTCATCCAACACTCATTGGCCGAAAGTTGGACAATTTTCAAAAGGAGCGTACGAACAGTAAGATTTTAGGACAACAGTCTGTCAACAGACAATCCCCTGCCAACAATCGTACTGTGTGTACGAGGCTTTAGGCTTCAAAAACAAAACAAATCCATCAGAGAGCTATCAGCAACATTAGGAGTGGCCAAATCAACAGTTTGGTACATTCTGAGGAAAGAAGAATGCACTGGTGAGCTCAGAAACATAAAAAGGCCTGGATGTCTATGGAAGACAACAGTGGTGGATGATCACAGGATCCTCTCTATGGTAAAGAAAAACTCATTTACAACATCCAGCCAAGTGAAAGGACACTTTCCAGGAGGTGAGCGTATCATTGTCAAACGATAAGCCTGAAGAATAGAAAAGCCATTTTAGACTTTGCCAAAAAACATCGAAAAAAGCCAGACCAGTTCTGGAAAAGCATTCTTTGGACGGATAAAACTAAGATTAATCTGTACCAGAATGATGGGAAGAAAAAAGTGTGAATAAGATTTGGCACAGCTCATGATCCAAAGCACACAACGTCATCTGTGGTCACATGGTGGAGCGTGCAGTCTGATGGCATGGGCATGCATGGCTTCCAGTGGCACTGGGTCATTGGTGTTTATTGATGATGTGACAGAAGCAGACAGATGAATTCTGCAGTGTTTAGAGATCTACTGTCAGCCCAGATTCAGCCAAATGCAGCAAAGTTGATTGGATGGCCATTCACATTACAGATGGACAATGATCCAAAACACACTGCAAAAGCAACCCAGGAGCTTTTGATAGAAAAGAAGTGGAATATTCTGCAATGGCCAAGTCAAACATCTGATTTCAACCCAATTGAGCATTTCACTTGCTGAAGGCAAAACTAAAGGCAGAAAGACCCACAAACAAAGAACAAATTAAGACAGCTGTAGTTAGAGCCTGGCAAAGCATCAGAAACGAGGAAACCCTGTTATCTTTGGCAATGCCCATGGGTTCCAGAATTCAGACAGTCATTGCCAGTAAAGGATTCTCAACAAAATATTAAAAATGAACATTTTATTTATGATTTTATTCATTTGTCCAATTACATTTGAGCCCCTGAAAATGGGGGGGGGCTGTGTATAAAAATTATTGCAGTTCCTAAAATGTGTACTTGATATTTATGTTCAACCCCTTGAATTAACCACTTGACCACTGGGCACTTAAACACCCTTAATAACCAGACCAATTTTGAGCTTTCGGTGCTCTCGCATTTTGAATGACAATTACTCAGTCATGCAACACTGGACCTATATGAAATTTTTGTCCTTTTTTTCACACAAATAGAGCTTTCTTTTGGTGGTATTTAATCACCGCTGGATTTTTTATTTTTTGTGCTATAAAGGAAAAAATACCGAAAATTCTGTAAAAAAAAGAATTTTTCTTTGTTTCTGTTAGAAAATTTAGCAGATTAGTAATTTTTTCTTCATAAATTTTGGCCAAAATTTATACTACTACATATCTTTGGTAAAAATAAGTACAAATTGGTGGATATTATTTGGTCTTTGTGAAAGTTATAGAGTCCACAAGCTATGGTGCCAATATCTGAAAATTGATCACACCTGAAGTACTGACGGCCTATTTCAATTCTTGAGACCCTAACATGCCAGAAAAGTACAAATACCCCCCAAATGACCCCTTTTTGGAAAGAAGACATTCCAAGGTATTTAGTAAGAGGCATGATGAGTTTTTTGAAGTTGTCATTTTTTCCCACAATTCTTTGCAAAATCAAGATTTTTTTTACTTTTTTTTTTTTTCACAAAATTGTCATATTATCAGGTTATTTCTCACACACAGCATATGCATACCACAAATTACACCCCAAAACACATTCTGCTATTACTCCCGAGTATGGCGATACCACATGTGTGAGACTTTTACACAGTGTGGCCACATACAGAGGCCCAACATGCAGGGAGCGTCATCAGGTGTTCTGGAGCACCCCGGCCAATTCTGACATTTCTCTCCTACATGTAAAAATCATCATTTATTTGCTAGAAAATTACATAGAACTCCAAAACATTATATATGTTTTTTTAGCAAACACCCTGGAGAATACAATGGTGGTCTTTGCAACTTTTTATCTCGCACGGTATTTGCGCAGTAATTTTTCGAATGCTTTTTTTTGGAAAAAAAAACAGTTTTGGGCTTAAAAAAAAAAAAACACAGTAAAGTTAGCCCAATTTTTCCATAATGTGAAAGATGAAGTTACGCTGAGTAAATAGATACCTAATGTGTCACTCTTCAAAATTGCACACGCTCGTGGAATGGCGCCAAACGTCGCTACTTAAAAAACCCCATAGGCGACGATTTAATTTTTTTTTACTGGTTATATGTTTTGAGTTACAGAGGAGGTCTAGGGCTAGAATTATTGCTCTCGCTCTAACGTTCGCAGCGATCCCTCACATGTGTGGTTTGAACATCGTTTTCATATGTGGGCGGGACTTACGTATGCGTTCGCTTCTGCATGCGAGCACATGGGGACAGGGGCGCTTTAAAAAAAAAAACATTTTTTTTATTGTTCATTTTACTTTATTTATTTTAGTTTGACATTTTTTTCCCCAAAAATAATTTTTTTGATCCCTTTTATTCCTATTACAAGGAATGTAAACATCCCTTGTAATAGGAATATGGCATGACAGGTCCTCTTTACAGTGAGATGTGGGGTCAATAAGACCCACATCTCACCTCTAAGCTGGGAAGCCTGAAAAAAAAAAAAAAAAAAAAAAAAGATTCTGTCTTTGATCGTATTAGCGATTCGGTAGAAGCACCGGAGGGCGGCGGGAGGGGGGGGGGGGGATGTCTATGGCTGGGTATTGCAGGGTATCACCGACTATGGCTGGGTATCTCAGAGTATGGCTGGGTATCTCAGAGTATGGCGTTGCAGAGTATTGCATTGCAGGGTATTGGCGGGTGTTGCAGAGCATTGCAGGGTATTGGCGGGTGTTGCAGAGCATTGCAGAGTGTTGCAGGGTATTGGCGGGTGTTGCAGGGTATTGCAGAGTGTTGCAGGGTATTGCAGAGTGTTGCAGGATATTGCAGAGTGTTGCAGGGTATTGCAGAGCGTTGCAAGGTGTTGCAGGACATTGCGGAGTGTTGCAGGGCATTGCGGAGTGTTGCAGGGCATTGCGGAGTGTTGCAGGGCATTGCGGAGTGTTGCAGGGTGTTGCAGGGCATTGCAGAGTGTTGCAGGGTATTGCAGAGTGTTGCAAGGTGTTGCAGAGTGTTGCAGGGTATTGCAGAGTGTTGCAAGGTGTTGCGGAGTGTTGCAAGGTGTTGCGGAGTGTTGCAAGGTGTTGCGGAGTGTTGCAGGGTATTGCGGAGTGTTGCAGGGTATTGCGGAGTGTTGCAGGGTATTGCGGAGTGTTGCAGGGTATTGCAGAGTGTTGCAGGGTATTGCAGAGTGTTGCAGGGTATTGCGGAGTGTTGCAGGGTATTGCGGAGTGTTGCAGGGTGTTGCGGAGTGTTGCAGGGTGTTGCAGGGTGTTGCGGAGTGTTGCAAGGTGTTGCGGAGTGTTGCAGGATATTGCGGAGTGTTGCAGGGTATTGCGGAGCATGCAGGGCATTGCGGAGTGTTGCAGGGCATTGCGGAGTGTTGCAGGGTAATGCAGAGTGTTGCAGGGTAATGCAGAGTGTTGCAGGGTAATGCAGAGTGTTGCAGGGTAATGCAGAGTGTTGCAGGGTAATGCAGAGTAATGGGGGTATTGCAGAGTAATGCAGAGTAATGGGGGTATTGCAGAGTAATGCAGAGTAATGGGGGTATTGCAGAGTAATGCAGAGTAATGGCAGGGTATTGCAGAGTAATGGCAGGGTATTGCAGAGTAATGCAGAGTAATGGCAGGGTATTGCAGAGTGTTGGCAGGGAATCGAGGGGTTAATTTTCGGTGAGCAGCGAAGTGGGCACTGCAGATGCAGCCCACATCGCTGCTGACACCGATCTCTTCCCCCTCCGCTGTACCGATCGGTACAGAGAGGGGGAGGGAGGAACCGGCGTCATAACATGACGCCGGTTTGTTTACAAGTGATCACTCCGTCATTTGACGGAGCGATCACGTGGTAAACGGCCGCGCTGAGCAGCCGTTTACCGTGATTCGTGATGCGCCGGGTCCACTGGACCCAGCGGTCATGGATGCTCTCGTGTGCGCGCCCCAGGGGGCGCGCGAGAGCAGATTTCTGGGAGGCCGTTAATTAACGGCCTCTCAGAGTTAAACAACCGCCCTGAAGCCGTTAATCGGCAATGGGCGGTTGTTAAGTGGTTAAAGCTGAAAGTCTGCACTTCTAATTCATTTTGATTATTTTATTCTGGTGGAATACAGAGCCAAAAGTATGAAAATTGTGCCTTTGTCCAAATAAATATGGACTTAACTGTATTACTATTGTTTATTGAAAGTACCTCTGATGATTTATTTGCATTGTAATACTCAATATTTCCTAAATAAAAGAATTTAAAAAAAATCTACCTTTTAAAAAAAACAAAAAAAAAACACAAGATTAAGGCTCTTGCAGACAGGTAACTTACCACCCTCTGAAAAGTGACCTGCAGTGAATTGCTTTTGAGAGTGAGATGGGGGGGGGGGGGGTGGAGTAAAAACACAAAACTAAAATAATGTGTTTGCATAAGTGGGCACAGCCTCTTATAGCCGGGGATGTAGTTGTGTTCAGAATTAAATAATCACATTCAAATTCACGTTAAATAGGAGTCTGTACACACCTGCCATCAAGTGCCTCTGATTAACCCCAAACACAGTTCAACTGTTTTAGTAGGTCTTTCCTGACATTCTTACCCTAGGTTTAAACCTATGCGTTTTTTAGTGCGTTTTGCAGTTTGCAGAAACGCACTACAGGCCATTTAACATGGTTTCCTATGGTACAAAATCACATCTATGCGTTTTGTGGCCGGTGCGTTTCTGGAAGGAGTCAGGGACTTTTTTCCCATGATTTGCGAGCAATAGACTTCAATGGAATCACATCAAGAATGCAAGTGTTGTGTTTGTGATGTGATTTTTCATGTGTTTTGCAGTTTTTATTTTAACACTGTATATAGCTGGTTCCTAAGCAGGGGGCCGGGAAGCCGGCCACCGCATCCTTAACAACTGATGAGTCATCAGCTGCTGTCAGATGGGGACAATGGCTTCTTCCCGACAACCCTGTCCAGTAATTATCGGGATCTGAAGGCAGGGAGCTTATCGGAATCTGGAAGTCCCCCTTTAAAAAAGGGGCCCCCAGATCCCACCCCCACTATGTGAACGGGGAACCAGAAACATCCTACCCATTCACCTCAAAGAGCAGTGAAATGTAAAAAAAAAAAACACAAGCGCCAGTTTTTGACAAGTCCTTTATTAAAAAATAGCTCTAAACCATCTTCTCCCTGAGCTGTCTTCTTGTACCATCTTCTCCCGCTGCTGTATTCTTCCTTGCCACGGGTAAGCCGGTATAAAAAAAAAAAAAAGCTCTTCTCCTGTGGCTGTCTTCCCCCTATTGTGTTGTTGTCCAGTATCTGGCATCTCTTATATAGCCATGGGGCGTGGCCTTCCGATCACATCACCCAGAGAGCCCACCCCTTGCAAAGTCACAAGAGACGGGCTCTCTGGATGATGTCATCAGACGGCCACGCTCCATGGCTATATAAGAGAGGCCAGACAGCAGGCGACAACACAACGTAGGAAGACAGCCATAGGAGAAGAGTAGCTTTTTTTTTTTATAGAGAGTAACTGGCAGCGAGGAAGAAGACATCAGCGGGAGAAGATAGTATAAGAAAACAGCTCGGGGAGAAGGCGGTTGCGAGAGACGGCAGCGAGAGAAGATGGCTCAGAGCTATTTTTTTTTTAATAAAGGACTTGTCAAAAACCGGCTAGTATTTTTTTTTTTACATGTCAATGCTTTTTGAGGTGAATGGGTAGGGGTACATTGTACCCGATACCCATTCACATAAGGGGGGTGGATCTGGGGGGCCCCCTTCTTAAAGAGAGGCTTCCAGATTCTGATAAGCCCCCCATCTGCAGACCCAGACAACCACCGGCCAGGGTTTTCGGAAAGAGGCCCTTGTCCCCATTAACATGGTGGCAAGGTGCTTTGGGGGGGGGGGGGGGGCAGGGGGCTGCATGCTCGGATAAGGGTTTGGTATAGATTTTAGGAGGGACCCCACGCCATTTAAACAAAAAATGCCTTGGGGATTCCCTCCCTTCCAACCCCAAGCAGGTTTTTTTTTGCCGGTATTTTTTTTTTTGCCGGCATTTTTTTTTTTTTTTTTTTTTTTTTTTACATTTAGCTGTCAGCTGATGACTTATAGCAACCAGCTATATACAGTGTGTTTACAGAGAAAAAAAAATGTTTTAAATCTATGAAAACTGCATGCAAAGAAAAATGCATAAAAAAACAAGGTTTTAAAACGCAGCATGCACAGCAAAACATGCCTGGAAAATGCATCAAGCGCAGCCGCATAGATGTCAAGCTAGACTTAGTCACATCCTATAGCAAAAGCAATGGTCCGCAGAGAGCTTCCAAAGCATCAGCGGGCTCTCAATGTTAAAAGGTATCAAATCAGGAGAAGGATACAAAAAGAATTTCCAAGGCATTAGATATGCCATGGAACACAGTGAAGACAGTCATCATCAAGTGGAGAAAATATGGCACAACAGTGACATTACCAAGAACGGGACATCCCTCCAAAACTGATAAAAAGACAAGAAGAAAACTGGTCAGCGAGGGTGCCAAGAGACCTACAGCAACAAATAAAGGAGCTGCAGGAATATCTGGCAAGTACTGGCTGTGTGGTACCTGTGACAACAATCTCCCGTATACTTCATATATCAGGGCTATGAGGTAGAGTGGAAAGACGGAAGTCCTTTCTTATGAAAAACAACATTTTAGCCCTGCTAAATTTTGCAAACCCACATCCAAACTCTCCCAAACGCATGTGGGATAATGTGTTATGGTCTGAAGAAACCAAGGTTGAACCTTTTGGCCATAATTCCAAAAGATATGTTTTGGCGCAAAAACAAGACTGCACATCACCAAAAGAACACCATACCCACAGTGAAGCATGGTGGTGGCAGCATCATGCTTTGGGGCCGTTTTTCTTCAGCTGGTACAGGGGCCTTAATTAAGATAGAGGAAATTATGAACAGTTCCAAATACCAGTCAATATTGGCACAAAACCTTCAAGCTTTTGCTAAAAACTGATCTTTCAGTATGACAATGACCCAAAGCATACATCCAAATCAACAAAGGAATGGCTTCACCAGGAGAAGATTAAAGTTTTGGAAAGACCCAGCCAGAGCCCAGACTTGAATCTCATTGAAAATGTGATCTGAAGAGGGCTGTGTATGGGAGATGCCCTCGCAATCTGAAAGATTTGGAGTGTTTTTGCAAAGAAGAGTGGGCAAATATTGGCAAGTTAAGACGTGCCATGCCGATAGGCTCATACTAAAAAAGACTGAGCGCTGTAATAAAATCAAAAGGTGCTTCAACAAAGTATTAGTTTAAGGGTGTGCACACTTATGTAACCATATTATTTTATTTTTTTATTTTTACTTTCCTACAAAGATTTCAGTTTGTTGTTCAACCGAGTTGTACAGTTTATAGGTCACATTAAAGGTGGAAAAAAATCTGAACTAATTTATCTTGGTCTTATTTTTTATTTATTTTTTTTCAAATAAATTTTTTTATTAATCCCAAAATGGGCTAAGACAATAAGTACAAACATATATGAAAAACAACTGAAAAGGAAGGGGAAAAACATGGTCAACAGCAACACATGGAGGAAGAGATGAGACAGGACACTTTCTAACTCGTGGTTGCATACCAAGTGATGAGTAACTCCTAAATCAATGCTGTGGAGCCAGGGGCCCTCTTCATCAATGAATCTTCCAGTAGGTGGCGATGGAGGGAGGAAAAACTCAGTCACTTTCCGTCTCCCACTCCCCAACCGCCTCCCTCCCCATTCGGGTGGAACTCCATTACCAGAGGTGGGGGGGGGGCAAGGGAAAGAAGGGGGGGGACCCACAAAGAAATGAGGGAGGGGAATCTAAGGAGGAAGCAGGAGGGGGTACGGGGCGGGGTGGTGTATGGATGGGGGGGGTATGGGGAGGTCCTGGTTAATTCAGGACAGCCCCGGAGTTCACCTTTATTGGAGTATTGACCTCATCAAGAAGTCCTAAGGTTGATGCCTTCTGGGGAGAGGATGAATTGGTGCCAGAGTGGCCATGTCTTGTTATATTTTTTCTGTTGGCGTCACGCCGCGAGTACCAGGTCCTCTATTTTACTAATGTCAACAGAACAGGGTAAATTAAGCGCACTCTGGGTGGAGTGAACTAGATAAAAACATGTATTTAAATAGAGTCCATAATGGAACGTCCATATGTACAATGCGGGAACTGATATTCTAGGAAGGCTGGCAGCTTGCAGATAGAAGTGGATCTGAAACATAGACAGGAACGAAAGCGTTGCCTTCTAAGCGTAGTAAATAAAGTTCTTTAATGGGTTCGGTGTATAAAAGTTGCAAATACACTCACAGACAGATGATGGGACCGTGCATATAATACAGGAATCATTGGCGCTTGTCCGGGAGGAGCAGACTATGACCGGTGTGCGCCATGGGACAAACCTTTCTAACGACTGCAGAGGTGGAGTCCAATGCTATCGGTAATCAGGGAAGAGGATCTGCAGACACCGTAACGTAGCGCTGTGATGTCATCACTTCCGGATCAAGGTCAGCAGGAGGGTGCATGCGTTCTTCTTCCTCAGGATCCAGTGTCTGCAGATCCTCTTCCCTGGATACCGACAGCATTGGATTCCATCCCTGCGAATCACCGTACTGGTACGCTGGTTTGTGGCACTGGCTGTTGCAGGCGCGTGCCTGCTGCCGGAAGGCACGGGAGCTCGCCCACGGGTCCGGCAGACTCTATGTCCGCCGGCCACCTGTGATTGCAGGAGGAAAGGGAGGCAGCTGTTCATAGTGATCAGGAACAGCGATCTCTCGCTTCACTCAGTCAGTCCACTCCCCCCACAGTTAGAAACACCTCCCTGGGGAACACTTAACCCCTTGATCACCCCCTAGCGTTCCCTACCAGTGCCATTTATACAGTGATTAGTGAATTTTTATAGTACTGATCACTGTACTGGTGTCACTGGTCACCAAAAAGTGTTACTTAGGGTCAGATTTGTCCACTGAAATATCACAGTCCTGCTTAAAATCACAGATCGCTGCCGTTACTAGTAAAAACAATTTAAAAAAAAGTCCCTAAATCTTTCTCCTATTTTGTAGATGCTACTTTTGCGCAAACCAATCAATATACGCATATTGTGATTTTTTTTAACAAAAATATGCAGCACAATACCTATTGGCCTAAACTGATGAATAAATTATTTTTTTTTGCATATGTATTTTTAGCAGAAAGTAGAAAATATTGTTTTTTCTTCAAAATTAAGGTACAGTGTTGCACAACAACAATTTTCAGTTAAAATAAAGCAGTGCCGTATCGCAAAAAACGGCCTGGGCAAATCCTTCCGGGGCTAATGTGGTTAAAGTGGCAATCAGCACTCCCATTAGGATCTGTGTTTAACATTTACAAACTGCAGCAGGAATCTATTTTAACCACTTGCTTACAGGGCACTTTTACCCCCTTCCTACCTAGGCCAATTTTCAGCATTCAGCGCTGTCACACTTTGAATGACAATTGGGCGGTCATGCAACACTGTACTCATGACATTTTTATAATTTCTCACACAAATAGAGCTTTCTATTGGTGGTTTTTAATCAACACTGCGTTTTTTGTTTTTTTTGCTAAACAAACAAAAAACTACCAAAAATTTTGAAAGAACCATTTTTCCTAGCTTCTGTTATACAATTTTGCAAACAGGCAATTTTTCTCCCTTGCTGATGTGCGCTGATGAGGCTACACTGATGGACACTAATAAGCAGCACTCAAAAGGAACTGATGAGCACTGTTGGGGCTGGCGATAAGTGCAGTCCCCTTTCACACTAGCTGAGTATCGGCTCTCTTCTTTCCTCACACTGACAGTGTGAGGAAAGGAATGCCAATAACCAGCATGTGTGTTCACATTGTGATCAGCTGTGATTGGACACAACTGATCATGTGGTAAAGAGCGGCTGTGATTGGCTCTTTACCTCTATCTGTGGTCAGCTGTGACCAAATAAAACAGCAATCACAGAGCTCACCAGGTAAGCGCCACATCGGGGGCGCAGTTCTGGGAGGACGTCATGCGACGCCCACCGAGAACTGGATGACTGAGCTGTAACCATCATTTTGCTATAGCGAGGTCAGGAAGTGTAAAAACTGTAGCTGCGGACTTTGAATAAACACACATTCACCTGTCCCACAATCCAGCAATGGGCTCACCCAAGCCCCCCTTCTCCTCATGTCCTTTCCCCAGTGGCATCTCAACTGTTGGCACCCGGCTGTGACAGCTTGCGACTTTACAGCCGGGTGCCCACTTCCCATTTGCAAGCTGCACTGTGCCTCCTGAATAGTCCTGCAGTCTTCTGGGACTTGTGATGTTTCCCAGAAGACTGCAAGGAAAGAGGGAGAGAGGTAATCCCAGCAGAAGTGGGAGTGGGTACCTGTCAATACCAGGTACCTACTCCCCCCCCCCCCCCCCCACAAAAAAAATGCCTTGCCAAATGTGGCAGGGGAAGAGTACTTAAAGATGAACTCCCCCATTTGGTGGAGTTCCACTTCAAGGCATCGTTTAGACTTATGGTTTGGGGACGGGAGTTGGCAGATAAAAAAAATGTGCAGTTGAGCTGATTTTTTTCCACCCGCAAACCACCCCCCTTAAGCTGCAATAGGGTATCGGACAGGGATGTTTACATGCCACGGCCGCACAAAGTTTACCAAACATGTAGCGTTACACAAGTAAATGAAGAAATGCTGCACACAACCCACAACTGTGTGCAATGCATATGGTTGCGGCACGTTTGTCTGCAAAAATGGGGTTGAAACAGGAGGCAAGGAGGCGTTACATCACTTCTTCACCATCTGTCAGTACCCCCTGAAGCGCAATCAGAACAGGGATCAGGCTTCAGAGGTATGGGAGATTTAGGTGCATGCCTAAATCTACCTTTAAAGCTTCAACAAAGCTTGAAGAAAGCTCTGCAAATCATTTATCAAACCTTGCTGTTCCCATTGATATTATACAAGTTGAAGCCCATGTGAAAAAGGCCTCAGTACCAGCACTGGAGCTGCTATTTTATCGGCAGATAGGTAGCTGAACTACATAGAAGGCAAACTGGTATTTTCCATTGGGCAGGATCCTCAGAGCAGGGCTGTTTGTGTCAGATTTGGCCAGCAAGTATCAAGGTCTGTGCCCGATTTTATTGTACTTTAAAACAGACTAAAGCTGGCCATACACAGAGAAATATTTCTAACCGTCCTGATGAATCAGCCCAAATTTGCTCAGTAAGTGGCTCTGCGGCTGCTTCCACCCTGATATCACATTATAATTGAAAGAGCCGGGCAGGAAACTGTCAGCCGAACAGCGACTGTATCCAATCAGATACAGCCGCTGTTCCAGCATTTTGACAGCTGGTAGTGTCGACTGCCAAAATACAAGCTGAAGATTCCTCGTAGCCATGTGAACCTCTACTTCAGCTGGACTTTAAAAAAAATAATAGGTTCCCTTGATAGTGTGTTGCACCCGAAGTCTAAGGACCTGCACTGATGGGCAAACGCACAGCGCTTTCAGGTGCATTACACTTATTTACATTTGACATCAGTTTGAGATGCGTCTGAGATCATTCACAGTTTACATGTGCAACTGACCTTCATCTGACCTGCAGTTCAGCTACATCAAAAAAACAAATGGAGAAGTGCCTCTAAGTGCAGACTGTTAAAAAAAAAAAAAAAAAAACATTTATTGAAGTATAAAAATGGCGACTCACACAGTAAGGTAAGTATTGGGCTCATCAATCAAAGTAAGCCTGGGACACAGTTTGAAGAATGCCGCCGAGGGGCTTCCAGGTTCTGCTGCCACGCCTTGAGGTGTTTAGGGAAGCGGGCCAGACACTTCCAAGATGGTGCTGGAACACACATGTGACACAGGGCATTGGTGGGATGAAGTCACCGGAGCTACGGCGCGTTTCATTTCAGAGCATGCTCGCTCTTTTGTAAGGCATAGATAGTAGGCAATACATGGCACTCCTGTGATTGCAGCACCGGAGCCGTCATCCTGGCCCCATCTCTGACGGCCCCTCGGTGGCATTCTCCCCACTGCATCCCGGACTTACTTTAATTGATGAGCCCAATACCTACCTTACTATGCATGTTGCCATTTGTCATTTTTATTCTTTATTAAAAGTTTTTTTTTTTTTTTTTTTTTTAAACAGTCTGCACTTCTCCATTTGTTTTTCATGTTCTACATAGAGAGTCTTCTTCTGCTCCGAGAAGGTGCCCCGGTGCACACATTTTCAGGATCACGGGCATCTCATTTATAGACTTTATACATTCTGTTTCCCAGATGAACTTTTTAACGCTATAAGAGGGTGTCCAAACCTGTTGGCGTCTACATTTCTACTATTTTAATGTCACTAGTTGAGCTGCATGAACCTATTGCAAGCTGCTTTTTGCATTCTCATTGACATGTGTGGAGAGAAGCAGCTCTGACACCAACAAAGGCCGGTGACAAGGCCCTTATACTTAACTTTCCCATGCTTCCCACAGCCCTGAAAACACCTATGTATTGCTCAGCGCTATTCACACTCCCTCTCGTTCCCCATGCGACAGCTCCTGGGTCTGCTAACTGGCCCCTCAGACACTGGGCAAAGTGGCAAGTGTCACATCTTTCCCATATGCCGGGAAAGTAGGCATGCAGAGCACAGGTTAACTTTTCTCTTTGAACCATCTATGTGTTGGCTGGCATTTATCAGCATATGCTGATGAAATGAGAAATAAATAAATAAAATCACGTCCGAAATCCCCCGGGTTACACTTCAACTCGTCGCCGCAATAGCGGGCTACAACGTGAACAGCTGGCAGACAGTCTGCTTTCATAGTGACAGATATTAATTTGTTGTCATGGAAACAGTGAAGTCTAATGAGTCTGCCACCTGAAGATCGAATCACATCCCTCTGCACACATTCGCCAAAATATAAAAATGTAGGTCAAGACTTTTTGAGAAATTTGGCTATGAAGAAGCCAATGGTGTCAGAGTTTGCGACTGCCACAAGGTCCTCATCCAACTTTAACTTGTTTGCGTCAACGCCAAGTATTTCAGTGGCCGATGGGTCAAACCGCTGTACAAGTTTCAACTGGTCCGGGGACAACCCAGCACCGGGCATGCCTTCTCCTCCTATGTGTGGCTCCTGTTGGTTTAAAAAAAAAAAAAAAAAAAGTAATTATAATATTAAAAGGTCTGATATACATGTAAGAAATGGACACTATCTCAGCTGTTTCTAATCTTCTATGTGCTTATCACTGTCTAATATTTTTTAAACTTTTTACTGAAAAAAAAGGTACATGACAGTGACAGTTATCAAATGCGCACAACATGAGCGAACAAAAAACATTGTGGTACATCTTACAGTGCAAAAATGTCAATGTTTTTACAAGTAGACTGCATTTCTCAGCATATTGATGGAGGTGTGGGCTGGATCCACTTAAGTGCTACAGCTTTACGGGCCATAAATAATGTCTCCAGTAGCATGGTCCTAATATGTCGTGGCCATTGCTCCTCATCGAGGACCCCCCAGCAGACACACCAGTGGAGTACATGGAACAGGAATTTATAAGACCGCAGACAATATCTCCATCACCTGTTGCCAGTATCCCACTATAACTGGACAGAGACACATAAAATGCATGAAATCTGCGCGCGGACAAGTGCACCTAGTGCAGGCAGAAGTAGGTATACGATGCATTGCGTGCAGTCTGACCAGTGTCCGTTATGTTTGATGTAGCATATAAAGGTGGATTAATTTATTGTTGACTGTGGTAGATACAGATAGATGGGCGAAGCATGCCTCCTCCCAATCCCCATCAGACAAATCTGGGACAAGTTGTTGCTGCCACTTGATGCGCACCTCCAGTAGAGCCCCGCTAGTCATGGCAGAGAGTAAATGTAGATACAGAGTTAAAGCGGTGTTTCATCTGTAAAAAAAAACTTTTCAAAGTCAGCAGCTAAAAAAAAAAAAAAGGAGACTTACCTCTCCAGGACGCCCGCGATGTTGGCCGCTGAGGCCGACATGTCCCTCGGCTCTTGGGTCCCAGCGCCGCCATTCGTACTAAGGGAAACAGGCAGTGGAGCCTTGCAGCTTCACTGCCCATTTCCTACTGCGCATGCGCGAGTCGCGCTGCGCTTTGTGAATGGGACGCACTGTGTTAGGGAACACACAGTTCCCAGAACACAGCGCGCCCCATTACCCAGAATACCGAAGATCACCGAGGAGCAGGAAGAAGGCAGATTAGGAAGACTGCCTAGCAACAGCGATTTGTGACCAGGTAAAAAAAAAAATTTTAATGTTTTTTTTTTTTTTTTTTTTTATAATATTAATGCTCTTTTTTTTCAGGGTGGCCCTCCACTTTAAGATAAGTCCCCATAGGTCCCTGAGATCAAAACACTTCTATCAGTGGGTATTCAGAGATGTCAGTGTCAGGAATACAAAATTTAATATGTAGCACATGTTGAAGTTGTAAAATACCTATAAAAAAAAAAAGGTAGATTGGGGCAATTCATATTTCCTTTGCAATCCCTCAAAAGAAGCCAACACATTTCCATCATAGATTTTGTCCAGAGAAACCATTCCCCTACGCTCCCAGAAACCAGAGTCCACAAATTGCTTTAAATGGGAGAACATTGGATTGTGCCAGAGTGGTAGCGCCTCGTTAGTACCCTGAAAATGTGTAATTTTCTTGGTCTCCCTCCACAACGTACGGGCCAATGTCAATATTGGTATATGCCTTTCCCCCAGTGCAGCCATAGGTGCCTCCAGTGCCATCAACAGATGTTTGATTCTAAGGACATAGGCAAGATATGACTCAACCACCACCAGTATAGTCCCAACCAGTCTGTCAGATGGCGTAGCTGCCCAGCCAAATAATAATATGTTAGGCATTGCCATGCCAGCATTAGCTTTAGGGCGCTGCAGAATGGAGAATTTAAGTTTCCGCCTATGGGCGGCCCAAATAAAGGTGATAAGTAGAGTGTCCAGGGTTTTAAAAAAATGATTTAGGTACTGATGTATGTGAGAAGTCATGTACAGACACTTGGGCAGAAGGATCATCTTAATGAGATTAATGCTGCCTGCCACAGACAGGGTAAGTTTGGCCCAGACAGTAAGTTTAGCTTTAATCATGGTAACCAGAGGGTCCAGATTCGCTTGGGAAGCCTCTGAAGGAAACAGGGTAGTAACGATTCCCAAATATTTAAACAAGGGGATGGAGGATCACTGCATGGAAGAGCCTGCGAGGAAAAGGGCATCAGGAATGACTACTGCCAGTTAATTTTAAGGCCCGAATACGTGACAAATTTGTCTATGAATTACATTGCCATTTCTAATGAGGCAGAGGTATCCTGCATATATAAAATAATATCATCTGCGTATAGTCCTATAGTGTCTACTGTCTCACCCATAGTGATGCCTTCTCAGTGCCAGTGGCTCGATATTGACCGCAAACAGCAGAGACAGAGGGCACCCCTGCCTGGTACCTCTTCGAAGCTGTATAGATGAGGATAGGAGACCATTGACTAAAAGGTTAGACGTGGGATCCCTATAACGTATAGTGACCCATTGTTGGAGTTTAGTGCTAAAGCCAAATGAGTGCAACGCAGCCATAAGAAAGGGCCATTCTATTGAGTCAAAGGCTTTCACGGTGTCTAGCGAAGCCAGTGCACAAGGCAGAAATTTTCTAAGTTAAGCTATTAGTTGCGTCATACGCAGGGTCGTCTTTAATACTGATTGGACCCCGGGCAAAAAACTTCCCCCCCCCCATGCAGTTTTGCTCTCCACCTGCTCTGAGACATACAACAAATAACAGCTAGACTCAAAATCAGTTTATTGAATCAGATCAAGCAGATATTGCGATTGGTTGCCAGAGGTTACAGAGTATCATTAGCACTCACTGACTGGTTTCTAGAGGTTACAGCACACATTACGGCTCACTCAGTTGCTAGAGGTTACAGCACATGATTTCTGCTTGTTGATCGATTGCTAGAGATTACTGTGGATATGACCTCATGGGGGCATGCTATACATATGAATGCCACTGGCCCGCCGCTACTTACATATGAATGCCGGTAATTTACTTGTAAACACAGGGTCTGCAGGTGAGTCATCTGTACATAACAATAGGGCAGAGCTGGGCAGCATTAGTACTAGCACTTCACACTGAGATATTGGGACACAGCACAGGACTAAAACCTCAAGGGATGAGGGAATTTAAACCAGGATAATTGACAAGCATGAGGCAGCTGCTTTGGGCCCCACAACAATGACAGGGCCCAGGGCAGCTGTCCCTTTTGCCATGCCTTAAAAACGGCCCTGGTCATACGTATTGTTAATGGAGGTACACTTTCTTGGCATAAAGCCAGTTTTGTCTGGATGAATTATATTAAGAATGTACGTTTGGCCAGGATCTTTACTAGTATTTTATAGTCTGTATTCAATAAAGAAATTGGACGCTATGACGCACAATCAGCCGGGTCCTTCTCAGGTTTAGGAATAAGGACCACCGTGGCAGAGTACATAGAGGGTGGAAGTCTCCCATCTTGAAATGCTGTAGAATAGACCTATGCCAGAACCGGGGGGCAAGAGTGTCCAGGTATCTGCAATATATTTCCAAGGGTAGACCATCGGGACCCGAGGCCTTTCCCTTAGCCAGAGACGCTACTGCCTCCTGACCTCATCTTCTGTGATATCAGAATCTAAGTCCTCCCCCTATTCCTGAGTTAATGTAGGGAATATCAAATTGTAAAAGTATGCCTCAATGTCTTGACTGGTAAATATAAGGGTAGAGTCATACATACTTGTATAAAAATCGTGAAAGCAAGTAAGGATATCTCCAGCCAAACGTGCCTCCGTACCCATTAGGACAGGTTATTTTATTCACTACAGAACTACCCAACTGCTGTCAAGCCATATGGGCTAGTAACTGACTGGGCTGGTTCCCACATTCAAAATATTTCTGCTGGGTAACGAATGATTTCCTTTTTTACAGCGGCAGACATATGTTCTGAATATAAATGAGACAAACTCCCAGTGGATACAGGTGGCGTTAGTTTGGGCTGTCAAATAAGTCACTTCAGCTGTTTGTTACTTTTTTTCTAGATCTTCCACGTCTTGTCTCGAAGAAAGTTTAATAAATGATAAATTGGACTTAAAGAGGGATTCCACCTACAAAAAAAATATTAAAAGCCAGCAGCTATAAATACTACAGCTGCTGACTTTTAATAAATGGACACTCACCTGTCCCGGGTTCCAGCGATGCCGGCAGCTGAGGCCGATCGATCGCTCGGCCCTCGGCTGCTGCCGCCACCATTCTAGGTGAGGGAATCAGGAAGTGAAGCGAATCGGCTTCACTTCCCGGTTCCCTACTGCGCATGCGCGAATCTCGCAGCGCAATAGGAATTGTCCGCGCGGTCTCTGAGACCCGTGTGTGTCCCAGCAGACAGCGCGGCAGGACAGGAAATGGCGTAGACTCCCATGGGAGTCTATGCCCGGAAGTGGGTGTAAATACCTGTCTTTGACAGGTATCTCCACCCCCCTCCCCCCTGAAAGGTGCCAATTGTGACACCGGAGGGGGGGAGGGTTCCGATCAGCGGAGGTTCCACTTTAGGGTGGAACCTGGCTTTAAGAGCCAACTCTCAAATACCCCTTCAAGGCATCCTAAAACAAAGCCGTGGCTTCTAGGAAAGCCGCTAGTTGATTTGGTATCCTTTCACTGAACCCAATCAGGGACAGCCAAAAGGGCTAAACCTGCCAGGGTCTGTGGATTCCAGTGACCCCAGTATCAAATCAACAGTGATAAAGGCGAATGCTCCGACACTCCCCTAGGCAGATATGTGATAGAGGACAATTTGGTGAGAAACTTATTACATAATGCCAAATCAATTCTTGAGAGACGGCCTCTGCTGGGGATGGACCATGAATATGCCCTGGTATTGGGACTGGAAACCCACCATAAGTCATTCCAACAGAACTCAGAAACCAAGGAACCAAAAGCAGACAATGTCTGGGACTGTGTGGCCGAAGGGTCACCATGTCTATCCACGGCCGGGTCCAAGAGCAGGTTGAAATCACCGAAACATAAAACATAGGCTTCTGGATACATTGCAGCAAAAATCATCACGTCTTTAACCACCTGTAGGTTAGCAGAAGGGAGGTTGTAAATACCCATAATCACAAATGGGAATGCATGTAGCTGTGCCCGAATAAAGACATACCCCCCATTGGGGTCTACCTGAACCTTCACACACTCCCACGAGATCAAGCGGTGCACCAATACTGATACCCCCTAGAATAAGAAGAATGACAGGAATGGTCTGTCCACTGCAGCCAAGGCTTCTTGAGGTGAACAATGTGTTCAGGAGTCAAATGCGTTATTAGGTGAGCACTGGATTTAAGTATCGTAGTAAACGCTTGGGAATGTTTGTGGGGGGTACCTAGAACCCTCACATTCCATGAGAAAAAAGGTACTGAGATTAGCCATCAAACTATCAAAAAATGATGTTCAGCATATCAGCAAATAACAATGAGATAGCATGTAATGAGATAAAATGCATGACAGTAAAACTATATATGTACCAATGAACAAATCGGCAAGTGGCGTAACAATTGCGGCCAAAAGCCAAACCATAAATAACTGATGTAGCCAGTAACTTTTGAGTGATTATGTCGAAAAGAAGTATCAACGGGGCATTACCTGCACATTACAACAGGATATGTGAAGGCAATTTGTGGTAGTAGCCATCCCCCTAAGCTCTCAAAAAAAAAAAAAAAAAAAAACATTGCTACATTGCTATTGTTAGATAAAATAAACAGCGTCAGACTGAACAGTGTCAAATGCACAAAATACCCGTATTGCACGCAGTGTGTATAATACTACCAGAGTTCAGAGCTTTCCCCCCACCATGGTTAGTAGGTAGACAATAGAAGCCATTTGGATAAGGAGTTCCAGGTTTGTCCAGAAGAGGGCAGCAACACAGCAGTTATGACTAGAATAAGTCTGAAATTCAGAAAACCTACTGAAAAAAGGCAATGCAGAAAAAAAAAAAAACCGCGATGAAAAAAAATAAAAAATAAAATAAGAACCCAGTGTTAAATTGAAATGGTGGTATGTGTAGTTCAGTATTACGTTGCTCCAAACAGTAGAAAAAGGAAATAGAAAAACTGCAGACATTCAATGCCAGGGCAGCAAAGACATTTACTTGAAAACAAACAAAAAGGGAGCTTGCATATAATAGGATTCCTATCAAACACTTGTTGCAGGAAAATATGTAGATCTAGGGCAAGCAAGGTAAAGGAATCTCCCCAACAACAATGCTATTCGAGAATAATCAGGACGGACGCCATTTTGCATTCAACCACTCTTAAGCTGCATCAGGGGTAGTGAAGAAGACAACATGACCACAATCAATCACTCTCAACTGAGCAGGGAAAGTCATAGAGTAGATTATCCCATCTTCTCTCATCTTCAGTTTAACCTCTGTGAATGTGGCTCTTTGCTTCTGAAATTTGATCGAGAAACCTGGATAGATGGAAATTTTGTACGTTTTCAAAGTTGATCATGCCTTTCTATTAAGCCTTACGAAGCACCAGAGCACGATCTTTACAGTTGAGCATTCTGGCCAGCAGTGGCCTGGGAGCTGCACCAGGGATAGGGACAGTGGCCTGGGAATCTGTGAGCCCTCTCAACAACAAAGCCAGCAGAAAACTTGCCATCAGGAAAGGCAGTTTTGAGCTACGTTTCCACAAAGTCCCCTGGGTTCTGACCCTCAGCCTTTTCAGGGAGCCCCACTATCCTGAGGTTGTTACATCTAAGGACGATTTTTAAGGTCATCAGCTTTTTGGGACCAGAAGGAGATTTCTCAGCAGCTGTCACCCAACCAGGGAAAGGGGAGAAATCATCTTCTAAGGTGGAAATTCTATTCTCAGTTTCTGCCACCCTTTCCCTAACATGCTGCAAGTCATGTCTCAAGAGGCCTATGTACACTTTGACCTCCACCATCTTGCCTGTCAGGGAGGTGCTACTGGAGGTGATCGCCTCAAGAAGCTGGGCATGTACTTGCCATAGGGTCAGCTTACCCATCTTTTCCACCGCTGATGTGCCGACTTATGGGGTAGCCGCCACTGCGCTGCTCCACTTGTGAACGAGGGCCGCTAATGCCATCTTGTTTCTCCATGCGGGCAAATTCTTTAAGATGATCTGCTGGTGTAGAGGGGGTAGCCTTGTTCATAATATAAGCCTTTGGTGTTTGTATAATGTCTGGGCACCTCAAGGATGCAATTTGTGGAGTGAGTGGTGCTAGTAATATGCAGGATTCCTGCGGATTCTATGGGTGGCTGGCAAAGCTCTCCTCAGACACGTCTGGCGGCCATGTCGATGGTAGCCCCCCCCCCCCCCCCCCCATGTCTAATATTTAGGACTCATTTATACCATCATTCTGCACATTGATGGCAGCACAATGAACCTTGCCAAAAGATGTACACTACAAAAAAAAAAAAATAGTACATGCATCTTATTTTGGTGCATTAGGCAGTCCATTAAAATAAAGTGGTTGAGGAAGGTGTAAAATTAGTGATAGAACCGTGTGGTTGGCTCACTCGTATTGCCATCTTAAAGTATTAACCACTATATACCTTCACACCCCCTTCAAGGGTAAAACAAATCTTAATGCCTAAGCACAAATTTTGCAACATTGACTGTGTTAGTAAAGCCATGCATATCATCACTACTACTTTGTATATCCAGGTGGATTATACCTCGTTTTTTTCAGGATAAATTGGACATTTACTTGGTGGTAAATGGTAATGTCTCTCTCCTAATTTTTTTTTTATGATTAAAGATAATAAAAGAAAAACATTTTTTTCTTAATTTAGCTATATATTTATTGTTAATACCATAACCTACCACCACAGAACAACCCAAAATACATTCTCCTGCTCCTGACGAATGCAGCGATACCACATATGTGTATGTCAGTTGTGGTTTGTACCCGTAGTACAGCCCAGAATCAATAGTGTATATTTTGCTGTTTTTTAACCTGCCTAAAGCACACTGATGTTTTCTTATTATATATATTCTGTTCAAAATATATTGACCACTGACCTTTGACCCTTACTTGACCCAAACACTAACATTGGCACTGACCTAGATTAAACATTGAACTCTGTTTTTTTTTTTTTTTTTATTATTCTTTTAATTTTTTTATTTTACACATAGAGCGAACGATACACTGGGGTTGATTTACTAAAGGCAAATCCACTTTGCCCTACAAGTGCAATCGCTGTAGATCTGAGGGGAAGATCTGAAATGAGGGGAAGCTCTGCTGATTTTATCATCCAATCATGTACAAGCAAAAATACTGTTTATTTTCCTTACATGTCCCCCTCAGATCTACAGCGACTTTACTTCCAAGTGAACGTGCAGTGCAAAGTGGATTTGCCTTTAGTAAATAAACCCCAATGTATCTTTCCTCTCCATTCACAAAGAGAGAAACACAGGGGCGGGCTTCAAAATGACTGATCGCTGTGATAGCCAATGAGAGGATATAACAGCAATGAGGTGTCCCCAAACCAGAATTTCTGGGTCTGATCGTTAGTACGGGACCCAGAGCTCTTGGTGGGACCCCGGTCTCTATGTTGGGGGCACGCTGTGTGGTGCTCAGGATCAACACAGCCTTTTTACACAATGCACAGAATTAACCCCTTAGGTTCCACAGTGAGTATAACAAGCATGCTTTACTGCATATACAGACTGATTTTACTTGTGTGGGTATAGTAACATTTTAATACCTCCTCCAATTCATTTACCAATGAGTCAGCAAACTGCAGCAGGAAAGCAAGACTTCACTGGCTGCATGCTTGTACTATATATGTCAGTGATCTCCTAGGTAGTGATCAAGATTACAACTTTGGAGCCTGCTTATTTAAAAACAAGTTGGCCAAGTTCCCATACTCTGATCTTCATAGGCGGACTGAAAACGTGAAAAGCAGGCAATCATTGTCTGGTATGGGTAGACATAGGGAGGCAGACGTGCTGACGACATTGCGGTGTAGTGTATGTGTGGACGGGTGTCTGTAAGCCGACAGGCATTTTTTTATGAGAGGTTTATCATTTATACAAATGTAAGTGCAATTTTTTACCTTTATTAAATCGATTGTTTTATGGATTTACACTATGGAGAGTTTCTTATTATTTTCCTGAGACCATGATCGTTGTCTGTTGGTCCATCTATCGAGTTGTGATCTCCTGACTTGTCTTCAGCGTACTCTCAGTGAATTGCTGCTGCTGTAGGTCTGATGTCTGGATGCTGATCAGACATACAGGTTTGATATTGCTTGCCACTGGTAAGAGCATATTTTGTGTGGTGGCGGCTCACTAATATCGATGTTTTTTTGTCTGCACAAGAGGAGCTGTTTATTGATTTTTATTCACTTCACTGGACTGTTTTTTTCTCAATTAATAATTTTTTATTATTTTTTGAGGTTTTGATATTTATCACTTATTATTATTTAATATTTTGTTATCCATATGGTTTGATTAGTTGGTGCGATTTACTAGAATTTGTCACTTTACTTATAATTTAATGTATTTGCACAGCTTTTTCCTACTTTTATGGGTAGAAATAACGCAGAACACACAATGCCGCATTTCCATTACCTGCACTTCAAGCTGGAGGCAGGGAAACGTCTTCAGAGCCCAGGCAACCTGTTCTTCATTTTCAGCTAAAGTTATAGTACATGTGCTGTAAACCAGCGTGCCTCCGGGTTTCAACAACTCAACTGCCTAATGGGGGAAAAAAGGGAAAGTTATGAGAAAAGAACACGGCATTGAAAGGATCCGCAACTGTCACTCTTTACATTCTTTGTAACTTTGCAGTGCAACTTCATGTCCTACATAAAATGCCATCGTAGGCTAAACAAGCCGTAAAGTGCATCTATAGTTCAAACGTAATCATTATATTAATTTCTACATTAGGGTTCCATTATCTCTAGCCTACTTCTATTAATTGGAGTGATCCTGAAGTTTGAAAGCTTAGTTTGTGAAGATGAAGAAAAAACAGGAATTGGAATGGACTTTAATTTGGTAGCCACTAGTAGCTCCAAAAAAGGAAAATGAGTACTCAAAAAAAAACAAAAAACATATATTATATATACATACACACAGAAACATGTAAGTATGACCGTAGGTATGATGATCTTATTGCTTGCATCAGAGATGATCTTCCATATCAGGGCCCCACAGGAAATCAGAGTACCAAGGAATCGCTACGCGTTTCACTTACAGCTTCCTCAGGGGATCCTATTGGTACCAGGTTTGAATGGGAAACATGGGACACCCAGTCCACAGCATGGAGATAAGAGAAGGGGGAGCAGTGCACAGAAAACCCCAGAGCGAGAGTGCATTAGGTGTAGTTCAGCCAAAGAAGAGAGCTCGCCCCGAGGTCAAAAAAATACTCGGTATATGTGGATTATCCAAGGGTGCAACACGTGTAATAATGTTGGAGCGTTTATATGTAGTAAAGCCAAGCCGTCCTAAACAGATGAGTGGTCCCCAAACATCATAGGTCTGCTTAATTACTAAATCTCCCCTAGTGCCTGTATCAATCCAGGCTGCAAAGAAGCACCTCCACATAGAGACAGGGACATCCACTCAGTGGATTATTCCACATGTTGCCCCCTTGGATAATCCCCACATATATGGTGTATACAACGTCCAGTCAGGATAATACAACCACTTTCTGGCCGTCATTTTTCTATATGTCAGGTGAGAAGTGGTTAAAGTCCATTTCTATATTTTCTCCATTGTTGTTTGGATGTGGTGCCACATTCCGAGTCATGTCTCAACACTCTTACACTGTTCACTTTGTGAAGATCCTCACACATTTACTTCCTTGAATTCTCATTGCTTGCAGGCAGAAAGGTACCATGGGATATGTAGTCCTTAGAACTGGAAAGTTAACAGCAGAAGAGAAGCTGGAAAGCATGCAGGGAATACAGAAAGTTGTGGAACGAGACGGCCAGCAGGCAGGCAGCACTCAACATGAAAGGAGATTTTTCAACTAAGCTTATATTGGATTGTAAAAAATAACTATTTTGTTTGTACTGTTATTACAATGCTGATGTTATAAAATGAAAGTGTATGCTGTGACTGTAGAAACCTTTAACCCCTTCCCAACAGCTTTATGCATGTATGTGACAAGATAGAAGTGTGCTGCCACAAACATGCTTTCCTCTTTTGTGCTGGCAATGGGCTCATTTGGGTATTTCCAGCACTGTGATTACCGACAGTGCAAAGTCACCTAGCAACAATTGAGAGGCAGTAGGACAGGCTCCAAATCACCTGATCACTTTGACACCCAATCACATAATCAAGGAAGCCCATGCACCACCTCACAAAGAGATGACGGTGCTGCAGGGCTACAATACTCCTAAAGGGACAGGGAAGGTTGATGGTTGACAGCATTATTTTGCAGGAATACTGGGCAGAAAGTCTGCTTTGGATTAAAAAATATCAATCCCTACTATACTGCCTTTATTTTAACCACTTGCCTACCAGGCACTTACACCCCCTTCCTGCTCAAGCCATTTTTCAGCTTTCAGCGTTGTCGCACTTTGAATGACAATTGTGCGGTCGTGCTACACTGTACTCAAACAAGTGTTTTATCATTTTCTTCACACAAATAGAGCTTTCTATAACTGCTGATTTTTTACAAAAAAAATAAAAAAAATTTGAAAAAAAATGTTTTTTTACTTTTTTCTGTCAGTAAATTTTGTAACCAAGTAATTTTTCGCCTTCACTGATGTGAGCTGATGAGCCGAGAGTGATGGGCACCGATAAGCTGAACTGGTGGGCATTGATGAGGTGGTACTTATGGGCACTGATGAGGCGGCACTAATATGTCGCACTTATGGGCACTGATATGTGGCACTGGTGGGCACTGATAGGCGGCACAAATAGGTGGCATGGATAGGCTGTACTGATGGGCGACACTGATGGGCACTGAGCGACAGCAGTAATGGGCAGCACTGATAGGCAGCACTGGCATCGCTAATAGGCACCGATTGCTGGCATTGGTGGGCACTGTATGGCGATACTGATGATCAGTGCCCCGATTACATTCCTACATGTCCCCCTTCGTGGAGATGCCGCTGATCAGCTCTCCTCGCCACACATTCTGTCAGTGTGAGGCGAAGGTGAGGAGTGTCGATTACCGGCACTTCTTTACATGTGACCGGCTGTGATTGTACACAGCCGATCACATGGTTAAAGAGTCATGGGCGCAGCTCTTTACGGAGATCGGGTTTTCGCAGCGTCCTAGCAATACGCTGCAGTACCCCACAGTTAGGTTTTGCTTCTTAGGCCTTTGGTTGTCATTTGTTTTTGGGTTATTTGCATTGATGGACGTTAAAGAGGAAGTAAACCCTGATGGGTTTACTTCCTCTTTTTTTCCCTGCAAAGGTAAAGCATAATGGACTACTATGCATCGCATAGTAGCTCATTATGTGTCACTTACCTGACACAGGAGCCAGCGAAGTCGCCGCTGTCACCTGTAGTCCGCCGCATCCATCTTGGTTGTGGCGTCTCTCGCAGCTCCGACGAATGACAGCGGAGAAGCCGCGATGACGTCACTCCCGCGCATGCGCACGGGAGTCGCGTCTCGGAGCTCCGACGCTGCCATTCGGCGGAGCCGCGATGACGTCACTCCCGCGCATGCGCACGGGAGTCGACAAATTAGGCAAATCCATTCTTGGACTTGCCGCATTTAGTGCGCCTGCGCGCCGCTGTCTACGGCGCATGCGCCGTAGACAGCGGTGCCCATTTTCGGGCAAATATCTCCTAAACCATATAGGTTTAGGAGATATTACTTGGACCTACAGGTAAGCCTTAATCTAGGCTTACCTGTAGGTCAAAGTTGTTTGGAAGGGTTTACTTCCATTTTAACAAATTGGCTTGTAGTTTACTGTTTACATTTAGGTTTATAAATCCTCATGAGCGTCCCTCCATCTTGCCTCAACCACCTAAATGTATCAAACAATCCTGGATATATATTAATATTTCAGTCTCTAGAGATTGTACATAGAGTGTGTATATATATATATATATATATATATATATATATATATATATATATATATATATATATATATATTTATATTACACACACACACATACATACACCCTGTAAATTTTCTGTATCATAGGTGGTATGAGAGTTTATGAGGTCAATCAGTTATACGTTTTTTAATATGTGTTTATATACAGTGTTTTTAATTTTAGCCGATTAAAAATATATAACTTTTTCACAAAAATCTATACATGTGCCTATAAAGTCTAAATCTTTATTCAACCAATTTTTTCCTCTAACCTAAGTAATTCCCAGCAAGTTTAAAGCGGAGGTCCACCCTAAAATGGACCTCCGCTCATCGGAATCCCCCCCCCCCCCTCCGGCGCCACGATTGGCACCTTTCAGGGGGGAGGGGGGTGCAGTTACCTGGATAATCCAGGTAACTGCACCCACTTCCGGGACAGCTCTCTGCGGAAAGGGGCGTAACTTACGCCCCTTTCCGCAAGTGCCCGCCCCTTCCCGCAAGTGCCCCGCTGCCTGCTGGGAAACACACAGCTCCCAGAGGCAGCGGGGAGCGTCCTTATTGCGCAGCGCAATTCGCGCATGCGCAGTAGGGAACCGGGAAATGAAGCTGAAAGGCTCCATTTCCTGATTCCCATACCCAAGATGGCGGCGGAAGGACCCGACAGACGACCTAGCGATCGGCTTCGGGTGCCGACATCGCGGGCGCGCTGGACAGGTAAGTGTCACTATTTTAAAAGTCAGCAGCTGCAGTATTTGTAGCTGCTGGCTTTTAAAAAAAAAAAAAAAAACGCGGAGTCCCGGTGGACTCCCGCTTTAACTCTTAGCAGGGCTTACTTGCCCTATTGGTACCAAGACCTCACAGATATCTTCACCACAAATAAGAGATTTATTGTATAAAACATTTACAGGGAGTCCCCCAAGTTACGATCATCCGACTTGCGAACGACTCCTATTTACGAACGGCAGGCGGCGCCGACGGGCACATCGGAACACAACGTTGAAAAACATCAGAAACAACGTTCTGCGCATGCGTGTCTGGATTACGAACAAATCCGCATTCCCTAACCTGTTCGTAACTCGGGGACTGCCTGTACATAATTTTCTATGACCTTTATTACATTCCTTGGTTTATTGCCCCTTCCAATAACAGCCTGGATAATCAGTCAAAAACAAGAAGATGCATTGGCTACCAGAAACATGCAGCAAGCCCTTCTTCTACAGGGGTCCTTACCGTGCTTAAAAGTCTGCGCTGCAGAGGCTGATAAGAAGTGAGTTCTTTTAGGGATAGTGGACAAGCCATACTAGGCCTCTGCCCCATTCCGCTACAAGGAGCGTCCAAAAGAATGCGGTCAAATGACTCTGGACAGAACGGAGGGCCAAGACCTGGAAAATAATTGTTTAGCATTAAATAAAAACATAAAACTACTATATACTCTTCAATACAAACATTAAAGGATTTTAGCATAGTTCAAGTCAAAATGTTACCATCTTTTTTTTCTTTGATATCGACATAGCATTTTCTTTCACCGCAGTGATCTAAGAGGTAGGGTCTGTTACCATAATGGGGAATCCCAGTGTCATAATAAGTGATATGCCCTGTACACACGATTGGACATTCCGACAACAAAATCCGCCTGATTTTTTCAGACGGATTTTGGCCCAAACTTGTCTTGCACACACACGGTCGCACAAAGTTGTCGGAAAATCCGATCGTTCAGAACGAGGCGACGTAAACCACGTACGACGGGACTATAAAGAGGGCAGTAGCCAATAGCTTTCATCTCGTAATTTATTCTGAGCATGCGTGGCACTTTGTGCGTCGGACTTGTCTACACAAGATCGGAATTCACGCGATCGGATTTTGTTGTCGGAAAATTTTTAGATCCTGCTCTCAAACTTTGTGCGTCGGAAAATCCAATGTAAAAAGTCCGGTGGAGCCCACACACGATCAGATTTTCCGACAACATGATCCAATCACAAAACAATGCACACAGCAAAGCTGATGTAAATTGTAACGTTAAGCCTTAGTATTGTCAGCCTGCATTGGGAAATGCTCTTAATGGCGAGATCTCCAGATAAGCAAAATTTGCAACACATTCAGAAAAACTATTTGCTTAACAACTTCAATACTGGGCACATTCACCCCCTTCCTGCACCCAGGCCATTTTTCATCTTTCAGTGATGTCATATGACATTTACTAGTCATGCCACACTGTACTCAGATTACATTTTTAAAATTTATTTTCAGACAGATAGAGCTTTATTTTGATAGTATTTAATCACCACTGGGTTTTTTATTTTATCAAGCTAAAACTTTATTTTTTTTAGCAAAAAATAAAAAACCCAGTGGTGATTAAATACATCACTGATGGGGCTGCACTGATAATCACTGATCTGTGCAGGTCTCCCCTGTGAGGAAATGCCTCTGATCGGCTCTCCTTTCCTCACATGCTGTCAGTCAGTGTGAGGAGAGGAGAGCCGATAACCGGCATTTCCTTGTTTACATGTGATCAGCTGTCATGGCTAAAGAGCCTCATCTTTACCGAGACTGGGGATGCGTCATGTCCCGGGGACACGGCATGCTACTGATCGCAGCATTGTGAGCCCCCAAAACTTTCTACAGTGAGACATGTTGCCAAACTTTAAAGGATAAGTTCACCTTTTAACAAAAATAATAAAATACACATTTTGTTTTTTTAACAGGTAAAAAAATGTGCATTTACTATTTTTTGTTTTAGGAGCCTGGAAAGCATTGGACCAGTGATCAGCAGATCACTGATGTCATGCAGGGATCCTGCAAAAGGTCATTGTGAGCTGTCTTCCCCACAGATCATATGGGCAGGTAGTTTTACACTGACATAAAGAATCTATGAACTACCATAGCACTTAAGAGCGCCGTGATAGTTCATTGAGAACTACAAGCTAACAGCCACAGTGTGAAACGCGTTAGCTGTGCCATATATTCAGTCATCCGTTTGCTGCATAAATATTCATTTTTTACAGAATAAACTCATATATTATTTGTTACGGAATAAAGGTGACTTTTCACTATTGTCGGTATTTGTAGTCCATCGATTCACAGGGATCTATAAATCAATGATGTGGGCGTGTGGGCGGCATCCCGCGTGGTCGTGCTCTCTTTGAATTCTGCCACAAGGAGAGGGGGATCCGGGGGAGAGGGGACTGATGCTGAACATGTTACATGTTATAAAATAAAAAATTGCTGAATGTTTGAGAGTCATCAGCACCACATACCTAAATAATAGATACACAGCAAAAGTACAGAATATGTGATTTTTAGGGTGCCAAAACACAATGACAAAAATGATAAAATATCAAAAAAAACATTTTGTAGAAACATCAAAAAAAAAAATTATCATATGTGCCTCCAAAACCACTTTAGGGTAGACAGATATGGACATATGGTGAAATCACAGAGGGAGGTATAATGACGCCCCCCATTGGCCCATCTAGATTATCAACAAGCAGCCATACAATCCAAATAGGGAAGCAGTCAATCCAGAAATTCCCAGACATTTCCTTTTCCCAAACTAAAGAAAGGAAGGGAGAGGTAGTTTTCACTAGGACTCCTAGTGACTCCATGGCCCTTGCAAAATGCAATACAGTGATTTATCGCTGTTACACGTTATACCCTAAATATGGGTGTAACATATTCACAGAGGTGAACTTATCCTTTAAGCATGCCATTATGGAAAATACAGGAAAAGACTGATCCCGGGTGCAACTGTCCTCCTCGCAGTGCTGAAGTCAAGGGTGCCTGCCTACAAGCACAGGCCAGTTTGGTTTGCAGGAACTCAAGTATCCAACACGGTTTCTGACCACAATCCTGTTAAAAACCCAACAATTGTGATGAATTGGAATAAGAGTTGCAAATGAGGTCTTCTCACCCAACATCAACCTCTGATCTCACTTTTTTTTTTAATTTGCTTTTGCTGAATGGGCACACCTTCTTACAGACACACTCCAAATCTTGGATGAAGTCTTCCAGAAGAGTGGAGGCTTTTATAGCTGCAAAGGGAGTGCAGATCACAGCTCCACGTTATTGCCCATAGGTTTATATTGGAATGCCCAGCAAACTCATATAGCTGCGATAGCCACGTGTCTACAAACTTCCATCTATATGGTATAGATGTGACCATGCAACCTTTCTATATTGCCACGTTAAAAACAATGCTCCACTTCTCAGTGACTTCTTACCTGGTTCCAGCTCCTTGGGTTCACGTAACACAGCCTTGGTGCTGTTGAAGCAGTAGGCCTGGATACATTTGAGTTGCAGTAGTGAAGCATTTTGCTTTATTTTCTCCACTTTGTTGGCTATCCTGTCCACAGCTATGACTTCTCCCTGGGAATGCAGATAAGTAACAATTGTATTATTTATGCTTAATATGTTTTGTTAGAGTTTTCAAAGGCGTACAGTAAAGAGGTACAAAAACACTACGAACATAGTGCAATAATATGAATACAGAGGTGCCAAGTACAGTATAAGTCCTAGTACACACAATGAGAAAATCTGACGAAAACATAGCTTTCAAAGCAATCATATGACAATCTGATCGTTAGTACACAGCTTCCAAGAACCAATCAGGACAGTTTATGCAAAATAATCCAAAGGGGCAAACGCATGAAAATTCTTCTCACAAGATACCAGAATAATCGATTTTTGTTTAACTATTTCATTACCTCTCTATAGCTGAAAGACGACTAGGCAGCTCTGTTCCAGAAGGGGTACCGATGGACGTCGCCCTGGGGTGCGCTTTGTGATCGCTGTGTCCTTTGGACAAAGCTGATCATATATCGCAGTAAAGGGCCAATCTGCGGCCCTTTACCATGTGATCAGCTGTGTTCAGTCACAGCTGACCACAATGTAAACGGACTTGCCGGTTATCGGCAATACTTTCCTTGTTCGCCGTCACCGCGTGAGAAAAGGAGAGCCGTGACCGACAAGTGTGACAGGGGACATGTACAAAGATAATCCGGACATCATCAGCGCAGCCAAATCAGCACCGCCTATCAATGTCTCCTATCAGTGCAGATGAGGCATCACTGCCGACATTAGTGCCCCCTCATCAGCACACATCAGTGAAGGAGAAAAATTACTTATTTGCAAAACTAAACTTAAAAAACAAAAGGGTTTTTTATTTTTTCAAAATGTTTTGTCTTTTTGGGTTTGTTTAGCAAAAAAAAAAAATCCCATGGTGATATAATACAATTCAAAACGAAGCTCTATTTGTGTGGGAAAAAATTATAAAAAATGTCATACATACAAGTACAGTGTTGCATGACACACGTGCAAATTTATTTCAAGGTGCGATAGAGCTGAAAGCTGAAAACTGGCCTGTGCAGGCAGGGGGTGAAAGTGCTTGATATTGAGGTAGTTAAGCAGTACAGCATTTCAGCAGTTACAGCAGTTCGGGCCAGTCGGGTATTTTCACATAGTAGTGTTGTGTGGAGGTGAGGAGTCTTTTCCTTACCTCGTCATTCATAAGAGACGCAATGTGAGTGGTCTTTCCTCCAGGAGCTGCACACATATCCAACACCCGTTCCCCAGGCTGAGGGCTCAAAACATGGCTGACAACAGCAGACGGTAAATTCTAAAAAGGTAGAAACAAAGACAGAGTTGATTACTACTATCTGACTTTGGGGGGTGACAAAGGGTGCTCTATTGGTACTGTCATTTCCGTTTTCAACCACTAGGTGGGGTTGTATGTTCTCTTCAATGAATCGATGTTTGTACGTAGCTCTATGAAGTTGGAAGGTGTAATTGACTATTTGTTTTTGTACATTTCAACTTTACATTCTTTTGTGAGTGTTTATGAAACATGTATGCTTGAATGTGTTCAAATAAAACTTTCTGCTGATTAAAAAAATAAAATAAAAATTACAAACAATGATGGATGGTTTTCTCTTTGAGCTGTTGTTAAAGGCGAAGTTCAAAAAATAATTGCACATCTTTTTTTAGGTAAGAAAATGTAGACAGCACTCACAAATGCCTGGTAGTTGTAGTTCATTTATTCATAGAAAACTTTGAATGAATGACATGGACCTGTGGGTGGAGCCCCGCATAGCCGCGCTGTTTTGGGAACACGCGCTCTTTGGGAACATGTTACATTTTGCACCCTAAATACGAGTGTAACATGTTACCAAAGGTTAACTTATCCTCTAAAAGTTGTTTTTGTTACCCTCCAGCCCCATACCCTACCCGGGTTTTTTGGATATATATGACTTGACTTGGAGGGAAAGAAGTTTTCATTTTCTGTGAATTATGGGATTGTATTCAAAATTCTCTCCACTAGTTGAGCAGGTTCCACCCAGGCAGGAAAGCCACACATCCACATCTCACTATTTACAGTAGATTATATTTTGGGGATCTTTCGTTTAGGAACAGCTATTGGCTATTTTACAATCTTGTAATTCGTGTTAATTTTTTCTTTATTATATATTATGGACACCATGCTTTTACACCCCAACAATCTTGTGTCACCAACTGTGTATGTTTTCAGGTAATGGTGCCCCTGGGTTTTACATTGTTTGGCGAGTGGCATACTTGTAAAAACCAGTAAAACTTAAAATATTAAATATTATTATTAAATTAATAAATTATTATAAAAAAAACAACAACAACAACAACAACAACAACAACACACACACACACACACACACACAAGGATGGGGTTCAGTGCAGTAATAACCAAACTAAATGGCAGTTTGTATTTTTCAGCAGATCAGCCCAACTCCAGGATTCCAGCCCTCTCACCCTTACACATATCCAATACATACACGTTTTTTAAATTACAAACTTTAGAAAGGATACATCCCATATATTAGTACTATATCTACAGTATACTGGAGCAACTTGAGGAATGTCTGGGCTGACCATTTCCCCCAATTTTCCAGCACTGCATGTCCCATTATTCCTGGGCACCATGTTCGTGTCCTCAAGCGGAATCATAATAAAAAAACAAAACAAACATACATACTCACCTAGGTACTTCCCTGCCAGCTCCAAGACAGAGAACTGAGGGATCAAAGACTGCCAATCACTCAGTTCTCAGTCTTCAGTGAGCAGAGAGCAGGTGACTGTCAGTCATCGCTGTGTGCTCTGCCCCTCCAGTACTCACTGGAACATCAGGCTGTGGAAGGAGCGGGAGCCCAGGCTCTCAGGAGGTGCGGCTGAGCCAGCTGCAGGTCCAAGCATCTGGGTGTATCCTGACATTAAAATTGGGATCTCTCCAGAGCCTGGACCAGCTGAATGTCATCAGCTGGCTTTAGCCCACTGTAGCTGAATATGGGTCACAGGAGTGAAAAATGAAATGCACTCCATTGACCCATAGGAGGAGTAGGGTCAAAAGAGCTTTGGACATACTTCTCCTTTAAAGCATTTTTCATGTACTCACTTTAAAATTCTTTGAAGCCAAAAAAGCACCTTTTTCCAAATGACATTGATTGAAAAATCAAAGGAGCTGGGTGAGAAATTGTCAGCCAAACAGCTCCTGCATCCAATCAGATGCAGCTGCTGTCTGGGTTATCTGACAGCTGGTGATGCCCACTGTCAGAATTCATCTATTCGTGCTGTGTAGTGTGAATGGAGGAATCTGTTAAGATTTATTTTGTTCAGCCCACAAGCTGATTGGAAGAAATCTATTGGTGTATGGCCGTCTTAATCCAACACTAGCAGCAAGATACAGGCAAAAAAGGGAGGCAGAGCAGGAACACGGCAGGTGGGCTGATCATAACAGAATTTTACCAGTCTTGTCCACAATACTCTATGCTGACATCTTTATCTCGGCACAGTAACAGTGGCTACAACCTAACAGATAATAAGTGGGAAAACATGTCCAGTCCCAAAGACAGAAAACCGAGAGGAATGTGCATGGGAATAATGATAGTGAAGAAGGATATCAGTAAGTAGTATGAATAGATTTTTGCAGAATGCTTGTCAAGTTACTTATTCATTTTGAAGTTTGCCTGGAGTGCAGCTAATTGCATTATTCTGATTGGTTGTTCTAGGATACCGCACTCTGTGTCCTTCCTGCTCTTTGCAATGCTTTACTGAATATACTTGTCAAAGGTCTCATTCTGATTTACCTGCAAGAATATATTTCCAGGCAGCATATTGTCAAAGGATGGACTGGAGTACACCGATTCTGTCATTCTGATGCCTTTACCCCTATAATAAAAGAAAGAGTTAATTAGTGCCAATTCACACTATATGCAGTGACAGACACTTTACTGCATGGCAAAATAACGGTTTCCTTTGTCTCCCATTCACACTGCAATGCAGCCTAGCGCTACATATTATTGCAGCACACCGGCTTGACTCGCACTGCAATATCAGGCAGAGCAGCGCATCGTGCCGCCCAACGTTGCAATGACTGAAGTGTATGTTTTTTACACTTCAAATAAAACAAAATATTTAAAAAAACAAGAGGATAATGCGGTGCACTGAATCATGCACCACACTGCCAGCCGGCAAGGCAGAGCGACTGGATCACTGAATTGCTCCAGCTGCTCTGCAATTTGACTGTGGACCAGTGTGAATTGGCCCTTAAACTTCATTAAGATAAAACTCTACCTTTATTTTTCTTTTAAAGGGTAACTGCTCTTTTACGTCATCTATATATCCCAACTTTTTTTAATTACATTTGTTTTTGGTAATGTGGGGAAGGATTAGAACCTCTATCAGGTGTATCTTTTTGCCATTTGTGTCTCATCGCGAAAAACACAATTTCAACTGCACATTTTTTCTGCCCCCCAACCGCATGTCTAAACTTATCTATAGAGTTGTACATCGAAATTGGTTGAACATTTGACTAGTTGCGATGTACAGTGCCTTGCGAAAGTATTCGCCCCCCTTGAACTTTTCAACCTTTTGCCACATTTCAGGCTTCAAACAAAAAGATATAAAAATTTTATTTTTTGTGAAGAATCACCAACAAGTGGGTCACAATTGTGAAGTGGAACGAAATCTATTGGATTTTTGAAACTTTTTTAACTAATAAAAAAATGAAAAGTGGGGCGTGCAAAATTATTTGGCCCCCTTGCGTTAATACTTTGTAGAGCCACCTTTTGCTGCGATTACAGCTGCAAGTCGCTTGGGGTATGTCTCTATCAGTTTTGCACATTGAGAGACTGAAATTCTTACCCATTCTTCCTTGCAAAACAGCTCGAGCTCAGTGAGGTTGGATGGAGAGCGTTTGTGAACAGCAGTTTTCAGCTCTTTCCATAGATTCTCGATTGGATTCAGGTCTGGACTTTGACTTGGCCATTCTAACTCCTGGATACGTTTATTTGTGAACCATTCCTTTGTAGATTTTGCTGTATGTTTGGGATCATTGTCTTGTTGGAAGATAAATCTCCGTCCCAGTTTCAGGTCTTTTGCAGACTCCAACAGGTTTTCATCCAGAATGGTCCTGTATTTGGCTGCATCCATCTTCACCTCAATTTTAACCATCTTCCCTGTCCCTGCTGAAGAAAAGCAGGCCCAAACCATGATGCTGCCACCACCATGTTTGACAGTGGGGATGGTGTGTTGAGGGTGATGAGCTGTGTTGCTTTTACGCCAAACATATCGTTTTGCATTGTGGGCAAAAAGTTAGATTTTGGTTTCATCTGACCAGAGCACCTTCTTCCACATGTTTGGTGCGTCTCCCAAGTGGCTTGTGGCAAACTTTAGACGAGACTTTTTATGGATATTTTTGAGAAATGGCTTTCTTCTTGCCACTCTTCCATAAAGGCCAGATTTGTGCAGTGTACGACTGATTGTTGTCCTATGGACAGACTCTCCCACCTCAGCTGTAGTTCTCTGCAGTTCATCCAGAGTGATCATGGGCCTCTTGGCTGCATCTCTGATCAGTCTTCTCCTTGTCTGAGCTGAAACTTTAGAGGGACGGCCAGGTCTTGGTAAATTTGCAGTGGTCTGATACTCCTTCCATTTCAAAATGATCGCTTGCACAGTGCTCCTTGGGATGTTTAAAGCTTGGGAAACCTTTTGGTATCCAAATCCGGCTTTAAACTTCTCCACAACAGTATTACGGACCTGCCCGGTGTGTTCCTTGGTCTTCATGATGCTCTCTGCGCTTTCAACAGAACCCTGAGACTATCACAGAGCAGGTGCATTTATACAGAGACTTGATTACACACAGGTGGATTCTATTTATCACCATCAGTCATTTAGGACAACATTGGTTAATTCAGAGATCCTCGCTGAACTTCTGGAGTGAGTTTGCTGCACTGAAAGTAAAGGGGCCGAATAATTTTGCACGCATCACTTTTCAGTTTTTTTATTTGCTAAAATTATGCTAAAATAAGATTTCGTTCCACTTCACAATTGTGTCCCACTTGTTGGTGATTCTTCACAAAAAATAAAAATGTTATATCTTTATGTTTGAAGCCTGAAATGTGGCAAAAGGTTGAAAAGTTCAAGGGGGCCGAATACTTTCGCAAGGCACTGTAGATAACATGCATATCCATCTTTTATTTAAGGTCTACATTGGGTTTACTTACTTTATAGTACTGTTTGTACAGAAGATGTCTGAGCGGCTTAGTTCTGCTATTCCGTTGCCAATAAAAAGTTTGGCTCCATCAAACTCAACTGCGCCACGTCTACATTTCCCTTCAATGTCAGAGTACACAGACACCTCATCACCCGTCTTCATCCCTGAAGGCAAATATAAAAATACTAAAAACAACACACAACCATAACTACAGTATATACACAAACATATGCACACTGACTATAATAAATATAATAATGGGATTTGGGGCACTCAAGGCATCATTAGAATAGGTAGATGAGGCATTATACTTAGTCACTCTTTTCAGTAGCTTTTGTAACTTTAGGCACTAAATGCCTTTTCTTTTAAATAAAAAAAAGTAAAAAACACACTACATAACAAAAATGCTTTAGTAATTAAGTTATTTTATTAGGCATAAACATACAATTCATGTAAAAATGTAGCGCTAGTGTCTAAAACACTATTACTGTACTATAAATATCAAACAACATGTGCTCATATCACACTGTGAGCATGACCATCAACCAGAATAAAAGGGTCAATAATTATACATAAATCCAAGAATAATGGTATAAAAATGAAATAAGTCCGAAAGAGTCAGTCCAAATACTTGGAAGATCCGCCACAAACAAAATGGTTCATAGAGAGCAGCAACCAGCAGTTGAATGAACATCTGAAGGTAATGGCATCAGTAGTATATTAAAGATGGAAACTCTTACCAGAGCCGATGGACCTGCGTGTCAACGACACCAGATCAAATGAGCGTAAAGGGATAGAGCCACGATCATGCAGGAACAATGCGACAGGTCACGGATGATCCCTCCATCAGTGTGGACCAATCTGCGATGTCCTCAGGAAACCAAATCCTCTTACGATGGAATCCAGGAGGTAAAGGAATGGCCACCAAATAATATATCACCCAAAGGAGATCAAACAGGCTCATAGAGCAGGTGATATGTAAAACAAAAAGGAACACAGGCTTCCAACGGTGCAGGTCAAAACACAAGATGGCTATTTATTTCCATAAAAACCAACATACAAAAAAGTAAAATTACAAATGAAATAAAATAGTGATCACGATATTAAAAGGCAATATGTGGAGCGGAGAAACCGGACATCGCAGATTGGTCCACACCGATGGAGGGATCATCCGTGACCTGTCGCATTGTCCTGCATGATCGTGGCTCTATCCCTTTACGCTCGTTTGATCTGGTGTCGTTGACACGCAGGTCCATTTGCTCTGGTAAGAGTATCCATCTTTAATATACTACTGATGCCATTACCTTCAGATGTTCATTCAACTGCTGGTTGCTTCTCTCTATGAACCATTTAGTTTGTGGCAGATCTACCAAGTATTTGGAGTGACTCTTTCGGTCTTATTTCATTTTTATACCAATATTCTTGGATCTATGTATAATTATCCATCCGTTATTCAGGTTGATGGTTATTCTCACAGTGTGATATGAGCACATGTTGTTTATGATATTTATAGTACACTAATAGTGTTTTAGACATGCTACATTTTTACTTCCTTCTTTACATGAATATTTGTCGCATTCGTATGTAGCAACTCTTTTTGTTTTTTTCACAGATTAGCGCAATAATTTATTTAATAGTTTTTTATAAACATACAATTATAAAATGAGTATAAATATTCAAGTATGTCATATCACATCAAGCATAATACAGCATTGGTATTCATTCCACTGTTAAGTACAATCAACAAAAACACATGCATTTACACAGTATAAGTACAATGAGAACCACTGAAATCCTATAGCAGCTGATGTTCAGCAATACGAACATAGAGATAATAGTGGTCTGTAAACCTTTATTGCTAATTACTGAATACCTTTTCTACCAATCATATATCTCGTCATACACCAAGCATCCAGGATAAAAAAAAAAAAAACATATTTAAAATATAAACAAAAAAAAAAAACCTGCATTGCTCAGTAATAAGGAAATTAGCAGCAGACACCTGTGTGCACACTTGTCATACCTGTTACTCCAATATACCAGCAATTGTATATATATTCAGTTGGTTTGACTCTGAATGCTCTATAGAGGCAGATGAAGTAGGAACACAATTCGATCACAAATGTGCTCAGCAATTAGCCATTTCCCAGGAAGTACCACACTGCACCATCCTTACATTTGGAAGCAGACAGAATCCCAGCAGCGTACACATGGGCTCCTCTGAGGACAGCATTTCCACACTGGGCTCCAACGATGACTTGGACCGTATGCTTTTTCTGCGCCCTCCTAAATAAGAATACAAAATGTAAACCTAAGCCATTTAAAAACCTATAAAAAACAAATCACTGTACTGTACTCCCAACACTGGAAGCACAGCAAGCATATCTACAAGTATGCCACCACGTACAAGTATAATTAAAGTGTATGTATAACCTTACAGTGGTGTGAAAAAGTGTTTGCCCCCTTCCTCATTTCCTGTTCCTTTGCATGTTTGTCACACTTAAGTGTTTCCGAACATCAAACCAATTTAAACAATAGTCAAGGACAACACAAGTAAACACAAAATGCAATTTGTAAATGAAGGTGTTTATTATTAAAGGTGAAAAAAAATCCAAACCATCATGGCCCTGTGTGAAAAAGTGATTGCCCCCTAAACCTAATAACTGGTTGGGCCACCCTTAGCAGCAACAACTGCAACCAAGCGTTTGCGATAACGTGCAATGAGGCTTTTACAGCGTCCTGGAGGAATTTTGGCCCACTCATCTTTGCAGAATTGTCCTAATTCAGTTACATTAGAGGGTTTTCGAGCATGAACGGCCTTTTTAAGGTCATACCACAACATCTCAATAGGATTCAGGTCAGGACTTTGGCTAGGCCACTCCAAAGTCTTCATTTTGTTTTTCTTCAGCCATTCGGTGGTGGACTTGCTGGTGTGTTTAGGATCATTGTCCTGCTGCAGAACCCAAGTTCGTTTCAGCTTGAGTACACGAACAGATGGTCGGACATTCTCCTTCAGGATCTCTTGGTAGACAGCAGAATTCATAGTTCCTTTTATCACGGCAAGTCTTCCAGGTCCTGAAGCAGCAAAACAGCCCCAGACCATCACACTACCACCACCATATTTTACTGTTGGTATAATGTTCTTTTTATGAAATGCAGTGCTCCTTCTACGCCAGATATACTTGGACACACACCTTCCAAAGAGTTCCACTTTTGTCTCATCGGTCCACAGAATGTTGTCCCAGAAGTCTTGGGGATCATCAAGATGTGTTGTGGAGAAATTGAGACGAGCTTTGATGTTCTTTTTGCTCAGCAGTGGTTTTCCCCTTGGAACTCTGCCATGCAGGCCATTTTTGCCCAGTCTTTTCCTGATGGTGGAGGCATGAACGCTGACCTTAACTGAGGCAAGTGAGGCCTGCAGTTCCTTGGACGTTGTTGTCCAAGGAACATTTGTGACCTCTTGGATGAGTCGTCGCTGCGCTCTTGGGGTAATTTTGGGCAGCCGGCCACTCCTGGGAAGGTTCACCACTGTTCCATGTCTTCGCCATTTGTGGATAATGGCTCTCACTGCGGTTCGCTGGATTCCCAAAGCTTTGGAAATGGCTTTATAACCCTTTCCAGACTGATAGATCTCAATTACTTTCTTTCTCAATTGTTCCTGAATTTCTTTGGGTCTCGGCATGATGTGTAGCTTTTAAGGATCTTCTGGTGGACCTTACTGTGTCAAGCAGCTCCTATTTAAGTGATGCCTTGATTGTGAACAGGTGTGGCAATAATCAGGCCTGGGTGTGGCTAGAGAAATTGAACTCAGGTGTGGACAACCACAGTTATAGTATGTTTTAACAAGGGGGGCAATCACTTTTTCACACAGGGCCATGATGGTTTGGATTTTTTTTCACCTTTAATAATAAACACCTTCATTTACAAATTGCATTTTGTGTTTACTTGTGTTGTCCTTGACTATTGTTTAAATTGGTTTGATGTTCCGAAACACTTAAGTGTGAGGCCGCGTACACACGCGGGGACTGTTCACTCAACTTTGTCCGTCAAACAGTTTCAGCGGACAGTCCGCTCAAAATTAGCATGGACGGACTTGCCCACACACGACGAACGAACAGTCCGCTGAAACCGTGCGCGATGACGTGAACGGCACGTACGACGGGACTAGAAAACGACGTCCTATACACTGCAATGCAACCTTCGGCGTGTAAATTCTTTCTGAGCATGCGCGAGACTTAGTTTGACGAACAAGCCTACACACGGGCGGACTGTCCGCTCAAACCAAGTTTCAGCGGACAGTTTTTCGGAATTTCCGAAAAACTTTGTTCGTCAGACTGTCCGCTGAAACCGTCCGCTGAAAGCCCACACACGAGCGGACTGTCCGCCGAAACACTGTTCAGCGGACAAAGTTGAGCGAACAGTCCCCGCGTGTGTACGCGGCCTGACAAACATGCAAAGGAACAGGAAATGAGGAAGGGGGCAAACACTTTTTCACACCACTGTATTTTCTTTCATTCTGAATAGAGTAGGGAGTTGGTTAAAACTCTTTTTAAGTAATTTTCTGCTGTCTTGGGAGATTTTTCTTCGCTTCCTGTCTTTGAAATGCAACAGGAAATGAGAAGAAATCAAGACAAAAGCGAGATGAAATCCCTTAGGCTCCATTCACACTTGTACAACTCCATAGTTTCACGACTTTGAATGGGTTCAACTTTGGCTTTAAAGTGGAAGTAAACTCTTCTATCTTTTTTAGTCAAGGAAGCTGCCATCTTGGCCTCTAATAATTCTTCAACTGCTATAATGCTGCACAGTTTGACACCAGCCATTGGATGGTTTGAAAGTTTGGTTGAGAGCACAACCAATGTGAACGTTAGCATTTCCGGCATGCCAGGAATGTAAGTGTTTTTTTTAAACTGGCTTTACTCCCGCTTTAACCAATGATAATGGACAACTGTTACATCACTGTCAAATGTATGACATTCAGGTGTGACTTTTATGGGACTTTTGAGAGGTTTACATTGCAGTCTATGGCACTTAAGTCATATGAAAGTCAGACCAAAGTAGTGCTGGAACCTTTTTAAAGTCGCACATATTTGAACGACTGTCATTGAAAGACACTGGGCGCGACTTTAGTGTCACATGACAAGTCGCACAATTGTGTATGGAGCCTTATTAGATATTGGTCACCACTACATGACTTAGCTCTTGATTTGGCGACCACACTAAAATTTAGACTTTAACACATTCGTTTTGATGACAGTGCTCACCAGGACAAAGAGGGTGCATCTACCCTCTACCCTGTAGCTGGGACACAAGCAACAAAAAATTCAAGTTAGACTTACCGGTAACTTGTGTTCCAATCGTCTTTCAGGACAGCCCCCGAGAGACCATGGCTCCACCTCCAACAGGAAACACCTCCTCATTCCAAGCTTTAACACGAGGCTTCCACACAGCTTCCTTCAGTTGTTTGTAGAGAACCTCCAGCCCCAGCTGCAACACATAAGCAACAGTTATATCATAGTATTACAGCAACAAAAAAGGGGCGGGTTATTGCTGTCCTGAAAGACTATTGGGAAAAAAAAGTTACCGGCAAGTCAAACTTGAATTTTCCCAAAACGTCTTTCAGGACAGCTCCCGAGAGGATAATCAAGACTTACTCCATTTAGGGTTGAACAACAGCCTGCAAAACGTTCCTTCCGAAAGCCTGGTCCCCAGCCATCAGGAGGTCTAACCTATAATGACGAGTAAAGGTTGTCAGACCACGTAGCTGCTTTACAGATCTGTTGGGGGGTGGCACCAGCTCTTTCTGCCCAACTCACCACCAAAGCTCTTGCAGAATGAGCCAGAATATCAACTAGACTCTCCCAAAACGTCTTTCAGGACAGCACCTGAGAGGATAATCAAGACTTACACCATTTAGGGTTGAACAACAGCCTGCCAGACTTTCCTTTCGAAAGCCTGGTCCCCAGCCATCAGGAGGTCTGAATGGGAATAGGCCTCTGTGATCACCATTCTCAACGATCTGGCAATTGTTTCTCTGGTAGCTTGTCTTCCTTTCTTACTACCAGCATATGAAACAAATAATGCATCTGAATGCCTAAAGTCCTTTCCGTAACTTAAGACTGCTCTAACATCCAAGGTGTGGAATTCTTCTTCCTTCTTTCCCGATGGATTAGAGAAAAACGTCGGAAGTATCATCTCCTGAGCGTGATTTTGTATCGAAACAAATTGTTCTGAAAAGAGAAAAAAATTGGCTCCATGATTGACAAGGCTTGAAACTTGTGAATTCTTTGAGCTGTCGTTATAGCAACTAAAAAAAACTATTTTCAAAGTAATGAGTCTCAGGGAGGTTAAATTAATAGGTTCAAATGGTTCCCTGATCAGGGCTTGTAGAACAACCGATAAGTCCCACTTTGGTCAGCTTCTGATCACTACCTGTCTGAACCAGGTGAGGGCCTTGAAGAACCTGATCACTAGGGGTTTCCGATGATAGATTTTTCCAAAAATACCCCTAGTGTGGCAACTTGAACTTTGAGGGTACTGACTGCTAAGCCCTTATCCACTCATTCTTGCAGAAATTCAAAAATAGAAGAAATGTCTTTTAAAGGATCTGCTGGATGCAGTGCACCAAGAGTTGAAAACTTTCCAGACTTTGGAATAAATTGCTCTGGTAACACTCTTTCTGCTAGATAGGAGGGTAGCAACCAATCTATCCGAAACCCCATCTTCCTTAGGAACTGATCTTCAGAAGCTAAGCTGTGAGCTTTAACTTTGCTACAGCCTGGTGAAGTAAGGGACTTTGTTTTAGCAGGTCTTGCCTCAACTGAAGGTGGCAATAAGGTTCGAGCTGCATCGGGAGAAGGGATGAAAACCAAACTCTCTTGGGCCAAAAGGGAGTGATGAGGATTACTGTAGTATCCTCCTTCTGGATTTACCTTATGACCTGAGGGATCAGCTGAAAAGGGTGAAAGGCATAACAGAGGTGAACATTCCAGCTGTGAGCCAGAGCATCTAACCTCAGGGATGGCTCGGTTCTGTTTAGGGAGAAGAGGAGCGACACCTGTGCATTTTCCCGAGTTGCGAAGAGATCCACTTTTGGCTGCCCCCATTTTTTCATGATCATATGGAAGATTTACGGGTTCAGTCTCCACTCTGCCACGTACACCTGGTTTCTGCTCAGGAAGTCCGCTACCCTGTTTAGAGTCCCTTTTAGATGGACCGCAGACAAGGATAGAATTTGAAGTGCTGCCCATCTTAGAATACTTTCTGCTAGGCACTTAAGAGAATTGCTTCTGATGCCCCCTGTCTTTATGTAGGCCACTGCCGTGGCGTTTTCCGAAAGGACCTGAATATGAAGTCCCTGCATTTCTGTGGCAAATGTCAGCAAAGCCATTTCGATTGCTTTTATTTCCCTCCAATTCAAAAATCTTACTGCTTCTGTTGTGGACCACGAACCCTGAACCCATTGCCCGCTCATGTGAGCCCCCCACTCCCAGGAGCTGGCAACCGTTAACCTTTTCATTGAATTGGGGACCCTCATTAGCGAATCCAGCAAATCTTGCTGGTGATCCCAGACTTTTAACAGGAAACATTGCAGGAGTCTTAACCACTGAATTGCAGGTATGGAAGAGGTCAAGGTTCCCAATGCTGACATGATCTTCATGATGGACAGGAGTTGACTGGACTGCAACATAGACACTACTTCCACCAGCTTTTTCTCCTTTTCTTCTGGAAGAAAAATCTTATCCACAGAGTTGATCCGGTACCCCAAGAATTACACCTCCTGTGAGGGAATCAGATTTGACTTCTGGAGATCCATCCTACGGACTCTAAGTAGGCATGAGCGCTAACCAAGTTTTGCTGAAGAATTTCTCTGTTTGGAGTAAAAAAACAACAGGTTGTCCAGATAAGATATCACTGAGATTCCTTCTAGATGCAAAAGTGCCAATGCTTCGGCCATTACCCTTTATGAACACTCTTGGGGATGATGATAGGCCAAATGGGAGTGCCCTGAACTACCACACTTTTCCCTACTTTCAGTGCCAACCTTATCAACCTTACCAACCTGATATTTTTGGGAATTTACAGAAATAGGTGTATGGAGGCATCCTGTAGGCCTATTGATGCCATTTAGCACCCTTGGTTCAGGAGGTTTTTGACTGAAAAAATGGAATCCATCCGAAATCTTCTGTACTCTACCGATCAATTTAGCATCTTGAGATTTAGGATGAGCCAGGACTTTCCTGAGGGTTTCTGAATGAGGAATACATGCAAGTAGAACCCTTGGAGGAACTCCCTTGTAGGCACCGGAACAATGACTCTCTGGGATCTCAGTTCCTGGATTAGAGACTTCATGGCGAGAGCCTTGGCTGGATCCCTTGTTGCGTTTGTCCCCAAAAATCTTTTTGGAGGTTCTTCCATGAATTCGATCACATATCCCTGGGAGAGCATGTTTAAAATAAATTGGTTTGATGTAATGCCTCCCGACCGTGAAAGAAACTCCTGGAGCCTTTCTCTGAATGGGAGGAAGGAGTCACTGCGACTTTCTGGAAGTTGCAGGTGGAGCAAGCCACTCCTATCTTTGGGCTTCTGGAAAGATCATGGCTTCCTTTTCCCTGCATTTTACCTTCATGCTGTTCTTTCTGAGGCTGAAAAAAAACAGCTTACGGGTCTGCACCTGCTTCTTATCCGGAAACGATTCATTTTTATCGGCCGTTTGGTCAAGAATGGATTCTAGATCTGAATCAAACAGCAAATCCCCTGCAAAGAGAATGCTACACAGCCTGTTTTTTTATGCTGCGTCCTCAGGCCAGGTTTTTAGCCATGAAGTCGTCCTAGTAGAGTTTTTTAATGCCGCGGACCTAGCTGACATAGGTATGGACTCTGCCGAGGCATCTGCAATATAGGACACTGCTGCAGATAAGGTTGTAAAGGAGTCCAAAATATCCTGTTTCAGGGAATCCGCAGTAACATGGGCCTTCATCTGGTTAATCCAGTGCTCTAAATTCCTGGCAACACATGTTGTTGCCATTGCCGGCTTCAGATTGTTCATAACCGATAGCCAGACTCTTAAGAAGTAGGTCCATCCTCTTATCTATGGGCTCCTTTAGTGTGCCAATATCTTCAAAGGCAAGGTGAGTTGACTTTGAGACCTGCGAGAAAGCGGAATCCAGTTTGGGAACCTTGTTCCAGATAGAGTCAAGATTTTCCTCAAATGGGAATCTTCTCTTGTGGGCCTGAACAAATAGCTTCTTCCCTGGTTCCAGACATTCTTTTTTAATCATGACTGATTATCGAATGGACCGAAAACGTACAGCCTTTTGAGTCTCCCAGACCAGCGTACATGTAGTCTTGCAGTGAGAGCTCCTTCTTTTCTCCTATATCCCCAAGGTAGCATGGATTACTTTCAAGAGTCCTCCTACCTCTTCTAGTGACAACTTATACTTAGAGGTGGCATCTGCTTTATTTTCCTCCTCTTCTGTTCCATCTGGAGCGGGGGGAACAGGTTCTTGGGAAGTATCCTGGGAGACCGGACCTCCTGCCTGTATCAGAGAAAGCCCTTGGGATTCTGCAGATGGCTGGAGGAGCCCTCGGCTCCACTGAGGGACCTGGCTCTTCCCTCAGGATTGACCTGAAATCTTGAAAGTTGTCACGGAGCTCATTCTTAACGGCTGCAACCAGATCACCACAAATTGATGGAGATTCCTCCCTGACTAAATCTGCAATACAATCTGCACAAAGCGATTTTGACCAAGCTTCGCTTAATTTTTCTTTGCAGACAGGGCACCTTCTCTTGACTGGTTGAACAGAGGCTTTGACCTGGACAAACAGAAGAAAAAAAAAAAAAAGGACCACGCTAAATGCTGCTGTACAACACAAGTAAAAAAAAACAAACACCCAGGTGCACTAGGAAAGAAAATCTCACTTCCCTGTGCCCAAGCAAGCCACCACCACTACCACTATGTGGAGTCCCTTATGCAAGGCAGAGGAGCTAACCCACTAGCCACTGTGCTACACATACAACAGGGAGCACGGGGGGGGGGGGGGGGGGGGGGAAGAAAAAGGACCACAGTGAGAAGGAGCACAGTCCCTTACCTTGGCATTGCTGGTTCCTTGGCTTGACCCTTATCCGCTGCATCCTCCATTGCAGCCATACTGCAGTCATGTGGCTGAAAGAAAGCCGGTTCTACGCTGACCCGGAAGTTTAAGAGCACCAGGTGACCCTGCCCTCACCCCCTGCGTTTTGCAGCAGGAAATGACCCCGCATGCCCAACCCGGAAGTGCTGCCTCTTCCTGTATACTACACAGGACATGACCGAGGCTCTCCTCGGTCACCAGAACAATGGTGGCTGCACAGCTTTGCCCCACCACCGTCCCGCGATGCAGGCAGCCAGCGGGGGATCACCACAATGCCTATCTGGAGGAAAAGAACGGGCAGCACTCCCAGGCAGTACAGGCTCTCCCTGAGCATGGAATGGGAGAGGGAGTCCATGGGACCATCCAGCAAGAGGCAAGTAAGAAGAGGATCAATCTCCTAAAAAGAAAAAAATGACAGGCGAGAACCTTTGTCTCTCAGGAAAGCCTTGAGAGACTATGGCTCCCACCAGAGATGTTCCTCCGGCTGGAGGAAACACAAAAAACTGAAGGAAGCTGTGTGGAGGCCTCCTGTTAAAGCTCAGAATGATGAGGTGTTTCCTGTTGAAGGAGGAGCCATGATCTCTTGGGTGCTGTCCTGAAAGGTGTTTTGGGAAAAAGTTACAGAAGGTCATTTTAATTATTTAGGTACATTTTAAAGGGCCAGTCTTAAGCTGAGGTTTTATTTTTGAGCAGATCCCCGCAATCCCCCCCCCCCCCCCCCCCCACCTCATTCCAGGCTTCTCATGTACCTCCTGCTCTCCAGCATCTAAGGGTTCATTCACAGGAACCACAAGTAAAATATTTCACCTTTAGTATGCCAGCTGGTGTCCATTTTGCCAGAGGTGAAGGTAATATGCGATATGCTGTTTCAGGCAATCACGCTGTTTCATTTATTTTTTAAACATTATTGAGAGAGTGTACAAAAAGTTATACATCAGTTGTACATCATTCAAGTCTCCGAATTACAGTATGATGTGTGGTGACCTGCTGTGCCATCCACTGCACTGCGGAAAAATGCAGCATGTTGTTATTTTTCTGTACTGCATCACACATTGCATTATGGTGTGCACAGGACACATGGAACACTTGTTTTCTATGCGCCCTTGCTGTGACTCACACAGCGTGAGCAACTGCTTAAAGCCAGGGGTTGACAAATTTGCTTGGAATCTAGGAGCCAGCTAAAAAAGTTAGGAGCCGGGTCGGTGACGGCGATCTGGACCTGTCCCTGGCCTGACATGGAGACGAGTGAGGGGAAGATAGCGCCCCCCACCTGTCTCCAAGTCATTGCCCATAGCTCTTAGAGGGACATTTTATTTTTTTATTTTTTTCAAATGACACATTTTTTTTAAATTGCATTTTAGTGTAAATATGAGATGTGAGGTCTCTCTGACCCCCCGGATCTCATATATAAAAGAGGACCTATCATGCTTTTTGCTATTACAAGGGATTTTTACATTCCTTGTAATAGGAATAAAAGTGACACACATTTTTTTTTTTTTTTTTTTAAATAACAGTGAAAAAAATAAAAATAAAAGTTAAAATAAGAAAAAAAAAAATTATTTTAAACGCGCCCTGTCCCGCCAAGCTTGCGTGCAGAAGCGAACGCATATATGAAAGCGGTGTTCAAACCACACATGTGAGGTATCGCTGAGATCGGTAGAGTGAGAGCAATAATTCTAGCCCCAGACCTTCTCTGTAATTCAAAACGTGCAACCTGTAGAATTTTTTAAACGTCGCCTATGGAGATTTTTAAGGGTAAAAGTTTGTCGCCATTCCATGAGCGGGCGCAATTTTGAAGTATGTCATGTTGGGTATCGATTTACTCGATGTAACATTATCTTTCACAATATAAAAAAAAAAATTGGGCTAACTTTATTGTTGTCTTATTTTTTTGTTATTAAATACATTTTCCCCAAAAAAGTGCTCTTGTAAGTCCGCTGTGCAAATACAGTGTGACAGACAGTATTGCAATGACCACCATTTTATTCTCTAGGGTGTTAGAATAAAATATATATATATATATATATATATATATATAATGTTTAGGGGTTCCGAGTAAAGGGAAGGAGATGGAGCTTCCCCTGCCTGCCAGCCTATTAGCATTGCTGGTTGTAATTCCAACGGCCACCACAAGAGGGCGCCAGATTCCAGAAGGAACCATAGGATCGTAGAAGGCCTCAAAGCCGGGGGCTCAATTACCGGCCACCAGCGGCGCGGCCCGACGCGATCACGCCGGGGGGGGGGGGGGGTCCGCGGTGACAGGATACCCCCAGCTGTGATGCCCCAAGCGCCAGGTCGCTAATTCTAGTCGCAAATGCGACCTGGCGCCCGGGTTTTGTCGAGCCCTGGCTTAAAGCAGTCATAAAATCTAGCTTAAAACTTGTCCTACAGGTGAGCTTATAATGTCTTACCCATAGGTATGGTGAATACTTGTGCCATTTAGGAGATATTCACCTCTGCTATGGCCGATGATGTCACTGTAAATGCACATTAAGGGTTTGATTTACTAACAGTAAATAGACTGTGTGCTCTGCAAGTGCAGTTGCTCCAGAGCATCATAAATGAGGAAAAGCTTCACGTTACAAAGAATAACCAATCACATGCAAGGAAAAAGGAAAAAAAAATGCATTTTTGCTTGAGCAAGATTAAATGATGGAAGTCAGCAGAGATCTAACTAAATTTACTAAGCTCTAGAGCAACTGCACTGCAGACAACACACTTTAGTAAATCAACCCCTTTTAGTGTGCTGTGAATGCAGAGAGTACCGTGCTGCGAGTTTACTTGCGCTTTAACCACCTGACCTCCAGAAGGTTTTAGCCCCTTCATGACCAGGGCATTTTTTTACTAATCAGCACTGCGCTACTTTAACTGGTAATTGCATGAAAGGATTTTTTTTTTTTTCACACAAATAGTGATTTTTTTTTTCTTTGGTGGCATATAATTACCATTTTTTTTGTTTTGTTTTTATTATCCAAATCAAAAAAGGGCCAAAATTTTTATAATAATAATAAAAAAAATTCTGTTAAAAAAAAAAAAAAATTGTTTTTTTTTTACGTTTCTTCATAAATTTAGGCCAAAATGTATTCTACTAAAAGTCCTAGGTAAAAAAAAATCCCAATAGGTGTACATTAAAATGGTCTGTGCAAAAGTTATAGCATCTACAAACAATGAGATATGTGTTATTTATATATATATATATATATATATATATATATATATATATATATATATATATATATATATATATATATATATACACATACACATACACACACACACACACACATATATACATATATATACATCCACACACACACAGTATATATATTTTTTTATTACACACACACACACACACACACTGAAATTTACTCAGCTATAGGAGCGGTGCTGCAATGACAGTAATCAATGACTTATTGTGTGACTGTGATAGGGTGGGTGAAATCTGCTGCTAACAGACAATGGACATGAACTTTATTCTCATCCCAGTCTTATGCCCCATACACACGGTCGGAAATTCAGACGGAAAAAGTCAGATCGGATTATGTTGTCGGAAAATCTGATTGTGTGTGGGCTCTATCGGACTTTTTTTGTCAGAATTTCCGACTGGAAACATTTGAGAGCTGGATCTAAAATTTTCCCGACAACAAAATCCGATCTGACTTTTTCCGACCGTGTGTAGAGAATTGCAAAGTACAAAGTGCCACGCATGCTCAGAAAAAATTTGGAGACGAAAGCTATTGGCTACTGGCCTCTACATAGTCCCGTCGTACGTTTTGTACGTCACCTCGTCCCGAACTATCGGCTTTTCCAACAACATTGTGCGACCATGTGTTTGCAAGACAAGTTTCGACCAAAATCCGTCTGAAAAAAATCTGACGGATTTTGTGGTCGGAATGTCCGACCGTGTGTATGGGGCATATGTCCGTAGGGTTCAATATTGAGTTGGCCCACTCTTTGCAGCTATAACAGCTTCAAATCTGGGAAGGTTGTCCACAAGGTTTAGGAGTGTGTCTATGGGAATGTTTGACCATTCTTCCAGAAGCGCACTTGTGAGATCAGGCACTGATGTTGGACGAGAAGGCCTGGCTTGCAGCCTCTGCTCTAATTCATCCCAAAGGTGTTCTATCGGGTTGAGGTCAGGACTCTGTGGAGGCCAGTCAAGTTCCTCCACCCCAAACTCACTCATCCAGGTCTTTATGGACCTTGCTTTGTGCGCTGGTGTGCAGTCATGTTGGAAAAAGAAGGGGCCACCCCTAAACTGTTCCCACAAAGTTGGGAGCATGAAATTGTCCAAAATGCCTTGGTATGCCGACGCCTTAGGAGTTCCCTTCACTGGAGCTAAGGGACCAAGCCCAACCTCTGAAAAACAACCCCCCACACCATAATCCCCCCCCTCCGCCAAATGATTTGGACCAGTGCATAAAAAGCAAGGTCCATAAAGACATGGATGAGCATGTTTGGGACACTAATACAGTGACAATACTATACACTGACACTGGACTAATGACACTGGCTGGGAAGGGGTTAACATCAAGGGGAAAACAAGCGGTTAAATGTGTGCCTAACAATGTGTAATGTGCGCTGCTTTTACTTACTAATCTGACTGTTCTTTCTCACAACACGGGCAGACAGGGCGCACAAACCCAGAAGAAAGCCTTTACCTACACGTACCTTACTGAACCTGAAGCCTGCTGCCTGCTTGCAGTATATTTAATATGAGCAGTCAACAGGTGGTTAAAGTGTTAGTTCACCTTTTCAGAAAAAAATGAAAATAGTGAACTCATTCTTTTTCTCTCATTCAACCCATGGGCTGAACAAGAGAAATATTGAGCTGTACATGGCTACCTTTACTCCCGTTGTTAAATATTTAATTTAATTTATTTTACAATATTGAGAGTGCAATCCTGCTGCTGCGGGAGACAAAATAAAAGACTATTCACATGTGAATGTATTTGTATTCAGAGTTTTTTTGTGCTTGTCACGGGCATGTCTTTTTCTTTCTTTGCAACTGCAAGGCTTTTGAATATTTCTTCCTAATAAAAAATAAATAAAAATAAATATATCTCTGGCTGCGGGTTGTATGAAACATTGCATTATAATGCAATGAAATTCCTCTCCATCATTAGGGTCACATTTCCTGTAACATTCTACATTGCAGCACAGAGATACAAATGGTCCTGTTTTCCTGCAGTTTCAATAGAGTAGCTGACTACATTGTAGCATTGGGAACTGCATATATGTGAATGAATCTTCGGCCTTGGTTCTTCTGGATCTGTCGGCAGCTTTTGATACCATCGACCACTCTATACTTGTGGATAGGTTGAAGATGGTGGCGGGAATGGATGGCATAGTTTCGGCATGGGTAGCCTCGTTCCTGTGAGACAGGGTTCAGAGGGTAAAGTTGGGACTATTTTATTCCTCTGATCGCTCCCTGTCTTGCGGGGTCCCACAAGGATCGGCTTTATCTCCGATCCTTTTTAACATCTATATGAGGCCGATGCTGTACATCATTTGCCATCACAATCTCCCGTTCCATGTCTACGCTGACGACACCCATATCTACTTCAAATTATCCAAGAAAGGGGAGGATGAGGTTATGCTGGCCTCCTGTCTGGAGGAAATCCAAACCTGGATGGGTGCCGATTATCTAAAATTACATGGATCCAAAACTGAATGCATCATCTTCAGTAACCAGGTGTATTCCAACCTGTTTCTGTCCTGCCGGAATCTTTCAAACCTTTTCCAGGGACCTGGGCGTCAACTTTGATTCTAGGTTGAGCTTGTGCCCTCAGGTAAATCAGGTGGTGAGTTCATGCCCCTTCTACCTGAGACTCCTGAGGTTGACTTTTAGCTATATCGCAGACTCTGACAAGATCGCCATGTTCAATGCCATTATCAGCAGTCGATTGGACTACTGTAATGCCCTGTATCTGGGTCTGCCTGCTTGTACCATCTACAAGCTCCAGTTGATTCAGAACGCTGCAGCAAGGTTACTGACAGGTGTTTGTCGTCGTGACCACATCACTCCATCCCTTAGAGCCCTGCATTGGCGCTGCCCATGAAAGAACGGGTTCTGTTCAAAACTGGATGTCTTGTCCATAAAACATTGCATGGACGTGGCCCAGAGTATCTGAAGGAAAAATTCATCAATGAGCACCTACCCGATCCTTGAGATCGGCAAACTTGGCCATATTGAAGATTCTAAAATTTAAAAAAGAAAACATGCGGAGGGAGAATGAGAGAAGTACAAGGAGCTGAATTTTGGAACTCCTTGCCTCTGAAACGGAAACTCTACTTTTTGGAGTCACCTAATTTTAATTGGGGTGTGTTGGACAGACTCCTTGGCTTTTATTTTGTATGTTGCCCTGTTTGTATGTTGGTTCTCTTAAGGTCATTTAACGTCAATGTCTTGTTTTGCGCATCAAGGCCTTCGGGTAAGACTGCGTAGGTTAAGCATTTGAATAAATAAATAAATAAAATAAAAACACTTCCTGCTCCAGGCCATCACCCACAACAATGCACAAGAGGTGGGTAAACTTGCCAAGGAATTGAGAGGGGAAATAGGCCAGCTGCGAGACTGCACTGATACACTGGAGTCCAAGTTCGATGAACTAGTGCAATATGTTCAGGCCTTAGAAGATAATAATGCCGTTATGAACCAGTCACCCAGCTTCAAGCACAACAAGAGGACCTTGAAAACAGGTAATGCAGACAAAACCTGCGAATCAGAGGTATCCCTGAAGCAGTGGAGGACAGGGACCTCCATTCATACCTCCTAAGCCTGTTCAATGTGGTAGCCCCTAACGTCCCCGACATCGACTGGTGTTTAGACAGGGCTCATAGATCCCTCACTCCTAAACCAATCCGAGGGATGTGCTTGTCAGATTCCACTACTGACAGCAAAGAAGCACTTACTATTGCCACCCACAAACCAATCCAGATTGGACTTCAAGAGGTCTAGCATCCAGATTTTCAGTGACCTCTCGTCTATCACCTTGGCTAGACAGAGGAATCTACGCCCTCTGACACTACACCTCCAAACCCACAAAGTCATGTATTGCCCCATTCTGCCGCTCTGCTTCCCATGAAGGTATACAGTATTCACTTTGGGATCTCCAGGAAAGTGACAACTTTCTACGCAACCTAGGCCTACCACCGCTCCTGGGCGAAGACCCTCTGCCGCTTCCTGCTACACCTAAGCTGCCAACGGCTGAGTCGCTACTGGACCCAGGTGAGACAGAAGTCAGCCAAAGCCAACTCCACACCTCAGAGGCTCCCCACTTTCAGGTTCCCAACCTGAAGACCTGCCATCTAGATACGGTTTTCATTACCACCTTACGTGACCTTTTTGAAGTTCCTGATTGACCCATCTTCCTGTGATGGACTCATTCACCCCCTTGCCCATGGGGTGTGCTGCCTGTTGTATTTATGGCACCCTGGCTCACAAGTTTGTTTGTTCTAGAGTTCCTGTTATGTGACCCAGGCCTTGATACTTGGAAGGGGAAGGGGGACCGTCCACCCCCATTTTTGGAGGTGCTCATACTCCCCTTCGCAGCCCTAGACCTAGGTTTCCTGGAGGCTTCTTTTTTGACACAGACAAATTTTAGTTTTTTTGCCTTTTTTAAATTCTTGTTTTTGTTTTTGTTTTTATTTCTATTTTTTGTTTTTATTTAATTTTTCTTCATGCCCCCTTTTTTGACCTGAGGCTACTACACCTTTTGGACTGTGTATATTTTTGTCATGATGCTACCAATGTACTAAATGTGGTTTTGCTGCCTCTTGCCCATTACATGATCCCTATACCATGGTATCTCTTACCTAATGTACATTACGATGTTTACCTTTTTCCTTTTTATCAGATTAGACTAAATATGTTGTTAACCACTTGCTTACTGGGCACTTAAACACCCTTCCTGCCCAGACCAATTTTCAGCTTTCGGTGCTCTCACACTTTGAATGACAATTACTCAGTCATGCCACACTGTACCCAAATTAATTTTTTGTCCCTTTTTCCCCACGAATAGAGCTTTCTTTTGGTGGTATTTGATCACCTCTGGGGTTTTTAATTTTTTTGCGCTATAAATGAAAAAAGACCGAAAATTTGGGAAAAAAAACGCATATTTCTTTGTTTCTGTGACAAAATTATGCAAATTATTAATTTTTCTTCATAAATTTTGGCCACAATTTATACTGCTACATATCTTTGGTAAAAATAACCCAAATTAGTGGATATTATTTGGTCTTTGTGAAAGTTAGAGAGTCTACAAGCTGTGGTGCGAATCATACAAAATTGATCACATCTGATGTACTGGTGGCCTATCTCACTTCTTGTGACCCAAACAAGTCAGGAAAGTACAAATACCCCCCAAATGACCCCTTTTTGGAAAGTAGACATTCCAAGGTATTTAGTAAGAGGCACGGTGAGCTTTTTGATGTTGTCATTTTTTTCCCACAATTCTTTGCAAAATTAAGATTTTTTATTTTTTTTATTTTTTTCCACAAAATTGACATTGTAATAGGTTATTTCTCTCACGTGGCATGTGTATACCACAAATGACACCCCCCAAAAAATTCTGCTACTCCTCCTGAGTATTACAATACCACGTGTCGGAATTTTTCACAGCCTGGCCACATAGAGAGGCCCAACATGCAGGGAGCGCCATCATGTGTTCTAGGAGCATAAATTACACATCTAACTTGTTGACTAACTATTACACTTTTGAAGGCCCTGGAGCACCAGGACAATGACACGTGACACTGATGAAAGATGGCACTGATACGTGGCACTGATGACACGTGGCACTGATGACAGATGGCACTAATACGTGGCACTGATGACAGATGGCACTAATACGTGGCACTGATGACAGATGGCACTAATATGTGGCACTGATGACAGATGGCACTAATACGTGGCGATGACAGATGGCACAAATACGTTGCACCGATGACGCGTGACACTGATGACAGATGGCACTAAGTGCCATTGATGACACGTGACACTGACAACAGATGGCACATGACACTGACAGGTGGCACTGACGACAAATGGCACTGATACGTGGCACTGATGACACGTGGCACTGGGGACAAATGGCACTGGGGACAAATGGCACTTTTTTTACTTTTTTTTTTTTTTCACTTACGGCCGCTGCAGCCGTTCATCTCTCCCCTCTCACACGCTGTCTGTGTGAGGAGGGAGAGCGACGCTGAGAGATGATCTCATATGTTTACATATGAGATCATCTCACATTGGACACGCCGATCGCACTGTAAACGGCCGCTGTGATTGGCCGTTTACAGCGATCTGTGTTTGCCTGTCTCCGGGGGACACGGCAAACACAAAACTTCCCCGATGCACGCCCGCGGTGGCGCGCATTGCGGAAGTAAACACGAGGACGCCCAGGGATGGCCTCCCGGACGAAAGCGCCTGCTTTATAGCAGTCATTCGGCTATAGGGCGGGCGGGAAGCGGTTAAAATGTGTTACTTACAATGTAAAAGGTTTAAACTCTATTCATAAGAGATGGTTGGCTCTGAAAGAGTTTAAAGCTTCCAAAGGGGACGTTATCTTGGTCCGGGAGACCCATTTCTGCCCTGGGGGATCCCTCAAATTTGCTAGCAAACATTTCCTGATATCCTTCATGGCCTCTGACCTGTCTGGGAAAGCTGGTGTTGCCTCCTAGACATCTGGAGGATTAAACACACCACACACAAACAATACACGTTTTATTCACACCCCCATAAACTTTACTTCAGATTAGACAATTTCTTCATATCCCCTCCTGACGTACGTGGTTCCCTTCGGAAATCAATCCCATAACTTGATCAGACCACTCCTCTGTGCAACTAGATATTGCCATTTCTTCCATCTCTCCTAGAACTTGTCATTGGCGCCTCAATGAGTCCTTTCTGCATACCCCTGAAACTAGAGACCTCCTCCCAAAAAGCTTAACTGAATACTTCGAACTTAACTTAAATACGGTCTCGGGGCCCTCCACCCTATGGGTGGCCCACAAGGTCGTCTTTCGAGGACATTGCATAGCCACTGGTTCTCGCTTGAAAAAAGATGCAGCATTCTAACGATCCTCTATCCTGTCTAAACTTTGCAAAGCTGGGAAACTCATGTTGTCTTCCCCCATGGTGGCTGGGCTCCAAGCCGTTATTTTTCTGCGTAATCAACTTAGGTCACTAGACATGACAAAAATTTACAAATCTCTTTTGTGGTCAAAACAGAAATTCTATGAATATTCAAATAAGTCCCATAGAATGCTAGTGCATAAACGAAAACCTCGCCCTTCACTCTTGTCCCCAGATTTCCTTAGGCAAACCGATGGTACTCCCACTTATTGCCCCCTCACCATGTCCAAATTCTGTTTGTGCTCAAACATGAGGCACTGCATAGATTAAAGCAGAGTTCCAAAAAAAAAAAAAAAAAAAAAATACTGCAGCTGCTGATTTTTAATAATTGGACACTTATCTGTCCCAGGGTCCAGCGATGCGCGGGACCCTGGTGAACTTATTTCCGACGCTGAGGTGCCCCGGGAGGAAGTGGCAGCTGGAACCCTCTAAAAAAGAGTTTCCGCCGCGCCCCCCCCCCCCCCTCCACCAAAAAAATGTGGCATGTCAGGGGGTCACCTTCCCTTAAAGCAGAAGTTATATTTTTGGGTGGAACTCCGCTTTAATGCATGACCTCTGTCTGTAGTGTGAGAACTGACATTTCCTATAATTAGATCTGAAGTAGGCAGAACAATGGAGAGAAGAGATTTGTTTTATCACATCAGCACTCCCACATTTGTGATGAAACACAGGGGTTGATTTACTAAACAAATAGGATTTCCTTTTCCTTTTCTCTGTAATTCACCGACTGACACAGCTTCTCTCTTTAGACCATTCTGTTGTTATGCCACCTTCAGGAGAAGACTAGACATTACATGTTAACATGTGATAATAAAACTAGAACTTTCTAGTTCCGCCCAAGGGACAGTCCCTTAGGTAACAAGCCCTCAGCATGCTACTGCAGCCTCAGTACGTCAACAAGCAGTATAACGTAAAGAAAAATATGAGGGGTGGGTGCTGTGTCAGTCGGTGAATTACAGAGAAAAGAATTTTAGGGCGAGTAGAAAAAATCCTATTTTCTCTTATATTCACAGACTGACACAGCTTCTCTCTTTAGACCATTGGGACGTCCCCAAGCAGTGCCAAAGCGAGCAAAAAACTTCATCCACCATGGCATGTGGGAGCTAGTACAAACTTTACCCACAAAAAAATGACAGTGTGTGGAAAAACCACCACAACAGGGTGCTCCTCAATGGAGAAGCACTACCCTCCAACCGCACCAAAAACTGCGGTAACGAATGCAGCAGTGCATTAGCTTAAAGGTACTGCGTTTTTACCCCAAAAAAAACAGGAAAAAAAAAAAAAAAAAAAATGGAAAAAAAATTGCATATGCAATTGCAACTATACAGCCGCCTGCAAAACTTTGCAGCCAAAACAGGCATCACCCGATGCACTGACATCTACCTTGTAGAATTTTGTAAATGTGTGGACAGACGAACAGGTCGCTGTGTTACACACTTGAGCGGCATACGCTTGATGTCGGAAATGCCCAAGATGTTGAGATTGCCCTTGTGGAGTGGGCCGTGACCGGAAAGGGGGGCACCTGCCCCTTCAAGGCGTAGGCTTGTACTACAATCTGTCTGATCCACCTGGAAATGGTGGCCGACGAGACTGCCATGCCTTACTTGGACCAGGCACCGAAACAAACAGTGAGTCTGACTTCCGGAAGGGAACCATGGCAGACAAATACACCTTCAGAGCCCGAACCATGTCCAAAGCATGAAGGGCCACCTCCTTAGGATGTGTCGGCTTAGGACACAGAGATAGTAACACAATGTCCTCATTGATGTGAAATGCCGAGACTACCTTCGGCAGAAAAGACGGTTGCGGAGGCAGCACCACCTTATCCTTGTGGATAACCAGATAGGGCGACTTGTAGGACAAGGCCGCCAGTTCCCGAAAACCCTCCTGGCCGATGTGATGGCCATCAGAAAGACCACTTTCTGGGAAAGAGTCAACAGGGGAAACTCTCTGGTATTTTCAAATGGCGGTTTTTAAAGCGCCGATAATACCAGGTTCAGTTCCCACGGGGGTAATGGTGGACGCACCGGAGGAACTACATGTCGCACCCCTTGAACAAAAGTACTCACTAGAGAGTGAGATGCCAGAGGTCACTGAAAAAGGAAAGCCAAAGCTGATATTTGTCCTTTAACCACTAGAGATCCGCGCTATAGCCAAATGACGGCTACAGCGCGGACCTCCTTTGACGGGACTACGTCTATTGACGTCGTCCCGTGCACGAGCGGCCTGCGCGCCCCCTGAGGGGCGCGCTCTGTGATCGGCGAGTCTATGATACTCGCCTGATCACGGATCCGAGCAGGGGGGGGGGGGGGTCGATCCCGACCCCTTACCACGTGATCAGCTGTCAGCCAAAGACAGCTGATCATGTGATACAACGGAGCCGGTAATCGGCTATTTTTCCTCTCAGCGCGAGGAGAGAAAAAAAGAGCCGATCACCGGCGGCCGTGATCGGGACATCAGTCCTGATCACGGCCAGCTTACCAGTGCCCACCTGCCCCCTGCCAGTGCCACCTCAGGAATAAATAAGTGCCCCCCCGTCAGTGCCACCCATCAGTGCCCATAGTGCCACTCAGCAGTGCCCACAGTGCCACTCATCAGTGCCCCCAATCTGCTTCAACAACGGTGCTGCACCCCAGTGCCACATATCCGTGCCCATCAGTGTCATCTACCAGTGCCACCTATCAGTGCCCATCAGTCCCATCTATCAGAGGTACCTATCAGTGCCCCTTAGTGCCACCCATCCGTGCCATCTTATCTGTGCCCATCTTTGCCCATCAGTGCCGCCTTATCTTTGCCTATTAGTGCCGCCTTAACTATGCCTATCAGTGCCCACCAGTGCAGTCCATCAGTGCCGCCTCATCAGCACACTTCAATGAAGGAGAAAAATGACCTGTTCGCAAAATTTTATAACAAACTATTAAACATTATTTTTTATTTTATTTTTATTTTTCATCTTTTTTTGTTTGTTTAGCAAAAAATAAAACTCCAAGCTGTAATTAAATACCAAAAGAAAGCTCTATTTGTGGGAAAAAAATGATAAAAATTTCATTTGGGTACAGTGTTGTATGCCCGCGCAATTGTCATTCAAAGTGCATCAGCGCTGAAAGCTGAAAATTGGTCTGGGCAGGAGGGGGGTTTACGTGCCCAGTAAGCAAGTGGTTAAGGGTGCCAAATTCTGGTCCACCCCTTGCTGAAGAAACAGCAGGATCCTGCATATAGAAAGGAGAGTGGATGCCATTCTTTCTCCTCACACATGGAGATGTAGACCTTCCGAGAAGAAGATTTCCATCCTCTCAACATAGTTGGGATCACTGAGTCCGACAGACCCCGGTTCCCCAACACTTGGCTCTCAATAGCCATGCCATTAAAGCCAGCGATGGTAAAGCAGGATAGAGAATCGGACCTTGAGACAGAAGGTCCTCCTGCAACACCAGTCGCCAGGGAGCATCTGCCACCAGGCACACTAGGTCTGCGTACCAAGGACGCTGAGGCCAATCTGGGGCAACCAGTATTACTGGGATCCCCTCGGCTTCCACTCTCCGAAGCAGACATGGTAACAGTTTCAGTGGAGGAAAGGCGTAGATCAGCTGGTACTGATCCCACGGAGCCACCAGCGCTTCTAATGCGTCTGCCCACGGATCTGTTTTCCTGGACACGAATCTCAGCACCTTCCTATTGAGACGGGAGGCCAGAATATCCACGTCTGATGTGCCCCACCGCAGGCACAGTAGCCTGAACACCTCCAAATGCAACGCGCATTCTCCACACCCAGGTTGTAAATGGCCAACAGGGCCGGTACATTTCGCTCTCCCCACCGAAGTATGTGAGCGACCTCCCGTGCGGTGGCCAAGCTACTTGTTCCTCCTTGGTGATTAACATATGCCACAGCAGTGGCGTTGTCTGACTGTATCCTGATCGGACGCCCTTGCAGTCTCATTGACCATGTGCAGAGGCATAGCCTGATTGCTCTCAGCTTGAGCAGATTGATCGGTAAATGGATTCCTTTGTCGACCAGAGGCCCTGAGTCGACTGAACTCCCATCACTCCACCCCAGCCCAGCCCAAATGGCTGGCGTCCGCTGTGATCACCGTCCATTTCAGAGGTAGGAACGACTTCCCGGACTGAAGCACCGGGGACCTCAGCCACCAGATCAGGGAACCCCTGACTAACTGGCTCATCTGGATCTGTCGATCGAGGGAAAACTGAGGATTTGTCCCACTTTGTCAACATCTCCTTCTGCAGGACTCTGGTGTGGAACTGGGCATATGGTACTGCCTCGAAAGAGGACACCATGAGTCCCAGGACTCGCATGCAGAAGCGCAGCGACAACCACTTGCGGTTCATCAGCAATTTTACCGCGGCTCTGAGAGTCTGCAGCTTGTCTGAAGGGAGAAACACTCTCGCTTCCCTGGAGTCCAGCAGCAAGCCTATATACTCCAAACGAGTCGGTACTATCACCGACTTTTTTAGGTTCAACAGCCACCCAAATTCTTGCAGGGTCTGCATGGTGATCGCCACATCCTCTTCTAACTCTGAGGTGGAAGAAGCTCTCAGGAGGAGATAGTATAGGTAACCCACGATCGTGATCCCGCGTTGCCATAGCAACGCCAACACCTTGGTAAGGACTCGGGGGGTTGATACCAAACCAAAAAGGGAGAGCCACAAACTGGTAGTGGGCTTCCCCGACTGCAATCGCAGAGACTTTTGATGCCGGAGGCATATGGGTATGTGCAGGTACGCATCCAGGATGTCGAAGGATGCCAGGGAGTCCCCCTGATGGAGTGCAGCAACTACTGAGCGAACTGATTCCATTCCAAACCTCTGCACTTTCACAAGTGATTGAGGGCTTTAGATCCAAGATTGAACGTACCCCTTCCCTCTTGGGCACTACAAACAGATTTGAGTAGAACCCCTGGAAACATTTCGATTCCAGAACAGGTACAATCACCCCGTGATTCAGCAGGTCCCTTATTGCCCCCAAGAGGCCCTTCCGGAGAGCCGGGAGAAAGGGTATGCTGGAGGGGAACAATCTGTTTTGCAGTCAAGAGAGAGGAACTCTATCTTGTAGCCGTAGGAAATCAGATCGCAGACCCATTAGTCGGACAGTCGAGAGGACCATCGGGCTACAAACTCCGGAAGGTGACCCCCCACCCGAGTCATGGTTGGGGGCAAACCTTCATGCTGTAGCACTTTTGTTCGCAGGCTTGTTAGGCTTGCGATTCCAGAGATGTTTCTGTCCTTCCGCGGTCGTCCTGTCGGGCTGGGGACGTTTAGCCGAAGCGCGGGGTAGACGAAAAAGCCGTTTGTGAGCAGAAAAAGAGGGCCCTTGCCTATGGCTTGGCTCCTTAACCTTCCTGGCCTGTGGGAGCAGAGTACTCTTACCACCTGTGGCATTCTTAATAATGACATCCAAAGAGGCTCCAAAGAGCCGGTTGCCAAGGAAGGGAAGATCCGTCAGGGCTTTTTTGGATGCCTTAGCAGCAGACCAGCATTTCAACCAAATCAGGCGCCTCAGCACCACTGCTGACACTGAAGCCCTGGATAACCGGGGGAAGAGTATTCAGGGCCACGTCACAACATACTTAAGGCCATGCACTAGTTGGTCTGCTAGTTCCACGCAGACAGGAGAAGCCTGCTGTTCTCCCAATTCACGGTGCAACAGTTTTGCCCACTCAGTGTCTGCAACACAAGTGCGGATGGCAGTACTTGTCGCATGGTTGACCCCACAACCGTAAACAAGGTACGAGCCACTGCTTCGGCCTTCCTGTCCATGGGATTCTTAAATGCAGAAGTCCCCTTACCAGGATCGTGGTTACTTTGTTTAAAGGGGTTGTAAAGGTTCGTTTTTTATTTTCTAAATAGGTTCCTATAAGCTAGTGCATTGTTGGTTCACTTACCTTTTCCTTCGATTTCCCTTACAAATGTTTTTTTTCTTTGTTTTCTTTGTCTGAATTTCTCACTTCCTGTTCCTCCTCAGTAAGCTGTTCAGTAAGCTGTTCTGGCTGACTAACCACCAGCTCGGATGATGGTGAGAAGTTTACTGAGGAGAAACAGGAAGTGAAATATTCAGACAAAGAAAAAAAACATTTAGAAGGGAAATCGAAGGAAAAGGTAAGTGAACCAACAATGCACTAGCTTAGAGGAACCTATGTAGAAAATAAAAAATGGACCTTTACAACCCCTTTAACCTGGATACTGGGGGGGGGGGGGGGGTCAACGACCAGAGGAGCCGACCACTTTGAAAAGGCTCTCCTCAAAACTGTAACGCACCATCATGTATTTCGGGACCGAAAAGGTCTGTTGCGGGTGACCCCATTCCTTGTAAATGAACTTGTCAGTCAAAATAAGTCAGATACAGGAACACCTTTAGGTGAATGGCTGGCTTACGGGACCCAAAAGGGACCGCTACATCAGCAAAGGGATCTACTGGCTCCTGAATCTTCAGGGTATCACGCACAGCTGTGATAAGTGCTCCAACAAGCGCTTTGTCGTGCACGGACCCGGACGGGGACTCATCTTCACTGTCTGAACGGTCCTGGTCAGCGTCATCTGAAAATACAGAGCAGGGGTCACCCGCCTCAGTAGGGCCAGAGTCTGTGTCAGAGCTCTCCCCAGAGGATGGGGGGGGTTCAGGGGCCGCTTTTTAGCGCAAGGGGGGGGCAGGGGCCGCTTTTTAGCACCTTGCGCTCACGCGCCGCCTCGATATTGGCAACGAATTGAGGAAAGCCAACAAGACGTCCAAGGGCACTGCGCATTTCGCAGGCAAACCAGTTCAATTGCCTGGATTTCGGGGGAAGAAACACCAGTTTCTGAAGCCATGCTGACCCTACCCTGTCTGCCACCTGAAGGGGACTTAGGACAGCGACAGTCCCACCCTCCTTACTGCTGCTGGCTGAGGGGCTCTTTCCCGCAGGACTCACCACCATGAAAGGTTCTGTGCTATCCAGCAGGTAGTGCCTGTGGTCTCTGTTGGCTCCCAGGTGCAGAGGAATCAGCTCTGTGTCGGTGGAAGCTGCTGCTAATGCTGCTGAAACCGCTCTGCAATGTGCTTAAGCTCAAAGAAAATGGCCACCCAGCGTCCAGTATAAGGACATAAAACACAGGGGGAAATGGCCACCAGAGCACAGGGGCACATGCTGCTGCTAGAGAACGCTAACAAAAAGTGTTCAGGCTGCCAGAAAATGGCCGCCGGCGTCCAGTATAAGGGAAAATGGCCGCCGAAGGCCAGGAGAGCATGCTTTCCCTTGCCTACACCTAAGATGGCCACTAATGCAAAACCATGAGGGACAGAGAGAAACAATGGTGGTGAAACAGTGCTGCAAAGGACACAGGTAAAGCCTCACAGGCACCTTCCAGGGACATGAAAAACAGGACTCAGGACACAGCCAGCCAGCGCAGCCCCCCCCCCCCCCCCCCATGAGAGCCCCTGCACAGACACACACACACACACACGCTGCTCTGCAGCATCCCACACAGGGAGGGGGGAGGGAAGATAGGGAATGAAGAAAGGGAGGTGAGGGACCCCCAAATCGACCTCCCAGGGAATGCCCAGCTGCTCAGCCCCACCGAGGCAGGGAGAGCTGTACTTACCAGTCCTGAAGAGCTGGGAGACATTCCATTACAGATCCACTCTCTGATCAGTACAGAGTGGCTGCTGGCCCAGCACACTGTGATGCAGACATCAGTAGCCTGGTCATATGTGTGCCCTGGAGCATAAAAGCTCACTGACCACCTCTGGAGCTGAGGTTTCATTGTGGCCGGCCTAGCGCGGAGCTGCGACCTGCACACGCTCGATGGCCAGGCTGGGGAGACTACAAGGATAAGGGTATCCAGCCTGTGACCCAGCCAGCTGTTGATAGCAGTTCACAGGATCTATCTTGTGCAAAAAGCCAAGCTTTTGCAGAAAAAAAAAAAAAAAGACAGACCGATGGGCCCGTCAGGGTTCCTAGGTCCTTCTCCTTCACTAGGCAAAATAAAACTGAGGCTGCAGTAGCATGCTAAGGGGTCGTTACCGAAGGTTCTAGTTTTATTATCAATGTCTAGTCTTCTCCTGAAGGTGGCATAACAACCCAATGGTCTAAAGAGAGAAGCTGTGTCAGTCGGTGAATATAAGAGAAATGGCTCTCGCTAACGAGTCTGCATGAACAAAAGATAATCACCGCTCTATGTAGGTTTCCACTTGTATCACCTCCACTGCACGCTGGCAGGTGCTGGCCCTGTTTGTGGCAAACTTGACAGTAGAAGAGAAGAATCTGGTCGGCCGTACGTCCAATAAAATCACCTTTATTTAGACATATGCAAGAGAGACTCTCCACACAACATTCAAGGGAACATAGAACTAACGCGTTTCACACCAACATCAGTGTTTAGTCATAAGTGCTATTAACACTGTTAGATATTTCCTACAATATAGCAAACCTTTACTTTTTGAGTCCAGGCCCACATTAATGTAAAATTTATTAAATTAATTATTTTCCTCAAAATTCTACAAACAATACCCCATAATGACAACATGATAGAAGTTTGTTGGAAATCTTTGCAAATTTAATAAAAACAAAAATCACATGTACATAAGTATTCACACCCTTACCGTGACACTCAAATTGAACTCAGGTGCATCCTGTTTCCACTGATTATCCTTGAGATGTTTCTACAACTTGATTGGAGTCCACCTGTAGTAAATTCAGTTGATTGGACATGATTTGGAAAGGCACAAACATGTCTATATAAGGTCCCACAGTTAACAGTGCATGTCAGAGCACAAACCAAGCCATGAAGTCCATGGAATTGTCTGTAGACCTCCGAGACAGGATTGTATGGAGGCACAGATCTGGGGAAGGGTACAGAAAAATGTCTGCGGCATTGAAGATCCCAATGAGCACTGTGGCTTCCCACATCCGTAAATGGAAGAAGTTTGGAAACACCAGGACTCTTCCTACTGCGGGCCACCCGGTCAAGCTGAGTAATCAGGGGGAGAAGAGCCTTAGTCAGGGAAATGACCAAGAACCCTAAGCACACAGCCAAGATAACAAAGGAGTGACTACGGGACAACTCTGTGAATGTCGTGGAGTGGCCCAGACTTGAACCCGATTGAACATCTCTGGAGAGATCTGAAAATGGCTCTGCACAAACACTCCCCCATCCAACCTGATGGCACTTGAGAGGTCCTACAAAGAAGAATGGGAGAAATTGCCCAAAAATAGGTGTGCCAAGCTTGTAGCATCATACTCAAAAAGACTTGAGGCTGTAATTGGTGCCAAAGGTACTTCAACCAAGTATTCAGCAAAGGCTGTGAATACTTACGGATATGTGAATTAAAAAAAAAAAAACAATTTTTACAAAGGTTTCAAACAAACTTCTTTCATGTTGGGGAATTGTTTTAAGAATTTTGAGGAAATGAATGAATTTAATCCATTTTGGAATAAGGCTTTAACATAAAAACATTTTTGAAAAAGTCAAGCTCTGTAAATACTTTTCAGATGCACTGTATACAGTATATGATTTACCAACCTTGGTCCAGTAACAGGAATTAATAGAAGGTCCTTGAGTCTGGGATGCTGATGAATTGGGATAACGTCACCTGGAAATTGCTGTAAAGTAACAACAAAGAGCCATTTAATAAGCTCTAACGAGCAGGGTGCTCTGATTCCTCTTGTACCAAATTGTAATGTAACTATAATGTCTGCCCTCATGTTGTAAAGCGCTGAGCAAACTGTTGGCGCTATATAAAACCTGTATAATAATAAATTAGAACTGCAATAAAAAACATTTTGCTTTGCATAGAGTGAAAAAGTGGTTAGAACCCCAGTATTGTTTTTCTTCCGTTGCCTGTGCTTACAGAGGATTGCAAGATGCCAATACCAAGTTAAAATTCAGATACTTACACTGTATGTATTAGAAAAATGAATTTATTGATGTATTAATTCCTGCATGCTGACCATACACAACTAAGTGGGCCCACTGAACTGGGTTTTTTTCCTGTGGGGCAGCATATTTGCGCATCTCCCACAGCACGTTCCCAGCATAGAGACCGGGTCTCGTGGAAAGCCCCGTACTAACAATTGGACCCGAATCTTCCTATTCCAGGTCACCAGATCACTGCGATAGGCTTTTTTTTTATATCAGTGTCAGTGTGTTTTAAAGCAGAGTTCCACCCAAAAATGGAACTAAGGCTGCTTTCACACTGGGGCGGGAGCAGCGTCGCGGTAAAGCGCCGCTATTTTTAGCGGCGCTTTACCGTCGTTTTAGCGGCGGTGTGCGGGCGCTAGTGGGGTGGTTTTAACCCCCGCTAGCGGCCGAAAAGGGGTTAAACCCGCCCGCAAAGCGCTGCTGCAGCGGCGCTTTGCCGGCGGTATTGCCGCGGTGTCCCATTGATTTCAATGGGTAGGAGCGGTATAGGAGCGGTGAATACACCGCTCCTTCACCGCTGCAAAGATGCGGCTAGCAGGACTTTTTTCACCGTCCTGCCAGCGCATCGATCCAGTGTGAAAGCCCTCCGGCTTTCACACTGGAGTTAAAGGGGCCGTTTTTTTTCAGGCGTTACACAGGCCTGAATACCGCCCCAGTGTGTAAGCAGCCTTAGGGAAGGTACCACTCTGACATGCCACATTTGACATGTCATTTTTTTTTGGGGGGGGGGGGTAATGGATACGCTTTTTTTTTTATTCTTTTTTTTTTTTAGAGGCATCCAGCTTCCACTTCCTCCCAGGGCTTCATGGCGCCGGAAGGAAGTTCACCTCTCCCCCCTCCCACCCTGCAACGCTACACGCTACAGGTCCCAGAAGATTGCCCGACCAATCACAGCGCGGTTTGTGCATGTGCAGTGCGTGCTCAGCTGTGAAGCCACAGCCAGACGCCCACAGTCAGAATGCCGGCACCGTAGAGAGGGGGAGAGGAGCGAGGCTTCGTTTGCCCACATCGCTGGACCGTGGGACAGGTGAGTGCCTGATTATTAAAAGTCAGCAGCTACACTTTTTGTAGCTGCTGACTTTTATATGGGTGGAATTCCGCTTTAAGTAGGATAAAAGAAAAAAAAAAGAAAAAATGTGCACTACTACGGGTACAAACAACAAATAACATACACATATGTGGTATCACTGCAATCGTCAGGAGTAGGAGAATTTAATTTGGGTTGCACTTTGGTGGAAGGTTATGGTAGTAGCAAGAAATATACAGCTAAATGTAAAAATGTATTCCTTTTTTTTTTTTCTAAATCAAAAGGTATAATCCACCTGGATGCACAAAGTAGTTGTGATAATATGTATGGTTTTACTAGCACATATTAAGGTTTGAAAATTGTGCTAAGATGAGTTTAGCTTTAAAGCAAAGTGGGAAAACAAGAATCTTTTACCTTTCTTATTTCATCGCCTAGATATTGCTTGGCAGCTTCCACGGATGTCACCAGCGTGTTCACCCTAACGGTAGTAAAGGATGGCGGGTGCGATAGACAACGCTGCAGACGGTCAAATTTTCTTTCCACTTCATCCAGGCCCAAACTAGCAATCAGCTGGAGGATATAAAATGGTGCATAAAATGTCATACAGGCATGACCCATAGCTATAGTGCAGGGGTCTTCAATGTTTTAATTTAGAGAATAACATTGTATATTTAAAAAAAAAATTTGGTGCCAAGAAAAAGTTTTATATTTAAAACTGAGTCCCTCCGTACATCAGGGCTCCCATCAGAGTCCTCCTTTATATCAGGATTTACGATACATCAGAGTCCCCATTGGTGTCCCTCTGTACATCAGGGTCCCCATCAGGGTTTCCCTTACATCAGTGATCCAATCAAAGTTCCCCTTATATCAGGATTTCTATCAGAGTCCCTCTGTACATCAGGGTCCCCATCAGTGTACCCCTTACATCAGGGTCCCCCAATTGCAACTCCTATGTACACCAGGGTCTCCATCAGGGTTCTCCTTACATCAGAGTTGACATCAGAGTCCTCCCTTACATCAGTGTTCAAATCAAAGCTCCCCTTATATCAGGGTCACCATTAGAGCCCCTCCTTACATCAGGGTCACCATCAGGGTTCACCTTACATAAGTGTTCCAATAAAAGTTCCCCTTATATCAAGGTCCCCATCACAGTCCGTCCTTACATCAGGGTTAAAATTGAGTTTTTCCTCAAGCTAAACCCAGAACACTTTAGCGGTGCATTTGTTTTTATACATTATAGGATTTTAACAGACCTGGGACACCTTTGGGAGTGCCAAACAGAACAGTAATGCGGCACACATAGGGGCCCCTCACCCTCCTTTCAGGCCCTGTTCCAAGCCACATTCCTTTCTGAATAATGCGTCTGGGTTTCAGGTGGACTGAAACCCTGACACATGATTCAAAACCCGAACTGTCCGGGTGAATTCTGGACAGATGGCAAGCCTATACAGGGTCCACATCAGAAATATCCCTTACTTCAGGGTCCCCACCAGATTTTCTCTCTTACATTAAGGTTCCCATCAGAGTCCCTATCATTGGAGACCTTAAGCAGTCTTTGCTAACCTGAATCCTCAATCTATGCATATTAAAGATATGCACCTAAGCCTAGCTGAAGACTGGATAAAGTCTTGTAGTGAGCCGGATGCTTGATAGTTTGGAGATGACCTACTCTAGGATAACAATAGGGCCATTCATGTGTTTCAGCTTATTCAATTAATGCATATGTGAAGATAACATGGAGCTCATAGGAACATACCAGTACCTCAGTAGTCCTATTAGTATTGGAATACAGAAGGAGCTGCTTTTCCCCAGGTCCACAGACTACATGAGACTTAAAGTGTTACTAAACCCATAACAGTAAGGCTGGGCTCACAGTATTGCGAACTGGATGCAGGAGACTGTGACCAGCTCTCTATGGAGCCAGTTCACACATCTCCAGGATGGCTGCGGAGCAAATTGCACAAGAGTCCTGTGCGTCTTCTGGTCCATTTCAGGTCTGAATCCAGCCAAACATTTGGACCTAAATCGGACCTGAAACAGAGAACAGGGTCGCACCGGACCCCTGGTGTGAACTGCTCCGTACGGCAGTATGAACCCAGCCTTAAATCAGCTTGTATATGCAGTAAAGCACTTCATTGTGAAACCTAGGGGGTTAATTCTCTGCATTGTGTAAAAAAGCTCTTTGATCCTGTATACACAGATCCTCCCCTCCCTTTAATGTCCCCCTGGACAGGTCCGGATAAGACAGAGCCTTTGGAGTAAAGCTGCACATGCTCAGTTTGGTGTGTATTGCTAGAGAGTCTTTTGTTTTTTTATCTTGGGAGAGTGCATGTGATCAACACAGGGCCAATCAGCACTGTCCAGACAGTGGGTCAGGAGCCCTGCAGCCTCATAGGATAGACAGTGCAGCAGTGGCGACCCATCCATTAGGGGTGCAGGGCGCCCCCCCCCCGTCCATGTGTCCAAGCCCCCTATACTACATGCTAGGTGCCAGACGCATGAATTCCAATGCGTTTTTTTTTGGAAGCACATGATTAGAGCCAGAGGCTCCAATAGGCTTCAAAGAAAGGTGGGCTCGGGGTGCAGAGCACTGCGCCCTGAGCCCACCCAGTTGTATGATAATAGCGAATGAATATTTGCTATTGCCCCCACTGATCCTCCTCCCGGGCCAATCAGGAAGCGTGTCCTGAAACCTGTCACCCGATTAGCTAGAAGGACAGGCAATCCTATTGGATGCCTAGGAGGAGAGAGGGAGGGGACAAACGGCAGAAGCTGCTGGGATTCAGGGGAGGAGGAGACACGACAGAGGCCTCTGCCCACTGCCTGTAGGAGCACTGCCCGCCTGTGACCTAGATGGGGTAAGTGCGGGGCTGGATGACTGACAGCATTGGGGGGGGGGCGCGGGGGAGTTGTTTGCCGCCCCCCCTCCAAAAAAAAAAAAAAAAAAACTAAACGCACCAGCTGCCACGGCAGTGCAATATGAAAACTCCTCCTACAGGCTTCACCAGGAACTGATAGAAGTCACAAGACTGCTATATACTGCTGATGGGAAAAGGTATTTTGTTTAGGTAGAACAGCACATTGTTTTATCGTAGGTCACAGTTCTACTTTAAAACAGAGAACTCACCTCCTTATTGTGATAACCATTGCGCAGATAATCTTCTACTTCTCTTTTAAAAAGAATCTTCGGGAAAACAGACATTTTATGCTTGACGGATTGTCACATTTTATACTGCAGCTAAAATAACCTAAAATAAGAACAAACACTGAGCAAATGTTTTCTTTGTATGTACACTGTATGTGTGCATTTATACCTGTATGTACAGACACACAAATTAGCAGCAGAACTATCCAATCACTGGAGTCTGTGTATTTACAATTGACTGAAGCAATGAAATCATTCGTTTCAGGCTCACCAATCTGACCAAACAAGCTCTGTACAATCAACTTTAAAGCTGAAATCCACTGTAAAATTTGGCATATTACTATGAGTTAAGTCCAAGAAGGTGCATGTCACTTCACGAACTTAACTCTTTCATTTACATTTTCGCTATTGCCATTCTTCCAGTGCTCTGATGGTGGATTTTCTAGTCTTAGCTGCTCTGCTGTGACTGTCAGTCACTGTTCTCCCCCTCCTTTAAGTACTGGTGTTCCAGGCTGGAGAGGGGAGTGGAGCAGCTGGCTCTGGCTCCCAGCCACACAATGAAAGACAGAGCCAGTTGTCAATCAAGCAACTTGGTGGATCACAACATTAATGTCGGGATCCTTCCAGAGCCTGGTGATGCTCTGCGACATCAGCTAATAAAAATGTGTTATTTTCTGACTGTGGACTGTCACAGGAGTGCACTTACTTTTGCTCTCCTGTGACCCAGAAAAGAAGTATGGGCAAAGCATTTTTTGGTCATGATACCAGGAGTGCACTGAATTTTAACCCTTGAAATGTAGGCACAGTCCCACTGCAAGGCGTCATTTTTTAGGTGTCCAAATTTGGGCTTTGACCACTTAAAGGGGTTGTAAAGGCTCGTTTTTTATTTTCTAAATAGGTTCCTTTAAGCTAGTGCATTGTTGGTTCACTTACCTTTTCCTTCGATTTCCCTTCTAAATGTTTTTTTTTCTTTGTTTTCTTTGTCAGAATTTCTCACTTTCTGTTCCTCCTCAGTAAACTGTTCTGGCTGATTAAACACCGCTCGGGTGATGGTGTGAAGTTTACTGAGGAGAAACAGGAAGAGAGAAATTCAGACAGAAAAAAAAACATTTAGAAGTGAAATCGAAGGAAAAGGTAAGTGAACCAACAATGCACTAGCTTAAAGGAACCTATTTAGAAAATAAAAAACAAAGCTTTACAACCCCTTTAAGCCCTGGACCATTTGGCTGCCCAAAGACCAGAGCACTTTTTGCGATTCGGCACTGAGTCACTTTAACAGACAATTGCACGGTCATGCGACGTGGCTCCCAAGCAGAATGGACGTCCCTTTTCTCCACAAATAGAACTTTCTTTTGGTGGTATTTGATCACCTCTGTGGTTATTTTTTGCACTATAAACAAAAAAAAAAGTGTAAATTTTTCTAAAAAATTCATTATTTTTTACTTTTTGCTATAATAAATATCCCCAAAAAATATATATAAAAAAATGTTTTTCCTTCAGTTTAGGCCGATACGTACTCTTCTACATTTTTTGTAAAAAAAAATTGCAATAAGCGTTTATTGAAAAGTTATAGTATCTACAAAATAGGGGATAGTTTTATGGCATTTTTATTAATAATTTTTTTTTTTACTAGTAATGGCGGAGAAAAGCAATTTTTATCCTGACCGCTACATTATGGCGGACACATCAGACACTTTTGGGACCATTCACATTTATACAGCAATCAGTGCAATTAAAAATGCATTGATTACTGTGTAAATGTGACTGGCGCTGAAGGGGTTTAACCGCTAGATGGCATGTAGGGGTTAAGTGTGTCCTAGGGAGTAGTGATTCTAACTGGGGGGAGGGGCTATGTGTGACACGACACTCATCACCACTCCCGATTACAGGGAGCTGTGATCAGTGTCCCTAGCCAAAATGGGGAAATGTTTGCTTACATTGGCATGTTCCCATTCTTCCTCTCCGTGAGACGATCGCGGTTATGCCCGCCGACATCGAGCCCACGGCACCTGCAATCACACTTACGGAGGTCGCGGTGCGCGCACACCCACAAACCACGCTAAAAGTTAATCTGCCTGTATGTGCCCTTCTGCGTACATATATCAGCGTGAACCGGTTGGCAAGCGGTTAAGGTGACCACAAACTTTTTAATCTGATTGTACAATCTCTTGTAGATCTACCATCCAGGGCCTTGTACAATCAGACATGTGTGGTGACCCTGAGTCCCGGGTTCACAGTGGTGAGATGCGGGAACCAGCGCAATTCCTGTGTGGGTTCCCACATTGCATCTCACTCACAGGCAGCTCACGCCGCTCTCCGCGGGTGTCAATGTAAAGTTAATGACACCCCCAAATCGGTTCGCAGAATGCAGTGCGAACTGCGAAACAGGACAGAAATCAGATCAAATCGGTGTGAGCACCCATGCGATCTGATTCCACTGTGGACCAAAAAAAATGTTCCTGCATCATTTTGGTGCAAATGCACAGTTTGTATGGGCCGAATTTACATCATGCATGTGCACAGCAATGTGGTCCAAATCACATGCGATGTCTGGCATTGCACTCTTGTGAATCCAGCCTTGGGGCTCTTTCACACCAGCTGCGCCTGTTCTGATCTGCAGGGGATCCGTGAACAGATATATTGCTAAATCCCAGCTGAGCTACTATAGCGCAATTTCAAAGCCACATATCAGTGCGATTTGTGCTGCCAATTTCATTGCAGCTTGCAACTTCATTTAATAGAAGTCTATGCAAGTTTAAATGAAAAAATAAAAATAAAAAAATAAATGGTAAAAAAGTAGTGCAGGAACATTTTTCATAATAGCTGTGCCATGAGTTGTAGCGATATGAACGGTTCCATTGCTGGCAATTGGGTGCAACTTGTCATGCGATTTGGAACTGTCAAGTCACATGACAAGTCGCACCGCTGTGTGAATGGAGGCTGAATGGTATAGATGTGTTTTATGCCCTCCTGGACCTTAAATGATCAGACTATGAGCAGATGGAAATAAAAGTTGACGACCTCAGATCCATCACATTTATATCCCCAAAAAATAAATAAATGAAAGGCAGCAAACGTTTCCACTTTTAGTGCAGACCTGGACAGATTCACACATTTGTTTACATTTGCCTGTCCATAGACTTACACAGAGCTTCCAATCAGATCTAGAAAAACTGGTTATACATTGATGGCATGTTTTGGCACAAGAGACTGACAATATTTTCATTTTAAATGTTGCTCTTCAGTAATAAATAAGACAAACAAGCAAATAAGAGCCAAGCATACATAATTGCATTATGAGAAGATCTGACATATACAATCAGGATCGTTCTAAACACGCTCAGTATGGAAATCAGGGATATTTAAATAACACAAGAAGACATGACTGTCCCTGGAGGCGATCTCCATACACACCAGAGATCACACATCCGATCCGTACAATACATGTATGGGCAGCAATGGACGATCCACTTCTGACAGCAAATCCTTCCTCGGTGTAACACATGTATCCGGTCTACAGACACACCGGAGGGGCGACTTCCTATCCTGGAGATTGCTCTGTGATGTCACAGGAAACACGTGACCAGGAAATGGGGGGCAATGATATTACTGGGAGCCGCTATAGTATAGAGGAGACTGCAAGTAGATCACCCTATCCTATTATTATTACCCTGAGGGTCTCCTCCCCCTTCTTTTATATTGTATCCTCTCCGTACCTTTCCCCCGGTATAACTCTTCACCTCTCTGTTTACTCTCCCTCCCCTTCTCTTTCTGTATGTCTGTATACCTCTCCTCCTCTCTCTTTCCCTCCCTCTCTTTCCTCCCCCTCTCCTTCTCTCTTTCCTCCTTCCTCTCTCTCCCCCATCCCTCCCTCTCCTCTCCTCCCCTCCCCCTCCTCAACCCCTCTCTTTCCTCCCCCATCCCTCTCTCTCCCCCCCCCTCCCTCACTCTCCTCCCTCTCCCTCTCCTCCCTCTCTCTCCTCTCCCCCCCCCACCGTGTCACACTTTGAATGACAATTGCGCAGTCATGCTACACTGTAACCATGTGAAATTTTTTTTTATCATTTTATTTACACAAATAGAGCTTTCTTTTGGTGTTATTGACTCACTTCTGTTTTTTTTTTATTATAAAAAATAAAGACCAAAAATGTTTGGAAAAAAAATCTTAATTTCTGTCAGTAATTGATGGGCACTGATAGGCAGCACTTATGGGCACTGTTTAGGTGGCACTGATGAGGAGGTACAAATATGCTGCACTTATGGGCATTGATAGGTGACACTGATTGCTAGCACTGACTGCCATCATTAATAGAGACTGATTGGCGACACTGTGGGGGCTTTATTTTTCGTTTCAATATATTTTATTTTGCATAAAGAAAAAGAAACAGAAGCAATGTAGATATGACAGAAGTGCATCAGGAGGTGACATGAAATTAAAATATTTGTAGTCCTGAAATTGCCAAGCAGGCTGACAGTCGAACATATCAACATAATACAGTCAATGAACCATTATAAAGTAAGCACTACGGGGATTACAAACTGAGGTACCTGGATGAGTCAATAGCCTCCAATAGACAGGAGCTATCTTGTACATCTGTTCAAAATCCCAGCTAAAAGGGATGTAAAGGAAAGAGGGAGGATCCTCCGTCACCCCATAAGGGCTCTTGCTGTGACCGGGGACCCCCAACCCCTCACCAAAACTGAAGTCAGTGAGAGCGAGGATTCAGAGATGATTATAACAACATCCAGGACGGGCGTCAGAGCCCAAAGTAACCAGTTGAGTGTATGCACCCCGGTATCCCGGGAGCCGGTAAAAACAGGCTTTAGCCTATATTGTAGTGCAAGGACAGACCCTGAATTAGGCTTTACTGACCCTGCTCTACAAAGGAGCAGCTACGACAGACTGTCCGTCGCTAAGCGTCACATAAAAGGCAAAAATGGAGAAGAAGAGAGGAAAAAGGAGAGAGGAAAGAAAAGGACGAGAAAGGTAAATGAGATCTTCTAGCAGGAGTCGACTAGGGGGTAATGAAGCTGTAATCGGGATCCCAATCCGTGTGGAATTACGTGGACAGGGCAATACCCACAAAGCATGCCCAGGGCTCCCAAGTGGCCCTGAATTTGTCCGAGCGATCCAGGAGTACACTTGCCATCTTTTCCTGGAGCATGATCCATGAAATTTTCCTTTTGGCCATCAGGGTGGAAATAGTGGGTTGCTTCCAGGCTTTGGCAAGAGTAAGCTTTGCTCCCAGTAAGATAAAGGTGATGAGGCATTGTGTACTCCTGGAGGCTCCTTCTACTGGGAAATTAAGGAGCGCCACGAGAGGAGACATCTGAACAGGGATGGCGGAAAATTTGGAAATCCAGGTAAAAATCCTATACCAGAACTGAGTATTCTGGGGCAAGTCCACCAAATGTGTAACATGTCACCCCGTAGGCCACAGCCTCGGAAACACAGAGGAGAAGTTGATGGGAACATTTTAGCCAATTTCGAAGGGACTAGGTACCATCTCATTAGCACCTTGACACCAGCTTCTATCAAACTTGGGTTGTGGGGGGAGGGGGCTTTATTTAATCAGGGCACTGATGATCAGTGCTCTGATTACATATCTAGATGTCCCTTGCACGGAGATGCCGCTGATTTTTTTTGCAGCTTAAAAATGCCTCTCCGTGTTATTCTATGGCATTATGCACATACAGACTTTTAAGAGCTGTAAGTGGCATAGGCGTTTTTAATCTGCAAAAAAAATCCAGGGCTAGCGCATTCTGAGGACCGATGTTACAGCTGTAAAAACGTCTGATGTGGCTTAACATTGGACATTATAAGCCTCGTCAAGCGTTTTTTTTTTTTTTTTTTTAAATGTCAAAATCAATGGTTCCCTATGAGAGCCCACTGATTCGAATAGAAGTCGAGAGTGGAGAAGCAGCAGAGAGAGGAGAAGCGGCAGAGGGAGAAGACGGGAGAAATGAGGAGTGGCAGAGGGAGAAGACAGCAGAGAGAGGAGAAGCGGCAGAGAGAGAAGACAGCAGAGAGAGGAGAAGTGGCAGAGGGAGAAGACAGCAGAGAGAGGAGAAGCAGCAGAGGGAGAAGACAGGGGAGAAATGAGGAGTGGCAGAGGGAGAAGACAGCAGAGAGAGGAGAAGCGGTAGGGGATAAAACAGCGGAGTGAGAAGTAACAGAGGGAGTGGACAGCGGAATGGGTGATGACAGCGGCAGAGGGAGAAGACATTGCTGGAGGGAGAAGAAATCCGAAGAAGAGACACCGGAGCTGCTTTAATAAATTACTTTGTCAAAAACTTGTGTACTGTTTTAATTGTTGACACTTTTTTGGGTGAGTGGGTAGGGGTACAATGTACCCCATACTCATTCACTTAGGGTGGGGGGCTCGGATCTTACAGATTCTGATAAGCCCCCCGCCTGCAGACCCACACAACCACCGCCCAGGGTTGTCGGGAAGAGGCCCTTGTCCCCATCAACATGAGGACAAGGTGCTTTGCCCCAAAGCAGCCATCCCCCATGTTGAGAGTGGGTGACCTGGTATGGTTGCTCGTCCTTGTTCCCCCCCCCCCTTTCCTGACCTGCTGGGCTACATGTTCAGATGAGGGTCTGGTATTGATTTTGGGCGGGACCCGTGCTTATTTTTTATTTTTATTTTGGCGAGGGCTCCCATTCAAGTTCCTTAGCGCAAAAGCCACACCGCAAGTCGGATCATCATGAGAAGGTCTCAGCTGAACTGACAGCGTCTGTCTTGAGGTTCCTGGCCATTCCGTATCCAAGTGGGGGGGGGGGTTCCAGGACGAGTGGGGGGTCCCTATACTTACCCTATTTTTCTGGAACCTTTCCAGACCACTAGTACTGTCCTTGACAGACAGGAGACCTGCCCCTACACTAGCCACATGCTAAATGTGTGCCCAACCCAGGAGCCAGGGGCCTAAATAGATTCTGCCTGACCCAAATGGCTGCTAGAGTCACAAGAGCTGTCACCATCCAACTGAATTGCTGCCTCAGTGACCCAGGATACCATAGAGTAGGGATATGCAATTAGTGGACCCCTACCTGTTGCAGAACTACAAGTCCCATGAGGCATAGCAAGAATGTGACAGCCACAAGCATGACATGACTTGTAGTTTTGCAACAACTGGAGGTCCACTAATTGCATATCCCTGCCATAGAGGAACCATGTTTCTCCTGACTCTGCACTGCAGCTGCCTATACTCACACCCCCTACCAACCTGTGCTGCTGATTTCAGGCACTGATTTTAACTGAATCAGCTGATCAGCTGTGGCCAATCACATATAGCTCTGTGTTTACAAAAAAACAGAGCTCTATGTACAGGAAACAGCGATCTGGCTGTTTCTTCTTCCTGCAAAGCAGGGAGAAAAATTAGACAGATAGTAAAATAAAAACAGCTTACATTACACAAGTAAGGCACACAATTAACCCTCTGATTGACCCTAGATGTTACCTCTTCCCAACCAGTGTCATTAGTACAGTGACAGTGTACCGTATTATCATTGTATTAGGCTGCATTCACACTTCACCATTTTGAATTGTGGGCAGATTTGCCGCGATTTGAAAGCTCCAATCTGTGAATGACATACTGAGATACCATTCATTTGAATCACCCTTTAAATCGCTGTGTGGGTCTGCTGCGATCACCGAGCGATAAATCGCACTGCAATTACGGCAAACCCGCATCACATGAAGCATGTCACTCAAATAAAGTTCAGGAGCTTATTTTGAGCGTCATGCTTCAGGCGATGCAGGTTGCCGCGATTGCAGTGTGATTTATCACTCGACAATCACAGCAGACCCGCACCGCAATTTTAGGTGTCATTCAAATGAATGGCATCTCAATGTGAGTCCTGCGATTTGTCATTCCCACATCATTGTTATTAAATCATGGCAAATCCTTCAAAACTCTGAATTTTGAATGCAGCCTGAGTGTCACTAACAACTTCAGAAAGTGTCAGAGTCAGTTAGTCACTGTCCCACCCAGCGTCAGCTAGTGCCAGATTGTTCGCCACATTATCCCAGTCCTACTATAAGTTGCTTATCACCAGCAGAGCTTCTATAGCAGTGTAAATTCCAGTATATATACCATGGCTTGTACAAACCAATCACCCAATTTTGACTGGCTAGGTGATCGGAAGTAGAAGTTCTCCACCCCCAGTCTTCTGGGACACATGACAGGTTCATGAAGACTGCGACTGCGGGACCATTTAAAATGTGCGGAGCGGTTCTCGTATGTTCATACCTCCCAACTTTTTGAGATGGGAATAAGGGACACCTACTAGCGAAAGCATGCAGGCATAGGACACCCCCCCTGTCACGTCCCTTAAAGGAGAATTAACCTAAAAAAAAAAAATTTGTTAAATCCACAAGTGCTTTTTTTTTACCACTACTATTCCTTTATATTGGCTTATATTGAAATTTACAAATGCAGCAATTTAGATTTTGGATGAAAGGTTTAGCACTGGGAAACACTTTTTGAAAATTAAAAAGTGTATTTTATATACAATTATATAGATCAGACCAAAATGAGGGACAAATGATGAGGAGGAAAGAGGGACAGAGGGACATTGCTCCAAATCAGGGACAGTTGGAAGCTATGCATGTTCAGTGGGCTGTGGAGCTACATGCTGCCACAGGTGGGTGCCCACAGTTAACCACTTGCGGACCTCCTCGCTCCGATGTATGTCCTCACTTTGAGGATGGATATCGTTGTTATTGCAGCAGCTAGCTGCCATAACCCCAGTATCTCCGTGTTCGGCCAGCGGTCCGGTACAAGATAAAAGTGGTCTCTGCAGTGGATTCACCGCGTAATCTCTTTTATCGGTAGCAGGAGAGGCCCCCTCCCTCCTGTCGTGATCCGGTTCCCCCTGCCGCTTAACGGAGCCCCAAGTTGCCAACAGACCCGATTTTCCCGGAACAATACAGATTTTGGGATCCTCTTCCTGATTGGAGGCCGTCCCGATTTGGGATTTTGCCTTTTTTGTCCAGGGAAATTGGGAATGTTTGGCTCTGCAGCAGCTGGCTCCAACAAAATGACCGCTGGCGCTAGATCATTCCCCTTGGGTTCAGTGGAGAGTGGAGGGGGCTCTTCACAACTCCGAAGGCGGGGTTAGCTGCATGGATCGGCTGCTCCTCTCTCCACTGAACACACGGCGCCGCTTCTGTGCATTAAGGATGAGCACTGTGCATGTGTGCAATAATGAGTTTCCTCATCACAAACTTTCACATACTTCTCCTACTTGCCGGACCCACGTTCTCCTACTATGTACAGGGGGAATAACTGTGTACGGGGGGGGGGGGGGTTACTATGTACAGAGGGGTTACTCTGTACAGGGGGAGTAACTATGTACAGGGGGGTTACTATGTACAGGGGGGTTACTATTTACAGGGGGAGTAACTATGTACAGGGGGGGGTTACTATGTACAGGGGGGTTACTATGTATGGGGGGGTTACTATGTACACGGGGAGTAACTATGTACGGGGGGTTACTATGTACAGGGGAGGTTACTATGTACAGGGGGTTACTATGTACGGGGGAGTTACTATGTACAGGGGCGAGTTACTATGTACGGGGGGTTACTCTGTACAGGGGGAGTAACTATGTATGGGGGTTTACTATGTACTGGGGGGGTTACTATGTACGGGGGAGTTACTATGTACAGGGGGAGTAACTATGTACAGGGGGGTTACTATGTACGGGGGGCATTTTTTTGCTATGTCACGCCTACAAATGCATGCCCCACCCCCTAATTATAATAAGACTCAGCCTACAGCCCAAAAAGTGTCCCTATAAATTTTTTTACAATATTGGCAACTATACTGGAGCTGTCGGCAGCGACGGAGGCCATCCGGTCCTTCTCAGGGCTGTGTGTGGAGACGAGTGAGAATAAGACGGCCCCCACCCGTCTCTGTGACACTGCAGGGCGGAAGCGACATCAAAACGTCACTTCCGACCATAGCTCTTAAAGGGCCATTTTATTTAATTTTTTTTTTTACTTGCATTTTTGTGTAAATATGAGATCTGAGGTCTTTTTCACCCCAGATCTCATATTTAAGAGGTCCTGTCATGTTTTTTTTCTATTACAAGGGATGTTTGCATTCCTTGTAATAGGAATAAAAGTGACACAATCTTATTTTTTTTTTTAAAACAGTGTAAAAATAAAAAATTAATAATAAAAAACATTTTATTAAACACGCCCTGTCCCGCCGAGCTTGTGCGCAGAAGCGAACGCATATGAAAACTGTGCAATCGGTAGAGCAAGGGCAATAATTCTAGCCCTAGATCTCCTCTGTAACGCAAAACATGCAATCTGTAGATTTTTTTAAATGTCGCCTATGGAGATTTTTAAGGGTAAAAGTTTGTCGCCATTCCATGAGCGGGCACAATTTTGAAGCGTAGCACGTTGGGTATCAATTTACTCTGCGTAAAATTATCTTTCACAATAAAAAAAAATTGGGCTAACTTTACTGGTGTCTTATGTTTTATTTAAAAAAAAGTGTATTTTTCCCCCAAAATTGCTGCTCAAATACTGTGACAGAAAGTATTGCAACGACCGCCATTTTATTCTCTAGGGCAGGGGTCCTCAAACTATGGCCCTCCAGTTGTTGAGGAACTACAATTCCCATCATGCCTAGTCATAGTCTGAACGTCTGAGTTTTACAATACCTCATGGGATGTGTAGTTCTGCAACAGCTGGAGGGTTGTAGTTTGAAGATCCCTGCTCTAGGGTCTTAGAAAAAAATGTATAACGTTTGGGGGTTCTAAGTAATTTGCAAGCAAAAAAAAAAAAAAAAACTGTTTTTAACTTGTAAACAACAAATCTCAGAAAGAGGCTCAGTCCTTTCGTGGTTAACCACCTCGCACCCGCCCTATAGCCGAATGATGGCCGTAGAGCAGGCGCGTTCGTCCGGGAGGCCGTCCCTGGACGTCCTAATGTTTACTTCCGCAATACGCGCCGCCGCGGGCGCGCATCGCGGAAGTTCTGTGTTCGCCGTGTCCCCCGGGGACAGGCAAACACAGATCGCTGTAAACGGCCAATCACAGAGGCCGTTTACAGCGCGATCGGCGTGTCCAATGGGAGATGATCTCATATGTAAACATATGAGATCATCTCTCAGCGCCGCCCTCCAGTTCTGGGCTGCCGCTGCAGCCGTTCATCTCTCCCCTCTCACACTCTGTCTGTGTGAGGAGGGAGAGCGGCGCTGAGAGATGATCTCATATGTTTACATATGAGATCATCTCCCATTGGACACGCCGATCGCGCTGTAAACGGCCTCTGTGATTGGCCGTTTACAGCGATCTGTGTTTGCCTGTCCCCGGGGGACACGGCGAACACAGAACTTCCGCGATGCGTGCCCGCGGCGGCGCGTATTGCGGAAGTAAACATTAGGACGTCCAGGGACGGCCTCCCGGACGAACGCGCCTGCTCTGCGGCCGTCATTCGGCTATAGGGCGGGCGCGAGGTGGTTAACCACGAAAGGACTGAGCCTCTTTCTGAGATTTGTTGTTTACAAGTTAAAAACAGTTTTTTGTTTTTTTTTGCTTTGTTTTGAAAAAAAAAAAGTGCCATCCTCCCCCAACAGTGCCATCCATCCTCCCCCAGCAGTGCCATCCTGCCCCAGTGCCATCCGCCCCAGTGCCATCCACCCCAGTGCTACCTGCCCCCAGTGCCATCCACCCCAGTGCTACCTGCCCCCAGTGCCACCTGTTGTCAGTGCCACCTGTTGTCAGTGCCATTTGTCCCCAGTGCCATCTGTCATCAGTGCCACGTATAAGTGCCATCTGTCATCAGTGCCACGTGTCATCAGTGCCACATAGTGCCATCTGTCATCAGTGCCACGTATTAGTGCCATCTGTCATCAGTGCCACGTATCAGTGTCATTTGTCATCAGTGCCACCTGTCAGTGTCACGTGCCATCTGTTGTCAGTGTCACGTGTCATCAATGCCACTTATCAGTGCCATCTGTCATCAGTGTCACGCGTCATCGGTGCCATGTATTAGTGCCATCTGTCATCGGTGGCACGTATTAGTGCCATCTGTCATCAATGCCACGTATTAGTGCCACGTGTCTTCAGTGCCACGTGTCATCAGTGCCGCATATTAGTGCCATCTGTCATCAGTGCCACATATTAGTGCCATCTGTCATCAGTGCCACGTGTCATCAGTGCCACGTATAAGTGTCATCATTGCCACCTGTTATCAGTGTCACGTGTCATTGTCCTGGTGCTTCAAAAGTGTAATAAATAGTCAACAAGTTAGATGTGTAATTTATGTTCCTAGAACACATGATGGCGCTACCTGCATGTTGGGCCTCTCTATGTGGCCAGGCTGTGAAAAAGTCCCACACATGTGGTATTGTAAAGCCCCGTACACACGAGCGGACTTTTCAACATCCAAAGTCCGTCAGACCGAGTCCGTCAGACTATCCGATCGTGTGTGGGCTGCAACGGACTTTAGCTTCGCAAAAGTCTGACGGACTTTAGAAATGAAGCATGCTTCAAATTTTCCCGACGGAACTCCGCCGGACCCGGTCCCCTTCGAAAAATTCGCTCGTGTGTGTGCTACTCCGACGGACTAAAACCGACGCTAGGGCAGCTATTGGCTACTGTCTATGAACTTCCTACGTCGAATCCAGTCGTACGTCATCACTTTCGACTCCGTCGGAGTTTGGTGTGATGGTGTGTGGTCAAGTCCGTTCGGTCGAAAAGTCCGCCAGAACTCCGTCGGAACTCCTTTGGAGGTCTGTCAGACTTAATCCCTCTCGTGTGTACGGGGCATAATACTCAGGAGGAGTAGCAGAATTTTTTGGGGGGTGTCATTTGTGGTATACACATGCCATGTGAGAGAAATAACCTATTACAATGACAATTTTGTGGAGAAAAAAAAATGAAAAATCTTAATTTTGCAAAGAATTGTGGGAAAAAATGACAACATCAAAAAGCTCACTATGCCTCTTACTAAATACCTTGGAGTGTCTACTTTCCAAAAAGGGGTCATTTGGGGGGTATTTGTACTTTCCTGACTTGTTCGGGTCACAAGAAGCGAGATAGGCCACCAGTACATCAGATGTGATCAATTTTGTGCGATTCGCACCACACCTTGTAGACTCTCTAACTTTCACAAAGACCAAATAATATCCACTAATTTGGGTTATTTTTACCAAAGATATGTAGCAGTATAAATTGTGGCCAAAATTTATGAAGAAAAATTAATAATTTGCATAATTCTGTCACAGAAACAAAGAAATATGCGTTTTTTTTTCAACATTTTCTGTCTTTTTTCATTTATAGCGCAAAAAATAAAAACCCCAGAGGTGATCAAATACCACCAAAATAAAGCTCTATTTGTGGGAAAAAAAGGACAAAAAATTCATTTGGGTACAGTGTTGCATGACTGAGTAATTGTCATTCAAAGTGTGAGAGCACCACAGCTGAAAATTGGTCTGGGCAGGAAGGGTGTTTAAGTGCCCAGTAAGCAAGTGGTTAAGATGCCGGATTTGAGGAGAGAAGAAATCGGGTGACCGGTGTCTTGTCAAATAGTGTCCTCCATCAGATGCTGTCCTCTGCGTACTGCGCATGCGCAGTACACAGGAGCACAGATTCCGAAAATTGCCGAGGACGAACGGCGCCTGCGCCGTGAGTCCAGGTTCTATCCCCACTATCCAAGTGGACATAGAGTTAGAATAAAAAAGAGCCGAGCGCAGCGAGGCCGAGCCCGAAGCGTGGCGAGCGAAGCTCGCCCGCGAGGGGCCCTCTAAAATTCTAAACCCTATGTCCGCTTGGATAGTGGGGCTACCTCCTCCACTCACGGCGCAGGCGCCGTTCAGCTTCGGAGATTTTCCGAAGCTTCGTCTGCTCCGTACTGCGCATGCGCAGTACGGAGCGGACACATATGGATGGCCGGACTCTATTAGGCAGAACACCGGCACGAGTGAGCACACCGCTGGATCCGGGGCTCTCGGTTTTTCAAAAGTCAGCATTTACGGTCTTTGTAATTGCTGACTTTTATTTTTTTTCACAGGAGACTGGGCAACTACTTTAAGGGGAGGTACACTTTAATCATGCAGGCAAAGTCACAACTCTTCCCCTGAACGGATAGTGCAGCCAAACTAACTTCCAATAAGAAAGCTACTTCAGAGAAACCAATCAGCAATCGATCATGGTACTAAAGTTCAGTTTAACCAATCAGCAATAACGATTTACACCGAACAGCCAATAGGATCACATCAGCCTTGTAACTGCGGTCAAATGGTATCGTTCCAGAGTAGGCGTGTGGGGAAAGTCTGCCTATGATTGGTCGAGGTGGTGCGTGGTAGAACCATGGTGCCGCGGGGAGAAGAAAGGCCAGTGACGTCCTGACCGTGTCACCCGCACGTCAGACGCTGGCTGAGGTAAAGCCGTGGCGTGAGCGCGCCCGCGGCTGTGAAGAGGCAGCGGCGGTGGTGTGAGTAGTCGGCGGCTGGCAGTGTGAAGTGTGTGCGGTTCCTGGAGGTGTGACAGAGTCCGGAGCCCGGCCTAGTCATGTGTGTTTGAGAGAGGGAGAGCCGCTGTCCGCCGCCATGGGACTCATTTTCGCCAAGCTGTGGAACTTCTTCTGTAACCAAGGTGAGGGAGCCGGCCGGGTACCTCCATCACCACTACTACATCCCCCCCCCCCCCTCACTGAGAGTACCACCTTCATCATCACTACTACACCCCTCTTCCCCCCCCCCCCCCAGAGTACCACCTCCATCATCACTACTACACCCCCTCCCCCCCACTGAGAGTACCACCCCTATCACCAGTACCACCACCACCACCACCATCATCACTACTACACCCCCCCCCCCCCCCCCCACGGAGAGTACCACTATCATCACTACTACACCACCCACGAGAGTACCACCTCCATCATCACTACTGCACCCTCCCCACGAGAGTACCACCATCATCACTACTACACCCCCCCACTGAGAGTACCATCACTACTACCCCCCCCACACTGAGTATCACCATCGTCACTACTACACTCCTCCCCCTCCACCCCAATGAGAGCACCACTATCATCACTACTACACCCCCCCCCCCCCCCGATAGTACCACCTCCATCATCACTACTACCTCTCCCCCACTGATGAGTACCACCACCATCATCACTACTACACCCCCCCCCCCCCACTGAGAGTACCATCACTACTACACCCCCCCCCACACGGAGTACCACCATCGTCACTACTACACTCCTCCCCCTCCACCCCAATGAGAGCACCACTATCATCACTACTGTACCACCTCCATCATCACTACTACCTCTCCCCCACTGAGAGTACCATCACTACTACACCTCTCCCCCACTGATGAGTACCACCATCACTACTACACCCCCCCCACTGAGAGTATCGCCTCCATCACTACTACTCTACTACACACACCCAACCCCCCCCCCCCCCCCCAACTGAGAGTACCACCACCATTATCACTACTATACCCCTCCCCCCCCCTCACGGAGCGTACCACCATCATCATCACTACTACCCCCCCCCCCACTGAGACTACCACCTCCATCACCACTACTACACCCCCCCCCACTGAGACTACAACCTTCATCACCACTACTACACCCCCCCCCACTGAGACCACCACCTCCATCATCACTACTACACCCCCCTGTCTCCACTGAGAGTACCACCCCCATTACCACTACTACACACCCCTCCCCACTGAGCATACCACCACCATCATCACTACTACACCCCTCCCCCCCCCACTGAGAGTACCACTATCATCATCACTACTACACCCCCCCCCCCACTGAGAGTACCACTATCATCACTACTACACCACCCCAGAGAGTACCACCTCCATCATCACTACTGCACCCCCCCCCCCCCGAGAGTACCACCATCACTACTACGGCCCCCCAACTGAGTATCATCACTACTACACCCCTCCCCCCATCCCCACAGAGTACCACCACCATCATCACTACTACAACACCCCCCCCCCCCCGAGACTGAGAGTACCACCATTACTACTACTACACCCCTCCCCCACGAGAGTACCACCATCATCGCTACTACACCTCTCCCCTCCCCCACTGATGAAAGTACCGCCATCATCACTACTACACCCCCCCACTGAGAGTACCGTCACTACTACATCCCCCCCCCCCCGAGTGCCACCACCATCATCATTACTACATTCCTCCCCCTCCACCCCAATGAGAGCACCACTATCATCACTACTACACCCCGCAGATAGTACCATCTCCATCATCACTACTGCACCCCCCCCCCCCCCCCTCTACTGAGTGTACCACCACCATCATCACTACTAAACCCCCTCACTGAGCATACCCCCACCACCATCATCATCATCACTACTACGCGCCCCCCCCCCCCCACTGAGTATCAGCACTACTACACCCCTCCCCATCCCCACAGAGTACCACCACCATCACTACTACAACACCCCCCCCCCCCAGACTGAGAGTACCACCATCATTACTACTACACCCCTCCCCCAATCCCCACTGAGTACCGCCATCACTACTACACCCCCCCATGAGAGTACCGCCATTACCATCATCACTACTACACTCATCTTCCCCTATCTGTATGACTATTCCCCCCTCTGCTGAGGGTACCATCGTCATCACTACTACACCCCCCCCCTCCATTTAGAGATTTAGAGTACCACCATCATCAGCACAACACTCCCCCCCCCCCCCCCCCCCCCCATCCCTGTGTATGATTGACACTACCCCCCCCCCCTGAGAGAGAGTACAATCACTACTCATCCCCCTGTGTGACTACCCCTCCCCCCAGTTTTCATCCTACTGAGAGTACCACCATCAATACTACCCCCTTCTCTGTATGATCCCACTGAGTACCACCATTAATACCCTGTCCCCGGGAGAGAGCAATACCACTAATAATCATTCTGTACTATATTATAAGGGGAGTACTGATCGCAGTATTGCAGCTTTTTATGTGTTTCTGTATAGTGTGTTTATATAATAGACTTCTACTTTTTTTACTTATTATTAAATAGGAGTTCCTGGCTTTTTATGTTAAGTCAGCAGCTACAAAAGGTGTAGTTGCTGACTTTTAATAAACAGACACTTACCTGTTCCACGTTCCAGCAATGCGGCCGAACAGGGTGGCGCTCCTCTCCCCCTCCTTTCCGCCAGCACCTCCATTGCCACTCTGGGCACCTGGCCATGACAGCTTTCGGCTTCATGGCCGGGCATGCACGGCAGATGCGTGAGTCGCGCTGTGCTCCCGGAGTGGACAGGCGATCTCCTGGGACCTGTCATGCATCCCAGGAGATCGCCTAGAGGGAGGGCCTCCTAAGGCGAAAGGAGGAGCCCAAAAAAGTGCCTAAATCGGAAGTGCCACTTTTTTTTTTTTTTTTTGGCTCGGGGCCACCCTGTGCAAAACGAGCTGCACAGTGGAGGTAAGTATGATATGTATGTTTTAAATAAAAAAAAAAAAACTTTACTATAACTTTAACCGGTTCCGGACCAGCTCCTGTAAATGTATGCCAGCAGAATGGCACGACTGGGCTAAGTAACGCACCCACACGTTGCTTTAAATTGCCCGCCTACCGAGAGCTCCGTGGACACGGGTCCCACGGACTCGATCGACGTGGGGATACCAGGAGCTCAAGAATGGGGAGATGCCGATGTAAATAGCATCTCCCCATTCTGCCTAATGACCGCACACTGATCATCTGCTCCCTGTCATTGGGATCAGTGTGGTGTCACACACAGCCACGCCTCTAGGAACACTTAACCCCTCGTTGCCACCTAGTGGTTAATCCCTTCACTGTCAGTGACATTTTTACTGTAATTGTTTTTTTTTTATTTTTTTGCGCAAAAAATAAAAACCACAGAGGTGATCAAATACCACCAAAAGAAAGCTCTTTGTGGGGGAAAAAAACACCACTTTTGTTTGGGAGCCATAACTGCGCAATTATCAGTTAAAGCGAAGTCGTGCCGAATCGCAAAAAATGCTCTGGTCAGGAAGGGGGTAAATCCTTCCGGGGCTGAAGTGGTTAAAGTGGCAATTTTTGTCACAATTTTTTTTGGAAAAGTTAAGAAAATAATCGTATGGCAATGATCAGGCATATTGACTGGTGAAAGGATGTTTAACCACTTCATCCCTGGAAGGTTTTGCCCCCTTAATGACCAGAGCATTTTTTGCGATGCTGAACTGCGTAGCTTTTACTGACAATTGTGCGGTCGTGCGACGCTGTACCCAAACAAAGCTGGTTTTCCCACAAATACAGCTTTCTTTTGGTGGTATTTGATCACCTCTGCAGTTTTTATTTCTTGCACTATAAGAGCAACAATTTCGGGAAAAAAAAACACAATTTTTACTTATAATATCCTACTTTGTTTAAAAAAAAAAAAAAAAAATCACAATGTATATCGATTGGTTTGTGCAAACTTTAGTGTCTACAAAGGGGTTAAATGCGTTCCCTGGGTGTGTTTCTAACTGGGGGTATAGGACTGACTAGAGCAGGAGCCAGATGGTTGTCCCTACTGCACACAAATCCCTGTTCTGGCTCTCGTGAAGGTGATCGCGCCCACCAGCCAGTCCCATCGGGTCCCCCACCCAGGGCTGTCTTTAATATTGATTGGACCCTGGGCAAAAATTTTCTTGGGCCCCCCCCCCCCATGCAATTCCACCCTCCACTTACTCTGAGACATACAATAAGTAGCAGCTAGACTTAAAATCAGTTTACTGTATCAGATCAGGCAGCAATTGCGATTGGTTTCCAGCTGTTACAGCATATCATTACTGCTTACTGACTGGTTGCTAGAGGTTACAGCACACATTACGGCTCACTGATTAGTTGCTAGAGGCTACAGCAAATGATTTCTGCTTGTTAATTGATAGATTTCTGTACATTAATACTGCTCACTGATTGGTTGCTAGAGGTTATAGCACATCATCTCACTACAGAGGGGCATGATATACATATGAATGCCGCCTTTATTTACATATCAATGCCACCAGCCACGTGCCGTCACACACAGCCCCTCCCCCTTGTTTAGGCACTTTGATAGACAGATCACCCGCAGGATTGGATGGATGATCTGTCTATCAAAGTGCCCGGACGGGGGGGGGGGGGGGGGCTATGTGTGATCGCTGTGATCAAACAGGCGGCGGAGACGGTTCTCCTCTCTTCCCTTCACAAGCTGGCTGCAATGGGGCACTCTGGCTGGCTGCATCTGATGGGCACTGGTGAGGCTGCATCGATCTCTAGTATCGTGTGCAGTCTCTGACCATCTCCTGTACCATGTCCCCAGTCTCTGACCATCTCCTGTATAAAAATATATATTTTTAAATGTTTCGGTATCGGTTTCGGCACCAAAAAACCCATTCGGTGCACCCCTACACTATAGGAAACACAGCTGCTTTGTTGACATTTGTGAGCATGTGATGGCATAGCAAGCACACAATTCCCTGGCTACTTTCAGTGTCCGGGTACCTGGATCCGCTGCAACATGCTGGATGATGTACATGTACGTGATCCAGCCTGCCCACACCGCTCGCCCATAGTAAATGTACTGTGGGTAAAAATGCACTGCCGCCAGATCAAAAGGTACTGCAATACTCTGCAAATCTGTGCAGACAAAAACTAGAGATGCACCGAAATTACGGCGGCCCAAAATGGTGTTTGGCATCCACTAGGGAAAAAGGTGGCAATGGCACACAGATTTTGCCACGATTTTACTGTGCTTTTGGTGTGTTTTTATAGGTCATGTGACTCAAACTGCATCAAAAACATAACACGGTTGCATTCTTGCTGCGTTTTCAATGCATTTTAACAGTGAGGTGCATTTTTTGATTTTTTTTATTTTTTTTTTTTAACCAAAAATACACCAAGCAAGATCCTTTTATTTTTATTTTTTTTTCATAATCGGGGTGGATTTGATTTAAATCAAGTCACTTTAAATCACTAGTAAAAAGGCTTGATAAAAATAAATTTTAAAGAGCAATTGTCCTCTCTCCTGCAGCGTCTCCTCCTCTGACCCGCTGTTACTCACCGCCAGTCCCATTCACTTTAATGGGATTGCTGTGACACGACTAGAGGGACGTGGTGGCAGCAGGTTAGTGGATGCCCGCTAACAGGCGCTGCCATGATGGATCTAAAATGAAAGGTACTCTTTAAATGTAATTCTTGCTAGTAAGAATCTTTAATATTTGTAAATATAGATTTCTATTTAGAATAATAAGCTGCCAGGTTTGTAAAACCGCAATATCGGAAACCAACAATGGAATAAAGGAATATTCCTGAACTTTATCTCATGGTTACTGTAAAATTGTGTGAATGCATCAATGCAGTACATGTTCTCAGCTTGCAGAGCTTGGATTCATTGAATGAGTTTACAAAAAATGTAAATATTGCAGAATATATAGCCTTTTGCTACATAACTAAGCTCCATTTCATGCTAAATAAACGATATGACTAATGTATCTTAAATAGAAAACTATCTTTAGAGGAACTTCAAAAGCATATTTTTTTTAGTCATTTAAATCAAAAAATCTGATTTTAAAATCCAAAAATCTTCTTTTTTTTTTTTTTTTTTCTTTAAATCATTGATTTTATATCCACCCTGACTGCAATGGGGAAATGTAACGAACCAGTGTGAAGACATGCAGAGAATTCAAAGGGATGTATTTTTCTAGAGCTTTTCTTGCCCTAAAGGTGCCAATAATGGCCAACAATTCCTTTTAATTTAACTTTATGATAGAAGTTGAATATAATACAATTTGTATATAAATACCGTATATTTTTTTTTTACTCTTTTTCGGTTTTGACACTATAAAATTTTTCACTTCAGTGCACCTCTGAGGTAAGCGCACTGTTTGCAATCTGTGTTTGGGGTGTCGTCAGGAATACATTAACCACTGCAGCACATCGCACACCCAATGCATTTTGAATGCGGTACACAACCACAAAATAAAGCTCTCAAGCTGTAGTATATCTAATTTATATAACCCTTGGATCGTTTTGCAGGACACACACACACACACACACGTGTTTTTTTTTTTTTTTTTTCTTTGTCCTTTAAGTTTGGTCTGCACAAAAGATCAGGATAAGGAAACATTTCCTGAGATGACCTAGTTACCCAGACATGGCACAGCTACAACTCTTCCACTGGCAGACGCAACATGTACATTCCACAGCAATATTTTTCCCCCTGTCACATGCCTCACTTGCTGTTAAAGGGGGAAAAAAAAATTAAACACTTACTGCTTTGCATTTCTTCCTGAGTTCATTTTAATGAAGCTATCTTTTCAGTATAGTCGATACTTTTGCACTGGGTTTTTTTTTTTCTTCATCATTTTAAATGGTGTACCTTGGTTTTTGGGTAGAATCCTCTAAGGGTCTCCAAACTTTTTAAACAAAGGGCTATTTTACTGTCTTTCAGACTTTAGGGGGCCAGTGAGAGTAGAAAATGTCAGTGTCCAGTGTGGGTAAACAATGCCCTATTTTTGGTGGTGGGGGGGGGGGGGGGGTGGGCTGGTGCCCCATCGTTGGTGCCAGTGGGTGAAATGGTACCCCCAAGGGCCGGGACTGCTGCTTTAAGGTAATCTGTGTGGACACATGGCAGCCAAATTCCTAACTGAATAGAAGATTATGGGTCCAAATATGGTTATGGTGAAACAAAACAGTGGGACGTGTACAAACGAACACTCCTATGAAATGCAAGGAGTATGCAGCTGCTGTACATGGCCACATTCATGGAAGGGAGCTCCAAAAACGTAGTGCTAATACGTTCTTTTACATAAAATCAAGGTGGGTTTGATTTAAAACAAGTCAATTTAAATTTGTAGCTTGATTTAAATCATAATTTTTAACCTCTTCAATACTGGGCCTATTCTGGCACTTCTCTCCTACATGTAAAAATCATAATGTTTTTGTTAGAAAATTACTCGGTATATATATTATAATTTTTTTTTTTTAAATCTTTTTTTCCCCCTTTTAGCAGACACTCTAGGGAATAAAATGGCGGTCTTTGCAACTTTTTATCTTGCACGGTATTTGCAATAATTTTTCAAACGCTTTTTTTTTTGGGGGGGGGGGGGGAATAACTGTTTCATCCATGAATTTAAAAAAATAACAAAACAGTAAAGTTAGCCCAATTTTTTTGTATAATGTGAAAGATGTTACGCCGAGTAAATGGATACTGAACATGTCACGCTTTAAAATCGTGCACACTCATGGAATGGCGCCAAACTTGGGTACTTAAAGAATCTCCATAGGCGATGCTTTTGAAATTTTTTAGGTTACAGGTTACCAGTTTAGAGTTACAGAGCAGATCTAGTGCTAGATTTGTTGCACACGCTCTAATGCACGCAGCGATACCTCACGTGTGTGGTTTGAACAAAGCATGAGATTGCAAAAATAATTCACAGATCTCATTCTGACAGCCATGATTGCGGCTTTGTTTACTTCCGGGAACCCAGGCATGACGTCATAATGTTGTGCCTGGGCCTCCAATGGTCATAGAGATGACTGGTAATCTCTATCATCGTCATCCAGTGCCGGGCAATTTTCTCCGGTCACGGGAGAGCCTGGAGAATCAGCGGATGGTGGCCGGGGGGGAGGAGCAGCAGGCATCATTTAGATATCCCGACTCAATGTCAAGGAAGATTATATATATATATATATATATATATATATATATATATATATATATATATATATATATATATATATATATATATATTCTCAGAATATACAGCCTCATGTTACATAACAAAGCGCCATTTCATGCTGAATAAACTAAATTTTGAATGTACAATAAATAGGAAACTATCTTTTAGATCGATTTTTACTCCAAAAGCATTTTATTAAAAATAAAAGCTAGTTTAAAAAAATGTATCGCTTTTTATTTATCATTTTTATCCACTCTGCATAAAATGCACCAGAGTTTCTTAGTGAATGATTTGATAGAAGTTATATTTGGCATTCAGGATGAGTGGTTTTGTATGCCTTGGGCTATATTTTTGAATACTATGTAAGGAGTTATTTTCAGGTGTTTCTATAGTGGTTTTAGTTAATAATTATATCTCCGGTTAGTGTTGTGTGCCTCTTATCCAAAGAGCTATGTTTGCTTTTTATGAAGATCTTTTTCCATTGTACATAGGAGGGCAAAAGGACTTTCAGTTCCCAAAACCAAAATATACAGCAGAATGCACAGAGATTATTTTATAGATGTTATCTGATCAACTTTTCTTTGCTCTAGTATTCAGAACAGCCAATCAGATATATAGTGGAAACTACGTTTTTCTTTTTTTTTTTTTTTTTTTTTTTTCAGCAGCAACTTGCCATAAAATGTGGTCTGATCCTCATGTAAGGTGCAATAGAGTGGTTATAAAGGCTGAAGGTTTTTACCTTCATGCATTCTCTGCACGAATGTAAAAAACCTTCAATGTGCAGCTCCCCTCCACAGCCCCCCTAATACCCGATCGGAATCCAGCGATGTGCATGAATGGCTGCTCTCCTGGGTCTCTGCCTCCTGATTGGCTGAAAGACAGCAGCGGGGGCCATTGGCTCCCACTGCAGTCAATCTCAGCCAGTGAGGAGGGAGCAGGGGGTGAGGCCAAGTCCCATTCCATGTCTCTTATGGACACAGAGCGGAGCTCGGGAGCGAGCATACGCGAGTACACCCTTAGTAAGCGGCTTGCTATGGAAGCACTTGGAGAAAAGGGCCCTGGAGCGCCAGCAGGGGGCCCAAGAAGAGGATAATCGGGGCTGCTCATTGCAAAACCTTTACACCGGGCAAGTAAGTATAACATGTTTACTTTTTATGTATTTTTTATCTCACTTTAAGGCTGGGTTCACACTGCTGCGGGGGGAGATCCGGATGTGATTCGCACCGCAAATCACATCCGATCTCCGTAGCGCTGCGAGTTCAGCCATACAGATAGTATGGCTGAACTCGCAGCGGTCCCGCAGCAAACTCGCACGGGACCCTTTTTTTCGTCCGCAACAGAATCGGATCGCATGGGCGTTCACACCATGCGATCCGATTCTTGTGCGAGTCGGCAGATCGCACTGCGATATGCGATCGGATCTGGGGGTGTCATTAACATATCATTGACACTCCCAGCCGTTCGCATAGGGCAGTGTGAACTGCCGGCGGGAGTCGTGCGATGCGGGAAAACGCTGCGGATTCGCGGCGTTCCCGCATCGCAGCGGTGTGAACCCGGCCTAAAGCAGAGCTCCACCCTAAAGTGGAATTTCCGCTCATCCAGTGCCACAATTGGCACCTTTCAGGGAGGTGCAGATACCTGTATACTACAGGCATCTGTACCCACTTCTGGGCATAGATAGCCGTAGAATATCCGCAGATACTTTGACCACATTGTGTGTGTTTTTTTTTTTTATTTTATTTTTTTAAATCTCAATGCTTTTTACTTACCTGAAACCTCCTTTTTATTTTTTTTATTTTTTTTTTTTTCTTGCGCCAGGCATGAGCACACCCGCTCTAGCCGGTGTGGTGTCTTGATTGGCTAGATTGATAGCAACGCAGTCTGGGGGTCCGAACTCGACCTCCCGGACTCGGGAGTGCACCTGCAAGGTAACCCCCTCGGTGAAGCGTTTCTCCGAGGAGGTTATCTGATGTGGAGGATGTGAGGAGGATGTAGGGACCCCAGAAGAGCAGGTTCTGGGCCACTCTGTGCAAAACAAGCTGCACAGTGGAGGTAAGTATGATGTTGTTTTAAACAAAAAAAAACAAACCCTTACAATCACTTTAAAGGCTCGGACATCACTGGACTGGCAAACATCCCTGCTCATGAGTCTACTAATGTAAGTCTTTGAACTGGCAGGATGTTAAATGCAGAACACCATGGGGGGGTTGCCAGCTGAAGCTTGGTAGAAGTTGGGTGATGCAGCAGGACAATGATCCTACGCATTGAAGTAAATCCACCAGACTGGCTTCAGAAAAAGGAAATGAGCATTTGAGTGTTCGTCAGAAACCAGACCTTAACCCCATAGAGATGCTGTGGAATGACCTCCAGAGCCGACCACACCAGACAGTCTAAAAATGTCTAATCTCAAGTAGTTTTGTAGAGAGAAATGGTTAAAAATAGCTTCTGAATGTTATGCAGGTCGGATTTAAAGCGCATGCTTGATATTAGAGATGCACCAAAAATGGTGATATTGACATTTTGTCGATACGGGAAAAATGTGCAGAAAACGCACACGATTCTGCCACAGTTTTGTGGTGGTTTTTATTATTTTACTGTGTTTATGATTTTTTATTTTTTCACAGGTCACGTGACTCAAAAACATAACATGGGTGTGTAATTGATGCGTTCCTGCGTTTTTAATTCATTTCAACGGCGAGGTGTGTTTTTGGTCAGTTTTAAAATGGCCAAAAATGCAGCAAGATTTAACACCACAATGGAAGCGCAATGGACCAGTCTGTCGACATACTTAAAATTTAAAAGGTGCATTTTTCTTGCACTTATTTTGCGTGAAATGTGCCAATAATGGTCAACAATAAATTCATGATATTAATTAAGACAAATATAATAAAGTCTATATAAAAATATATTCTTTTAAAAACTATAGTTTTCGGCTGAGTGCATCCTGTGTTTTTAGCACCAAAATTTCAATATTTAATGATTGTTAAGCTGCATTTTGTTTTGGATTTAAGCATGGAAGAGATGTCTGCAATGTTACACAACGATCCTTGTCAACTGCCATCCCATTATGACATCCTAGCCAGACCTTTTCTCATGGGGCCAGCGGTCAGGAACTTTTCTTATACTAATGTATTCATTTTAGTGTACAGGGAATGTGGGGGAGGTGGATAGATCAAGTTTTGCTGCTTCTTAGGCTCTGACAGTTTACAATAGGGAAGGTTTACTAACCGTCACTTTCTCAATTCAAAACTGCTGATTTAGTCAGCCATCATCTCAGGTTATCTACCGCTTATGGGAAGAGTTGAAGCAAAACTGGCATCTGGTGGAAGTTGTGATGTTATAGAATATATGTATCTACTCTAGGGGTGCGCTACGTGTAGAGTGTGACATATTTCCACCCCTCCCTACTGGGTTCTGACCTCTGGCACCAGCATGTTCCTCCCAGCCCCCCTTTTCTACACACTGCTTCCTCCACAGCCCTCACACTGTGCCCCCTGCCAGCTTCCTCACATCTGTACTGTCTCCTACCTGGCCCAGCTCTGATACCTCCCCATATAGGTGGCTGCCTTCTTGTGCATCGGGCTACAGTTAGTACCTCCCCTATGAAGGCGGATCTGTGTTGAGCAGCAGTGTTCAGTTCTGCTCTAGATGTCCTTATTTCACCTTCAATTCAAAATCGTCAGCACGACACTGCCTCTCCAAGTCCTCAAAAGCCCACCCTCAGGATTCATCCCGCTAGATGGGGAGAAAGAAACACCGGCATAGCTATCAGTGGTTGAATTCACAAAAATCCGGCACCTCTGAAGGGACTGAGGAGAGCGAGCAGAAGATGTTTTATTCTTGTCCCCTTGAAGACCGACGGGCCACGCATGCGCTGCCACCGTTCGCTGGGTGGAGATGTTTACACTTAGGAGACTTGGCAGTGAGAAACTAACAGTTGTCAGCTGGAGGCCGCTATGCGGGCCACTTGGCAGGGCCTGACAGGTCCGATTTGGCTCACGGGCCTTGTATTTGAAACCTGTGTTTATAGAATAGTGTTTGATTGAGATGTCTGATTTATTTGCAGTTGGTATTTGCTTGACTACAAGGTACTGCAGTTGTAAACGATGACATTCTCACATAGGAAGAAAGATGTTACTGCACTACAGTAGAGCTGCATGATTCTGGAATCATAAATAAAATAAATTGAGAATCGTCACTTTTTTTTTTTTTTTTTTTTTGCTTAGACTAAAGATCATGATTCTCAGAGTAACATTATTCACATTATACAAAAAAATTGCACTAACTTGATTTCGTTTTTAATTTATTGAAATGTACTTTTTCTCAAAAAAATTTTGCTTTCGAAAGACCGCTGAGCAAATACAGTGTGACATAAAATTTTGCAATGACGGCACTTTATTCTTTTGGGGGTTCTAAGTAATTTTCTAGCAAAAAATACAGAATTTAACTTGTAAGCAACAAGTGTTAGAAAAAGGCTTAGGCCCCTTTCACATTGTCAGACCGCTCAGGCCCGCCTGTCAGTTTTGATGGTGGACCTGAACGGGCACTCCATGCTGGTCTATGGAGCGACGGATGTCAGCAGTGACATCTGGTCCAATCTGCCAAAAGCAGACGATGGCCCTACGTCCGGATCCGTCACTATCGGATCAGGTGAGATCTGATGAAAATGGACATGCTGTCCGTTTTTCATCCGATCTCTCCATAGAAACTAGCGGTGCTTGACAAGCCCCTCCCCGCTCAGTGAGCAGAGAGACCTGTCATCCGCCGGCTCAACGGAGAGATCTCCTGCTAAAGAGGCGGCCTCCGAGGCAGCGGATCCGCCTTGTAGGAATGAAGCCTTAGTCTTTAAATCCAAGCTCTTCCAAAACATGCCAGAAGTGAAACTTCTAGGTGAGTAAAAAGATTTGTATTTTATAAATGTAGATGTGACTTTTCCCGCGACTTTGGATATCGGTCACGTAATAAGTCATACCCCATGATAACATTCATATCTGTGCGACTTCAAAGTAGTCCCTGTACTACTTTGGTCTGACTTTGATGTGAGTTGAGGGCCTTAGACCTCCAAGTTTACACAGGCATTCCCAGAAATCGTGGTGCAATCATGTGACTTTCACGTTGCTGCAGGCGGCACAGTGGTATAGTGGGTAGCACTCTCGCCTAGCAGGAAAAAGGGTCGCTGGTTCGAATCCCAACCACGACACCACCTGCCCGGAGTTTGCATGTTCTCCCTGTGCTTGCGTGGGTTTCCTCCCACACTCCAAAGACATGCAGGGAGGTTAATTGGCTTCGGTCCTGAAAAAATTGGCCTTAGTATATGAATGGGGGACCTTGGGTTGTGGGCTCCTTGAGGGTAGGGACTGATGTGAATGTGCAACGTACAGGGATAGGGACAATTGTAGACACTCAGGTTGAACTGGATGGGCTGGTGTCTTTATTCAACCTTACCAACTATGTATATGTGTGAAAGGGGCCTTTTAACCATTTGAGATCCGCGCTATAGTCAATTGACGGCTACAGCTCGGATCTCCTTTTCCGGGACTACGTCTATTGACGTCGTCCCATGCACGAGCGGCCTGCGTGCCCCCTGAGGGGCGCGCGTGGCGCACTCTGTGATCGGCGAGTCTGAGACTCGCCTGATCACCGATCCGTTCAAGGGGTCGATCCCGACCCCTTATCACGTGATCAGCTGTCAGCCAATGACAGCTGATCATGTGATATAACGGAGCCGGTAATCGGCTATTATTCCTCCTCGCGCTGTCAGCGCGAGGAGAAAAAAAAGCTGATCACCGGCGGCCGTGATCGGGACATTAGTCCCGATCATGGCCAGCCCTGCCAGTGCCACCCAGCAGTGCCCACAGTGCCACCCTGCAGTGCCCACAATCTGCCTCAACAAAGGTGCTGCACCCCAGTGCCACCCAGCAGTGCCCACAATCTGCCTCAACAAAGGTGCTGCACCCCAGTGCCACCCAGCAGTGCCCACAATCTGCCTCAACAAAGGTGCTGCACCCCAGTGCCACCCAGCAGTGCCCACAATCTGCCTCAACAAAGGTGCTGCACCCCAGTGCCACCCAGCAGTGCCCACAATCTGCCTCAACAAAGGTGCTGCACCCCAGTGCCACCCAGCAGTGCCCACAATCTGCCTCAACAAAGGTGCTGCACCCCAGTGCCACCCAGCAGTGCCCACAATCTGCCTCAACAAAGGTGCTGCACCCCAGTGCCACCCAGCAGTGCCCACAATCTGCCTCAACAAAGGTGCTGCACCCCAGTGCCACCCAGCAGTGCCCACAATCTGCCTCAACAAAGGTGCTGCACCCCAGTGCCACCCAGCAGTGCCCACAATCTGCCTCAACAAAGGTGCTGCACCCCAGTGCCACCCAGCAGTGCCCACAATCTGCCTCAACAAAGGTGCTGCACCCCAGTGCCACCCAGCAGTGCCCACAATCTGCCTCAACAAAGGTGCTGCACCCCAGTGCCACCCAGCAGTGCCCACAATCTGCCTCAACAAAGGTGCTGCACCCCAGTGCCACCCAGCAGTGCCCACAATCTGCCTCAACAAAGGTGCTGCACCCCAGTGCCACATATCCGTGCCCATCAGTGTCATCTACCAGTGCCACCTATCAGAGCCACCTATCAGTCCGATCTATCAGTGGTACCTATCTGTGCCCATCCGTGCCACCTTATCTGTGCCCATCAGTGCTGCCTTATCTGTGCCTATTAGTGCCGCCTTAACTATGCCTATCAGTGCCCACCAATTTAGCCCATCAGTGCCCACCAGTGCAGCCTATCAGTGCCGCCTCATCAGCGCACTTCAATGAAGGAGAAAAATGACCCGTTTGCAAAATTTTATAACAAACTATTAACCACTTGCCGACAGCCGCACGACGATGTACGTCGACAGAATGGCACGGGCAGGCATAAGGGGTTACATGTACGTCCTTGCCTGCCCGCGGGTCGGGGAGCGATCCCGGACGAGGGGACGGCCATTTATTCGTGGCCACCCCCTCGCGATCGCTCCCGACGAATGAAAATGTCCCGTGACATCACTTCCTCTCCTGTAATGTAAACACAGGAGAGGAAGTGATGTATTCTCTCCTCCGTGTCGGTATTTTTCGTTCTGGCACCGAGGAGAGAGCATCGGTGAGTTGCACAAGCACTACACTACACAGTAGAACATGCCAGGCACACTCACACCCCCCCTTTACCCCCCGATCACCCCCCAATTACCCCTGCCCCCCCAGTCACAGTGACACCAATTGCTTTTTTTTTTTTTTTGCATTGGTGTCATTTGTGACTGTAATAACTGTTAGGGCAGTTAGGGTTAGCCCCCTTTAGTTCTAATGTGCCCCCCTAACCCCCCAATAAAGGTTTAACCCCGTGATCACCCCCCCTCGCCAGTGTCACTAAGGCTGGGTTCACATTGCAGCAGTTTATGAGAACGAATGTGATTCGCACCGCACTGCAGTGCAAATCACATCCAATCTCTGTGCGATTCGAGTTCAGCCATACAGATAGTATGGCTGAATTCGTGTCGCACCCGCCGCAAACTCGCACGGGACCCTTTTTTTGGTCCGCAGCAGAATCGGATCGCATGGGTGTTCACACCATGCGATCCGAGTTTGCAGATCGCACTGCGATATGCGAACTGATCTGGGGGTGTCATTAACATTTCACTGACACTCCCAGCAGTTCGCATAGGGCAGTGTGAACTGCCGCCGAGAGGCATGCGATGCGGGAACCCGCCGCGGATTCGTGGCGTTCCCACATCGCTCCAGTGTGAACCCAGCCTAATAAGCGATCGTTTTTCTGATCACTGTATTAGTGTCACAGGTGACGCTAGTTAGGCAGGTAGGTATTTAGGTTTGCCGCAGCTTTTTATAGCGCCAGGGACCCCCATATACTACCGCATAAAGCCCCCTGATTGCCCCCTAGTTAACCCTTTCACCAGTGATCACCATATAACTGTTACAGGTGACGCTGGTTGGTTAGTTATTTTTTTTTATAGTTTCAGGGCACCCGCCATTTATTACCTAGTCTCACTACTTTCCAAAATGGGGTCATTGGGGGGGGGGGGGGGTTTGTGCCATCTTGGCATTTTATGGCCTTCAAAACTGTAACGCCCTTAGAAAGCCTGAAGGCGGTGCTTGGTTTTCGGGGCCCCGTACGCGGCTAGGCTCCCAAAAAGTCCCACATATGTGGTATCCCCGTACTCAGGAGAAGCAGCAGAATTTATTTTGGGGTGTCTTTTCACATATGCCCATGGCATGCGTGAGCAATATATCATTTAGTGACAACTTTGTGAAAAAAAAAAAAAAAAAAATTAGTTTGTAATTTTCCCGCAACTTGTGGCAAAATATAAAATATTCCATGAACTCAACATGCCTCTCAGCAAATAGCTTGGGGTGTCTACTTTCTAAAATGGGGTCATTTGTGGGGGTTTTGTGCCATCTTGGCATTTTATGGCCTTCAAAACTGTAATAGGTAGTGAGAAGTGAAATCAAACATTTACGCCCTTAGAAAGCCTGAAGGCGGTGCTTGGTTTTCGGGGCCCCGTACGCGGCTAGGCTCCCAAAAAGTCCCACATATGTGGTATCCCCGTACTCGGGAGAAGCAGCAGAATTTATTTTGGGGTGTCATTTCACATATGCCCATAGCATGTGTGAGCAATATATCATTTAGTGACAACTTTGTGTAAAAAAAAAAAAAAAAAAAAAAAAAAAAAAATTATTTTTTGTCATTATTCAATCGCTTGAGGCAAAAAAATAAAATATTCAATGGGCTCAACATGCCACTTATCAATTTCCTTAGGGTGTCTACTTTCCAAAATGGGGTCATTTGGGGGGGTTTTGTACTGCCCTGCCATTTTAGCACCTCAAGAACTGAGATAGGCAGTCGTAAACTAAAAGCTGCGTAAATTCCAGAAAACGTACCTTAGTTTGTAGATGTGACAACTTTTGCGCAAACCAATAAATATACAATTATTGACTTTTTTTTTACCAAAGACATGTGGCTGAATACATTTTGGCCTAAATGTATGACTAAAATTGAGTTTATTGGATTTTTCTAATAACAAAAAGTAGAAAATATCATTTTTTTTCAAAATTTGCGGTCTTTTTACGTTTATATCGCAAAAAATAAAAATCGCAGAGGCAATCAAATGCCATCAAAAGAAAGCTCTATTTGTGGGAAGAAAAGGACGCAAATTTTGTTTGGGTACAACATTGCATGACCGCGCAATTACCAGTTAAAGCAGCGCAGTGCTAAATTGTAAAAAGACCTCTGGTCATTTACCAGCAAAATGGTCCGGTCTGAAAGTGGTTAAACATGATTTTTTTTTTTTTTCATCTTTTTTTGTTTGTTTAGAAAAAAATAAAACTCCCAGCTGTAATTAAATACCACCAAAATGCTAAAAATTTCATTTGGGTACAGTGTTGTATGCCCGCAATTGTCATTCAAAGTGCATCAGCGCTGAAAGCTGAAAATTGGTCTGGGACTGAGGGGGGTTTAAGTGCCCAGTAAGCAAGTGGTTAAATAAACAATTTAAATAGGCTGATATGCATTGACACAAACCTGTAGTCCTGGTTGGGATTCCACATCGGTGTCCCTATACCAGTGATGGCAAACCTTGGCACCCCTGATGTTTTGGAACTATATTTCCCAAGATGCTCAAGGACTCTGCAGTGTGGTTGAGCATCATGGGAAATGTAGTTCCAAAACATCTGGAGTGCCAAGGTTCGCCATCACTGCCCTATACACTCACCGGCCACTTTATTAGGTACACCTTGCTAGTACCGGGTTGAATCCCCCCCCCCCCCCCTTTTTTTTCCCCTCCAGAACTGCCTTCATTGTTTGTGCCATGGATTCAACAGGTGTTGGAAACATTCCTGAGATTTTGGTCCATATTGACATTATAACGTCACACAGTTGCTGCAGGTTTGTCAGCTGCACATCCATGATGTGAATCTCCTTTTCCACCACATCCTGAAGTACTTTATTGGAATGAGATGTGGAGGCCATTGAAGTACAGATAAAATTAGAAAAGCTGTGCTAAAAAGTCTCAATGTTATGAGTCCACAGAAACTGACACAAAAACACGGAAATCGTTATTTCTGGACCACTGGAAGACTTGAAATCACCACAGTGTACACACGCAAAACGAGTGCCCAACCACTGTAGCTGTAAATTCTGCTTACCAGACGGCAAACTTAAAAGGCAGGTGGCTACAGCCCAGCCTAGGCCTTTAAGCTTGAAGATGACCACAATGGAAATAGAAATTCAAATATTGCAGATCGATTTCTCTGTCCTATAGGAATATCCGTTTTACTCAATTGGATGCAGATGGCAAAGCATAAACAGTGTTTGGCTATATCTCAGCCGCGGCCTTTAGGTTGCACCGGAGACACATGAACCTCACAGGAACCAAACCTTTCAAAAGGAAAGCCACCTGGGTATCCCACCAGATCATGACCGTGGTTGGATGGTATTGTAATGAGCTCAAAGGAAAAAAGAAACAAAAAAGACTGCAAATGGAGAATACCAGTTCAGTGGGACAAGTGAGGCCTGGGAGCCCGTGGGAATACTTCTCCCCACCCGGGCAGAGAAAAACGGAGGGGCTCCTGCAATTTTATACCCAGTCTCTGCACAGAGTTCCTCACAAGTGGAGGGATGAGCTGCTGACTGAAGTACAAGACATTGAAGTACAGTGATCTCATTATCATTAGGGATGCACTGAATGGGTTTTTTGGTGCCCTAACCGATACCGAAAATCTTCCTTGATCCCAAAAACCGATACCGAAACAGCACTGATACCGAAATTGACTGTTTTTAAAAAATATTTTTATACAGGAGATGGTCAGAGACTGGGGACACGGTGCAGGAGATGGCCAGAGACTGGGGACACGGTGCAGGAGATCAATGCAGCCTCACCAGTGCACATCATGTAGCCTGCCTGTGCCTCACCAGTGCATATAAACATACACATATAAAAACACACGCACACAGATGCACACATTTAAACATACACACATAACACACACACCTAAAACACATACATGCGCGCACACACATATAAACATGCACACATATAACACATAACACACACATGCGCACACAGAGGCATTCAAAAAAAAAAAAAAAAAAAAATATATATATATATATATATATATATATATATATATATATATATATATATTTATTTCAGACTTTTTAAAAATTTGCAGCTCTGTACCTTAATCTCCATGCTGGGTACTGCACTCTAGGGGGAGGCAGAGAGCACAGCACACACTGCTAGACATCTCTCCCTTACTTTCACAGTAAACGGCGTGCCCGAGCTCCTGCACAGCCGATTTACACATCGGCTGAGGAGCCATATGCAGCCACCGCTGGGGAGAGGGGGACTTTACAGCGAGACCCCACGGGCTGCCTGCAGCATGGGTGAGGAGGGAGGGGAGGAGGAGAGAGTAAAGACAGAATGACACCTTGTGATGGGCAGCACCGGGGGCGGTGCCAACCCCAGCAGGCCCGCCCCATTTTCGGTGCCAGTATCGACAAATTCTCTTTCGACTTTTTGCCGGAAGGGCCATTTTTGGTCGATATGTTTCAGCGGCCGAAATTTCGGTGCATCCCTAATTGTCATGTTCAAGAAACCAGTGGTGAGATGATCTGAGCTTTGTGACATGGTGCATTATCCTGCTGGAAGGAGCCATCAGAAGATGGGTACACTGTAGTCATAAAGGGATGGACCTGGTCAGCAACAATACTCAGGTAGGCCGTGGTGTTTAAACAATGCTCAATTGGTACGAAGGGGTCCAATGTGTGCCAAGAAAATATCCCAAACACCATTACACCATCAGCCTAAACCATTGATACAAGGCAGGGTGGATCCATGCTTTTATGTTAATTATGCCAAGTTCTGACCCTACCACCTGAATGTCACATCTGAAATTGACTCATCAGACCGGGCAACCTTGTTTTTTTTTTTTTTTTTTTTTCATTTCTTTATCATTTTTTCGCTATAAACAAAAGGCCACCAATGTTGAAGAAAAATCAATATTTTTTACTTTTTGCCATGAAGATCCCCGGAAAAGATGTAACACAAATTTCTTCCACAGTTTAGGCCGATTGTGTGTTCTACATATTTTTGGTAAATCACAATAAGTGTAAATTGACTGGTTTGCGCAAAAGTTACAGCGTCTACAAAATAGGGGATAGATTTATGGAATTTTTATATCCTTTTTTTTATATTTTTCCACAAGACTGCAACATTATGGCGGACCCTATTGAGACCATTGACATTTATACAGCAATCAGAGCTACAAATAGCCACTGATTACTGTATAAATGACAGAGAATGGGGTTAAACATTAGGCGGCGATAAAGGAGTTAAGTGTGTTCCCTGGATGTGTTCTAACTGTAGGGGGGAGGGGGAGTGGGCTCACTACAACATGACAGAGATCACTGCTCCCAATGACGGGGAGCAGTAGATCCCTGTCATGTTGCTAGGCAGAACGGGGAAATACCTTGTTTACATAGGCATCTCCTCGTTCTGCCTCTCCTCGCCAGCCGCCAGCGAACATCAAGCTTGCGGGACCCGCGGGCATGTTCTGCAAATTTAAAGGGACATACAGGTACGCCCTTTTGCCTGACCATGCCATACTGCCAACGTAAATTGGTGATCGGCAAGTGGTTAAAGAGGATCTTCACCCTTTTAAAAAAAAAAAAAATTTAAGTAAACAGCTACAAGTACTGTAATAAGACACACACCTGACCAGGGATCAAGCATTGTCCTCACCCAGGCCAGTTCTTCGCTAGTCTTCAGGTCCCTGGTACTGGCATCATTACTGTAGGCAGCCAGCTGCTACTCCTTGTGGCTTCACAGTGGGCTGCGCATGCATGTGCTGTGCTTTGTGAATTTTCCTGCAGCTCTTCTGGGACCTGTCACATGTTCCAGAAGCTTGTGGGAGGGGCAAATTTCCGCTTGGATCGCCTAGGCTAGGGATATGCAATTAGCGGACCTCCAGCTGTTGAAAAACTACAAGTCCCATCATGCCTCTGCCTCTGGGTGCCATGCTTATGGCTGTCAGTGTCTTGCTATGCCTCATGGGACTTGTAGTTCTGCAACAGCTGGAGGTCCGCTATTTGCATATCCCTGGCCTAGGCAATCCAAATGGAAGTGGGAGTGGGTACCTCCTATCAAAACTTCAGTACTTGCCCGGATTCCCCCCCCCCCCCCCCCCCAAAACAAAATTTTAAATTTGCCAAATGTAGTAAAGGAGGGGGTTGGAGGACATAAAGCAGAGATTTCTCTTGAGGGTGAAGCTCTGCTTTTAAAGTGGAGGACCACCCTAATAAAAATAAAGCATTAATATTCTTAAAAAAAATGTAAAAACTTTTTTTTTCTTCAAATTTTTTTTATTACTAGAAACCCCTGTTGCTAGGCAGTCTTCCTAATCTGTCTCTTCCTACGCCACAGTGATCTTCGGTCTTCTCTCCTCGTGTTGTCTTCTGGGTAATGGGGCGCGCTGTGTTCTGGGAACGCTTTCCTAACACAACGCGTCCCATTCACTAAATGCCGCGCGACTCGCGCATGTGCACTAGGAAACGGTCAGTGAAGCCGCAAGGCTCCACTGCCTGTTTCCCTTAGTGAGGCTGGTGGCACCGGGACCCGAGGGATGGGTCGGCCTTGGGCGGCTGACTTCGCGGTCGCCCTGGAAAGGTAAGTGTCATTAAAAGTCAGCAGTTACTTGGGTGCAGTGCAGGGATATTGCAGACTGTTGGTGTGAGCTCTGCTCGTACAGGCAGGCGGTTGCACACTGACGGGAAGAATCAATGAACTACCACAGCACCAGGAAATGTTTGTTTGCCCCGGGCCCAATCAATATTAAAGACGGCCCTGTTCATTGAGAACTACAAGCCGACAGCTGCAAATGGTGCCAGTAGTTGTAGTTTCCTATTCACAGAACTTGACGTCTTTTTTTTATTTTTTATTTTTTTATTGTGACAGCAGGTGAAGGGATAAAAGGTGAAATGATCCTTTAAGTTATCTTGTTTTTAAAATGCAGTAAAGGTTTATTTTTAATAGAGGTTGTTCAGATTATTTATATATTCAGGTCATTGTAGCAGTAATTTTCTAAATTTTCTAAATGTGCTGAAATAACAGAATACTTGAGGTGAGAATTGGCCTCCATATACTAGTTTCATATTCAATGCAGTTTGGTTTATCTTTCTAGAAACTGCACCAAAATGAAGCAAGCAGTATTTTTATGGATTGTGTGATCATCACCTTCAGGGCATTGCAAATTCCATTTCCTTGTGTGTCATAAATCTGCTGTCTCCGAGGGTTTCTGGTAAATTAGATCAGAGGTCTAATGTTTAGAATGACACCACTTATTCTAGTTGTAGGACATGTTAAAGTGATATAAACAGAAGAAAAAACAGCGCCAATCTAAGTGCAGTATTGTTGAATCAAAGACATTTAATTTGTGAAGTTATGCACTCACACTCTACCAGAAAGTTTCAGGCACATCATGTATCTAGAGGGCATCGCAGGGCTCTCGAGGAGAAGCGGTAACTCGTTCGGCTGTATCTCTCGTCCGGTGGCGCCTGTGGTTCCCAGCGTCGCACGGCTTGGTGTAACATGGAGATGCCTGATGAAGGAGCACGCATGCTCCGAACGCGTGCAACGTAAACCACAACGAAACGTCATCGCAGTGCGCCCCTCAACATAACAACGAACGGACCTCCCTGACGCTGTTACACCAAGCCGTGCGACGCTGGGAACCACCGGCGCCACCGGACGAGAGATACAGCCGAACGAGTTACCGCTTCTCCTCGAGAGCCCTGCGATGCCCTCTAGATACATGATGTGCCTGAAACTTTCTGGTAGAGTGTGAGTGCATAACTTCACAAATTAAATGTCTTTGATTCAACAATACTGCACTTAGATTGGCGCTGTTTTTTCTTCTGTTTATATGTCTTTTACAAGGTACCTTCTACCCTTGAACATGCTGCCTACCTGCCTGTGCTAAAGAAATCATCCCCTTTCTATGACTATTTTCCACAACCAGTAACTGTGGACTATAATTTGTGATCCTGCCAGCTATCCATTACTTCTGCTGCATTTACTGACATACACAACAAGGATTGCAAAACTCTGTGATAAGCAGACTTGACATCCCTAAATCCGCCACACCAATTTACCAACTTCAGCGGTTTTTTTCCCCCTCCCCCACAAAAACCCCCCCTCTTTTTTCCTTCCTCACTCCCCCCATCCAGGACATATATAATCCAGCAGCGCAACGCACAAAAAAACAATTTTTTCTTACTATGTTAAAGTGATGCTCAAGTGTTGTGTGGTTTATTTTTTTTAATTTTTTGTTGTGTTCTTTTTAAAGCAAAAAAAAAATCATGTTTACCTGCTCTGTGTGGTGTTTGTGTACAGAGCAGCCCAGATACTGCTCTTCTCCGGTCCTTCGTTGGCACTCATGGCCTCCTCCTTACGTGTGCTATGGGGGCACCCGAGCCAAAGCGCCGCTGTGTCCATTCAGACATGGAGCCGCAGCTAGGCCCCACCCCCCTCTGTTTCCTCATTGGCTCACTGACTTTGACCGCAGTGGGAGCCATTGGTGCTTCGCTGCTGTCTGCCAATGAGGAGAGTCACGGACATCTGAGTCTCTCATGCAATATCACTAGATTGAAATTGGGGGCTGCTGCACACGGGTGTTTTTTTTTTTTTTGTTTTTTTTTTTGTTTTTGTTTTTTAATCCTAATACATAGAATGCATCAAGATGAAAAAAAAAGTCTTCCTTTACAATCACTAAGTGCATAGGATTTAGCTCTACCATCCAGCTTTTCTCTTTTGATCATTAAGGCAACTCTTCACATTATGGCTTTTGGCTTCATGTACACGGTACGTTTTTTACTAGCTCTCCTGAATGATTTAACTTGACAGATGGTAATCCACGCTTAAAACATCCGTTGTGCTGCGTTTACATGCCGTGTTTGTGTTTAGCCATGCCTGGAAGCGTTTGGCGCTTGAAATGCCTCTAAACTTAACTTTTTTTTTTTTTTTTTGCATTCCAAAAAAAGCCTTAACTGCCTAGAAACCGCTGTAAACGACCCTGTGTACATGGACTAATAAGATGACATGGAGGAGAGTTCAGGAGCAGTTAAAAAATAAATGCCCAACTGCTCCTAAAATGTCCTGTTGGCGGCAGCAGTGTACATGAGGCCTGTTTTCTGGTTAGTCTGTCGTTTGGGTTCATTCAGTTGGACAGAGAATTGTCCAATAAATACTAAACAGATACTTGTCTCCTTTTAACTATATGAAGTATTTTGGTAGATTAAGGTTTGTCCCTTTTTTGCACGAAAAAAAAGTAAATTTTTATTTTTTTTCTTCTACAGAACACAAGGTGATCATTGTTGGACTTGATAATGCAGGAAAGACTACTATACTTTATCAGTTGTAAGTATTTTGTGCCACCTTTCAATCTCCCACTACTAAAGCCATAAAAGAGAAGGTGACCTGCTGTCTCGGCATCATTGTATAAACCCTTGTGTTAAGGACAAACCGCTAATTTACATACCTGTTTTGGGCTTTGTTCATGTGGGCTTCTTAAAGTGGTATTAACCCTTTCGTGACTAAGCCCATTTCTGACACTTGATGTTTACAAGTTTAAATACGGTTACCAGGTTAAAGTTGGAGGAGGTCTAGTGCTAGAATTATTGTTCTCGCTCTGACGATCGCGGCGATACCTCACATGTGTGATTTGAACACCGTTTACATATGTGGGCGCGACTTCCCAATACGTTTTCTTTGCTGCGTGAGCTCTCGGGGCCCCTTAATATAAAAAAAAATAAGATTTTTTTTTTTTAAGTTGTAGTTTTATATTTTTATCACTTTTATTGCTGTCGCAAAGAATGTAAACATCCCTTGTGACAGTAATAGGTGGTGACAGGTACTCTTTATGGAGGGATCGAGGGTCTAAAAGACCCCCGATCCCTCCTTTGCACTTAAAGTATTCAGATCAGCGTTTTTGGCGATTCTGTATTTTTTTTAAAACCGGCGCCATTGGCAGCCGAGTAAACAGGAAGTGACTTCGGTTTTTTACAATGGGGAGGCTGGAATGAACCAGTTTCTGGCTTTGTTCCAGTCTGTCCCTAGCCACCAGAAGCGGCGGATGTTTGATCGGGTCTCCCGTGCCACCGGGAGGCACTGGAAGAGCGGCGAAAGGTGGGGGGGGACATCCCCACCCGCTCCTCCCCGGATAACAACCAAGCGTCGTTCAGGCATCAACCTGGTATAACCCCCGAAAGCCGAGTACGCACTTCTGCGTACACTCGGCGGAAATGGTTTAAACCATTGGCTTGACCACTAGGTGAAACGTAGGGACAACGCCTAAATAAAAAAATAAACGAATACAGTCAATACAAAAATAAAATAAAAATTGGTATGCTGCAATTTAATCTACATACAATTTGACATCTGTGTGGCTGTCCCCGGACTCCCACTGTGTGCGTTTGGGGACCTGCATGGGTTTGCACAGGGATCCACACACATGGATGTCAAATTGGGAATATCAGCCACTGCATCCCAATTGGTATAAATGGGACTGTTTACATGGGAATGAACACAGGTGTTCCTTGCATCCCTGTATAGGCTGCCCCATTTATATCAAGTGGGACACAGCTGCTGCCCCCAGTTTAACATTTGTGTGAGGTGCCCTGTGCATCCCCATGTGGGAAAACATGGCTGTTTACCTTTTAAGTACACCTTTTAAGGGCCAGTTCAGACCAGAATACGGTGTGGGAAACCAGTTTCCTGCACTGCATTCAAAACACTGTCTGCAGTAGGTGTCAATAGTTTAATGACAACCCAAATGCATGTTGCAAATATAGTGTGTTTGCTGGCACCAGGTCTATGATACAAAGGTACCATGTGATCTGGTTGCAATGATTTCAGAAGTGGCACATGCAATACTTTCAGAGTAGTACAATTTCAACCCGTTCAAAATAAATGGGCTGAAATTACACCGCATGTGAATTGCACAGGAACCTATATAAAAGCCATCTGAGTGGCTAATTGGCACTGGATTGCTTTTACAGGCAACGGGAGGGGTTGTCTGCCACCATGTCTCTGGGATCTTCATTCGAGAAACTGGAGCCAGCATGTCCACCGGCTTACCATAGAGGCCACGGAGGACTAGAAGGTCTTTGATGACCTATATGGTGTATGAAACCAGGAGTGGCAAGTACGGTTGTTGCTTCCGGTTTCTTCAGATGTAAACGGCGCCATTTTTGAATAGGAAAAGCATCTGAACGCAGATCTTTGTGTGATCAGATGCTTTTAGGGCAGAGAGTCTAATAGACCCCAGATCTCTCCATAAAGGGTATCTGTCACTGTATATTGCTGTAGCAAGGAATGTTTGCACTCCTTGTGACACCCCCCCCCCCCATCTTCGCGTTGAAAGCTGACTGCGCTTGTTGGTCCTGTACACATGTAAACAGCGATCGGCACTACAAATGAGGTATTGCTGTGAGTGTCAGAGCGACAGCAATAATTCTAGCACTAGACCTCCTTTGGAGATCCCTGTTTTACAGGTTACCAGTTAAGAGTTACAAACTACGGCCCTCCAGCTGTTGCAGAACTACGTGCCCCATGAGGAATTGTCAAACTCTGACATTCCAACATGACTAGGCATGATGGGAATTGTACTACCTTAACAGGAGGGCCATAGTTTGGAAACCCCTGCTGTAAAGGCTTCAAAATCTTCATAGGCTATTTTAAAGCGTGACATGTTTGGTATATATTTACCCGGTGTAACACCATATTTTATATTAAAGAGGAAGTAAACCCTAGTGGGTTTTCCTTTCTTTCTAATTTCCTGCAAAGTAAAGCCATAATGTACAAGTATGCATTGCATACTAGCAATTATGTGACACCTACAAACAAAGCACGCACTGTAACCGCTGCATGCGGTCTCCTATCTTCGCCTGTCTTCCTTCCAGGGTCACGGACTCCGGCTCTGTGACTGGCCGGGGCCACATGTTACTCCTGCGCATGCTTGCAGGAGACGCCAGTCACGGTGCACACACCTGAAGAAACGGCGCGGGTGGCCGCTCCTTTTAGAGCGCATTCACCGATGACCTCATCGACACAGTAAATATCTCAAACGGCACACGTTTAGGAGATGTTGACAGTACCTATTGAGTAAGCATTATTCTATGCTTACCTTAGGTACAACTTACAAAGGGAGGTTTACAACCTCTTTAACGAGAAATTGGGTATGGTATTGTGTGTGTTTTGCATGACAATTCATTAAAGTGTATTTTTTCCAAAAAATTGATAACAAAGTGTCAGAAGGCTGGTTCATAAAAATGTTTTGAGTTCCTAACCTGTGTACAAGTTCTCAGAATGTTTTCTGATTAACTTCCCATTTCATTTCAGTTTAATGAATGAAGTGGTTCATACGTCTCCAACTATAGGAAGTAATGTAGAGGAAATAGTAGTAAAGAATACCCACTTTTTGATGTGGGACATTGGAGGCCAAGAATCTTTGCGATCCTCCTGGAACACTTACTACTCCAATACTGAGGTAATGCCACCTTCAAAGTTCTGTATGGCTTTGAGCCAGATGACCTTTTAAATGTGTAATTTTAAAATGTACACAATGACAGCCATATGTACTTTTTATACTGGCCATACAGGCACAGAATTTTGGCCAAAACTGGCCGTTTTTAGAAAGCTTGTTTGATAATTGTGCCGCTATTGGACCCAACTTAACGGACGATTTGGACCATGGGCACGGTTTCACCTAAAATGTATATTGTAATGAAAACGATCATCTGTCTTGTATGATTTATTGGGCACTATGATCATGGAAACTATAATGTAAACAAGTTTATTTTGTCAGTGGCCAATTCACTTTCGGCCAATGAATAATCGTTTAGCCTGCAAACGGCTGAAATTCTGTGCGTGTATGGCCAGCATTACATGTAACTTCTAATTATTTGTGTTCTACATGTGCAAAAATCTTTGTGTAAATATAAAAATTGCACATTATGTACTTTTCCATGTACATAAGGGCAGATAAATGTGCTTTAAAACACTCTGTATATGCTTTTCAGGGCTTCAAAATTTATTTATTTTTAATTTTTTTCAGTTTAGGCCGATATATATCTGACTATAGGAGATGACAGATCATGGTCCCTAGCTATTAGGAACTCACAATCTGCATCTCCTCTCAGAACAGGGATTTCTGTGTTTACATCTGCTTCTCATGGCCGGCAGTCATTGCGACTGCCAGTCACGGGCATCAGCACCCCCGCAGTGCAGTGCCTGCTATCCTACTTAAAGGATCTGACGTACAGCTATGACGGCTCGCGGGATCGTGCCGACCTGCTGCAGTATGACGGTTGGTCTGCAAGTGGTTAAATAACAGTTCAAGTCTAATTAAAAACAATGTATTCCATATATTGCCTATTTTTCATTATAATTGTTAAGGCTTTATGCAGTTATTGCAGTAAGGACTATAGCCTTTCTTAACTTGATATTCTACAAATCTCAATTTAATACATTTGCAAAAACGTGGGAATAAAACTTTTTTTTTTTTTTGGATGTGGACGCGAATTCTGACACACACACATGTACATCAAAATTTGGGGTGTCGGCTATTGGATCTGTTCTGGGGCCTTTTTCACAGGGGCGGGATCCAGTTTTGCTCAGCAGGGGATCTGTCCCTGGCTCCCTAGCAGAACTGCCGGATGACAGGTCAGTGTCCACTCTGCATAAGCAGAGGACAAGGACACGGCCATCTCTGCCCTATGGACAGTTGGATGTAAATGGACCAGCTGTCCATTTGTCCGACTGCCTTCTGTTCCGATTCAGTCAAACGGAGGTAAACTAATCCCTTCCAATTGTTTTTATGGGATTGGAGGCAGCCGAGTGCCGAAGCACAAGCTTTTTTCATTTTTTTTTTTTTTTTTTCAACATCCAGCTGCCCAAAAAGGAAAAATAGAGGGTCCTAGCAGGTCTGCCCGAAAAAACAGACAGGCGGACCTAATCAGACGGCCCCCTGCGAAAATATGCCTCAGTAACATGCTGGGTTGCGTATTTGGGGTGCAACGTGATGTTGAAGCTGCTTGCCTGAAAAACCAACCCTCCTCACACAGCCATCTCATTCAGTCTGAATGCATGAACTACAAGTCCCATCTTCCACTGCAGACGGCTTGTAGTTCAGTGAGCACCTTCGTGGTTCATGAATTCTTCTTGCTCTTCAGTAACTTGCTGTACTGAGTCTGCAAGTGCCAGACATTACATCCAGTGATCTGATCACCGATACAATGCTCTGCGGATTCCTAGAAAAAAAATGCACTTTTTTTTGTAATTTGCAAAAAAAAGTATTGTTTAAAAAAAAAAAAAATAAAAAAAAAAATATTAAAGGCCAGCAGCTACTAATATTGCAGCTGCTGACTTTTAATAAAATCACACTTGCCTGTCCCAGGGTCCAGCGATGTTGGCGGCAGATGACGAGCGATCGCTCGTCTCGCTGCTGCCCCCGCCGCCATCCTCTCAGGGAATCGGGAAGTGAAGTGTTGCAGCTTCACTGCCCGGTTCCCTACTGCGCATGCGCGAGTCGCGCTGCAAGTCTGTGTGTTTCCCAGAACACAACGGGGGGCGGGGCGTCTGCGGCGGTCTGTCCCGGAAGTGGGTGCAGATACCTGGATTATCCAGGTAACTGCACCCCCCTCCCCCCTGGGGGAGGGATCAGATTAGCGGAACTTCCCCTTTAGGGTGGATAACTGCTTTAAGTGGTCCTGCCGTTTTTTCCATAGAAGGCCCACTTCAGCGGGAGCTGTGCACGCAGAGGTGGACTTCAGCTGCCATTGGTAAAAGGGCACTAGGGAGCAAATCTTATGGATTGGCTCACCAAAACCTGCAGATATAGAGGGGTAACCACAGAAGAATGGGGGGGGGGTGGTGTTGGGGATATGAAAATCAGTACAGGCTTTTGATGTGCGCAGTGGATAGGCCCTCTCTGGAACCAACCTCAGACATGAGCCAGTTACACAATGTGGTTTGAAAACAGCCTTAAAGGGACCCTTCCTAATCTCGATCACTCCACATTTCCCCAACACATCCTTCTGATTCGGAAACTTTATTTATTTTTCTTTCATACTTGAGCAATTCGGTCCAATTGACTTCCCCTTGCACAGCTGTAATTTAGAATATGCTTAAAGAAAATCTGTTTTTTTTTTGTTTTTTTTTTAACTTGTGTACAGTTGACTTGCTGTACTTGGAAAATTTTCCAGCACATATTTCCAGAAAACTCAGAATGAAAGTGACCATAAGTGCTGGAATTATTTACATTTCCATGACTGCCTCTATGGCTCCACCTAACACTAAGTAATCAGAAAAATCTGCCTTTTATTTACATTCACAATCTCAGCAATTTATTTTAATATAAGGAACTGGAGATCCAAGTTACAAAAGAAAAAAATTAAAAACGGCAGTGAGTGGCTCAGCAATGTGAAATATCTTTCTTGGCTGACCCTTTTTAATCTGGATTATTCATGAACAGAGACTTTAGTTTAAACTAAATTGAAATAAACTTGCTGCTTCAGTTACTATAAATTTTCAGATGGCTACATTTTTAGCTAAAGCCTCTGTCAGATCTGGCCAGTGTACTTTTAACCACTTAAGGTCCACCCTATAGCAGATATGTATGTGTGTATATGTATGTGTATATATATATATATAAATATATATATATGTGTGTGTGTGTGTGTGTGTGTATATGTATGATCTGGGTAGGAGGCACACATGCTTATTACACACAGTGGCAGCTGATCGGTGGGTATCAAGGATTTACCCCCCTTGAGGACTAGGCCATTTTTTGCAATACGACACTGCATCACTTTAACTGACAATTGTGCAGTCATGCAACGCTGTACACAAATGAAATATATGCCTTATTAAAAAAAAAAAAAGTAGTTTATTTTGGTGGTATTTAATCACCCATGTCTCCTCCCCTCTCCAGTTTTTCTCACTGTCGTCTTCCTCTGGTGCTTCTGCTGCCACCGTTTTTTCTTCTTCCGTCTTCTCTCGACGCTAACGCCATTACTTATCTCACCCCCCCTCCCCCTTGCCTGACCTTCCGAGGCTGCATGCGCAGATAAGGGTCTGGTATGGATTTTGGGTGGGGGGATCCTACGTTTGTGTGTGTTTTTTATTTTTTTTATTTTTATTTTTTCTCATTATTTTAGCATGGTGTTCCCCTTCAAGATCCTCAGAGCACAAGTCACAGCACAGGTCTAATCGTTATGATTAGAGGTCAACCGATATATCGGCCAATGTTTGCCGTTTTTTAATTAGCATCGGCCGATTGTGCTGATAAAAAGGCCGATTAGAACTACAGCACGACTTGCAAATGACTTCTGTAATAGAAGTCAATGCAAGTTGCCTGAGTCTTCAGTGAAGCGACTTTCCTCCTCTCTGGGCACCTGAGATACAATGTTTACACTTATGAATGAACTGAGCTCTGTGTGTAGAGTTCTCAGTTTAACCATTAAAAGACTAAATCTTTTCTGACACTTACAAGTAAAAATCCTGCATTTTATGCCAGAAAATCACTTGGAACCCCCAAAAATTATATATATATATAATATTTTTTTTTAGCAGAGATCCTAGGGAATAAAATAGCGGTTGTTGCAATATTTTATGTCACACGGCATTTGCGCAAAGGTAAAAAAAAACTAAAACAGTAAGGTTAGCCCATTTTTTTTATTTTTTCGTTCAAAAGTTTTGACTACCTGGTTTTTATATAAAATATAGTTGTTTTTTTTTTTTGTTTTTTTTTAATCTAAATTATACATACAAGTAAACTGGAGGTTTGTTTTGTTTAATAAATGTTTAAATGTAAGAAATTTTCTGTATCACTTATTGAGGCTGCTTTCACACTGGAGCGGACAGGCATTGATGGTAAAACGCTGCTAGTTTTAGTGGTGCTATTCGGCTGCTAGTGGGGCGCATATAACCCAGCTAGCGGCCGAGGAAGAGGTTAAATGCGCCCGTGAAGCGCCACTGCCAAATCGCATTGCATGCGCTTCGGCAGTGGTGCCCATTCATATCAATGGGCAGGAGTGGTGGAGGAGCGGTATACACCACTCCAAAGGTGCTGCTTGCAGGACTTTTTTTTTTTTTTTTTTAACATCCTGCCAGCGCATCGCCTCAGTGCGAAAGCACTCTGTCTTTCACACAGACTGCAGGGGAGCCGTTTTGCAGACACTTTACAGGCGCTATTTTTAGCCCAAAAGCGCCTGAAAAAACGCCCCGGTGGGAAAGGTGTCTGTTAGATTTTAAGATGGGGGAGGGGAGGGGGGGGGGGAATCCGGCCTAACATATCGGTCAAAAAAAATCGCCATCATATATCGGCTGCCATGATTTCTAAATATCAGCATCGGCCAAAGAAAAACCCATATCGGTCGACCTCTAGTTATGATCCAACTTGGATATGACTTCTATTCTAATCAATGGGCTCTCATAAGGAACCATTGATTTTTGACATGTCCTTGTGTGCATGAGGCTTTTCTGATATAAATCGTTTCTTCATAAATGTAGGCCAATATGTGTTCTGCTACATATTTTTGGTAAAAAAGAAAATCCCAATAGGCGTATATTGATTGGTTTGTGCAAAAGTTGTAGTGCCTATAAACCATTGTGTTATATGTACTGGAATTTTTCCTTTTTATACTAGTAATGGCGACTTTTATAGCGGGACTGATATTTCGACGGACAGTCTGACACTTTGTGGAAACCAGTGACACGAATAGTGGTCAGTGCTAAAAATATGCACGGTCACTGTACGGACACTGTCTGTCTGGGAAGGAGTTAAATATTCAGGATTGAAGGGTTAAATATGTGCCAAACCAGTGTTTGTGTACCGTTTTTACAAAAGGATCAAATGGATTTTATTTCTCTGCATTGCAGGGAAAGAAAATCCATCACATCCCTGCTGATAGAACAGAGCCCTGTCTTGTTTATTTAGGCAGAGCTCTGTTCTGTCTCTATCCTTGACAATTGGCAGGTGGCGGCCCACATCTGATGGGCTTGTGCTGTCTAATCGCAGCACAGCGATGGCGCTGACAGATCTCCTCTACCCCATACTGCAGGGGCTCTCAACCAGGGTTCCATGAAACCTGGGGTTCCTCCAGAGGTTTCTAGGGGTTCCTTGAGCAGTAATCGACTTCTGACTCTCGGATATGTTCCCTCTGACACATTGATCTTTTTAGCTATCTGTAAGGTTCTAATTCATCCCAATGTCCACACGTGTAAGGAGCATTCTTCGACTGACCATCACACTAGTGTATAATAGATTTTAGATATAGTAATTTTTAGCAGGGGAGATCAGAAAGTTATTTCAAGGGTTCCTCTGTCATCACAAGCCTGAGAAAGGCTGCCCTACTGGGTATATGATCCGGCGCGGGATATAGCTATGGAGTCAGCAAGTGGTTAAACAGCACTTCTAGGCAGAAAAAATCATGCATGTGCATAAATATACAACCCCAATTCCAAAAAAAATTGGGACGCTGTTTAAAATCTACATAAAAACAGAATGCAATGATTTACAAATCTCACACCCATATTTTATTCATAGGTTGAAAATGCATATCAAATGTTTGAACTGAGGAAATGTTACCATTTTAAGGAAAAAAAAGATAATTTTGAAATTGGTAACAACATGTCACAAGTTGGGACAGGGCAGCTCAAATCTGGCAATGTGGTACTAACGAGGAAGAGCAGGAAAAAAAATTTGGCAACTAGTCCGTAACGTGTGTGTGTATGTGTACAGTGGTGTGAAAAAGTGTTTGCCCCCTTCCTCATTTCCTGTTCCTTTGCATGTTTGTCACACTTAAGTGTTTCGGAACATCAAACCAATTTAAACAATAGTCAAGGACAACACAAGTAAACACAAAATGCAATTTGTAAATTAAGGTGTTTATTATTAAAGGTGAAAAAAAATCCAAACCATCATGGCCCTGTGTGAAAAAGTGATTGCCCCCCCTTGTTAAAACATACTATAACTGTGGTTGTCCACACCTGAGTTCAATTTCTCTAGCCACACCCAGGCCTGATTATTGCCACACCTGTTCACAATCAAGGCATCACTTAAATAGGAGCTGCTTGACACAGTAAGGTCCACCAGAAGATCCTTAAAAGCTACACATCATGCCGAGACCCAAAGAAATTCAGGAACAATTGAGAAAGAAAGTAATTGAGATCTATCAGTCTGGAAAGGGTTATAAAGCCATTTCCAAAGCTTTGGGAATCCAGCGAACCACAGTGAGAGCCATTATCCACAAATGGCGAAGACATGGAACAGTGGTGAACCTTCCCAGGAGTGGCCGGCCGCCCAAAATTACCCCAAGAGCGCAGCGACGACTCATCCAAGAGGTCACAAAAGACCCCACAACAACGTCCAAGGAACTGCAGGCCTCACTTGCCTCAGTTAAGGTCAGCGTTCATGCCTCCACCATCAGGAAAAGACTGGGCAAAAATGGCCTGCATGGCAGAGTTCCAAGGAGAAAACCACTGCTGAGCAAAAACAACATCAAAGCTCGTCTTAATTTCTCCACAACACATCTTGATGATCCCCAAGACTTTTGGGACAACATTCTGTGGACCGATGAGACAAAAGTGGAACTCTTTGGAAGGTGTGTGTCCAAGTATATCTGGCGTAGAAGGAACACTGCATTTCATAAAAAGAACATTATACCAACAGTAAAATATGGTGGTGGTAGTGTGATGGTCTGGGGCTGTTTTGCTGCTTCAGGACCTGGAAGACTTGCCGTGATAAAAGGAACTATGAATTCTGCTGTCTACCAAGAGATCCTGAAGGAGAATGTCTGACCATCTGTTCGTGTACTCAAGCTGAAACGAACTTGGGTTCTGCAGCAGGACAATGATCCTAAACACACCAGCAAGTCCACCACCGACTGGCTGAAGAAAAACAAAATGAAGACTTTGGAGTGGCCTAGCCAAAGTCCTGACCTGAATCCTATTGAGATGTTGTGGTATGACCTTAAAAAGGCCGTTCATGCTCGAAAACCCTCTAATGTAACTGAATTAGGACAATTCTGCAAAGATGAGTGGGCCAAAATTCCTCCAGGACGCTGTAAAAGCCTCATTGCACGTTATCGCAAACGCTTGGTTGCAGTTGTTGCTGCTAAGGGTGGCCCAACCAGTTATTAGGTTTAGGGGGCAATCACTTTTTCACACAGGGCCATGATGGTTTGGATTTTTTTTCACCTTTAATAATAAACACCTTCATTTACAAATTGCATTTTGTGTTTACTTGTGTTGTCCTTGACTATTGTTTAAATTGGTTTGATGTTCCGAAACACTTAAGTGTGACAAACATGCAAAGGAACAGGAAATGATGAAGGGGGCAAACACTTTTTCACACCACTGTATGTGTGTATATGTATATATATGTGTGTGTGTATATATAATTTATTTTGTGGGCATGAATAATGCATTGTATAAATCTGTGTTATCAATTTCAATATAGTATATATTATCATATATCACAATAAAAGTAGTGATCTATTTGGAGATCTAGAACAATTCGCATGTAAACAGCCAATTTCAGTATAATGTTCCTCAATGTAAAACTGCCAAGTCTTTTAAATACGTCAACATCTACAGTATGTGATGGCAAAAGATTTTGAGAATCTGAAAAAAAATCTCTGCACAATGAACAAGGCCAAACCACAATATTGGATGCCTGTGATCTTCAGGTGGCAGTGCATGATTCTGTGATGATCACTGCATGCACTCAATTACTTCCAAATGTTAAGGTTCGTTGTGCCATCCAAAAATGGAAGGTAAAGCTCTATAATGCAAAGAAGCAGCTATGTCTGAACATGATTCAGAGACATCATTGCCTTTTCTGAGCCAAAGCTCATTTAAAATGGTCTGTTGCAAAGGGAAAAACTGTTCTGAGCACAGAATCAAAATTTGGCATTCTTTTGGGCAGTCATGGGCGCCGTGTCATCCGGACTAATGAGGGACCTTCCGGCTTGTTATCCGCACTCGGTTCAAAAGCCCCCATCTCTTGTATGGGGATGCATTAGTGTGTATGGAATGGGCAGCTTGCACATCTGGAAAGGCGCCATCAGTGCAGAAATACATAGCCAGGTATTAGAGCAGCATATGCTTCCATCCAGATGTCTTTTTCAGGGAATGTCTTGTATATTTTAGCAGGACAATTCTGAAACGCATACTGTCTGACAACAGCACAGTGCATGAGGCCTTAGGTTGTATTCCGTGAGCCGATTGTCTTCTAATAGGTTCTGGTAAATTGCTTTGTCTTCGATGCAAGACTGCTCTCGTTTGACGTCAGCCTATTTATGTTTCCAACAGCTGATCTGGAAACATTGTAGCAAATTGACGTTCATATGTATTTAATCTTTCATTCTGGGAGTAGATTAGCATATCCAAATAAATGACTCGTCTTCTACTGTTACAAGCAATATAAAGAGTACATTGATTCCTATTCAATTCTCTACATTATACGCTCTATTTAGGACTTTCCCCTTTTCAGTACATTGCCAATCTGTGTGGTAAAATTGTGTGTGTGGCCGTGATCCAGATATCATTTTGTTCAGCTATTCTGCACAAGGGAAGTCATCTAAGGCTGGCCATACATGGTCGAATTTCCAAAAGAATTTTCTTTTGACAATCAGAAATTTTGTGCGTTTTGTAACGATGGTTTAACCTTTTTGATTTCAAAGTTCAGCCAACAAAGCCTTCAATTTCACCTCATGTTGCTACAGAAAATAATTTTTGTAGCCGAGAATCTTTTGTGTGTGGGATATTTTTTTTTTTTTTTTTTTCGCACGATCATCTAATCATCGATTAGAAAATTGTTTTTCAAAAGATTTCAACATGCCTGATTACTCACATTCAGACTATTTTCATGGCTGCATGAAAATAGTCTGTTGCTGCAGCCCACTAAATGGTGCGAAATTCAAACACAAATTCTTAGATCAGATTTTCAAAAGAAAATTCTTTCGAAATTTGACCCATGTATGGCCTGCCTAAGTGGCTATAGTCACCTGATTATTTTTATAGGCAGCGGAAGAGGTTCCCCACCCACCTCCTGCTGGTCAGTCACCTTTATTGGACTCTCCCTTCCCATCAGGGAGCCCAGTACCGATGCTACTGGTCCTCATCAGGTACATTAGACGGGGTGAGATGAATCCTTAAAAAAAAAAAAAAAAAAAAAAAAAAAGTGTTCAATTAAAATCGTTAATTACATTTTTTTTTTTTTTTTTTTTGGTGCACCCCTGTGTTCACAGTGATGGCACCACACATGTGGAATCGTTGCAAACGTTAGACTTTTAAAGTGTCACCTATGGAGATTTTTACCATAGTTTGTCCCCGTGTCATGGGTGTACTCAGTTGTAAAGTGTGACATGTTGAGTAGAACATCTTTCACCAAAATATGAGGTGTTAAATTTTTTGCCTCCCACATTTTGTTTGCACCTAACCCAATGATTGCAGCAGCTTGCACCACTAAACCTGAAGGTTCCTACAGTATATTGGCACAGCTTAAACATAAGTGGACTTGCTTTTACATGGCCTAAATCTGAGATAAGGTGGAGTTGGTTAGATTTTGCCTTTACTTTTACTCTTGGGGTCCTTTCACACGGGCGTTCTGTATGTTTGATTTTTTTTAATTGTTTTTCCTCCATCTGTATGTGGATGGAAAACGGACATGTATGTCTATGGGCTATCAGATCATTATGTGCTGACATCTGCCTCCGTTAAGTTCAGTTTTTTTGAGACAGAAGAAACCCCTATTTTTCTTCCCTTTTTAAAGAACGGACGAAAAACAGATGTTAGCGGACATCATCCACTTGCATCCGATCTGCTGACATCCGTTTTACACCCAAAAACACGGCGTCCAGTACGTGTGTGTTTTTTTTTTTTTTTTCCCCTTTTTTAAAAAACAAATGTCTGACATGAAAACTGATGTAAGAATTGACATCCGTATCCATGGTGTGTGTTTTTGAAAAAAAATAAAATAAATAAAATGTGAAAGGACCCTAAGGATTTTTTTTTTAATGAGAACTGACTTCACTTTACCACCATCAGGCCTGCTATGATGGTTTGTGTGCTGTGCTGGTTTGCTTCTTCATGGCATCATAGGTGTTCCTGAAAAAAGGGCTTTGGGACAATATGCACACCCTCTCCTGCAATATCCCCCCCCCCCCCCCCCACCAATGCATTGCATTTCCTCAGAGGATGTCCACCTATTCAGTTGGCATTAGGAACGTTTTGTTTGCTCTGGCACTTCAGGGGTTCTGATAAACTGTGAAAGGGATTGTTACATCATTGATCTAAACAGCGCAAACTAAATTGATTACTTGCGATCTGTTACTCACTGTACTGAACAGCTTTGAGGATTGAAGTTTATTACTTTATATGACAGCAGTTTACTATATGAATCGTTTGATCATATGTAGCGAACAAATTCAAGTTATAAAAAAAAAAAAGAATTTTGAAAAAAACTTTTGTCTCCACAGTTTATTATTCTGGTTGTGGACAGCACTGACAGAGAGCGGCTTTCTATCACAAAAGAAGAACTCTACAGAATGCTGGCACACGAGGTATGTTACAAGCTGAGAAAAATGCAAAGTTCTGGATATTACAAGCTTATGATGTGCAGTGTGTATTTTAAGCCCAAATCATAACAGTCAGGTTCTCTAGTGTTTGAGGTTTACTACAGTACATTCTTAATTATGTTGATGTGTTTAATAAAAGATACAATTTCTTAAACACTGGCATTATTTCAAAACTTGTCATCCTTTCCCATGCTGCCAATATGTGCAGATGTCAACTGTTTAGTTTTTTTTTTTTTTTGTTGTTCCCATGCAGTGGGGCTGTGCCCGCACTGCATGGGTTTACCTGCTTGGTTTTTGTTTAGGGGCTCTTGAAAAGATACACATCTAAACCTACAATGTTTCCAGTGCAAGACCAGTGCCGTCTTGTGCAATGGACTGTTCCTGACGACATCATGCCCATAGACCAGCTCTGGACATGAAGAAGTCGGGAACAGGCCACCGCTGGATATGGGGGAGTGCGGTTTTCTGGAGGATTAAAGGATCAGATGAGTTTAGGCTCTGTTAACCCTAGACAAAACAATCAGTTAGCCGATGCAGTGTAGACAGTCCTGCTGGGGGTGTGAGGCATTTTGACTGGAGTTGGGTGAAATGCTTTGGACCCGGGGGTGGGGGGTGTTGGCTACACGTTGTGACTTCTTTTTATATTCAAGCTGGTCATACGCTGATGATGGCATACCTGCTGTGGGCCTGTTAATTTCTGCTTTTACAAGCATACCTAGCTGGAGTTATGTTTGACTATATATCCGCTATAATTCAAGGTGTGGGTGGCCCCCCTTTTTGGCATCAACTGGAACATTGTCATTTACATGCAGTCACTAATCCAGTTTTCATGTGGGTGCCCCTGAGTTATGTGCTACAAAAACCTTGAGATATTTCAGGGAGTTGGTCACAAAAGTATTCCATTGGCGGCTTCTGAAGTTCTGAAGCAGTGATGCTGAACTTCTTTTTCAATACAAATATTAGCAATGCTGTGGAACTAGTAAGTATGCAGCTGCTGGTAGAAACCAAGAGCTGCCACTTTATTATGATAGAGATTAATGAAAATGGGACACTTCAGTCCTGGTGACTGAAATGGGTGATGGTATTCAGCTTGCGTCATGCAGCACAAAAGCCAGAGGAAAGGGCGACTAAGAGCTGGGAGCCTTACATTGTTATATGCATATGAAATGCCTTGGAGGCCATTTAGTCATCGTAGAATCAGGTTACTTCATTTGCACAGGTTTAGAAATCTACACAAGTTGTGTATAATGGCAAGCTTTGTTTCATGTGACCCTTAAGATTTTCTCAGTTTCCTCTCTGGTGTGGGTCTAATGTTCCCATCTATGTACGTAGGGTAATGTTCATAACCGCAATGACAGAACTGAACAATGTAAATGGCGATTAAAACCAAACCACACACCCAAACGTACATTGGGAAATTTGGTACAGAATAAAGCTTGACTATACACTGATCGAAATTCTACCGGTTCAACAGACTGGACGAATTTCTATCAGTTTGTGGCTGTCCTCGCAATGTTTTGTTTTGCTGTGAAAGGGATATGTTGGAAGCAAACATTTCCTCAGTCAGCAGCTGCTGATCCGTGCATTCCAGGTTTTAGTGTCAGTTAATTGAACAAGCTGAAATTAGAAGCTGATTGGTTTCACCAGATTTTGCACTCTGCGTTTTAAAAAAATCAGCCCCAGTGTATCTTTTCCTCCCCGAGGTTCTGATCGTGAGCAGGACACCCGGGCCCTGTAACAGAGGAACGCATACATGCGGTGCCCAGGATTAAAGCCCATTTCTTAGATGACCCATATGTGTTACACAGTCATACAGGAGTAAACTGATGCATATTTTATAAAAGTAAGCTTTTGCTATGTGATTTGGGTTTGACCCTGTCAAACTGTCCCGTCCTAGTGATGCTTAATGGTACCTACACTCTGCTACAGAGAGCTCCGTGTAATGAGAGTTGCAGCACTGGTTGTAAATGTAGGCACACTTCTACCAATGTACTTGTCTTGATACAAAGGCATATCTGTGTTTTTCATAGTTCATGTTTCCCTTAATGTAGTGGTTGGGTATATGCTTGTCTTTTGAACAAATGTGTCAAACCAACTACTGTGATTTCTATATATTGTATGATTTTGGCATGGCCCTTTAATGTGATTTTTCTTTCCATTTTTTTTTTTTTTTTTTTTTTAGGATTTACGGAAGGCAGCAGTTCTCATCTTTGCAAACAAGCAGGATATGAAGGGGTGCATGTCGGCAGCAGACATTTCTAAATACCTCACCCTTAGCGCCATAAAAGATCACCCATGGCATATTCAGTCTTGCTGCGCCCTCACAGGAGAAGGGTATGTACAATGTAGTGCTCTCTGCATATTAAGACTATTTTAAGAATTCTGGTGTTCTAAATCAACTCGGTGTTGTGTGCTAGCTCACCAGGTGGACTGTCTCCCACATCAAACTCAATTGCACAAGTAATGGTAGCTGCATTACAGAATAAAAGGGATTTACTTGTGCATCCAATTTACAGCAGACCACCTGAAGTCCAATGTGGCTACTTTTTCTTTTCTTGTGCAATTAAGCTGGAAGTGGAGGAAGAACTTTGTTTAGTTGCATCTAAAATGACGGTTGCCATTTTTTTTCATTTAATTTAACCTAAAAGGGGTTCACTTTTCTTGGAGTTTTCTCCCAAGTTTCTTCTGCAACCTGGATTTGAAGTCTCCAGGTGAAGTTACTTCTGTCCTTTTCTGAACCTGCAAGAAAGAGACTATCAATTTTAGCCATTCTTTACCACCTAGTCAATTAGTTGACCTGAAAGGTCAGTTCATACTCACTGGCTAAAAGTTGTTTTTTACCTTAATACTTTCTCTGCATTAAGGTGAAAAACCTGCACAGTTCCTCCCCAGCTCCCTCTAAGGCTCTATGCACACTGGCATAAAAAATGTTGCTTCTACAGGAGTTTTGTGTTCTGCCTGTAGAAGCAGCTCAATGTTAGCCTATGTGTCCATGCACATTAGGACGTTGATGCATATTTTGAGCTCAACGTTTAAAAGCAGGAAAAAAAAAACACCTGGTTTATGCTTCTGATTGGAGCTCACTTGCAGAAAAAACCTACAACTCTCCTAAACTCGTCTAGACTTTGTACAAAATAATTCTCTGAGTGTTTTTTACTCCCAAGAGAACAGACGTGGGTTTTTTTTTTTTGTTTTTGTTTTTTAGCCCAGTGTACATGGAACCTTTATACTTAAAATGTAAAAAAAAGTGTGCATGCCCCTTAAATAATGTAATCATATAAATGATTATCTAGATTCAAACATAACTATAATGTAAACACAAAAATATTAATCCTATCAAATATAAATTTATTGTAAAGTGAAAGTCCATACAGTTTAACTCCACATAATCTCAGTGCTTTGCATTGCCCAGTGATGAATAAGAGTGCTTCCCCATATCCAAGCCTCTTATCTGAGTAATGTGCTCTCAAAATGAAAGATCAAACTTTTTTTTTTTTTTTTTTTTTTTTTTTTTAAGGAACCGATGCTCCCACTGGTCCAGATGTGTCTGTAGCCCCTTTGATATATTGCAGCAAAGGTGTTCCCACATAGGAATCCCTCAGGCAGCCCTCAGACTCCAACTGCCAAGCAATTCAGACCAAAGATCACTTAAATAGCAAAAGCTTCATAGTACAGTACCGCTATAAAATCGAAATGGCTATTGCG